>NW_027639488.1:0-1200000 GCF_949606895.1 Notothenia rossii | reverse complement strand
ATTTTGATGGAGGAAAAGTTGTACATTTAGTAAATTCAGAATGTCTAAGATGCACAAGTAGGCATGTTTGAGTACTCAGGTCCAGTGGCTCACTGTGTTAACGCTCGCCCCTGGATGCGGTTGGTCGCGTGTTCGAATCCATGCTGTGGCATTCTTTTTTTCATTTTCACCCTTTTTCTATGGATCTCCAAAAAGTCAACTTTGACTTTTTCTGAGTCTGGAGGAATTCAAGGGGAGTTTTCAAGGGACTCTACCCGCCTTATGTGGCACTATTTTCGAATACTTTTTTCCATTTTCACCCTTTTTCTATGGATCTCCAAAAAGTGATCTTTTACATTTTCTGAGTCTGGAGGAATTCAAGGGGAGTTTTCAGGGGAGTGCGTTCTCTCTGCCATCTCCTCCCTGTGTGTGTGTTGCTGCAGGCAGCAGCTGCATGTGTGTGTAAACTGCCCCTCCCTCTCGCAAGCAGGCGGGGGAGAGAGAGATGTTTCGTCTCGATTTACACATGCTATGACTCCGGGGGTACTTCCATTCGCTTCGTCTTGATCTGTTGATGTTATTTCATGTCTCGTTTGTCCATTGTGACAGTGGCAAAGCCAGGGAAATGTCCCGGAGATATACTGAGAAATCTTTGTAACAGCATTTTCCTGCGATCACAGCTGTTCACAGCTACGAGGCTGGGACCGCTTCCATTCGCTTCGTCTTGATCTGTAGATGTTATTTAATGTCTCATTTGTTCATTTTGATGGAGAAAAAGTTGTACATTTAGTGAATTCAGAGTTTCTAAGATGCAAAAGTAGGCATGTTTGAGTACTCAGGTCCAGTGGCTCACTGCGTTAATGCTCGCCCCTGGATGCGGTTGGTCGCGTGTTCGAATCCATGCTGTGGCATACTTTTTTTCATTTTCACCCTTTTTCTATGGATCTCCAAAAAGTCAACTTTGACTTTTTCTGAGTCTGGAGGAATTCAAGGGGAGTTTTCAAGGGACTCTACCCGCCTTATGAGGCACTATTTTCGAATACTTTTTTCCATTTTCACCCTTTTTCTATGGATCTCCAAAAAGTGAACTTTTACATTTTCTGAGTCTGGAGGAATTCAAGGGGAGTTTTCAGGGGAGTGCGTTCTCTCTGCAATCTCCTCCCTGTGTGTGCGTTGCTGCATGCAGCAGCTGCGTGTGTGTGTAAACTGCCCCTCCCCTTCGCAAGCAGAAGGGGGAGAGAGAGATGTTTCGTCTCGATTTACACATGCTATGACTCCGGGGGTACCTCCATTCGCTTCGTCTTGATCTGTTGATGTTATTTCATGTCTCGTTTGTCCATTGTGACGGTGGGAAAGCCAGGGAAATGTCCCGGAGATATACTGAGAAATCTTTGTAACAGCATTTTCCTGCGATCACAGCTGTTCACAGCTACGAGGCTGGGACCGCTTCCATTCGCTTCGTCTTGATCTGTAGATGTTATTTAATGTCTCATTTGTTCATTTTGATGGAGAAAAAGTTGTACATTTAGTGAATTCAGAGTTTCTAAGATGCACAAGTAGGCATGTTTGAGTACTCAGGTCCAGTGGCTCACTGCGTTAACGCTCGCCCCTGGATGCGGTTGGTCGCGTGTTCGAGTCCATGCTGTGGCATACTTTTTTTCATTTTCACCCTTTTTCTATGGATCTCCAAAAAGTCAACTTTGACTTTTTCTGAGTCTGGAGGAATTCAAGGGGAGTTTTCAAGGGACTCTACCCGCCTTATGAGGCACTATTTTCGAATACTTTTTTCCATTTTCACCCTTTTTCTATGGATCTCCAAAAAGTGAACTTTTACATTTTCTGAGTCTGGAGGAATTCATGGGGAGTTTTCAGGGGAGTGCATTCTCTCTGCCATCTCCTCCCTCTGTGTGCGTTGCTGCATGCAGCAGCTGCGTGTGTGTGTGTAAACTGCCCCTCCCCTTCGCAAGCAGGCGGGGGAGAGAGAGATGTTTCGTCTCGATTTACACATGCTATGACTCCGGGGGTACCTCCATTCGCTTCGTCTTGATCTGTTGATGTTATTTCATGTCTCGTTTGTCCATTGTGTCGGTGGGAAAGCCAGGAAAATGTCCCGGAGATATACTGAGAAATCTTTGTAACAGCATTTTCCTGCGATCACAGCTGTTCACAGCTACGAGGCTGGGACCGCTTCCATTCGCTTCGTCTTGATCTGTAGATGTTATTTAATGTCTCATTTGTTAATTTTGATGGAGAAAAGGTTGTACATTTAGTGAATTCAGAGTTTCTAAGATGCAAAAGTAGGCATGTTTGAGTACTCAGGTCCAGTGGCTCACTGCGTTAATGCTCGCCCCTGGATGCGGTTGGTCGCGTGTTCGAATCCATACTGTGGCATACTTTTTTTCATTTTCACCCTTTTTCTATGGATCTCCAAAAAGTCAACTTTGACTTTTTCTGAGTCTGGAGGAATTCAAGGGGAGTTTTCAAAGGACTCTACCCGCCTTATGAGGCACTATTTTCGAATACTTTTTTACATTTTCACCCTTTTTCTATGGATCTCCAAAAAGTGATCTTTTACATTTTCTGAGTCTGGAGGAATTCAAGGGGCGTTTTCAGGGGAGTGCGTTCTCTCTGCCATCTCCTCCCTGTGTGTGTGTTGCTGTATGCAGCAGCTGCGTGTGTGTGTAAACTGCCCCTCCCTCTCGCAAGCAGGCGGGGGAGAGAGAGATGTTTCGTCTCGATTTACACATGCTATGACTCCGGGGGTACCTCCATTCGCTTCGTCTTGATCTATTGATGTTATTTCATGTCTCGTTTGTCCATTGTGACGGTGGGAAAGCCAGGGAAATGTCCCGGAGATATACTGAGAAATCTTTGTAACAGCATTTTCCTGCGATCACAGCTGTTCACAGCTACGAGGCTGGGACCGCTTCCATTCGCTTCGTCTTGATCTGTAGATGTTATTTAATGTCTCATTTGTTAATTTTGATGGAGAAAAGGTTGTACATTTAGTGAATTCAGAGTTTCTAAGATGCAAAAGTAGGCATGTTTGAGTACTCAGGTCCAGTGGCTCACTGCGTTAATGCTCGCCCCTGGATGCGGTTGGTCGCGTGTTCGAATCCATACTGTGGCATACTTTTTTTCATTTTCACCCTTTTTCTATGGATCTCCAAAAAGTCAACTTTGACTTTTTCTGAGTCTGGAGGAATTCAAGGGGAGTTTTCAGGGGAGTGCGTTCCCTCTGCCATCTCCTCCCTGTGTGTGCGTTGCTGCATGCAGCAGCTGCGTGTGTGTGTAAACTGCCCCTCCCCTTCGCAAGCAGGCGGGGGAGAGAGAGAGATGTTTCGTCTCGATTTACACATGCTATGACTCCGGGGGTACCTCCATTCGCTTCGTCTTGATCTGTTGATGTTATTTCATGTCTCGTTTGTCCATTGTGACGGTGGGAAAGCCAGGGAAATGTCCCGGAGATATACTGAGAAATCTTTGTAACAGCATTTTCCTGCGATCACAGCTGTTCACAGCTACGAGGCTGGGACCGCTTCCATTCGCTTCGTCTTGATCTGTAGATGTTATTTAATGTCTCATTTGTTCATTTTGATGGAGAAAAAGTTGTACATTTAGTGAATTCAGAGTTTCTAAGATGCAAAAGTAGGCATGTTTGAGTACTCAGGTCCAGTGGCTCACTGCGTTAACGCTCGCCCTTGGATGCGGTTGGTCGCGTGTTCGAATCCATGCTGTAGCATACTTTTTTTCATTTTCACCCTTTTTCTATGGATCTCCAAAAAGTCAACTTTGACTTTTTCTGAGTCTGGAGGAATTCAAGGGGAGTTTTCAAGGGACTCTACCCGCCTTATGAGGCACTATTTTCGAATACTTTTTTCCATTTTCACCCTTTTTCTATGGATCTCCAAAAAGTGAACTTTTACATTTTCTGAGTCTGGAGGAATTCAAGGGGAGTTTTCAGGGGAGTGCGTTCTCTCTGCCATCTCCTCCCTGTGTGTGCGTTGCTGCATGCAGCAGCTGCGTGTGTGTGTAAACTGCCCCTCCCCTTCGCAAGCAGGCGGGGGAGAGAGAGATGTTTCGTCTCGATTTACACATGCTATGAATCCGGGGGTACCTCCATTTGCTTCGTCTTGATCTGTTGGTGTTATTTCATGTCTCGTTTGTCCATTGTGTCGGTGGGAAAGCCAGGGAAATGTCCCGGAGATATACTGATAAATCTTTGTAACAGCATTTTCCTGCAATCACAGCTGTTCACAGCTACGAGGCTGGGACCGCTTCCATTCGCTTTGTCTTGATCTGTAGATGTTATTTCATGTCTCATTTGTTCATTTTGATGGAGAAAAAGTTGTACATTTAGTGAATTCAGAGTTTCTAAGATGCAAAAGTAGGCATGTTTGAGTACTCAGGTCCAGTGGCTCACTGCGTTAATGCTCGCCCCTGGATGCGGTTGGTCGCGTGTTCGAATCCATACTGTGGCATACTTTTTTTCATTTTCACCCTTTTTCTATGGATCTCCAAAAAGTCAACTTTGACTTTTTCTGAGTCTGGAGGAATTCAAGGGGAGTTTTCAAGGGACTCTACCCGCCTTATGAGGCACTATTTTCGAATACTTTTTTCCATTGTCACCCTTTTTCTATGGATCTCCAAAAAGTGAACTTTTACATTTTCTGAGTCTGGAGGAATTCAAGGGGAGTTTTCAGGGGAGTGCATTCTCTCTGCCATCACCTCCCTGTGTGTGCGTTGCTGCATGCAGCAACTGCGTGTGTGTGTGTAAACTGCCCCTCCCCTTCGAAAGCAGGCGGGGGAGAGAAAGATGTTTCGTCTCGATTTACACATGCTATGACTCCGGGGGTACTTCCATTCGCTTCGTCTTGATCTGTTGATGTTATTTCATGTCTCGTTTGTCCATTGTGACGGTGGCAAAGCCAGGGAAATGTCCCGGAGATATACTGAGAAATCTTTGTAACAGCATTTTCCTGCGATCACAGCTGTTCGCAGCTACGAGGCTGGGACCGCTTCCATTCGCTTCGTCTTGATCTGTAGATGTTATTTAATGTCTCATTTGTTCATTTTGATGGAGAAAAGGTTGTACATTTAGTGAATTCAGAGTGTCTAAGATGCACAAGTAGGCATGTTTGAGTACTCAGGTCCAGTGGCTCACTGCGTTAACGCTCGCCCCTGGATGCGGTTGGTCGCGTGTTCGAGTCCATGCTGTGGCATACTTTTTTTCATTTTCACGCTTTTTCTATGGATCTCCAAAAAGTCAACTTTGACTTTTTCTGAGTCTGGAGGAATTCAAGGGGAGTTTTCAAGGGACTCTACCCGCCTTATGATACACTATTTTCGAATACTTTTTTCCATTTTCACCCTTTTTCTATGGATCTCCAAAAAGTGAACTTTTACATTTTCTGAGTCTGGAGGAATTCAAGGGGAGTTTTCAGGGGAGTGCATTCTCTCTGCCATCACCTCCCTGTGTGTGCGTTGCTGCATGCAGCAACTGCGTGTGTGTGTGTAAACTGCCCCTCCCCTTCGCAAGCAGGCGGGGGAGAGAGAGATGTTTCGTCTCAATTTACACATGCTATGACTCCGGGGGTACCTCCATTCGCTTCGTCTTGATCTGTAGATGTTATTTAATGTCTCATTTGTTTATTTTGATGGAGAAAAAGTTGTACATTTAGTGAATTCAGAGTTTCTAAGATGCAAAAGTAGGCATGTTTGAGTACTCAGGTCCAGTGGCTCACTGCGTTAATGCTCGCCCCTGGATGCGGTTGGTCGCGTGTTCGAATCCATGCTGTGACATACTTTTTTTCATTTTCACCCTTTTTCTATGGATCTCCAAAAAGTCAACTTTGACTTTTTCTGAGTCTGGAGGAATTCAAGGGGAGTTTTCAAGGGACTCTACCCGCCTTATGAGGCACTATTTTCGAATACTTTTTTCCATTTTCACCCTTTTTCTATGGATCTCCAAAAAGTGAACTTTTACATTTTATGAGTCTGGAGGAATTCAAGGGGAGTTTTCAGGGGAGTGCGTTCTCTCTGCCATCTCCTCCCTGTGTGTGCGTTGCTGCATGCAGCAGCTGCGTGTGTGTGTAAACTGCCCCTCCCCTTCGCAAGCAGGCGGGGGAGAGAGAGATGTTTCGTCTCGATTTACACATGCTATGAATCCGGGGGTACCTCCATTTGCTTCGTCTTGATCTGTTGGTGTTATTTCATGTCTCGTTTGTCCATTGTGTCGGTGGGAAAGCCAGGGAAATGTCCCGGAGATATACTGATAAATCTTTGTAACAGCATTTTCCTGCGATCACAGCTGTTCACAGCTACGAGGCTGGGACCGCTTCCATTCGCTTCGTCTTGATCTGTAGATGTTATTTCATGTCTCATTTGTTCATTTTGATGGAGAAAAAGTTGTACATTTAGTGAATTCAGAGTTTCTAAGATGCAAAAGTAGGCATGTTTGAGTACTCAGGTCCAGTGGCTCACTGCGTTAATGCTCGCCCCTGGATGCGGTTGGTCGCGTGTTCGAATCCATACTGTGGCATACTTTTTTTCATTTTCACCCTTTTTCTATGGATCTCCAAAAAGTCAACTTTGACTTTTTCTGAGTCTGGAGGAATTCAAGGGGAGTTTTCAGGGGAGTGCGTTCTCTCTGCCATCTCCTCCCTGTGTGTGTGTTGCTGCATGCAGCAGCTGCGTGTGTGTGTAAACTGCCCCTCCCTCTCGCAAGCAGGCGGGGGAGAGAGAGATGTTTCGTCTCGATTTACACATGCTATGACTCCGGGGGTACCTCCATTCGCTTCGTCTTGATCTGTTGATGTTATTTCATGTCTCGTTTGTCCATTGTGACGGTGGGAAAGCCAGGGAAATGTCCCGGAGATATACTGAGAAATCTTTGTAACAGCATTTTCCTGCGATCACAGCTGTTCACAGCTACGAGACTGAGACCGCTTCCATTCGCTTCGTCTTGATCTGTAGATGTTATTTCATGTCTCATTTGTTCATTTTGATGGAGAAAAAGTTGTACATTTAGTGAATTCAGAGTGTCTAAGATGCACAAGTAAGCATATTTGCATACTCAGGTCCAGTGGCTCACTGCGTTAACACTCGCCCCAGGATGCGGTTGGTCGCGTGTTCGAATCCATGCTGTGGCATACTTTTTTCCATTTTCACCCTTTTTTCTATGGATCTCCAAAAAGTGAACTTTTACATTTTCTGAGTCTGGAGGAATTCAAGGGGAGTTTTCAGGGGAGTGCATTCTCTCTGCCATCTCCTCCCTCTGTGTGCGTTGCTGCATGCAGCAGCTGCGTGTGTGTGTGTAAACTGCCCCTCCCCTTCGCAAGCAGGCGGGGGAAAGAGAGATGTTTCGTCTCGATTTACACATGCTATGACTCCGGGGGTACTTCCATTCGCTTCGTCTTGATCTGTTGATGTTATTTCATGTCTCGTTTGTCCATTGTGACGGTGGCAAAGCCAGGTAAATGTCCCGGAGATAAACTGAGAAATCTTTGTAACAGCATTTTCCTGCGATCACAGCTGTTCACAGCTACGAGGCTGGGACCGCTTCCATTCGCTTCGTCTTGATCTGTAGATGTTATTTCATGTCTCATTTGTTCATTTTGATGGAGAAAAAGTTGTACATTTAGTGAATTCAGAGTGTCTAAGATGCAAAAGTAGGCATGTTTGAGTACTCATGTCCAGTGGCTCACTGCGTTAACGCTCGCCCCTGGATGCGGTTGGTCGCGTGTTCGAATCCATGCTGTGGCATACTTTTTTTCATTTTCACCCTTTTTCTATGGATCTCCAAAAAGTCAACTTTGACTTTTTCTGAGTCTGGAGGAATTCAAGGGGAGTTTTCAAGGGACTCTACCCGCCTTATGAGGCACTATTTTCGAATACTTTTTTCCATTTTCACCCTTTTTCTATGGATCTCCAAAAAGTGAACTTTTACATTTTCTGAGTCTGGAGGAATTCAAAGGGGAGTTTTCAGGGGAGTGCATTCTCTCTGCCATCTCCTCCCTCTGTGTGCGTTGCTGCATGCAGCAGCTGCGTGTGTGTGTGTGTAAACTGCCCCTCCCCTTCGCAAGCAGGCGGGGGAGAGAGAGATGTTTCGTCTCGATTTACACATGCTATGACTCCGGGGGTACCTCCATTCGCTTCGTCTTGATCTGTTGATGTTATTTCATGTCTCGTTTGTCCATTGTGACGGTGGGAAAGCTAGGGAAATGTCCCGGAGATATACTGAGAAATCTTTGTAACAGCATTTTCCTGCGATCACAGCTGTTCAAAGCTACGAGACTGGGACCGCTTCCATTCGCTTCGTCTTGATCTGTAGATGTTATTTCATGTCTCATTTGTTCATTTTGATGGAGAAAAAGTTGTACATTTAGTGAATTCAGAGTGTCTAAGATGCAAAAGTAGGCATGTTTGAGTACTCATGTCCAGTGGCTCACTGCGTTAACGCTCGCCCCTGGATGCGGTTGGTCGCGTGTTCGAATCCATGCTGTGGCATACTTTTTTTCATTTTCACCCTTTTTCTATGGATCTCCAAAAAGTCAACTTTGACTTTTTCTGAGTCTGGAGGAATTCAAGGGGAGTTTTCAAAGGACTCTACCCGCCTTATGAGGCACTATTTTTGAATACTTTTTTACATTTTCACCCTTTTTCTATGGATCTCCAAAAAGTGATCTTTTACATTTTCTGAGTCTGGAGGAATTCAAGGGGAGTTTTCAGGGGAGTGCGTTCTCTCTGCCATCTCCTCCCTGTGTGTGTGTTGCTGCAGGCAGCAGCTGCGTGTGTGTGTAAACTGCCCCTCCCTCTCGCAAGCAGGCGGGGGAGAGAGAGATGTTTCGTCTCGATTTACACATGCTATGACTCCGGGGGTACCTCCATTCGCTTCGTCTTGATCTGTTGATGTTATTTCATGTCTCGTGTGTCCATTGTGACGGTGGGAAAGCCAGGGAAATGTCCCGGAGATATACTGAGAAATCTTTGTAACAGCATTTTCCTGCGATCACAGCTGTTCACAGCTACAAGGCTGGGACCGCTTCCATTCGCTTCGTCTTGATCTGTAGATGTTATTTAATGTCTCATTTGTTCATTTTGATGGAGAAAAAGTTGTACATTTAGTGAATTCAGAGTTTCTAAGATGCACAAGTAGGCATGTTTGAGTACTCAGGTCCAGTGGCTCACTGCGTTAACGCTCGCCCCTGGATGCGGTTGGTCGCGTGTTTGAGTCCATGCTGTGGCATACTTTTTTTCATTTTCACCCTTTTTCTATGGATCTCCAAAAAGTCAACTTTGACTTTTTCTGAGTCTGGAGGAATTCAAGGGGAGTTTTCAAGGGACTCTACCCGCCTTATGAGGCACTATTTTCGAATACTTTTTTCCATTTTCACCCTTTTTCTATGGATCTCCAAAAAGTGAACTTTTACATTTTCTGAGTCTGGAGGAATTCAAAGGGGAGTTTTCAGGGGAGTGCATTCTCTCTGCCATCTCCTCCCTCTGTGTGCGTTGCTGCATGCAGCAGCTGCGTGTGTGTGTGTAAACTGCCCCTCCCCTTCGCAAGCAGGCGGGGGAGAGAGAGATGTTTCGTCTCGATTTACACATGCTATGACTCCGGGGGTACTTCCATTCGCTTCGTCTTGATCTGTTGATGTTATTTCATGTCTCGTTTGTCCATTGTGACGGTGGCAAAGCCAGGTAAATGTCCCGGAGATAAACTGAGAAATCTTTGTAACAGCATTTTCCTGCGATCACAGCTGTTCACAGCTACGAGGCTGGGACCGCTTCCATTCGCTTCGTCTTGATCTGTAGATGTTATTTCATGTCTCATTTGTTCATTTTGATGGAGAAAAAGTTGTACATTTAGTGAATTCAGAGTGTCTAAGATGCAAAAGTAGGCATGTTTGAGTACTCATGTCCAGTGGCTCACTGCGTTAACGCTCGCCCCTGGATGCGGTTGGTCGCGTGTTCGAATCCATGCTGTGGCATACTTTTTTTCATTTTCACCCTTTTTCTATGGATCTCCAAAAAGTCAACTTTGACTTTTTCTGAGTCTGGAGGAATTCAAGGGGAGTTTTCAAGGGACTCTACCCGCCTTATGAGGCACTATTTTCGAATACTTTTTTCCATTTTCACCCTTTTTCTATGGATCTCCAAAAAGTGAACTTTTACATTTTCTGAGTCTGGAGGAATTCAAGGGGAGTTTTCAGGGGAGTGCATTCTCTCTGCCATCTCCTCCCTCTGTGTGCGTTGCTGCATGCAGCAGCTGCGTGTGTGTGTGTAAACTCCCCCTCCCCTTCGCAAGCAGGCGGGGGAGAGAGAGATGTTTCGTCTCGATTTACACATGCTATGACTCCGGGGGTACTTCCATTCGCTTCGTCTTGATCTGTTGATGTTATTTCATGTCTCGTTTGTCCATTGTGACGGTGGGAAAGCCAGGGAAATGTCCCGGAGATATACTGAGAAATCTTTGTAACAGCATTTTCCTGCGATCACAGCTGTTCACAGCTACAAGGCTGGGACCGCTTCCATTCGCTTCGTCTTGATCTGTAGATGTTATTTAATGTCTCATTTGTTCATTTTGATGGAGAACAAGTTGTACATTTAGTGAATTCAGAGTTTCTAAGATGCACAAGTAGGCATGTTTGAGTACTCAGGTCCAGTGGCTCACTGCGTTAATGCTCGCCCCTGGATTCGGTTGGTCGCGTGCTCGAATCCATACTGTGGCATACTTTTTTTCATTTTCACCCTTTTTCTATGGATCTCCAAAAAGTCAACTTTGACTTTTTCTGAGTCTGGAGGAATTCAAGGGGAGTTTTCAAGGGACTCTACCCGCCTTATGAGGCACTATTTTCGAATACTTTTTTCCATGTTCACCCTTTTATTATGGATCTCCAAAAAGTGAACTTTTACATTTTCTGAGTCTGGAGGAATTCAAGGGGAGTTTTCAGGGGAGTGCATTCTCTCTGCCATCTCCTCCCTCTGTGTGCGTTGCTGCATGCAGCAGCTGCGTGTGTGTGTGTAAACTGCCCCTCCCCTTCGCAAGCAGGCGGGGGAGAGAGAGATGTTTCGTCTCGATTTACACATGCTATGACTCCGGGGGTACTTCCATTCGCTTCGTCTTGATCTGTTGATGTTATTTCATGTCTCGTTTGTCCATTGTGACGGTGGCAAAGCCAGGTAAATGTCCCGGAGATAAACTGAGAAATCTTTGTAACAGCATTTTCCTGCGATCACAGCTGTTCACAGCTACGAGGCTGGGACCGCTTCCATTCGCTTCGTCTTGATCTGTAGATGTTATTTCATGTCTCATTTGTTCATTTTGATGGAGAAAAAGTTGTACATTTAGTGAATTCAGAGTGTCTAAAATGCAAAAGTAGGCATGTTTGAGTACTCATGTCCAGTGGCTCACTGCGTTAACGCTCGCCCCTGGATGCGGTTGGTCGCGTGTTCGAATCCATGCTGTGGCATACTTTTTTTCATTTTCACCCTTTTTCTATGGATCTCCAAAAAGTCAACTTTGACTTTTTCTGAGTCTGGAGGAATTCAAGGGGAGTTTTCAAGGGACTCTACCCGCCTTATGAGGCACTATTTTCGAATACTTTTTTCCATTTTCACCCTTTTTCTATGGATCTCCAAAAAGTGAACTTTTACATTTTCTGAGTCTGGAGGAATTCAAAGGGGAGTTTTCAGGGGAGTGCATTCTCTCTGCCATCTCCTCCCTGTGTGTGTGTTGCTGCATGCAGCAGCTGCGTGTGTGTGTAAACTGCCCCTCCCCTTCGCAAGCAGGCGGGGGAGAGAGAGATGTTTCGTCTCGATTTACACATGCTATGACTCCGGGGGTACTTCCATTCGCTTCGTCTTGATCTGTTGATGTTATTTCATGTCTCGTTTGTCCATTGTGACGGTGGCAAAGCCAGGTAAATGTCCCGGAGATAAACTGAGAAATCTTTGTAACAGCATTTTCCTGCGATCACAGCTGTTCACAGCTACGAGGCTGGGACCGCTTCCATTCGCTTCGTCTTGATCTGTAGATGTTATTTCATGTCTCATTTGTTCATTTTGATGGAGAAAAAGTTGTACATTTAGTGAATTCAGAGTGTCTAAGATGCAAAAGTAGGCATGTTTGAGTACTCATGTCCAGTGGCTCACTGCGTTAACGCTCGCCCCTGGATGCGGTTGGTCGCGTGTTCGAATCCATGCTGTGGCATACTTTTTTTCATTTTCACCCTTTTTCTATGGATCTCCAAAAAGTCAACTTTGACTTTTTCTGAGTCTGGAGGAATTCAAGGGGAGTTTTCAAGGGACTCTACCCGCCTTATGAGGCACTATTTTCGAATACTTTTTTCCATTTTCACCCTTTTTCTATGGATCTCCAAAAAGTGAACTTTTACATTTTCTGAGTCTGGAGGAATTCAAAGGGGAGTTTTCAGGGGAGTGCATTCTCTCTGCCATCTCCTCCCTCTGTGTGCGTTGCTGCATGCAGCAGCTGCGTGTGTGTGTGTGTAAACTGCCCCTCCACTTCGCAAGCAGGCGGGGGAGAGAGAGATGTTTCGTCTCGATTTACACATGCTATGACTCCGGGGGTACCTCCATTCGCTTCGTCTTGATCTGTTGATGTTATTTCATGTCTCGTTTGTCCATTGTGACGGTGGGAAAACTAGGGAAATGTCCCGGAGATATACTGAGAAATCTTTGTAACAGCATTTTCCTGCGATCACAGCTGTTCAAAGCTACGAGACTGGGACCGCTTCCATTCGCTTCGTCTTGATCTGTAGATGTTATTTCATGTCTCATTTGTTCATTTTGATGGAGAAAAAGTTGTACATTTAGTGAATTCAGAGTGTCTAAGATGCAAAAGTAGGCATGTTTGAGTACTCATGTCCAGTGGCTCACTGCGTTAACGCTCGCCCCTGGATGCGGTTGGTCGCGTGTTCGAATCCATGCTGTGGCATACTTTTTTTCATTTTCACCCTTTTTCTATGGATCTCCAAAAAGTCAACTTTGACTTTTTCTGAGTCTGGAGGAATTCAAGGGGAGTTTTCAAAGGACTCTACCCGCCTTATGAGGCACTATTTTTGAATACTTTTTTACATTTTCACCCTTTTTCTATGGATCTCCAAAAAGTGATCTTTTACATTTTCTGAGTCTGGAGGAATTCAAGGGGAGTTTTCAGGGGAGTGCGTTCTCTCTGCCATCTCCTCCCTGTGTGTGTGTTGCTGCAGGCAGCAGCTGCGTGTGTGTGTAAACTGCCCCTCCCTCTCGCAAGCAGGCGGGGGAGAGAGAGATGTTTCGTCTCGATTTACACATGCTATGACTCCGGGGGTACCTCCATTCGCTTCGTCTTGATCTGTTGATGTTATTTCATGTCTCGTGTGTCCATTGTGACGGTGGGAAAGCCAGGGAAATGTCCCGGAGATATACTGAGAAATCTTTGTAACAGCATTTTCCTGCGATCACAGCTGTTCACAGCTACAAGGCTGGGACCGCTTCCATTCGCTTCGTCTTGATCTGTAGATGTTATTTAATGTCTCATTTGTTCATTTTGATGGAGAAAAAGTTGTACATTTAGTGAATTCAGAGTTTCTAAGATGCACAAGTAGGCATGTTTGAGTACTCAGGTCCAGTGGCTCACTGCGTTAACGCTCGCCCCTGGATGCGGTTGGTCGCGTGTTTGAGTCCATGCTGTGGCATACTTTTTTTCATTTTCACCCTTTTTCTATGGATCTCCAAAAAGTCAACTTTGACTTTTTCTGAGTCTGGAGGAATTCAAGGGGAGTTTTCAAGGGACTCTACCCGCCTTATGAGGCACTATTTTCGAATACTTTTTTCCATTTTCACCCTTTTTCTATGGATCTCCAAAAAGTGAACTTTTACATTTTCTGAGTCTGGAGGAATTCAAAGGGGAGTTTTCAGGGGAGTGCATTCTCTCTGCCATCTCCTCCCTCTGTGTGCGTTGCTGCATGCAGCAGCTGCGTGTGTGTGTGTAAACTGCCCCTCCCCTTCGCAAGCAGGCGGGGGAGAGAGAGATGTTTCGTCTCGATTTACACATGCTATGACTCCGGGGGTACTTCCATTCGCTTCGTCTTGATCTGTTGATGTTATTTCATGTCTCGTTTGTCCATTGTGACGGTGGCAAAGCCAGGTAAATGTCCCGGAGATAAACTGAGAAATCTTTGTAACAGCATTTTCCTGCGATCACAGCTGTTCACAGCTACGAGGCTGGGACCGCTTCCATTCGCTTCGTCTTGATCTGTAGATGTTATTTCATGTCTCATTTGTTCATTTTGATGGAGAAAAAGTTGTACATTTAGTGAATTCAGAGTGTCTAAGATGCAAAAGTAGGCATGTTTGAGTACTCATGTCCAGTGGCTCACTGCGTTAACGCTCGCCCCTGGATGCGGTTGGTCGCGTGTTCGAATCCATGCTGTGGCATACTTTTTTTCATTTTCACCCTTTTTCTATGGATCTCCAAAAAGTCAACTTTGACTTTTTCTGAGTCTGGAGGAATTCAAGGGGAGTTTTCAAGGGACTCTACCCGCCTTATGAGGCACTATTTTCGAATACTTTTTTCCATTTTCACCCTTTTTCTATGGATCTCCAAAAAGTGAACTTTTACATTTTCTGAGTCTGGAGGAATTCAAGGGGAGTTTTCAGGGGAGTGCATTCTCTCTGCCATCTCCTCCCTCTGTGTGCGTTGCTGCATGCAGCAGCTGCGTGTGTGTGTGTAAACTGCCCCTCCCCTTCGCAAGCAGGCGGGGGAGAGAGAGATGTTTCGTCTCGATTTACACATGCTATGACTCCGGGGGTACCTCCATTCGCTTCGTCTTGATCTGTTGATGTTATTTCATGTCTCGTTTGTCCATTGTGACGGTGGGAAAGCTAGGGAAATGTCCCGGAGATATACTGAGAAATCTTTGTAACAGCATTTTCCTGCGATCACAGCTGTTCAAAGCTACGAGACTGGGACCGCTTCCATTCGCTTCGTCTTGATCTGTAGATGTTATTTCATGTCTCATTTGTTCATTTTGATGGAGAAAAAGTTGTACATTTAGTGAATTCAGAGTGTCTAAGATGCAAAAGTAGGCATGTTTGAGTACTCATGTCCAGTGGCTCACTGCGTTAACGCTCGCCCCTGGATGCGGTTGGTCGCGTGTTCGAATCCATGCTGTGGCATACTTTTTTTCATTTTCACCCTTTTTCTATGGATCTCCAAAAAGTCAACTTTGACTTTTTCTGAGTCTGGAGGAATTCAAGGGGAGTTTTCAAAGGACTCTACCCGCCTTATGAGGCACTATTTTTGAATACTTTTTTACATTTTCACCCTTTTTCTATGGATCTCCAAAAAGTGATCTTTTACATTTTCTGAGTCTGGAGGAATTCAAGGGGAGTTTTCAGGGGAGTGCGTTCTCTCTGCCATCTCCTCCCTGTGTGTGTGTTGCTGCAGGCAGCAGCTGCGTGTGTGTGTAAACTGCCCCTCCCTCTCGCAAGCAGGCGGGGGAGAGAGAGATGTTTCGTCTCGATTTACACATGCTATGACTCCGGGGGTACCTCCATTCGCTTCGTCTTGATCTGTTGATGTTATTTCATGTCTCGTGTGTCCATTGTGACGGTGGGAAAGCCAGGGAAATGTCCCGGAGATATACTGAGAAATCTTTGTAACAGCATTTTCCTGCGATCACAGCTGTTCACAGCTACAAGGCTGGGACCGCTTCCATTCGCTTCGTCTTGATCTGTAGATGTTATTTAATGTCTCATTTGTTCATTTTGATGGAGAAAAAGTTGTACATTTAGTGAATTCAGAGTTTCTAAGATGCACAAGTAGGCATGTTTGAGTACTCAGGTCCAGTGGCTCACTGCGTTAACGCTCGCCCCTGGATGCGGTTGGTCGCGTGTTTGAGTCCATGCTGTGGCATACTTTTTTTCATTTTCACCCTTTTTCTATGGATCTCCAAAAAGTCAACTTTGACTTTTTCTGAGTCTGGAGGAATTCAAGGGGAGTTTTCAAGGGACTCTACCCGCCTTATGAGGCACTATTTTCGAATACTTTTTTCCATTTTCACCCTTTTTCTATGGATCTCCAAAAAGTGAACTTTTACATTTTCTGAGTCTGGAGGAATTCAAAGGGGAGTTTTCAGGGGAGTGCATTCTCTCTGCCATCTCCTCCCTCTGTGTGCGTTGCTGCATGCAGCAGCTGCGTGTGTGTGTGTAAACTGCCCCTCCCCTTCGCAAGCAGGCGGGGGAGAGAGAGATGTTTCGTCTCGATTTACACATGCTATGACTCCGGGGGTACTTCCATTCGCTTCGTCTTGATCTGTTGATGTTATTTCATGTCTCGTTTGTCCATTGTGACGGTGGCAAAGCCAGGGAAATGTCCCGGAGATATACTGAGAAATCTTTGTAACAGCATTTTCCTGCGATCACAGCTGTTCACAGCTACGAGGCTGGGACCGCTTCCATTCGCTTCGTCTTGATCTGTAGATGTTATTTCATGTCTCATTTGTTCATTTTGATGGAGAAAAAGTTGTACATTTAGTGAATTCAGAGTGTCTAAGATGCAAAAGTAGGCATGTTTGAGTACTCATGTCCAGTGGCTCACTGCGTTAACGCTCGCCCCTGGATGCGGTTGGTCGCGTGTTCGAATCCATGCTGTGGCATACTTTTTTTCATTTTCACCCTTTTTCTATGGATCTCCAAAAAGTCAACTTTGACTTTTTCTGAGTCTGGAGGAATTCAAGGGGAGTTTTCAAAGGACTCTACCCGCCTTATGAGGCACTATTTTTGAATACTTTTTTACATTTTCACCCTTTTTCTATGGATCTCCAAAAAGTGAACTTTTACATTTTCTGAGTCTGGAGGAATTCAAGGGGAGTTTTCAGGGGAGTGCGTTCTCTCTGCCATCTCCTCCCTGTGTGTGTGTTGCTGCAGGCAGCAGCTGCGTGTGTGTGTGTGTGTAAACTGCCCCTCCCCTTCGCAAGCAGGCGGGGGAGATAGAGAGATTTCGTCTCGATTTACACATGCTATGACTCCGGGGGTACTTCCATTCGCTTCGTCTTGATCTGTTGATGTTATTTCATGTCTCGTTTGTCCATTGTGACGGTGGGAAAGCCAGGGAAATGTCCCGGAGATATACTGAGAAATCTTTGTAACAGCATTTTCCTGCGATCACAGCTGTTCGCAGCTACGAGGCTGGGACCGCTTCCATTCGCTTCGTCTTGATCTGTAGATGTTATTTAATGTCTCATTTGTTCATTTTGATGGAGAAAAAGTTGTACATTTAGTAAATTCAGAGTGTCTAAGATGCACAAGTAGGCATCTTTGAGTACTCAGGTCCAGTGGCTCACTGTGTTAACGCTCGCCCCTGGATGCGGTTGGTCGCGTGTTCGAATCCATGCTGTGGCATTCTTTTTTTCATTTTCACCCTTTTTCTATGGATCTCCAAAAAGTCAACTTTGACTTTTTCTGAGTCTGGAGGAATTCAAGGGGAGTTTTCAAGGGACTCTACCCGCCTTATGAGGCACTATTTTCGAATACTTTTTTCCATTTTCACCCTTTTTCTATGGATCTCCAAAAAGTGAACTTTTACATTTTCTGAGTCTGGAGGAATTCAAGGGGAGTTTTCAGGGGAGTGCATTTTCTCTGCCATCTCCTCCCTGTGTGTGCGTTGCTGCATGCAGCAGCTGCGTGTGTGTGTGTAAACTGCCCCTCCCCTTCGCAAGCAGGCGGGGGAGAGAGAGATGTTTCGTCTCGATTGACATATGCTATGACTCCGGGGGTACTTCCATTCGCTTCGTCTTGATCTGTTGATGCTATTTCATGTCTCGTTTGTCCATTGTGACGGTGGGAAAGCCAGGGAAATGTCCCGGAGATATACTGAGAAATCTTTGTAACAGCATTTTCCTGCGATCACAGCTATTCGCAGCTACGAGGCTGGGACTGCTTCCATTCGCTTCGTCTTGATCTGTAGATGTTATTTAATGTCTCATTTGTTCATTTTGATGGAGAACAAGTTGTACATTTAGTGAATTCAGAGTGTCTAAGATGCACAAGTAGGCATGTTTGAGTACTCAGGTCCAGTGGCTCACTGCGTTCACGCTCGCCCCTGGATGCGGTTGGTCGCGTGTTCGAATCCATGCTGTGGCATACTTTTTTTCATTTTCACCCTTTTTCTATGGATCTCCAAAAAGTCAACTTTGACTTTTTCTGAGTCTGGAGGAATTCAAGGGGAGTTTTCAAAGGACTCTACCCGCCTTATGATGCACTATTTTCGAATACTTTTTTACATTTTCACCCTTTTTCTATGGATCTCCAAAAAGTGATCTTTTACATTTTCTGAGTCTGGAGGAATTCAAGGGGAGTTTTCAGGGGAGTGCGTTCTCTCTGCCATCTCCTCCCTGTGTGTGTGTTGCTGCATGCAGCAGCTGCGTGTGTGTGTAAACTGCCCCTCCCTCTCGCAAGCAGGCGGGGGAGAGAGAGATGTTTCGTCTCGATTTACACATGCTATGACTCCGGGGGTACCTCCATTCGCTTCGTCTTGATCTGTTGATGTTATTTTATGTCTCGTTTGTCCATTGTGACGGTGGGAAAGCTAGGGAAATGTCCCGGAGATATACTGAGAAATCTTTGTAACAGCATTTTCCTGCGATCACAGCTGTTCAAAGCTACGAGACTGGGACCGCTTCCATTCGCTTCGTCTTGATCTGTAGATGTTATTTAATGTCTCATTTGTTCATTTTGATGGAGAAAAAGTTGTACATTTAGTGAATTCAGAGTTTCTAAGATGCACAAGTAGGCATGTTTGAAAACTCAGGTCCAGTGGCTCACTGCGTTAACGCTCGCCCCTGGATGCGGTTGGTCGCGTGTTCGAGTCCATGCTGTGGCATACTTTTTTTCATTTTCACCCTTTTTCTATGGATCTCCAAAAAGTCAACTTTGACTTTTTCTGAGTCTGGAGGAATTCAAGGGGAGTTTTCAATGGACTCTACCCGCCTTATGAGGCACTATTTTCGAATACTTTTTTCCATTTTCACCCTTTTTCTATGGATCTCCAAAAAGTGAACTTTTACATTTTCTGAGTCTGGAGGAATTCAAAGGAGAGTTTTCAGGGGAGTGCATTCTCTCTGCCATCTCCTCCCTCTGTGTGCGTTGCTGCATGCAGCAGCTGCGTGTGTGTGTGTAAACTGCCCCTCCCCTTCGCAAGCAGGCGGGGGAGAGAGAGATTTTTCGTCTCGATTTACACATGCTATGACTCCGGGGGTACTTCCATTCGCTTCGTCTTGATCTGTTGATGTTATTTCATGTCTCGTTTGTCCATTGTGACGGTGGCAAAGCCAGGGAAATGTCCCGGAGATATACTGAGAAATCTTTGTAACAGCATTTTCCTGCGATCACAGCTGTTCACAGCTACGAGGCTGGGACCGCTTCCATTCGCTTCGTCTTGATCTGTAGATGTTATTTCATGTCTCATTTGTTCATTTTGATGGAGAAAAAGTTGTACATTTAGTGAATTCAGAGTTTCTAAGATGCACAAGTAGGCATGTTTGAGTACTCAGGTCCAGTGGCTCACTGCGTTAACGCTCGCCCCTGGATGCGGTTGGTCGCGTGTTCGAGTCCATGCTGTGGCATACTTTTTTTCATTTTCACCCTTTTTCTATGGATCTCCAAAAAGTCAACTTTGACTTTTTCTGAGTCTGGAGGAATTCAAGGGGAGTTTTCAAGGGACTCTACCCGCCTTATGAGGCACTATTTTCGAATACTTTTTTCCATTTTCACCCTTTTTCTATGGATCTCCAAAAAGTGAACTTTTACATTTTCTGAGTCTGGAGGAATTCAAGGGGAGTTTTCAGGGGAGTGCATTCTCTCTGCCATCTCCTCCCTGTGTGTGCGTTGCTGCATGCAGCAGCTGCGTGTGTGTGTAAACTGCCCCTCCCCTTCGCAAGCAGGCGGGGGAGAGAGAGATGTTTCGTCTCGATTTACACATGCTATGACTCCGGGGGTACCTCCATTCGCTTCGTCTTGATCTGTTGATGTTATTTCATGTCTCGTTTGTCCATTGTGACGGTGGGAAAGCCAGGGAAATGTCCCGGAGATATACTGAGAAATCTTTGTAACAGCATTTTCCTGCGATCACAGCTGTTCACAGCTACAAGGCTGGGACCGCTTCCATTCGCTTCGTCTTGATCTGTAGATGTTATTTAATGTCTCATTTGTTCATTTTGATGGAGAAAAAGTTGTACATTTAGTGAATTCAGAGTTTCTAAGATGCACAAGTAGGCATGTTTGAGTACTCATGTCCAGTGGCTCACTGCGTTAACGCTCGCCCCTGGATGCGGTTGGTCGCGTGTTCGAGTCCATGCTGTGGCATACTTTTTTTCATTTTCACCCTTTTTCTATGGATCTCCAAAAAGTCAACTTTGACTTTTTCTGAGTCTGGAGGAATTCAAGGGGAGTTTTCAAAGGACTCTACCCCCCTTATGAGGCACTATTTTCGAATACTTTTTTCCATTTTCACCCTTTTTCTATGGATCTCCAAAAAGTGATCTTTTACATTTTCTGAGTCTGGAGGAATTCAAGGGGAGTTTTCAGGGGAGTGCGTTCTCTCTGCCATCTCCTCCCTGTGTGTGTGTTGCTGCAGGCAGCAGCTGCGTGTGTGTGTAAACTGCCCCTCCCTCTCGCAAGCAGGCGGGGGAGAGAGAGATGTTTCGTCTCTATTTACACATGCTATGACTCCGGGGGTACTTCCATTCGCTTCGTCTTGATCTGTTGATGTTATTTCATGTCTCGTTTGTCCATTGTGACGGTGGCAAAGCCAGGGAAATGTCCCGGAGATATACTGAGAAATCTTTGTAACAGCATTTTCCTGCGATCACAGCTGTTCACAGCTACGAGGCTGGGACCGCTTCCATTCGCTTCGTCTTGATCTGTAGATGTTATTTCATGTCTCATTTGTTCATTTTGATGGAGAAAAAGTTGTACATTTAGTGAATTCAGAGTTTCTAAGATGCACAAGTAGGCATGTTTGAGTACTCAGGTCCAGTGGCTCACTGCGTTAACGCTCGCCCCTGGATGCGGTTGGTCGCGTGTTCGAGTCCATGCTGTGGCATACTTTTTTTCATTTTCACCCTTTTTCTATGGATCTCCAAAAAGTCAACTTTGACTTTTTCTGAGTCTGGAGGAATTCAAGGGGAGTTTTCAAGGGACTCTACCCGCCTTATGAGGCACTATTTTCGAATACTTTTTTCCATTTTCACCCTTTTTCTATGGATCTCCAAAAAGTGAACTTTTACATTTTCTGAGTCTGGAGGAATTCAAAGGGGAGTTTTCAGGGGAGTGCATTCTCTCTGCCATCTCCTCCCTCTGTGTGCGTTGCTGCATGCAGCAGCTGCTTGTGTGTGTGTAAACTGCCCCTCCCCTTCGCAAGCAGGCGGGGGAGAGAGAGATGTTTCGTCTCGATTTACACATGCTATGACTCCGGGGGTACTTCCATTCGCTTCGTCTTGATCTGTTGATGTTATTTCATGTCTCGTTTGTCCATTGTGACGGTGGCAAAGCCAGGGAAATGTCCCGGAGATATACTGAGAAATCTTTGTAACAGCATTTTCCTGCGATCACAGCTGTTCACAGCTACGAGGCTGGGACCGCTTCCATTCGCTTCGTCTTGATCTGTAGATGTTATTTCATGTCTCATTTGTTCATTTTGATGGAGAAAAAGTTGTACATTTAGTGAATTCAGAGTTTCTAAGATGCACAAGTAGGCATGTTTGAGTACTCAGGTCCAGTGGCTCACTGCGTTAACGCTCGCCCCTGGATGCGGTTGGTCGCGTGTTCGAGTCCATGCTGTGGCATACTTTTTTTCATTTTCACCCTTTTTCTATGGATCTCCAAAAAGTCAACTTTGACTTTTTCTGAGTCTGGAGGAATTCAAGGGGAGTTTTCAAGGGACTCTACCCGCCTTATGAGGCACTATTTTCGAATACTTTTTTCCATTTTCACCCTTTTTCTATGGATCTCCAAAAAGTGAACTTTTACATTTTCTGAGTCTGGAGGAATTCAAAGGGGAGTTTTCAGGGGAGTGCATTCTCTCTGCCATCTCCTCCCTCTGTGTGCGTTGCTGCATGCAGCAGCTGCGTGTGTGTGTGTAAACTGCCCCTCCCCTTCGCAAGCAGGCGGGGGAGAGAGAGATGTTTCGTCTCGATTTACACATGCTATGACTCCGGGGGTACTTCCATTCGCTTCGTGTTGATCTGTTGATGTTATTTCATGTCTCGTTTGTCCATTGTGACGGTGGCAAAGCCAGGGAAATGTCCCGGAGATATACTGAGAAATCTTTGTAAAAGCATTTTCCTGCGATCACAGCTGTTCACAGCTACGAGGCTGGGACCGCTTCCATTCGCTTCGTCTTGATCTGTAGATGTTATTTCATGTCTCATTTGTTCATTTTGATGGAGAAAAAGTTGTACATTTAGTGAATTCAGAGTGTCTAAGATGCAAAAGTAGGCATGTTTGAGTACTCATGTCCAGTGGCTCACTGCGTTAACGCTCGCCCCTGGATGCGGTTGGTCGCGTGTTCGAATCCATGCTGTGGCATACTTTTTTTCATTTTCACCCTTTTTTCTATGGATCTCCAAAAAGTCAACTTTGACTTTTTCTGAGTCTGGAGGAATTCAAGGGGAGTTTTCAAGGGACTCTACCCGCCTTATGAGGCACTATTTTCGAATACTTTTTTCCATTTTCACCCTTTTTCTATGGATCTCCAAAAAGTGAACTTTTACATTTTCTGAGTCTGGAGGAATTCAAGGGGAGTTTTCAGGGGAGTGCATTCTCTCTGCCATCTCCTCCCTGTGTGTGCGTTGCTGCATGCAGCAGCTGCGTGTGTGTGTAAACTGCCCCTCCCCTTCGCAAGCAGGCTGGGGAGAGAGAGATGTTTCGTCTCGATTTACACATGCTATGACTCGGGGTACCTCCATTCGCTTCGTCTTGATCTGTTGATGTTATTTCATGTCTCGTTTGTCCATTGTGACGGTGGGAAAGCCAGGGAAATGTCCCGGAGATATACTGAGAAATCTTTGTAACAGCATTTTCCTGCGATCACAGCTGTTCACAGCTACAAGGCTGGGACCGCTTCCATTCGCTTCGTCTTGATCTGTAGATGTTATTTAATGTCTCATTTGTTCATTTTGATGGAGAAAAAGTTGTACATTTAGTGAATTCAGAGTTTCTAAGATGCACAAGTAGGCATGTTTGAGTACTCATGTCCAGTGGCTCACTGCGTTAACGCTCGCCCCTGGATGCGGTTGTTCGCGTGTTCGAGTCCATGCTGTGGCATACTTTTTTTCATTTTCACCCTTTTTCTATGGATCTCCAAAAAGTCAACTTTGACTTTTTCTGAGTCTGGAGGAATTCAAGGGGAGTTTTCAAGGGACTCTACCCGCCTTATGAGGCACTATTTTCGAATACTTTTTTCCATTTTCACCCTTTTTCTATGGATCTCCAAAAAGTGAACTTTTACATTTTCTGAGTCTGGAGGAATTCAAGGGGAGTTTTCAGGGGAGTGCATTCTCTCTGCCATCTCCTCCCTGTGTGTGCGTTGCTGCATGCAGCAGCTGCGTGTGTGTGTAAACTGCCCCTCCCCTTCGCAAGCAGGCGGGGGAGAGAGAGATGTTTCGTCTCGATTTACACATGCTATGACTCCGGGGGTACCTCCATTCGCTTCGTCTTGATCTGTTGATGTTATTTCATGTCTCGTTTGTCCATTGTGACGGTGGGAAAGCCAGGGAAATGTCCCGGAGATATACTGAGAAATCTTTGGAACAGCATTTTCCTGCGATCACAGCTGTTCACAGCTACAAGGCTGGGACCGCTTCCATTCGCTTCGTCTTGATCTGTAGATGTTATTTAATGTCTCATTTGTTCATTTTGATGGAGAAAAAGTTGTACATTTAGTGAATTCAGAGTTTCTAAGATGCACAAGTAGGCATGTTTGAGTACTCATGTCCAGTGGCTCACTGCGTTAACGCTCGCCCCTGGATGCGGTTGGTCGCGTGTTCGAGTCCATGCTGTGGCATACTTTTTTTCATTTTCACCCTTTTTCTATGGATCTCCAAAAAGTCAACTTTGACTTTTTCTGAGTCTGGAGGAATTCAAGGGGAGTTTTCAAGGGACTCTACCCGCCTTATGAGGCACTATTTTCGAATACTTTTTTCCATTTTCACCCTTTTTCTATGGATCTCCAAAAAGTGAACTTTTACATTTTCTGAGTCTGGAGGAATTCAAAGGGGAGTTTTCAGGGGAGTGCATTCTCTCTGCCATCTCCTCCCTCTGTGTGCGTTGCTGCATGCAGCAGCTGCGTGTGTGTGTGTAAACTAACCCTCCCCTTCGCAAGCAGGCGGGGGAGAGAGAGATGTTTCGTCTCAATTTACACATGCTATGACTCCGGGGGTACTTCCATTCGCTTCGTCTTGATCTGTTGATGTTATTTCATGTCTCGTTTGTCCATTGTGACGGTGGCAAAGCCAGGGAAATGTCCCGGAGATATACTGAGAAATCTTTGTAACAGCATTTTCCTGCGATCACAGCTGTTCACAGCTACGAGGCTGGGACCGCTTCCATTCGCTTCGTCTTGATCTGTAGATGTTATTTCATGTCTCATTTGTTCATTTTGATGGAGAAAAAGTTGTACATTTAGTGAATTCAGAGTTTCTAAGATGCACAAGTAGGCATGTTTGAGTACTCAGGTCCAGTGGCTCACTGCGTTAACGCTCGCCCCTGGATGCGGTTGGTCGCGTGTTCGAGTCCATGCTGTGGCATACTTTTTTTCATTTTCACCCTTTTTCTATGGATCTCCAAAAAGTCAACTTTGACTTTTTCTGAGTCTGGAGGAATTCAAGGGGAGTTTTCAAGGGACTCTACCCGCCTTATGAGGCACTATTTTCGAATACTTTTTTCCATTTTCACCCTTTTTCTATGGATCTCCAAAAAGTGAACTTTTACATTTTCTGAGTCTGGAGGAATTCAAAGGGGAGTTTTCAGGGGAGTGCATTCTCTCTGCCATCTCCTCCCTCTGTGTGCGTTGCTGCATGCAGCAGCTGCGTGTGTGTGTGTAAACTGCCCCTCCCCTTCGCAAGCAGGCGGGGGAGAGAGAGATGTTTCGTCTCGATTTACACATGCTATGACTCGGGGTACCTCCATTCGCTTCGTCTTGATCTGTTGATGTTATTTCATGTCTCGTTTGTCCATTGTGACGGTGGGAAAGCCAGGGAAATGTCCCGGAGATATACTGAGAAATCTTTGTAACAGCATTTTCCTGCGATCACAGCTGTTCACAGCTACAAGGCTGGGACCGCTTCCATTCGCTTCGTCTTGATCTGTAGATGTTATTTAATGTCTCATTTGTTCATTTTGATGGAGAAAAAGTTGTACATTTAGTGAATTCAGAGTTTCTAAGATGCACAAGTAGGCATGTTTGAGTACTCATGTCCAGTGGCTCACTGCGTTAACGCTCGCCCCTGGATGCGGTTGGTCGCGTGTTCGAGTCCATGCTGTGGCATACTTTTTTTCATTTTCACCCTTTTTCTATGGATCTCCAAAAAGTCAACTTTGACTTTTTCTGAGTCTGGAGGAATTCAAGGGGAGTTTTCAAGGGACTCTACCCGCCTTATGAGGCACTATTTTCGAATACTTTTTTCCATTTTCACCCTTTTTCTATGGATCTCCAAAAAGTGAACTTTTACATTTTCTGAGTCTGGAGGAATTCAAGGGGAGTTTTCAGGGGAGTGCATTCTCTCTGCCATCTCCTCCCTGTGTGTGCGTTGCTGCATGCAGCAGCTGCGTGTGTGTGTAAACTGCCCCTCCCCTTCGCAAGCAGGCGGGGGAGAGAGAGATGTTTCGTCTCGATTTACACATGCTATGACTCCGGGGGTACCTCCATTCGCTTCGTCTTGATCTGTTGATGTTATTTCATGTCTCGTTTGTCCATTGTGACGGTGGCAAAGCCAGGGAAATGTCCCGGAGATATACTGAGAAATCTTTGTAACAGCATTTTCCTGCGATCACAGCTGTTCACAGCTACGAGGCTGGGACCGCTTCCATTCGCTTCGTCTTGATCTGTAGATGTTATTTCATGTCTCATTTGTTCATTTTGATGGAGAAAAAGTTGTACATTTAGTGAATTCAGAGTGTCTAAGATGCAAAAGTAGGCATGTTTGAGTACTCATGTCCAGTGGCTCACTGCGTTAACGCTCGCCCCTGGATGCGGTTGGTCGCGTGTTCGAATCCATGCTGTGGCATACTTTTTTTCATTTTCACCCTTTTTCTATGGATCTCCAAAAAGTCAACTTTGACTTTTTCTGAGTCTGGAGGAATTCAAGGGGAGTTTTCAGGGGAGTGCATTCTCTCTGCCATCTCCTCCCTCTGTGTGCGTTGCTGCATGCAGCAGCTGCGTGTGTGTGTGTAAACTGCCCCTCCCCTTCGCAAGCAGGCGGGGGAGAGAGAGATGTTTCGTCTCGATTTACACATGCTATGACTCCGGGGGTACTTCCATTCGCTTCGTCTTGATCTGTTGATGTTATTTCATGTCTCATTTGTCCATTGTGACGGTGGCAAAGCCAGGGAAATGTCCCGGAGATATACTGAGAAATCTTTGTAACAGCATTTTCCTGCGATCACAGCTGTTCACAGCTACGAGGCTGGGACCGCTTCCATTCGCTTCGTCTTGATCTGTAGATGTTATTTCATGTCTCATTTGTTCATTTTGATGGAGAAAAAGTTGTACATTTAGTGAATTCAGAGTGTCTAAGATGCAAAAGTAGGCATGTTTGAGTACTCATGTCCAGTGGCTCACTGCGTTAACGCTCGCCCCTGGATGCGGTTGGTCGCGTGTTCAAATCCATGCTGTAGCATACTTTTTTTCATTTTCACCCTATGGATCTCCAAAAAGTCAACTTCGACTTTTTCTGAGTCTGGATGAATTCAAGGGGAGTTTTCAAGGGACTCTACCCGCCTTATGAGGCACTATTTTCGAATACTTTTTTCCATTTTCACCCTTTTTCTATGGATCTCCAAAAAGTCAACTTTGACTTTTTCTGAGTCTGGAGGAATTCAAGGGGAGTTTTCAGGGGAGTGCGTTCTCTCTGCCATCTCCTCCCTGTGTGTGTGTTGCTGCATGCAGCAGCTGCGTGTGTGTGTAAACTGCCCCTCCCCCTCGCAAGCAGGCGGGGGAGAGAGAGATGTTTCATCTCGATTTACACATGCTATGACTCCGGGGGTACCTCCATTCGCTTCGTCTTGATCTGTTGATGTTATTTCATGTCTCGTTTGTCCATTGTGTCGGTGGGAAAGCCAGGGAAATGTCCCGGAGATATACTGATAAATCTTTGTAACAGCATTTTCCTGCGATCACAGCTGTTCACAGCTACGAGGCTGGGACCGCTTCCATTCGCTTCGTCTTGATCTGTAGATGTTATTTCATGTCTCATTTGTTCATGTTGATGGAGAAAAAGTTGTACATTTAGTGAATTCAGAGTTTCTAAGATGCAAAAGTAGGCATGTTTGAGTACTCAGGTCCAGTGGCTCACTGCGTTAATGCTCGCCCCTGGATGCGGTTGGTCGCGTGTTCGAATCCATACTGTGGCATACTTTTTTTCATTTTCACCCTTTTTCTATGGATCTCCAAAAAGTCAACTTTGACTTTTTCTGAGTCTGGAGGAATTCAAGGGGAGTTTTCAGGGGAGTGCGTTCTCTCTGCCATCTCCTCCCTGTGTGTGTGTTGCTGCATGCAGCAGCTGCGTGTGTGTGTAAACTGCCCCTCCCTCTCGCAAGCAGGCGGGGGAGAGAGAGATGTTTCGTCTCGATTTACACATGCTATGACTCCGGGGGTACCTCCATTCGCTTCGTCTTGATCTGTTGATGTTATTTCATGTCTCGTTTGTCCATTGTGTCGGTGGGAAAGCCAGGGAAATGTCCCGGAGATATACTGAGAAATCTTTGTAACAGCATTTTCCTGCGATCACAGCTGTTCACAGCTACGAGGCTGGGACCGCTTCCATTCGCTTCCTCTTGATCTGTAGATGTTATTTCATGTCTCATTTGTTCATTTTGATGGAGAAAAAGTTGTACATTTAGTGAATTCAGAGTTTCTAAGATGCAAAAGTAGGCATGTTTGAGTACTCAGGTCCAGTGGCTCACTGCGTTAATGCTCGCCCCTGGATGCGGTTGGTCGCGTGTTCGAATCCATACTGTGGCATACTTTTTTTCATTTTCACCCTTTTTCTATGGATCTCCAAAAAGTCAACTTTGACTTTTTCTGAGTCTGGAGGAATTCAAGGGGAGTTTTCAAGGGACTCTACCCGCCTTATGAGGCACTATTTTCGAATACTTTTTTCCATTTTCACCCTTTTTCTATGGATCTCCAAAAAGTGAACTTTTACATTTTCTGAGTCTGGAGGAATTCAAGGGGAGTTTTCAGGGGAGTGCATTCTCTCTGCCATCTCCTCCCTCTGTGTGCGTTGCTGCATGCAGCAGCAGCTGCGTGTGTGTGTAAACTGCCCCTCCCTCTCGCAAGCAGGCGGGGGAGAGAGAGATGTTTCGTCTCGATTTACACATGCTATGACTCCGGGGGTAACTCCATTCGCTTCGTCTTGATCTGTTGATGTTATTTCATGTCTCGTTTGTCCATTGTGTCGTTGGGAAAGCCAGGGAAATGTCCCGGAGATATACTGAGAAATCTTTGTAACAGCATTTTCCTGCGATCACAGCTGTTCACAGCTACGAGGCGGGGACCGCTTCCATTCGCTTCGTCTTGATCTGTAGATGTTATTTCATGTCTCATTTGTTCATTTTGATGGAGAAAAAGTTGTACATTTAGTGAATTCAGAGTTTCTAAGATGCAAAAGTAGGCATGTTTGAGTACTCAGGTCCAGTGGCTCACTGCGTTAATGCTCGCCCCTGGATGCGGTTGGTCGCGTGTTCGAATCCATACTGTGGCATACTTTTTTTCATTTTCACCCTTTTTCTATGGATCTCCAAAAAGTCAACTTTGACTTTTTCTGAGTCTGGAGGAATTCAAGGGGAGTTTTCAAGGGACTCTACCCGCCTTATGAGGCACTATTTTCGAATACTTTTTTCCATTTTCACCCTTTTTCTATGGATCTCCAAAAAGTGATCTTTTACATTTTCTGAGTCTGGAGGAATTCAAGGGGAGTTTTCAGGGGAGTGCGTTCTCTCTGCCATCTCCTCCCTGTGTGTGTGTTGCTGCATGCAGCAGCTGCGTGTGTGTGTAAACTGCCCCTCCCTCTCGCAAGCAGGCGTTGGAGAGAGAGATGTTTCGTCCAGATTTACACATGCTATGACTCCGGGGGTACCTCCATTCGCTTCGTCTTGATCTGTTGATGTTATTTCATGTCTCGTTTGTCCATTGTGTCGGTGGGAAAGCCAGGGAAATGTCCCGGAGATATACTGAGAAATCTTTGTAACAGCATTTTCCTGCGATCACAGCTGTTCACAGCTACGAGGCTGGGACCGCTTCCATTCGCTTCGTCTTGATCTGTAGATGTTATTTCATGTCTCATTTGTTCATTTTGATGGAGAAAAAGTTGTACATTTAGTGAATTCAGAGTGTCTAAGATGCAAAAGTAGGCATGTTTGAGTACTCATGTCCAGTGGCTCACTGCGTTAACGCTCGCCCCTGGATGCCGTTGGTCGCGTGTTCGAATCCATGCTGTGGCATACTTTTTTTCATTTTCACCCTTTTTCTATGGATCTCCAAAAAGTCAACTTTGACTTTTTCTGAGTCTGGAGGAATTCAAGGGGAGTTTTCAAGGGACTCTACCCACCTTATGAGGCACTATTTTCGAATACTTTTTTCCATTTTCACCCTTTTTCTATGGATCTCCAAAAAGTGAACTTTTACATTTTCTGAGTCTGGAGGAATTCAAGGGGAGTTTTCAGTGGAGTGCATTCTCTCTGCCATCTCCTCCCTCTGTGTGCGTTGCTGCAAGCAGCAGCTGCGTGTGTGTGTGTAAACTGCCCCTCCCCTTCGCAAGCAAGCGGGGGAGAGAGATATGTTTCGTCTCGATTTACACATGCTATGACTCCGGGGGTACTTCCATTCGCTTCGTCTTGATCTGTTGATGTTATTTCATGTCTCGTTTGTCCATTGTGACGGTGGCAAAGCCAGGGAAATGTCCCGGAGATATACTGAGAAATCTTTGTAACAGCATTTTCCTGCGATCACAGCTGTTCACAGCTACGAGGCTGGGACCGCTTCCATTCGCTTCGTCTTGATCTGTAGATGTTATTTCATGTCTCATTTGTTCATTTTGATGGAGAAAAAGTTGTACATTTAGTGAATTCAGAGTGTCTAAGATGCAAAAGTAGGCATGTTTGAGTACTCATGTCCAGTGGCTCACTGCGTTAACGCTCGCCCCTGGATGCCGTTGGTCGCGTGTTCGAATCCATGCTGTAGCATACTTTTTTTCATTTTCACCCTTTTTCTATGGATCTCCAAAAAGTCAACTTTGACTTTTTCTGAGTCTGGAGGAATTCAAGGGGAGTTTTCAAGGGACTCTACCCGCCTTATGAGGCACTATTTTCGAATACTTTTTTCCATTTTCACCCTTTTTCTATGGATCTCCAAAAAGTGAACTTTTACATTTTCTGAGTCTGGAGGAATTCAAGGGGAGTTTTCAGGGGAGTGCATTCTCTCTGCCATCTCCTCCCTCTGTGTGCGTTGCTGCATGCAGCAGCTGCGTGTGTGTGTGTAAACTGCCCCTCCCCTTCGCAAGCAGGCGGGGGAGAGAGAGATGTTTCGTCTCGATTTACACATGCTATGACTCCGGGGGTACTTCCATTCGCTTCGTCTTGATCTGTTGATGTTATTTCATGTCTCGTTTGTCCATTGTGACGGTGGCAAAGCCAGGGAAATGTCCCGGAGATATACTGAGAAATCTTTGTAACAGCATTTTCCTGCGATCACAGCTGTTCACAGCTACGAGGCTGGGACCGCTTCCATTCGTTTCGTCTTGATCTGTAGATGTTATTTCATGTCTCATTTGTTCATTTTGATGGAGAAAAAGTTGTACATTTAGTGAATTCAGAGTGTCTAAGATGCAAAAGTAGGCATGTTTGAGTACTCATGTCCAGTGGCTCACTGCGTTAACGCTCGCCCCTGGATGCCGTTGGTCGCGTGTTCGAATCCATGCTGTAGCATACTTTTTTTCATTTTCACCCTTTTTCTATGGATCTCCAAAAAGTCAACTTTGACTTTTTCTGAGTCTGGAGGAATTCAAGGGGAGTTTTCAAGGGACTCTACCCGCCTTATGAGGCACTATTTTCGAATACTTTTTTCCATTTTCACCCTTTTTCTATGGATCTCCAAAAAGTGAACTTTTACATTTTCTGAGTCTGGAGGAATTCAAGGGGAGTTTTCAGGGGAGTGCATTCTCTCTGCCATCTCCTCCCTCTGTGTGCGTTGCTGCATGCAGCAGCTGCGTGTGTGTGTGTAAACTGCCCCTCCCCTTCGCAAGCAGGCGGGGGAGAGAGAGATGTTTCGTCTCGATTTACACATGCTATGACTCCGGGGGTACTTCCATTCGCTTCGTCTTGATCTGTTGATGTTATTTCATGTCTCATTTGTCCATTGTGACGGTGGCAAAGCCAGGGAAATGTCCCGGAGATATACTGAGAAATCTTTGTAACAGCATTTTCCTGCGATCACAGCTGTTCACAGCTACGAGGCTGGGACCGCTTCCATTCGCTTCGTCTTGATCTGTAGATGTTATTTCATGTCTCATTTGTTCATTTTGATGGAGAAAAAGTTGTACATTTAGTGAATTCAGAGTGTCTAAGATGCAAAAGTAGGCATGTTTGAGTACTCATGTCCAGTGGCTCACTGCGTTAACGCTCGCCCCTGGATGCGGTTGGTCGCGTGTTCAAATCCATGCTGTAGCATACTTTTTTTCATTTTCACCCTTTTTCTATGGATCTCCAAAAAGTCAACTTCGACTTTTTCTGAGTCTGGAGGAATTCAAGGGGAGTTTTCAAGGGACTCTACCCGCCTTATGAGGCACTATTTTCGAATACTTTTTTCCATTTTCACCCTTTTCTATGGATCTCCAAAAAGTGAACTTTTACATTTTCTGAGTCTGGAGGAATTCAAGGGGAGTTTTCAGGGGAGTGCATTCTCTCTGCCATCTCCTCCCTGTGTGTGCGTTGCTGCATGCAGCAGCTGCGTGTGTGTGTGTGTAAACTGCCCCTCCCCTTCGCAAGCAGGCGGGGGAGAGAGAGATGTTTCGTCTCGATTTACACATGCTATGACTCCGGGGGTACCTCCATTCGCTTCGTCTTGATCTGTTGATGTTATTTCATGTCTTGTTTGTCCATTGTGACGGTGGGAAAGCCAGGGAAATGTCCCGGAGATATACTGAGAAATCTTTGTAACAGCATTTTCCTGCGATCACAGCTGTTCACAGCTACGAGGCTGGGACCGCTTCCATTCGCTTCGTCTTGATCTGGAGATGTTATTTCATGTCTCATTTGTTCATTTTGATGGAGAAAAGGTTGTACATTTAGTGAATTCAGAGTGTCTAAGATGCACAAGTAGGCATGTTTGAGTACTCAGGTCCAGTGGCTCACTGCGTTAACGCTCGCCCCTGGATGCGGTTGGTCGCGTGTTCGAATCCATGCTGTGGCATACTTTTTTTCAATTTCACCCTTTTTCTATGGATCTCCAAAAAGTCAACTTTGACTTTTTCTGAGTCTGGAGGAATTCAAGGGGAGTTTTCAAAGGACTCTACCCGCCTTATGAGGCACTATTTTCGAATACTTCTTTCCATTTTCACCCTTTTTCTATGGATCTCCAAAAAGTGATCTTTTACATTTTCTGAGTCTGGAGGAATTCAAGGGGAGTTTTCAGGGGAGTGCGTTCTCTCTGCCATCTCCTCCCTGTGTGTGCGTTGCTGCATGCAGCAGCAGCGTGTGTGTGTAAACTGCCCCTCCCCTTCGCAAGCAGGCGGGGGAGAGAGAGATGTTTCGTCTCGATTTACACATGCTATGACTCCGGGGGTACCTCCATTCGCTTCGTCTTGATCTGTTGATGTTATTTCATGTCTCGTTTGTCCATTGTGACGGTGAGAAAGCCAGGGAAATGTCCCGGAGATATACTGAGAAATCTTTGTAACAGCATTTTCCTGCGATCACAGCTGTTCACAGCTACGAGGCTGGGACCGCTTCCATTCGCTTCGTCTTGATCTGTAGATGTTATTTAATGTCTCATTTGTTCATTTTGATGGAGAAAAAGTTGTACATTTAGTGAATTCAGAGTTTCTAAGATGCACAAGTAGGCATGTTTGAGTACTCAGGTCCAGTGGCTCACTGCGTTAACGCTCGCCCCTGGATGCGGTTGGTCGCATGTTCGAGTCCATGCTGTGGCATACTTTTTTTCATTTTCACCCTTTTTCTATGGATCTCCAAAAAGTCAACTTTGACTTTTTCTGAGTCTGGAGGAATTCAAGGGGAGTTTTCAGGGGAGTGCGTTCTCTCTGCCATCTCCTCCCTGTGTGTGTGTTGCTGCATGCAGCAGCTGCGTGTGTGTGTAAACTGCCCCTCCCCCTCGCAAGCAGGCGGGGGAGAGAGAGATGTTTCATCTCGATTTACACATGCTATGACTCCGGGGGTACCTCCATTCGCTTCGTCTTGATCTGTTGATGTTATTTCATGTCTCGTTTGTCCATTGTGTCGGTGGGAAAGCCAGGGAAATGTCCCGGAGATATACTGATAAATCTTTGTAACAGCATTTTCCTGCGATCACAGCTGTTCACAGCTACGAGGCTGGGACCGCTTCCATTCGCTTCGTCTTGATCTGTAGATGTTATTTCATGTCTCATTTGTTCATTTTGATGGAGAAAAAGTTGTACATTTAGTGAATTCAGAGTTTCTAAGATGCAAAAGTAGGCATGTTTGAGTACTCAGGTCCAGTGGCTCACTGCGTTAATGCTCGCCCCTGGATTCGGTTGGTCGCGTGTTCGAATCCATACTGTGGCATACTTTTTTTCATTTTCACCCTTTTTCTATGGATCTCCAAAAAGTCAACTTTGACTTTTTCTGAGTCTGGAGGAATTCAAGGGGAGTTTTCAAGGGACTGTACCCGCCTTATGAGGCACTATTTTCGAATACTTTTTTCCATTTTCACCCTTTTCTATGGATCTCCAAAAAGTGAACTTTTACATTTTCTGAGTCTGGAGGAATTCAAGGGGAGTTTTCAGGGGAGTGCGTTCTCTCTGCCATCTCCTCCCTGTGTGTGTGTTGCTGCATGCAGCAGCTGCGTGTGTGTGTAAACTGCCCCTCCCTCTCGCAAGCAGGCGGGGGAGAGAGATGTTTCGTCTCGATTTACACATGCTATGACTCCGGGGGTACCTCCATTCGCTTCGTCTTGATCTGTTGATGTTATTTCATGTCTCGTTTGTCCATTGTGTCGGTGGGAAAGCCAGGGAAATGTCCCGGAGATATACTGAGAAATCTTTGTAACAGCATTTTCCTGCGATCACAGCTGTTCACAGCTACGAGGCTGGGACCGCTTCCATTCGCTTCCTCTTGATCTGTAGATGTTATTTCATGTCTCATTTGTTCATTTTGATGGAGAAAAAGTTGTACATTTAGTGAATTCAGAGTTTCTAAGATGCAAAAGTAGGCATGTTTGAGTACTCAGGTCCAGTGGCTCACTGCGTTAATGCTCGCCCCTGGATGCGGTTGGTCGCGTGTTCGAATCCATACTGTGGCATACTTTTTTTCATTTTCACCCTTTTTCTATGGATCTCCAAAAAGTCAACTTTGACTTTTTCTGAGTCTGGAGGAATTCAAGGGGAGTTTTCAAGGGACTCTACCCGCCTTATGAGGCACTATTTTCGAATACTTTTTTCCATTTTCACCCTTTTTCTATGGATCTCCAAAAAGTGAACTTTTACATTTTCTGAGTCTGGAGGAATTCAAGGGGAGTTTTCAGGGGAGTGCATTCTCTCTGCCATCTCCTCCCTCTGTGTGCGTTGCTGCATGCAGCAGCAGCAGCTGCGTGTGTGTGTAAACTGCCCCTCCCTCTCGCAAGCAGGCGGGGGAGAGAGAGATGTTTCGTCTCGATTTACACATGCTATGACTCCGGGGGTACCTCCATTCGCTTCGTCTTGATCTGTTGATGTTATTTCATGTCTCGTTTGTCCATTGTGACGGTGGCAAAGCCAGGGAAATGTCCCGGAGATATACTGAGAAATCTTTGTAACAGCATTTTCCTGCGATCACAGCTGTTCACAGCTACGAGGCGGGGACCACTTCCATTCGCTTCGTCTTGATCTGTAGATGTTATTTCATGTCTCATTTGTTCATTTTGATGGAGAAAAAGTTGTACATTTAGTGAATTCAGAGTTTCTAAGATGCAAAAGTAGGCATGTTTGAGTACTCAGGTCCAGTGGCTCACTGCGTTAATGCTCGCCCCTGGATGCGGTTGGTCGCGTGTTCGAATCCATACTGTGGCATACTTTTTTTCATTTTCACCCTTTTTCTATGGATCTCCAAAAAGTCAACTTTGACTTTTTCTGAGTCTGGAGGAATTCAAGGGGAGTTTTCAAGGGACTCTACCCGCCTTATGAGGCACTATTTTCGAATACTTTTTTCCATTTTCACCCTTTTTCTATGGATCTCCAAAAAGTGATCTTTTACATTTTCTGAGTCTGGAGGAATTCAAGGGGAGTTTTCAGGGGAGTGCGTTCTCTCTGCCATCTCCTCCCTGTGTGTGTGTTGCTGCATGCAGCAGCTGCGTGTGTGTGTAAACTGCCCCTCCCTCTCGCAAGCAGGCGTTGGAGAGAGAGATGTTTCGTCCAGATTTACACATGCTATGACTCCGGGGGTACTTCCATTCGCTTCGTCTTGATCTGTTGATGTTATTTCATGTCTCGTTTGTCCATTGTGACGGTGGCAAAGCCAGGGAAATGTCCCGGAGATATACTGAGAAATCTTTGTAACAGCATTTTCCTGCGATCACAGCTGTTCACAGCTACGAGGCTGGGACCGCTTCCATTCGCTTCGTCTTGATCTGTAGATGTTATTTCATGTCTCATTTGTTCATTTTGATGGAGAAAAAGTTGTACATTTAGTGAATTCAGAGTTTCTAAGATGCAAAAGTAGGCATGTGTGAGTACTCAGGTCCAGTGGCTCACTGCGTTAATGCTCGCCCCTGGATGCGGTTGGTCGCGTGTTCGAATCCATACTGTGGCATACTTTTTTTCATTTTCACCCTTTTTCTATGGATCTCCAAAAAGTCAACTTTGACTTTTTCTGAGTCTGGAGGAATTCAAGGGGAGTTTTCAAGGGACTCTACCCGCCTTATGAGGCACTATTTTCGAATACTTTTTTCCATTTTCACCCTTTTTCTATGGATCTCCAAAAAGTGAACTTTTACATTTTCTGAGTCTGGAGGAATTCAAGGGGAGTTTTCAGGGGAGTGCATTCTCTCTGCCATCTCCTCCCTCTGTGTGCGTTGCTGCATGCAGCAGCAGCTGCGTGTGTGTGTAAACTGCCCCTCCCTCTCGCAAGCAGGCGGGGGAGAGAGAGATGTTTCGTCTCGATTTACACATGCTATGACTCCGGGGGTACCTCCATTCGCTTCGTCTTGATCTGTTGATGTTATTTCATGTCTCGTTTGTCCATTGTGTCGGTGGGAAAGCCAGGGAAATGTCCCGGAGATATACTGAGAAATCTTTGGAACAGCATTTTCCTGCGATCACAACTGTTCACAGCTACGAGGCGGGGACCGCTTCCATTCGCTTCGTCTTGATCTGTAGATGTTATTTCATGTCTCATTTGTTCATTTTGATGGAGAAAAAGTTGTACATTTAGTGAATTCAGAGTGTCTAAGATGCAAAAGTAGGCATGTTTGAGTACTCATGTCCAGTGGCTCACTGCGTTAACGCTCGCCCCTGGATGCCGTTGGTCGCGTGTTCGAATCCATGCTGTAGCATACTTTTTTTCATTTTCACCCTTTTTCTATGGATCTCCAAAAAGTCAACTTTGACTTTTTCTGAGTCTGGAGGAATTCAAGGGGAGTTTTCAAGGGACTCTACCCGCCTTATGAGGCACTATTTTCGAATACCTTTTTCCATTTTCACCCTTTTTCTATGGATCTCCAAAAAGTGAACTTTTACATTTTCTGAGTCTGGAGGAATTCAAGGGGAGTTTTCAGGGGAGTGCATTCTCTCTGCCATCTCCTCCCTCTGTGTGCGTTGCTGCATGCAGCAGCTGCGTGTGTGTGTGTAAACTGCCCCTCCCCTTCGCAAGCAGGCGGGGGAGAGAGAGATGTTTCGTCTCGATTTACACATGCTATGACTCCGGGGGTACTTCCATTCGCTTCGTCTTGATCTGTTGATGTTATTTCATGTCTCATTTGTTCATTTTGATGGAGAAAAAGTTGTACATTTAGTGAATTCAGAGTGTCTAAGATGCAAAAGTAGGCATGTTTGAGTACTCATGTCCAGTGGCTCACTGCGTTAACGCTCGCCCCTGGATGCGGTTGGTCGCGTTTTCGAATCCATGCTGTGACATACTTTTTTTCATTTTCACCCTTTTTCTATGGATCTCCAAAAAGTCAACTTTGACTTTTTCTGAGTCTGGAGGAATTCAAGAGGAGTTTTCAAGGGACTCTACCCGCCTTATGAGGCACTATTTTCGAATACTTTTTTCCATTTTCACCCTTTTTCTATGGATCTCCAAAAAGTGATCTTTCACATTTTCTGAGTCTGGAGGAATTCAAGGGGAGATTTCAGGGGAGTGCGTTCTCTCTGCCATCTCCTCCCTGTGTGTGTGTTGCTGCATGCAGCAGCTGCGTGTGTGTGTAAACTGCCCCTCCCCCTCGCAAGCAGGCGGGGGAGAGAGATATGTTTCGTCTCGATTTACACATGCTATGACTCCGGGGGTACCTCCATTCGCTTCGTCTTGATCTGTTGATGTTATTTCATGTCTCGTTTGTCCATTGTGTCGGTGGGAAAGCCAGGGAAATGTCCCGGAGATATACTGAGAAATCTTTGTAACAGCATTTTCTTGCGATCACAGCTGTTCACAGCTACGAGGCTGGGACCGCTTCCATTCGCTTCGTCTTGATCTGTAGATGTTATTTCATGTCTCATTTGTTCATTTTGATGGAGAAAAAGTTGTACATTTAGTGAATTCAGAGTTTCTAAGATGCAAAAGTAGGCATGTTTGAGTACTCAGGTCCAGTGGCTCACTGCGTTAATGCTCGCCCCTGGACGCGGTTGGTCGCGTGTTCGAATCCATACTGTGGCATACTTTTTTTCATTTTCACCCTTTTTCTATGGATCTCCAAAAAGTCAACTTTGACTTTTTCTGAGTCTGGAGGAATTCAAGGGGAGATTTCAGGGGAGTGCGTTCTCTCTGCCATCTCCTCCCTGTGTGTGTGTTGCTGCATGCAGCAGCTGCGTGTGTGTGTAAACTGCCCCTCCCTCTCGCAAGCAGGCGGGGGAGAGAGAGATGTTTCGTCTCGATTTACACATGCTATGACTCCGGGGGTACTTCCATTCGCTTCGTCTTGATCTGTTGATGTTATTTCATGTCTCGTTTGTCCATTGTGACGGTGGCAAAGCCAGGGAAATGTCCCGGAGATATACTGAGAAATCTTTGTAACATCATTTTCCTGCGATCACAGCTGTTCACAGCTACGAGGCTGGGACCGCTTCCATTCGCTTCGTCTTGATCTGTAGATGTTATTTAATGTCTCATTTGTTCATTTTGATGGAGAAAAAGTTGTACATTTAGTGAATTCAGAGTTTCTAAGATGCAAAAGTAGGCATGTTTGAGTACTCAGGTCCAGTGGCTCACTGCGTTAATGCTCGCCCCTGGATGTGGTTGGTCGCGTGTTCGAATCCATACTGTGGAATACTTTTTTTCATTTTCACCCTTTTTCTATGGATCTCCAAAAAGTCAACTTTGACTATTTCTGAGTCTGGAGGAATTCAAGGGGAGTTTTCAAGGGACTCTACCCGCCTTATGAGGCACTATTTTCGAATACTTTTTTCCATTTTCACCCTTTTTCTATGGATCTCCAAAAAGTGAACTTTTACATTTTCTGAGTCTGGAGGAATTCAAGGGGAGTTTTCAGGGGAGTGCATTCTCTCTGCCATCTCCTCCCTCTGTGTGCGTTGCTGCATGCAGCAGCTGCGTGTGTGTTTGTAAACTGCCCCTCCCCTTCGCAAGCAGGCGGGGGAGAGAGAGATGTTTCGTCTCGATTTACACATGCTATGACTCCGGGGGTACTTACATTCGCTTCGTCTTGATCTGTAGATGTTATTTCATGTCTCATTTGTTCATTTTGATGGAGAAAAAGTTGTACATTTAGTAAATTCAGAGTGTCTAAGATGCACAAGTAGGCATGTTTGAGTACTCAGGTCCAGTGGCTCACTGTGTTAACGCTCGCCCCTGGATGCGGTTGGTCGCGTGTTCGAATCCATGCTTTGGCATTCTTTTTTTCATTTTCACCCTTTTTCTATGGATCTCCAAAAAGTGATCTTTCACATTTTCTGAGTCTGGAGGAATTCAAGGGGAGATTTCAGGGGAGTGCGTTCTCTCTGCCATCTCCTCCCTGTGTGTGTGTTGCTGCATGCAGCAGCTGCGTGTGTGTGTAAACTGCCCCTCCCCCTCGCAAGCAGGCGGGGGAGAGAGATATGTTTCGTCTCGATTTACACATGCTATGACTCCGGGGGTACTTCCATTCGCTTCGTCTTGATCTGTTGATGTTATTTCATGTCTCGTTTGTCCATTGTGACGGTGGCAAAGCCATGGAAATGTCCCGGAGATATACTGAGAAATCTTTGTAACAGCATTTTCCTGCGATCACAGCTGTTCACAGCTACGAGGCTGGGACCACTTCCATTCGCTTCGTCTTGATCTGTAGATGTTATTTCATGTCTCATTTGTTCATTTTGATGGAGAAAAAGTTGTACATTTAGTGAATTCAGAGTGTCTAAGATGCAAAAGTAGGCATGTTTGATTACTCATGTCCAGTGGCTCACTGCGTTAACGCTCGCCCCTGGATGCCGTTGGTCGCGTGTTCGAATCCATGCTGTGGCATACTTTTTTTCATTTTCACCCTTTTTCTATGGATCTCCAAAAAGTCAACTTTGACTTTTTCTGAGTCTGGAGGAATTCAAGGGGAGTTTTCAAGGGACTCTACCCGCCTTATGAGGCACTATTTTCGAATACTTTTTTCCATTTTCACCCTTTTTCTATGGATCTCCAAAAAGTGAACTTTTACATTTTCTGAGTCTGGAGGAATTCAAGGGGAGTTTTCAGGGGAGTGCATTCTCTCTGCCATCTCCTCCCTGTGTGTGCGTTGCTGCATGCAGCAACTGCGTGTGTGTGTGTAAACTGCCCCTCCCCTTCGCAAGCAGGCGGGGGAGAGAGAGATGTTTCGTCTCGATTTACACATGCTATGACTCCGGGGGTACTTCCATTCGCTTCGTCTTGATCTGTTGATGTTATTTCATGTCTCGTTTGTCCATTGTGACGGTGGGAAAGCCAGGGAAATGTCCCGGAGATATACTGAGAAATCTTTGTAACAGCATTTTCCTGCGATCACAGCTGTTCACAGCTACGAGGCTGGGACCGCTTCCATTCGCTTCGTCTTGATCTGTAGATGTTATTTCATGTCTCATTTGTTCATTTTGATGGAGAAAAAGTTGTACATTTAGTGAATTCAGAGTTTCTAAGATGCAAAAGTAGGCATGTTTGAGTACTCAGGTCCAGTGGCTCACTGCGTTAATGCTCGCCCCTGGATGCGGTTGGTCGCGTGTTCGAATCCATGCTGTGGCATACTTTTTTTCATTTTCACCCTTTTTCTATGGATCTCCAAAAAGTGAACTTTGACTTTTTCTGAGTCTGGAGGAATTCAAGGGGAGATTTCAGGGGAGTGCGTTCTCTCTGCCATCTCCTCCCTGTGTGTGTGTTGCTGCATGCAGCAGCTGCGTGTGTGTGTGTGTAAACTGCCCCTCCCCTTTGCAAGCAGGCGGGGGAGAGAGAGATGTTTCGTCTCGATTTACACATGCTATGACTCCGGGGGTACTTCCATTCGCTTCGTCTTGATCTGTTGATGTTATTTCATGTCTCGTTTGTTCATTTTGATGGAGAAAAAGTTGTACATTTAGTGAATTCAGAGTTTCTAAGATGCAAAAGTAGGCATGTTTGAGTACTCAGGTCCAGTGGCTCACTGCGTTAATGCTCGCCCCTGGATGCGGTTGGTCGCGTGTTCGAATCCATGCTGTGACATACTTTTTTTCATTTTCACCCTTTTTCTATCGATCTCCAAAAAGTCAACTTCGACTTTTTCTGAGTCTGGAGGAATTCAAGGGGAGTTTTCAAGGGACTCTACCCGCCTTATGAGGCACTATTTTTGAATACTTTTTTCCATTTTCACCCTTTTTCTATGGATCTCCAAAAAGTCAACTTTGACTTTTTCTGAGTCTGGAGGAATTCAAGGGGAGTTTTCAAGGGACTCTACCCGCCTTATGAGGCACTATTTTCGAATACTTTTTTCCATTTTCACCCTTTTTCTATGGATCTCCAAAAAGTGAACTTTTACATTTTCTGAGTCTGGAGGAATTCAAGGGGAGTTTTCAGGGGAGTGCGTTCTCTCTGCCATCTCCTCCCTGTGTGTGCGTTGCTGCATGCAGCAGCTGCGTGTGTGTGTAAACTGCCCCTCCCCTTCGCAAGCAGGCGGGGGAGAGAGAAATGTTTCGTCTCGATTTACACATGCTATGAATCCGGGGGTACCTCCATTTGCTTCGTCTTGATCTGTTGGTGTTATTTCATGTCTCGTTTGTCCATTGTGTCGGTGGGAAAGCCAGGGAAATGTCCCGGAGATATACTGATAAATCTTTGTAACAGCATTTTCCTGCGATCACAGCTGTTCACAGCTACGAGGCTGGGACCGCTTCCATTCGCTTCGTCTTGATCTGTAGATGTTATTTCATGTCTCATTTGTTCATTTTGATGGAGAAAAAGTTGTACATTTAGTGAATTCAGAGTTTCTAAGATGCAAAAGTAGGCATGTTTGAGTACTCAGGTCCAGTGGCTCACTGCGTTAATGCTCGCCCCTGGATGCGGTTGGTCGCGTGTTCGAATCCATACTGTGGCATACTTTTTTTCATTTTCACCCTTTTTCTATGGATCTCCAAAAAGTCAACTTTGACTTTTTCTGAGTCTGGAGGAATTCAAGGGGAGTTTTCAAGGGACTCTACCCGCCTTATGAGGCACTATTTTCGAATACTTTTTTCCATTGTCACCCTTTTTCTATGGATCTCCAAAAAGTGAACTTTTACATTTTCTGAGTCTGGAGGAATTCAAGGGGAGTTTTCAGGGGAGTGGATTCTCTCTGCCATCACCTCCCTGTGTGTGCGTTGCTGCATGCAGCAACTGCGTGTGTGTGTGTAAACTGCCCCTCCCCTTCGAAAGCAGGCGGGGGAGAGAAAGATGTTTCGTCTCGATTTACACATGCTATGACTCCGGGGGTACTTCCATTCGCTTCGTCTTGATCTGTTGATGTTATTTCATGTCTCGTTTGTCCATTGTGACGGTGGCAAAGCCAGCGAAATGTCCCGGAGATATACTGAGAAATCTTTGTAACAGCATTTTCCTGCGATCACAGCTGTTCGCAGCTACGAGGCTGGGACCGCTTCCATTCGCTTCGTCTTGATCTGTAGATGTTATTTAATGTCTCATTTGTTCATTTTGATGGAGAAAGGGTTGTACATTTAGTGAATTCAGAGTGTCTAAGATGCACAAGTAGGCATGTTTGAGTACTCAGGTCCAGTGGCTCACTGCGTTAACGCTCGCCCCTGGATGCGGTTGGTCGCGTCTTCGAGTCCATGCTGTGGCATACTTTTTTTCATTTTCACCCTTTTTCTATGGATCTCCAAAAAGTCAACTTTGACTTTTTCTGAGTCTGGAGGAATTCAAGGGGAGTTTTCAAGGGACTCTACCCGCCTTATGATACACTATTTTCGAATACTTTTTTCCATTTTCACCCTTTTTCTATGGATCTCCAAAAAGTGAACTTTTACATTTTCTGAGTCTGGAGGAATTCAAGGGGAGTTTTCAGGGGAGTGCATTCTCTCTGCCATCACCTCCCTGTGTGTGCGTTGCTGCATGCAGCAACTGCGTGTGTGTGTGTAAACTGCCCCTCCCCTTCGCAAGCAGGCGGGGGAGAGAGAGATGTTTCGTCTCAATTTACACATGCTATGACTCCGGGGGTACCTCCATTCGCTTCGTCTTGATCTGTAGATGTTATTTAATGTCTCATTTGTTCATTTTGATGGAGAAAAAGTTGTACATTTAGTGAATTCAGAGTTTCTAAGATGCAAAAGTAGGCATGTTTGAGTACTCAGGTCCAGTGGCTCACTGCGTTAATGCTCGCCCCTGGATGCGGTTGGTCGCGTGTTCGAATCCATACTGTGGCATACTTTTTTTCATTTTCACCCTTTTTCTATGGATCTCCAAAAAGTCAACTTTGACTTTTTCTGAGTCTGGAGGAATTCAAGGGGAGTTTTCAAGGGACTCTACCCGCCTTATGAGGCACTATTTTTGAATACTTTTTTCCATTTTCACCCTTTTTCTATGGATCTCCAAAAAGTGATCTTTTACATTTTCTGAGTCTGGAGGAATTCAAGGGGAGTTTTCAAGGGAGTGCGTTCTCTCTGCCATCTCCTCCCTATGTGTGTGTTGCTGCATGCAGCAGCTGCGTGTGTGTGTAAACTGCCCCTCCCCCTCGCAAGCAGGCGGGGGAGAGAGAGAAGTTTCGTCTCGATTTACACATGCTATGACTCCGGGGGTACCTCCATTCGCTTCGTCTTGATCTGTTGATGTTATTTCATGTCTCGTTTGTCCATTGTGACAGTGGGAAAGCCAGGGAAATGTCCCGGAGATATACTGAGCAATCTTTGTAACAGCATTTTCCTGCAATCACAGCTGTTCACAGCTACGAGGCTGGGACCGCTTCCTCTCGCTTCGTCTTGATCTGTAGATGTTATTTAATGTCTCATTTGTTCATTTTGATGGAGAAAAGGTTGTACATTTAGTGAATTCAGAGTTTCTAAGATGCAAAAGTAGGCATGTTTGATTACTCAGGTCCAGTGGCTCACTGCGTTAACGCTCGCCCCTGGATGCGGTTGGTCGCGTGTTCGAATCCATGCTGTAGCATACTTTTTTTCATTTTCACCCTTTTTCTATGGATCTCCAAAAAGTCAACTTTGACTTTTTCTGAGTCTGGAGGAATTCAAGGGGAGTTTTCAAGGGACTCTACCCGCCTTATGAGGCACTATTTTCGAATACTTTTTTCCATTTTCACCCTTTTTCTATGGATCTCCAAAAAGTGAACTTTTACATTTTCTGAGTCTGGAGGAATTCAAGGGGAGTTTTCAGGGGAGTGCGTTCTCTCTGCCATCTCCTCCCTGTGTGTGCGTTGCTGCATGCAGCATCTGCGTGTGTGTGTAAACTGCCCCTCCCCTTCGCAAGCAGGCGGGGGAGAGAGAGATGTTTCGTCTCGATTTACACATGCTATGAATCCGGGGGTACCTCCATTTGCTTCGTCTTGATCTGTTGGTGTTATTTCATGTCTCGTTTGTCCATTGTGTCGGTGGGAAAGCCAGGGAAATGTCCCGGAGATATACTGATAAATCTTTGTAACAGCATTTTCCTGCGATCACAGCTGTTCACAGCTACGAGGCTGGGACCGCTTCCATTCGCTTCGTCTTGATCTGTAGATGTTATTTCATGTCTCATTTGTTCATTTTGATGGAGAAAAAGTTGTACATTTAGTGAATTCAGAGTTTCTAAGATGCAAAAGTAGGCATGTTTGAGTACTCAGGTCCAGTGGCTCACTGCGTTAATGCTCGCCCCTGGATGCGGTTGGTCGCGTGTTCGAATCCATACTGTGGCATACTTTTTTTCATTTTCACCCTTTTTCTATGGATCTCCAAAAAGTCAACTTTGACTTTTTCTGAGTCTGGAGGAATTCAAGGGGAGTTTTCAAGGGACTCTACCCGCCTTATGAGGCACTATTTTCGAATACTTTTTTCCATTGTCACCCTTTTTCTATGGATCTCCAAAAAGTGAACTTTTACATTTTCTGAGTCTGGAGGAATTCAAGGGGAGTTTTCAGGGGAGTGCATTCTCTCTGCCATCACCTCCCTGTGTGTGCGTTGCTGCATGCAGCAACTGCGTGTGTGTGTGTAAACTGCCCCTCCCCTTCGAAAGCAGGCGGGGGAGAGAAAGATGTTTCGTCTCGATTTACACATGCTATGACTCCGGGGGTACTTCCATTCGCTTCGTCTTGATCTGTTGATGTTATTTCATGTCTCGTTTGTCCATTGTGACGGTGGCAAAGCCAGGGAAATGTCCCGGAGATATACTGAGAAATCTTTGTAACAGCATTTTCCTGCGATCACAGCTGTTCGCAGCTACGAGGCTGGGACCGCTTCCATTCGCTTCGTCTTGATCTGTAGATGTTATTTAATGTCTCATTTGTTCATTTTGATGGAGAAAAAGTTGTACATTTAGTGAATTCAGAGTTTCTAAGATGCAAAAGTAGGCATGTTTGAGTACTCAGGTCCAGTGGCTCACTGCGTTAATGCTCGCCCCTGGATGCGGTTGGTCGCGTGTTTGAATCCATACTGTGGCATACTTTTTTTCATTTTCACCCTTTTTCTATGGATCTCCAAAAAGTCAACTTTGACTTTTTCTGAGTCTGGAGGAATTCAAGGGGAGTTTTCAAGGGACTCTACCCGCCTTATGAGGCACTATTTTCGAATACTTTTTTCCATTTTCACCCTTTTTCTATGGATCTCCAAAAAGTGAACTTTTACATTTTCTGAGTCTGGAGGAATTCAAGGGGAGTTTTCAGGGGAGTGCATTCTCTCTGCCATCTCCTCCCTCTGTGTGCGTTGCTGCATGCAGCAGCTGCGTGTGTGTGTGTGTAAACTGCCCCTCCCCTTCGCAAGCAGGCGGGGGAAAGAGAGATGTTTCGTCTCGATTTACACATGCTATGACTCCGGGGGTACTTCCATTCGCTTCGTCTTGATCTGTTGATGTTATTTCATGTCTCATTTGTTCATTTTGATGGAGAACAAGTTGTACATTTAGTGAATTCAGAGTTTCTAAGATGCACAAGTAGGCATGTTTGAGTACTCCGGTCCAGTGGCTCACTGCGTTAACGCTCGCCCCTGGATGCGGTTGGTCGTGTGTTCGAGTCCATGCTGTGGCATACTTTTTTTCATTTTCACCCTTTTTCTATGGATCTCCAAAAAGTCAACTTTGACTTTTTCTGAGTCTGGAGGAATTCAAGGGGAGTTTTCAAGGGACTCTACCCGCCTTATGAGGCACTATTTTCGAATACTTTTTTCCATTTTCACCCTTTTTCTATGGATCTCCAAAAAGTGAACTTTTACATTTTCTGAGTCTGGAGGAATTCAAGGGGAGTTTTCAGGGGAGTGCGTTCTCTCTGCCATCTCCTCCCTGTGTGTGTGTTGCTGCATGCAGCAGCTGCGTGTGTGTGTAAACTGCCCCTCCCTCTCGCAAGCAGGCGGGGGAGAGAGAGATGTTTCGTCCATATTTACACATGCTATGACTCCGGGGGTACCTCCATTCGCTTCGTCTTGATCTGTTGATGTTATTTCATGTCTCGTTTGTCCATTGTGACGGTGGGAAAGCCAGGGAAATGTCCCGGAGATATACTGAGAAATCTTTGTAACAGCATTTTCCTGCGATCACAGCTGTTCACAGCTACGAGACTGAGACCGCTTCCATTCGCTTCGTCTTGATCTGTAGATGTTATTTCATGTCTCATTTGTTCATTTTGATTGAGAAAAAGTTGTACATTTAGTGAATTCAGAGTGTCTAAGATGCACAAGTAAGCATATTTGCGTACTCAGGTCCAGTGGCTCACTGCGTTAACACTCGCCCCTGGATGCGGTTGGTCGCGTGTTCGAATCCATGCTGTGGCATTCTTTTTTTCATTTTCACCCTTTTTCTATGGATCTCCAAAAAGTGATCTTTTACATTTTCTGAGTCTGGAGGAATTCAAGGGGAGTTTTCAGGGGAGTGCGTTCTCTCTGCCATCTCCTCCCTGTGTGTGTGTTGCTGCATGCAGCAGCTGCGTGTGTGTGTAAACTGCCCCTCCCTCTCGCAAGCAGGCGGGGGAGAGAGAGATGTTTCGTCTCGATTTACACATGCTATGACTCCGGGGGTACCTCCATTCGCTTCGTCTTGATCTGTTGATGTTATTTCATGTCTCGTTTGTCCATTGTGACGGTGGGAAAGCCAGGGAAATGTCCCGGAGATATACTGAGAAATCTTTGTAACAGCTTTTTCCTGCGATCACAGCTGTTCACAGCTACGAGACTGGGACCGCTTCCATTCGCTTCGTCTTGATCTGTAGATGTTATTTCATGTCTCATTTGTTCATTTTGATGGAGAAAAAGTTGTACATTTAGTGAATTCAGAGTGTCTAAGATGCACAAGTAGGCATATTTGCGTACTCAGGTCCAGTGGCTCACTGCGTTAACACTCGCCCCTGGATGCGGTTGGTCGCGTGTTCGAATCCATGCTGTGGCATTCTTTTTTTTCATTTTCACCCTTTTTCTATGGATCTCCAAAAAGTCAACTTTGACTTTTTCTGAGTCTGGAGGAATTCAAGGGGAGTTTTCAAGGGACTCTACCCGGCTTATGAGGCACTATTTTCGAATACTTTTTTCCATTTTCACCCTTTTTCTATGGATCTCCATAAAGTGAACTTTTACATTTTCTGAGTCTGGAGGAATTCAAGGGGAGTTTTCAGGGGAGTGCGTTCTCTCTGCCATCTCCTCCCTGTGTGTGCGTTGCTGCATGCAGCAGCTGCGTGTGTGTGTAAACTGCCCCTCCCCTTCGCAAGCAGGCGGGGGAGAGAGAGATGTTTCGTCTCGATTTACACATGCTATGACTCCGGGGGTACCTCCATTCGCTTCGTCTTGATCTGTTGATGTTATTTCATGTCTCGTTTGTCCATTGTGACGGTGGGAAAGCCAGGGAAATGTCCCGGAGATATACTGAGAAATCTTTGTAACAGCATTTTCCTGCGATCACAGCTGTTCACAGCTACGAGGCTGGGACCGCTTCCATTCGCTTCGTCTTGATCTGTAGATGTTATTTAATGTCTCATTTGTTCATTTTGATGGAGAAAAAGTTGTACATTTAGTGAATTCAGAGTGTCTAAGATGCAAAAGTAGGCATGTTTGAGTACTCATGTCCAGTGGCTCACATTAACGCTCGCCCCTGGATGCGGTTGGTCGCGTGTTCGAATCCATGCTGTGGCATACTTTTTTTCATTTTCACCCTTTTTCTATGGATCTCCAAAAAGTCAACTTTGACTTTTTTTGAGTCTGGAGGAATTCAAGGGGAGTTTTCAAGGGACTCTGCCCGCCTTATGAGGCACTATTTTCGAATACTTGATTCCATTTTCACCCTTTTTCTATGGATCTCCAAAAAGTGAACTTTTACATTTTCTGAGTCTGGAGGAATTCAAGGGGAGTTTTCAGGGGAGTGCATTCTCTCTGCCATCTCCTCCCTCTGTGTGCGTTGCTGCATGCAGCAGCTGCGTGTGTGTGTGTGTAAACTGCCCCTCCCCTTCGCAAGCAGGCGGGGGAAAGAGAGATGTTTCGTCTCGATTTACACATGCTATGACTCCGGGGGTACTTCCATTCGCTTCGTCTTGATCTGTTGATGTTATTTCATGTCTCATTTGTTCATTTTGATGGAGAACAAGTTGTACATTTAGTGAATTCAGAGTTTCTAAGATGCACAAGTAGGCATGTTTGAGTACTCCGGTCCAGTGGCTCACTGCGTTAACGCTCGCCCCTGGATGCGGTTGGTCGTGTGTTCGAGTCCATGCTGTGGCATACTTTTTTTCATTTTCACCCTTTTTCTATGGATCTCCAAAAAGTCAACTTTGACTTTTTCTGAGTCTGGAGGAATTCAAGGGGAGTTTTCAAGGGACTCTACCCGCCTTATGAGGCACTATTTTCGAATACTTTTTTCCATTTTCACCCTTTTTCTATGGATCTCCAAAAAGTGAACTTTTACATTTTCTGAGTCTGGAGGAATTCAAGGGGAGTTTTCAGGGGAGTGCGTTCTCTCTGCCATCTCCTCCCTGTGTGTGTGTTGCTGCATGCAGCAGCTGCGTGTGTGTGTAAACTGCCCCTCCCTCTCGCAAGCAGGCGGGGGAGAGAGAGATGTTTCGTCCATATTTACACATGCTATGACTCCGGGGGTACCTCCATTCGCTTCGTCTTGATCTGTTGATGTTATTTCATGTCTCGTTTGTCCATTGTGACGGTGGGAAAGCCAGGGAAATGTCCCGGAGATATACTGAGAAATCTTTGTAACAGCATTTTCCTGCGATCACAGCTGTTCACAGCTACGAGACTGAGACCGCTTCCATTCGCTTCGTCTTGATCTGTAGATGTTATTTCATGTCTCATTTGTTCATTTTGATTGAGAAAAAGTTGTACATTTAGTGAATTCAGAGTGTCTAAGATGCACAAGTAAGCATATTTGCGTACTCAGGTCCAGTGGCTCACTGCGTTAACACTCGCCCCTGGATGCGGTTGGTCGCGTGTTCGAATCCATGCTGTGGCATTCTTTTTTTCATTTTCACCCTTTTTCTATGGATCTCCAAAAAGTGATCTTTTACATTTTCTGAGTCTGGAGGAATTCAAGGGGAGTTTTCAGGGGAGTGCGTTCTCTCTGCCATCTCCTCCCTGTGTGTGTGTTGCTGCATGCAGCAGCTGCGTGTGTGTGTAAACTGCCCCTCCCTCTCGCAAGCAGGCGGGGGAGAGAGAGATGTTTCGTCTCGATTTACACATGCTATGACTCCGGGGGTACCTCCATTCGCTTCGTCTTGATCTGTTGATGTTATTTCATGTCTCGTTTGTCCATTGTGACGGTGGGAAAGCCAGGGAAATGTCCCGGAGATATACTGAGAAATCTTTGTAACAGCTTTTTCCTGCGATCACAGCTGTTCACAGCTACGAGACTGGGACCGCTTCCATTCGCTTCGTCTTGATCTGTAGATGTTATTTCATGTCTCATTTGTTCATTTTGATGGAGAAAAAGTTGTACATTTAGTGAATTCAGAGTGTCTAAGATGCACAAGTAGGCATATTTGCGTACTCAGGTCCAGTGGCTCACTGCGTTAACACTCGCCCCTGGATGCGGTTGGTCGCGTGTTCGAATCCATGCTGTGGCATTCTTTTTTTTCATTTTCACCCTTTTTCTATGGATCTCCAAAAAGTCAACTTTGACTTTTTCTGAGTCTGGAGGAATTCAAGGGGAGTTTTCAAGGGACTCTACCCGGCTTATGAGGCACTATTTTCGAATACTTTTTTCCATTTTCACCCTTTTTCTATGGATCTCCATAAAGTGAACTTTTACATTTTCTGAGTCTGGAGGAATTCAAGGGGAGTTTACAGGGGAGTGCGTTCTCTCTGCCATCTCCTCCCTGTGTGTGCGTTGCTGCATGCAGCAGCTGCGTGTGTGTGTAAACTGCCCCTCCCCTTCGCAAGCAGGCGGGGGAGAGAGAGATGTTTCGTCTCGATTTACACATGCTATGACTCCGGGGGTACCTCCATTCGCTTCGTCTTGATCTGTTGATGTTATTTCATGTCTCGTTTGTCCATTGTGACGGTGGGAAAGCCAGGGAAATGTCCCGGAGATATACTGAGAAATCTTTGTAACAGCATTTTCCTGCGATCACAGCTGTTCACAGCTCCGAGGCTGGGACCGCTTCCATTCACTTCGTCTTGATCTGTAGATGTTATTTAATGTCTCATTTGTTCATTTTGATGGAGAAAAAGTTGTACATTTAGTGAATTCAGAGTGTCTAAGATGCAAAAGTAGGCATGTTTGAGTACTCATGTCCAGTGGCTCACTGCGTTAATGCTCGCCCCTGGATGCGGTTGGTCGCGTGTTCGAATCCATGCTGTGGCATACTTTTTTTCATTTTCACCCTTTTTTCTATGGATCTCCAAAAAGTCAACTTTGACTTTTTCTGAGTCTGGAGGAATTCAAGGGGAGTTTTCAAGGGACTCTACCCGCCTTATGAGGCACTTTTATCGAATACTTTTTTCCATTTTCACCCTTTTTCTATGGATCTCCAAAAAGTGAACTTTTACATTTTCTGAGTCTGGAGGAATTCAAGGGGAGTTTTCAGGGGAGTGCGTTCTCTCTGCCATCTCCTCCCTGTGTGTGCGTTGCTGCATGCAGCAGCTGCGTGTGTGTGTAAACTGCCCCTCCCCTTCGCAAGCAGGCGGGGGAGAGAGAGATGTTTCGTCTCGATTTACACATGCTATGACTCCGGGGGTACCTCCATTCGCTTCGTCTTGATCTGTTGATGTTATTTCATGTCTCGTTTGTCCATTGTGACGGTTCGAAAGCCAGGGAAATGTCCCGGAGATATACTGAGAAATCTTTGTAACAGCATTTTCCTGCGATCACAGCTGTTCACAGCTACGAGGCTGGCACCGCTTCCATTCGCTTCGTCTTGATCTGTAGATGTTATTTAATGTCTCATTTGTTCATTTTGATGGAGAAAAAGTTGTACATTTAGTGAATTCAGAGTTTCTAAGATGCAAAAGTAGGCATGTTTGAGTACTCAGGTCCAGTGGCTCACTGCGTTAATGGTCGCCCCTGGATGCGGTTGGTCGCGTGTTCGAATCCATGCTGTGGCATACTTTTTTTCATTTTCACCCTTTTTCTATGGATCTCCAAAAAGTCAACTTTGACTTTTTCTGAGTCTGGAGGAATTCAAGGGGAGTTTTCAAGGGACTCTACCCGCCTTATGAGGCACTATTTTCGAATACTTTTTTCCATTTTCACCCTTTTTCTATGGATCTCCAAAAAGTGAACTTTTACATTTTCTGAGTCTGGAAGAATTCAAAGGGGAGTTTTCAGGGGAGTGCATTCTCTCTGCCATCTCCTCCCTCTGTGTGCGTTGCTGCATGCAGCAGCTGCGTGTGTGTGTGTAAACTGCCCCTCCCCTTCGCAAGCAGGCGGGGGAGAGAGAGATGTTTCGTCTCGATTTACACATGCTATGACTCCGGGGGTACCTCCATTCGCTTCGTCTTGATCTGTTGATGTTATTTCATGTCTCCTTTGTCCATTGTGACGGTTCGAAAGCCAGGGAAATGTCCCGGAGATATACTGAGAAATCTTTGGAACAGCATTTTCCTGCGATCACAGCTGTTCACAGCTACGAGGCTGGGACCGCTTCCATTCGCTTCGTCTTGATCTGTAGATGTTATTTAATGTCTCATTTGTTCATTTTGATGGAGAAAAAGTTGTACATTTAGTGAATTCAGAGTTTCTAAGATGCAAAAGTAGGCATGTTTGAGTACTCAGGTCCAGTGGCTCACTGCGTTAATGCTCGCCCCTGGATGCGGTTGGTCGCGTGTTCGAATCCATGCTGTGGCATACTTTTTTTCATTTTCACCCTTTTTCTATGGATCTCCAAAAAGTCAACTTTGACTTTTTCTGAGTCTGGAGGAATTCAAGGGGAGTTTTCAAGGGACTCTACCCGCCTTATGAGGCACTATTTTCGAATACTTTTTTCCATTTTCACCCTTTTTCTATGGATCTCCAAAAAGTGAACTTTTACATTTTCTGAGTCTGGAGGAATTCAAGGGGAGTTTTCAGGGGAGTGCGTTCTCTCTGCCATCTCCTCCCTGTGTGTGCGTTGCTGCATGCAGCAGCTGCGTGTGTGTGTAAACTGCCCCTCCCCTATTTAGGGGCAATGGATGTCCACTTGCGGGAGACGACAGACAGTGGTGCGGTTAGCCAAAGTGACAATGGATGTCCACTTGCGGGAGACGACAGACAGTGGTGCGGTTAGCCAAAGTGACAGACCTAATGTTAGACCAATTTACAGGCAATGGACGTCCACTCTCGGGAGAGAGACCTCCAGCATGTGTCCCTGACATGGAGACTCTGTTTATTTCACTCATCCTAGACAGAGACCGGGGAAATCTCCTCTCTGTGGCCCCTCCAAGACCCCCAAAGGACGGACCACAGACCTCCAGCATGTGTCCCTGACATGGGCACCTCCATAACCTTGCACACCGTGAGTCCCCGGACTCCCGGACTTAAGCACTCCCCCACGGACTAAACCCAGATGTTCACACCCTACAGAACTCCATGCCCCTGGTTAACCTAAAGGGGGTGGATTTTGCGGTGCTTTACCGTCGGCACATCGGTATCCATATTCGGCCTTATTCACGGCACCACCACCCCTTCTGTGGAGGATATTCTCATGCTCCTGGTAACCCTTTAAATAGTCTGATACTGTCAGGGCTCATCACCGCACTTTACAAGCCATAAATAATGTTTAAATGGTCGGGGAAAGTGTTTTTAAATGTCTGGAAGAGAGTTGTAGCCTGTCATTTTGCAGGATATCATTTAACATGTAACCTCTCCTGGAAATGCACAGAATATGTCCATTTCCAGGAGAGGTTCCATGTTAAATTATATCCTGCAAAATGACAGGCTATAAGCCAGGAACAAGTGTTTGAAAGGCGGGGAAAAGTTGTTTAAAATAGTCGGAAAAGTGTTTTTAAACGTCTGGAAGAGAGTTGTTGCCTGTCATTTTGCAGGATATAATTTAACATGGAACCTCTCCTGGAAATGCGCAGAGTATGTCCATTTCCAGGAGAGGTTCCATGTTAAATTATATCCTGCAAAATGACAGGCTATAAGCCAGGAAAAAGTGTTTGAAAGGCGGGGAAAAGTTGTTTAAAATAGTCGGAAAAGTGTTTTTAAACGTCTGGAAGAGAGTTGTTGCCTGTCATTTTGCAGGATATAATTTAACATGGAACCTCTCCTGGAAATGCGCAGAGTATGTCCATTTCCAGGAGAGGTTCCATGTTAAATTATATCCTGCAAAATGACAGGCTATAAGCCAGGAAAAAGTGTTTGAAAGGCGGGGAAAAGTTGTTTAAAATAGTCGGAAAAGTGTTTTTAAACGTCTGGAAGAGAGTTGTTGCCTGTCATTTTGCAGGATATAATTTAACATGGAACCTCTCCTGGAAATGCGCAGAGTATGTCCATTTCCAGGAGAGGTTCCATGTTAAATTATATCCTGCAAAATGACAGGCTATAAGCCAGGAAAAAGTGTTTGAAAGGCGGGGAAAAGTTGTTTAAAATACTCTGATACCTCCAGGGCGCATCACCGCATTTTACAAGCCAGGGAAGGTGTCGGAATCCTGGGTAAACATTGTTTAAATAGTCTGACACCTGGCACTGTATTTGCCCCTGGGAGAGGTTCCATGTTAAATTATATCCTGCAAAATGACAGGCTATAAGCCAGGAAAAAGTGTTTGAAAGGCGGGGAAAAGTTGTTTAAAATACTCTGATACCTCCAGGGCGCATCACCGCATTTTACAAGCCAGGGAAGGTGTCGGAATCCTGGGTAAACATTGTTTAAATAGTCTGACACCTGGCACTGTATTTGCCCCTGGGAGAGGTTCCATGTTAAATTATATCCTGCAAAATGACAGGCTATAAGCCAGGAAAAAGTGTTTGAAAGGCGGGGAAAAGTTGTTTAAAATACTCTGATACCTCCAGGGCGCATCACCGCATTTTACAAGCCAGGGAAGGTGTCGGAATCCTGGGTAAACATTGTTTAAATAGTCTGACACCTGGCACTGTATTTGCCCCTGGGAGAGGTTCCATGTTAAATTATATCCTGCAAAATGACAGGCTATAAGCCAGGAAAAAGTGTTTGAAAGGCGGGGAAAAGTTGTTTAAAATACTCTGATACCTCCAGGGCGCATCACCGCATTTTACAAGCCAGGGAAGGTGTCGGAATCCTGGGTAAACATTGTTTAAATAGTCTGACACCTGGCACTGTATTTGCCCCTGGGAGAGGTTCCATGTTAAATTATATCCTGCAAAATGACAGGCTATAAGCCAGGAAAAAGTGTTTGAAAGGCGGGGAAAAGTTGTTTAAAATACTCTGATACCTCCAGGGCGCATCACCGCATTTTACAAGCCAGGGAAGGTGTCGGAATCCTGGGTAAACATTGTTTAAATAGTCTGACACCTGGCACTGTATTTGCCCCTGGGAGAGGTTCCATGTTAAATTATATCCTGCAAAATGACAGGCTATAAGCCAGGAAAAAGTGTTTGAAAGGCGGGGAAAAGTTGTTTAAAATACTCTGATACCTCCAGGGCGCATCACCGCATTTTACAAGCCAGGGAAGGTGTCGGAATCCTGGGTAAACATTGTTTAAATAGTCTGACACCTGGCACTGTATTTGCCCCTGGGAGAGGTTCCATGTTAAATTATATCCTGCAAAATGACAGGCTATAAGCCAGGAAAAAGTGTTTGAAAGGCGGGGAAAAGTTGTTTAAAATACTCTGATACCTCCAGGGCGCATCACCGCATTTTACAAGCCAGGGAAGGTGTCGGAATCCTGGGTAAACATTGTTTAAATAGTCTGACACCTGGCACTGTATTTGCCCCTGGGAAACTTCAAGGTTATATTCATGTTTTATTATTTATTTAATAATCACATGATTTTTACAAAAACAGTATACACAGTATACATATATACAATAATAATAATAATAATAATATAACAATATACATAATAAAAACATGAAAAGTGGTGAAAATTAGAAAATGTATCCGAAAATAGTGCCTCCTAATGCGGGCATGTGGACAGTAGCCACAGACTCACAGGCACACACACACATGCAGAGATCCAGGGGGCGGAGCACATGGCTTTTTTTACCCAGAAATAAGTCTATGAGAGGCGGGGAGACTCAGAGGACAGGCTGCGTCACCTCACTTTGTAACCCAGGAAAAGAGCAGGAATTCTGGCTGCGTGAGTGTTAAAAGTGCATTCATCTGTGTTAATCCGACAGCCGCAGAGGTGCTGACGCAAAGCAGGCGGAACAAATTGATTATTTGAACCAGGAATAAATGTTTGCAAGGCGGGGAAAGTGTTCCTGCAGCCCCTCCATAACGGTAATAATGATTAGAAATGATTTCCAGGGCAGAAAGCGTTTTTTAAATGTGGAAAAAAATATGTTAAACTGTTTAAAAAGCACAAAGTGATTTGAGTGCAGTTCTCATGTGTCCCCACAGGAGGGCGCGTCGTCCCAGGGAGCACAGTACATGGTGACAAGGTACGATTTATACCCTAAAATAGCATGCTAAGTGTGGGTGGATTAGTTTCAAAGCATGCACACTCTGCTCGTGTCAGACTTCCATCAAATAGACCGGGGAAAACACCTCTCATTAGCCCCTCAAAGACCACCAAAGGACGGACTAAGCAGCTCCAGCACGGCTCCCTCACATGGAGCTCAGGTTATTTCATACCTCCAGGAGAGGGACCGGGAAAACCACCTCTCTGTAGCCCCTGACAGAGCCCCAAAGGACGGACTAAGGACCTCCGGCAACAGTGGCACTTCCATAACCTCGTGCACCGTGAGACCCCGGGCCCCCGGACTTAAGCACTCCCCCACGGACTAAACCCAGTTGTTCACACCCTGCAGAATCTCATGCCCCTGGTCACCTTTAAGGGGGGGTGGATTTTGCGGTGCTTTACCGTCCGAACACAAGCATCAATATTCGTCCTCCTTCACAGCAGCAGCAGCAGCAGCAGCAGCAGCAGCAGCAGCAGCAGCAGCAGCAGCAGCACCTTCCCTGCTGCACTTCCATAACCTCGTGCACCGTGAGACCCCGGGCCCCCGGACTTAAGCACTCCCCCACGGACTAAACCCAGATGTTCACACCCTGCAGAATCTCATGCCCCTGGTCACCTTTAAGGGGGGGTGGATTTTGCGGTGCTTTACCGTCCGAACACAAGCATCAATATTTGTCCTCCTTCACAGCAGCAGCAGCAGCAGCAGCAGCAGCAGCAGCAGCACCTGCCCTGCTGGAGGTTCACACTTTAACTTATTTGTATTCGTTTTTTTTTGTTCCCCTCCTCTGCCTTACACATCCTCCCACGCTCGAGCACTCCTCACTCGGACTAAACCCCTCCATGCACACCGCCAGAACCAGAACCTCACGCCCCTGGTGACCTTAAAGGTGTTTGTCTTTGTTTGTTTTTGTACTCCACATAGACAGGCAGGTGTTCAGCACCACGGACAGAGCGGGCCCGCTGCTGCTGCTGCTGGAAGGTGGAACACTTTGAGTCTTTTTATTTTCTCTTTTCTCCCTGCTCCTGCACACACCTTTTGTTACCCTCCTCTGCCTTACACATCCTCCCACGCTCGAGCACTCCTCACTCGGACTAAACCCAGATGTTCACACCCTACAGAACTTCATGCCCCTGGTTACCCTAAAGGGGTGGATTTTGCGGTGCTTTACCGTCCGCACATCGGCATACATATTCGGCCTTATTCATGACACTACCACCCCTTCTTTGGAGGATATTGCAGGATATAATTTAACATGGAACCTCTCCTGGAAATGCACAGAGTATGTCCATTTCCAGGAGAGGTTACATGTTAAATTATATCCTGCAAAATGACAGGCACTGTATTTGCCCCTGGGAACCTTCAAGGTTATACTAATGTTTTTTTTTTATTTTTTATTTAATTATCACACCACTTTTACAAAAACAGTATACAAAATAAACATAATAACAACATGATTAACAGGGGCCTGGGGGCCATATTAGCCGTCTAACTTGTACAGTGCACCGGGGAAAAAAGGTTGAGTCCACGGCCCCTTTCCCCTCATCAGGAGTACCAATCGGTCCTGAAGAAGAGGTATCGCTGCTCTCCGCCCCTGAATCCTCTTCGGAGGTAGCTGACGGTGGTAGACCTCCTTCTGATGATGATGCTGCTGCAGCTGCTGCCGCCGCCCTGAACATGGAGCGGATCTTCAATGCCTCCTTTATTCCAGGCGTATTCGCGTAGAACCGGTCTGCAGTGCTTACGTCGTGGCACATAAACCTAGCCAGAATCGACCTGCTTTCTGGATCTTGGTGATGCTTGATATTGTCAGCCAGGGCAGTGCGCAAGATGGTGAAGGTGACGGCTGTTTCTAGCCCAGCATCAGCCCAAGCCCTCTTCAAGTGAGCGTTCAGGTTCTTGGAAGCCTGCTTCCCCGATGTGAAAAGGAAGAATTCATTCTGAGGACCCGACAAGCCCTCTTTTATCCCCATCCACCGCATGACCCAGCTAAACTCCTTTATTGTAAGCACCAGCTGTGCTTCACCAAATGTCTTGGCAGTCTTGTGATCCTGCACGTGGATGATGTAGCCCTCAGCAGTGCCCCTTCTGTCCGCCTCAAAGACCTCCGTGTTGGTCATGTTTGCATACACACCCGGACGGTGGCCATACAGGAGGCTCCAATGGAGGGTTAGATAGCCATATAGCAGGTACTGGGTGATTGTGGTCGGATTGCTAGCCATCAGGTCAAGGAGATCAGGGATGCGCTTCTCAGCGGCCGCCATGGCGGCGAGAAGCTCCGCCTGGCTCGGCAGACGATCCAGCTTGTCCCTCTTCACCTTAAACTGGTGGAGAGTGACAGACTTTTTCAAATCGTTAATGTTGGCTTTCACCTCTCTGATGATGTTGGTCATATCAGACTGGGTGAGCCTGCACCCCCGGAGCTTTGATGCAGACAAGTACCTCAGGAAATGGTTCACAGTCTTCAGGAACAACAGCGATGTTGTGACTGTCCGGCCCGACTCTGAAATATACTTGCTCCAGCCACGGACCCTCTTTGTGTCTTTTAGAAACAGCCAGTCTGACAGCCGGTCAAAACCATGGGCCATGAATACTATGAAGTTCTTTATCCGGCTGACATTGGACATACAATTCTCTTTCCGTTTTACTGTCGGTGCAAGACCCTCACAATGACCTCTGTATGTCTGAATGTACGTCTCCATGCTTTTAGGCAACGTGATTTCACGCATGGTATTCCGCAGTCCCTTCCCAGTGCACCATTGATTTTGGGAAGAGGGCCAGTCCTTAGCCAGATTAGCTTTCAGCTTATTGGAGACAGACGCACGGGTCTTCTGGCATACAGGGGTCTCACTACAGGAGGCTTCTACGGACCGCATGACAGTCTGCATCGGGGTCTTGCTTCCGGAGGCTTCTGGGGACCACATGACAGTCTTCACTGGGGTCTTGCTTCCGGAGGCTTCTGGGGACCGCATCACAGACTTGAGAGGGGTCTCTCTACCGGAGGCTTTGTCGGACCGCATGACAGTCTTCACCGGGGTCTTGCTTCCGGAGGCTTCTGGGGACCGCATGACAGTGTTCACCGGGGTCTCACTACCGGAGGCTTTGTCGGACCGCATGACAGTCTTCACCGGGGTCTTGCTTCCGGAGGCTTCTGGGGACCGCATCACATACTTGAGGGGGGTCTCACTCGCAGAGGCTTCTATGGACCGCATGACAGTCTTCACCGGGGTCTTGAGAGGGGTATTGCTGCCGGAGGCTACTGAGTTCATGTCGGGGGTACTTGGGATTGCTACGCCCTTAAATCGTATACATTCTTCGTCTTCCTCAAGCAGAGCAGCAGTGGCATTCTGCTTCCTGGGTTTTAGACCCTGTTTTAGCCTGGAGCGCAGGGTCTTCACCTCATCAATGAGGGCATCCTTCTGAGCCCTCAATGCCACATTGTCCAGCCTCACCTGCATGCAGTCCTCTTCGTCACACTCGGTATGTGGGGAGAAGGGTGGAGGGTGCACCGGGTATTCCTCCTCATTGTCTATATCCAATGATGTAGCCATTCCAATGATGGGATTAGTCTCTCGGAGGTCATGGAGCAACTGCAGGGCCACACTATGCTTCAGCCTTGCCATGACCTGATGTGCCTCATCTCGGGAGAACTCAGGGTGGTCACGAGTTACATGACGGTGTAGTTTCCTCCCAGCATACGAACACCCTGTGATGGGACAGGGTTTGGTCCGAACATTTATTCTACCACTGGCCATTTTAAGAATGATGCCTCTTTCATCCAGGTTCCGCACTGCATGTTTGTGCTTAAGGTGCTTATTCAAAGCCAGATAGCGGAGGCTGCACACCGGGCATTCGGTCAACATCCTTCCAAAAACACACACAATGAATTATATTTAAATGGTTTTCTGTTTCTCCGTTTATATGCGTTAGCCAACTGCTGATTGCAACCATGGGTCCGATGCTTCAATGCAGGGAACACGGACCAAGGGGAGGACTTGGGTTACCACCTGGTTAAAATGGTCCCACCTCCGCACCAACGCGACTGGCGATGGGTCCGATACATTGATTGTTTTTTGTTTCATGGTTCTGCCACAAACTCACAAGACAGTTTTGGGTACAAAACGTGGGGGTAACAGTACCTCCGGGCGCTCCGTCCCGCTCCGGCTTTCGCCGCAGCGGGGGGAGGAGGCATTGAACCCCTCGCACCTGCCCCCGGAGGAGGCAGGGGAGTCAGGTATCCGGAGGCGCACGGTGGACGGCCAGGGCGAGACCGCCACACCGCACTGGAGTCAGAGTTCCGAGTTTTTCGAGCCAGGTCCCGGTGAAACGCAGTACGGAGCACCCGGCAGGAACCTCCAGCAGACCCCCCCGCGCGGTTCCCTCGTCCCTCGGAAGAGGCGGAGAGGTGGGTGTTTTTCATCTGCTGGCGGACTGCCGGGGAGAACGTGCTGCTCGGGAGCCAGGCTCAGAGTTAGTGGAAGTGAGAGCCCGTGCACCTGCCTTTTACAGCAGGCACGCGCTGGTATCGGGGTGGGGAGAGAAGGTAGATGCAGAGGCTGCAGAAACAGCCAGAGCCTTTCCCCTCTAACACACCCCTCATTTGGTTCATGAGCACTGGGCAGAGTCCCCTGTCAACTCTCCTTATATTCCTCCGGAGACCAGTTGGGAAATGGCAGCATCCCACTTCACCTGGTAGACCAATATCGTTAAATGAGCTCAGTAATGTACTGCACAACATCACATGGGTAAAATGAGCTATATCATGCACTGCAAAATCACATTTGGTTTATTTCCAAAAAGCCTGGAAAAAACACATATCCATCATGTCCTGTAAAATATCATTCTTTGTTTATGTCCGCTCCAGGATTACCCGTAGTTTGGATGAACCGACCGCCAAGCACCGGAAGCTGGACCCGGGGAGGAGGCCCTCCGATGGCGGGTCAAAGTTGATGATACCGCAGCTGGCTGGACACTAGCCGTAGAAGAACACCTGGGCGGGACCAGGCATGTCCCTCTTTGCAGACAAGCATATGTGCTCCCAGGAGCAGAGTCAATCACACAGTTTGGAGGAACCGACCGCCTAGCACCGGAAGCTGGACCCGGGGAGGAGGCCCTCCGATGGCGGGTCAAAGTTGATGATACCGCAGCTGGCTGGACACTAGCCATAGAAGAACACCTGGGCGGGACCAGGCATGTCCCTCTTTGCAGACAAGCATATGTGCTCCCAGGAGCAGAGTCAAACCCGCAGTTTGGAAGAACCGACCGCCAGAGCACCGGCACGAAGCCGGGCCGGCGGAGGCCTTCCGATGGCGGGTCACGTTTGCCATTCGATCAATGTCTTTGCAGACAAGCATATATGTGGTTGTTACGCAGGATCAAATAGGTAGTTTGATGAAGTAGGGTCCTGTGCCCGGAGCAAGGCCAATTGCTGAATGCCGCAGCCGACTAAGGCCGCTATGCCACAGTGGAGGATGAGAGAAACAGGTGTTTGTTTTGCATTCCGCGGCAAAGAGGGGAGGTGGAACTTCCACCCCGCTACGGAACCTGTGGTGGGACCCCTGAGTCAGACGGTTCGTCTTGGAAACGCTTCATATCGGTCGGCCTGGGAGGTAAGAGACACGCAGGGTAACGGACACGCAGGGTTACCCCCACGTAGCCCACGCAACACGGAGGAGGCAGGGGAGTCTGGTACCCGGAGGCGCATGGCCGCAACACCGCACTGGAGTCAGGGTTTCAAGTTTTTCGAGCCAGGTCCCAGTGAACGCAAGACTCCAGCAGGAGCCTCCAGCAGACCCCCCCGACGTTTCCCTCGTCCCTCCCGGCCATCAGAGTCGAACCCGCAGTTCGGAGGAACCGACCGCCAGAGCACCGGCACGAGGCCGGGCCGGCGGAGGCCCTCCGATGGCGGGTCGCGTTTGCCATTCGATCAGTGAGAAATCAGAAGAGGAAGGGGGAAGAAAAAAGACTAACTTGTCTTTTTGGAGAACCATCAAAAATGGGTGAAAATGAAAAAATGTATCCGAGAATAGTGCCCCATAAGGCGGGTAAAGTCCCCTGTCAACTCCCCTCACCTTCCTCCACACTCTGAAAAAGTCAGAGTTATTTTTTGGAGAACCATCAAAAATGGGTGAAAATGAAAAAATGTATCCGAGAATAGTGCCCCATAAGGCGGGTAAAGTCCCCTGTCAACTCCCCTCACCTTCCTCCACACTCTGAAAAAGTCAGAGTTATTTTTTGGAGAACCATCAAAAATGGGTGAAAATGAAAAAATGTATCCGAGAATAGTGCCCCATAAGGCGGGTAAAGTCCCCTGTCAACTCCCCTCACCTTCCTCCACACTCTGAAAAAGTCAGAGTTATTTTTTGGAGAACCATCAAAAATGGGTGAAAATGAAAAAATGTATCCGAGAATAGTGCCCCATAAGGCGGGTAAAGTCCCCTGTCAACTCCCCTCACCTTCCTCCACACTCTGAAAAAGTCAGAGTTATTTTTTGGAGAACCATCAAAAAGGGCTAAAAGTGTTGAAATGTATCCGAGAATAGTGCCCCATAAGGCGGGTAAAGTCCCCTGTCAACTCCCCTCACCTTCCTCCACACTCTGAAAAAGTCAGAGTTATTTTTTGGAGAACCATCAAAAAGGGCTAAAAGTGTTGAAATGTATCCGATAATAGTGCCCCATAAGGCGGGTAAAGTCCCCTGTCAACTCCCCTCACCTTCCTCCACACTCTGAAAAAGTCAGAGTTATTTTTTGGAGAACCATCAAAAAGGGCTAAAAGTGTTGAAATGTATCCGAGAATAGTGCCCCATAAGGCGGGTAAAGTCCCCTGTCAACTCCCCTCACCTTCCTCCACACTCTGAAAAAGTCAGAGTTATTTTTTGGAGAACCATCAAAAAGGGCTAAAAGTGTTGAAATGTATCCGAGAATAGTGCCCCATAAGGCGGGTAAAGTCCCCTGTCAACTCCCCTCACCTTCCTCCACACTCTGAAAAAGTCAGAGTTATTTTTTGGAGAACCATCAAAAAGGGCTAAAAGTGTTGAAATGTATCCGAGAATAGTGCCCCATAAGGCGGGTAAAGTCCCCTGTCAACTCCCCTCACCTTCCTCCACACTCTGAAAAAGTCAGAGTTATTTTTTGGAGAACCATCAAAAAGGGCTAAAAGTGTTGAAATGTATCCGAGAATAGTGCCCCATAAGGCGGATAAAGTCCCCTGTCAACTCCCCTCACCTTCCTCCACACTCTGAAAAAGTCAGAGTTATTTTTTGGAGAACCATCAAAAAGGGCTAAAAGTGTTGAAATGTATCCGAGAATAGTGCCCCATAAGGCGGATTGAGTCCCCTGTCAACTCCCCTTACCTTCCTCCACACTCTGAAAAAGTCAGAGTTATTTTTTGGAGAACCATGAAAAAGGGCTAAAAGTGTTGAAATGTATCCGAAAATAGTGCCTCATGAGGCGGATTGAGTCCCCTGTCAACTCCCCTTACCTTCCTCCAGAGCCCAGTTCAAAAACTTTAAGTTTGGTAAGAACCATGCTGGGGGGTCTCCAGGCAACAAAATGTATCCGAGCCAAAGTGAACATACAGCGGATGAATTCCTCCATGAAGTTACACAGCCGTTTTTTTTCTGAGTCCTCTCAAAAACCGGGTTTCCGATTTCGTGCAGAAGGTAGCTTGTAAAACATGAACGGTTTTTTACAACGGAGGAGGGGAAGTCTGGATTCCCCTCTCCGTTGTACCTTGCAACGGGGTAGGGGAAAAGTGTTCGGCGCTTCGTCCCGAAGCGCCGAACACTTTTCCCCTTCTCCAATTTTTCAGATCCCCTCTCCCATGTAATTTTAAAAGTTCATTTTTTGATTATTTTAACATATAATTGACCGTTTTCTTTCATTTTTTTTTCATTCCACGGGTGGGGGCCTATGGCAGGCTGCCTATGAGCTCCCAAATTTGGCCCGGATCATCCGGGATTTGTGGGATAAGCTCCATAAACTGACAAAGTCATCCAAATATGTCGCTTTTATCGCCCAAAGATATATCATGCAAATACATTAAAATAGTAAAAGGTACGATTGTGCTCAGCATTAACCGGAATTTGATTTATATAGCCCCCAAAAAATAATTAAAAATCATTTTCGTGGGGAAAAGTGTTAAAACGCCTGATTAAAGCATTTGCAGGACCCCAGCGAGCTCCAGACTATGTGCATTGTGTCGGGGACCCTGGATAATGATAAAACACATCATTTAAATGCCAAAAACACCATTAAAAGTCACTTTTAGGGGCAAAAAACAGCCTCTGTCCACTTCGTTAACAAAGTGATGGGGAAAAGGACAAAATCGTGATTAAAGCATTTTGCGGGACCCCAGCGAGCTCCAGACTATGTGCATTGCGTCGGGGACCCTGGAGAAAAATAAAACACATCATTTAAATACAAAAAACACCATTAAATGTCACTTTTAGGGGCAAAAAACAGCCTCTGTCCACTTCGTTAACAAAGTGATGGGGAAATGGACCAAATCGTGATTAAAGCATTTTGCGGGACCCCAGCGAGCTCCAGACTAGTTTCATTGTGTCGGGGACCCTGGATAATGATAAAACACATCATTTAAATGCCAAAAACACCATTAAAAGTCACTTTTAGGGGCAAAAAACAGCCTCTGTCCACTTCGTTAACAAAGTGATGGGGAAAAGGACAAAATCGTGATTAAAGCATTTTGCGGGACCCCAGCGAGCTCCAGACTAGTTTCATTGTGTCGGGGACCCTGGAGAATGATAAAACCCATCATTTAAATGCCAAAAACACCATTAAAAGTCACTTTTAGGGGCGAAAAACAGCCTCTGTCCACTTCGTTAACAAACTGATAGGCAAATGGACAGAAGGGGGAACACGGCCCAGCCGCTGCTCCGCTGCTCCAGACTATGTGCATTGTGTCGGGGAGCCAGGTCAAACCCCTCCATGCACACCGCCAGAACCAGAACCTCACGACCCTGGTGACCTTAAAGGTGTTTGTCTTTGTTTGTTTTTGTACTCCACATAGACAGGCAGGTGTTCAGCACCGCGGGCCCGCTGCTGCTGCTGCTGCTGCTGGAAGGTGGAACACTTTGAGTCTTTTTATTTTCTCTTTTCTCCCTGCTCCTGCACACACCTTTTGTTACCCTCCTCTGCCTTACACATCCTCCCACGCTCGAGCACTCCTCACTCGGACTAAACCCCTCCATGCACACCGCCAGAACCAGAACCTCACGACCCTGGTGACCTTAAAGGTGTTTGTCTTTGTTTGTTTTTGTATTCCACATAGACAGGCTGGGGTTCAGCACCACGCACAGAGCCTACCCGCTACCTCCAGGGCGCATCACCACATTTTACAAGCCAGGAAAGGTGCATGGATCCTGGGTAAACATTGATTAAGTGTTTTTAAATGTGTGGAACAGTGTTTTGTCACTTTCAAAACTCTCCTGTCATTGACCGGAGAATTTGGGTCGATTTTGTATTCAATCTGGCCATTAATATTCCAGTGAGACGAAGTACGTACATTGACCGGAGTGATCCCATGTTAATGTTGTCCAAATACCGGAACATTCCCTAACCCTTCGCAAGCAGGCGGGGGAGAGAGAGATGTTTCGTCTCGATTTACACATGCTATGACTCCGGGGGTACCTCCATTCGCTTCGTCTTGATCTGTTGATGTTATTTCATGTCTCGTTTGTCCATTGTGACGGTGGGAAAGCCAGGGAAATGTCCCGGAGATATACTGAGAAATCTTTGTAACAGAATTTTCCTGCGATCACAGCTGTTCACAGCTACAAGGCTGGGACCGCTTCCATTCGCTTCGTCTTGATCTGTAGATGTTATTTAATGTCTCATTTGTTCATTTTGATGGAGAAAAAGTTGTACATTTAGTGAATTCAGAGTTTCTAAGATGCACAAGTAGGCATGTTTGAGTACTCAGGTCCAGTGGCTCACTGCGTTAACGCTCGCCCCTGGATGCGGTTGGTCGCGTGTTCGAGTCCATGCTGTGGCATACTTTTTTTCATTTTCACCCTTTTTCTATGGATCTCCAAAAAGTCAACTTTGACTTTTTCTGAGTCTGGAGGAATTCAAGGGGAGTTTTCAAGGGACTCTACCCGCCTTATGAGGCACTATTTTCGAATACTTTTTTCCATTTTCACCCTTTTTCTATGGATCTCCAAAAAGTGAACTTTTACATTTTCTGAGTCTGGAGGAATTCAAAGGGGAGTTTTCAGGGGAGTGCATTCTCTCTGCCATCTCCTCCCTCTGTGTGCGTTGCTGCATGCAGCAGCTGTGTGTGTGTGTGTGTAAACTGCCCCTCCCCTTCGCAAGCAGGCGGGGGAGAGAGAGATGTTTCGTCTCGATTTACACATGCTATGACTCCGGGGGTACCTCCATTCGCTTCGTCTTGATCTGTTGATGTTATTTCATGTCTCGTTTGTCCATTGTGACGGTTCGAAAGCCAGGGAAATGTCCCGGAGATATACTGAGAAATCTTTGGAACAGCATTTTCCTGCGATCACAGCTGTTCACAGCTACGAGGCTGGGACCGCTTCCATTCGCTTCGTCTTGATCTGTAGATGTTATTTAATGTCTCATTTGTTCATTTTGATGGAGAAAAAGTTGTACATTTAGTGAATTCAGAGTTTCTAAGATGCAAAAGTAGGCATGTTTGAGTACTCAGGTCCAGTGGCTCACTGCGTTAATGCTCGCCCCTGGATGCGGTTGGTCGCGTGTTCGAATCAATGCTGTGGCATACTTTTTTTCATTTTCACCCTTTTTCTATGGATCTCCAAAAAGTCAACTTTGACTTTTTCTGAGTCTGGAGGAATTCAAGGGGAGTTTTCAAGGGACTCTACCCGCCTTATGAGGCACTATTTTCGAATACTTTTTTCCATTTTCACCCTTTTTCTATGGATCTCCAAAAAGTGAACTTTTACATTTTCTGAGTCTGGAGGAATTCAAGGGGAGTTTTCAGGGGAGTGCGTTCTCTCTGCCATCTCCTCCCTGTGTGTGCGTTGCTGCATGCAGCAGCTGCGTGTGTGTGTAAACTGCCCCTCCCCTTCGCAAGCAGGCGGGGGAGAGAGAGATGTTTCGTCTCGATTTACACATGCTATGACTCCGGGGGTACCTCCATTCGCTTCGTCTTGATCTGTTGATGTTATTTCATGTCTCGTTTGTCCATTGTGACGGTGGGAAAGCCAGGGAAATGTCCCGGAGATATACTGAGAAATCTTTGTAACAGAATTTTCCTGCGATCACAGCTGTTCACAGCTACAAGGCTGGGACCGCTTCCATTCGCTTCGTCTTGATCTGTAGATGTTATTTAATGTCTCATTTGTTCATTTTGATGGAGAAAAAGTTGTACATTTAGTGAATTCAGAGTTTCTAAGATGCACAAGTAGGCATGTTTGAGTACTCAGGTCCAGTGGCTCACTGCGTTAACGCTCGCCCCTGGATGCGGTTGGTCGCGTGTTCGAGTCCATGCTGTGGCATACTTTTTTTCATTTTCACCCTTTTTCTATGGATCTCCAAAAAGTCAACTTTGACTTTTTCTGAGTCTGGAGGAATTCAAGGGGAGTTTTCAAGGGACTCTACCCGCCTTATGAGGCACTATTTTCGAATACTTTTTTCCATTTTCACCCTTTTTCTATGGATCTCCAAAAAGTGAACTTTTACATTTTCTGAGTCTGGAGGAATTCAAAGGGGAGTTTTCAGGGGAGTGCATTCTCTCTGCCATCTCCTCCCTCTGTGTGCGTTGCTGCATGCAGCAGCTGCGTGTGTGTGTGTAAACTGCCCCTCCCCTTCGCAAGCAGGCGGGGGAGAGAGAGAGATGTTTCGTCTCGATTTACACATGCTATGACTCCGGGGGTACTTCCATTCGCTTCGTCTTGATCTGTTGATGTTATTTCATGTCTCGTTTGTCCATTGTGACAGTGGCAAAGCCAGGGAAATGTCCCGGAGATATACTGAGAAATCTTTGTAACAGCATTTTCCTGCGATCACAGCTGTTCACAGCTACGAGGCTGGGACCGCTTCCATTCGCTTCGTCTTGATCTGTAGATGTTATTTAATGTCTCATTTGTTCATTTTGATGGAGAAAAAGTTGTACATTTAGTGAATTCAGAGTTTCTAAGATGCAAAAGTAGGCATGTTTGAGTACTCAGGTCCAGTGGCTCACTGCGTTAATGCTCGCCCCTGGATGCGGTTGGTCTCGTGTTCGAATCCATGCTGTGGCATACTTTTTTTCATTTTCACCCTTTTTCTATGGATCTCCAAAAAGTCAACTTTGACTTTTTCTGAGTCTGGAGGAATTCAAGGGGAGTTTTCAAGGGACTCTACCCGCCTTATGAGGCACTATTTTCGAATACTTTTTTCCATTTTCACCCTTTTTCTATGGATCTCCAAAAAGTGAACTTTTACATTTTCTGAGTCTGGAGGAATTCAAGGGGAGTTTTCAGGGGAGTGCGTTCTCTCTGCAATCTCCTCCCTGTGTGTGCGTTGCTGCATGCAGCAGCTGCGTGTGTGTGTAAACTGCCCCTCCCCTTCGCAAGCAGGCGGGGGAGAGAGAGATGTTTCGTCTCGATTTACACATGCTATGACTCCGGGGGTACCTCCATTCGCTTCGTCTTGATCTGTTGATGTTATTTCATGTCTCGTTTGTCCATTGTGACGGTTCGAAAGCCAGGGAAATGTCCCGGAGATATACTGAGAAATCTTTGGAACAGCATTTTCCTGCGATCACAGCTGTTCACAGCTACGAGGCTGGGACCGCTTTCATTCGCTTCGTCTTGATCTGTAGATGTTATTTAATGTCTCATTTGTTCATTTTGATGGAGAAAAAGTTGTACATTTAGTGAATTCAGAGTTTCTAAGATGCAAAAGTAGGCATGTTTGAGTACTCAGGTCCAGTGGCTCACTGCGTTAATGCTCGCCCCTGGATGCGGTTGGTCGCGTGTTCGAGTCCATGCTGTGGCATACTTTTTTTCATTTTCACCCTTTTTCTATGGATCTCCAAAAAGTCAACTTTGACTTTTTCTGAGTCTGGAGGAATTCAAGGGGAATTTTCAAGGGACTCTACCCGCCTTATGAGGCACTATTTTCGAATACTTTTTTCCATTTTCACCCTTTTTCTATGGATCTCCAAAAAGTGATCTTTTACATTTTCTGAGTCTGGAGGAATTCAAGGGGAGTTTTCAGGGGAGTGCGTTCTCTCTGCCATCTCCTCCCTATGTGTGTGTTGCTGCATGCAGCAGCTGCGTGTGTGTGTAAACTGCCCCTCCCCCTCGCAAGCAGGCGGGGGAGAGAGAGATGTTTCGTCTCGATTTACAAATGCTATGACTCCGGGGGTACCTCCATTCGCTTCGTCTTGATCTGTTGATGTTATTTCATGTCTCGTTTGTCCATTGTGACGGTGGGAAAGCCAGGGAAATGTCCCGGAGATATACTGAGAAATCTTTGTAACAGCATTTTCCTGCGATCACAGCTGTTCACAGCTACGAGGCTGGGACCGCTTCCATTCGCTTCGTCTTGATATGTAGATGTTATTTAATGTCTCATTTGTTCATTTTGATGGAGAAAAAGTTGTACATTTAGTGAATTCAGAGTTTCTAAGATGCAAAAGTAGGCATGTTTGAGTACTCAGGTCCAGTGGCTCACTGCGTTAATGCTCGCCCCTGGATGCGGTTGGTCGCGTGTTCGAATCCATGCTGTGGCATACTTTTTTTCATTTTCACCCTTTTTCTATGGATCTCCAAAAAGTGAACTTTTACATTTTCTGAGTCTGGAGGAATTCAAGGGGAGTTTTCAGGGGAGTGCATTCTCTCTGCCATCTCCTCCCTCTGTGTGCGTTGCTGCATGCAGCAGCTGCGTGTGTGTGTGTAAACTGCCCCTCCCCTTCGCAAGCAGGCGGGGGAGAGAGAGATGTTTCGTCTCGATTTACACATGCTATGACTCCGGGGGTACTTCCATTCGCTTCGTCTTGATCTGTTGATGTTATTTCATGTCTCGTTTGTCCATTGTGACGGTGGCAAAGCCAGGGAAATGTCCCGGAGATATACTGAGAAATCTTTGTAACAGCATTTTCCTGCGATCACAGCTGTTCACAGCTACGAGGCTGGGACCACTTCCATTCGCTTCGTCTTGATCTGTAGATGTTATTTCATGTCTCATTTGTTCATTTTGATGGAGAAAAAGTTGTACATTTAGTGAATTCAGAGTTTCTAAGATGCAAAAGTAGGCATGTTTGAGTACTCAGGTCCAGTGGCTCACTGCGTTAACGCTCGCCCCTGGACGCGGTTGGTCGCGTGTTCGAATCCATGCTGTAGCATACTTTTTTTCATTTTCACCCTTTTTCTATGGATCTCCAAAAAGTCAACTTTGACTTTTTCTGAGTCTGGAGGAATTCAAGGGGAGTTTTCAAGGGACTCTACCCGCCTTATGAGGCACTATTTTCGAATACTTTTTTACATTTTCACCCTTTTTCTATGGATCTCCAAAAAGTGATCTTTTACATTTTCTGAGTCTGGAGGAATTCAAGGGGAGTTTTCAAGGGAGTGCGTTCTCTCTGCCATCTCCTCCCTATGTGTGTGTTGCTGCATGCAGCAGCTGCGTGTGTGTGTAAACTGCCCCTCCCCCTCGCAAGCAGGCGGGGGAGAGAGAGATGTTTCGTCTCGATTTACACATGCTATGACTCCGGGGGTACCTCCATTCGCTTCGTCTTGATCTGTTGATGTTATTTCATGTCTCGTTTGTCCATTGTGACGGTGGGAAAGCCAGGGAAATGTCCCGGAGATATACTGAGAAATCTTTGTAACAGCATTTTCCTGCGATCACAGCTGTTCACAGCTACGAGGCTGGGACCGCTTCCATTCGCTTCGTCTTGATCTGTAGATGTTATTTAATGTCTAATTTGTTCATTTTGATGAATAAAAGGTTGTACATTTAGTGAATTCAGAGTTTCTAAGATGCAAAAGTAGGCATGTTTGAGTACTCAGGTCCAGTGGCTCACTGCGTTAATGCTCGCCCCTGGATGCGGTTGGTCGCGTGTTCGAATCCATACTGTGGCATACTTTTTTTCATTTTCAACCTTTTTCTATGGATCTCCAAAAAGTCAACTTTGACTTTTTCTGAGTCTGGAGGAATTCAAGGGGAGTTTTCAAGGGACTCTACCCGCCTTATGAGGCACTATTTTCGAATACTTTTTTCCATTTTCACCCTTTTTCTATGGATCTCCAAAAAGTGAACTTTTACATTTTCTGAGTCTGGAGGAATTCAAGGGGAGTTTTCAGGGGAGTGCATTCTCTCTGCCATCTCCTCCCTCTGTGTGCGTTGCTGCATGCAGCAGCTGCGTGTGTGTGTGTAAACTGCCCCTCCCCTTCGCAAGCAGGCGGGGGAGAGAGAGATGTTTCGTCTCGATTTACACATGCTATGACTCCGGGGGTACTTCCATTCGCTTCGTCTTGATCTGTTGATGTTATTTCATGTCTCGTTTGTCCATTGTGACGGTGGCAAAGCCAGCGAAATGTCCCGGAGATATACTGAGAAATCTTTGTAACAGCATTTTCCTGCGATCACAGCTGTTCACAGCTACGAGGCTGGGACCACTTCCATTCTCTTCGTCTTGATCTGTAGATGTTATTTCATGTCTCATTTGTTCATTTTGATGGAGAAAAAGTTGTACATTTAGTGAATTCAGAGTTTCTAAGATGCAAAAGTAGGCATGTTTGAGTACTCAGGTCCAGTGGCTCACTGCGTTAATGCTCGCCCCTGGATGCGGTTGGTCGCGTGTTCGAATCCATGCTGTGGCATACTTTTTTTCATTTTCACCCTTTTTCTATGGATCTCCAAAAAGTCAAGTTTGACTTTTTCTGAGTCTGGAGGAATTCAAGGGGAGTTTTCAAGGGACTCTACCCGCCTTATGAGGCACTATTTTCGAATACTTTTTTCCATTTTCACCCTTTTTCTATGGATCTCCAAAAAGTGAACTTTTACATTTTCTGAGTCTGGAGGAATTCAAGGGGAGTTTTCAGGGGAGTGCATTCTCTCTGCCATCTCCTCCCTGTGTGTGCGTTGCTGCATGCAGCAGCTGCGTGTGTGTGTAAACTGCCCCTCCCCTTCGCAAGCAGGCGGGGGAGAGAGAGATGTTTCGTCTCGATTTACACATGCTATGACTCCGGGGGTACCTCCATTCGCTTCGTCTTGATCTGTTGATGTTATTTCATGTCTCGTTTGTCCATTGTGACTGTGGGAAAGCCAGGGAAATGTCCCGGAGATATACTGAGAAATCTTTGTAACAGCATTTTCCTGCGATCACAGCTGTTCACAGCTACGAGGCTGGGACCGCTTCCATTCGCTTCGTCTTGATCTGTAGATGTTATTTAATGTCTAATTTGTTCATTTTGATGAAGAAAAGGTTGTACATTTAGTGAATTCAGAGTTTCTAAGATGCAAAAGTAGGCATGTTTGAGTACTCAGGTCCAGTGGCTCACTGCGTTAACGCTCGCCCCTGGATGCGGTTTGTCGCGTGTTCGAATCCATGCTGTAGCATACTTTTTTTCATTTTCACCCTTTTTCTATGGATCTCCAAAAAGTCAACTTTGACTTTTTCTGAGTCTGGAGGAATTCAAGGGGAGTTTTCAAGGGACTCTACCCGCCTTATGAGGCACTATTTTCGAATACTTTTTTCCATTTTCACCCTTTTTCTATGGATCTCCAAAAAGTGAACTTTTACATTTTCTGAGTCTGGAGGAATTCAAGGGGAGTTTTCAGGGGAGTGCATTCTCTCTGCCATCTCCTCCCTCTGTGTGCGTTGCTGCATGCAGCAGCTGCGTGTGTGTGTGTAAACTGCCCCTCCCCTTCGCAAGCAGGCGGGGGAGAGAGAGATGTTTCGTCTCGATTTACACATGCTATGACTCCGGGGGTACTTCCATTCGCTTCGTCTTGATCTGTTGATGTTATTTCATGTCTCGTTTGTCCATTGTGACGGTGGCAAAGCCAGGGAAATGTCCCGGAGATATACTGAGAAATCTTTGTAACAGCATTTTCCTGCGATCACAGCTGTTCACAGCTACGAGGCTGGGACCGCTTCCATTCGCTTCGTCTTGATCTGTAGATGTTATTTAATGTCTCATTTGTTCATTTTGATGGAGAAAAAGTTGTACATTTAGTGAATTCAGAGTTTCTAAGATGCAAAAGTAGGCATGTTTGAGTACTCAGGTCCAGTGGCTCACTGCGTTAATGCTCGCCCCTGGACGCGGTTGGTCGCGTGTTCGAATCCATACTGTGGCATACTTTTTTTCATGTTCACCCTTTTTCTATGGATCTCCAAAAAGTCAACTTTGACTTTTTCTGAGTCTGGAGGAATTCAAGGGGAGTTTTCAAGGGACTCTACCCGCCTTATGAGAGACTATTTTCGAATACTTTTTTCCATTTTCACCCTTTTTCTATGGATCTCAGAAAAGTGAACTTTTACATTTTCTGAGTCTGGAGGAATTCAAGGGGAGTTTTCAGGGGAGTGCATTCTCTCTGCCATCTCCTCCCTCTGTGTGCGTTGCTGCATGCAGCAGCTGCGTGTGTGTGTGTAAACTGCCCCTCCCCTTCGCAAGCAGGCGGGGGAGAGAGAGATGTTTCGTCTCGATTTACACATGCTATGACTCCGGGGGTACTTCCATTCGCTTCGTCTTGATCTGTTGATGTTATTTCATGTCTCGTTTGTCCATTGTGACGGTGGGAAAGCCAGGGAAATGTCCCGGAGATATACTGATAAATCTTTGTAACAGCATTTTCCTGCGATCACAGCTCTTCACAGCTACGAGGCTGGGACCGCTTCCATTCGCTTCGTCTTGATCTGGAGATGTTATTTCATGTCTCATTTGTTCATTTTGATGGAGAAAAGGTTGTACATTTAGTGAATTCAGAGTGTCTAAGATGCACAAGTAGGCATGTTTGAGTACTCAGGTCCAGTGGCTCACTGCGTTAACGCTCGCCCCTGGATGCGGTTGGTCGCGTGTTCGAATCCATGCTGTGGCATACTTTTTTTCATTTTCACCCTTTTTCTATGGATCTCCAAAAAGTCAACTTTGACTTTTTCTGAGTCTGGAGGAATTCAAGGGGAGTTTTCAAAGGACTCTACCCGCCTTATGAGGCACTATTTTCGAATACTTTTTTACATTTTCACCCTTTTTCTATGGATCTCCAAAAAGTGAACTTTTACATTTTCTGAGTCTGGAGGAATTCAAGGGGAGTTTTCAGGGGAGTGCATTCTCTCTGCCATCTCCTCCCTCTGTGTGCGTTGCTGCATGCAGCAGCTGCGTGTGTGTGTGTAAACTGCCCCTCCCCTTCGCAAGCAGGCGGGGGAGAGAGAGATGTTTCGTCTCGATGTACACATGCTATGACTCCGGGGGTACTTCCATTCGCTTCGTCTTGATCTGTTGATGTTATTTCATGTCTCGTTTGTCCATTGTGACGGTGGGAAAGCCAGGGAAATGTCCCGGAGATATACTGATAAATCTTTGTAACAGCATTTTCCTGCGATCACAGCTCTTCACAGCTACGAGGCTGGGACCGCTTCCATTCGCTTCGTCTTGATCTGGAGATGTTATTTCATGTCTCATCTGTTCATTTTGATGGAGAAAAGGTTGTACATTTAGTGAATTCAGAGTGTCTATGATGCACAAGTAGGCATGTTTGAGTACTCAGGTCCAGTGGCTCACTGCGTTAACGCTCGCCCCTGGATGCGGTTGGTCGCGTGTTCGAATCCATGCTGTGGTATACTTTTTTTCATTTTCACCCTTTTTCTATGGATCTCCAAAAAGTGAACTTTTACATTTTCTGAGTCTGGAGGAATTCAAGGGGAGTTTTCAGGGGAGTGCGTTCTCTCTGCCATCTCCTCCCTCTGTGTGCATTGCTGCATGCAGCAGCTGCGTGTGTGTGTAAACTGCCCCTCCCCTTCGCAAGCAGGCGGGGGAGAGAGAGATGTTTCGTCTCGATTTACACATGCTATGACTCCGGGGGTACCTCCATTCGCTTCGTCTTGATCTGTTGATGTTATTTCATGTCTCGTTTGTCCATTGTGACGGTGGGAAAGCCAGGGAAATGTCCCGGAGATATACTGAGAAATCTTTGTAACAGCATTTTCCTGCGATCACAGCTGTTCACAGCTACGAGGCTGGGACCGCTTCCATTCGCTTCGTCTTGATATGTAGATGTTATTTAATGTCTCATTTGTTCATTTTGATGGAGAAAAAGTTGTACATTTAGTGAATTCAGAGTTTCTAAGATGCAAAAGTAGGCATGTTTGAGTACTCAGGTCCAGTGGCTCACTGCGTTAATGCTCGCCCCTGGATGCGGTTGGTCGCGTGTTCGAATCCATGCTGTGGCATACTTTTTTTCATTTTCACCCTTTTTCTATGGATCTCCAAAAAGTCAACTTTGACTTTTTCTGAGTCTGGAGGAATTCAAGGGGAGTTTTCAAGGGACTCTACCCGCCTTATGAGGCACTATTTTCGAATACTTTTTTCCATTTTCACCCTTTTTCTATGGATCTCCAAAAAGTGATCTTTTACATTTTCTGAGTCTGGAGGAATTCAAGGGGAGTTTTCAAGGGAGTGCGTTCTCTTTGCCATCTCCTCCCTATGTGTGTGTTGCTGCATGCAGCAGCTGCGTGTGTGTGTAAACTGCCCCTCCCCCTCGCAAGCAGGCGGGGGAGAGAGAGATGTTTCGTCTCGATTTACACATGCTATGACTCCGGGGGTACCTCCATTCGCTTCGTCTTGATCTGTTGATGTTATTTCATGTCTCGTTTGTCCATTGTGACAGTGGGAAAGCCAGGGAAATGTCCCGGAGATATACTGAGAAATCTTTGTAACAGCATTTTCCTGCGATCACAGCTGTTCACAGCTACGAGGCTGGGACCGCTTCCATTCGCTTCGTCTTGATCTGTAGATGTTATTTAATGTCTAATTTGTTCATTTTGATGAATAAAAGGTTGTACATTTAGTGAATTCAGAGTTTCTAAGATGCAAAAGTAGGCATGTTTGAGTACTCAGGTCCAGTGGCTCACTGCGTTAATGCTCGCCCCTGGATGCGGTTGGTCGCGTGTTCGAATCCATACTGTGGCATACTTTTTTTCATTTTCAACCTTTTTCTATGGATCTCCAAAAAGTCAACTTTGACTTTTTCTGAGTCTGGAGGAATTCAAGGGGAGTTTTCAAGGGACTCTACCCGCCTTATGAGGCACTATTTTCGAATACTTTTTTCCATTTTCACCCTTTTTCTATGGATCTCCAAAAAGTGAACTTTTACATTTTCTGAGTCTGGAGGAATTCAAGGGGAGTTTTCAGGGGAGTGCATTCTCTCTGCCATCTCCTCCCTCTGTGTGCGTTGCTGCATGCAGCAGCTGCGTGTGTGTGTGTAAACTGCCCCTCCCCTTCGCAAGCAGGCGGGGGAGAGAGAGATGTTTCGTCTCGATTTACACATGCTATGACTCCGGGGGTACTTCCATTCGCTTCGTCTTGATCTGTTGATGTTATTTCATGTCTCGTTTGTCCATTGTGACGGTGGCAAAGCCAGCGAAATGTCCCGGAGATATACTGAGAAATCTTTGTAACAGCATTTTCCTGCGATCACAGCTGTTCACAGCTACGAGGCTGGGACCACTTCCATTCGCTTCGTCTTGATCTGTAGATGTTATTTCATGTCTCATTTGTTCATTTTGATGGAGAAAAAGTTGTACATTTAGTGAATTCAGAGTTTCTAAGATGCAAAAGTAGGCATGTTTGAGTACTCAGGTCCAGTGGCTCACTGCGTTAATGCTCGCCCCTGGATGCGGTTGGTCGCGTGTTCGAATCCATGCTGTGGCATACTTTTTTTCATTTTCACCCTTTTTCTATGGATCTCCAAAAAGTCAAGTTTGACTTTTTCTGAGTCTGGAGGAATTCAAGGGGAGTTTTCAAGGGACTCTACCCGCCTTATGAGGCACTATTTTCGAATACTTTTTTCCATTTTCACCCTTTTTCTATGGATCTCCAAAAAGTGAACTTTTACATTTTCTGAGTCTGGAGGAATTCAAGGGGAGTTTTCAGGGGAGTGCATTCTCTCTGCCATCTCCTCCCTGTGTGTGCGTTGCTGCATGCAGCAGCTGCGTGTGTGTGTAAACTGCCCCTCCCCTTCGCAAGCAGGCGGGGGAGAGAGAGATGTTTCGTCTCGATTTACACATGCTATGACTCCGGGGGTACCTCCATTCGCTTCGTCTTGATCTGTTGATGTTATTTCATGTCTCGTTTGTCCATTGTGACGGTGGGAAAGCCAGGGAAATGTCCAGGAGAGATACTGAGAAATCTTTGTAACAGCATTTTCCTGCGATCACAGCTGTTCACAGCTACGAGGCTGGGACCGCTTCCATTCGCTTCGTCTTGATCTGTAGATGTTATTTAATGTCTAATTTGTTCATTTTGATGAAGAAAAGGTTGTACATTTAGTGAATTCAGAGTTTCTAAGATGCAAAAGTAGGCATGTTTGAGTACTCAGGTCCAGTGGCTCACTGCGTTAACGCTCGCCCCTGGATGCGGTTTGTCGCGTGTTCGAATCCATGCTGTAGCATACTTTTTTTCATTTTCACCCTTTTTCTATGGATCTCCAAAAAGTCAACTTTGACTTTTTCTGAGTCTGGAGGAATTCAAGGGGAGTTTTCAAGGGACTCTACCCGCCTTATGAGGCACTATTTTCGAATACTTTTTTCCATTTTCACCCTTTTTCTATGGATCTCCAAAAAGTGAACTTTTACATTTTCTGAGTCTGGAGGAATTCAAGGGGAGTTTTCAGGGGAGTGCATTCTCTCTGCCATCTCCTCCCTGTGTGTGCGTTGCTGCATGCAGCAGCTGCGTGTGTGTGTAAACTGCCCCTCCCCTTCGCAAGCAGGCGGGGGAGAGAGAGATGTTTCGTCTCGATTTACACATGCTATGACTCCGGGGGTACCTCCATTCGCTTCGTCTTGATCTGTTGATGTTATTTCATGTCTCGTTTGTCCATTGTGACGGTGGGAAAGCCAGGGAAATGTCCCGGAGATATACTGAGAAATCTTTGTAACAGCATTTTCCTGCGATCACAGCTGTTCACAGCTACGAGGCTGGGACCGCTTCCATTCGCTTCGTCTTGATCTGTAGATGTTATTTCATGTCTCATTTGTTCATTTTGATGGAGAAAAAGTTGTACATTTAGTGAATTCAGAGTGTCTAAGATGCAAAAGTAGGCATGTTTGAGTACTCATGTCCAGTGGCTCACTGCGTTAACGTTCGCCCCTGGATGCGGTTGGTCGCGTGTTCGAATCCATACTGTGGCATACTTTTTTTCATTTTCACCCTTTTTCTATGGATCTCCAAAAAGTCAACTTTGACTTTTTCTGAGTCTGGAGGAATTCAAGGGGAGTTTTCAAGGGACTCTACCCGCCTTATGAGGCACTATTTTCGAATACTTTTTTCCATTTTCACCCTTTTTCTATGGATCTCCAAAAAGTGAACTTTTACATTTTCTGAGTCTGGAGGAATTCAAGGGGAGTTTTCAGGGGAGTGCGTTCTCTCTGCCATCTCCTCCCTGTGTGTGCGTTGCTGCATGCAGCAGCTGCGTGTGTGTGTAAACTGCCCCTCCCCTTCGCAAGCAGGCGGGGGAGAGAGAGATGTTTCGTCTCGATTTACACATGCTATGACTCCGGGGGTACCTCCATTCGCTTTGTCTTGATCTGTTGATGTTATTTCATGTCTCGTTTGTCCATTGTGACGGTGGGAAAGCCAGGGAAATGTCCCGGAGATATACTGAGAAATCTTTGTAACAGCATTTTCCTGCGATCACAGCTGTTCACAGCTACGAGGCTGGGACCGCTTCCATTCGCTTCGTCTTGATCTGTAGATGTTATTTAATGTCTCATTTGTTCATTTTGATGGAGAAAAAGTTGTACATTTAGTAAATTCAGAGTGTCTAAGATGCACAAGTAGGCATGTTTGAGTACTCAGGTCCAGTGGCTCACTATGTTAATGCTCGCCCCTGGATGCGGTTGCTCGCGTGTTTGAATCCATGCTGTAGCATACTTTTTTTCATTTTCACCCTTTTTCTATGGATCTCCAAAAAGTGAACTTTTACATTTTCTGAGTCTGGAGGAATTCAAGGGGAGTTTTCAGGGGAGTGCGTTCTCTCTGCCATCTCCTCCCTATGTGTGTGTTGCTGCATGCAGCAGCTGCGTGTGTGTGTAAACTGCCCCTCCCCCTCGCAAGCAGGCGGGGGAGAGAGAGATGTTTCGTCTCGATTTACAAATGCTATGACTCCGGGGGTACCTCCATTCGCTTCGTCTTGATCTGTTGATGTTATTTCATGTCTCGTTTGTCCATTGTGACGGTGGGAAAGCCAGGGAAATGTCCCGGAGATATACTGAGAAATCTTTGTAACAGCATTTTCCTGCGATCACAGCTGTTCACAGCTACGAGGCTGGGACCGCTTCCATTCGCTTCGTCTTGATCTGTAGATGTTATTTAATGTCTCATTTGTTCATTTTGATGGAGAAAAAGTTGTACATTTAGTGAATTCAGAGTTTCTAAGATGCAAAAGTAGGCATGTTTGAGTACTCAGGTCCAGTGGCTCACTGCGTTAATGCTCGCCCCTGGATGCGGTTGGTCGCGTGTTTGAATCCATGCTGTAGCATACTTTTTTTCATTTTCACCCTTTTTCTATGGATCTCCAAAAAGTCAACTTTGACTTTTTCTGAGTCTGGAGGAATTCAAGGGGAGTTTTCAAGGGACTCTACCCGCCTTATGAGGCACTATTTTCGAATACTTTTTTCCATTTTCACCCTTTTTCTATGGATCTCCAAAAAGTGAACTTTTACATGTTCTGAGTCTGGAGGAATTCAAGGGGAGTTTTCAGGGGAGTGCATTCTCTCTGCCATCTCCTCCCTCTGTGTGCGTTGCTGCATGCAGCAGCTGCGTGTGTGTGTGTAAACTGCCCCTCCCCTTCGCAAGCAGGCGGGGGAGAGAGAGATGTTTCGTCTCGATTTACACATGCTATGACTCCGGGGGTACTTCCATTCGCTTCGTCTTGATCTGTTGATGTTATTTCATGTCTCGTTTGTCCATTGTGACGGTGGCAAAGCCAGGGAAATGTCCCGGAGATATACTGAGAAATCTTTGTAACAGCATTTTCCTGCGATCACAGCTGTTCACAGCTACGAGGCTGGGACCGCTTCCATTCGCTTCGTCTTGATCTGTAGATGTTATTTCATGTCTCATTTGTTCATTTTGATGGAGAAAAAGTTGTACATTTAGTGAATTCAGAGTGTCTAAGATGCAAAAGTAGGCATGTTTGAGTACTCATGTCCAGTGGCTCACTGCGTTAACGCTCGCCCCTGGATGCGGTTGGTCGCGTGTTCGAATCCATACTGTGGCATACTTTTTTTCATTTTCACCCTTTTTCTATGGATCTCCAAAAAGTCAACTTTGACTTTTTCTGAGTCTGGAGGAATTCAAGGGGAGTTTTCAAGGGACTCTACCCGCCTTATGAGGCACTATTTTCGAATACTTTTTTCCATTTTCACCCTTTTTCTATGGATCTCCAAAAAGTGAACTTTTACATTTTCTGAGTCTGGAGGAATTCAAGGGGAGTTTTCAGGGGAGTGCATTCTCTCTGCCATCTCCTCCCTCTGTGTGCGTTGCTGCATGCAGCAGCTGCGTGTGTGTGTGTAAACTGCCCCTCCCCTTCGCAAGCAGGCGGGGGAGAGAGAGATGTTTCGTCTCGATTTACACATGCTATGACTCCGGGGGTACTTCCATTCGCTTCGTCTTGATTTGTTGATGTTATTTCATGTCTCGTTTGTCCATTGTGACGGTGGCAAAGCCAGGGAAATGTCCCGGAGATATACTGAGAAATCTTTGTAACAGCATTTTCCTGCGATCACAGCTGTTCACAGCTACGAGGCTGGGACCGCTTCCATTCGCTTCGTCTTGATCTGTAGATGTTATTTAATGTCTCATTTGTTCATTTTGATGGAGAAAAAGTTGTACATTTAGTGAATTCAGAGTTTCTAAGATGCAAAAGTAGGCATGTTTGAGTACTCAGGTCCAGTGGCTCACTGCGTTAATGCTCGCCCCTGGACGCGGTTGGTCGCGTGTTCGAATCCATACTGTGGCATACTTTTTTTCATTTTCACCCTTTTTCTATGGATCTCCAAAAAGTCAACTTTGACTTTTTCTGAGTCTGGAGGAATTCAAGGGGAGTTTTCAAGGGACTCTACCCGCCTTATGAGGCACTATTTTCGAATACTTTTTTCCATTTTCACCCTTTTTCTATGGATCTCAGAAAAGTGAACTTTTACATTTTCTGAGTCTGGAGGAATTCAAGGGGAGTTTTCAGGGGAGTGCATTCTCTCTGCCATCTCCTCCCTCTGTGTGCGTTGCTGCATGCAGCAGCTGCGTGTGTGTGTGTAAACTGCCCCTCCCCTTCGCAAGCAGGCGGGGGAGAGAGAGATGTTTCGTCTCGATTTACACATGCTATGACTCCGGGGGTACTTCCATTCGCTTCGTCTTGATCTGTTGATGTTATTTCATGTCTCGTTTGTCCATTGTGACGGTGGGAAAGCCAGGGAAATGTCCCGGAGATATACTGATAAATCTTTGTAACAGCATTTTCCTGCGATCACAGCTCTTCACAGCTACGAGGCTGGGACCGCTTCCATTCGCTTCGTCTTGATCTGGAGATGTTATTTCATGTCTCATTTGTTCATTTTGATGGAGAAAAGGTTGTACATTTAGTGAATTCAGAGTGTCTAAGATGCACAAGTAGGCATGTTTGAGTACTCAGGTCCAGTGGCTCACTGCGTTAACGCTCGCCCCTGGATGCGGTTGGTCGCGTGTTCGAATCCATGCTGTGGCATACTTTTTTTCATTTTCACCCTTTTTCTATGGATCTCCAAAAAGTCAACTTTGACTTTTTCTGAGTCTGGAGGAATTCAAGGGGAGTTTTCAAAGGACTCTACCCGCCTTATGAGGCACTATTTTCGAATACTTTTTTACATTTTCACCCTTTTTCTATGGATCTCCAAAAAGTGAACTTTTACATTTTCTGAGTCTGGAGGAATTCAAGGGGAGTTTTCAGGGGAGTGCATTCTCTCTGCCATCTCCTCCCTCTGTGTGCGTTGCTGCATGCAGCAGCTGCGTGTGTGTGTGTAAACTGCCCCTCCCCTTCGCAAGCAGGCGGGGGAGAGAGAGATGTTTCGTCTCGATGTACACATGCTATGACTCCGGGGGTACTTCCATTCGCTTCGTCTTGATCTGTTGATGTTATTTCATGTCTCGTTTGTCCATTGTGACGGTGGGAAAGCCAGGGAAATGTCCCGGAGATATACTGATAAATCTTTGTAACAGCATTTTCCTGCGATCACAGCTGTTCACAGCTACGAGGCTGGGACCGCTTCCATTCGCTTCGTCTTGATCTGTAGATGTTATTTCATGTCTCATTTGTTCATTTTGATGGAGAAAAAGTTGTACATTTAGTGAATTCAGAGTGTCTAAGATGCAAAAGTAGGCATGTTTGAGTACTCATGTCCAGTGGCTCACTGCGTTAACGTTCGCCCCTGGATGCGGTTGGTCGCGTGTTCGAATCCATACTGTGGCATACTTTTTTTCATTTTCACCCTTTTTCTATGGATCTCCAAAAAGTCAACTTTGACTTTTTCTGAGTCTGGAGGAATTCAAGGGGAGTTTTCAAGGGACTCTACCCGCCTTATGAGGCACTATTTTCGAATACTTTTTTCCATTTTCACCCTTTTTCTATGGATCTCCAAAAAGTGAACTTTTACATTTTCTGAGTCTGGAGGAATTCAAGGGGAGTTTTCAGGGGAGTGCGTTCTCTCTGCCATCTCCTCCCTGTGTGTGCGTTGCTGCATGCAGCAGCTGCGTGTGTGTGTAAACTGCCCCTCCCCTTCGCAAGCAGGCGGGGGAGAGAGAGATGTTTCGTCTCGATTTACACATGCTATGACTCCGGGGGTACCTCCATTCGCTTTGTCTTGATCTGTTGATGTTATTTCATGTCTCGTTTGTCCATTGTGACGGTGGGAAAGCCAGGGAAATGTCCCGGAGATATACTGAGAAATCTTTGTAACAGCATTTTCCTGCGATCACAGCTGTTCACAGCTACGAGGCTGGGACCGCTTCCATTCGCTTCGTCTTGATCTGTAGATGTTATTTAATGTCTCATTTGTTCATTTTGATGGAGAAAAAGTTGTACATTTAGTAAATTCAGAGTGTCTAAGATGCACAAGTAGGCATGTTTGAGTACTCAGGTCCAGTGGCTCACTATGTTAATGCTCGCCCCTGGATGCGGTTGCTCGCGTGTTTGAATCCATGCTGTAGCATACTTTTTTTCATTTTCACCCTTTTTCTATGGATCTCCAAAAAGTGAACTTTTACATTTTCTGAGTCTGGAGGAATTCAAGGGGAGTTTTCAGGGGAGTGCGTTCTCTCTGCCATCTCCTCCCTATGTGTGTGTTGCTGCATGCAGCAGCTGCGTGTGTGTGTAAACTGCCCCTCCCCCTCGCAAGCAGGCGGGGGAGAGAGAGATGTTTCGTCTCGATTTACAAATGCTATGACTCCGGGGGTACCTCCATTCGCTTCGTCTTGATCTGTTGATGTTATTTCATGTCTCGTTTGTCCATTGTGACGGTGGGAAAGCCAGGGAAATGTCCCGGAGATATACTGAGAAATCTTTGTAACAGCATTTTCCTGCGATCACAGCTGTTCACAGCTACGAGGCTGGGACCGCTTCCATTCGCTTCGTCTTGATCTGTAGATGTTATTTAATGTCTCATTTGTTCATTTTGATGGAGAAAAAGTTGTACATTTAGTGAATTCAGAGTTTCTAAGATGCAAAAGTAGGCATGTTTGAGTACTCAGGTCCAGTGGCTCACTGCGTTAATGCTCGCCCCTGGATGCGGTTGGTCGCGTGTTTGAATCCATGCTGTAGCATACTTTTTTTCATTTTCACCCTTTTTCTATGGATCTCCAAAAAGTCAACTTTGACTTTTTCTGAGTCTGGAGGAATTCAAGGGGAGTTTTCAAGGGACTCTACCCGCCTTATGAGGCACTATTTTCGAATACTTTTTTCCATTTTCACCCTTTTTCTATGGATCTCCAAAAAGTGAACTTTTACATGTTCTGAGTCTGGAGGAATTCAAGGGGAGTTTTCAGGGGAGTGCATTCTCTCTGCCATCTCCTCCCTCTGTGTGCGTTGCTGCATGCAGCAGCTGCGTGTGTGTGTGTAAACTGCCCCTCCCCTTCGCAAGCAGGCGGGGGAGAGAGAGATGTTTCGTCTCGATTTACACATGCTATGACTCCGGGGGTACTTCCATTCGCTTCGTCTTGATCTGTTGATGTTATTTCATGTCTCGTTTGTCCATTGTGACGGTGGCAAAGCCAGGGAAATGTCCCGGAGATATACTGAGAAATCTTTGTAACAGCATTTTCCTGCGATCACAGCTGTTCACAGCTACGAGGCTGGGACCGCTTCCATTCGCTTCGTCTTGATCTGTAGATGTTATTTCATGTCTCATTTGTTCATTTTGATGGAGAAAAAGTTGTACATTTAGTGAATTCAGAGTGTCTAAGATGCAAAAGTAGGCATGTTTGAGTACTCATGTCCAGTGGCTCACTGCGTTAACGCTCGCCCCTGGATGCGGTTGGTCGCGTGTTCGAATCCATACTGTGGCATACTTTTTTTCATTTTCACCCTTTTTCTATGGATCTCCAAAAAGTCAACTTTGACTTTTTCTGAGTCTGGAGGAATTCAAGGGGAGTTTTCAAGGGACTCTACCCGCCTTATGAGGCACTATTTTCGAATACTTTTTTCCATTTTCACCCTTTTTCTATGGATCTCCAAAAAGTGAACTTTTACATTTTCTGAGTCTGGAGGAATTCAAGGGGAGTTTTCAGGGGAGTGCATTCTCTCTGCCATCTCCTCCCTCTGTGTGCGTTGCTGCATGCAGCAGCTGCGTGTGTGTGTGTAAACTGCCCCTCCCCTTCGCAAGCAGGCGGGGGAGAGAGAGATGTTTCGTCTCGATTTACACATGCTATGACTCCGGGGGTACTTCCATTCGCTTCGTCTTGATTTGTTGATGTTATTTCATGTCTCGTTTGTCCATTGTGACGGTGGCAAAGCCAGGGAAATGTCCCGGAGATATACTGAGAAATCTTTGTAACAGCATTTTCCTGCGATCACAGCTGTTCACAGCTACGAGGCTGGGACCGCTTCCATTCGCTTCGTCTTGATCTGTAGATGTTATTTAATGTCTCATTTGTTCATTTTGATGGAGAAAAAGTTGTACATTTAGTGAATTCAGAGTTTCTAAGATGCAAAAGTAGGCATGTTTGAGTACTCAGGTCCAGTGGCTCACTGCGTTAATGCTCGCCCCTGGACGCGGTTGGTCGCGTGTTCGAATCCATACTGTGGCATACTTTTTTTCATTTTCACCCTTTTTCTATGGATCTCCAAAAAGTCAACTTTGACTTTTTCTGAGTCTGGAGGAATTCAAGGGGAGTTTTCAAGGGACTCTACCCGCCTTATGAGGCACTATTTTCGAATACTTTTTTCCATTTTCACCCTTTTTCTATGGATCTCAGAAAAGTGAACTTTTACATTTTCTGAGTCTGGAGGAATTCAAGGGGAGTTTTCAGGGGAGTGCATTCTCTCTGCCATCTCCTCCCTCTGTGTGCGTTGCTGCATGCAGCAGCTGCGTGTGTGTGTGTAAACTGCCCCTCCCCTTCGCAAGCAGGCGGGGGAGAGAGAGATGTTTCGTCTCGATTTACACATGCTATGACTCCGGGGGTACTTCCATTCGCTTCGTCTTGATCTGTTGATGTTATTTCATGTCTCGTTTGTCCATTGTGACGGTGGGAAAGCCAGGGAAATGTCCCGGAGATATACTGATAAATCTTTGTAACAGCATTTTCCTGCGATCACAGCTCTTCACAGCTACGAGGCTGGGACCGCTTCCATTCGCTTCGTCTTGATCTGGAGATGTTATTTCATGTCTCATTTGTTCATTTTGATGGAGAAAAGGTTGTACATTTAGTGAATTCAGAGTGTCTAAGATGCACAAGTAGGCATGTTTGAGTACTCAGGTCCAGTGGCTCACTGCGTTAACGCTCGCCCCTGGATGCGGTTGGTCGCGTGTTCGAATCCATGCTGTGGCATACTTTTTTTCATTTTCACCCTTTTTCTATGGATCTCCAAAAAGTCAACTTTGACTTTTTCTGAGTCTGGAGGAATTCAAGGGGAGTTTTCAAAGGACTCTACCCGCCTTATGAGGCACTATTTTCGAATACTTTTTTACATTTTCACCCTTTTTCTATGGATCTCCAAAAAGTGAACTTTTACATTTTCTGAGTCTGGAGGAATTCAAGGGGAGTTTTCAGGGGAGTGCATTCTCTCTGCCATCTCCTCCCTCTGTGTGCGTTGCTGCATGCAGCAGCTGCGTGTGTGTGTGTAAACTGCCCCTCCCCTTCGCAAGCAGGCGGGGGAGAGAGAGATGTTTCGTCTCGATGTACACATGCTATGACTCCGGGGGTACTTCCATTCGCTTCGTCTTGATCTGTTGATGTTATTTCATGTCTCGTTTGTCCATTGTGACGGTGGGAAAGCCAGGGAAATGTCCCGGAGATATACTGATAAATCTTTGTAACAGCATTTTCCTGCGATCACAGCTCTTCACAGCTACGAGGCTGGGACCGCTTCCATTCGCTTCGTCTTGATCTGGAGATGTTATTTCATGTCTCATCTGTTCATTTTGATGGAGAAAAGGTTGTACATTTAGTGAATTCAGAGTGTCTATGATGCACAAGTAGGCATGTTTGAGTACTCAGGTCCAGTGGCTCACTGCGTTAACGCTCGCCCCTGGATGCGGTTGGTCGCGTGTTCGAATCCATGCTGTGGTATACTTTTTTTCATTTTCACCCTTTTTCTATGGATCTCCAAAAAGTCAACTTTGACTTTTTCTGAGTCTGGAGGAATTCAAGGGGAGTTTTCAAAGGACTCTACCCGCCTTATGAGGCACTATTTTCGAATACTTTTTTACATTTTCACCCTTTTTCTATGGATCTCCAAAAAGTGATCTTTTACATTTTCTGAGTCTGGAGGAATTCAAGGGGCGTTTTCAGGGGAGTGCGTTCTCTCTGCCATCTCCTCCCTGTTTGTGCGTTGCTGCATGCAGCAGCTGCGTGTGTGTGTGTAAACTGCCCCTCCCCTTCGCAAGCAGGCGGGGGAGAGAGAGATGTTTCGTCTCGATTTACACATGCTATGACTCCGGGGGTACTTCCATTCGCTTCGTCTTGATCTGTTGATGTTATTTCATGTCTCGTTTGTCCATTGTGACGGTGGCAAAGCCAGGGAAATGTCCCGGAGATATACTGAGAAATCTTTGTAACAGCATTTTCCTGCGATCACAGCTGTTCACAGCTACGAGGCTGGGACCACTTCCATTCGCTTCGTCTTGATCTGTAGATGTTATTTCATGTCTCATTTGTTCATTTTGATGGAGAAAAAGTTGTACATTTAGTGAATTCAGAGTTTCTAAGATGCAAAAGTAGGCATGTTTGAGTACTCAGGTCCAGTGGCTCACTGCGTTAACGCTCGCCCCTGGATGCGGTTGGTCGCGTGTTCGAATCCATGCTGTAGCATACTTTTTTTCATTTTCACCCTTTTTCTATGGATCTCCAAAAAGTCAACTTTGACTTTTTCTGAGTCTGGAGGAATTCAAGGGGAGTTTTCAAGGGACTCTACCCGCCTTATGAGGCACTATTTTCGAATACTTTTTTCCATTTTCACCCTTTTTCTATGGATCTCCAAAAAGTGATCTTTTACATTTTCTGAGTCTGGAGGAATTCAAGGGGAGTTTTCAAGGGAGTGCGTTCTCTCTGCCATCTCCTCCCTATGTGTGTGTTGCTGCATGCAGCAGCTGCGTGTGTGTGTAAACTGCCCCTCCCCCTCGCAAGCAGGCGGGGGAGAGAGAGATGTTTCGTCTCGATTTACACATGCTATGACTCCGGGGGTACCTCCATTCGCTTCGTCTTGATCTGTTGATGTTATTTCATGTCTCGTTTGTCCATTGTGACGGTGGGAAAGCCAGGGAAATGTCCCGGAGATATACTGAGAAATCTTTGTAACAGCATTTTCCTGCGATCACAGCTGTTCACAGCTACGAGGCTGGGACCGCTTCCATTCGCTTCGTCTTGATCTGTAGATGTTATTTAATGTCTAATTTGTTCATTTTGATGAATAAAAGGTTGTACATTTAGTGAATTCAGAGTTTCTAAGATGCAAAAGTAGGCATGTTTGAGTACTCAGGTCCAGTGGCTCACTGCGTTAATGCTCGCCCCTGGATGCGGTTGGTCGCGTGTTCGAATCCATACTGTGGCATACTTTTTTTCATTTTCAACCTTTTTCTATGGATCTCCAAAAAGTCAACTTTGACTTTTTCTGAGTCTGGAGGAATTCAAGGGGAGTTTTCAAGGGACTCTACCCGCCTTATGAGGCACTATTTTCGAATACTTTTTTCCATTTTCACCCTTTTTCTATGGATCTCCAAAAAGTGAACTTTTACATTTTCTGAGTCTGGAGGAATTCAAGGGGAGTTTTCAGGGGAGTGCATTCTCTCTGCCATCTCCTCCCTCTGTGTGCGTTGCTGCATGCAGCAGCTGCGTGTGTGTGTGTAAACTGCCCCTCCCCTTCGCAAGCAGGCGGGGGAGAGAGAGATGTTTCGTCTCGATTTACACATGCTATGACTCCGGGGGTACTTCCATTCGCTTCGTCTTGATCTGTTGATGTTATTTCATGTCTCGTTTGTCCATTGTGACGGTGGCAAAGCCAGCGAAATGTCCCGGAGATATACTGAGAAATCTTTGTAACAGCATTTTCCTGCGATCACAGCTGTTCACAGCTACGAGGCTGGGACCACTTCCATTCGCTTCGTCTTGATCTGTAGATGTTATTTCATGTCTCATTTGTTCATTTTGATGGAGAAAAAGTTGTACATTTAGTGAATTCAGAGTTTCTAAGATGCAAAAGTAGGCATGTTTGAGTACTCAGGTCCAGTGGCTCACTGCGTTAATGCTCGCCCCTGGATGCGGTTGGTCGCGTGTTCGAATCCATGCTGTGGCATACTTTTTTTCATTTTCACCCTTTTTCTATGGATCTCCAAAAAGTCAAGTTTGACTTTTTCTGAGTCTGGAGGAATTCAAGGGGAGTTTTCAAGGGACTCTACCCGCCTTATGAGGCACTATTTTCGAATACTTTTTTCCATTTTCACCCTTTTTCTATGGATCTCCAAAAAGTGAACTTTTACATTTTCTGAGTCTGGAGGAATTCAAGGGGAGTTTTCAGGGGAGTGCATTCTCTCTGCCATCTCCTCCCTGTGTGTGCGTTGCTGCATGCAGCAGCTGCGTGTGTGTGTAAACTGCCCCTCCCCTTCGCAAGCAGGCGGGGGAGAGAGAGATGTTTCGTCTCGATTTACACATGCTATGACTCCGGGGGTACCTCCATTCGCTTCGTCTTGATCTGTTGATGTTATTTCATGTCTCGTTTGTCCATTGTGACGGTGGGAAAGCCAGGGAAATGTCCAGGAGAGATACTGAGAAATCTTTGTAACAGCATTTTCCTGCGATCACAGCTGTTCACAGCTACGAGGCTGGGACCGCTTCCATTCGCTTCGTCTTGATCTGTAGATGTTATTTAATGTCTAATTTGTTCATTTTGATGAAGAAAAGGTTGTACATTTAGTGAATTCAGAGTTTCTAAGATGCAAAAGTAGGCATGTTTGAGTACTCAGGTCCAGTGGCTCACTGCGTTAACGCTCGCCCCTGGATGCGGTTTGTCGCGTGTTCGAATCCATGCTGTAGCATACTTTTTTTCATTTTCACCCTTTTTCTATGGATCTCCAAAAAGTCAACTTTGACTTTTTCTGAGTCTGGAGGAATTCAAGGGGAGTTTTCAAGGGACTCTACCCGCCTTATGAGGCACTATTTTCGAATACTTTTTTCCATTTTCACCCTTTTTCTATGGATCTCCAAAAAGTGAACTTTTACATTTTCTGAGTCTGGAGGAATTCAAGGGGAGTTTTCAGGGGAGTGCATTCTCTCTGCCATCTCCTCCCTGTGTGTGCGTTGCTGCATGCAGCAGCTGCGTGTGTGTGTAAACTGCCCCTCCCCTTCGCAAGCAGGCGGGGGAGAGAGAGATGTTTCGTCTCGATTTACACATGCTATGACTCCGGGGGTACCTCCATTCGCTTCGTCTTGATCTGTTGATGTTATTTCATGTCTCGTTTGTCCATTGTGACGGTGGGAAAGCCAGGGAAATGTCCCGGAGATATACTGAGAAATCTTTGTAACAGCATTTTCCTGCGATCACAGCTGTTCACAGCTACGAGGCTGGGACCGCTTCCATTCGCTTCGTCTTGATCTGTAGATGTTATTTCATGTCTCATTTGTTCATTTTGATGGAGAAAAAGTTGTACATTTAGTGAATTCAGAGTGTCTAAGATGCAAAAGTAGGCATGTTTGAGTACTCATGTCCAGTGGCTCACTGCGTTAACGTTCGCCCCTGGATGCGGTTGGTCGCGTGTTCGAATCCATACTGTGGCATACTTTTTTTCATTTTCACCCTTTTTCTATGGATCTCCAAAAAGTCAACTTTGACTTTTTCTGAGTCTGGAGGAATTCAAGGGGAGTTTTCAAGGGACTCTACCCGCCTTATGAGGCACTATTTTCGAATACTTTTTTCCATTTTCACCCTTTTTCTATGGATCTCCAAAAAGTGAACTTTTACATTTTCTGAGTCTGGAGGAATTCAAGGGGAGTTTTCAGGGGAGTGCGTTCTCTCTGCCATCTCCTCCCTGTGTGTGCGTTGCTGCATGCAGCAGCTGCGTGTGTGTGTAAACTGCCCCTCCCCTTCGCAAGCAGGCGGGGGAGAGAGAGATGTTTCGTCTCGATTTACACATGCTATGACTCCGGGGGTACCTCCATTCGCTTTGTCTTGATCTGTTGATGTTATTTCATGTCTCGTTTGTCCATTGTGACGGTGGGAAAGCCAGGGAAATGTCCCGGAGATATACTGAGAAATCTTTGTAACAGCATTTTCCTGCGATCACAGCTGTTCACAGCTACGAGGCTGGGACCGCTTCCATTCGCTTCGTCTTGATCTGTAGATGTTATTTAATGTCTCATTTGTTCATTTTGATGGAGAAAAAGTTGTACATTTAGTAAATTCAGAGTGTCTAAGATGCACAAGTAGGCATGTTTGAGTACTCAGGTCCAGTGGCTCACTATGTTAATGCTCGCCCCTGGATGCGGTTGCTCGCGTGTTTGAATCCATGCTGTAGCATACTTTTTTTCATTTTCACCCTTTTTCTATGGATCTCCAAAAAGTGAACTTTTACATTTTCTGAGTCTGGAGGAATTCAAGGGGAGTTTTCAGGGGAGTGCGTTCTCTCTGCCATCTCCTCCCTATGTGTGTGTTGCTGCATGCAGCAGCTGCGTGTGTGTGTAAACTGCCCCTCCCCCTCGCAAGCAGGCGGGGGAGAGAGAGATGTTTCGTCTCGATTTACAAATGCTATGACTCCGGGGGTACCTCCATTCGCTTCGTCTTGATCTGTTGATGTTATTTCATGTCTCGTTTGTCCATTGTGACGGTGGGAAAGCCAGGGAAATGTCCCGGAGATATACTGAGAAATCTTTGTAACAGCATTTTCCTGCGATCACAGCTGTTCACAGCTACGAGGCTGGGACCGCTTCCATTCGCTTCGTCTTGATCTGTAGATGTTATTTAATGTCTCATTTGTTCATTTTGATGGAGAAAAAGTTGTACATTTAGTGAATTCAGAGTTTCTAAGATGCAAAAGTAGGCATGTTTGAGTACTCAGGTCCAGTGGCTCACTGCGTTAATGCTCGCCCCTGGATGCGGTTGGTCGCGTGTTTGAATCCATGCTGTAGCATACTTTTTTTCATTTTCACCCTTTTTCTATGGATCTCCAAAAAGTCAACTTTGACTTTTTCTGAGTCTGGAGGAATTCAAGGGGAGTTTTCAAGGGACTCTACCCGCCTTATGAGGCACTATTTTCGAATACTTTTTTCCATTTTCACCCTTTTTCTATGGATCTCCAAAAAGTGAACTTTTACATGTTCTGAGTCTGGAGGAATTCAAGGGGAGTTTTCAGGGGAGTGCATTCTCTCTGCCATCTCCTCCCTCTGTGTGCGTTGCTGCATGCAGCAGCTGCGTGTGTGTGTGTAAACTGCCCCTCCCCTTCGCAAGCAGGCGGGGGAGAGAGAGATGTTTCGTCTCGATTTACACATGCTATGACTCCGGGGGTACTTCCATTCGCTTCGTCTTGATCTGTTGATGTTATTTCATGTCTCGTTTGTCCATTGTGACGGTGGCAAAGCCAGGGAAATGTCCCGGAGATATACTGAGAAATCTTTGTAACAGCATTTTCCTGCGATCACAGCTGTTCACAGCTACGAGGCTGGGACCGCTTCCATTCGCTTCGTCTTGATCTGTAGATGTTATTTCATGTCTCATTTGTTCATTTTGATGGAGAAAAAGTTGTACATTTAGTGAATTCAGAGTGTCTAAGATGCAAAAGTAGGCATGTTTGAGTACTCATGTCCAGTGGCTCACTGCGTTAACGCTCGCCCCTGGATGCGGTTGGTCGCGTGTTCGAATCCATACTGTGGCATACTTTTTTTCATTTTCACCCTTTTTCTATGGATCTCCAAAAAGTCAACTTTGACTTTTTCTGAGTCTGGAGGAATTCAAGGGGAGTTTTCAAGGGACTCTACCCGCCTTATGAGGCACTATTTTCGAATACTTTTTTCCATTTTCACCCTTTTTCTATGGATCTCCAAAAAGTGAACTTTTACATTTTCTGAGTCTGGAGGAATTCAAGGGGAGTTTTCAGGGGAGTGCATTCTCTCTGCCATCTCCTCCCTCTGTGTGCGTTGCTGCATGCAGCAGCTGCGTGTGTGTGTGTAAACTGCCCCTCCCCTTCGCAAGCAGGCGGGGGAGAGAGAGATGTTTCGTCTCGATTTACACATGCTATGACTCCGGGGGTACTTCCATTCGCTTCGTCTTGATTTGTTGATGTTATTTCATGTCTCGTTTGTCCATTGTGACGGTGGCAAAGCCAGGGAAATGTCCCGGAGATATACTGAGAAATCTTTGTAACAGCATTTTCCTGCGATCACAGCTGTTCACAGCTACGAGGCTGGGACCGCTTCCATTCGCTTCGTCTTGATCTGTAGATGTTATTTAATGTCTCATTTGTTCATTTTGATGGAGAAAAAGTTGTACATTTAGTGAATTCAGAGTTTCTAAGATGCAAAAGTAGGCATGTTTGAGTACTCAGGTCCAGTGGCTCACTGCGTTAATGCTCGCCCCTGGACGCGGTTGGTCGCGTGTTCGAATCCATACTGTGGCATACTTTTTTTCATTTTCACCCTTTTTCTATGGATCTCCAAAAAGTCAACTTTGACTTTTTCTGAGTCTGGAGGAATTCAAGGGGAGTTTTCAAGGGACTCTACCCGCCTTATGAGGCACTATTTTCGAATACTTTTTTCCATTTTCACCCTTTTTCTATGGATCTCAGAAAAGTGAACTTTTACATTTTCTGAGTCTGGAGGAATTCAAGGGGAGTTTTCAGGGGAGTGCATTCTCTCTGCCATCTCCTCCCTCTGTGTGCGTTGCTGCATGCAGCAGCTGCGTGTGTGTGTGTAAACTGCCCCTCCCCTTCGCAAGCAGGCGGGGGAGAGAGAGATGTTTCGTCTCGATTTACACATGCTATGACTCCGGGGGTACTTCCATTCGCTTCGTCTTGATCTGTTGATGTTATTTCATGTCTCGTTTGTCCATTGTGACGGTGGGAAAGCCAGGGAAATGTCCCGGAGATATACTGATAAATCTTTGTAACAGCATTTTCCTGCGATCACAGCTCTTCACAGCTACGAGGCTGGGACCGCTTCCATTCGCTTCGTCTTGATCTGGAGATGTTATTTCATGTCTCATTTGTTCATTTTGATGGAGAAAAGGTTGTACATTTAGTGAATTCAGAGTGTCTAAGATGCACAAGTAGGCATGTTTGAGTACTCAGGTCCAGTGGCTCACTGCGTTAACGCTCGCCCCTGGATGCGGTTGGTCGCGTGTTCGAATCCATGCTGTGGCATACTTTTTTTCATTTTCACCCTTTTTCTATGGATCTCCAAAAAGTCAACTTTGACTTTTTCTGAGTCTGGAGGAATTCAAGGGGAGTTTTCAAAGGACTCTACCCGCCTTATGAGGCACTATTTTCGAATACTTTTTTACATTTTCACCCTTTTTCTATGGATCTCCAAAAAGTGAACTTTTACATTTTCTGAGTCTGGAGGAATTCAAGGGGAGTTTTCAGGGGAGTGCATTCTCTCTGCCATCTCCTCCCTCTGTGTGCGTTGCTGCATGCAGCAGCTGCGTGTGTGTGTGTAAACTGCCCCTCCCCTTCGCAAGCAGGCGGGGGAGAGAGAGATGTTTCGTCTCGATGTACACATGCTATGACTCCGGGGGTACTTCCATTCGCTTCGTCTTGATCTGTTGATGTTATTTCATGTCTCGTTTGTCCATTGTGACGGTGGGAAAGCCAGGGAAATGTCCCGGAGATATACTGATAAATCTTTGTAACAGCATTTTCCTGCGATCACAGCTCTTCACAGCTACGAGGCTGGGACCGCTTCCATTCGCTTCGTCTTGATCTGGAGATGTTATTTCATGTCTCATCTGTTCATTTTGATGGAGAAAAGGTTGTACATTTAGTGAATTCAGAGTGTCTATGATGCACAAGTAGGCATGTTTGAGTACTCAGGTCCAGTGGCTCACTGCGTTAACGCTCGCCCCTGGATGCGGTTGGTCGCGTGTTCGAATCCATGCTGTGGTATACTTTTTTTCATTTTCACCCTTTTTCTATGGATCTCCAAAAAGTCAACTTTGACTTTTTCTGAGTCTGGAGGAATTCAAGGGGAGTTTTCAAAGGACTCTACCCGCCTTATGAGGCACTATTTTCGAATACTTTTTTACATTTTCACCCTTTTTCTATGGATCTCCAAAAAGTGATCTTTTACATTTTCTGAGTCTGGAGGAATTCAAGGGGCGTTTTCAGGGGAGTGCGTTCTCTCTGCCATCTCCTCCCTGTGTGTGCGTTGCTGCATGCAGCAGCTGCGTGTGTGTGTGTAAACTGCCCCTCCCCTTCGCAAGCAGGCGGGGGAGAGAGAGATGTTTCGTCTCGATTTACACATGCTATGACTCCGGGGGTACTTCCATTCGCTTCGTCTTGATCTGTTGATGTTATTTCATGTCTCGTTTGTCCATTGTGACGGTGGCAAAGCCAGGGAAATGTCCCGGAGATATACTGAGAAATCTTTGTAACAGCATTTTCCTGCGATCACAGCTGTTCACAGCTACGAGGCTGGGACCACTTCCATTCGCTTCGTCTTGATCTGTAGATGTTATTTCATGTCTCATTTGTTCATTTTGATGGAGAAAAAGTTGTACATTTAGTGAATTCAGAGTTTCTAAGATGCAAAAGTAGGCATGTTTGAGTACTCAGGTCCAGTGGCTCACTGCGTTAACGCTCGCCCCTGGATGCGGTTGGTCGCGTGTTCGAATCCATGCTGTAGCATACTTTTTTTCATTTTCACCCTTTTTCTATGGATCTCCAAAAAGTCAACTTTGACTTTTTCTGAGTCTGGAGGAATTCAAGGGGAGTTTTCAAGGGACTCTACCCGCCTTATGAGGCACTATTTTCGAATACTTTTTTCCATTTTCACCCTTTTTCTATGGATCTCCAAAAAGTGATCTTTTACATTTTCTGAGTCTGGAGGAATTCAAGGGGAGTTTTCAAGGGAGTGCGTTCTCTCTGCCATCTCCTCCCTATGTGTGTGTTGCTGCATGCAGCAGCTGCGTGTGTGTGTAAACTGCCCCTCCCCCTCGCAAGCAGGCGGGGGAGAGAGAGATGTTTCGTCTCGATTTACACATGCTATGACTCCGGGGGTACCTCCATTCGCTTCGTCTTGATCTGTTGATGTTATTTCATGTCTCGTTTGTCCATTGTGACGGTGGGAAAGCCAGGGAAATGTCCCGGAGATATACTGAGAAATCTTTGTAACAGCATTTTCCTGCGATCACAGCTGTTCACAGCTACGAGGCTGGGACCGCTTCCATTCGCTTCGTCTTGATCTGTAGATGTTATTTAATGTCTAATTTGTTCATTTTGATGAATAAAAGGTTGTACATTTAGTGAATTCAGAGTTTCTAAGATGCAAAAGTAGGCATGTTTGAGTACTCAGGTCCAGTGGCTCACTGCGTTAATGCTCGCCCCTGGATGCGGTTGGTCGCGTGTTCGAATCCATACTGTGGCATACTTTTTTTCATTTTCAACCTTTTTCTATGGATCTCCAAAAAGTCAACTTTGACTTTTTCTGAGTCTGGAGGAATTCAAGGGGAGTTTTCAAGGGACTCTACCCGCCTTATGAGGCACTATTTTCGAATACTTTTTTCCATTTTCACCCTTTTTCTATGGATCTCCAAAAAGTGAACTTTTACATTTTCTGAGTCTGGAGGAATTCAAGGGGAGTTTTCAGGGGAGTGCATTCTCTCTGCCATCTCCTCCCTCTGTGTGCGTTGCTGCATGCAGCAGCTGCGTGTGTGTGTGTAAACTGCCCCTCCCCTTCGCAAGCAGGCGGGGGAGAGAGAGATGTTTCGTCTCGATTTACACATGCTATGACTCCGGGGGTACTTCCATTCGCTTCGTCTTGATCTGTTGATGTTATTTCATGTCTCGTTTGTCCATTGTGACGGTGGCAAAGCCAGCGAAATGTCCCGGAGATATACTGAGAAATCTTTGTAACAGCATTTTCCTGCGATCACAGCTGTTCACAGCTACGAGGCTGGGACCACTTCCATTCGCTTCGTCTTGATCTGTAGATGTTATTTCATGTCTCATTTGTTCATTTTGATGGAGAAAAAGTTGTACATTTAGTGAATTCAGAGTTTCTAAGATGCAAAAGTAGGCATGTTTGAGTACTCAGGTCCAGTGGCTCACTGCGTTAATGCTCGCCCCTGGATGCGGTTGGTCGCGTGTTCGAATCCATGCTGTGGCATACTTTTTTTCATTTTCACCCTTTTTCTATGGATCTCCAAAAAGTCAAGTTTGACTTTTTCTGAGTCTGGAGGAATTCAAGGGGAGTTTTCAAGGGACTCTACCCGCCTTATGAGGCACTATTTTCGAATACTTTTTTCCATTTTCACCCTTTTTCTATGGATCTCCAAAAAGTGAACTTTTACATTTTCTGAGTCTGGAGGAATTCAAGGGGAGTTTTCAGGGGAGTGCATTCTCTCTGCCATCTCCTCCCTGTGTGTGCGTTGCTGCATGCAGCAGCTGCGTGTGTGTGTAAACTGCCCCTCCCCTTCGCAAGCAGGCGGGGGAGAGAGAGATGTTTCGTCTCGATTTACACATGCTATGACTCCGGGGGTACCTCCATTCGCTTCGTCTTGATCTGTTGATGTTATTTCATGTCTCGTTTGTCCATTGTGACGGTGGGAAAGCCAGGGAAATGTCCAGGAGAGATACTGAGAAATCTTTGTAACAGCATTTTCCTGCGATCACAGCTGTTCACAGCTACGAGGCTGGGACCGCTTCCATTCGCTTCGTCTTGATCTGTAGATGTTATTTAATGTCTAATTTGTTCATTTTGATGAAGAAAAGGTTGTACATTTAGTGAATTCAGAGTTTCTAAGATGCAAAAGTAGGCATGTTTGAGTACTCAGGTCCAGTGGCTCACTGCGTTAACGCTCGCCCCTGGATGCGGTTTGTCGCGTGTTCGAATCCATGCTGTAGCATACTTTTTTTCATTTTCACCCTTTTTCTATGGATCTCCAAAAAGTCAACTTTGACTTTTTCTGAGTCTGGAGGAATTCAAGGGGAGTTTTCAAGGGACTCTACCCGCCTTATGAGGCACTATTTTCGAATACTTTTTTCCATTTTCACCCTTTTTCTATGGATCTCCAAAAAGTGAACTTTTACATTTTCTGAGTCTGGAGGAATTCAAGGGGAGTTTTCAGGGGAGTGCATTCTCTCTGCCATCTCCTCCCTGTGTGTGCGTTGCTGCATGCAGCAGCTGCGTGTGTGTGTAAACTGCCCCTCCCCTTCGCAAGCAGGCGGGGGAGAGAGAGATGTTTCGTCTCGATTTACACATGCTATGACTCCGGGGGTACCTCCATTCGCTTCGTCTTGATCTGTTGATGTTATTTCATGTCTCGTTTGTCCATTGTGACGGTGGGAAAGCCAGGGAAATGTCCCGGAGATATACTGAGAAATCTTTGTAACAGCATTTTCCTGCGATCACAGCTGTTCACAGCTACGAGGCTGGGACCGCTTCCATTCGCTTCGTCTTGATCTGTAGATGTTATTTCATGTCTCATTTGTTCATTTTGATGGAGAAAAAGTTGTACATTTAGTGAATTCAGAGTGTCTAAGATGCAAAAGTAGGCATGTTTGAGTACTCATGTCCAGTGGCTCACTGCGTTAACGTTCGCCCCTGGATGCGGTTGGTCGCGTGTTCGAATCCATACTGTGGCATACTTTTTTTCATTTTCACCCTTTTTCTATGGATCTCCAAAAAGTCAACTTTGACTTTTTCTGAGTCTGGAGGAATTCAAGGGGAGTTTTCAAGGGACTCTACCCGCCTTATGAGGCACTATTTTCGAATACTTTTTTCCATTTTCACCCTTTTTCTATGGATCTCCAAAAAGTGAACTTTTACATTTTCTGAGTCTGGAGGAATTCAAGGGGAGTTTTCAGGGGAGTGCGTTCTCTCTGCCATCTCCTCCCTGTGTGTGCGTTGCTGCATGCAGCAGCTGCGTGTGTGTGTAAACTGCCCCTCCCCTTCGCAAGCAGGCGGGGGAGAGAGAGATGTTTCGTCTCGATTTACACATGCTATGACTCCGGGGGTACCTCCATTCGCTTTGTCTTGATCTGTTGATGTTATTTCATGTCTCGTTTGTCCATTGTGACGGTGGGAAAGCCAGGGAAATGTCCCGGAGATATACTGAGAAATCTTTGTAACAGCATTTTCCTGCGATCACAGCTGTTCACAGCTACGAGGCTGGGACCGCTTCCATTCGCTTCGTCTTGATCTGTAGATGTTATTTAATGTCTCATTTGTTCATTTTGATGGAGAAAAAGTTGTACATTTAGTAAATTCAGAGTGTCTAAGATGCACAAGTAGGCATGTTTGAGTACTCAGGTCCAGTGGCTCACTATGTTAATGCTCGCCCCTGGATGCGGTTGCTCGCGTGTTTGAATCCATGCTGTAGCATACTTTTTTTCATTTTCACCCTTTTTCTATGGATCTCCAAAAAGTGAACTTTTACATTTTCTGAGTCTGGAGGAATTCAAGGGGAGTTTTCAGGGGAGTGCGTTCTCTCTGCCATCTCCTCCCTATGTGTGTGTTGCTGCATGCAGCAGCTGCGTGTGTGTGTAAACTGCCCCTCCCCCTCGCAAGCAGGCGGGGGAGAGAGAGATGTTTCGTCTCGATTTACAAATGCTATGACTCCGGGGGTACCTCCATTCGCTTCGTCTTGATCTGTTGATGTTATTTCATGTCTCGTTTGTCCATTGTGACGGTGGGAAAGCCAGGGAAATGTCCCGGAGATATACTGAGAAATCTTTGTAACAGCATTTTCCTGCGATCACAGCTGTTCACAGCTACGAGGCTGGGACCGCTTCCATTCGCTTCGTCTTGATCTGTAGATGTTATTTAATGTCTCATTTGTTCATTTTGATGGAGAAAAAGTTGTACATTTAGTGAATTCAGAGTTTCTAAGATGCAAAAGTAGGCATGTTTGAGTACTCAGGTCCAGTGGCTCACTGCGTTAATGCTCGCCCCTGGATGCGGTTGGTCGCGTGTTTGAATCCATGCTGTAGCATACTTTTTTTCATTTTCACCCTTTTTCTATGGATCTCCAAAAAGTCAACTTTGACTTTTTCTGAGTCTGGAGGAATTCAAGGGGAGTTTTCAAGGGACTCTACCCGCCTTATGAGGCACTATTTTCGAATACTTTTTTCCATTTTCACCCTTTTTCTATGGATCTCCAAAAAGTGAACTTTTACATGTTCTGAGTCTGGAGGAATTCAAGGGGAGTTTTCAGGGGAGTGCATTCTCTCTGCCATCTCCTCCCTCTGTGTGCGTTGCTGCATGCAGCAGCTGCGTGTGTGTGTGTAAACTGCCCCTCCCCTTCGCAAGCAGGCGGGGGAGAGAGAGATGTTTCGTCTCGATTTACACATGCTATGACTCCGGGGGTACTTCCATTCGCTTCGTCTTGATCTGTTGATGTTATTTCATGTCTCGTTTGTCCATTGTGACGGTGGCAAAGCCAGGGAAATGTCCCGGAGATATACTGAGAAATCTTTGTAACAGCATTTTCCTGCGATCACAGCTGTTCACAGCTACGAGGCTGGGACCGCTTCCATTCGCTTCGTCTTGATCTGTAGATGTTATTTCATGTCTCATTTGTTCATTTTGATGGAGAAAAAGTTGTACATTTAGTGAATTCAGAGTGTCTAAGATGCAAAAGTAGGCATGTTTGAGTACTCATGTCCAGTGGCTCACTGCGTTAACGCTCGCCCCTGGATGCGGTTGGTCGCGTGTTCGAATCCATACTGTGGCATACTTTTTTTCATTTTCACCCTTTTTCTATGGATCTCCAAAAAGTCAACTTTGACTTTTTCTGAGTCTGGAGGAATTCAAGGGGAGTTTTCAAGGGACTCTACCCGCCTTATGAGGCACTATTTTCGAATACTTTTTTCCATTTTCACCCTTTTTCTATGGATCTCCAAAAAGTGAACTTTTACATTTTCTGAGTCTGGAGGAATTCAAGGGGAGTTTTCAGGGGAGTGCATTCTCTCTGCCATCTCCTCCCTCTGTGTGCGTTGCTGCATGCAGCAGCTGCGTGTGTGTGTGTAAACTGCCCCTCCCCTTCGCAAGCAGGCGGGGGAGAGAGAGATGTTTCGTCTCGATTTACACATGCTATGACTCCGGGGGTACTTCCATTCGCTTCGTCTTGATTTGTTGATGTTATTTCATGTCTCGTTTGTCCATTGTGACGGTGGCAAAGCCAGGGAAATGTCCCGGAGATATACTGAGAAATCTTTGTAACAGCATTTTCCTGCGATCACAGCTGTTCACAGCTACGAGGCTGGGACCGCTTCCATTCGCTTCGTCTTGATCTGTAGATGTTATTTAATGTCTCATTTGTTCATTTTGATGGAGAAAAAGTTGTACATTTAGTGAATTCAGAGTTTCTAAGATGCAAAAGTAGGCATGTTTGAGTACTCAGGTCCAGTGGCTCACTGCGTTAATGCTCGCCCCTGGACGCGGTTGGTCGCGTGTTCGAATCCATACTGTGGCATACTTTTTTTCATTTTCACCCTTTTTCTATGGATCTCCAAAAAGTCAACTTTGACTTTTTCTGAGTCTGGAGGAATTCAAGGGGAGTTTTCAAGGGACTCTACCCGCCTTATGAGGCACTATTTTCGAATACTTTTTTCCATTTTCACCCTTTTTCTATGGATCTCAGAAAAGTGAACTTTTACATTTTCTGAGTCTGGAGGAATTCAAGGGGAGTTTTCAGGGGAGTGCATTCTCTCTGCCATCTCCTCCCTCTGTGTGCGTTGCTGCATGCAGCAGCTGCGTGTGTGTGTGTAAACTGCCCCTCCCCTTCGCAAGCAGGCGGGGGAGAGAGAGATGTTTCGTCTCGATTTACACATGCTATGACTCCGGGGGTACTTCCATTCGCTTCGTCTTGATCTGTTGATGTTATTTCATGTCTCGTTTGTCCATTGTGACGGTGGGAAAGCCAGGGAAATGTCCCGGAGATATACTGATAAATCTTTGTAACAGCATTTTCCTGCGATCACAGCTCTTCACAGCTACGAGGCTGGGACCGCTTCCATTCGCTTCGTCTTGATCTGGAGATGTTATTTCATGTCTCATTTGTTCATTTTGATGGAGAAAAGGTTGTACATTTAGTGAATTCAGAGTGTCTAAGATGCACAAGTAGGCATGTTTGAGTACTCAGGTCCAGTGGCTCACTGCGTTAACGCTCGCCCCTGGATGCGGTTGGTCGCGTGTTCGAATCCATGCTGTGGCATACTTTTTTTCATTTTCACCCTTTTTCTATGGATCTCCAAAAAGTCAACTTTGACTTTTTCTGAGTCTGGAGGAATTCAAGGGGAGTTTTCAAAGGACTCTACCCGCCTTATGAGGCACTATTTTCGAATACTTTTTTACATTTTCACCCTTTTTCTATGGATCTCCAAAAAGTGATCTTTTACATTTTCTGAGTCTGGAGGAATTCAAGGGGCGTTTTCAGGGGAGTGCGTTCTCTCTGCCATCTCCTCCCTGTGTGTGTGTTGCTGCATGCAGCAGCTGCGTGTGTGTGTAAACTGCCCCTCCCTCTCGCAAGCAGGCGGGGGAGAGAGAGATGTTTCGTCTCGATTTACACATGCTATGACTCCGGGGGTACCTCCATTCGCTTCGTCTTGATCTGTTGATGTTATTTCATGTCTCGTTTGTCCATTGTGACGGTGGGAAAGCCAGGGAAATGTCCCGGAGATATACTGAGAAATCTTTGTAACAGCATTTTCCTGCGATCACAGCTGTTCACAGCTACGAGACTGGGACCGCTTCCATTCGCTTCGTCTTGATCTGTAGATGTTATTTCATGTCTCATTGGTTCATTTTGATGGAGAAAAAGTTGTACATTTAGTGAATTCAGAGTGTCTAAGATGCACAAGTAGGCATATTTGCGTACTCAGGTCCAGTGGCTCACTGCGTTAACACTCGCCCCTGGATGCGGTTGGTCGCGTGTTCGAATCCATGCTGTGGCATTCTTTTTTTCATTTTCACCCTTTTCTATGGATCTCCAAAAAGTGATGTTTTACATTTTCTGAGTCTGGAGGAATTCAAGGGGAGTTTTCAGGGGAGTGCGTTCTCTCTGCCATCTCCTCCCTCTGTGTGCGTTGCTGCATGCAGCAGCTGCGTGTGTGTGTGTAAACTGCCCCTCCACTTCGCAAGCAGGCGGGGGAGAGAGAGATGTTTCGTCTCGATTTACACATGCTATGACTCCGGGGGTACTTCCATTCGCTTCGTCTTGATCTGTTGATGTTATTTCATGTCTCGTTTGTCCATTGTGACGGTGGCAAAGCCATTGAAATGTCCCGGAGATATACTGAGAAATCTTTGTAACAGCATTTTCCTGCGATCACAGCTGTTCACAGCTACGAGGCTGGGACCGCTTCCATTCGCTTCGTCTTGATCTGTATATGTTATTTCATGTCTCATTTGTTCATTTTGATGGAGAAAAAGTTGTACATTTAGTGAATTCAGAGTTTCTAAGATGCAAAAGTCGGCATGTTTGAGTACTCAGGTCCAGTGGCTCACTGCGTTAATGCTCGCCCCTGGAAGCGGTTGGTCGCGTGTTCGAATCCATACTGTGGCATACTTTTTTTCATTTTCACCCTTTTTCTATGGATCTCCAAAAAGTCAACTTTGACTTTTTCTGAGTCTGGAGGAATTCAAGGGGAGTTTTCAAAGGACTCTACCCGCCTTATGAGGCACTATTTTCGAATACTTTTTTACATTTTCACCCTTTTTCTATGGATCTCCAAAAAGTGATGTTTTACATTTTCTGAGTCTGGAGGAATTCAAGGGGAGTTTTCAGGGGAGTGCGTTCTCTCTGCCATCTCCTCCCTCTGTGTGCGTTGCTGCATGCAGCAGCTGCGTGTGTGTGTGTAAACTGCCCCTCCACTTCGCAAGCAGGCGGGGGAGAGAGAGATGTTTCGTCTCGATTTACACATGCTATGACTCCGGGGGTACTTCCATTCGCTTCGTCTTGATCTGTTGATGTTATTTCATGTCTCGTTTGTCCATTGTGACGGTGGCAAAGCCATTGAAATGTCCCGGAGATATACTGAGAAATCTTTGTAACAGCATTTTCCTGCGATCACAGCTGTTCACAGCTACGAGGCTGGGACCGCTTCCATTCGCTTCGTCTTGATCTGTATATGTTATTTCATGTCTCATTTGTTCATTTTGATGGAGAAAAAGTTGTACATTTGGTGAATTCAGAGTGTCTAAGATGCAAAAGTAGGCATGTTTGAGTACTCATGTCCAGTGGCTCACTGCGTTAACGCTCGCCCCTGGATGCGGTTGGTCGCGTGTTCGAATCCATACTGTGGCATACTTTTTTTCATTTTCACCCTTTTTCTATGGATCTCCAAAAAGTCAACTTTGATTTTTTCTGAGTTTGGAGGAATTCAAGGGGAGTTTTCAAGGGACTCTACCCGCCTTATGAGGCACTATTTTCGAATACTTTTTTCCATTTTCACCCTTTTTCTATGGATCTCCAAAAAGTGATCTTTTACATTTTCTGAGTCTGGAGGAATTCAAGGGGCGTTTTCAGGGGAGTGCGTTCTCTCTGCCATCTCCTCCCTGTGTGTGTGTTGCTGCATGCAGCAGCTGCGTGTGTGTGTAAACTGCCCCTCCCTCTCGCAAGCAGGCGGGGGAGAGAGAGATGTTTCGTCTCGATTTACACATGCTATGACTCCGGGGGTACCTCCATTCGCTTCGTCTTGATCTGTTGATGTTATTTCATGTCTCGTTTGTCCATTGTGACGGTGGGAAAGCCAGGGAAATGTCCCGGAGATATACTGAGAAATCTTTGTAACAGCATTTTCCTGCGATCACAGCTGTTCACAGCTACGAGGCTGGGACCGCTTCCATTCGCTTCGTCTTGATCTGTAGATGTTATTTCATGTCTCATTTGTTCATTTTGATGGAGAAAAAGTTGTACATTTAGTAAATTCAGAGTGTCTAAGATGCACAAGTAGGCATGTTTGAGTACTCAGGTCCAGTGGCTCACTGTGTTAACGCTCGCCCCTGGATGCGGTTGGTCGCGTGTTCGAATCCATGCTGTGGCATTCTTTTTTTCATTTTCACCCTTTTTCTATGGATCTCCAAAAAGTGATCTTTTACATTTTCTGAGTCTGGAGGAATTCAAGGGGAGTTTTCAGGGGAGTGCGTTCTCTCTGCCATCTCCTCCCTGTGTGTGTGTTGCTGCATGCAGCAGCTGCGTGTGTGTGTAAACTGCCCCTCCCCCTCACAAGCAGGCGGGGGAGAGAGAGATGTTTCGTCTCGATTTACACATGCTATGACTCCGGGGGTACCTCCATTCACTTCGTCTTGATCTGTTGATGTTATTTCATGTCTCGTTTGTCCATTGTGTCGGTGGGAAAGCCAGGGAAATGTCCCGGAGATATACTGAGAAATCTTTGTAACAGCATTTTCCTGCGATCACAGCTGTTCACAGCTACGAGGCTGGGACCGCTTCCATTCGCTTCGTCTTGATCTTTAGATGTTATTTCATGTCTCATTTGTTCATTTTGATGGAGAAAAAGTTGTACATTTAGTGAATTCAGAGTTTCTAAGATGCAAAAGTCGGCATGTTTGAGTACTCAGGTCCAGTGGCTCACTGCGTTAATGCTCGCCCCTGGATGCGGTTGGTCGCGTGTTCGAATCCATACTGTGGCATACTTTTTTTCATTTTCACCCTTTTTCTATGGATCTCCAAAAAGTCAACTTTGACTTTTTCTGAGTCTGGAGGAATTCAAGGGGAGTTTTCAAAGGACTCTACCCGCCTTATGAGGCACTATTTTCGAATACTTTTTTACATTTTCACCCTTTTTCTATGGATCTCCAAAAAGTGATGTTTTACATTTTCTGAGTCTGGAGGAATTCAAGGGGAGTTTTCAGGGGAGTGCGTTCTCTCTGCCATCTCCTCCCTCTGTGTGCGTTGCTGCATGCAGCAGCTGCGTGTGTGTGTGTAAACTGCCCCTCCACTTCGCAAGCAGGCGGGGGAGAGAGAGATGTTTCGTCTCGATTTACACATGCTATGACTCCGGGGGTACTTCCATTCGCTTCGTCTTGATCTGTTGATGTTATTTCATGTCTCGTTTGTCCATTGTGACGGTGGCAAAGCCATTGAAATGTCCCGGAGATATACTGAGAAATCTTTGTAACAGCATTTTCCTGCGATCACAGCTGTTCACAGCTACGAGGCTGGGACCGCTTCCATTCGCTTCGTCTTGATCTGTATATGTTATTTCATGTCTCATTTGTTCATTTTGATGGAGAAAAAGTTGTACATTTGGTGAATTCAGAGTGTCTAAGATGCAAAAGTAGGCATGTTTGAGTACTCATGTCCAGTGGCTCACTGCGTTAACGCTCGCCCCTGGATGCGGTTGGTCGCGTGTTCGAATCCATACTGTGGCATACTTTTTTTCATTTTCACCCTTTTTCTATGGATCTCCAAAAAGTCAACTTTGATTTTTTCTGAGTTTGGAGGAATTCAAGGGGAGTTTTCAAGGGACTCTACCCGCCTTATGAGGCACTATTTTCGAATACTTTTTTCCATTTTCACCCTTTTTCTATGGATCTCCAAAAAGTGATCTTTTACATTTTCTGAGTCTGGAGGAATTCAAGGGGCGTTTTCAGGGGAGTGCGTTCTCTCTGCCATCTCCTCCCTGTGTGTGTGTTGCTGCATGCAGCAGCTGCGTGTGTGTGTAAACTGCCCCTCCCTCTCGCAAGCAGGCGGGGGAGAGAGAGATGTTTCGTCTCGATTTACACATGCTATGACTCCGGGGGTACCTCCATTCGCTTCGTCTTGATCTGTTGATGTTATTTCATGTCTCGTTTGTCCATTGTGACGGTGGGAAAGCCAGGGAAATGTCCCGGAGATATACTGAGAAATCTTTGTAACAGCATTTTCCTGCGATCACAGCTGTTCACAGCTACGAGACTGGGACCGCTTCCATTCGCTTCGTCTTGATCTGTAGATGTTATTTCATGTCTCATTTGTTCATTTTGATGGAGAAAAAGTTGTACATTTAGTGAATTCAGAGTGTCTAAGATGCACAAGTAGGCATATTTGCGTACTCAGGTCCAGTGGCTCACTGCGTTAACACTCGCCCCTGGATGCGGTTGGTCGCGTGTTCGAATCCATGCTGTGGCATTCTTTTTTTCATTTTCACCCTTTTTCTATGGATCTCCAAAAAGTGATGTTTTACATTTTCTGAGTCTGGAGGAATTCAAGGGGAGTTTTCAGGGGAGTGCGTTCTCTCTGCCATCTCCTCCCTCTGTGTGCGTTGCTGCATGCAGCAGCTGCGTGTGTGTGTGTAAACTGCCCCTCCACTTCGCAAGCAGGCGGGGGAGAGAGAGATGTTTCGTCTCGATTTACACATGCTATGACTCCGGGGGTACTTCCATTCGCTTCGTCTTGATCTGTTGATGTTATTTCATGTCTCGTTTGTCCATTGTGACGGTGGCAAAGCCATTGAAATGTCCCGGAGATATACTGAGAAATCTTTGTAACAGCATTTTCCTGCGATCACAGCTGTTCACAGCTACGAGGCTGGGACCGCTTCCATTCGCTTCGTCTTGATCTGTATATGTTATTTCATGTCTCATTTGTTCATTTTGATGGAGAAAAAGTTGTACATTTGGTGAATTCAGAGTGTCTAAGATGCAAAAGTAGGCATGTTTGAGTACTCATGTCCAGTGGCTCACTGCGTTAACGCTCGCCCCTGGATGCGGTTGGTCGCGTGTTCGAATCCATACTGTGGCATACTTTTTTTCATTTTCACCCTTTTTCTATGGATCTCCAAAAAGTCAACTTTGATTTTTTCTGAGTTTGGAGGAATTCAAGGGGAGTTTTCAAGGGACTCTACCCGCCTTATGAGGCACTATTTTCGAATACTTTTTTCCATTTTCACCCTTTTTCTATGGATCTCCAAAAAGTGATCTTTTACATTTTCTGAGTCTGGAGGAATTCAAGGGGCGTTTTCAGGGGAGTGCGTTCTCTCTGCCATCTCCTCCCTGTGTGTGTGTTGCTGCATGCAGCAGCTGCGTGTGTGTGTAAACTGCCCCTCCCTCTCGCAAGCAGGCGGGGGAGAGAGAGATGTTTCGTCTCGATTTACACATGCTATGACTCCGGGGGTACCTCCATTCGCTTCGTCTTGATCTGTTGATGTTATTTCATGTCTCGTTTGTCCATTGTGACGGTGGGAAAGCCAGGGAAATGTCCCGGAGATATACTGAGAAATCTTTGTAACAGCATTTTCCTGCGATCACAGCTGTTCACAGCTACGAGACTGGGACCGCTTCCATTCGCTTCGTCTTGATCTGTAGATGTTATTTCATGTCTCATTTGTTCATTTTGATGGAGAAAAAGTTGTACATTTAGTGAATTCAGAGTGTCTAAGATGCACAAGTAGGCATATTTGCGTACTCAGGTCCAGTGGCTCACTGCGTTAACACTCGCCCCTGGATGCGGTTGGTCGCGTGTTCGAATCCATGCTGTGGCATTCTTTTTTTCATTTTCACCCTTTTTCTATGGATCTCCAAAAAGTGATGTTTTACATTTTCTGAGTCTGGAGGAATTCAAGGGGAGTTTTCAGGGGAGTGCGTTCTCTCTGCCATCTCCTCCCTCTGTGTGCGTTGCTGCATGCAGCAGCTGCGTGTGTGTGTGTAAACTGCCCCTCCACTTCGCAAGCAGGCGGGGGAGAGAGAGATGTTTCGTCTCGATTTACACATGCTATGACTCCGGGGGTACTTCCATTCGCTTCGTCTTGATCTGTTGATGTTATTTCATGTCTCGTTTGTCCATTGTGACGGTGGCAAAGCCATTGAAATGTCCCGGAGATATACTGAGAAATCTTTGTAACAGCATTTTCCTGCGATCACAGCTGTTCACAGCTACGAGGCTGGGACCGCTTCCATTCGCTTCGTCTTGATCTGTATATGTTATTTCATGTCTCATTTGTTCATTTTGATGGAGAAAAAGTTGTACATTTGGTGAATTCAGAGTGTCTAAGATGCAAAAGTAGGCATGTTTGAGTACTCATGTCCAGTGGCTCACTGCGTTAACGCTCGCCCCTGGATGCGGTTGGTCGCGTGTTCGAATCCATGCTGTAGCATACTTTTTTTCATTTTCACCCTTTTTCTATGGATCTCCAAAAAGTCAACTTTGACTTTTTCTGAGTCTGGAGGAATTCAAGGGGAGTTTTCAAGGGACTCTACCCGCCTTATGAGGCACTATTTTCGAATACTTTTTTCCATTTTCACCCTTTTTCTATGGATCTCCAAAAAGTGAACTTTTACATTTTCTGAGTCTGGAGGAATTCAAGGGGAGTTTTCAGGGGAGTGCATTCTCTCTGCCATCTCCTCCCTCTGTGTGCGTTGCTGCATGCAGCAGCTGCGTGTGTGTGTGTAAACTGCCCCTCCCCTTCGCAAGCAGGCGGGGGAGAGAGAGATGTTTCGTCTCGATTTACACATGCTATGACTCCGGGGGTACTTCCATTCGCTTCGTCTTGATCTGTTGATGTTATTTCATGTCTCGTTTGTCCATTGTGACGGTGGGAAAGCCAGGGAAATGTCCCGGAGATATACTGATAAATCTTTGTAACAGCATTTTCCTGCGATCACAGCTCTTCACAGCTACGAGGCTGGGACCGCTTCCATTCGCTTCGTCTTGATCTGGAGATGTTATTTCATGTCTCATCTGTTCATTTTGATGGAGAAAAGGTTGTACATTTAGTGAATTCAGAGTGTCTATGATGCACAAGTAGGCATGTTTGAGTACTCAGGTCCAGTGGCTCACTGCGTTAACGCTCGCCCCTGGATGCGGTTGGTCGCGTGTTCGAATCCATGCTGTGGTATACTTTTTTTCATTTTCACCCTTTTTCTATGGATCTCCAAAAAGTCAACTTTGACTTTTTCTGAGTCTGGAGGAATTCAAGGGGAGTTTTCAAAGGACTCTACCCGCCTTATGAGGCACTATTTTCGAATACTTTTTTACATTTTCACCCTTTTTCTATGGATCTCCAAAAAGTGATCTTTTACATTTTCTGAGTCTGGAGGAATTCAAGGGGCGTTTTCAGGGGAGTGCGTTCTCTCTGCCATCTCCTCCCTGTGTGTGTGTTGCTGCATGCAGCAGCTGCGTGTGTGTGTAAACTGCCCCTCCCTCTCGCAAGCAGGCGGGGGAGAGAGAGATGTTTCGTCTCGATTTACACATGCTATGACTCCGGGGGTACCTCCATTCGCTTCGTCTTGATCTGTTGATGTTATTTCATGTCTCGTTTGTCCATTGTGACGGTGGGAAAGCCAGGGAAATGTCCCGGAGATATACTGAGAAATCTTTGTAACAGCATTTTCCTGCGATCACAGCTGTTCACAGCTACGAGACTGGGACCGCTTCCATTCGCTTCGTCTTGATCTGTAGATGTTATTTCATGTCTCATTTGTTCATTTTGATGGAGAAAAAGTTGTACATTTAGTGAATTCAGAGTGTCTAAGATGCACAAGTAGGCATATTTGCGTACTCAGGTCCAGTGGCTCACTGCGTTAACACTCGCCCCTGGATGCGGTTGGTCGCGTGTTCGAATCCATGCTGTGGCATTCTTTTTTTCATTTTCACCCTTTTTCTATGGATCTCCAAAAAGTGATGTTTTACATTTTCTGAGTCTGGAGGAATTCAAGGGGAGTTTTCAGGGGAGTGCGTTCTCTCTGCCATCTCCTCCCTCTGTGTGCGTTGCTGCATGCAGCAGCTGCGTGTGTGTGTGTAAACTGCCCCTCCACTTCGCAAGCAGGCGGGGGAGAGAGAGATGTTTCGTCTCGATTTACACATGCTATGACTCCGGGGGTACTTCCATTCGCTTCGTCTTGATCTGTTGATGTTATTTCATGTCTCGTTTGTCCATTGTGACGGTGGCAAAGCCATTGAAATGTCCCGGAGATATACTGAGAAATCTTTGTAACAGCATTTTCCTGCGATCACAGCTGTTCACAGCTACGAGGCTGGGACCGCTTCCATTCGCTTCGTCTTGATCTGTATATGTTATTTCATGTCTCATTTGTTCATTTTGATGGAGAAAAAGTTGTACATTTGGTGAATTCAGAGTGTCTAAGATGCAAAAGTAGGCATGTTTGAGTACTCATGTCCAGTGGCTCACTGCGTTAACGCTCGCCCCTGGATGCGGTTGGTCGCGTGTTCGAATCCATACTGTGGCATACTTTTTTTCATTTTCACCCTTTTTCTATGGATCTCCAAAAAGTCAACTTTGATTTTTTCTGAGTTTGGAGGAATTCAAGGGGAGTTTTCAAGGGACTCTACCCGCCTTATGAGGCACTATTTTCGAATACTTTTTTCCATTTTCACCCTTTTTCTATGGATCTCCAAAAAGTGATCTTTTACATTTTCTGAGTCTGGAGGAATTCAAGGGGCGTTTTCAGGGGAGTGCGTTCTCTCTGCCATCTCCTCCCTGTGTGTGTGTTGCTGCATGCAGCAGCTGCGTGTGTGTGTAAACTGCCCCTCCCTCTCGCAAGCAGGCGGGGGAGAGAGAGATGTTTCGTCTCGATTTACACATGCTATGACTCCGGGGGTACCTCCATTCGCTTCGTCTTGATCTGTTGATGTTATTTCATGTCTCGTTTGTCCATTGTGACGGTGGGAAAGCCAGGGAAATGTCCCGGAGATATACTGAGAAATCTTTGTAACAGCATTTTCCTGCGATCACAGCTGTTCACAGCTACGAGACTGGGACCGCTTCCATTCGCTTCGTCTTGATCTGTAGATGTTATTTCATGTCTCATTTGTTCATTTTGATGGAGAAAAAGTTGTACATTTAGTGAATTCAGAGTGTCTAAGATGCACAAGTAGGCATATTTGCGTACTCAGGTCCAGTGGCTCACTGCGTTAACACTCGCCCCTGGATGCGGTTGGTCGCGTGTTCGAATCCATGCTGTGGCATTCTTTTTTTCATTTTCACCCTTTTTCTATGGATCTCCAAAAAGTGATGTTTTACATTTTCTGAGTCTGGAGGAATTCAAGGGGAGTTTTCAGGGGAGTGCGTTCTCTCTGCCATCTCCTCCCTCTGTGTGCGTTGCTGCATGCAGCAGCTGCGTGTGTGTGTGTAAACTGCCCCTCCACTTCGCAAGCAGGCGGGGGAGAGAGAGATGTTTCGTCTCGATTTACACATGCTATGACTCCGGGGGTACTTCCATTCGCTTCGTCTTGATCTGTTGATGTTATTTCATGTCTCGTTTGTCCATTGTGACGGTGGCAAAGCCATTGAAATGTCCCGGAGATATACTGAGAAATCTTTGTAACAGCATTTTCCTGCGATCACAGCTGTTCACAGCTACGAGGCTGGGACCGCTTCCATTCGCTTCGTCTTGATCTGTATATGTTATTTCATGTCTCATTTGTTCATTTTGATGGAGAAAAAGTTGTACATTTGGTGAATTCAGAGTGTCTAAGATGCAAAAGTAGGCATGTTTGAGTACTCATGTCCAGTGGCTCACTGCGTTAACGCTCGCCCCTGGATGCGGTTGGTCGCGTGTTCGAATCCATACTGTGGCATACTTTTTTTCATTTTCACCCTTTTTCTATGGATCTCCAAAAAGTCAACTTTGATTTTTTCTGAGTTTGGAGGAATTCAAGGGGAGTTTTCAAGGGACTCTACCCGCCTTATGAGGCACTATTTTCGAATACTTTTTTCCATTTTCACCCTTTTTCTATGGATCTCCAAAAAGTGATCTTTTACATTTTCTGAGTCTGGAGGAATTCAAGGGGCGTTTTCAGGGGAGTGCGTTCTCTCTGCCATCTCCTCCCTGTGTGTGTGTTGCTGCATGCAGCAGCTGCGTGTGTGTGTAAACTGCCCCTCCCTCTCGCAAGCAGGCGGGGGAGAGAGAGATGTTTCGTCTCGATTTACACATGCTATGACTCCGGGGGTACCTCCATTCGCTTCGTCTTGATCTGTTGATGTTATTTCATGTCTCGTTTGTCCATTGTGACGGTGGGAAAGCCAGGGAAATGTCCCGGAGATATACTGAGAAATCTTTGTAACAGCATTTTCCTGCGATCACAGCTGTTCACAGCTACGAGACTGGGACCGCTTCCATTCGCTTCGTCTTGATCTGTAGATGTTATTTCATGTCTCATTTGTTCATTTTGATGGAGAAAAAGTTGTACATTTAGTGAATTCAGAGTGTCTAAGATGCACAAGTAGGCATATTTGCGTACTCAGGTCCAGTGGCTCACTGCGTTAACACTCGCCCCTGGATGCGGTTGGTCGCGTGTTCGAATCCATGCTGTGGCATTCTTTTTTTCATTTTCACCCTTTTTCTATGGATCTCCAAAAAGTGATGTTTTACATTTTCTGAGTCTGGAGGAATTCAAGGGGAGTTTTCAGGGGAGTGCGTTCTCTCTGCCATCTCCTCCCTCTGTGTGCGTTGCTGCATGCAGCAGCTGCGTGTGTGTGTGTAAACTGCCCCTCCACTTCGCAAGCAGGCGGGGGAGAGAGAGATGTTTCGTCTCGATTTACACATGCTATGACTCCGGGGGTACTTCCATTCGCTTCGTCTTGATCTGTTGATGTTATTTCATGTCTCGTTTGTCCATTGTGACGGTGGCAAAGCCATTGAAATGTCCCGGAGATATACTGAGAAATCTTTGTAACAGCATTTTCCTGCGATCACAGCTGTTCACAGCTACGAGGCTGGGACCGCTTCCATTCGCTTCGTCTTGATCTGTATATGTTATTTCATGTCTCATTTGTTCATTTTGATGGAGAAAAAGTTGTACATTTGGTGAATTCAGAGTGTCTAAGATGCAAAAGTAGGCATGTTTGAGTACTCATGTCCAGTGGCTCACTGCGTTAACGCTCGCCCCTGGATGCGGTTGGTCGCGTGTTCGAATCCATACTGTGGCATACTTTTTTTCATTTTCACCCTTTTTCTATGGATCTCCAAAAAGTCAACTTTGATTTTTTCTGAGTTTGGAGGAATTCAAGGGGAGTTTTCAAGGGACTCTACCCGCCTTATGAGGCACTATTTTCGAATACTTTTTTCCATTTTCACCCTTTTTCTATGGATCTCCAAAAAGTGAACTTTTACATTTTCTGAGTCTGGAGGAATTCAAGGGGAGTTTTCAGGGGAGTGCATTCTCTCTGCCATCTCCTCCCTCTGTGTGCGTTGCTGCATGCAGCAGCTGCGTGTGTGTGTGTAAACTGCCCCTCCCCTTCGCAAGCAGGCGGGGGAGAGAGAGATGTTTCGTCTCGATTTACACATGCTATGACTCCGGGGGTACTTCCATTCGCTTCGTCTTGATCTGTTGATGTTATTTCATGTCTCGTTTGTCCATTGTGACGGTGGCAAAGCCAGGGAAATGTCCCGGAGATATACTGAGAAATCTTTGTAACAGCATTTTCCTGCGATCACAGCTGTTCACAGCTACGAGGCTGGGACCGCTTCCATTCGCTTCGTCTTGATCTGTAGATGTTATTTCATGTCTCATTTGTTCATTTTGATGGAGAAAAAGTTGTACATTTAGTAAATTCAGAGTGTCTAAGATGCACAAGTAGGCATGTTTGAGTACTCAGGTCCAGTGGCTCACTGTGTTAACGCTCGCCCCTGGATGCGGTTGGTCGCGTGTTCGAATCCATGCTGTGGCATTCTTTTTTTCATTTTCACCCTTTTTCTATGGATCTCCAAAAAGTGATCTTTTACATTTTCTGAGTCTGGAGGAATTCAAGGGGAGTTTTCAGGGGAGTGCGTTCTCTCTGCCATCTCCTCCCTGTGTGTGTGTTGCTGCATGCAGCAGCTGCGTGTGTGTGTAAACTGCCCCTCCCCCTCACAAGCAGGCGGGGGAGAGAGAGATGTTTCGTCTCGATTTACACATGCTATGACTCCGGGGGTACCTCCATTCGCTTCGTCTTGATCTGTTGATGTTATTTCATGTCTCGTTTGTCCATTGTGTCGGTGGGAAAGCCAGGGAAATGTCCCGGAGATATACTGAGAAATCTTTGTAACAGCATTTTCCTGCGATCACAGCTGTTCACAGCTACGAGGCTGGGACCGCTTCCATTCGCTTCGTCTTGATCTGTAGATGTTATTTCATGTCTCATTTGTTCATTTTGATGGAGAAAAAGTTGTACATTTAGTGAATTCAGAGTTTCTAAGATGCAAAAGTCGGCATGTTTGAGTACTCAGGTCCAGTGGCTCACTGCGTTAATGCTCGCCCCTGGATGCGGTTGGTCGCGTGTTCGAATCCATACTGTGGCATACTTTTTTTCATTTTCACCCTTTTTCTATGGATCTCCAAAAAGTCAACTTTGACTTTTTCTGAGTCTGGAGGAATTCAAGGGGAGTTTTCAAAGGACTCTACCCGCCTTATGAGGCACTATTTTCGAATACTTTTTTACATTTTCACCCTTTTTCTATGGATCTCCAAAAAGTGATGTTTTACATTTTCTGAGTCTGGAGGAATTCAAGGGGAGTTTTCAGGGGAGTGCGTTCTCTCTGCCATCTCCTCCCTCTGTGTGCGTTGCTGCATGCAGCAGCTGCGTGTGTGTGTGTAAACTGCCCCTCCACTTCGCAAGCAGGCGGGGGAGAGAGAGATGTTTCGTCTCGATTTACACATGCTATGACTCCGGGGGTACTTCCATTCGCTTCGTCTTGATCTGTTGATGTTATTTCATGTCTCGTTTGTCCATTGTGACGGTGGCAAAGCCATTGAAATGTCCCGGAGATATACTGAGAAATCTTTGTAACAGCATTTTCCTGCGATCACAGCTGTTCACAGCTACGAGGCTGGGACCGCTTCCATTCGCTTCGTCTTGATCTGTATATGTTATTTCATGTCTCATTTGTTCATTTTGATGGAGAAAAAGTTGTACATTTGGTGAATTCAGAGTGTCTAAGATGCAAAAGTAGGCATGTTTGAGTACTCATGTCCAGTGGCTCACTGCGTTAACGCTCGCCCCTGGATGCGGTTGGTCGCGTGTTCGAATCCATACTGTGGCATACTTTTTTTCATTTTCACCCTTTTTCTATGGATCTCCAAAAAGTCAACTTTGATTTTTTCTGAGTTTGGAGGAATTCAAGGGGAGTTTTCAAGGGACTCTACCCGCCTTATGAGGCACTATTTTCGAATACTTTTTTCCATTTTCACCCTTTTTCTATGGATCTCCAAAAAGTGAACTTTTACATTTTCTGAGTCTGGAGGAATTCAAGGGGAGTTTTCAGGGGAGTGCATTCTCTCTGCCATCTCCTCCCTCTGTGTGCGTTGCTGCATGCAGCAGCTGCGTGTGTGTGTGTAAACTGCCCCTCCCCTTCGCAAGCAGGCGGGGGAGAGAGAGATGTTTCGTCTCGATTTACACATGCTATGACTCCGGGGGTACTTCCATTCGCTTCGTCTTGATCTGTTGATGTTATTTCATGTCTCGTTTGTCCATTGTGACGGTGGCAAAGCCAGGGAAATGTCCCGGAGATATACTGAGAAATCTTTGTAACAGCATTTTCCTGCGATCACAGCTGTTCACAGCTACGAGGCTGGGACCGCTTCCATTCGCTTCGTCTTGATCTGTAGATGTTATTTCATGTCTCATTTGTTCATTTTGATGGAGAAAAAGTTGTACATTTAGTAAATTCAGAGTGTCTAAGATGCACAAGTAGGCATGTTTGAGTACTCAGGTCCAGTGGCTCACTGTGTTAACGCTCGCCCCTGGATGCGGTTGGTCGCGTGTTCGAATCCATGCTGTGGCATTCTTTTTTTCATTTTCACCCTTTTTCTATGGATCTCCAAAAAGTGATCTTTTACATTTTCTGAGTCTGGAGGAATTCAAGGGGAGTTTTCAGGGGAGTGCGTTCTCTCTGCCATCTCCTCCCTGTGTGTGTGTTGCTGCATGCAGCAGCTGCGTGTGTGTGTAAACTGCCCCTCCCCCTCACAAGCAGGCGGGGGAGAGAGATATGTTTCGTCTCGATTTACACATGCTATGACTCCGGGGGTACCTCCATTCGCTTCGTCTTGATCTGTTGATGTTATTTCATGTCTCGTTTGTCCATTGTGTCGGTGGGAAAGCCAGGGAAATGTCCCGGAGATATACTGAGAAATCTTTGTAACAGCATTTTCCTGCGATCACAGCTGTTCACAGCTACGAGGCTGGGACCGCTTCCATTCGCTTCGTCTTGATCTGTAGATGTTATTTCATGTCTCATTTGTTCATTTTGATGGAGAAAAAGTTGTACATTTAGTGAATTCAGAGTTTCTAAGATGCAAAAGTCGGCATGTTTGAGTACTCAGGTCCAGTGGCTCACTGCGTTAATGCTCGCCCCTGGATGCGGTTGGTCGCGTGTTCGAATCCATACTGTGGCATACTTTTTTTTCATTTTCACCCTTTTTCTATGGATCTCCAAAAAGTCAACTTTGACTTTTTCTGAGTCTGGAGGAATTCAAGGGGAGTTTTCAAGGGACTCTACCCGCCTTATGAGGCACTATTTTCGAATACTTTTTTCCATTTTCACCCTTTTTCTATGGATCTCCAAAAAGTCAACTTTGACTTTTTCTGAGTCTGGAGGAATTCAAGGGGAGTTTTCAGGGGAGTGCATTCTCTCTGCCATCTCCTCCCTCTGTGTGCGTTGCTGCATGCAGCAGCTGCGTGTGTGTGTAAACTGCCCCTCCCCTTCGCAAGCAGGCGGGGGAGAGAGAGATGTTTCGTCTCGATTTACACATGCTATGACTCCGGGGGTACTTCCATTCGCTTCGTCTTGATCTGTTGATGTTATTTCATGTCTCGTTTGTCCATTGTGACGGTGGCAAAGCCAGGGAAATGTCCCGGAGATATACTGAGAAATCTTTGTAACAGCATTTTCCTGCGATCACAGCTGTTCACAGCTACGAGGCTGGGACCGCTTCCATTCGCTTCGTCTTGATCTGTAGATGTTATCTAATGTCTCATTTGTTCATTTTGATGGAGAAAAAGTTGTACATTTAGTGAATTCAGAGTTTCTAAGATGCAAAAGTAGGCATGTTTGAGTACTCAGGTCCAGTGGCTCACTGCGTTAATGCTCGCCCCTGGATGCGGTTGGTCGCGTGTTCGAATCCATGCTGTGGCATACTTTTTTTCATTTTCACCCTTTTTCTATGGATCTCCAAAAAGTCAACTTTGACTTTTTCTGAGTCTGGAGGAATTCAAGGGGAGTTTTCAAAGGACTCTACCCGCCTTATGAGGCACTATTTTCGAATACTTTTTTACATTTTCACCCTTTTTCTATGGATCTCCAAGAAGTGAACTTTTACATTTTCTGAGTCTGGAGGAATTCAAGGGGAGTTTTCAGGGGAGTGCATTCTCTCTGCCATCTCCTCCCTCTGTGTGCGTTGCTGCATGCAGCAGCTGCGTGTGTGTGTGTAAACTGCCCCTCCCCTTCGCAAGCAGGCGGGAGAGAGAGAGATGTTTCGTCTCGATTTACACATGCTATGACTCCGGGGGTACCTCCATTCGCTTCGTCTTGATCTGTTGATGTTATTTCATGTCTCGTTTGTCCATTGTGACGGTGGGAAAGCCAGGGAAATGTCCCGGAGATATACTGAGAAATCTTTGTAACAGCATTTTCCTGCGATCACAGCTGTTCACAGCTACAAGGCTGGGACCGCTTTCAATCGCTTCGTCTTGATCTGTAGATGTTATTTAATGTCTCATTTGTTCATTTTGATGGAGAAAAAGTTGTACATTTAGTGAATTCAGAGTTTCTAAGATGCACAAGTAGGCATGTTTGAGTACTCAGGTCCAGTGGCTCACTGCGTTAACGCTCGCCCCTGGATGCGGTTGGTCGCATGTTCGAGTCCATGCTGTGGCATACTTTTTTTCATTTTCACCCTTTTTCTATGGATCTCCAAAAAGTCAACTTTGACTTTTTCTGAGTCTGGAGGAATTCAAGGGGAGTTTTCAAGGGACTCTACCCGCCTTATGAGGCACTATTTTCGAATACTTTTTTCCATTTTCACCCTTTTTCTATGGATCTCCAAAAAGTGAACTTTTACATTTTCTGAGTCTGGAGGAATTCAAGGGGAGTTTTCAGGGGAGTGCATTCTCTCTGCCATCTCCTCCCTCTGTGTGCGTTGCTGCATGCAGCAGCTGCGTGTGTGTGTGTAAACTGCCCCTCCCCTTCGCAAGCAGGCGGGAGAGAGAGAGATGTTTCGTCTCGATTTACACATGCTATGACTCCGGGGGTACTTCCATTCGCTTCGTCTTGATCTATTGATGTTATTTCATGTCTCGTTTGTCCATTGTGACGGTGGGAAAGCCAGGGAAATGTCCCGGAGATATACTGAGAAATCTTTGTAACAGCATTTTCCTGCGATCACAGCTGTTCACAGCTACGAGGCTGGGACCGCTTCCATTCGCTTCGTCTTGATCTGTAGATGTTATTTAATGTCTCATTTGTTCATTTTGATGGAGAAAAGGTTGTACATTTAGTGAATTCAGAGATTCTAAGATGCAAAAGTAGGCATGTTTGAGTACTCAGGTCCAGTGGCTCACTGCGTTAATGCTCGCCCCTGGATGCGGTTGGTCGCGTGTTCGAATCCATGCTGTGGCATACTTTTTTTCATTTTCACCCTTTTTCTATGGATCTCCAAAAAGTCAACTTTGACTTTTTCTGAGTCTGGAGGAATTCAAGGGGAGTTTTCAAGGGACTCTACCCGCCTTATGAGGCACTATTTTCGAATACTTTTTTCCATTTTCACCCTTTTCTATGGATCTCCAAAAAGTTAACTTTTACATTTTCTGAGTCTGGAGGAATTCAAGGGGAGTTTTCAGGGGAGTGCATTCTCTCTGCCATCTCCTCCCTGTGTGTGCGTTGCTGCATGCAGCAGCTGCGTGTGTGTGTGTAAACTGCCCCTCCCCTTCGCAAGCAGGCGGGGGAGAGAGAGATGTTTCGTCTCGATTTACACATGCTATGACTCCGGGGGTACTTCCATTCGCTTCGTCTTGATCTGTTGATGTTATTTCATGTCTTGTTTGTCCATTGTGACGGTGGGAAAGCCAGGGAAATGTCCCGGAGATATACTGAGAAATCTTTGTAACAGCATTTTCCTGCGATCACAGCTGTTCGCAGCTACGATGCTGGGACCGCTTCCATTCGCTTCGTCTTGATCTGTATATGTTATTTAATGTCTCAGTTGTTCATTTTGATGGAGAAAAAGTTGTACATTTAGTGAATTCAGAGTTTCTAAGATGCAAAAGTAGGCATGTTTGAGTACTCAGGTCCAGTGGCTCACTGCGTTAATGCTCGCCCCTGGATGCGGTTGGTCGCGTGTTCGAATCCATACTGTGGCATACTTTTTTTCATTTTCACCCTTTTTCTATGGATCTCCAAAAAGTCAACTTTGACTTTTTCTGAGTCTGGAGGAATTCAAGGGGAGTTTTCAAGGGACTCTACCCGCCTTATGAGGCACTATTTTCGAATACTTTTTTCCATTTTCACCCTTTTTCTATGGATCTCCAAAAAGTGAACTTTTACATTTTCTGAGTCTGGAGGAATTCAAGGGGAGTTTTCAGGGGAGTGCATTCTCTCTGCCATCTCCTCCCTCTGTGTGCGTTGCTGCATGCAGCAGCTGCGTGTGTGTGTGTGTAAACTGCCCCTCCCCTTCGCAAGCAGGCGGGGGAGAGAGAGATGTTTCGTCTCGATTTACACATGCTATGACTCCGGGTGTACTTCCATTCGCTTCGTCTTGATCTGTTGATGTTATTTCATGTCTTGTTTGTCCATTGTGACGGTGGGAAAGCCAGGGAAATGTCCCGGAGATATACTGAGAAATCTTTGTAACAGCATTTTCCTGCGATCACAGCTGTTCGCAGCTACGATGCTGGGACCGCTTCCATTCGCTTCGTCTTGATCTGTAGATGTTATTTAATGTCTCAGTTGTTCATTTTGATGGAGAAAAAGTTGTACATGTAGTGAATTCAGAGTTTCTAAGATGCAAAAGTAGGCATGTTTGAGTACTCAGGTCCAGTGGCTCACTGCGTTAATGCTCGCCCCTGGATGCGGTTGGTCGCGTGTTCGAATCCATACTGTGGCATACTTTTTTTCATTTTCACCCTTTTTCTATGGATCTCCAAAAAGTCAACTTTGACTTTTTCTGAGTCTGGAGGAATTCAAGGGGAGTTTTCAAGAGACTCTACCCGCCTTATGAGGCACTATTTTCGAATACTTTTTTCCATTTTCACCCTTTTTCTATGGATCTCCAAAAAGTGAACTTTTACATTTTCTGAGTCTGGAGGAATTCAAGGGGAGTTTTCAGGGGAGTGCATTCTCTCTGCCATCTCCTCCCTCTGTGTGCGTTGCTGCATGCAGCAGCTGCGTGTGTGTGTGTAAACTGCCCCTCCCCTTCGCAAGCAGGTGGGGGAGAGAGAGATGTTTCGTCTCGATTTACACATGCTATGACTCCGGGGGTACCTCCATTCGCTTCGTCTTGATCTGTTGATGTTATTTCATGTCTCGTTTGTCCATTGTGACGGTGGGAAAGCCAGGGAAATGTCCCGGAGATATACTGAGAAATCTTTGTAACAGCATTTTCCTGCGATCACAGCTGTTCACAGCTACAAGGCTGGGACCGCTTCCATTCGCTTCGTCTTGATCTGTAGATGTTATTTAATGTCTCATTTGTTCATTTTGATGGAGAACAAGTTGTACATTTAGTGAATTCAGAGTTTCTAAGATGCACAAGTAGGCATGTTTGAGTACTCCGGTCCAGTGGCTCACTGCGTTAACGCTCGCCCCTGGATGTGGTTGGTCGTGTGTTCGAGTCCATGCTGTGGCATACTTTTTTTCATTTTCACCCTTTTTCTATGGATCTCCAAAAAGTCAACTTTGACTTTTTCTGAGTCTGGAGGAATTCAAGGGGAGTTTTCAAAGGATTCTACCCGCCTTATGAGGCACTATTTTCGAATACTTTTTTACATTTTCACCCTTTTTCTATGGATCTCCAAAAAGTGATCTTTTACATTTTCTGAGTCTGGAGGAATTCAAGGGGAGTTTTCAGGGGAGTGCGTTCTCTCTGCCATCTCCTCCCTGTGTGTGTGTTGCTGCATGCAGCAGCTGCGTGTGTGTGTAAACTGCCCCTCCCTCTCGCAAGCAGGCGGGGGAGAGAGAGATGTTTCGTCTCGATTTACACATGCTATGACTCCGGGGGTACCTCCATTCGCTTCGTCTTGATCTGTTGATGTTATTTCATGTCTCGTTTGTCCATTGTGACGGTGGGAAAGCCAGGGAAATGTCCCGGAGATATACTGAGAAATCTTTGTAACAGCATTTTCCTGCGATCACAGCTGTTCACAGCTACGAGGCTGGGACCGCCTCCATTCGCTTCGTCTTGATCTGTAGATGTTATTTCATGTCTCATTTGTTCATTTTGATGGAGAAAAAGTTGTACATTTAGTGAATTCAGAGTGTCTAAGATGCACAAGTAGGCATATTTGCGTACTCAGCTCCAGTGGCTCACTGCGTTAACACTCGCCCCTGGATGCGGTTGGTCGCGTGTTCGAATCCATGCTGTGGTATTCTTTTTTTCATTTTCACCTTTTTTCTATGGATCTCCAAAAAGTGATCTTTTACATTTTCTGAGTCTGGAGGAATTCAAGGGGAGTTTTCAGGGGAGTGCGTTCTCTCTGCCATCTCCTCCTTGTGTGTGTGTTGCTGCAGGCAGCAGCTGCGTGTGTGTGTAAACTGCCCCTCCCTCTCGCAAGCAGGCGGGGGAGAGAGAGATGTTTCGTCTCGATTTACACATGCTATGACTCCGGGGGTACCTCCATTCGCTTCGTCTTGATCTGTTGATGTTATTTCATGTCTCGTTTGTCCATTGTGTCGGTGGGAAAGCCAGGGAAATGTCCCGGAGATATACTGAGAAATCTTTGTAACAGCATTTTCCTGCGATCACAGCTGTTCACAGCTACGAGGCTGGGACCGCTTCCATTCGCTTCGTCTTGATCTGTAGATGTTATTTAATGTCTCATTTGTTAATTTTGATGGAGAAAAGGTTGTACATTTAGTGAATTCAGAGTTTCTAAGATGCAAAAGTAGGCATGTTTGAGTACTCAGGTCCAGTGGCTCACTGCGTTAATGCTCGCCCCTGGATGCGGTTGGTCGCGTGTTCGAATCCATGCTGTGGCATACTTTTTTTCATTTTCACCCTTTTTCTATGGATCTCCAAAAAGTCAACTTTGACTTTTTCTGAGTCTGGAGGAATTCAAGGGGAGTTTTCAAGGGACTCTACCCGCCTTATGAGGCACTATTTTCGAATACTTTTTTCCATTTTCACCCTTTTTCTATGGATCTCCAAAAAGTGAACTTTTACATTTTCTGAGTCTGGAGGAATTCAAGGGGAGTTTTCAGGGGAGTGCATTCTCTCTGCCATCTCCTCCCTGTGTGTGCGTTGCTGCATGCAGCAACTGCGTGTGTGTGTGTAAACTGCCCCTCCCCTTCGCAAGCAGGCGGGGGAGAGAGAGATGTTTCGTCTCGATTTACACATGCTATGACTCCGGGGGTACCTCCATTCGCTTCGTCTTGATCTGTTGATGTTATTTCATGTCTCGTTTGTCCATTGTGACGGTGAGAAAGCCAGGGAAATGTCCCGGAGATATACTGAGAAATCTTTGTAACAGCATTTTCCTGCGATCACAGCTGTTCACAGCTACGAGGCTGGGACCGCTTCCATTCGCTTCGTCTTGATCTGTAGATGTTATTTAATGTCTCATTTGTTCATTTTGATGGAGAAAAAGTTGTACATTTAGTGAATTCAGAGTTTCTAAGATGCACAAGTAGGCATGTTTGAGTACTCAGGTCCAGTGGCTCACTACGTTAACGCTCGCCCCTGGATGCGGTTGGTCGCATGTTCGAGTCCATGCTGTGGCATACTTTTTTTCATTTTCACCCTTTTTCTATGGATCTCCAAAAAGTCAACTTTGACTTTTTCTGAGTCTGGAGGAATTCAAGGGGAGTTTTCAGGGGAGTGCGTTCTCTCTGCCATCTCCTCCCTGTGTGTGTGTTGCTGCATGCAGCAGCTGCGTGTGTGTGTAAACTGCCCCTCCCCCTCGCAAGCATGCGGGGGAGAGAGAGATGTTTCGTCTCGATTTACACATGCTATGACTCCGGGGGTACCTCCATTCGCTTCGTCTTGATCTGTTGATGTTATTTCATGTCTCGTTTGTCCATTGTGTCGGTGGGAAAGCCAGGAAAATGTCCCGGAGATATACTGAGAAATCTTTGTAACAGCATTTTCCTGCGATCACAGCTGTTCACAGCTACGAGGCTGGGACCGCTTCCATTCGCTTCGTCTTGATCTGTAGATGTTATTTCATGTCTCATTTGTTCATTTTGATGGAGAAAAAGTTGTACATTTAGTGAATTCAGAGTTTCTAAGATGCAAAAGTAGGCATGTTTGAGTACTCAGGTCCAGTGGCTCACTGCGTTAATGCTCGCCCCTGGATGCGGTTGGTCGCGTGTTCGAATCCATACTGTGGCATACTTTTTTTCATTTTCACCCTTTTTCTATGGATCTCCAAAAAGTCAACTTTGACTTTTTCTGAGTCTGGAGGAATTCAAGGGGAGTTTTCAAGAGACTCTACCCGCCTTATGAGGCACTATTTTCGAATACTTTTTTCCATTTTCACCCTTTTTCTATGGATCTCCAAAAAGTGAACTTTTACATTTTCTGAGTCTGGAGGAATTCAAGGGGAGTTTTCAGGGGAGTGCATTCTCTCTGCCATCTCCTCCCTCTGTGTGCGTTGCTGCATGCAGCAGCTGCGTGTGTGTGTGTAAACTGCCCCTCCCCTTCGCAAGCAGGTGGGGGAGAGAGAGATGTTTCGTCTCGATTTACACATGCTATGACTCCGGGGGTACTTCCATTCGCTTCGTATTGATCTGTTGATGTTATTTCATGTCTCGTTTGTCCATTGTGACGGTGAGAAAGCCAGGGAAATGTCCCGGAGATATACTGAGAAATCTTTGTAACAGCATTTTCCTGCGATCACAGCTGTTCACAGCTACGAGGCTGGGACCGCTTCCATTCGCTTCGTCTTGATCTGTAGATGTTATTTCATGTCTCATTTGTTCATTTTGATGGAGAAAAAGTTGTACATTTAGTGAATTCAGAGTTTCTAAGATGCAAAAGTAGGCATGTTTGAGTACTCAGGTCCAGTGGCTCACTGCGTTAATGCTCGCCCCTGGATGCGGTTGGTCGCGTGTTCGAGTCCATGCTGTGGCATACTTTTTTTCATTTTCACCCTTTTTCTATGGATCTCCAAAAAGTCAACTTTGACTTTTTCTGAGTCTGGAGGAATTCAAGGGGAGTTTTCAAGGGACTCTACCCGCCTTATGAGGCACTATTTTCGAATACTTTTTTCCATTTTCACCCTTTTTCTATGGATCTCCAAAAAGTCAACTTTGACTTTTTCTGAGTCTGGAGGAATTCAAGGGGAGTTTTCAGGGGAGTGCATTCTCTCTGCCATCTCCTCCCTCTGTGTGCGTTGCTGCATGCAGCAGCTGCGTGTGTGTGTAAACTGCCCCTCCCCTTCGCAAGCAGGCGGGGGAGAGAGAGATGTTTCGTCTCGATTTACACATGCTATGACTCCGGGGGTACTTCCATTCGCTTCGTCTTGATCTGTTGATGTTATTTCATGTCTCGTTTGTCCATTGTGACGGTGGCAAAGCCAGGGAAATGTCCCGGAGATATACTGAGAAATCTTTGTAACAGCATTTTCCTGCGATCACAGCTGTTCACAGCTACGAGGCTGGGACACCTTCCATTCACTTCGTCTTGATCTGTAGATGTTATTTCATGTCTCATTTGTTCATTTTGATGGAGGAAAAGTTGTACATTTAGTAAATTCAGAATGTCTAAGATGCACAAGTAGGCATGTTTGAGTACTCAGGTCCAGTGGCTCACTGTGTTAACGCTCGCCCCTGGATGCGGTTGGTCGCGTGTTCGAATCCATGCTGTGGCATTCTTTTTTTCATTTTCACCCTTTTTCTATGGATCTCCAAAAAGTCAACTTTGACTTTTTCTGAGTCTGGAGGAATTCAAGGGGAGTTTTCAAGGGAGTGCGTTCTCTCTGCCATCTCCTCCCTGTGTGTGTGTTGCTGCAGGCAGCAGCTGCATGTGTGTGTAAACTGCCCCTCCCTCTCGCAAGCAGGCGGGGGAGAGAGAGATGTTTCGTCTCGATTTACACATGCTATGACTCCGGGGGTACTTCCATTCGCTTCGTCTTGATCTGTTGATGTTATTTCATGTCTCGTTTTTCCATTGTGACAGTGGCAAAGCCAGGGAAATGTCCCGGAGATATACTGAGAAATCTTTGTAACAGCATTTTCCTGCGATCACAGCTGTTCACAGCTACGAGGCTGGGACCGCTTCCATTCGCTTCGTCTTGATCTGTAGATGTTATTTCATGTCTCATTTGTTCATTTTGATGGAGAAAAAATTGTACATTTAGTGAATTCAGAGTGTCTAAGATGCAAAAGTAGGCATGTTTGAGTACTCATGTCCAGTGGCTCACTGCGTTAACGCTCGCCCCTGGATGCGGTTGGTCGCGTGTTCGAATCCATGCTGTGGCATACTTTTTTTCATTTTCACCCTTTTTTCTATGGATCTCCAAAAAGTCAACTTTGACTTTTTCTGAGTCTGGAGGAATTCAAGGGGAGTTTTCAAGGGACTCTACCCGCCTTATGAGGCACTTTTTTCGAATACTTTTTTCCATTTTCACCCTTTTTCTAAGGATCTCCAAAAAGTGAACTTTTACATTTTCTGAGTCTGGAGGAATTCATGGGGAGTTTTCAGGGGAGTGCATTCTCTCTGCCATCTCCTCCCTCTGTGTGCGTTGCTGCATGCAGCAGCTGCGTGTGTGTGTGTAAACTGCCCCTCCCCTTCGCAAGCAGGCGGGGGAGAGAGAGATGTTTCGTCTCGATTTACACATGCTATGACTCCCGGGGTACCTCCATTCGCTTCGTCTTGATCTGTTGATGTTATTTCATGTCTCGTTTGTCCATTGTGACGGTTCGAAAGCCAGGGAAATGTCCCGGAGATATACTGAGAAATCTTTGTAACAGCATTTTCCTGCGATCACAGCTGTTCACAGCTACGAGGCTGGGACCGCTTCCATTCGCTTCGTCTTGATCTGTAGATGTTATCTAATGTCTCATTTGTTCATTTTGATGGAGAAAAAGTTGTACATTTAGTGAATTCAGAGTTTCTAAGATGCAAAAGTAGGCATGTTTGAGTACTCAGGTCCAGTGGCTCACTGCGTTAATGCTCGCCCCTGGATGCGGTTGGTCGCGTGTTCGAATCCATGCTGTGGCATACTTTTTTTCATTTTCACCCTTTTTCTATGGATCTCCAAAAAGTCAACTTTTACTTTTTCTGAGTCTGGAGGAATTCAAGGGGAGTTTTCAAGGGACTCTACCCGCCTTATGAGGCACTATTTTCGAATACTTTTTTCCATTTTCACCCTTTTTCTATGGATCTCCAAAAAGTGATCTTTTACATTTTCTGAGTCTGGAGGAATTCAAGGGGAGTTTTCAGGGGAGTGCGTTCTCTCTGCCATCTCCTCCCTATGTGTGTGTTGCTGCATGCAGCAGCTGCGTGTGTGTGTAAACTGCCCCTCCCCCTCGCAAGCAGGCGGGGGAGAGAGAGATGTTTCGTCTCGATTTACAAATGCTATGACTCCGGGGGTACCTCCATTCGCTTCGTCTTGATCTGTTGATGTTATTTCATGTCTCGTTTGTCCATTGTGACGGTGGGAAAGCCAGGGAAATGTCCCGGAGATATACTGAGAAATCTTTGTAACAGCATTTTCCTGCGATCACAGCTGTTCACAGCTACGAGGCTGGGACCGCTTCCATTCGCTTCGTCTTGATCTGTTGATGTTATTTAATGTCTCATTTGTTCATTTTGATGGAGAAAAGGTTGTACATTTAGTGAATTCAGAGTTTCTAAGATGCAAAAGTAGGCATGTTTGAGTACTCAGGTCCAGTGGCTCACTGCGTTAACGCTCGCCCCTGGATGCGGTTGGTCGCGTGTTCGAATCCATGCTGTAGCATACTTTTTTTCATTTTCACCCTTTTTCTATGGATCTCCAAAAAGTCAACTTTGACTTTTTCTGAGTCTGGAGGAATTCAAGGGGAGTTTTCAAGGGACTCTACCCGCCTTATGAGGCACTATTTTCGAATACTTTTTTCCATTTTCACCCTTTTTCTATGGATCTCCAAAAAGTGAACTTTTACATTTTCTGAGTCTGGAGGAATTCAAGGGGAGTTTTCAGGGGAGTGCATTCTCTCTGCCATCTCCTCCCTCTGTGTGCGTTGCTGCATGCAGCAGCTGCGTGTGTGTGTGTAAACTGCCCCTCCCCTTCGCAAGCAGGCGGGGGAGAGAGAGATGTTTCGTCTCGATTTACACATGCTATGACTCCGGGGGTACTTCCATTCGCTTCGTCTTGATCTGTTGATGTTATTTCATGTCTCGTTTGTCCATTGTGACGGTGAGAAAGCCAGGGAAATGTCCCGGAGATATACTGAGAAATCTTTGTAACAGCATTTTCCTGCGATCACAGCTGTTCACAGCTACGAGGCTGGGACCGCTTCCATTCGCTTCGTCTTGATCTGTAGATGTTATTTCATGTCTCATTTGTTCATTTTGATGGAGAAAAAGTTGTACATTTAGTGAATTCAGAGTTTCTAAGATGCAAAAGTAGGCATGTTTGAGTACTCAGGTCCAGTGGCTCACTGCGTTAATGCTCGCCCCTGGATGCAGTTGGTCGCGTGTTCGAATCCATACTGTGGCATACTTTTTTTCATTTTCACCCTTTTTCTATGGATCTCCAAAAAGTCAACTTTGACTTTTTCTGAGTCTGGAGGAATTCAAGGGGAGTTTTCAAGGGACTCTACCCGCCTTATGAGGCACTATTTTCGAATACTTTTTTCCATTTTCACCCTTTTTCTATGGATCTCCAAAAAGTGAACTTTTACATTTTCTGAGTCTGGAGGAATTCAAGGGGAGTTTTCAGGGGAGTGCATTCTCTCTGCCATCTCCTCCCTCTGTGTGCGTTGCTGCATGCAGCAGCTGCGTGTGTGTGTAAACTGCCCCTCCCCTTCGCAAGCAGGCGGGGGAGAGAGAGATGTTTCGTCTCGATTTACACATGCTATGACTCCGGGGGTACTTCCATTCGCTTCGTCTTGATCTGTTGATGTTATTTCATGTCTCGTTTGTCCATTGTGACGGTGGCAAAGCCAGGGAAATGTCCCGGAGATATACTGAGAAATCTTTGTAACAGCATTTTCCTGCGATGACAGCTGTTCACAGCTACGAGGCTGGGACCGCTTCCATTCGCTTCGTCTTGATCTGTAGATGTTATTTCATGTCTCATTTGTTCATTTTGATGGAGAAAAAGTTGTACATTTAGTGAATTCAGAGTGTCTAAGATGCAAAAGTAGGCATGTTTGAGTACTCATGTCCAGTGGCTCACTGCGTTAATGCTCGCCCCTGGATGCGGTTGGTCGCGTGTTCGAATCCATGCTGTGGCATACTTTTTTTCATTTTCACCCTTTTTCTATGGATCTCCAAAAAGTCAACTTTGACTTTTTCTGAGTCTGGAGGAATTCAAGGGGAGTTTTCAAGGGACTCTACCCGCCTTATGAGGCACTATTTTCGAATACTTGATTCCATTTTCACCCTTTTTCTATGGATCTCCAAAAAGTGAACTTTTACATTTTCTGAGTCTGGAGGAATTCAAGGGGAGTTTTCAGGGGAGTGCATTTTCTCTGCCATCTCCTCCCTGTGTGTGCGTTGCTGCATGCAGCAGCTGCGTGTGTGTGTGTAAACTGCCCCTCCCCTTCGCAAGCAGGCGGGGGAGAGAGAGATGTTTCGTCTCGATTTACACATGCTATGACTCCGGGGGTACCTCCATTCGCTTTGTCTTGATCTGTTGATGTTATTTCATGTCTCGTTTGTCCATTGTGACGGTGGGAAAGCTAGGGAAATGTCCCGGAGATATACTGAGAAATCTTTGTAACAGCATTTTCCTGCGATCACAGCTGTTCACAGCTACGAGGCTGGGACCGCTTCCATTCGCTTCGTCTTGATCTGTAGATGTTATTTCATGTCTCATTTGTTCATTTTGATGGAGAAAAAGTTGTACATTTAGTGAATTCAGAGTGTCTAAGATGCACAAGTAGGCATGTTTGAGTACTCATGTCCAGTGGCTCACTGCGTTAATGCTCGCCCCTGGATGCGGTTGGTCGCGTGTTCGAATCCATGCTGTGGCATACTTTTTTTCATTTTCACCCTTTTTCTATGGATCTCCAAAAAGTCAACTTTGACTTTTTCTGAGTCTGGAGGAATTCAAGGGGAGTTTTCAAAGGACTCTACCCGCCTTATGAGGCACTATTTTCGAATACTTTTTTACTTTTCACCCTTTTTCTATGGATCTCCAAAAAGTGAACTTTTACATTTTCTGAGTCTGGAGGAATTCAAGGGGAGTTTTCAGGGGAGTGCATTCTCTCTGCCATCTCCTCCCTGTGTGTGCGTTGCTGCATGCAGCAGCTGCGTGTGTGTGTGTAAACTGCCCCTCCCCTTCGCAAGCAGGCGGGGGAGAGAGAGATGTTTCGTCTCGATTTACACATGCTATGACTCCGGGGGTACCTCCATTCGCTTCGTCTTGATCTGTTGATGTTATTTCATGTCTCGTTTGTCCATTGTGACGATGGGAAAGCCAGGGAAATGTCCCGGAGATATACTGAGAAATCTTTGTAACAGCATTTTCCTGGGATCACAGCTGTTCACAGCTACGAGGCTGGGACCGCTTCCATTCGCTTCGTCTTGATCTGTAGATGTTATTTAATGTCTCATTTGCTCATTTTTATGGAGAAAAAGTTGTACATTTAGTGAATTCAGAGTTTCTAAGATGCAAAAGTAGGCATGTTTGAGTACTCAGGTCCAGTGGCTCACTGCGTTAATGCTCGCCCCTGGATGCGGTTGGTCGCGTGTTCGAATCCATGCTGTGGCATACTTTTTTTCATTTTCACCCTTTTTCTATGGATCTCCAAAAAGTCAACTTTGACTTTTTCTGAGTCTGGAGGAATTCAAGGGGAGTTTTCAAGGGACTCTACCCGCCTTATGAGGCACTATTTTCGAATACTTTTTTCCATTTTCACCCTTTTTCTATGGATCTCCAAAAAGTGAACTTTTACATTTTCTGAGTCTGGAGGAATTCAAGGGGAGTTTTCAGGGGAGTGCGTTCTCTCTGCCATCTCCTCCCTGTGTGTGCGTTGCTGCATGCAGCAGCTGCGTGTGTGTGTAAACTGCCCCTCCCCTTCGCAAGCAGGCGGGGGAGAGAGAGATGTTTCGTCTCGATTTACAAATGCTATGACTCCGGGGGTACCTCCATTCGCTTCGTCTTGATCTGTTGATGTTATTTCATGTCTCGTTTGTCCATTGTGACGGTGGGAAAGCCAGGGAAATGTCCCGGAGATATACTGAGAAATCTTTGTAACAGCATTTTCCTGCGATCACAGCTGTTCACAGCTACGAGGCTGGGACCGCTTCCATTCGCTTCGTCTTGATCTGTTGATGTTATTTAATGTCTCATTTGTTCATTTTGATGGAGAAAAGGTTGTACATTTAGTGAATTCAGAGTTTCTAAGATGCAAAAGTAGGCATGTTTGAGTACTCAGGTCCAGTGGCTCACTGCGTTAACGCTCGCCCCTGGATGCGGTTGGTCGCGTGTTCGAATCCATGCTGTAGCATACTTTTTTTCATTTTCACCCTTTTTCTATGGATCTCCAAAAAGTCAACTTTGACTTTTTCTGAGTCTGGAGGAATTCAAGGGGAGTTTTCAAGGGACTCTACCCGCCTTATGAGGCACTATTTTCGAATACTTTTTTCCATTTTCACCCTTTTTCTATGGATCTCCAAAAAGTGAACTTTTACATTTTCTGAGTCTGGAGGAATTCAAGGGGAGTTTTCAGGGGAGTGCATTCTCTCTGCCATCTCCTCCCTCTGTGTGCGTTGCTGCATGCAGCAGCTGCGTGTGTGTGTGTAAACTGCCCCTCCCCTTCGCAAGCAGGCGGGGGAGAGAGAGATGTTTCGTCTCGATTTACACATGCTATGACTCCGGGGGTACTTCCATTCGCTTCGTCTTGATCTGTTGATGTTATTTCATGTCTCGTTTGTCCATTGTGACGGTGAGAAAGCCAGGGAAATGTCCCGGAGATATACTGAGAAATCTTTGTAACAGCATTTTCCTGCGATCACAGCTGTTCACAGCTACGAGGCTGGGACCGCTTCCATTCGCTTCGTCTTGATCTGTAGATGTTATTTCATGTCTCATTTGTTCATTTTGATGGAGAAAAAGTTGTACATTTAGTGAATTCAGAGTTTCTAAGATGCAAAAGTAGGCATGTTTGAGTACTCAGGTCCAGTGGCTCACTGCGTTAATGCTCGCCCCTGGATGCAGTTGGTCGCGTGTTCGAATCCATACTGTGGCATACTTTTTTTCATTTTCACCCTTTTTCTATGGATCTCCAAAAAGTCAACTTTGACTTTTTCTGAGTCTGGAGGAATTCAAGGGGAGTTTTCAAGGGACTCTACCCGCCTTATGAGGCACTATTTTCGAATACTTTTTTCCATTTTCACCCTTTTTCTATGGATCTCCAAAAAGTGAACTTTTACATTTTCTGAGTCTGGAGGAATTCAAGGGGAGTTTTCAGGGGAGTGCGTTCTCTCTGCCATCTCCTCCCTCTGTGTGCGTTGCTGCATGCAGCAGCTGCGTGTGTGTGTAAACTGCCCCTCCCCTTCGCAAGCAGGCGGGGGAGAGAGAGATGTTTCGTCTCGATTTACACATGCTATGACTCCGGGGGTACTTCCATTCGCTTCGTCTTGATCTGTTGATGTTATTTCATGTCTCGTTTGTCCATTGTGACGGTGGCAAAGCCAGGGAAATGTCCCGGAGATATACTGAGAAATCTTTGTAACAGCATTTTCCTGCGATGACAGCTGTTCACAGCTACGAGGCTGGGACCGCTTCCATTCGCTTCGTCTTGATCTGTAGATGTTATTTCATGTCTCATTTGTTCATTTTGATGGAGAAAAAGTTGTACATTTAGTGAATTCAGAGTGTCTAAGATGCAAAAGTAGGCATGTTTGAGTACTCATGTCCAGTGGCTCACTGCGTTAATGCTCGCCCCTGGATGCGGTTGGTCGCGTGTTCGAATCCATGCTGTGGCATACTTTTTTTCATTTTCACCCTTTTTCTATGGATCTCCAAAAAGTCAACTTTGACTTTTTCTGAGTCTGGAGGAATTCAAGGGGAGTTTTCAAGGGACTCTACCCGCCTTATGAGGCACTATTTTCGAATACTTGATTCCATTTTCACCCTTTTTCTATGGATCTCCAAAAAGTGAACTTTTACATTTTCTGAGTCTGGAGGAATTCAAGGGGAGTTTTCAGGGGAGTGCATTTTCTCTGCCATCTCCTCCCTGTGTGTGCGTTGCTGCATGCAGCAGCTGCGTGTGTGTGTGTAAACTGCCCCTCCCCTTCGCAAGCAGGCGGGGGAGAGAGAGATGTTTCGTCTCGATTTACACATGCTATGACTCCGGGGGTACCTCCATTCGCTTTGTCTTGATCTGTTGATGTTATTTCATGTCTCGTTTGTCCATTGTGACGGTGGGAAAGCTAGGGAAATGTCCCGGAGATATACTGAGAAATCTTTGTAACAGCATTTTCCTGCGATCACAGCTGTTCACAGCTACGAGGCTGGGACCGCTTCCATTCGCTTCGTCTTGATCTGTAGATGTTATTTCATGTCTCATTTGTTCATTTTGATGGAGAAAAAGTTGTACATTTAGTGAATTCAGAGTGTCTAAGATGCACAAGTAGGCATGTTTGAGTACTCATGTCCAGTGGCTCACTGCGTTAATGCTCGCCCCTGGATGCGGTTGGTCGCGTGTTCGAATCCATGCTGTGGCATACTTTTTTTCATTTTCACCCTTTTTCTATGGATCTCCAAAAAGTCAACTTTGACTTTTTCTGAGTCTGGAGGAATTCAAGGGGAGTTTTCAAAGGACTCTACCCGCCTTATGAGGCACTATTTTCGAATACTTTTTTACTTTTCACCCTTTTTCTATGGATCTCCAAAAAGTGAACTTTTACATTTTCTGAGTCTGGAGGAATTCAAGGGGAGTTTTCAGGGGAGTGCATTCTCTCTGCCATCTCCTCCCTGTGTGTGCGTTGCTGCATGCAGCAGCTGCGTGTGTGTGTGTAAACTGCCCCTCCCCTTCGCAAGCAGGCGGGGGAGAGAGAGATGTTTCGTCTCGATTTACACATGCTATGACTCCGGGGGTACCTCCATTCGCTTCGTCTTGATCTGTTGATGTTATTTCATGTCTCGTTTGTCCATTGTGACGGTGGGAAAGCCAGGGAAATGTCCCGGAGATATACTGAGAAATCTTTGTAACAGCATTTTCCTGGGATCACAGCTGTTCACAGCTACGAGGCTGGGACCGCTTCCATTCGCTTCGTCTTGATCTGTAGATGTTATTTAATGTCTCATTTGCTCATTTTTATGGAGAAAAAGTTGTACATTTAGTGAATTCAGAGTTTCTAAGATGCAAAAGTAGGCATGTTTGAGTACTCAGGTCCAGTGGCTCACTGCGTTAATGCTCGCCCCTGGATGCGGTTGGTCGCGTGTTCGAATCCATGCTGTGGCATACTTTTTTTCATTTTCACCCTTTTTCTATGGATCTCCAAAAAGTCAACTTTGACTTTTTCTGAGTCTGGAGGAATTCAAGGGGAGTTTTCAAGGGACTCTACCCGCCTTATGAGGCACTATTTTCGAATACTTTTTTCCATTTTCACCCTTTTTCTATGGATCTCCAAAAAGTGAACTTTTACATTTTCTGAGTCTGGAGGAATTCAAGGGGAGTTTTCAGGGGAGTGCGTTCTCTCTGCCATCTCCTCCCTGTGTGTGCGTTGCTGCATGCAGCAGCTGCGTGTGTGTGTAAACTGCCCCTCCCCTTCGCAAGCAGGCGGGGGAGAGAGAGATGTTTCGTCTCGATTTACACATGCTATGACTCCGGGGGTACCTCCATTCGCTTCGTCTTGATCTGTTGATGTTATTTCATGTCTCGTTTGTCCATTGTGACGGTGGGAAAGCCAGGGAAATGTCCCGGAGATATACTGAGAAATCTTTGTAACAGCATTTTCCTGCGATCACAGCTGTTCACAGCTACGAGGCTGGGACCGCTTCCTTTCGCTTCGTCTTGATCTGTAGATGTTATTTAATGTCTCATTTGTTCATTTTGATGGAGAAAAAGTTGTACATTTAGTAAATTCAGAGTGTCTAAGATGCACAAGTAGGCATGTTTGAGTACTCAGGTCCAGTGGCTCACTGTGTTAACGCTCGCCCCTGGATGCGGTTGGTCGCGTGTTCGAATCCATGCTTTGGCATTAATTTTTTTCATTTTCACCCTTTTTCTATGGATCTCCAAAAAGTGATCTTTCACATTTTCTGAGTCTGGAGGAATTCAAGGGGAGATTTCAGGGGAGTGCGTTCTCTCTGCCATCTCCTCCCTGTGTGTGTGTTGCTGCATGCAGCAGCTGCGTGTGTGTGTAAACTGCCCCTCCCCCTCGCAAGCAGGCGGGGGAGAGAGAGATGTTTCGTCTCGATTTACACATGCTATGACTCCGGGGGTACTTCCATTCGCTTCGTCTTGATCTGTTGATGTTATTTCATGTCTCGTTTGTCCATTGTGACGGTGGGAAAGCCAGGGAAATGTCCCGGAGATATACTGATAAATCTTTGTAACAGCATTTTCCTGCGATCACAGCTCTTCACAGCTACGAGGCTGGGACCGCTTCCATTCGCTTCGTCTTGATCTGGAGATGTTATTTCATGTCTCATCTGTTCATTTTGATGGAGAAAAGGTTGTACATTTAGTGAATTCAGAGTGTCTAAGATGCACAAGTAGGCATGTTTGAGTACTCAGGTCCAGTGGCTCACTGCGTTAACGCTCGCCCCTGGATGCGGTTGGTCGCGTGTTCGAATCCATGCTGTGGTATACTTTTTTTCATTTTCACCCTTTTTCTATGGATCTCCAAAAAGTCAACTTTGACTTTTTCTGAGTCTGGAGGAATTCAAGGGGAGTTTTCAAAGGACTCTACCCGCCTTATGAGGCACTATTTTCGAATACTTTTTTACATTTTCACCCTTTTTCTATGGATCTCCAAAAAGTGATCTTTTACATTTTCTGAGTCTGGAGGAATTCAAGGGGAGTTTTCAGGGGAGTGCGTTCTCTCTGCCATCTCCTCCCTCTGTGTGCGTTGCTGCATGCAGCAGCTGCGTGTGTGTGTGTAAACTGCCCCTCCACTTCGCAAGCAGGCGGGGGAGAGAGAGATGTTTCGTCTCGATTTACACATGCTATGACTCCGGGGGTACTTCCATTCGCTTCGTCTTGATCTGTTGATGTTATTTCATGTCTCGTTTGTCCATTGTGACGGTGGCAAAGCCATTGAAATGTCCCGGAGATATACTGAGAAATCTTTGTAACAGCATTTTCCTGCGATCACAGCTGTTCACAGCTACGAGGCTGGGACCGCTTCCATTCGCTTCGTCTTGATCTGTAGATGTTATTTCATGTCTCATTTGTTCATTTTGATGGAGAAAAAGTTGTACATTTAGTGAATTCAGAGTGTCTAAGATGCACAAGTAGGCATATTTGCGTATTCAGGTCCAGTGGCTCACTGCGTTAACACTCGCCCCTGGATGCGGTTGGTCGCGTGTTCGAATCCATGCTGTGGCATTCTTTTTTTCATTTTCACCCTTTTTCTATGGATCTCCAAAAAGTGATCTTTTACATTTTCTGAGTCTGGAGGAATTCAAGGGGAGTTTTCAGGGGAGTGCATTCTCTCTGCCATCTCCTCCCTCTGTGTGCGTTGCTGCATGCAGCAGCTGCGTGTGTGTGTGTAAACTGCCCCTCCCCTTCGCAAGCAGGCGGGGGAGAGAGAGATGTTTCGTCTCGATTTACACATGCTATGACTCCGGGGGTACCTCCATTCGCTTCGTCTTGATCTGTTGATGTTATTTCATGTCTCGTTTGTCCATTGTGACGGTGGGAAAGCCAGGGAAATGTCCCGGAGATATACTGAGAAATCTTTGTAACAGCATTTTCCTGCGATCACAGCTGTTCACAGCTACAAGGCTGGGACCGCTTCCATTCGCTTCGTCTTGATCTGTAGATGTTATTTAATGTCTCATTTGTTCATTTTGATGGCGAAAAAGTTGTACATTTAGTGAATTCAGAGTTTCTAAGATGCACAAGTAGGCATGTTTGAGTACTCAGGTCCAGTGGCTCACTGCGTTAACGCTCGCCCCTGGATGCGGTTCGTCGCGTGTTCGAGTCCATGCTGTGGCATACTTTTTTTCATTTTCACCCTTTTTCTATGGATCTCCAAAAAGTCAACTTTGACTTTTTCTGAGTCTGGAGGAATTCAAGGGGAGTTTTCAAGGGACTCTACCCGCCTTATGAGGCACTATTTTCGAATACTTTTTTCCATTTTCACCCTTTTTCTATGGATCTCCAAAAAGTGAACTTTTACATTTTCTGAGTCTGGAGGAATTCAAGGGGAGTTTTCAGGGGAGTGCATTCTCTCTGCCATCTCCTCCCTGTGTGTGCGTTGCTGCATGCAGCAGCTGCGTGTGTGTGTGTAAACTGCCCCTCCCCTTCGCAAGCAGGCGGGGGAGAGAGAGATGTTTCGTCTCGATTTACACATGCTATGACTCCGGGGGTACCTCCATTCGCTTCGTCTTGATCTGTTGATGTTATTTCATGTCTCGTTTGTCCATTGTGACGGTGGGAAAGCCAGGGAAATGTCCCGGAGATATACTGAGAAATCTTTGTAACAGCATTTTCCTGGGATCACAGCTGTTCACAGCTACGAGGCTGGGACCGCTTCCATTCGCTTCGTCTTGATCTGTAGATGTTATTTAATGTCTCATTTGCTCATTTTTATGGAGAAAAAGTTGTACATTTAGTGAATTCAGAGTTTCTAAGATGCAAAAGTAGGCATGTTTGAGTACTCAGGTCCAGTGGCTCACTGCGTTAATGCTCGCCCCTGGATGCGGTTGGTCGCGTGTTCGAATCCATGCTGTGGCATACTTTTTTTCATTTTCACCCTTTTTCTATGGATCTCCAAAAAGTCAACTTTGACTTTTTCTGAGTCTGGAGGAATTCAAGGGGAGTTTTCAAGGGACTCTACCCGCCTTATGAGGCACTATTTTCGAATACTTTTTTCCATTTTCACCCTTTTTCTATGGATCTCCAAAAAGTGAACTTTTACATTTTCTGAGTCTGGAGGAATTCAAGGGGAGTTTTCAGGGGAGTGCGTTCTCTCTGCCATCTCCTCCCTGTGTGTGCGTTGCTGCATGCAGCAGCTGCGTGTGTGTGTAAACTGCCCCTCCCCTTCGCAAGCAGGCGGGGGAGAGAGAGATGTTTCGTCTCGATTTACACATGCTATGACTCCGGGGGTACCTCCATTCGCTTCGTCTTGATCTGTTGATGTTATTTCATGTCTCGTTTGTCCATTGTGACGGTGGGAAAGCCAGGGAAATGTCCCGGAGATATACTGAGAAATCTTTGTAACAGCATTTTCCTGCGATCACAGCTGTTCACAGCTACGAGGCTGGGACCGCTTCCTTTCGCTTCGTCTTGATCTGTAGATGTTATTTAATGTCTCATTTGTTCATTTTGATGGAGAAAAAGTTGTACATTTAGTAAATTCAGAGTGTCTAAGATGCACAAGTAGGCATGTTTGAGTACTCAGGTCCAGTGGCTCACTGTGTTAACGCTCACCCCTGGATGCGGTTGGTCGCGTGTTCGAATCCATGCTTTGGCATTAATTTTTTTCATTTTCACCCTTTTTCTATGGATCTCCAAAAAGTGATCTTTCACATTTTCTGAGTCTGGAGGAATTCAAGGGGAGATTTCAGGGGAGTGCGTTCTCTCTGCCATCTCCTCCCTGTGTGTGTGTTGCTGCATGCAGCAGCTGCGTGTGTGTGTAAACTGCCCCTCCCCCTCGCAAGCAGGCGGGGGAGAGAGAGATGTTTCGTCTCGATTTACACATGCTATGACTCCGGGGGTACTTCCATTCGCTTCGTCTTGATCTGTTGATGTTATTTCATGTCTCGTTTGTCCATTGTGACGGTGGGAAAGCCAGGGAAATGTCCCGGAGATATACTGATAAATCTTTGTAACAGCATTTTCCTGCGATCACAGCTCTTCACAGCTACGAGGCTGGGACCGCTTCCATTCGCTTCGTCTTGATCTGGAGATGTTATTTCATGTCTCATCTGTTCATTTTGATGGAGAAAAGGTTGTACATTTAGTGAATTCAGAGTGTCTAAGATGCACAAGTAGGCATGTTTGAGTACTCAGGTCCAGTGGCTCACTGCGTTAACGCTCGCCCCTGGATGCGGTTGGTCGCGTGTTCGAATCCATGCTGTGGTATACTTTTTTTCATTTTCACCCTTTTTCTATGGATCTCCAAAAAGTCAACTTTGACTTTTTCTGAGTCTGGAGGAATTCAAGGGGAGTTTTCAAAGGACTCTACCCGCCTTATGAGGCACTATTTTCGAATACTTTTTTACATTTTCACCCTTTTTCTATGGATCTCCAAAAAGTGATCTTTTACATTTTCTGAGTCTGGAGGAATTCAAGGGGAGTTTTCAGGGGAGTGCGTTCTCTCTGCCATCTCCTCCCTCTGTGTGCGTTGCTGCATGCAGCAGCTGCGTGTGTGTGTGTAAACTGCCCCTCCACTTCGCAAGCAGGCGGGGGAGAGAGAGATGTTTCGTCTCGATTTACACATGCTATGACTCCGGGGGTACTTCCATTCGCTTCGTCTTGATCTGTTGATGTTATTTCATGTCTCGTTTGTCCATTGTGACGGTGGCAAAGCCATTGAAATGTCCCGGAGATATACTGAGAAATCTTTGTAACAGCATTTTCCTGCGATCACAGCTGTTCACAGCTACGAGGCTGGGACCGCTTCCATTCGCTTCGTCTTGATCTGTAGATGTTATTTAATGTCTCATTTGTTCATTTTGATGGAGAAAAAGTTGTACATTTAGTGAATTCAGAGTTTCCAAGATGCACAAGTAGGCATGTTTGAGTACTCAGGTCCAGTGGCTCACTGCGTTAATGCTCGCCCCTGGATGTGGTTGGTCGCGTGTTCGAATCCATGCTGTGGCATACTTTTTTTCATTTTCACCCTTTTTCTATGGATCTCCAAAAAGTCAACTTTGACTTTTTCTGAGTCTGGAGGAATTCAAGGGGAGTTTTCAAGGGACTCTACCCGCCTTATGAGGCACTATTTTCGAATACTTTTTTCCATTTTCACCCTTTTTCTATGGATCTCCAAAAAGTAAACTTTGACTTTTTCTGAGTCTGGAGGAATTCAAGGGGAGTTTTCAAGGGACTCTACCCGCCTTATGAGGCACTATTTTCGAATACTTTTTTCCATTTTCACCCTTTTTCTATGGATCTCCAAAAAGTGAACTTTTACATTTTCTGAGTCTGGAGGAATTCAAGGGGAGTTTTCAGGGGAGTGCATTCTCTCTGCCATCTCCTCCCTCTGTGTGCGTTGCTGCATGCAGCAGCTGCGTATGTGTGTGTGTAAACTGCCCCTCCCCTTCACAAGCAGGCAGGGGAGAGAGAGATGTTTCGTCTCGATTTACACATGCTATGACTCCGGGGGTACTTCCATTCGCTTCGTCTTGATCTGTTGATGTTATTTCATGTCTCGTTTTTCCATTGTGACGGTGGGAAAGCAAGGGAAATGTCCCGGAGATATACTGAGAAATCTTTGTAACAGCATTTTCCTGCGATCACAGCTGTTCACAGCTACGAGGCAAGGACCGCTTCCATTCGCTTCGTCTTGATCTGTATATGTTATTTCATGTCTCATTTGTTCATTTTGATGGAGAAAAAGTTGTACATTTAGTGAATTCAGAGTGTCTAAGATGCAAAAGTTGGCATGTTTGAGTACTCAGGTCCAGTGGCTCACTGTGTTAACGCTCGCCCCTGGATGCGGTTGGTCTCGTGTTCGAATCCATGCTGTGGCATTCTTTTTTTCATTTTCACCCTTTTTTCTATGGATCTCCAAAAAGTCAACTTTTACATTTTCTGAGTCTGGAGGAATTCAAGGGGAGTTTTCAAGGGACTCTACCCGCCTTATGAAGCACTATTTTCGAATACTTTTTTCCATTTTCACCCTTTTTCTATGGATCTCCAAAAAGTCAACTTTGACTTTTTCTGAGTCTGGAGGAATTCAAGGGGAGTTTTCAAGGGACTCTACCCGCCTTATGAGGCACTATTTTCGAATACATTTTTCAATTTTCACCCTTTTTCTATGGATCTCCAAAAAGTGAACTTTTACATTTTCTGAGTCTGGAGGAATTCAAGGGGAGTTTTCAGGGGAGTGCATTCTCTCTGCCATCTCCTCCCTGTGTGTGCGTTGCTGCATGCAGCAGATGCGTGTGTGTGTAAACTGCCCCTCCCCTTCGCAAGCAGGTGGGGGAGAGAAATATGTTTCGTCTCGATTTACACATGCTATGACTCCGGGGGTACCTCCATTCGCTTCGTCTTGATCTGTTGATGTTATTTCATGTCTCGTTTGTCCATTGTGATGGTGGGAAAGCCAGGGAAATGTCCCGGAGATATACTGAGAAATCTTTGTAACAGCATTTTCCTGCGATCACAGCTGTTCACAGCTACGAGGCTGGGACCGCTTCCATTCGCTTCGTCTTGATCTGTAGATGTTATTAATGTCTCATTTGTTCATTTTGATGGAGAACAAGTTGTACATTTAGTGAATTCAGAGTTTCTAAGATGCAAAAGTAGGCATGTTTGAGTACTCATGTCCAGTGGTTCACTGCGTTAATGCTCGCCCTTGGATGCGGTTGGTCGCGTGTTCGAATCCATGCTGTGGCATACTTTTTTTCATTTTCACCCTTTTTCTATGGATCTCCAAAAAGTCAACTTTGACTTTTTCTGAGTCTGGAGGAATTCAAGGGGAGTTTTCAAGGGACTCTAGCCGCCTTATGAGGCACTATTTTCGAATACTTTTTTCCATTTTCACCCTTTTTCTATGGATCTCCAAAAAGTGAACTTTTACATTTTCTGAGTCTGGAGGAATTCATGGGGAGTTTTCAGGGGAGTGCATTCTCTCTGCCATCTCCTCCCTCTGTGTGCGTTGCTGCATGCAGCAGCTGCGTGTGTGTGTGTAAACTGCCCCTCCCCTTCGCAAGCAGGCGGGTGAGAGAGAGATGTTTCGTCTCGATTTACACATGCTATGACTCCGGGGGTACTTCCATTCGCTTCGTCTTGATCTGTTGATGTTATTTCATGTCTCGTTTGTCCATTGTGACGGTGGCAAAGCCAGGGAAATGTCCCGGAGATATACTGAGAAATCTTTGTAACAGCATTTTCCTGCGATCACAGCTGTTCACAGCTACGAGGCTGGGACCGCTTCCATTCGCTTCGTCTTGATCTTTAGATGTTATTTATTGTCTCATTTGTTCATTTTGATTGAGAAAAAGTTGTACATTTAGTGAATTCAGAGTTTCTAAGATGCACAAGTAGGCATGTTTGAGTACTCAGGTCCAGTGGCTCACTGCGTTAACGCTCGCCCCTGGATGCGGTTGGTCGCGTGTTCGAATCCATGCTGTGGCATACTTTTTTTCATTTTCACCCTTTTTCTATGTATCTCCAAAAAGTCAACTTTGACTTTTTCTGAGTCTGGAGGAATTCAAGGGGAGTTTTCAAGGGACTCTACCCGCCTTATGAGGCACTATTTTCGAATACTTTTTTCCATTTTCACCCTTTTTCTATGGATCTCCAAAAAGTAAACTTTGACTTTTTCTGAGTCTGGAGGAATTCAAGGGGAGTTTTCAAGGGACTCTACCCGCCTTATGAGGCACTATTTTCGAATACTTTTTTCCATTTTCACCCTTTTTCTATGGATCTCCAAAAAGTGAACTTTTACATTTTCTGAGTCTGGAGGAATTCAAGGGGAGTTTTCAGGGGAGTGCATTCTCTCTGCCATCTCCTCCCTCTGTGTGCGTTGCTGCATGCAGCAGCTGCGTGTGTGTGTGTGTAAACTGCCCCTCCCCTTCGCAAGCAGGCAGGGGAGAGAGAGATGTTTCGTCTCGATTTACACATGCTATGACTCCGGGGGTACTTCCATTCGCTTCGTCTTGATCTGTTGATGTTATTTCATGTCTCGTTTTTCCATTGTGACGGTGGGAAAGCAAGGGAAATGTCCCGGAGATATACTGAGAAATCTTTGTAACAGCATTTTCCTGCGATCACAGCTGTTCACAGCTACGAGGCAAGGACCGCTTCCATTCGCTTCGTCTTGATCTGTAGATGTTATTTCATGTCTCATTTGTTCATTTTGATGGAGAAAAAGTTGTACATTTAGTGAATTCAGAGTGTCTAAGATGCAAAAGTTGGCATGTTTGAGTACTCAGGTCCAGTGGCTCACTGTGTTAACGCTCGCCCCTGGATGCGGTTGGTCGCGTGTTCGAATCCATGCTGTGGCATTCTTTTTTTCATTTTCACCCTTTTTTCTATGGATCTCCAAAAAGTCAACTTTTACATTTTCTGAGTCTGGAGGAATTCAAGGGGAGTTTTCAAGGGACTCTACCCGCCTTATGAAGCACTATTTTCGAATACTTTTTTCCATTTTCACCCTTTTTCTATGGATCTCCAAAAAGTCAACTTTGACTTTTTCTGAGTCTGGAGGAATTCAAGGGGAGTTTTCAAGGGACTCTACCCGCCTTATGAGGCACTATTTTCGAATACATTTTTCAATTTTCACCCTTTTTCTATGGATCTCCAAAAAGTGAACTTTTACATTTTCTGAGTCTGGAGGAATTCAAGGGGAGTTTTCAGGGGAGTGCATTCTCTCTGCCATCTCCTCCCTGTGTGTGCGTTGCTGCATGCAGCAGCTGCGTGTGTGTGTAAACTGCCCCTCCCCTTCGCAAGCAGGTGGGGGAGAGAAAGATGTTTCGTCTCGATTTACACATGCTATGACTCCGGGGGTACCTCCATTCGCTTCGTCTTGATCTGTTGATGTTATTTCATGTCTCGTTTGTCCATTGTGATGGTGGGAAAGCCAGGGAAATGTCCCGGAGATATACTGAGAAATCTTTGTAACAGCATTTTCCTACGATCACAGCTGTTCACAGCTACGAGGCTGGGACCGCTTACATTCGCTTCGTCTTGATCTGTAGATGTTATTTAATGTCTCATTTGTTCATTTTGATGGAGAACAAGTTGTACATTTAGTGAATTCAGAGTTTCTAAGATGCAAAAGTAGGCATGTTTGAGTACTCATGTCCAGTGGTTCACTGCGTTAATGCTCGCCCTTGGATGCGGTTGGTCGCGTGTTCGAATCCATGCTGTGGCATACTTTTTTTCATTTTCACCCTTTTTCTATGGATCTCCAAAAAGTGAACTTTTACATTTTCTGAGTCTGGAGGAATTCAAGGGGAGTTTTCAGGGGAGTGCGTTCTCTCTGCCATCTCCTCCCTGTGTGTGCGTTGCTGCATGCAGCAGCTGCGTGTGTGTGTAAACTGCCCCTCCCCTTCGCAAGCAGGTGGGGGAGAGAAAGATGTTTCGTCTCGATTTACACATGCTATGACTCCGGGGGTACCTCCATTCGCTTCGTCTTGATCTGTTGATGTTATTTCATGTCTCGTTTGTCCATTGTGATGGTGGGAAAGCCAGGGAAATGTCCCGGAGATATACTGAGAAATCTTTGTAACAGCATTTTCCTGCGATCACAGCTACGAGGCTGGGACCGCTTCCATTCGCTTCGTCTTGATCTGTAGATGTTATTTAATGTCTCATTTGTTCATTTTGATGGAGAAAAAGTTGTACATTTAGTGAATTCAGAGTTTCCAAGATGCACAAGTAGGCATGTTTGAGTACTCAGGTCAAGTGGCTCACTGCGTTAATGCTCGCCCCTGGATGTGGTTGGTCGCGTGTTCGAATCCATGCTGTGGCATACTTTTTTTCATTTTCACCCTTTTTCTATGGATCTCCAAAAAGTCTACTTTGACTTTTTCTGAGTCTGGAGGAATTCAAGGGGAGTTTTCAAGGGACTCTACCCGCCTTATGAGGCACTATTTTCGAATACATTTTTCCATTTTCACCCTTTTTCTATGGATCTCCAAAAAGTGAACTTTTACATTTTCTGAGTCTGGAGGAATTCAAGGGGAGTTTTCAGGGGAGTGCATTCTCTCTGCCATCTCCTCCCTCTGTGTGCGTTGCTGCATGCAGCAGCTGCGTGTGTGTGTGTAAACTGCCCCTCCCCTTCGCAAGCAGGCGGGGGAGAGAGAGATGTTTCGTCTCGATGTACACATGCTATGACTCCGGGGGTACTTCCATTCGCTTCGTCTTGATCTGTTGATGTTATTTAATGTCTCGTTTGTCCATTGTGTCGGTGGGAAAGCCAGGGAAATGTCCCGGAGATATCCTGAGAAATCTTTGTAACAGTATTTTCCTGCGATCACAGCTGTTCACAGCTACGAGGCTGGGACCACTTCCATTCGCTTCGTCTTGATCTGTAGATGTTATTAATGTCTCAGTTGTTCATTTTGATGGAGAAAAAGTTGTACATTTAGTGAATTCAGAGTTTCTAAGATGCAAAAGTAGGCATGTTTGAGTACTCATGTCCAGTGGTTCACTGCGTTAATGCTCGCCCTTGGATGCGGTTGGTCGCGTGTTCGAATCCATGCTGTGGCATACTTTTTTTCATTTTCACCCTTTTTCTATGGATCTCCAAAAAGTCAACTTTGACTTTTTCTGAGTCTGGAGGAATTCAAGGGGAGTTTTCAAGGGACTCTAGCCGCCTTATGAGGCACTATTTTCGAATACTTTTTTCCATTTTCACCCTTTTTCTATGGATCTCCAAAAAGTGAACTTTTACATTTTCTGAGTCTGGAGGAATTCATGGGGAGTTTTCAGGGGAGTGCATTCTCTCTGCCATCTCCTCCCTCTGTGTGCGTTGCTGCATGCAGCAGCTGCGTGTGTGTGTGTAAACTGCCCCTCCCCTTCGCAAGCAGGCGGGTGAGAGAGAGATGTTTCGTCTCGATTTACACATGCTATGACTCCGGGGGTACTTCCATTCGCTTCGTCTTGATCTGTTGATGTTATTTCATGTCTCGTTTGTCCATTGTGACGGTGGCAAAGCCAGGGAAATGTCCCGGAGATATACTGAGAAATCTTTGTAACAGCATTTTCCTGCGATCACAGCTGTTCACAGCTACGAGGCTGGGACCGCTTCCATTCGCTTCGTCTTGATCTTTAGATGTTATTTATTGTCTCATTTGTTCATTTTGATTGAGAAAAAGTTGTACATTTAGTGAATTCAGAGTTTCTAAGATGCACAAGTAGGCATGTTTGAGTACTCAGGTCCAGTGGCTCACTGCGTTAACGCTCGCCCCTGGATGCGGTTGGTCGCGTGTTCGAATCCATGCTGTGGCATACTTTTTTTCATTTTCACCCTTTTTCTATGTATCTCCAAAAAGTCAACTTTGACTTTTTCTGAGTCTGGAGGAATTCAAGGGGAGTTTTCAAGGGACTCTACCCGCCTTATGAGGCACTATTTTCGAATACTTTTTTCCATTTTCACCCTTTTTCTATGGATCTCCAAAAAGTAAACTTTGACTTTTTCTGAGTCTGGAGGAATTCAAGGGGAGTTTTCAAGGGACTCTACCCGCCTTATGAGGCACTATTTTCGAATACTTTTTTCCATTTTCACCCTTTTTCTATGGATCTCCAAAAAGTGAACTTTTACATTTTCTGAGTCTGGAGGAATTCAAGGGGAGTTTTCAGGGGAGTGCATTCTCTCTGCCATCTCCTCCCTCTGTGTGCGTTGCTGCATGCAGCAGCTGCGTGTGTGTGTGTGTAAACTGCCCCTCCCCTTCGCAAGCAGGCAGGGGAGAGAGAGATGTTTCGTCTCGATTTACACATGCTATGACTCCGGGGGTACTTCCATTCGCTTCGTCTTGATCTGTTGATGTTATTTCATGTCTCGTTTTTCCATTGTGACGGTGGGAAAGCAAGGGAAATGTCCCGGAGATATACTGAGAAATCTTTGTAACAGCATTTTCCTGCGATCACAGCTGTTCACAGCTACGAGGCAAGGACCGCTTCCATTCGCTTCGTCTTGATCTGTAGATGTTATTTCATGTCTCATTTGTTCATTTTGATGGAGAAAAAGTTGTACATTTAGTGAATTCAGAGTGTCTAAGATGCAAAAGTTGGCATGTTTGAGTACTCAGGTCCAGTGGCTCACTGTGTTAACGCTCGCCCCTGGATGCGGTTGGTCGCGTGTTCGAATCCATGCTGTGGCATTCTTTTTTTCATTTTCACCCTTTTTTCTATGGATCTCCAAAAAGTCAACTTTTACATTTTCTGAGTCTGGAGGAATTCAAGGGGAGTTTTCAAGGGACTCTACCCGCCTTATGAAGCACTATTTTCGAATACTTTTTTCCATTTTCACCCTTTTTCTATGGATCTCCAAAAAGTCAACTTTGACTTTTTCTGAGTCTGGAGGAATTCAAGGGGAGTTTTCAAGGGACTCTACCCGCCTTATGAGGCACTATTTTCGAATACATTTTTCAATTTTCACCCTTTTTCTATGGATCTCCAAAAAGTGAACTTTTACATTTTCTGAGTCTGGAGGAATTCAAGGGGAGTTTTCAGGGGAGTGCATTCTCTCTGCCATCTCCTCCCTGTGTGTGCGTTGCTGCATGCAGCAGCTGCGTGTGTGTGTAAACTGCCCCTCCCCTTCGCAAGCAGGTGGGGGAGAGAAAGATGTTTCGTCTCGATTTACACATGCTATGACTCCGGGGGTACCTCCATTCGCTTCGTCTTGATCTGTTGATGTTATTTCATGTCTCGTTTGTCCATTGTGATGGTGGGAAAGCCAGGGAAATGTCCCGGAGATATACTGAGAAATCTTTGTAACAGCATTTTCCTACGATCACAGCTGTTCACAGCTACGAGGCTGGGACCGCTTACATTCGCTTCGTCTTGATCTGTAGATGTTATTTAATGTCTCATTTGTTCATTTTGATGGAGAACAAGTTGTACATTTAGTGAATTCAGAGTTTCTAAGATGCAAAAGTAGGCATGTTTGAGTACTCATGTCCAGTGGTTCACTGCGTTAATGCTCGCCCTTGGATGCGGTTGGTCGCGTGTTCGAATCCATGCTGTGGCATACTTTTTTTCATTTTCACCCTTTTTCTATGGATCTCCAAAAAGTGAACTTTTACATTTTCTGAGTCTGGAGGAATTCAAGGGGAGTTTTCAGGGGAGTGCGTTCTCTCTGCCATCTCCTCCCTGTGTGTGCGTTGCTGCATGCAGCAGCTGCGTGTGTGTGTAAACTGCCCCTCCCCTTCGCAAGCAGGTGGGGGAGAGAAAGATGTTTCGTCTCGATTTACACATGCTATGACTCCGGGGGTACCTCCATTCGCTTCGTCTTGATCTGTTGATGTTATTTCATGTCTCGTTTGTCCATTGTGATGGTGGGAAAGCCAGGGAAATGTCCCGGAGATATACTGAGAAATCTTTGTAACAGCATTTTCCTGCGATCACAGCTACGAGGCTGGGACCGCTTCCATTCGCTTCGTCTTGATCTGTAGATGTTATTTAATGTCTCATTTGTTCATTTTGATGGAGAAAAAGTTGTACATTTAGTGAATTCAGAGTTTCCAAGATGCACAAGTAGGCATGTTTGAGTACTCAGGTCAAGTGGCTCACTGCGTTAATGCTCGCCCCTGGATGTGGTTGGTCGCGTGTTCGAATCCATGCTGTGGCATACTTTTTTTCATTTTCACCCTTTTTCTATGGATCTCCAAAAAGTCTACTTTGACTTTTTCTGAGTCTGGAGGAATTCAAGGGGAGTTTTCAAGGGACTCTACCCGCCTTATGAGGCACTATTTTCGAATACATTTTTCCATTTTCACCCTTTTTCTATGGATCTCCAAAAAGTGAACTTTTACATTTTCTGAGTCTGGAGGAATTCAAGGGGAGTTTTCAGGGGAGTGCATTCTCTCTGCCATCTCCTCCCTCTGTGTGCGTTGCTGCATGCAGCAGCTGCGTGTGTGTGTGTAAACTGCCCCTCCCCTTCGCAAGCAGGCGGGGGAGAGAGAGATGTTTCGTCTCGATGTACACATGCTATGACTCCGGGGGTACTTCCATTCGCTTCGTCTTGATCTGTTGATGTTATTTAATGTCTCGTTTGTCCATTGTGTCGGTGGGAAAGCCAGGGAAATGTCCCGGAGATATCCTGAGAAATCTTTGTAACAGTATTTTCCTGCGATCACAGCTGTTCACAGCTACGAGGCTGGGACCACTTCCATTCGCTTCGTCTTGATCTGTAGATGTTATTAATGTCTCAGTTGTTCATTTTGATGGAGAAAAAGTTGTACATTTAGTGAATTCAGAGTTTCTAAGATGCAAAAGTAGGCATGTTTGAGTACTCAGGTCCAGTGGCTCACTGCGTTAATGCTCGCCCCTGGATGCGGTTGGTCGCGTGTTCAAATCCATGCTGTGGCATTCTTTTTTTCATTTTCACCCTTTTTCTATGGATCTCCAAAAAGTGATCTTTTACATTTTCTGAGTCTGGAGGAATTCAAGGGGAGTTTTCAGGGGAGTGCGTTCTCTCTGCCATCTCCTCCCTGTGTGTGTGTTGCTGCATGCAGCAGCTGCGTGTGTGTGTAAACTGCCCCTCCCCCTCGCAAGCAGGCGGGGGAGAGAGAGATGTTTCGTCTCGATTTACACATGCTATGACTCCGGGGGTACCTCCATTCGCTTCGTCTTGATCTGTTGATGTTATTTCATGTCTCGTTTGTCCATTGTGACGGTGGGAAAGCCAGGGAAATGTCCCGGAGATATACTGATACATCTTTGTAACAGTATTTTCCTGCGATCACAGCTGTTCACAGCTACGAGGCTGGGACCGCTTCCATTCGCTTCGTCTTGATCTGTAGATGTTATTTAATGTCTCAGTTGTTCATTTTGATGGAGAAAAAGTTGTACATTTAGTGAATTCAGAGTTTCTAAGATGCAAAAATAGGCATGTTTGAGTACTCAGGTCCAGTGGCTCACTGTGTTAACGCTCGCCCCTGGATGCGGTTGGTCGCGTGTTCGAATCCATGCTGTGGCATTCTTTTTTTCATTTTCACCCTTTTTTCTATGGATCTCCAAAAAGTCAACTTTTACATTTTCTGAGTCTGGAGGAATTCAAGGGGAGTTTTCAAGGGACTCTACCCGCCTTATGAAGCACTATTTTCGAATACTTTTTTCCATTTTCACCCTTTTTCTATGGATCTCCAAAAAGTCAACTTTGACTTTTTCTGAGTCTGGAGGAATTCAAGGGGAGTTTTCAAGGGACTCTACCCGCCTTATGAGGCACTATTTTCGAATACTTTTTTCCATTTTCACCCTTTTTCTATGGATCTCCAAAAAGTGATCTTTTACATTTTCTGAGTCTGGAGGAATTCAAGGGGAGTTTTCAGGGGAGTGCGTTCTCTCTGCCATCTCCTCCCTGTGTGTGTGTTGCTGCATGCAGCAGCTGAGTGTGTGTGTAAACTGCCCCTCCCCTTCGCAAGCAGGCGGGGGAGAGAGAGATGTTTCGTCTCGATTTACACATGCTATGACTCCGGGGGTACCTCCATTCGCTTCGTCTTGATCTGTTGATGTTATTTCATGTCTCGTTTGTCCATTGTGACGGTGGGAAAGCCAGGGAAATGTCCCGGAGATATACTGAGAAATCTTTGTAACAGCATTTTCCTGCGATCACAGCTGTTCACAGCTACGAGGCTGGGACCGCTTCCATTCGCTTCGTCTTGATCTGTAGATGTTATTTCGTGTCTCATTTGTTCATTTTGATGGAGAACAAGTTGTACATTTAGTGAATTCAGAGTTTCTAAGCTGCACAAGTAGGCATGTTTGAGTACTCATGTCCAGTGGCTCACTGTGTTAACGCTCGCCCCTGGATGCGGTTGGTCGCGTGTTCGAATCCATGCTGTGGCATACTTTTTTTCATTTTCACCCTTTTTCTATGGATCTCCAAAAAGTGAACTTTTACATTTTCTGAGTCTGGAGGAATTCAAGGGGAGTTTTCAGGGGAGTGCGTTCTCTCTGCCATCTCCTCCCTGTGTGTGCGTTGCTGCATGCAGCAGCTGCGTGTGTGTGTAAACTGCCCCTCCCCTTCGCAAGCAGGTGGGGGAGAGAAAGATGTTTCGTCTCGATTTACACATGCTATGACTCCGGGGGTACCTCCATTCGCTTCGTCTTGATCTGTTGATGTTATTTCATGTCTCGTTTGTCCATTGTGATTGTGGGAAAGCCAGGGAAATGTCCCGGAGATATACTGAGAAATCTTTGTAACAGCATTTTCCTGCGATCACAGCTGTTCACAGCTACGAGGCTGGGACCGCTTCCATTCGCTTCGTCTTGATCTGTAGATGTTATTTCATGTCTCATTTGTTCATTTTGATGGAGAAAAAGTTGTACATTTAGTAAATTCAGAGTGTCTAAGATGCAAATGTAGGCATGTTTGAGTACTCAGGTCCAGTGGCTCACTGTGTTAACGCTCGCCCCTGGATGCGGTTGGTCGCGTGTTCGAATCCATGCTGTGGCATTCTTTTTTTCATTTTCACCCTTTTTCTATGGATCTCCAAAAAGTCAACTTTGACTTTTTCTGAGTCTGGAGGAATTCAAGGGGAGTTTTCAAGGGACTCTACCCGCCTTATGAGGGACTATTTTCGAATACTTTTTTCCATGTTCACCCTTTTTCTATGGATCTCCAAAAAGTGAACTTTTACATTTTCTGAGTCTGGAGGAATTCAAGGGGAGTTTTCAGGGGAGTGCGTTCTCTCTGCCATCTCCTCCCTGTGTGTGCGTTGCTGCATGCAGCAGCTGCGTGTGTGTGTAAACTGCCCCTCCCCTTCGCAAGCAGGCGGGGGAGAGAGAGATGTTTCGTCTCGATTTACACATGCTATGACTCCGGGGGTACCTCCATTCGCTTCGTTCTGTTGATGTTACTTAATGTCTTGTTTGTCCATTGTGACTGTGGGAAAGCCAGGGAAATGTCCCGGAGATATACTGAGAAATCTTTGTAACAGTATTTTCCTGCGATCACAGCTGTTCACATCTACGAGGCTGGGACCGATTCCATTCGCTTCGTCTTGATCTGTAGATGTTATTTAATGTCTCATTTGTTCATTTTGATGGAGAAAAAGTTGTACATTTAGTGAATTCAGAGTGTCTAAGCTGCACAAGCAGGCATGTTTGAGTACTCAGGTCCAGTGGCTCACTGCGTTAACGCTCGCCCCTGGATGCAGTTGGTCGCGTGTTCGAATCCATGCTGTGGCAAAAAAAAAATCATTTTCACCCTTTTTCTATGGATCTCCAAAAAGTGAACTTTTACATTTGCTGAGTCTGGAGGAATTCAAGGGGAGTTTTCAGGGGAGTGCGTTCTCTCTGCCATCTCTTCTTCCCTGTGTGTGCGTTGCTGCATGCAGCAGCTGCGTGTGTGTGTGTAAACTGCCCCTCCCCTTCGCAAGCAGGCGGGGGAGAGAGAGATGTTTCGTCTCGATGTACACATGCTATGACTCCGGGGGTACTTCCATTCGCTTCGTCTTGATCTGTTGATGTTATTTCATGTCTCGTTTGTCCATTGTGACGGTGGGAAAGCCAGGGAAATGTCCCGGAGATATACTGAGAAATCTTTGTAACAGCATTTTCCTGCGATCACAGCTGTTCACAGCTACGAGGCTGGGACCGCTTCCATTCGCTTCGTCTTGATCTGTAGATGTTATTTAATGTCTCAGTTGTTCATTTTGATGGAGAAAAAGTTGTACATTTAGTGAATTCAGAGTTTCTAAGATGCAAAAATAGGCATGTTTGAGTACTCAGGTCCAGTGGCTCACTGTGTTAACGCTCGCCCCTGGATGCGGTTGGTCGCGTGTTCGAATCCATGCTGTGGCATTCTTTTTTTCATTTTCACCCTTTTTTCTATGGATCTCCAAAAAGTCAACTTTTACATTTTCTGAGTCTGGAGGAATTCAAGGGGAGTTTTCAAGGGACTCTACCCGCCTTATGAAGCACTATTTTCGAATACTTTTTTCCATTTTCACCCTTTTTCTATGGATCTCCAAAAAGTCAACTTTGACTTTTTCTGAGTCTGGAGGAATTCAAGGGGAGTTTTCAAGGGACTCTACCCGCCTTATGAGGCACTATTTTCGAATACTTTTTTCCATTTTCACCCTTTTTCTATGGATCTCCAAAAAGTGATCTTTTACATTTTCTGAGTCTGGAGGAATTCAAGGGGAGTTTTCAGGGGAGTGCGTTCTCTCTGCCATCTCCTCCCTGTGTGTGTGTTGCTGCATGCAGCAGCTGAGTGTGTGTGTAAACTGCCCCTCCCCTTCGCAAGCAGGCGGGGGAGAGAGAGATGTTTCGTCTCGATTTACACATGCTATGACTCCGGGGGTACCTCCATTCGCTTCGTCTTGATCTGTTGATGTTATTTCATGTCTCGTTTGTCCATTGTGACGGTGGGAAAGCCAGGGAAATGTCCCGGAGATATACTGAGAAATCTTTGTAACAGCATTTTCCTGCGATCACAGCTGTTCACAGCTACGAGGCTGGGACCGCTTCCATTCGCTTCGTCTTGATCTGTAGATGTTATTTCATGTCTCATTTGTTCATTTTGATGGAGAAAAAGTTGTACATTTAGTGAATTCAGAGTGTCTAAGATGCAAAAGCAGGCATGTTTGAGTACTCAGGTCCAGTGGCTCACTGTGTTAACGCTCGCCCCTGGATGCGGTTGGTCGCGTGTTCGAATCCATGCTGTGGCATTCTTTTTTTCATTTTCACCCTTTTTTCTATGGATCTCCAAAAAGTCAACTTTTACATTTTCTGAGTCTGGAGGAATTCAAGGGGAGTTTTCAGGGGAGTGCGTTCTCTCTGCCATCTCCTTCCTGTGTGTGTGTTGCTGCATGCAGCAGCTGCGTGTGTGTGTAAGCTGCCCCTCCCCCTCGCAAGCAGGTTGGGGAGAGAGAGATGTTTCGTCTCGGTTTACACATGCTATGACTCCGGGGGTACTTCCATTCGCTTCGTCTTGATCTGTTGATGTTATTTCATGTCTCGTTTGTCCATTGTGACGGTGGGAAAGCCAGGGAAATGTCCCGGAGTATATACTGAGAAATCTTTGTAACAGCATTTTCCTGCGATCACAGCTGTTCACAGCTACGAGGCTGGGACCGCTTCCATTCGCTTCGTCTTGATCTGTAGATGTTATTTAATGTCTCATTTGTTCATTTTGATGGAGAAAAAGTTGTACATTTTGTGAATTCAGAGTGTCTAAGATGCAAAAGTAGGCATGTTTGAGTACTCATGTCCAGTGGCTCACTGTGTTAACGCTCGCCCCTGGATGCGGTTGGTCGCGTGTTCGAATCCATGCTGTGGCATACTTTTTTTCATTTTCACCCTTTTTCTATGGATCTCCAAAAAGTGAACTTTTACATTTTCTGAGTCTGGAGGAATTCAAGGGGAGTTTTCAGGGGAGTGCGTTCTCTCTGCCATCTCCTCCCTGTGTGTGCGTTGCTGCATGCAGCAGCTGCGTGTGTGTGTAAACTGCCCCTCCCCTTCGCAAGCAGGTGGGGGAGAGAAAGATGTTTCGTCTCGATTTACACATGCTATGACTCCGGGGGTACCTCCATTCGTTTCGTCTTGATCTGTTGATGTTATTTCATGTCTCGTTTGTCCATTGTGATTGTGGGAAAGCCAGGGAAATGTCCCGGAGATATACTGAGAAATCTTTGTAACAGCATTTTCCTGCGATCACAGCTGTTCACAGCTACGAGGCTGGGACCGCTTCCATTCGCTTCGTCTTGATCTGTAGATGTTATTTCATGTCTCATTTGTTCATTTTGATGGAGAAAAAGTTGTACATTTAGTAAATTCAGAGTGTCTAAGATGCAAATGTAGGCATGTTTGAGTACTCAGGTCCAGTGGCTCACTGTGTTAACGCTCGCCCCTGGATGCGGTTGGTCGCGTGTTCGAATCCATGCTGTGGCATTCTTTTTTTCATTTTCACCCTTTTTCTATGGATCTCCAAAAAGTCAACTTTGACTTTTTCTGAGTCTGGAGGAATTCAAGGGGAGTTTTCAAGGGACTCTACCCGCCTTATGAGGGACTATTTTCGAATACTTTTTTCCATGTTCACCCTTTTTCTATGGATCTCCAAAAAGTGAACTTTTACATTTTCTGAGTCTGGAGGAATTCAAGGGGAGTTTTCAGGGGAGTGCGTTCTCTCTGCCATCTCCTCCCTGTGTGTGCGTTGCTGCATGCAGCAGCTGCGTGTGTGTGTAAACTGCCCCTCCCCTTCGCAAGCAGGCGGGGGAGAGAGAGATGTTTCGTCTCGATTTACACATGCTATGACTCCGGGGGTACCTCCATTCGCTTCGTTCTGTTGATGTTATTTAATGTCTTATTTGTCCATTGTGACTGTGGGAAAGCCAGGGAAATGTCCCGGAGATATACTGAGAAATCTTTGTAACAGTATTTTCCTGCGATCACAGCTGTTCACATCTACGAGGCTGGGACCGATTCCATTCGCTTCGTCTTGATCTGTAGATGTTATTTAATGTCTCATTTGTTCATTTTGATGGAGAAAAAGTTGTACATTTAGTGAATTCAGAGTGTCTAAGCTGCACAAGCAGGCATGTTTGAGTACTCAGGTCCAGTGGCTCACTGCGTTAATGCTCGCCCCTGGATGCGGTTGGTCGCGTGTTCGAATCCATGCTGTGGCAAAAAAAAAATCATTTTCACCCTTTTTCTATGGATCTCCAAAAAGTGAACTTTTACATTTGCTGAGTCTGGAGGAATTCAAGGGGAGTTTTCAGGGGAGTGCGTTCTCTCTGCCATCTCTTCTTCCCTGTGTGTGCGTTGCTGCATGCAGCAGCTGCGTGTGTGTGTGTAAACTGCCCCTCCCCTTCGCAAGCAGGCGGGGGAGAGAGAGATGTTTCGTCTCGATGTACACATGCTATGACTCCGGGGGTACTTCCATTCGCTTCGTCTTGATCTGTTGATGTTATTTCATGTCTCGTTTGTCCATTGTGACGGTGGGAAAGCCAGGGAAATGTCCCGGAGATATACTGAGAAATCTTTGTAACAGCATTTTCCTGCGATCACAGCTGTTCACAGCTACGAGGCTGGGACCGCTTCCATTCGCTTCGTCTTGATCTGTAGATGTTATTTAATGTCTCATTTGTTCATTTTGATGGAGAAAAAGTTGTACATTTTGTGAATTCAGAGTGTCTAAGATGCAAAAGTAGGCATGTTTGAGTACTCATGTCCAGTGGCTCACTGTGTTAACGCTCGCCCCTGGATGCGGTTGGTCGCGTGTTCGAATCCATGCTGTGGCATACTTTTTTTCATTTTCACCCTTTTTCTATGGATCTCCAAAAAGTGAACTTTTACATTTTCTGAGTCTGGAGGAATTCAAGGGGAGTTTTCAGGGGAGTGCGTTCTCTCTGCCATCTCCTCCCTGTGTGTGCGTTGCTGCATGCAGCAGCTGCGTGTGTGTGTAAACTGCCCCTCCCCCTCGCAAGCAGGCGGGGGAGAGAGAGATGTTTCGTCTCGATTTACACATGCTATGACTCCGGGGGTAGTTCCATTCGCTTCGTCTTGATCTGTTGATGTTATTTCATGTCTCGTTTGTCTATTGTGACGGCGGGAAAGCCAGGGAAATGTCCTGGAGATATACTGAGAAATCTTTGTAACAGCATTTTCCTGCGATCACAGCTGTTCACAGCTACGAGGCTGGGACCGCTTCCATTCGCTTCGTCTTGATCTGTAGATGTTATTTAATGTCTCATTTGTTCATTTTGATGGAGAAAAAGTTGTACATTTAGTGAATTCAGAGTTTCTAAGATGCAAAAGTAGGCATGTTTGAGTACTCAGGTCCAGTGGCTCACTGCGTTAATGATCGCCCCTGGATGCGGTTGGTCGCGTGTTCGAATCCATGCTGTGGCATACTTTTTTTCATTTTCACCCTTTTTCTATGGATCTCCAAAAAGTCAACTTTGACTTTTTCTGAGTCTGGAGGAATTCAAGGGGAGTTTTCAAGGGAATCTACCCGCCTTATGAGGCACTATTTTCGAATACTTTTTTCCATTTTCACCCTTTTTCTATGGATCTCCAAAAAGTGAACTTTTACATTTTCTGAGTCTGGAGGAATTCAAGGGGAGTTTTCAGGGGAGTGCGTTCTCTCTGCCATCTCCTCCCTGTGTGTGTGTTGCTGCATGCAGCAGCTGCGTGTGTGTGTAAACTGCCCCTCCCCCTCGCAAGCAGGCGGGCGAGAGAGAGATGTTTCGTCTCGATGTACACATGCTATGACTCCGGGGGTACTTCCATTCGCTTCGTCTTGATCTGTTGATGTTATTTAATGTCTCGTTTGTCCATTGTGTCTGTGGGAAAGCCAGGGAAATGTCCCGGAGATATCCTGAGAAATATTTGTAACAGTATTTTCCTGCGATCACAGCTGTTCACAGCTACGAGGCTGGGACCACTTCCATTCGCTTCGTCTTGATCTGTAGATGTTATTAATGTCTCAGTTGTTCATTTTGATGGAGAAAAAGTTGTACATTTAGTGAATTCAGAGTTTCTAAGATGCAAAAGTAGGCATGTTTGAGTACTCAGGTCCAGTGGCTCACTGCGTTAATGCTCGACCCTGGATGCGGTTGGTCGCGTGTTCAAATCCATGCTGTGGCATTCTTTTTTTCATTTTCACCCTTTTTCTATGGATCTCCAAAAAGTGATCTTTTACATTTTCTGAGTCTGGAGGAATTCAAGGGGAGTTTTCAGGGGAGTGCGTTCTCTCTGCCATCTCCTCCCTGTGTGTGTGTTGCTGCATGCAGCAGCTGCGTGTGTGTGTAAACTGCCCCTCCCCCTCGCAAGCAGGCGGGGGAGAGAGAGATGTTTCGTCTCGATTTACACATGCTATGACTCCGGGGGTACCTCCATTCGCTTCGTCTTGATCTGTTGATGTTATTTCATGTCTCGTTTGTCCATTGTGACGGTGGGAAAGCCAGGGAAATGTCCCGGAGATATACTGATACATCTTTGTAACAGTATTTTCCTGCGATCACAGCTGTTCACAGCTACAAGGCTGGGACCGCTTCCATTCGCTTCGTCTTGATCTGTAGATGTTATTTAATGTCTCAGTTGTTCATTTTGATGGAGAAAAAGTTGTACATTTAGTGAATTCAGAGTTTCTAAGATGCAAAAATAGGCATGTTTGAGTACTCAGGTCCAGTGGCTCACTGTGTTAACGCTCGCCCCTGGATGCGGTTGGTCGCGTGTTCGAATCCATGCTGTGGCATTCTTTTTTTCATTTTCACCCTTTTTTCTATGGATCTCCAAAAAGTCAACTTTTACATTTTCTGAGTCTGGAGGAATTCAAGGGGAGTTTTCAAGGGACTCTACCCGCCTTATGAAGCACTATTTTCGAATACTTTTTTCCATTTTCACCCTTTTTCTATGGATCTCCAAAAAGTCAACTTTGACTTTTTCTGAGTCTGGAGGAATTCAAGGGGAGTTTTCAAGGGACTCTACCCGCCTTATGAGGCACTATTTTCGAATACTTTTTTCCATTTTCACCCTTTTTCTATGGATCTCCAAAAAGTGATCTTTTACATTTTCTGAGTCTGGAGGAATTCAAGGGGAGTTTTCAGGGGAGTGCGTTCTCTCTGCCATCTCCTCCCTGTGTGTGTGTTGCTGCATGCAGCAGCTGAGTGTGTGTGTAAACTGCCCCTCCCCTTCGCAAGCAGGCGGGGGAGAGAGAGATGTTTCGTCTCGATTTACACATGCTATGACTCCGGGGGTACCTCCATTCGCTTCGTCTTGATCTGTTGATGTTATTTCATGTCTCGTTTGTCCATTGTGACGGTGGGAAAGCCAGGGAAATGTCCCGGAGATATACTGAGAAATCTTTGTAACAGCATTTTCCTGCGATCACAGCTGTTCACAGCTACGAGGCTGGGACCGCTTCCATTCGCTTCGTCTTGATCTGTAGATGTTATTTCGTGTCTCATTTGTTCATTTTGATGGAGAACAAGTTGTACATTTAGTGAATTCAGAGTTTCTAAGCTGCACAAGTAGGCATGTTTGAGTACTCAGGTCCAGTGGCTCACTGTGTTAACGCTCGCCCCTGGATGCGGTTGGTCGCGTGTTCGAATCCATGCTGTGGCATTCTTTTTTTCATTTTCACCCTTTTTTCTATGGATCTCCAAAAAGTCAACTTTTACATTTTCTGAGTCTGGAGGAATTCAAGGGGAGTTTTCAAGGGACTCTACCCGCCTTATGAAGCACTATTTTCGAATACTTTTTTCCATTTTCACCCTTTTTCTATGGATCTCCAAAAAGTCAACTTTGACTTTTTCTGAGTCTGGAGGAATTCAAGGGGAGTTTTCAAGGGACTCTACCCGCCTTATGAGGCACTATTTTCGAATACTTTTTTCCATTTTCACCCTTTTTCTATGGATCTCCAAAAAGTGATCTTTTACATTTTCTGAGTCTGGAGGAATTCAAGGGGAGTTTTCAGGGGAGTGCGTTCTCTCTGCCATCTCCTCCCTGTGTGTGTGTTGCTGCATGCAGCAGCTGAGTGTGTGTGTAAACTGCCCCTCCCCTTCGCAAGCAGGCGGGGGAGAGAGAGATGTTTCGTCTCGATTTACACATGCTATGACTCCGGGGGTACCTCCATTCGCTTCGTCTTGATCTGTTGATGTTATTTCATGTCTCGTTTGTCCATTGTGACGGTGGGAAAGCCAGGGAAATGTCCCGGAGATATACTGAGAAATCTTTGTAACAGCATTTTCCTGCGATCACAGCTGTTCACAGCTACGAGGCTGGGACCGCTTCCATTCGCTTCGTCTTGATCTGTAGATGTTATTTCGTGTCTCATTTGTTCATTTTGATGGAGAACAAGTTGTACATTTAGTGAATTCAGAGTTTCTAAGCTGCACAAGTAGGCATGTTTGAGTACTCAGGTCCAGTGGCTCACTGCGTTAATGCTCGCCCCTGGATGCGATTGGTCGCGTTTTCGAATCCATGCTGTGGCATTCTTTTTTTCATTTTCACCCTTTTTCTATGGATCTCCAAAAAGTGATCTTTTACATTTTTCTTAGTCTGGAGGAATTCAAGGGGAGTTTTCAGGGGAGTGCGTTCTCTCTGCCATCTCCTCCCTGTGTGTGTGTTGCTGCATGCAGCGGCTGCGTGTGTGTGTAAACTGCCCCTCCCCCTCGCAAGCAGGCGGGGGAGAGAGAGATGTTTCGTCTCGATTTACACATGCTATGACTCCGAGGGTACTTCCATTCGCTTCGTCTTGATCTGTTGATGTTATTTCATGTCTCGTTTTTCCATTGTGACGGTGGGAAAGCCAGGGAAATGTCCCGGAGATATACTGAGAAATCTTTGTAACAGCATTTTCCTGCGATCACAGCTGTTCACAGCTACGAGGCTGGGACCGCTTCCATTCGCTTCGTCTTGATCTGTAGATGTTATTTCATGTCTCATTTGTTCATTTTGATGGAGAAAAAGTTGTACATTTAGTGAATTCAGAGTGTCTAAGATGCAAAAGTAGGCATGTTTGAGTACTCAGGTCCAGTGGCTCACTGTGTTAACGCTCGCCCCTGGATGCGGTTGGTCGCGTGTTCGAATCCATGCTGTGGCATTCTTTTTTTCATTTTCACCCTTTTTTCTATGGATCTCCAAAAAGTCAACTTTTACATTTTCTGAGTCTGGAGGAATTCAAGGGGAGTTTTCAGGGGAGTGCGTTCTCTCTGCCATCTCCTCCCTGTGTGTGTGTTGCTGCATGCAGCAGCTGCGTGTGTGTGTAAGCTGCCCCTCCCCCTCGCAAGCAGGTTGGGGAGAGAGAGATGTTTCGTCTCGGTTTACACATGCTATGACTCCGGGGGTACTTCCATTCGCTTCGTCTTGATCTGTTGATGTTATTTCATGTCTCGTTTGTCCATTGTGACGGTGGGAAAGCCAGGGAAATGTCCCGGAGATATACTGAGAAATCTTTGTAACAGCATTTTCCTGCGATCACAGCTGTTCACAGCTACGAGGCTGGGACCGCTTCCATTCGCTTCGTCTTGATCTGTAGATGTTATTTAATGTCTCATTTGTTCATTTTGATGGAGAAAAAGTTGTACATTTTGTGAATTCAGAGTGTCTAAGATGCAAAAGTAGGCATGTTTGAGTACTCATGTCCAGTGGCTCACTGTGTTAACGCTCGCCCCTGGATGCGGTTGGTCGCGTGTTCGAATCCATGCTGTGGCATACTTTTTTTCATTTTCACCCTTTTTCTATGGATCTCCAAAAAGTGAACTTTTACATTTTCTGAGTCTGGAGGAATTCAAGGGGAGTTTTCAGGGGAGTGCATTCTCTCTGCCATCTCCTCCCTGTGTGTGCGTTGCTGCATGCAGCAGCTGCGTGTGTGTGTGTAAACTGCCCCTCCCCTTCGCAAGCAGGCGGGGGAGAGAGAGATGTTTCGTCTCGATTTACACATGCTATGACTCCGTGGGTAGTTCCATTCGCTTCGTCTTGATCTGTTGATGTTATTTCATGTCTCGTTTGTCCATTGTGACGGTGGGAAAGCCAGGGAAATGTCCCGGAGATATACTGAGAAATCTTTGTAACAGCATTTTCCTGCGATCACAGCTGTTCACAGCTACGAGGCTGGGACCGCTTCCATTCGCTTCGTCTTGATCTGTAGATGTTATTTAATGTCTCATTTGTTCATTTTGATGGAGAAAAAGTTGTACATTTAGTGAATTCAGAGTGTCTAAGATGCAAAAGTAGGCATGTTTGAGTACTCATGTCCAGTGGCTCACTGCGTTAACGCTCGCCCCTGGATGCGGTTGGTCGCGTGTTCGAATCCATGCTGTGGCATACTTTTTTTCATTTTCACCCTTTTTCTATGGATCTCCAAAAAGTCAACTTTGACTTTTTCTGAGTCTGGAGGAATTCAAGGGGAGTTTTCAAGGGACTCTACCCGCCTTATGAGGCACTATTTTCGAATACATTTTTCCATTTTCACCCTTTTTCTATGGATCTCCAAAAAGTGAACTTTTACATTTTCTGAGTCTGGAGGAATTCAAGGGGAGTTTTCAGGGGAGTGCTTTCTCTCTGCCATCTCCTCCCTGTGTGTGCGTTGCTGCATGCAGCAGCTGCGTGTGTGTGTGTAAACTGCCCCTCCCCTTCGCAAGCAGGCGGGGGAGAGAGAGATGTTTCGTCTCGATTTACACATGCTATGACTACGGGGGTACTTCCATTCGCTTCGTCTTGATCTGTTGATGTTATTTCATGTCTCGTTTGTCCATTGTGACGGTGGGAAAGCCAGGGAAATGTCCCGGAGATATACTGAGAAATCTTTGTAACAGCATTTTCCTGCGATCACAGCTGTTCGCAGCTACGAGGCTGGGACCGCTTCCATTCGCTTCGTCTTGATCTGTAGATGTTATTTAATGTCTCAATTGTTCATTTTGATGGAGAAAAAGTTGTACATTTAGTAAATTCAGAGTGTCTAAGATGCACAAGTAGGCATGTTTGAGTACTCAGGTCCAGCGGCTCACTGCGTTAATGCTCGCCCCTGGATGCGGTTGGTCGCGTGTTCGAATCCATGCTGTGGCATTCTTTTTTTCATTTTCACCCTTTTTCTATGGATCTCCAAAAAGTGATCTTTTACATTTTTCTGAGTCTGGAGGAATTCAAGGGGAGTTTTCAGGGGAGTGCGTTCTCTCTGCCATCTCCTCCCTGTGTGTGTGTTGCTGCATGCAGCAGCTGCGTGTGTGTGTAAGCTGCCCCTCCCCCTCGCAAGCAGGTTGGGGAGAGAGAGATGTTTCGTCTCGGTTTACACATGCTATGACTCCGGAGGTACCTCCATTCGCTTCGTCTTGATCTGTTGATGTTATTTCATGTCTCGTTTGTTCATTTTGATGGAGAAAAAGTTGTACATTTAGTGAATTCAGAGTTTCTAAGATGAAAATATAGGCATGTTTGAGTACTCAGGTCCAGTGGCTCACTGCGTTAATGCTCGCCCCTGGATGTGGTTGGTCGCGTGTTTGAATCCATGCTGTGGCATACTTTTTTTCATTTTCACCCTTTTTTCTATGGATCTCCAAAAAGTCAACTTTGACTTTTTCTGAGTCTGGAGGAATTCAAGGGGAGTTTTCAAGGGACTCTACCCGCCTTATGAGGCACTATTTTCGAATACTTTTTTCCATTTTCACCCTTTTTCTATGGATCTCCAAAAAGTGAACTTTTACATTTTCTGAGTCTGGAGGAATTCAAGGGGAGTTTTCAGGGGAGTGCGTTCTCTCTGCCATCTCCTCCCTGTGTGTGCGTTGCTGCATGCAGCAGCTGCGTGTGTGTGTAAACTGCCCCTCCCCTTCGCAAGCAGGTGGGGGAGAGAAAGATGTTTCGTCTCGATTTACAAATGCTATGACTCCGGGGGTACCTCCATTCACTTCGTCTTGATCTGTTGATGTTATTTCATGTCTCGTTTGTCCATTGTGATGGTGGGAAAGCCAGGGAAATGTCCCGGAGATATACTGAGAAATCTTTGTAACAGCATTTTCCTGCGATCACAGCTGTTCACAGCTACGAGGCTGGGACCGCTTCCATTCGCTTCGTCTTGATCTGTAGATGTTATTTAATGTCTCATTTGTTCATTTTGATGGATAAATAGTTGTACATTTAGTGAATTCAGAGTTTCCAAGATGCACAAGTAGGCATGTTTGAGTACTCAGGTCCAGTGGCTCACTGCGTTAATGCTCGCCCCTGGATGTGGTTGGTCGCGTGTTCGAATCCATGCTGTGGCATACTTTTTTTCATTTTCACCCTTTTTCTATGGATCTCCAAAAAGTCAACTTTGACTTTTTCTGAGTCTGGAGGAATTCAAGGGGAGTTTTCAAGGGACTCTACCCGCCTTATGAGGCACTATTTTCGAATACATTTTTCCATTTTCACCCTTTTTCTATGGATCTCCAAAAAGTCAACTTTGACTTTTTCTGAGTCTGGAGGAATTCAAGGGGAGTTTTCAAGGGACTCTAACCACTTTATGAGGCACTATTTTCGAATACTTTTTTCCATTTTCACCCTTTTTCTATGGATCTCCAAAAAGTCAACTTTGACTTTTTCTGAGTCTGGAGGAATTCAAGGGGAGTTTTCAGGGGAGTGCATTCTCTCTGCCATCTCCTCCCTCTGTGTGCGTTGCTGCATGCAGCAGCTGCGTGTGTGTGTGTAAACTGCCCCTCCCCTTCGCAAGCAGGCGGGGGAGAGAGAGATGTTTCGTCTCGATGTACACATGCTATGACTCCGGGGGTACTTCCATTCACTTCGTCTTGATCTGTTGATGTTATTTCATGTCTCGTTTGTCCATTGTGACGGTGGGAAAGCCAGGGAAATGTCCCGGAGATATACTGATAAATCTTTGTAACAGTATTTTCCTGCGATCACAGCTGTTCACAGCTACGAGGCTGGGACCGCTTCCATTCGCTTCGTCTTGATCTGTAGATGTTATTTAATGTCTCATTTGTTCATTTTGATGGAGAAAAAGTTGTACATTTAGTGAATTCAGAGTTTCTAAGATGCACAAGTAGGCATGTTTGAGTACCCAGGTCCAGTGGCTCACTGCGTTAACGCTCGCCCCTGGATGCGGTTGGTCGCGTGTTCGAATCCATGCTGTGGCATACTTTTTTTCATTTTCACCCTTTTTCTATGGATCTCCAAAAAGTCAACTTTGACTTTTTCTGAGTCTGGAGGAATTCAAGGGGAGTTTTCAAGGGACTCTACCCGCTTTATGAGGCACTATTTTCGAATACTTTTTTCCATTTTCACCCTTTTTCTATGGATCTCCAAAAAGTCAACTTTGACTTTTTCTGAGTCTGGAGGAATTCAAGGGGAGTTTTCAAGGGACTCTACCCGCCTTATGAGGCACTATTTTCGAATACTTTTTTCCATTTTCACCCTTTTTCTATGGATCTCCAAAAAGTGAACTTTTACATTTTCTGAGTCTGGAGGAATTCAAGGGGAGTTTTCAGGGGAGTGCATTCTCTCTGCCATCTCCTCCCTCTGTGTGCGTTGCTGCATGCAGCAGCTGCGTGTGTGTGTAAACTGCCCCTCCCCCTCGCAAGCAGGCGGGGGAGAGAGAGATGTTTCGTCTCGATTTACACATGCTATGACTCCGGGGGTACTTCCATTCGCTTCGTCTTGATCTGTTGATGTTATTTCATGTCTCGTTTGTCCATTGTGACGGTGGGAAAGCCAGGGAAATGTCCCGGAGATATACTGAGAAATCTTTGTAACAGTAGTTTCCTGCGATCACAGCTGTTCACAGCTACGAGGCTGGGACCGCTTCCATTCGCTTCGTCTTGATCTTTAGATGTTATTTATTGTCTCATTTGTTCATTTTTTTGGAGAAAAAGTTGTACATTTAGTGAATTCAGAGTTTCTAAGATGCACAAGTAGGCATGTTTGAGTACTCAGGTCCAGTGGCTCACTGCGTTAATGCTCGCCCCTGGATGCGGTTGGTCGCGTGTTCGAATCCATGCTGTTGCATACTTTTTTTCATTTTCACCCTTTTTCTATGGATCTCCAAAAAGTCAACTTTGACTTTTTCTGAGTCTGGAGGAATTCAAGGGGAGTTTTCAAGGGACTCTACCCGCCTTATGAGGCACTATTTTCGAATACTTTTTTCCATTTTCACCCTTTTTCTATGGATCTCCAAAAAGTGAACTTTTACATTTTCTGAGTCTGGAGGAATTCAAGATGAGTTTTCAGGGGAGTGCGTTCTCTCTGCCATCTCCTCCCTGTGTGTGCGTTGCTGCATGCAGCAGCTGCGTGTGTGTGTAAACTGCCCCTCCCCTTCGCAAGCAGGCAGGGGAGAGAGATGTTTCGTCTCGATTTACACATGCTATGACTCCGGGGGTACCTCCATTCGCTTCGTCTTGATCTGTTGATGTTATTTAATGTCTTGTTTGTCCATTGTGACGGTGGGAAAGCCAGGGAAATGTCCCGGAGATATACTGAGAAATCTTTGTAACAGTATTTTCCTGCGATCACAGCTGTTCACATCTACGAGGCTGGGACCGATTCCATTCGCTTCGTCTTGATCTGTAGATGTTATTTAATGTCTCATTTGTTCATTTTGATGGAGAAAAAGTTGTACATTTAGTGAATTCAGAGTTTCTAAGATGCAAAAGTAGGCATGTTTGATTACTCAGGTCCAGTGGCTTATGGCAAGCCATTTGAGTATTTATTCCACATCCTTGATATCAGACGGCAGCTGTCTACACTAGTTGGCTCTTTGATTCCACTTGTTAGAGATATGGTCAAACTAGTTTGGCATTCTGCTTTACTAGTTCAATAAAACATTACACTAGTCAGTCTTTTTCAGCGACTAGTGGCACTTTTGTCCGACTAGTTAGCACATAAGCCTTACTAGTGACGCCAGGAGCAGCACTAGTTGCACCAAAGTATCAACATGTAAGCTTTTTCATGAACTAGTGACCCTCTGACCGTACTAGTGACGCTAAAAGTCTTACATGTTAACTAGTGCGCTGCAAAAGCTCTGACATGTTAACTAGTTACACAAAATAAGCACAACTAGTTAACTAGTGGCATACATTTGTCTGCACTAGTTAACTAGTCGCACCCAGAATCACTCACTAGTTAACTAGTAAAGGCAAAAGGTTCACTAGTTAGCTAGTTGACGCGTCTTTTGGCCTTACTAGTTAACTAGTGGGGCTCAAAATGTCTACACGTTAACTAGTGAACCCTTCGCCCTTTACTAGTTAACTAGTGAGATACATTGAAATTCCACTAGTGAACTAGTCGGGCTTAAAATGTTCACTAGTCGCACTAGTGGATCCCAAATGTGCACTAGTCGCACTAGTCGCACAGAATGCTAATGAGGAGGAGGGGAAATAATGCATCGAGGTCTCCTATTGGCCCTAAGATATAGAGCGCCACCCAGCCCAAATTGTTTCTTTAAGAGCTTAAATACACTGTGTTTTAAAATACAGTCATATGACCATATTTACAAAAATATAAAACAAAAGTATTGTTGTAATTATGATCATATGACTGTATATCAAATGAGGTAAGAACATTGAATACTTTGTTAAAATTAGAAAGTTGCCTTAGGACTGCAGACAGGAATATAGATCCTCTTTAAAACATTTTATTAAGCTGCAATTTGAAAGGTGCTGGATTGGAATAGAACTGTGATAACAGAAGGAGGGACATTATTGATGGATAGAAAGAGGAAGTAACCCTCTTCGGATCACAGCTTTGAGAGATCGCCGTGACTTCCGTAAATATGGAGAGGTTGTTTATCATCATACGGATCTATCGTTACCCTGGTTTTAAGATCTGTCCAGTGTTTCAGCTTTATTCATTTCGTGGGCACCGCTGATAATATGTCCTACGATCATATCCGCTACTTTTGTGTCTCGAGTGCCGGTGTTCTCTCACACAAGCATACGCACACTCGCACCAACAAAAACACACACAGAAAGCGGAGCAAAGCAGAAACAGAAACATGTATTTTTCTAGGCAAAACACACACTGACTGACTTCCCACGGACAATATTTTAACAGTAGGCACTGAATACCCGACTGATGCACCTCACTTCTTCGAGACGTTGCTAAAAACATTGCAGGAGAACGCCCCCTAAGGCTCTCCCTCACAGAGCTGAACTGACCAATCAGAATCTGGGTCCCGCCTGCTTCATTTGCATATGGCTCACTAGTGAACGTGTATGCCATACGCGTTCACTAGTGAGCCATATGAACGGCGACTAGTTAACTAGTGGACACATATTAAAGCTTACACGTTAACTAGTGAAGGCAGAATGTTCACTAGTTAACTAGTTGCCGCCTCCTTTGACCTTACTAGTTAACTAGTGAGGCTCAAAATGTGCACTAGTTAACTAGTGAGGTCCAAAGTGTCCACTAGCTACACTAGTGCAATGGTTTTTACCTTACTAGTTAACTAGTTACACACACTTTATCTCACTAGTTAACTAGTGGAGCCTTAGAGGAGTCACTAGTAAACTAGTGACACAGATGTTTGTCTTACTAGTTAACTAGTGGAGGGCAATTTTTCTCACTAGTGAGGTTCTGTTATCAACATGTTAGACTTTGACCTTACATGTTACACATTTTTCTTACATGTAAGACCTTTCCTTCAACTAGTTTGGCTTTTGTTGCACTAGTGAGCAACTGTACGCGACTAGTTAGCTATTGATTCAACATGTATGGCTTTGTCTTAAACTAGTGGATCTTTTGAGCCCACTAGTTGTGCTTTTCTTCTCACTAGTTCATCACAATGACTTACTAGTTGACGCGTACGTGCAACTAGTTAACTAGTGAATTGTTTCAAAGTCATACATGTTGACTAGTGCATTTTTTGACACACCACTAGTAAACTAGTTGCACGTACACGTCAACTAGTAAGTCATTGTGTTGAACTAGTGAGAAGAAAAGCACAACTAGTGGGCTCAAAAGATCCACTAGTTTAAGACAAAGCCATACATGTTGAATCAATAGCTAACTAGTCGCGTACAGTTGCTCACTAGTGCAACAAAAGCCAAACTAGTTGAAGGAAAGGTCTTACATGTAAGAAAAATGTGTAACATGTAAGGTCAAAGTCTAACATGTTGATAACAGAACCTCACTAGTGAGAAAAATTGCCCTCCACTAGTTAACTAGTAAGACAAACATCTGTGTCACTAGTTTACTAGTGACTCCTCTAAGGCTCCACTAGTTAACTAGTGAGATAAAGTGTGTGTAACTAGTTAACTAGTAAGGTAAAAACCATTGCACTAGTGTAGCTAGTGGACACTTTGGACCTCACTAGTTAACTAGTGCACATTTTGAGCCTCACTAGTTAACTAGTAAGGTCAAAGGAGGCGGCAACTAGTTAACTAGTGAACATTCTGCCTTCACTAGTTAACGTGTAAGCTTTAATATGTATCCACTAGTTAACTAGTCGCCGTTCATATGGCTCACTAGTGAACGCGTATGGCATACACGTTCACTAGTGAGCCATATGCAAATGAAGCAGGCGGGACCCAGATTCTGATTGGTCAGTTCAGCTCTGTGAGGGAGAGCCTTAGGGGGCGTTCTCCTGCAATGTTTTTAGCAACGTCTCGAAGACAGTCGGGTATTCAGTGCCTACTGTTAAAATATTGTCCGTGGGAAGTCAGTCAGTGTGTGTTTTGCCTAGAAAAATACATATTTCTGTTTCTGCTTTGTGTGTGTTTTTGTTGGTGCGAGTGTGCGAATGCTTGTGTGTGAAGTATATGATCGTGGGACATTTTATAAGCGGTGCTCATGAAATTAATAAAGCAGAAACACTGGACAGATCTTAAAATCAGAAAAACGATAGATCCGTTTGAAGATAAACAACCTCTCCATATTTTGACTGCGGTCAACTCAGCCGTTGGTCAAATGAGCAGCGATTAATAGCGTCTTTACGGTGATCGCCGAGAAGCGGCACTGACGCTAGTACAAGAATACAATAATGTATGTTTTTGTGCTATATTTTTCGATAAAAATATGTTTTACCATAAGTTCTTAATAAAATTGGTACTGTTGGACTCAGTACTTGTTAGACTACTACCACAAGTACAATCATGTACTTTTACTGTGTACTTTTTTAGTAATACTGTCAAACTTCCCTCCCGAGTACAATAATTCATGTATTTGCTATGTTTGATGAGGGATAAAATGATTATTAGCCATAAGTTCTCAGTGAAAGTGGTACTGCTGGACTACTACCACAAGTACAATCAAGTACTTTTATCGTGTAGTCTTTGAGTAATACCCTGTCAATAATTAATGTATTCTGCTATAGACCTGGTACAGGGACAACCATTTTCATTTCAAACCTTTATTTATCCAGGTGTATCCCATTGAGATCATTGATCTCTTTTTCGAGGGAGACCTGCTCAAGTAGGTTCCACATGAAACATAAAAACATAAAACAACAAAAAGGACATCATACAGCATCAATACAGGGATTACAATTTACAATAACTATCCACAAGAACAGGTTCCAACAGCATCCGACTGAGTAGCATCCAACCGAGCTTTAAAAACATTTAGTGGCACCAGATTGCTCAGTTTCCATTTCATTTGCAGACTATTCCAAGACAGAGGAGCTGCGCATGTAAAAGCTATCTTCCTAAGACAGTTCTAGCAGTTGGCACATTTAATAAAACCACAGCACAGATCTCAGGCAGTAGCCACTTACAATTCGCCGTGAGATCAGGGAGCAGATGTAGGATGGAAGTTTCCCTAACATGGCTTTGTAGATGAACATGTACCAGAGACTGAGCCTCCCAGTTAGTGAAGGCAAACCAGCCCTTTCATACAGGGTACAGTGATGGGTTAATACTTTAGTTTGTCACAAATCTCAGTGCACTGTGATACGCAGCATCTAACTTGATCAGGTGATGGGCAGGTGCATTCATATAGACCAGATCCCCAGAGTCCAGCACAGGTCAAAAGGTCACAGAGCCTTTTCCTGGCCTCAAGAGAGAAGCAGGACTTGTTCCTGAAAAAGAAACCTAGCCTAACCCTCAGTTCTTTAAGCAGGTTATTGACATGAAGTTTAAAAGAGAGGCAATCATCCAGCCAGATAGCAAAAAGTCATTGAATCAACATTTGAGATATGGTCACGCTGAAGATTGAAAATAAACATTGATGTCAGACATTGAAAATGAACTAAAATGAACAAACAAAAAAAGAGCCATTATTTATTCAGTTAATTATTAGGATTTAATTCAATTATATGAACATTTTGTACATCTTTTGTTTACTTTAGCACACAAAACATTCACACAAAGTGTTCATTACTGTGCATTGTCCCTGCCAAATAAACAATTAAATGAAATGCACTAGAACAGGCGAAATATAGGTTAAAGTCATGTCTGGCTTCCCCATTAACATTCACAGCAAAAGCTTTGTTTTCCGAGACCTTATGCGCTGCGAGCATCGAGAGCCAAGCTCGTAAAAGATATTCTGAATGGCTTCAAAGGTATACCTCATCTCCTTTGGATAATCCATGTTCATTGCATAAAGTATGCCACAGAGGTATGCAAAGGCAGTAGAGGTCTGGTAGGTCATGCAGTACAATGGTCCCTTCCAACACAACAGCCACGTCTCGCACATTTGATGATATGGCGGCATCATCATCTTCAATGACGGTGAGGATGGCCACAGACACACCTCTGAGCAATCGTTCTTCATGGTCAGTGTCCTGAGGAAAAGTGAAATATGCATGAATGAGTGCTCTGGAAAACTAAACGACAAAATACATGTCCACTGATTCTAACTTTAGCACCGAGCTACTGAGTCTTAACATTCAGCTTGTGGAAGTTATAATTGCAACTCAACAGCACGGCTGCTATCACCCACCAACCTTGTTGTGCCGAGTTCTATAAAGAAGTATTTTCTGACAAAGAACACCAGACAACGATGGCCAGCTGTATCGGGTTGGCTGTTGCTCAAACAGCGCTGATATTTATTTTTAATTTTGGGTGAACTCATCGCGCTCGGGTTCATGAGGTGAAAACATCTCTGGGCTCAAAATTAAATCTTACACAAAGTGTATTATGCATAAAATGATTAGCATAAGCTATGAGGTCATAACATGTTTAAGCTACATTAAGCAATATTACTGGTATTGTGTAAGTGTATTTCCTACAGTTAGTATTACTTACCAAACACTCCAGAAGAAACTTGGTTGTGTCATCTCGGCAGGCCTCTCAGTGCTGCTGTCTTTCGGTGAGACACAATGTCAGATGTCTAAGGAGTACCCAGTGGAAACACACAAACATATCAATTAGTTTAGTGCCGTAGTGAATTTATACAAAATTCGACGTTGTGTATAGTAATGAGGAGGATAAAGAACAGGTCAGATCCCAGGAACATGCTTCAGTAAAAGACTGGCAAAAAAACACAAAAAAAACCTGCAATCCTGCGGACAATTTTAATTTCTACTTTTACAAATTAAAAATACGGAAAGACTCCACAGCAGTTACTGGAGAGTCACACAGAGTGATGGGGGCGGGTGGGGCTGCGTTCTTCCTAAAGTCCACAACCATCTCCACTGTCTTGAGAGTGTTGAGCTCCAGGTGGTTTTCCCCACACCAGGTCACCAGATGGTCCATCTCCCACCTGTAGGCAGACTCGTCCCCACCAGAGATGAGTCCGATGAGGGTGGTGTCGTCTGAACTTCAGGAGCTTGACAGACTGGTGACTGGAGGTGCAGCTGTTGGTGTACAGGGAGAAGAGTAGAGGGGAAAGAACGCAGCCTTGAGGGGAACCAGTGCTGATGGTCCGGGGGTCAGAGACGTGTTTCCCCAGCCTCACGTGCTGCTTCCTGTCAGACAGGAAGTCTGTGATCCACCTGCAGGTGGAGTCGGGCACGTGCAGCTAGGAGAGCTTGTCCTGCAGCAGAGCCGGGATGATGGTGTTGAAGGCAGAGCTGAAGTCCACAAACAGGATCCTGGCGTAGGTTCCTGCTGTGTCCTGGTGCTGGAGGAGGAAGTGAAGTGATAACTATTAGTAAACCATAATGATGGATGTTATTATCAGCAGCTGCCAATAGATCCCCTAAATCTTGTATGATGGACCTTTGACACACACACACACGTTATTGAGAGCATCCCAAGGGCATTGATTATTTCATAAGTCTAGAAGGGGGAACATAGTCTAACAACAGTTAGCTTTTGTTAATTTTACCTCGAGCCAAACGTGTGAGACTTGTTTCTGAAATCCCTTTCTCTTAAAGTGAATACATTAAAAAAACAAACAATGGACCTTACCCTAAAACTAACCACTGGATTGCTTGTCTAACATGACCTAGTCCATAAATGTGTTAAGGGTGGGAACCATTAAACGCACCCTCCCAGGCACTGCGTGTTAGCGAAGTACAACTGGGATTTCGAAGAAGAATATATGCTAGGTAAATTCTTAACAAAAAAGCAAACGTAACAAATTGAGCACTTGAGTTTTCATTAGCAGCCCCTAGCTACAGCTCCGGAACTTCGGTCAATACCGCTAACAGTCTATTTCCTTAAAATGGTACATATCACTCAATCTATATTTTCATCTTCAGTTGATGAAATCTTCATTATGTCCCTGTACACAACAAGATTCGAGCATTTTGTAATCCAGTGAGGAAATTCAAGACCAGTAAATATTGATTGATTAAACAACACTAAATAAAATGTTAGTGTTTTCTTCAAACTCAGACTCTCTGCTGCGGCTGTACCTTAAAAAGACAAAACAATTGTCTGATGATCTTTGTTGAACAAGGTCTGATTGTCCTGTACTTGTACAATGTGGGGTATTTTTAAATATTTTACTAAACCACATTCAATATTATGTTAGACACAAGTTAGTTATTACTCACATATCAAAGTCTTTTCATCTGCAAGATGGAAGAATAGCTGGGTGCTGCCTGGAGAGACTGATGAGGAGTCACCGGCTGGCTTCAGCATCACATCATCTCTTCCATAGTCTTCACTGTCCACTGGTGCTCTGTCAAAAGAGTGAACATCACAGCTGTCATGGTAACCCTTTGTTACACAACATACAACCAACATGTATCAAAAGTGACCCGAATTAGTTTAAATTGTAAATATATTTGCAATAAATTACTTTAATCATTCAGGATTCCAGGTATTCCTCAATTAACCTGTTTTTTGATCAACACCAATTCTAATTTTTATTTTTCCTTTCTTACTTTTTTAATAAAAATCATGTTTGTGTCACTACACTTCTAAGGCACAATATGGGTAAAAAATGATCCGTATTCTTTTCCTATGTTATTTCATGCATGGCTGAGTGTTTCTTTAAATACATTGTTTTTGATTACCACAAATCATTATTTTAATTCGCCCGTTCTAATTGATGAACTAAAATAGTTTATGTCAAGTGTGATAAAAATGCAAAAGAATAAAGATACTTTAATAATAATTTTGTTAAAAATAATTATTTTAGCAGAGATTTGGACAAAGCATGTATGATGTAGTAATACAACAACTATTTTAGTTCATACACTGTTACATTAGCTAGTCATGTTAGCTTGTAATATATAGAGCAGAGCTAACTAGCAAGTTAGCCTAACGTTAGCGGTAGGCAGTTTATGCTATGTTAGCTGTTGGCTACTGAATATTAACAAACTGGATTCCGCTGTAAAAAAGCTGTGAAACTTTACAATAAGATTGGCGACAACACTGTGACACCCCGCTGCGCGTTTATGTGTAATTGTCCCGCGTTGGAGACGAGAGGGTGGCGCGGCAGCACTGCAATAAGCTGTAAGCTAACGTTAGCAGCCACCTTGTTAACCTGTAAAGCCCGATTGTCCCGCCGGCGGTGGAAGACGCAACATCTTTCAAGAAACAGCATCTCAGGGCTTCTTAACATTTAACAACCTATTAATGATGCTTACTCACTTAACGGGAAGAAACTCAGCTAACTGACGTTAACCATTTTACCTAAACGAAACACAAGTCTAACACCAAGCAAATCACCACTTAGCGAAAACAGCTAACGGGGCTAACACAACTTTAGCACATAACTGGCAAAAGCGATCTTTTCTACTTCATGCTATCTGCACAAACGTATCATATGAAAGCTGAGATTCCACAGATTCCCTTAAAGTATATGTCTCATCACTCAAAACTCACTGAACTAGAAGAAGAAACGTAACCGTAAATACAAAATTAAACATTCACAAACTAGGGATTATCTAAATACATGTTTAACTCGATTACAGTCGCAGGACTCACATGATCTCAAGTCTTCCATTCTCTGTTGACGTCCCGCTGCTCATATTAAAAGGGTAGATGTAAAACATCAATCCAAAAACTCCTGGAGCAGACATACAGACAGAGTGAGCAGCTGCGCATGGAGACCCAATCAAACTTCTTCTTCTTCTTCTTCTTTGGTGTTTATTGGCAGTTGGCAAACCGACCCGCTCAAACTGACGTGGATGTTTCAAATTTGAACGACAGGCGCGGACAGTTCTCATTGGCAGGTTTCTTCGATGATGTTTATATTAACCAATCACATTCAAAGCAATATGTGAAGTAGCCAATTGCAATTTGTTTCTGTCCAAAGTCAAAATATCTCACATACTCACATAATGCAGAATTAAGTCGTTTAATAAATGTAAGTAACTCAAATAAATCATGTATATATATATATGTGTGTGTGTGTGTGTGTGTGTGTGTGTGTGTGTGTGTGTGTGTGTGTGTGTGTGTGTGTGTGTGTGTGTGTGTGTGTGTGTGTGTGTGTGTGTGTGTGTGTGTGTGTGTGTGTGTGCCCTTGTTTACAAATGAAATGTATTTCAAACAAGGACTACCTGAAGAATGTCTCTATGTTCAATTGCAATAAATGTAATGAATTCACCATGCACAGTCCACAAAAACGCAATATCACCCCCCATACCCCCAGTTCAAAGGTGGGCTCAAGTCAGAAAACAGATTTGTTTGCATCATCTCCAAATGCAAGTTATGCAAAGTGATGAAAATTGAAGTTGTCAATGGTTGTTTTGGCTGAATTCTATTTCAAGTGCCGTAGCTCTGGCTGTCGGCGTACGTCTGCATGTATTTTCTGAAAGTGCAAAAATACTGTAAATATCATATAGTACATTTACTTAAAAAAAAAAAATGAAATAAATGCTATTTGTTGTTATTGTCAAAATACTTAAAATAATGTTTTGGGTTGTTAATTTATAGTTCATATCTGTAATTGTACAGGATTTTGCAAGTTATTTAAAAAAAACATGATAATTACTGTAAAACATTAATTATTTCCTGTAAAATTCGGATCTTTTTTTACAGTGTATAGAATGTCTCAGTTCAAATCTTCCAGACGGTTTGAGAACTAGGCTATGCTGAAGGACACACGCCGGTTAGAATAGTCTATTCTGCACATGTGCAATGCTGCACAATTCAAATGTTAATTCGCAAAAATTAAAAATAACCAATTGAACCAAAATCCAATGTTGAATTAATGCAGTGGTTCCCAAAGTGTGACAGGCGCTTTAATCGCTGCATAGCCGATTTATTTGGACTAGAATTATCCAGGGGAGTCTAAACATTCTTTATAACACAGTTTTAGATTTGTAAAACCTTTATTCTATTTGTGAAAATACAAAAAGGGGAGATTTCGCAGCTTTTTTTTACATCTAGACCACATTAGACCAGGTCCTGATCTAAAACCACTATACCTACAGTTTTAGATTTGGGAAACCTTAATTCTATTTGTGAAAAAACAGAGGGAAATTACATTTATCAACATTTGTATTGAGAAAGTAGGCCTATAAGGGACATTTCGAGAATCATTGCACAGACACTGAACTGATTACCCAAGATCCTCAGCTATGGTTTAAGCTCGGTAATTGGATGTTTTAGCCGCAATGCACGCTGGGATATGGTGTTTATGCGATATGAAATCAGAAAAACATTTTCTTTTAAAATAAAATAATACTTTATTATGTGTGTGTGCTTGCTTTTCTCGTTGGAAGTCATCACATAACGGCATTGTAATACACGGTTCGGCTGCATGAAATATTACACATCTGCCCTAGTTCTTTATTTATAGAGCCCTGATTAGAAGACTTCTGGACAAACTGGAAGAAATGCCGCCGAAACTGAATATGTGACTTGGATCATAAATATATCAGCAATTAAACAACATCTTCCATTTCTCTTCACACAATACATCTCCTTGCAGTATCAACACTAATTCGGCTGACTTTTACATTTGATCTAATTCGTAGATAGGTTATATTTACACCATCACGGTGCACAGCTGATAGAAAAGGACTTGTAGTTTTTGAAGATATTACTGATTTTCTTTGAATATAATAATGTAAATACTGAGTCTGAAATAATATAGCAATATGCTGTAAAATGTATGTGAAAACATGAACATCTTCAGATGTTATACATACATAAGTGTCCAACACTAATAATAAAAAGTTATTATGGCTGTGTGTACCTTGTGTGCACCGCCTAGTGGTTAAAGCACGTTATTGAATTATTGTTTTTATGTGTTATATTTGATGAAAAACATATTAAGAGTACATACTTTCATATGGGGAAAGTAGAAGGTCAATGATAGAAATATAGAATATAAAAAATCAAGAAGATACTGTAAGTGATCTCTACAATAAAACAGTTTAGTGCCGGATGTACAAAGATATTAATATGAGGATGTGCAAAACAGACAAACTAATTAACCTTTATTTAAACATTAAAACATACTTTAGATTAAGGTCTTCTTTTAAATATTAACGTCTAATATATTGCTTTCCTGCAATGTTAACTATGTTGAAGCACTTATTTTAACTGATATTATACATATTAATTATACTATTATTTAGATAGAATAAGAAATCTGCAGAATACGACAGTGTAATGGTGGAGGTATATACACATATTGAAAGATGTCTTGTAATGCACTGTTGAGGAAGCTGCGACCCAAGTTTTTCATTCATTGCATAACTACACCGTCGTTGTGTATAATATGATATGTCAATAAACCTTATAAAATCTTGAAATCTTGAAGGGGATGTGCAAAATAGCCATTATATACAGTCTTTAAATAACTATTAGAGAATAACGAGTAATGAATATACTTTATAAAGATCTGCAGATAAATGTTTAGTCTTCTCAAGCACGAACTATCAAATATCTCTCCTGATTGTTGGCACTTGACAATCACCTTCCCGGAATTTTACTCAGGTGTAACTAAAGTCTGATTTAAGGGTTGTTTATATTTCACATCATTAATCAGAATCTGCAAAGTAACTCAAATAAATGTAGTGGAGTAAAAATACCAGGTTAACCTCTGAATTGTAGTGGAGTAGAATTACAAAGTAACAATGAGCTGTCATGTGGGTATATATTAATGCTGCGCATTATGTACACGAGCGATTTTCACCCATTTATTAATTATATGTTTTAAATTTGATAACACCAATGTGTTTAATACTGGCAACTTCTAATTGTGGGAAAAACGAAAACGTTCCCAGTAGAGACGTCCCATAGAACATGTTGCGAAACACAATAGCCAGCATGTGTAGTTCTGGGGGGGCGTTCGAGTCAAGTTTTCGATGGTCTGCCGTGGTTTCGTTCCATTTCAAAGAGCTGTTTGACGCTCGGCGTAACCTTGGCGCACTGCCACTCCAACATCCAATCCCAGAGCTTGAAGATTAATCACGGGGACTGTAGTCCTAAACGATAGCTGGGGATTATGGGTAGTGTAGTGTCTTCGGCCATCCTAAACTCGATGATGCTCGAAATGTCCCTTATAGGCCTACGTCTGTTTCCGGTTATTTTTATTTTGAAATTCAGTTCCTGATGGACGGACAAAAAAGCCCGTGATTATGGAATTAAACAAATAAATAAAAACAAGGATAATTGTGTGTTATTGTTGAGTAAATACAGATTTCAGTATTCTGAGGCTCTGAGCCCATTTCTTTTCCTCACTGATGGCAAAAAAAGTCAGACATTATACGATTTAAAATAAAAACAATGTTCGTAGCTTGATATTGAGTAAGAAGACGTTTTTATGAACTCCACAGCTTCCGGTCTTCCAAGACCCGACCGGACAAAAAGACGTGGTGCAGGCACGAAACATACTACCAATAGAAATACATTGCTTTTAAAATCGTTCTGTGTGACACGAACAAAAGGGGAAAATCGCGTTGGTGAACACGAATCAACAGATTAAATGTCGTGAGACTCGTGACTATAACACGAAATGCCGTGTTGATTATTCAGCTATTTCAGGACATCGAGGCTATACATGTTGTTGTTTATACCGTTTTTTAAACCTTTTATTTTAAATATTCAGCTTTTTCTGCATTTTTGTAGCTAAAAGCAGCTACATATTCAGCTTTTTCTGCATTTTCAGCTAAATTCTGCCACAAATGTTCACAGTTTACAACAATCGCACGCATTTTCTGCAGGAAATGCATTTTCTAGTTCTGGGTGCATTCCATATTTTAAACACACAAACATTGACACTTTATGATTATGATGATTATTATGATTACGATGATTATTATTATTATTATTATTATAATTATTATTATTCATAATAATAATATTTGTGTGTGTGGTTTAAGAAGGGCGGCGCCCTAGCGCCCTCTATAGACCAGCCGCCACTGCTTATAATGTGACTCTCGTGTCTGTTACATTTCATTTCTGGCAAATCTAATAAGTGGCGACATCTTCGGAACATTATGACAGACGAAAACGAAAATGGCACTCAGCAATTCAACAGTGTAATGAATCGCGTTTTTAATGCGCTTGACGTTGCCAGACGGGATCTTGCAGCGCAGCGCAACGACAATGTGCTGCGAGTCACCAGGAACACGTTTCGGAGACGGCGGAGGGCTCCAACAACGGGTATCATTTCAGTTCTTAAATGTGCATTAGCATTAGCATTGTCCATTTCATATTGTGCTGATGCATTGGTCTTAAATCATATATAGTGCAAGGCAAGCTTATTTAAAAAGTTTTGTTCACGTTACATTTGCAGTGGATTCCTAATGTATCGAGTTTTAACGTTTTCATTTTAAGTTTGAGCCGGAAGAGCAAGCTAACTACTGCTGTGTAGCCTACATAAAGCCTACATAAACTTACTGTGCCAGGACAAGTTGTGTATTTTAAACCAACTGGATAAATATTACAGTTATAAAGATGAAAATATTTAAGCAATAGTCGTAAAAGTATTTAAGCAGTAGTGTACTTGAATGTTATGTTTTGGAGAAGCTCCCACAAATCTTTAAAAAGGAATATTATAACTTGTTCATAATTATACAAAAATGTGAGAACTATGACAACTCAATTTCAGTATAAATGCTAACGTCCTTGACTCAACAGGCCAATTATACTTAGGGATACCAACTTTGTTATGTCTTTTTCTAATGACAATTAAGCAGTTATTACAAATAACATACTCCACTAAATACAGCTGCTATTTCTGCTATAGACAGGCTATATCAGTATTAACAAAATCTGTTTCACAATTTAAATGACAAATCTGTCATTTAAATTGTGAAATATTTAAATGTTATATCCATGGCTTAGGACATTACATTACGAAGCTGTATCATACGGTAATCCTATATCTTTCTTTCTTTCAAAATGGCGGACTGTAGGATAGACGATAAGTAAAGCATGCAAGAGAAAAAACGTTATACATAAAAATGGTCATCCATACATTTTCTCCCTCCTTTCCAGACTCAATGGAGCAATTTAGTAAATAAAGTTATTCAATTTTTAACGGTGCTTATTTGGTATAATAATTTGTAATAATTTACATTCTGTCATTTTACAGGGGCATCAAATGAATCTGCCGGAGTTTGGAGGGTGAGACTTTTTCTGTTGGCTATGGCGGACCAATCCGTCCTTCCAGCAGCTACAGAGAGCAGCCGACTGTCAAGAGAAGGTTTAGGTAAATAATTAAATAGGTTTTAAAAATGAGCATCCACTTAAGACTGATTCATTATCTGCACAGGAAATGCACACAATTGTTTGCACACCAATCAACTTCATTGAAGACTTTTCAATGTTTTATATGAATATTAAATCTGTATGGCCTGGGTGCAAGGTTGAAAACATTAAAAATAATCTCTGTAATCCATCACCTCCACTTTTGGCAGCAATGCTTACCTTTAGTGCCTAAAAGCATACACATTATGCCTATTCTATCATTGGCTTACATTGTTCAAATATTAATAATAGCTTTTTCCCATTCATAACAAAGTCAATGTCTATGATGAGCCTTCATTGATATGGCACCTTTTTTGACCATATGTTCATAAATGTATATTCTTCACGTCATATAAAGACACGATATGGCTTATAATCTAAATTATAATTATAGTTATTTATAGAGGCAGTATATTGACTGACACCTTTTTCTTTTTCTTTTTTACAGGAATCCCAGCTCATGACATGCAAGGGGTTGTTTCGGAACGAAGCTATGTCAAGCTCTCAATGAGTCTTTTAGAGTTCAACAGTTATGTTTGCCAAAGTTTTCCTAAAATTCCATTAAATATGATTGGGTTCACTCTGGCAAGAGCCAGCAACTGCAGGCTACTAACACAACTGCAGGCTACTACTATGGCAGACCTTAAAAGATCTATTGGCAGGAGCAGGGTTTATATAATCCCGCAGGCAGACATACCAACATCGTTAGTGGTGAGTTGTTGTTTTGAGCCTATTCTTTACTACTGTTACTATGTTATAAATTCTACATATATATATATTATACTTAATTCTTTAATATTAGGAGATTGATATTGGTTATTTTTTAAGCTGCTTGTTTCGTCCATCAAGTTCTCCTAAACTTCTTTATCATCCACCCCACAGATGGCTTCATCTTCTGCCTCTGCAGCCTTTAGACCTGCAGGAGCACCCTCTACCTCGGCCACTGATTCTGCAGGAGTACCCTCTACCTCGGCCACTGATTCTGCAGGAGCACCCTCTACCTCGGCCACTGATTCTGCTGGAGCACCCTCTACCTCGGCCACTGATTCTGCAAGAGCACCTTCTGCCTCGGCCGCCTCTACCTCGGCCACTGATTCTGCAAGAGCACCTTCTGCCTCTGCAGCCTTTAGACCTGCAGGAGCACCCTCTACCTCGGCCACTGATTCTGCAGGAGCACCCTCTACCTCGGCCACTGATTCTGCTGGAGCACCCTCTACCTCGGCCACTGATTCTGCTGGAGCACCCTCTACCTCGGCCACTGATTCTGCAAGAGCACCCTCTGCCTCGGCCGCCTCTACCTCGGACACTGATTCTGAAGGAGCACCCTCTGCCTCGGCCGCCTCTACCTGGGCCGCCACTGAAACTGCAGGATCAACCGCTGCCCCCATACCCCCATCAACTTCTGTATCTATGGACGCTGATGTATGTAAAAAATATCTTATTATGAATTCATCTCAGGACATTTTCGAAAATAAACATAGTAAAAGACGGTTGGATGTAATTGTTACCTCTTGTCAATCAACAGGTGGAAGGTTTGCATTCCGCACAATGGGTAAATGCTGGGACTCCAGAGGTAAAGCTTTATATGGCTCTATAGTTCAGTATTTGTAGTATATACGTTTTAATAAGGACATTAACATTCCATGCACCAATTTTACTTTCAAGGTCTTTTACAGAAGGTCACGTTTGGAACAACCAAACAGGTATTTATAGATAATGGTGTTTTATACATAATTAACACAGTGTATTGGTTTTGAATGTAAGAAAACTGAATACCCTGTTCTCATCCTTTATATATTCTATGAATAGTGACCTCTTAAAAGAAAGACACATTTTTTTTTTCTAGGAATTCCTTCAATGATTTTTTAATTGATGATTCTGATGAGGAGGAAGAGGGCGAGGACGAGGCTTTTGGGGCTTTGGAAATTGATGTCTTTCCCGTGGTAAGCTTTATTTGTCATTATTAAAAAATAGGACAACATTTGTTTCCAGGAACTGATAATGACACATACTAAATGCATTTCCGAAAGCACCAGTACCCAAGACAGACAACCCCTCTTCACCAATCACCAGTCATGTATAATGGACTTTATACATTTTTAATCATTTAGGAAGAAGTGGATCTGACCGTCCTTTTAAGTGACTTCAAAAAGGATTTCGTTTCTGATGGCCTAGTCAGTAGCATCTGCATCAGGAGGAAGAAACTTCTTGAGAGTGCAATAAAAGCCATCTCAAGGGTTACATTCTGCTGGAACAATTCCCCCTACATAGAATTTGTAGGAGAAGATGGAGATGACATGGGAGGACCACAGAGAGAGTTTTTCAGGTCTGAATAACCTCATTTAGTGTATGATTCTTAATCATAATGTGTCCTCGTTTTCAGGTTGACTGCAAAGTAATAGTACTGTATTTTTTTCTCAATTGATTTATTGTAGACTCTTGATGATAGAAGTACAGACATCCATGGGAATATTCGAGGGAAAGGCTGGTCAGGTTTTTCTTACCTATGACCAAGCGGCATTAGATGGCCACAAGTATTTCCAAGCAGGCCGCCTAATTGCGTGGTCAGTAGCACACGGAGGTCCGTGTATCAAAGCCCTGGATCCCAGCCTGTACCAGCTGATGTGCGGCCAGGAGCCTCAACTGGAGCAATTTGACTGCAGTGTGCTGCCTGATCCGGATGTTCAAAGCAGAGTAAAAAGGGTGCCTGATTATTTTTATGTTATTAATTAATTAATATTTATTAGGATTTGATAGAAACAAATACATTCCTTCTTGGTCAGTCAAAGTTTGTAAAAGCATAAAAAGCATTTCTACTAAACCTTTGTAATTTATCAATCCGGCTACATTGTTTTATCTCTAAGATCCTACAGTGCAAGACTGCAGAGGACCTGTCTGCCCTCCAGAAAGACTTGGGGGACTGGATCTCTGAGTGTGGCGTCCCTGGCATCTTCAGTGCCACTATCGGAGAAATTCCGAAGATTTATGCCTATGTAGTTAAGCACTACATATTTCTCAGGTAAACAAAAACACTTATAAACAAAAAAATATAAAGTCATAGACATTATGAAACACTGTTAATATAAAAGCCATAACTTACTGTATGCTACTAATATTTAACATTTTGAACACTGAATATTTTTGTGTTTTCCTTAATGTAGGTTAAAATGTTGCAAATTATGTATGCTCTTTCCTTTTATCACTGCTTTTTAGTCTTTTCCCAAAAAAAAACATCAGTTTTTCTTCAGGTTATATATATGTTTGATCTTTGTTGGCTTATAGAACGGCCAAGATGGTGAACCAATTGACGGAGGGCATGAATGCTTTTGGGAACCTGTGGGACCTGGTCAGGAACAACTGGATTGCCTTCCTTCCCTGCTTCACCAACATGAGGACCCCGCTGACAAAATCCTCCTTTAAGGCCATATTGAAATATGAATACAGTCCAAGAGGAACAAATCACCGGGAAAAAGAGGAGGACACGATATACAGCTGGGAGTTGTTCCTAAACCTCATCGAAGGTACATTTTATACCTTAAGGAAAATTTAAAAGCACCTCATATGAAATGACTACAACTCAGTAAATACTGTTATTGATGGATGCTTTACAAAAAAGAAAATCGATTTAATTTAATATCAATGTAGATAATGCAAATACAAAAAGGGGCAAATACACATGTTGATGTCAATATACCATAAAGCCAAATAAATGTAAACTACATTATTGATTAATGTTTGATGTTAAATTACTTTAGTGATATTATTATGTTCCACATTTGACTTTAAAAATGAAAATAAATATTATTCCAATATACACTTTTGTCATTGGCAGACAAACTGACTGAACTGACATTTGAGGACCTGCTGATTTTCATCACTGGGGCAGATGAAGTTCCAACGCTTGGCTTTCCAAACAAGCCCTCCATTGACTTTTATACACAGGAGGCCGGCGTGCGTCGTTTGCCATATGCCTCAACCTGTGCTATGACGTTGTTCCTACCAAGAGGCATCACAGAGGAACAAGAGCTTCACAACATACTGAACCAGTCAGTGAAAGACTCGTTGGGCTTTTTAAAGGTCTAGAAATATAGACAAGGAGGAAGAGAGGAGTAGGAGGAGGATTGGGAGGGTGTGCAGAGTGTGAGGATAAGATGAGGGAGAAATTATTACTGCAATTTTGTGAACTTTGACATTATTGCCATAAATATGGAAACTTAATAATAATAATAATGTCCCCTCACACTTAATAGTTTTTGGCCCTCACATTATGTTCTTTCAATTAGAACATGTTTTGAATCTGTCTAACACAAAGCAGATACCTGTCCTTTAAGTCAGTTGTTCCACTCATTGCATTTTGGAGATCTTGCTGTTGTTCAGAGCTCAGGATAATGTGTGGTTGTGGCACTATCACTGCTCGTTCAAGATCATCATTGTTTGCTTGCAACTGATCGAGCCGTATGCCATGTCTTGCCAAGCCATCTTCAATATTTTCTTGGCTGTAGGGATCATTTCCAAAGACATTGTCAATAGCTGTTGAATGTTGCTCCCTGTTGGCTAGCATGCCCTCCATCCAAATATGTGTTGGTGTACGATTGTTAGCAGTTCTTAGTCTATGGTTGTTCCAGGCATGTCTGAATAAATCTAGTCTTTTTTGGATTTCTGGTTTAAAAACGATTTGTAGTGCCATTTTCTGAATGTCATCTCCGGGGTTCAATATTTCTTCATCTTCAAAGGAATAAAAAAGTGTGTAAAAATAGTGCACAACCTGCTGGAAAACATCTCTCCAAAGACGCTCAATACGTTGGTTGTGTACAGACTGGCCTGTAATGTGCCTCGCTTCTCCGTTTCCCTGTAGAAGGTTCATCAAGAGGGCAACTAGAGTGTTCTCCCCGCCGTGGTCAGACCTGACTCTGGATGGTAACCCATACCGACAGGTAGCTCGAACAAAATGGGTCAACACTGTCAAAGCTGTGTTGTCAGTGCCGCAGTTGATAAAAGTTACGAGTCTGGAGTTCCCATCAATTCCGGCATGTGTCACAAACCCCCACCTGTACAAATAATCGAATGAATAGAACAAGGAATTAATGCATTACATCAACTACCTTAAAGGTTATCTTTATAACATTTGTTCAATATATCCAATACTTCTATAAATGTTGTTGATAATAAAATGATTGAGATTATATAGTGAAAGAGGAAAATAATAAACACAACTACGATGGATTAGAAGATCATATTGACTGCTATAATTACTTTCTTTCAAAGTCTAGAGCTGATTACCGAATGAGACGCATATGGCCATCTATGTGCCACAAGCTGTTAGGAAAGGGCACATAGTAGGTTCTCCTAGCCACAGTCTGGCCCCATCTCTGTGCTGCTGCAGCAGGATCGATTTGCTTTAGAGTCTCTCTAACTCTTCTTCTTTGTACCACAATCCCTTCTGCGTGCAGGTATGCCCTCATCATCTGAAAGTGGTTGATTTAAAGACAAATAAGATACAGATCATTATCTATAAAATGATATATATAAAAAACTCTAAAAGGGAATATTAACTAGTATGCTTACTTCTGAACCTGATCTAGGAAACTGATTGTGGAGTCTCCTGACATGCTCTTCTAGGTCAGGATCACTAATGGTAGTGAATCTGTTCCTTGCTGAAGTATTTAAAGACTTCATTTTTTTATGAAGGAATGAGGAGGAACAGCCCAACATCCTTGCCATTGCTCTCACGGTAAAACCTTGACCTAGGAGAAGCTCAATTTGCCCCCTCGTTATGTCAAGAGCAGGTCTTCCTCGTCTTCCTTATGATATGGAAATAAAAAGGAAAATATATAAACATATGTATAATTATTATAACAGCTCATCAGAACGTTCATCAACAGAACAATGATTTTTTAAAAGTTAAGTAAGTCTGTTAAAAACAGGTCACATTAATATTCACGTGAGTTCAAACTTATATAAACTGGTAAAAAAAACATATAGAGTTTTATTATAAACCTGTCCCTTCCCTTTAACTTTTATCCATTTGACTATATCCTAATTACAAGAATGCAGGTTTTTTTCCTCATCAAAAATGAGGTATAACACATTTCTTTGCCATAGCTTCTTAATGACATTGATACTGTTGGATACAGTATTAGTAAGACCAGTACCAACAATACTATGAAGTACTTTTACTGTCAACTTTTTGAGTAATCCTCTGTCAAAGTCCTCTCCTGAGTACACGAAAGCATTTTTTTCTTTTCTTTTTAATAAGCCTTAAAAGAATGTTCTTCATGAGACTGGAATTGTTGGACAGAGTATTTTAAGAGGATATGGTAGACATGATATATAAAGTATTTCCATTCAGTACTCCAGCAGGAGCATTTAACCATTGGAAAGTCTTCACAGAATGTCCTGGATAGCTGTTCACAACTTTCCTTCAGCACAGTGCCACACACCCTTGTCACTTTAATTGAACTGTTATGATGCTGTTATCTTTTAATATATGATTATTTCTCTGCCCCTAGTTCTTTCCTCACAGATTCTTCAGTCTCATCATTCCATCAGTCCCAGTCAACGCCTCCAGCACACTTCCAGGGTCTGACTCCAGAGAGATATTGTCCTGATGCTGTACAAGGGTTATGCCCCATGATCACAAAATGATCCCTGTGTGCCAATGAGCTGATATCATGTCTGGGATTAACGTTACATCAGCCTTTGTAAAAACAATTATTTCCTTTTTTCTCTTTTCTCTTCCCTTAACTGAATAGTCCTGTCTTTAAGTAATGAAATGTAGAGTCCCTTTCTTTCACCATTTTAAGTCTGCAAAACAGGCATTGTTACTGTATGTGTTTTGAGAAATTACACAATAAATGGCCCAGAATTGTTCATTATGAAGTTTGACTGTTGTTGGCTTGAAGAAATACATTCTGGCTAAGCCGTCCAGGTGAAATAGGCTTTGTTTTGCAATATTTATTATTATGTCACCAGTTATTTAAATAAATCACTATCAGAGGATAATACAAGGAAACCTAATACTGCCTTTATCTAAAGAGCCATTGAAGCCCATGAATAATTGAACCTTCCGCAAATATTTTCATCTGCTGTATTAGTAACGTTCCCACGTGTTTTCAAATTGAAATTAAAGGACTAATATCTGTACAGAACATTATACAAATATGCTTCACCTGCGGTATTTTAATTTTTAAAAGTGTTCAGAAAGACTCAATCAATTATATATATCTATATATATAATATCTATATTGTTATTAACTTCAACCAAAGTACTGTTAATGCACTGTGCTCATGTAGGGTGAAGAGCCCTCCTGTGGGGAAACATAGAAACTGCACTTAAACCACTTTGTGCTTTTTAACCGGTTTAAAATAGTTTTTTTCACTTTTAAAATACATGCTGCCCTAGATATAAGTACAAATGAAGTCTGAAATGCAGTGCCTAACTCACCTGAATGCACAAGGTGTGCTGCATGGAAACCAGTATGTAGGGCATTGGAAGCTTGAGGTTCGGAGATGAAAGATCTGAGATCAGTGAGACTTTGAACTATATCCTGCACAGCCTCGGCGCTGATGGTATCTCCAACCCTTCTTACGTTAGCTATAGAGCTGTTGATAGCGTAAACTTCTGTTCGGCCCAAAGAACCTTGATTAAATGCTCTTTGAATCTCAGTACATCTTCTTCTTATACGTCTCAGTACAACGTCCGCCATGTTTGTGTATGAACTTCTGTGAAGATTGATGGGTGAGGTCTATCTTAAGAGCCAATAGGAGACCTCGATGCATTATTTCCCCTCCTCCTCATTAGCATTCTGTGCGACTAGTGCGACTAGTGCGACTAGTGCACATTTGGGATCCACTAGTGCGACTAGTGAACATTTTAAGCCCGACTAGTTCACTAGTGGAATTTCAATGTATCTCACTAGTTAACTAGTAAAGGGCGAAGGGTTCACTAGTTAACGTGTAGACATTTTGAGCCCCACTAGTTAACTAGTAAGGCCAAAAGACGCGTCAACTAGTTAACTAGTGAACCTTTTGCCTTTACTAGTTAACTAGTGAGTGATTCTGGGTGCGACTAGTTAACTAGTGCAGACAAATGTATGCCACTAGTTAACTAGTTGTGCTTATTTTGTGTAACTAGTTAACATGTCAGAGCTTTTGCAGCGCACTAGTTAACATGTAAGACTTTTAGCGTCACTAGTACGGTCAGAGGGTCACTAGTTCATGAAAAAGCTTACATGTTGATACTTTGGTGCAACTAGTGCTGCTCCTGGCGTCACTAGTAAGGCTTATGTGCTAACTAGTCGGACAAAAGTGCCACTAGTCGCTGAAAAAGACTGACTAGTGTAATGTTTTATTGAACTAGTAAAGCAGAATGCCAAACTAGTTTGACCATATCTCTAACAAGTGGAATCAAAGAGCCAACTAGTGTAGACAGCTGCCGTCTGATATCAAGGATGTGGAATAAATACTCAAATGGCTTGCCATAGTGGCTCACTGCGTTAACGCTCGCCCCTGGATGCGGTTGGTCGCGTGTTCGAGTCCATGCTGTGGCATACTTTTTTTCATTTTCACCCTTTTTCTATGGATCTCCAAAAAGTCAACTTTGACTTTTTCTGAGACTGGAGGAATTCAAGGGGAGTTTTCAAGGGACTCTACCCGCCTTATGAGGCACTATTTTCAAATACTTTTTTCCATTTTCACCCTTTTTCTATGGATCTCCAAAAAGTCAACTTTGACTTTTTCTGAGTCTGGAGGAATTCAAGGGGAGTTTTCAAGGGACTCTAGCCGCCTTATGAGGCACTATATTCGAATACTTTTTTCCATTTTCACCCTTTTTCTATGGATCTCCAAAAAGTGAACTTTTACATTTTCTGAGTCTGGAGGAATTCAAGGGGAGTTTTCAGGGGAGTGCGTTCTCTCTGCCATCTCCTCCCTGTGTGTGTGTTGCTGCATGCAGCAGCTGCGTGTGTGTGTAAACTGCCCCTCCCCCTCGCAAGCAGGCGGGGGAGAGAGAGATGTTTCGTCTCGATTTACACATGCTATGACTCCGGGGGTACTTCCATTCGCTTCGTCTTGATCTGTTGATGTTATTTCATGTCTCGTTTGTCCATTGTGACGGTGGGAAAGCCAGGGAAATGTCCCGGAGATATACTGAGAAATCTTTGTAACAGCATTTTCCTGCGATCAAAGCTGTTCGCAGCTACGAGGCTGGGACCGCTTCCATTCGCTGCGTCTTGATCTGTAGATGTTATTTAATGTCTCAATTGTTCATTTTGATGGAGAAAAAGTTGTATATTTAGTAAATTCAGAGTGTCTAAGATGCACAAGTAGGCATGTTTGAGTACTCAGGTCCAGCGGCTCACTGCGTTAATGCTCGCCCCTGGATGCGGTTGGTCGCGTGTTCGAATCCATGCTGTGGCATTCTTTTTTTCATTTTCACCCTTTTTCTATGGATCTCCAAAAAGTGATCTTTTACATTTTTCTGAGTCTGGAGGAATTCAAGGGGAGTTTTCAGGGGAGTGCGTTCTCTCTGCTATCTCCTCCCTGTGTGTGTGTTGCTGCATGCAGCAGCTGCGTGTGTGTGTAAGCTGCCCCTCCCCCTCGCAAGCAGGTTGGGGAGAGAGAGATGTTTCGTCTCGGTTTACACATGCTATGACTCCGGAGGTACCTCCATTCGCTTCGTCTTGATCTGTTGATGTTATTTCATGTCTCGTTTGTCCATTGTGACGGTGGGAAAGCCAGCGAATTGTCCCGGAGATATACTGAGAAATCTTTGTAACAGCATTTTCCTGCGATCACAGCTGTTCACAGCTACGAGGCTGGGACTGCTTCCATTCGCTTCGTCTTGATCTGTAGATGTTATTTAATGTCTCATTTGTTCATTTTGATGGAGAAAAAGTTGTACATTTAGTGAATTCAGAGTTTCTAAGATGCAAATGTAGGCATGTTTGAGTACTCAGGTCCAGTGGCTCACTGCGTTAATGCTCGCCCCTGGATGTGGTTGGTCGCGTGTTTGAATCCATGCTGTGGCATACTTTTTTTCATTTTCACCCTTTTTTCTATGGATCTCCAAAAAGTCAACTTTTACATTTTCTGAGTCTGGAGGAATTCAAGGGGAGTTTTCAGGGGAGTGCGTTCTCTCTGCCATCTCTTCTTCCCTGTGTGTGCGTTGCTGCATGCAGCAGCTGCGTGTGTGTGTGTAAACTGCCCCTCCCCTTCGCAAGCAGGCGGGGGAGAGAGAGATGTTTCGTCTCGATTTACACATGCTATGACTCCGGGGGTAGTTCCATTCGCTTCGTCTTGATCTGTTGATGTTATTTCATGTCTCGTTTGTCCATTGTGACGGTGGGAAAGCCAGGGAAATGTCCCGGAGATATACTGAGAAATCTTTGTAACAGCATTTTCCTGCGATCACAGCTGTTCACAGCTACGAGGCTGGGACCGCTTCCATTCGCTTCGTCTTGATCTGTAGATGTTATTTAATGTCTCATTTGTTCATTTTGATGGAGAAAAAGTTGTACATTTTGTGAATTCAGAGTGTCTAAGATGCAAAAGTAGGCATGTTTGAGTACTCATGTCCAGTGGCTCACTGTGTTAACGCTCGCCCCTGGATGCGGTTGGTCGCGTGTTCGAATCCATGCTGTGGCATACTTTTTTTCATTTTCACCCTTTTTCTATGGATCTCCAAAAAGTCAACTTTGACTTTTTCTGAGTCTGGAGGAATTCAAGGGGAGTTTTCAAGGGACTCTACCCGCCTTATGAGGCACTATTTTCAAATACTTTTTTCCATTTTCACCCTTTTTCTATGGATCTCCAAAAAGTCAACTTTGACTTTTTCTGAGTCTGGAGGAATTCAAGGGGAGTTTTCAAGGGACTCTAGCCGCCTTATGAGGCACTATTTTCGAATACTTTTTTCCATTTTCACCCTTTTTCTATGGATCTCCAAAAAGTTAACTTTTACATTTTCTGAGTCTGGAGGAATTCAAGGGAAGTTTTCAGGGGAGTGCGTTCTCTCTGCCATCTCCTCCCTGTGTGTGCGTTGCTGCATGCAGCAGCTGCGTGTGTGTGTAAACTGCCCCTCCCCTTCGCTAGCAGGCGGGGGAGAGAGAGATGTTTCGTCTCGATTTACACATGCTATGACACCGGGGGTACTTCCATTCGCTTCGTCTTGATCTGTTGATGTTATTTAATGTCTCGTTTGTCCATTGTGACGGTGGGAAAGCCAGGGAAATGTCCCGGATATATACTGAGAAATCTTTGTAACAGCATTTTCCTGCGATCACAGCTGTTCGCAGCTACGAGGCTGGGACCGCTTCCATTCGCTTCGTCTTGTTCTGTAGATGTTATTTAATGTCTCATTTGTTCATTTTGATGGAGAAAAAGTTGTACATTTAGTACATTTCAGAGTGTCTAAGATGCACAAGTAGGCATGTTTGAGTACTCAGGTCCAGTGGCTCACTGCGTTAATGCTCGCCCCTGGATGCGGTTGGTCGCGTGTTCGAATCCATGCTGTGGCATTCTTTTTTTCATTTTCACCCTTTTTCTATGGATCTCCAAAAAGTGAACTTTTACATTTTCTGAGTCTGGAGGAATTCAAGGGGAGTTTTCAGGGGAGTGCGTTCTCTCTGCCATCTCCTCCCTGTGTGTGTGTTGCTGCATGCAGCAGCTGCGTGTGTGTGTAAACTGCCCCTCCCCCTCGCAAGCAGGCGGGGGAGAGAGAGATGTTTCGTCTCGATTTACACATGCTATGACTCCGGGGGTACTTCCATTCGCTTCGTCTTGATCTGTAGATGTTATTTAATGTCTCATTTGTTCATTTTGATGGAGAAAAAGTTGTACATTTAGTGAATTCAGAGTTTCTAAGATGCAAATGTAGGCATGTTTGAGTACTCAGGTCCAGTGGCTCACTGCGTTAATGCTCGCCCCTGGATGTGGTTGGTCGCGTGTTTGAATCCATGCTGTGGCATACTTTTTTTCATTTTCACCCTTTTTTCTATGGATCTCCAAAAAGTCAACTTTGACTTTTTCTGAGTCTGGAGGAATTCAAGGGGAGTTTTCAAGGGACTCTACCCGCCTTATGAGGCACTATTTTCGAATACTTTTTTCCATTTTCACCCTTTTTCTATGGATCTCCAAAAAGTGAACTTTTACATTTTCTGAGTCTGGAGGAAATCAAGGGGAGTTTTCAGGGGAGTGCGTTCTCTCTGCCATCTCTTCTTCCCTGTGTGTGCGTTGCTGCATGCAGCAGCTGCGTGTGTGTGTGTAAACTGCCCCTCCCCTTCGCAAGCAGGCGGGGGAGAGAGAGATGTTTCGTCTCGATTTACACATGCTATGACTCCGGGGGTACTTCCATTCGCTTCGTCTTGATCTGTTGATGTTATTTCATGTCTCGTTTGTCCATTGTGACGGTGGGAAAGCCAGGGAAATGTCCCGGAGATATACTGAGAAATCTTTGTAACAGCATTTTCCTGCGATCACAGCTGTTCGCAGCTACGAGGCTGGGACTGCTTCCATTCGCTTCGTCTTGATCTGTAGATGTTATTTAATGTCTCATTTGTTCATTTTGATGGAGAAAAAGTTGTACATTTAGTAAATTCAGAGTGTCTAAGATGCACAAGTAGGCATGTTTGAGTACTCAGGTCCAGTGGCTCACTGTGTTAACGCTCGCCCCTGGATGCGGTTGGTCGCGTGTTCGAATCCATGCTGTGGCATACTTTTTTTCATTTTCACCCTTTTTCTATGGATCTCCAAAAAGTCAACTTTTACATTTTCTGAGTCTGGAGGAATTCAAGGGGAGTTTTCAGGGGAGTGCGTTCTCTCTGCCATCTCCTCCCTGTGTGTGCGTTGATGCATGCAGCAGCTGCGTGTGTGTGTAAACTGCCCCTCCCCTTCGCAAGCAGGTGGGGGAGAGAAAGATGTTTCGTCTCGATTTACACATGCTATGACTCCGGGGGTACCTCCATTCGCTTCGTCTTGATCTGTTGATGTGATTTCATGTCTCGTTTGTCCATTGTGATGGTGGGAAAGCCAGGGAAATGTCCCGGAGATATACTGAGAAATCTTTGTAACAGCATTTTCCTGCGATCACAGCTGTTCACAGCTACGAGGCTGGGACCGCTTCCATTCGCTTCGTCTTGATCTGTAGATGTTATTTAATGTCTCATTTGTTCATTTTGATGGATAAATAGTTGTACATTTAGTGAATTCAGAGTTTCCAAGATGCACAAGTAGGCATGTTTGAGTACTCAGGTCCAGTGGCTCACTGCGTTAATGCTCGCCCCTGGATGTGGTTGGTCGCGTGTTCGAATCCATGCTGTGGCATACTTTTTTTCATTTTCACCCTTTTTCTATGGATCTCCAAAAAGTCAACTTTGACTTTTTCTGAGTCTGGAGGAATTCAAGGGGAGTTTTCAAGGGACTCTACCCGCCTTATGAGGCACTATTTTCGAATACTTTTTTCCATTTTCACCCTTTTTCTATGGATCTCCAAAAAGTGAACTTTTACATTTTCTGAGTCTGGAGGAATTCAAGGGGAGTTTTCAGGGGAGTGCATTCTCTCTGCCATCTCCTCCCTCTGTGTGCGTTGCTGCATGCAGCAGCTGCGTGTGTGTGTGTAAACTGCTCCTCCCCTTCGCAAGCAGGCGGGGGAGAGAGAGATGTTTCGTCTCGATGTACACATGCTATGACTCCGGGGGAACTTCCATTCGCTTCGTCTTGATCTGTTGATGTTATTTCATGTCTCGTTTGTCCATTGTGACGGTGGCAAAGCCAGGGAAATGTCCCGGAGATATACTGAGAAATCTTTGTAACAGCATTTTCCTGCGATCACAGCTGTTCACAGCTACGAGGCTGGGACCGCTTCCATTCGCTTCGTCTTGATCTGTAGATGTTATTTCATGTCTCATTTGTTCATTTTGATGGAGAACAAGTTGTACATTTAGTGAATTCAGAGTGTCTAAGATGCAAAAGTAGGCATGTTTGAGTACTCATGTCCAGTGGCTCACTGTGTTAACGCTCGCCCCTGGATGCGGTTGGTCGCGTGTTCGAATCCATGCCGTGGCATACTTTTTTTCATTTTCACCCTTTTTCTATGGATCTCCAAAAAGTGAACTTTTACATTTTCTGAGTCTGGAGGAATTCAAGGGGAGTTTTCAGGGGAGTGCGTTCTCTCTGCCATCTCCTCCCTGTGTGTGCGTTGCTGCATGCAGCAGCTGCGTGTGTGTGTAAACTGCCCCTCCCCCTCGCAAGCAGGCGGGGGAGAGAGAGATCTTTCATCTCGATTTACACATGCTATGACTCCGGGGGTACTTCCATTCGCTTCGTCTTGATCTGTTGATGTTATTTCATGTCTCGTTTGTCAATTGTGACGGTGGTAAAGCCAGGGAAATGTCCCGGAGATATAGGCTACTGAGAAATCTTTGAAACAGCATTTTCCTGCGATCACAGCTGTTCACAGCTACGGGGCTGGGACCACTTTCATTCGCTTCGTCTTGATCTGTAGATGTTATTTCATGTCTCATTTGTTCATTTTGATGGAGAAAAAGTTGTACATTTAGTGAATTCAGAGTGTCTAATCTGCACAAGTAGGCATGTTTGAGAACTCAGGTCCAGTTGCTCACTGCATTAACGCTCGCCCCTGGATGCGGTTGGTTGCGTGTTCGAATCCATGCTGTGGCAAAAAAAAAATCATTTTCACCCTTTTTCTATGGATCTCCAAAAAGAAAAAGGGTGAAAATGATTTTTTTTTTCCCACAGCATGGATCCAGGGGAGAGTGTTAACGCAGTGAGCCACTGGACCTGAGTACTCAAACATGCCTACTTGTGCAGTGTAGAAACTCTGAATTCACTAAATGTACAACTTTTTCTCCATCAAAATGAACAAATGAGACATGAAATAACATCTGCAGATCAAGACGAAGCGAATGGAAGCGGTCCCAGCCTCTTAGCTGTGAACAGCTGTGATCGCAGGAAAATGCTGTTACAAAGATTTCTCAGTATATCTCCAGGACATTTCCCTGGCTTTACCACCGTCACAATGGACAAACGAGACATGAAATAACATCAACAGATCAAGACGAAGCGAATGGAAGTACCCCCGGAGTCATAGCATGTGTAAATCGAGACGAAAGATCTCTCTCTCCCCCGCCTGCTTGCGAGGGGGAGGGGCAGTTTACACACACACGCAGCTGCTGCATGCAGCAACGCACACACAGGGAGGAGATGGCAGTGAACAGCTGTGATCGCAGGAAAATACTGTTACAAAGATTTCTCAGTATATCTCCAGGACATTTCCCTGGCTTTCCCACCATCACAATGGAAAAAAGAGACATTAAATAACATCAACAGATCAAGACGAAGCGAATGGAGGTACCCCCGGAGTCATAGCATGTGTAAATCGAGACGAAACATCTCTCTCTCCCCCGCCTGCTTGCGAGGGGGAGGGGCAGTTTACATACACACGCAGCTGCTGCATGCAGCAACACACACACAGGGAGGAGATTGCAGAGAGAACGCACTCCCCTGAAAACTCCCCTGTAATTCCTCCAGACTCAGAAAAATGTAAAAGATCACTTTTTGGAGATCCATAGAAAAAGGGTGAAAATGGAAAAAAGTATTCGAAAATAGTGCCTCATAAGGCGGGTAGAGTCCCTTGAAAACTCCCCTTGAATTCCTCCAGACTTAGAAAAAGTCAAAGTTGACTTTTTGGAGATCCATAGAAAAAGGGTGAAAATGAAAAAAAGTATGCCACAGCATGGATTCGAACACGCGACCAACCGCATCCAGGGGCGAGCATTAACGCAGTGAGCCACTGGACCTGAGTACTCAAACATGCCTACTTTTGCATCTTAGAAACTCTGAATTCACTAAATGTACAACTTTTTCTCCATCAAAATGAATAACTGAGACATTAAATAACATCTACAGATCAAGACGAAGCGAATGGAAGCGGTCCCAGCCCCGTAGCTGTGAACAGCTGTGATCGCAGGAAAATACTGTTACAAAGATTTCTCAGTATATCTCCGGGACATTTCCCTGGCTTTCCCACCATCACAATGGAGAAACGAGAGATGAAATAACATCAACAGATCAACAGAAGCGAATGGAGGTACCCCCGGAGTCATAGCATGTGTAAATCGAGACGAAACATCTCTCTCTCCCCCGCCTGCTTGCGAGAGGGAGGGGCAGTTTACACACACACGCAGCTGCTGCATGCAGCAACACACACACAGGGAGGAGATGGCAGAGAGAACGCACTCCCCTGAAAACTCCCCTTGAATTCCTCCAGACTCAGAAAATGTAAAAGTTCACTTTTTGGAGATCCATAGAAAAAGGGTGAAAATGGAAAAAAGTATTCGAAAATAGTGCCTCATAAGGCGGGTAGAGTCCCTTGAAAACTCCCCTTGAATTCCTCCAGACTCAGAAAAAGTCAAAGTTGACTTTTTGGAGATCCATAGAAAAAGGGTGAAAATGGAAAAAAGTATTCGAAAATAGTGAGCCACTGGACCTGAGTACTCAAACATGCCTACTTTTGCATCTTAGAAACTCTGAATTCACTAAATGTACAACTTTTTCTCCATCAAAATGAACAAATGAGACATTAAATAACATCTACAGATCAAGACGAAGCGAATGGAAGCGGTCCCAGCCTCGTAGCTGTGAACAGCTGTGATCGCAGGAAAATGCTGTTACAAAGATTTCTCAGTATATCTCCGGGACATTTCCCTGGCTTTCCCACCGTCACAATGGACAAACGAGACATGAAATAACATCAACAGATCAAGACGAAGCGAATGGAGGTACCCCCGGAGTCATAGCATGTGTAAATCGAGACGAAACATCTCTCTCTCCCCCGCCTGCTTGCGAGGGGGAGGGGCAGTTTACATACACACGCAGCTGCTGCATGCAGCAACACACACACAGGGAGGAGATTGCAGAGAGAACGCACTCCCCTGAAAACTCCCCTGTAATTCCTCCAGACTCAGAAAAATGTAAAAGATCACTTTTTGGAGATCCATAGAAAAAGGGTGAAAATGAAAAAAAGAATGCCACAGCATGGATTCGAACACGCGACCAACCGCATCCAGGGGCGAGCATTAACGCAGTGAGCCACTGGACCTGAGTACTCAAACATGCCTACTTTTACATCTTAGAAACTCTGAATTCACTAAATGTACAACTTTTTCTCCATCAAAATGAACAAATGAGACATGAAATAACATCTACAGATCAAGACGAAGCGAATGGAAGCGGTCCCAGCCTCGTAGCTGTGAACAGCTGTGATCGCAGGAAAATGCTGTTACAAAGATTTCTCAGTATATCTCCGGGACATTTCCCTGGCTTTCCCACCGTCACAATGGACAAACGAGACATGAAATAACATCAACATATCAAGACGAAGCGAATTGAAGTACCCCCGGAGTCATAGCATGTGTAAATCGAGACGAAACATCTCTCTCTCCCCCGCCTGCTTGCGAAGGGGAGGGGCAGTTTACACACACACGCAGCTGCTGCATGCAGCAACACACACACAGGGAGGAGATGGCAGAGATAACGCACTCCCCTGAAAACTCCCCTTGAATTCCTCCAGACTCAGAAAATGTAAAAGTTCACTTTTTGGAGATCCATAGAAAAAGGGTGAAAATGGAAAAAAGTATTCGAAAATAGTGCCTCATAAGGCGGGTAGAGTCCCTTGAAAACTCCCCTTGAATTCCTCCAGACTCAGAAAAAGTCAAAGTTGACTTTTTGGAGATCCATAAAAAAAGGGTGAAAATGGAAAAAAGTATTCGAAAATAGTGAGCCACTGGACCTGAGTACTCAAACATGCCTACTTTTGCATCTTAGAAACTCTGAATTCACTAAATGTACAACTTTTTCTCCATCAAAATGAACAACTGAGACATTAAATAACATCTACAGATCAAGACGAAGCGAATGGAAGCGGTCCCAGCCCCGTAGCTGTGAACAGCTGTGATCGCAGGAAAATACTGTTACAAAGATTTCTCAGTATATCTCCCGGACATTTCCCTGGCTTTCCCACCATCACAATGGACAAAAGAGACATTAAATAACATCAACAGATCAAGACGAAGCGAATGGAGGTACCCCCGGAGTCATAGCATGTGTAAATCGAGACGAAACATCTCTCTCTCCCCCGCCTGCTTGCGAGAGGGAGGGGCAGTTTACACACACATGCAGCTGCTGCATGCAGCAACACACACACAGGGAGGAGATGGCAGAGAGAACGCACTCCCCTGAAAACTCCCCTTGAATTCCTCCAGACTCAGAAAATGTAAAAGTTCACTTTTTGGAGATCCATAGAAAAAGGGTGAAAATGGAAAAAAGTATTCGAAAATAGTGCCTCATAAGGCGGCTAGAGTCCCTTGAAAACTCCCCTTGAATTCCTCCAGATTCAGAAAAAGTCAAAGTTGACTTTTTGGAGATCCATAGAAAAAGGGTGAAAATGAAAAAAAGTATGCCACAGCATGGATTTGAACACGCGACCAACCGCATCCAGGGGCGAGCATTAACGCAGTGAGCCACTGGACCTGAGTACTCAAACATGCCTACTTTTGCATCTTAGAAACTCTGAATTCACTAAATGTACAACTTTTTCTCCATCAAAATGAACAAATGAGACATTAAATAACATCTACAGATCAAGACGAAGCGAATGGAAGCGGTCCCAGCCTCGTAGCTGTGAACAGCTGTGATCGCAGGAAAATGCTGTTACAAAGATTTCTCAGTATATCTCCGGGACATTTCCCTGGCTTTCCCACCGTCACAATGGACAAACGAGACATGAAATAACATCAACAGATCAAGACGAAGCGAATGGAGGTACCCCCGGAGTCATAGCATGTGTAAATCGAGACGAAACATCTCTCTCTCCCCCGCCTGCTTGCGAGGGGGAGGGGCAGTTTACATACACACGCAGCTGCTGCATGCAGCAACACACACACAGGGAGGAGATTGCAGAGAGAACGCACTCCCCTGAAAACTCCCCTGTAATTCCTCCAGACTCAGAAAAATGTAAAAGATCACTTTTTGGAGATCCATAGAAAAAGGGTGAAAATGAAAAAAAGAATGCCACAGCATGGATTCGAACACGCGACCAACCGCATCCAGGGGCGAGCATTAACGCAGTGAGCCACTGGACCTGAGTACTCAAACATGCCTACTTTTACATCTTAGAAACTCTGAATTCACTAAATGTACAACTTTTTCTCCATCAAAATGAACAAATGAGACATGAAATAACATCTACAGATCAAGACGAAGCGAATGGAAGCGGTCCCAGCCTCGTAGCTGTGAACAGCTGTGATCGCAGGAAAATGCTGTTACAAAGATTTCTCAGTATATCTCCGGGACATTTCCCTGGCTTTCCCACCGTCACAATGGACAAACGAGAGATGAAATAACATCAACAGATCAAGACGAAGCGAATGGAAGTATCCCCGGAGTCATAGCATGTGTAAATCGAGACGAAACATCTCTCTCTCCCCCGCCTGCTTGCGAAGGTGAGGGGCAGTTTACACACACACGCAGCTGCTGCATGCAGCAACGCACACACAGGGAGGAGATGGCAGAGAGAACGCACTCCCCTGAAAACTCCCCTTGAATTCCTCCAGACTCAGAAAATGTAAAAGTTCACTTTTTGGAGATCCATAGAAAAAGGGTGAAAATGGAAAAAAGTATTCGAAAATAGTGCCTCATAAGGCGGGTAGAGTCCCTTGAAAACTCCCCTTGAATTCCTCCAGACTCATAAAAAGTCAAAGTTGACTTTTTGGAGATCCATAGAAAAAGGGTGAAAATGAAAAAAAGTATGCCACAGCATGGACTCGAACACGCGACCAACCGCATCCAGGGGCGAGCGTTAACGCAGTGAGCCACTGGACCTGAGTACTCAAACACGCCTACTTGTGCATCTTAGACACTCTGAATTCACTAAATGTACAACTTTTTCTCCATCAAAATGAACAAATGAGACATTAAATAACATCTACAGATCAAGACGAAGCGAATAGAAGCGGGATATCTCCGGGACATTTCCCTGGCTTTCCCACCGTCACAATGGACAAACGAGACATGAAATAACATCAACAGATCAAGACGAAGCGAATGGAAGTACCCCCGGAGTCATAGCATGTGTAAATCGAGACGAAAGATCTCTCTCTCCCCTGCCTGCTTGCGAGGGGGAGAGAGAGGGGGTGGGGCAGTTTACACACACACGCAGCTGCTGCATGCAGCAACGCACACACAGGGAAGAGATGGCAGAGAGAACGCACTCCCCTGAAAACTCCCCTTGAATTCCTCCAGACTCAGAAAATGTAAAAGTTCACTTTTTGGAGATCCATAGAAAAAGGGTGAAAATGAAAAAAAGTATGCCACAGCATGGATTCGAACACGCGACCAACCGCATCCAGGGGCGAGCGTTAACGCAGTGAGCCACTGGACCTGAGTACTCAAACATGCCTGCTTGTGCATCTTAGACACTCTGAATTCACTAAATGTACAACTTTTTCTCCATCAAAATGAACAAATGAGACATGAAATAACATCTACAGATCAAGACGAAGCGAATGGAAGTGGTCCCAGCCTCGTAGCTGTGAACAGCTTTGATCGCAGGAAAATGCTGTTATAAAGATTTATCAGTATATCTCCGGGACATTTCCCTGGCTTTACCACCGTCACAATGGACAAACGAGACAGGAAATAACATCAACAGATCAAGACGAAGCGAATGGAAGTACCCCCGGAGTCATAGCATGTGTAAATCGAGACGAAAGATCTCTCTCTCCCCCGCCTGCTTGCGAGGGGGAGAGAGAGGGGGTGGGGCAGTTTACACACACACGCAGCTGCTGCATGCAGCAACGCACACACAGGGAGGAGATGGCAGAGAGAACGCACTCCTCTGAAAACTCCCCTTGAATTCCTCCAGACTCAGAAAATGTAAAAGTTCACTTTTTGGAGATCCATAGAAAAAGGGTGAAAATGAAAAAAAGTATGCCACAGCATGGATTCGAACACGCGACCAACCGCATCCAGGGGCGAGCGTTAACGAAGTGAGCCACTGGACCTGAGTACTCAAACATGCCTGCTTGTGCATCTTAGACACTCTGAATTCACTAAATGTACAACTTTTTCTCAATCAAAATGAACAAATGAGACATGAAATAACATCTACAGATCAAGACGAAGCGAATGGAAGCGGTCCCAGCCTCGTAGCTGTGAACAGCTGTGATTGCAGGAAAATGCTGTTACAAAGATTTCTCAGTATATCTCCGGGACTTTTCCCTGGCTTTAACACCGTCACAATGGACAAACGAGACATGAAATAACATCAACAGATCAAGACGAAGCGAATGGAAGTACCCCCGGAGTCATAGCATGTGTAAATCGAGACGACAGATCTCTCTCTCCCCCGCCTGCTTGCGAGGGGGAGGGGCAGTTTACACACACACGCAGCTGCTGCATGCAGCAACGCACACACAGGGAGGAGATGGCAGAGAGAACGCACTCCCCTGAAAACTCCCCTTGAATTCCTCCAGACTCAGAAAATGTAAAAGTTCACTTTTTGGAGATCCATAGAAAAAGGGTGAAAATGAAAAAAAGTATGCCACAGCATGGATTTGAACACGCGACCAACCGCATCCAGGGGCGAGCGTTAACGCAGTGAGCCACTGGACCTGAGTACTCAAACATGCCTACTTGTGCAGCTTAGACACTCTGAATTCACTAAATGTACAACTTTTTCTCCATCAAAATGAACAAATTATACATGAAATAACATATACAGATCAAGACGAAGCGAATGGAAGCGGTCCCAGCCTCGTAGCTGTGAACAGCTGTGATCGCAGGAAAATGTTGTTTCAAAGATTTCTCAGTATATCTCCGGGACATTTCCCTGGCTTTACCACTGTCACAATGGACAAACGAGACATGAAATAACATCAACAGATCAAGACGAAGCGAATGGAAGTACCCCCGGAGTCATAGCATGTGTAAATCGAGACGAAAGATCTCTCTCTCCCCCGCCTGCTTGCGAGGGGAAGGGGCAGTTTACACACACACGCAGCTGCTGCATGCAGCAACGCACACACAGGGAGGAGATGGCAGAGAGAACGCACTCCCCTGAAAAATCCCCTTGAATTCCTCCAGACTCAGAAAATGTAAAAGTTCACTTTTTGGAGATCCATAGAAAAAGGGTGAAAATGAAAAAAAGCATGCCACAGCATGGATTTGAACACGCGACCAACTGCATCCAGGGGCGAGCGTTAACGCAGTGAGCCACTGGACCTGAGTACTCAAACATGCCTACTTGTGCAGCTTAGACACTCTGAATTCACTAAATGTACAACTTTTTCTCCATCAAAATGAACAAATTATACATGAAATAACATCTACAGATCAAGACGAAGCGAATGGAAGCGGTCCCAGCCTCGTAGCTGTGAACAGCTGTGATCGCAGGAAAATGCTGTTATAAAGATTTATCAGTATATCTCCGGGATATTTCCCTGGCTTTACCACCGTCCAAATGGACAAACGAGACATGAAATAACATCAACAGATCAAGACGAAGCGAATGGAAGTACCCCCGGAGTCATAGCATGTGTAAATCGAGACGAAAGATCTCTCTCTCCCCCGCCTGCTTGCGAGGGGGAGGGGCAGTTTACACACACACGCAGCTGCTGCATGCAGCAACGCACACACAGGGAGGAGATGGCAGAGAGAACTTACTCCCCTGAAAACTCCCCTTGAATTCCTCCAGACTCAGAAAATGTAAAAGTTCACTTTTTGGAGATCAATAGAAAAAGGGTGAAAATGATTTTTTTTTTGCCACAGCATGGATTCGAACACGCGACCATCCGCATCAAGGGGAGAGCGTTAACGCAGTGAGCCACTGGACCTGAGTACTCAAACATGCCTACTTGTGCAGCTTAGACACTCTGAATTCGCTAAATGTACAACTTTTTCTCAATCAAAATGAACAAATGAGACATGAAATAACATCTACAGATCCAGACGAAGCGAATGGAAGCGGTCCCAGCCTCGTAGCTGTGAACAGCTGTGATTGCAGGAAAATGCTGTTACAAAGATTTCTCAGTATATCTCCGGGACTTTTCCCTGGCTTTACCACCGTCACAATGGACAAACGAGACATGAAATAACATCAACAGATCAAGACGAAGCGAATGGAAGCGGTCCCAGCCTCGTAGCTGTGAACAGCTGTCATCGCAGGAAAATGCTGTTTCAAAGATTTCTCAGTATATCTCCGGGACATTTCCCTGGCTTTACCACCGTCACAATGGACAAACGAGACATGAAATAACATCAACAGATCAAGACGAAGCGAATGGAAGTACCCCCGGAGTCATAGCATGTGTAAATCGAGACGAAAGATCTCTCTCTCCCCCGCCTGCTTGCGAGGGGGAGGGGCAGTTTACACACACACGCAGCTGCTGCATGCAGCAACGCACACACAGGGAGGAGATGGCAGAGAGAACTTACTCCCCTGAAAACTCCCCTTGAATTCCTCCAGACTCAGAAAATGTAAAAGTTCACTTTTTGGAGATCCATAGAAAAAGGGTGAAAATGATTTTTTTTTTGCCACAGCATGGATTCGAACACGCGACCAACCGCATCCAAGGGCTAGCGTTAACGCAGTGAGCCACTGGACCTGAGTACTCAAACATGCCTGCTTGTGCAGCTTAGACACTCTGAATTCACTAAATGTACAACTTTTTCTCCATCAAAATGAACAAATGAGACATGAAATAACATCTACAGATCAAGACGAAGCGAATGGAAGCGGTCCCAGCCTCGTAGCTGTGAACAGCTGTGATCGCAGGAAAATGCTGTTATAAAGATTTATCAGTATATCTCCGGGATATTTCCCTGGCTTTACCACCGTCCAAATGGACAAACGAGACATGAAATAACATCAACAGATCAAGACGAAGCGAATGGAAGTACCCCCGGAGTCATAGCATGTGTAAATCGAGACGAAAGATCTCTCTCTCCCCCGCCTGCTTGCGAGGGGGAGGGGCAGTTTACACACACACGCAGCTGCTGCATGCAGCAACGCACACACAGGGAGGAGATGGCAGAGAGAACGCACTCCCCTGAAAACTCCCCTTGAATTCCTCCAGACTCAGAAAATGTAAAAGTTCACTTTTTGGAGATCCATAGAAAAAGGGTGAACATTAATTTTGTTTTGCTACAGCATGGATTCGAACACACGACCAACCGCATACAGGGGCGAGCGTTAACGCAGTGAGCCACTGGACCTGAGTACTCAAACATGCCTGCTTGTGCATCTTAGACACTCTGAATTCACTAAATGTACAACTTTTTCTCCATCAAAATGAACAAATGAGACATGAAATAACATCTACAGATCCAGACGAAGCGAATGGAAGCGGTCCCAGCCTCGTAGCTAAGAACAGCTGTGATCGCAGGAAAATGCTGTTCCAAAGATTTCTCAGTATATCTCCGGGACATTTCCCTGGCTTTACCACCGTCACAATGGACAAACGAGACATGAAATAACATCAACAGATCAAGACGAAGCGAATGGAAGTACCCCCGGAGTCATAGCATGTGTAAATCGAGACGACAGATCTCTCTCTCCCCCGCCTGCTTGCGAGGGGGAGGGGCAGTTTACACACACACGCAGCTGCTGCATGCAGCAACGCACACACAGGGAGGAGATGGCAGAGAGAACGCACTCCCCTGAAAACTCCCCTTGAATTCCTCCAGACTCAGAAAATGTAAAAGTTCACTTTTTGGAGATCCATAGAAAAAGGGTGAAAATGATTTTTTTTTTGCCACAGCATGGATTCGAACACGCGACCAACCGCATCCAGGGGCGAGCGTTAACGCAGTGAGCCACTGGACCTGAGTACTCAAACATGCCTGCTTGTGCAGCTTAGACACTCTGAATTCACTAAATGTACAACTTTTTCTCCATCAAAATGAACAAATGAGACATGAAATAACATCTACAGATCAAGACGAAGCGAATGGAAGCGGTCCCAGCCTCGTAGCTAAGAACAGCTGTGATCGCAGGAAAATGCTGTTCCAAAGATTTCTCAGTATATCTCCGGGACATTTCCCTGGCTTTACCACCGTCACAATGGACAAACGAGACATGAAATAACATCAACAGATCAAGACGAAGCGAATGGAAGTACCCCCGGAGTCATAGCATGTGTAAATCGAGACGACAGATCTCTCTCTCCCCCGCCTGCTTGCGAGGGGGAGGGGCAGTTTACACACACACGCAGCTGCTGCATGCAGCAACGCACACACAGGGAGGAGATGGCAGAGAGAACGCACTCCCCTGAAAACTCCCCTTGAATTCCTCCAGACTCAGAAAATGTAAAAGTTCACTTTTTGGAGATCCATAGAAAAAGGGTGAAAATGATTTTTTTTTTGCCACAGCATGGATTCGAACACGCGACCAACCGCATCCAGGGGCGAGCGTTAACGCAGTGAGCCACTGGACCTGAGTACTCAAACATGCCTGCTTGTGCAGCTTAGACACTCTGAATTCACTAAATGTACAACTTTTTCTCCATCAAAATGAACAAATGAGACATGAAATAACATCTACAGATCAAGACGAAGCGAATGGAAGCGGTCCCAGCCTCGTAGCTAAGAACAGCTGTGATCGCAGGAAAATGATGTTCCAAAGATTTCTCAGTATATCTCCGGGACATTTCCCTGGCTTTACCACCGTCACAATGGACAAACGAGACATGAAATAACATCAACAGATCAAGACAAAGCGAATGGAAGTACCCCCGGAGTCATAGCATGTGTAAATCGAGACGAAAGATCTCTCTCTCCCCCGCCTGCTTGCGAGGGGGAGGGGCAGTTTACACACACACGCAGCTGCTGCATGCAGCAACGCACACACAGGGAGGAGATGGCAGAGAGAACGCACTCCCCTGAAAACTCCCCTTGAATTCCTCCAGACTCAGAAAATGTAAAAGTTCACTTTTTGGAGATCCATAGAAAAAGGGTGAAAATGAAAAAAAGTATGCCACAGCATGGATTCGAACACGAGACCAACCGCATCCAGGGGCGAGCGTTAACGCAGTGAGCCACTGGACCTGAGTACTCAAACATGCCTGCTTGTGCATCTTAGACACTCTGAATTCACTAAATGTACAACTTTTTCTCAATCAAAATGAACAAATGAGACATGAAATAACATCTACAGATCAAGACGAAGCGAATGGAAGCGGTCCCAGCCTCGTAGCAGTGAACAGCTGTGATTGCAGGAAAATGCTGTTACAAAGATTTCTCAGTATATCTCCGGGACTTTTCCCTGGCTTTACCACCGTCACAATGGACAAACGAGACATGAAATAACATCAACAGATCAAGACGAAGCGAATGGAAGTACCCCCGGAGTCATAGCATGTGTAAATCGAGACGACAGATCTCTCTCTCACCCGCCTGCTTGCGAGGGGGAGGGGCAGTTTACACACACACGCAGCTGCTGCATGCAGCAACGCACACACAGGGAGGAGATGGCAGAGAGAACGCACTCCCCTGAAAACTCCCCTTGAATTCCTCCAGACTCAGAAAATGTAAAAGTTCACTTTTTGGAGATCCATAGAAAAAGGGTGAAAATGAAAAAAAGTATGCCACAGCATGGATTCGAACACGCGACCAACCGCATCCAGGGGCGAGCGTTAATGCAGTGAGCCACTGGACCTGAGTACTCTAACATGCCTGCTTGTGCATCTTAGACACACTGAATTCACTAAATGTACAACTTTTTCTCAATCAAAATGAACAAATGAGACATGAAATAACATCTACAGATCAAGACGAAGCGAATGGAAGCGGTCCCAGCCTCGTAGCTGTGAACAGCTGTGATTGCAGGAAAATGCTGTTACAAAGATTTCTCAGTATATCTCCGGGACTTTTCCCTGGCTTTACCACCGTCACAATGGACAAACGAGACATGAAATAACATCAACAGATCAAGACGAAGCGAATGGAAGTACCCCCGGAGTCATAGCATGTGTAAATCGAGACGAAAGATCTCTCTCTCCCCCGCCTGCTTGCGAGGGGGAGGGGCAGTTTACACACACACGCAGCTGCTGCATGCAGCAACGCACACACAGGGAGGAGATGGCAGAGAGAACGCACTCCCCTGAAAACTCCCCTTGAATTCCTCCAGACTCAGAAAATTTAAAAGTTCACTTTTTGGAGATCCATAGAAAAAGGGTGAAAATGATTTTTTTTTTCCCACAGTATGGATTCGAACACGCGACCAACCGCATCCAGGGGAGAGCGTTAACGCAGTGAGCCACTGGACCTGAGTGCTCAAACATGCCTACTTGTGCAGCTTAGAAACTCTGAATTCACTAAATGTACAACTTTTTCTCCATCAAAATGAACAAATGAGACATGAAATAACATCTACAGATCAAGGCGAAGCGAATGGAAGCGGTCCCAGCCTCTTAGCTGTTTACAGCTGTGATCGCAGGAAAATGCTGTTCCAAAGATTTCTCAGTATATCTCCGGGACTTTTCCCTGGCTTTACCACCGTCACAATGGACAAACGAGACATGAAATAACATCAACAGATCAAGACGAAGCGAATGGAAGTACCTCCGGAGTCATAGCATGTGTAAATCGAGACGACAGATCTCTCTCTCCCCCGCCTGCTTGCGAGGGGGAGGGGCAGTTTACACACACACGCAGCTGCTGCATGCAGCAACGCACACACAGTGAGGAGATGGCAGAGAGAACGCACTCCCCTGAAAACTCCCATTGAATTCCTCCAGACTCAGAAAATTTAAAAGTTCACTTTTTGGAGATCCATAGAAAAAGGGTGAAAATGAAAAAAAGTATGCCACAGCATGGATTCGAACACGCGACCAACCGCATCCAGGGGCGAGCGTTAACGCAGTGAGCCACTGGACCTGAGTACTCTAACATGCCTGCTTGTGCATCTTAGACACACTGAATTCACTAAATGTACAACTTTTTCTCAATCAAAATGAACAAATGAGACATGAAATAACATCTACAGATCAAGACGAAGCGAATGGAAGCGGTCCCAGCCTCGTAGCTGTGAACAGCTGTGATTGCAGGAAAATGCTGTTACAAAGATTTCTCAGTATATCTCCGGGACTTTTCCCTGGCTTTACCACCGTCACAATGGACAAACGAGACATGAAATAACATCAACAGATCAAGACGAAGCGAATGGAAGTACCCCCGGAGTCATAGCATGTGTAAATCGAGACGAAAGATCTCTCTCTCCCCCGCCTGCTTGCGAGGGGGAGGGGCAGTTTACACACACACACAGCTGCTGCATGCAGCAACGCACACACAGGGAGGAGATGGCAGAGAGAACGCACTCCCCTGAAAACTCCCCTTGAATTCCTCCAGACTCAGAAAATGTAAAAGTTCACTTTTTGGAGATCCATAGAAAAAGGGTGAAAATGAAAAAAAGTATGCCACAGCATGGATTCGAACACGCGACCAACCGCATCCAGGGGCGAGCTTTATCGCAGTGAGCCACTGGACCTGAGTACTCAAACATGCCTGCTTGTGCAGCTTAGACATTCTGAATTCACTAAATGTACAACTTTTTCTCAATCAAAATGAACAAATGAGACATGAAATAACATCTACAGATCAAGACGAAGCGAATGGAAGCGGTCCCAGCCTCGTAGCTGTGAACAGCTGTGATTGCAGGAAAATGCTGTTACAAAGATTTCTCAGTATATCTCCGGGACTTTTCCCTGGCTTTACCACCGTCACAATGGACAAACGAGACATGAAATAACATCAACAGATCAAGACGAAGCGAATGGAAGTACCCCCGGAGTCATAGCATGTGTAAATCGAGACGAAAGATCTCTCTCTCCCCCGCCTGCTTGCGAGGGGGAGGGGCAGTTTACACACACACACAGCTGCTGCATGCAGCAACGCACACACAGGGAGGAGATGGCAGAGAGAACGCACTCCCCTGAAAACTCCCCTTGAATTCCTCCAGACTCAGAAAATGTAAAAGTTCACTTTTTGGAGATCCATAGAAAAAGGGTGAAAATGAAAAAAAGTATGCCACAGCATGGATTCGAACACGCGACCAACCGCATCCAGGGGCGAGCTTTATCGCAGTGAGCCACTGGACCTGAGTACTCAAACATGCCTGCTTGTGCAGCTTAGACACTCGGAATTCACTAAATGTACAACTTTTTCTCCATCAAAATGAACAAATGAGACATGAAATAACATCTACAGATCAAGACGAAGCGAATAGAAGCAGTCCCAGCCTCGTAGCTGTGAACAGCTGTGATCGCAGGAAAATGCTGTTACAAAGATTTCTCAGTATATCTCCGGGACATTTCCCTGGCTTTACCACCGTCACAATGGACAAACGAGACATGAAATACACACAGGGAGGAGATGGCAGAGAGAACGCACTCCCCTGAAAACTCCCCTTGAATTCCTCCAGACTCAGAAAATGTAAAAGTTCACTTTTTGGAGATCCATAGAAAAAGGGAGAACATGAATTTTGTTTTGCCACAGCATGGATTCGAACACACGACCAACCGCATCCAGGGGCGAGCGTTAACGCAGTGAGCCACTGGACCTGAGTACTCAAACATGCCTGCTTGTGCAGCTTAGACACTCGGAATTCACTAAATGTACAACTTTTTCTCCATCAAAATGAACAAATGAGACATGAAATAACATCTACAGATCAAGACGAAGCGAATAGAAGCAGTCCCAGCCTCGTAGCTGTGAACAGCTGTGATCGCAGGAAAATGCTGTTACAAAGATTTCTCAGTATATCTCCGGGACATTTCCCTGGCTTTACCACCGTCACAATGGACAAACGAGACATGAAATAACATCAACAGATCAAGCCGAAGCGAATGGAAGTACCCCCGGAGTCATAGCATGTGTAAATCGAGACGAAAGATCTCTCTCTCCCCCGCCTGCTTGCGAGGGGGAGGGGCAGTTTACACACACACGCAGCTGCTGCATGCAGCAACGCACACACAGGGAGGAAATGGCAGAGAGAACGCACTCCCCTGAAAACTCCCCTTGAATTCCTCCAGACTCAGAAAATGTAAAAGTTCACTTGTTGGAGATCCATAGAAAAAGGGTGAACATGAATTTTGTTTTGCCACAGCATGGATTCGAACACGCGACCAACCGCATCCAGGGGCGAGCGTTAACGCAGTGAGCCACTGGACCTGAGTACTCAAACATGCCTGCTTGTGCAGCTTAGACACTCTGAATTCACTAAATGTACAACTTTTTCTCCATCAACATGAACAAATGAGACATGAAATAACATCTACAGATCAAGACGAAGCGAATAGAAGCAGTCCCAGCCTCGTAGCTGTGAACAGCTGTGATCGCAGGAAAATGCTGTTACAAAGATTTCTCAGTATATCTCCGGGACATTTCCCTGGCTTTACCACCGTCACAATGGACAAACGAGACATGAAATAACATCAACAGATCAAGACGAAGCGAATGGAAGTACCCCCGGAGTCATAGCATGTGTAAATCGAGACGAAAGATCTCTCTCTCCCCCGCCTGCTTGCGAGGGGGAGGGGCAGTTTACACACACACGCAGCTGCTGCATGCAGCAACGCACACACAGGGAGGAGATGGCAGAGAGAACGCACTCCCCTGAAAACTCCCCTTGAATTCCTCCAGACTCAGAAAATGTAAAAGTTCACTTTTTGGAGATCCATAGAAAAAGGGTGAAAATGAAAAAAAGTATGCCACAGCATGGATTCGAACACGCGACCAACCGCATCCAGGGGCGAGCATTAACGCAGTGAGCCACTGGACCTGAGTACTCAAACATGCCGGCTTGTGCATGTTAGACACTCTGAATTCACTAAATGTACAACTTTTTCTCAATCAAAATGAACAAATGAGACATGAAATAACATCTACAGATCAAGACGAAGCGAATAGAAGCAGTCCCAGCCTCGTAGCTGTGAACAGCTGTGATTGCAGGAAAATGCTGTTACAAAGATTTCTCAGTATATCTCCGGGACTTTTCCCTGGCTTTACCACCGTCACAATGGACACACGAGACATGAAATAACATCAACAGATCAAGACGAAGCGAATGGAAGTACCCCCGGAGTCATAGCATGTGTAAATTGAGACGAAAGATCTCTCTCTCCCCCGCCTGCTTGCGAGGGGGAGGGGCAGTTTACACACACACGCAGCTGTTGCATGCAGCAACGCACACACAGGGAGGAGATGGCAGAGAGAACGCACTCCCCTGAAAACTCCCCTTGAATTCCTCCAGACTCAGAAAATGTAAAAGTTCACTTTTTGGAGATCCATAGAAAAAAGGTGAAAATGAAAAAAAGTATGCCACAGCATGGATTCGAACACGCGAGAAACCGCATCCAGGGGCGAGCGTTAACGCAGTGAGCCACTGGACCTGAGTACTCAAACATGCCTGCTTGTGCAGCTTAGACACTCTGAATTCACTAAATGTACAACTTTTTCTCCATCAAAATGAACAAATGAGACATGAAATAACATCTACAGATCAAGACAAAGCGAATAGAAGCAGTCCCAGCCTCGTAGCTGTGAACAGCTGTGATCGCAGGAAAATGCTGTTACAAAGATTTCTCAGTATATCTCCGGGACATTTCCCTGGCTTTACCACCGTCACAATGGACAAACGAGACATGAAATAACATCAACAGATCAAGACGAAGCGAATGGAAGTACCCCCGGAGTCATAGCATGTGTAAATCGAGACGAAAGATCTCTCTCTCCCCCGCCTGCTTGCGAGGGGGAGGGGCAGTTTACACACACACGCAGCTGCTGCATGCAGCAACGCACACACAGGGAGAAGATGGCAGAGAGAACGCACTCCCCTGAAAACTCCCCTTGAATTCCTCCAGACTCAGAAAATGTAAAAGTTCACTTTTTGGAGATCCATAGAAAAAGGGTGAAAATGAAAAAAAGTATGCCACAGCATGGATTTGAACACGCGACCAACCGCATCCAGGGGCGAGCGTTAACGCAGTGAGCCACTGGACCTGAGTACCCAAACATGCCTACTTGTGCAGCTTAGACACTCTGAATTCACTAAATGTACAACTTTTTCTCCATCAAAATGAACAAATTATACATGAAATAACATCTACATATCAAGACGAAGCGAATGGAAGCGGTCCCAGCCTCGTAGCTGTGAACAGCTGTGATCGCAGGAAAATGCTGTTATAAAGATTTATCAGTATATCTCCGGGATATTTCCCTGGCTTTACCACCGTCCAAATGGACAAACGAGACATGAAATAACATCAACAGATCAAGACGAAGCGAATGGAAGTACCCCCGGAGTCATAGCATGTGTAAATCGAGACGAAATATCTCTCTCTCCCCCGCCTGCTTGCGAGGGGGAGGGGCAGTTTACACACACACGCAGCTGCTGCATGCAGCAACGCACACACAGGGAGGAGATGGCAGAGAGAACTTACTCCCCTGAAAACTCCCCTTGAATTCCTCTAGACTCAGAAAATGTAAAAGTTCACTTTTTGGAGATCAATAGAAAAAGGGTGAAAATGATTTTTTTTTTGCCACAGCATGGATTCGAACACGCGACCAACCGCATCCAGGGGCGAGCGTTAACGCAGTGAGCCACTGGACCTGAGTACTCAAACATGCCTACTTGTGCAGCTTAGACACTCTGAATTCACTAAATGTACAACTTTTTCTCCATCAAAATGAACAAATGAGACATGAAATAACATCTACAGATCAAGACGAAGCGAATGGAAGCGGTCCCAGCCTCGTAGCTAAGAACAGCTGTGATCGCAGGAAAATGCTGTTCCAAAGATTTCTCAGTATATCTCCGGGACATTTCCCTGGCTTTACCACCGTCACAATGGACAAACGAGACATGAAATAACATCAACAGATCAAGACGAAGCGAATGGAAGTACCCCCGGAGTCATAGCATGTGTAAATCGAGACGAAAGATCTCTCTCTCCCCCGCCTGCTTGCGAGGGGGAGGGGCAGTTTACACACACACACAGCTGCTGCATGCAGCAACGCACACACCGGGAGGAGATGGCAGAGAGAACGCACTCCCCTGAAAACTCCCCTTGAATTCCTCCAGACTCAGAAAATGTAAAAGTTCACTTTTTGGAGATCCATAGAAAAAGGGTGAAAATGAAAAAAAGTATGCCACAGCATGGATTCGAACACGCGACCAACCGCATCCAGGGGCGAGCGTTAACGCAGTGAGCCACTGGACCTGAGTACTCAAACATGCCTGCTTGTGCAGCTTAGACACTCTGAATTCACTAAATGTACAACTTTTTCTCCATCAAAATGAACAAATGAGACATGAAATAACATCTACAGATCAAGACGAAGCGAATGGAAGCGGTCCCAGCCTCGTAGCTGTGAACAGCTGTGATCGCAGGAAAATGCTGTTCCAAAGATTTCTCAGTATATATCCGGGACTTTTCCCTGGCTTTACCATCGTCACAATGGACAAACGAGACATGAAATAACATCAACAGATCAAGACGAAGCGAATGGAAGTACCCCCGGAGTCATAGCATGTGTAAATCGAGACGACAGATCTCTCTCTCCCCCGCCTGCTTGCGAGGGGGAGGGGCAGTTTACACACACACGCAGCTGCTGCATGCAGCAAGGCACACACAGGGAGGAGATGGCAGAGAGAACGCACTCCCCTGAAAACTCCCCTTGAATTCCTCCAGACTCAGAAAATGTAAAAGTTCACTTTTTGGAGATCCATAGAAAAAGGGTGAAAATGAAAAAAAGTATGGCACAGCATGGATTCGAACACGCGACCAACCGCATCCAGGGGCGAGCTTTATCGCAGTGAGCCACTGGATCTGAGTACTCAAACATGCCTGCTTGTGCAGCTTAGACACTCGGAATTCACTAAATGTACAACTTTTTCTCCATCAAAATGAACAAATGAGACATGAAATAACATCTACAGATCAAGACGAAGCGAATAGAAGCAGTCCCAGCCTCGTAGCTGTGAACAGCTGTGATCGCAGGAAAATGCTGTTACAAAGATTTCTCAGTATATCTCCGGGACATTTCCCTGGCTTTACCACCGTCACAATGGACAAACGAGACATGAAATAACATCAACAGATCAAGACGAAGCGATTGGAAGTACCCCCGGAGTCATAGCATGTGTAAATCGAGACGAAATATCTCTCTCTCCCCCGCCTGCTTGCGAGGGGGAGGGGCAGTTTACACACACACGCAGCTGCTGCATGCAGCAACGCACACACAGGGAGGAGATGGCAGAGAGAACGCACTCCCCTGAAAACTCCCCTTGAATTCCTCCAGACTTAGAAAATGTAAAAGTTCACTTTTTGGAGATCCATAGAAAAAGGGTGAAAATGATTTTTTTTTTGCCACAGCATGGATTCGAACACAGGACCAACCGCATCCAGGGGCGAGCGTTAACGCAGTGAGCCACTGGACCTGAGTACTCAAACATGCCTGCTTGTGCAGCTTAGACACTCTGAATTCACTAAATGTACAACTTTTTCTCCATCAAAATGAACAAATGAGACATGAAATAACATCTACAGATCAAGACGGAGCGAATAGAAGCGGTCCCAGCCTCGTAGCTGTGAACAGCTGTGATCGCAGGAAAATGCTGTTTCAAAGATTTCTCAGTATATCTCCGGGACGTTTCCCTGGCTTTACCACCCTCACAATGGACAAACGAGACATGAAATAACATCAACAGATCAAGACAAAGCGAATGGAAGTACCCCCGGAGTCATAGCATGTGTAAATCGAGACGAAAGATCTCTCTCTCCCCTGCCTGCTTGCGAGGGGGAGGGGCAGTTTACACACACACGCAGCTGCTGCATGCAGCAACGCACACACAGGGAGGAGATGGCAGAGAGAACGCACTCCCCTGAAAACTCCCCTTGAATTCCTCCAGACTCAGAAAATGTAAAAGTTCACTTTTTGGAGATCCATAGAAAAAGGGTGAAAATGAAAAAAAGTATGCCACAGCATGGATTTGAATACGCGACCAACCGCATCCAGGGGCGAGCGTTAACGCAGTGAACCACTGGACCTGAGTACTCAAACATGCCTACTTGTGCAGCTTAGACACTCTGAATTCACTAAATGTACAACTTTTTCTCCATCAAAATGAACAAATTATACATGAAATAACATCTACAGATCAAGACGAAGCGAATGGAAGCGGTCCCAGCCTCGTAGCTGTGAACAGCTGTGATCGCAGGAAAATGCTGTTTCAAAGATTTCTCAGTATATCTCCGGGACATTTCCCTGGCTTTACCACCGTCACAATGGACAAACGAGACATAAAATAACATCAACAGATCAAGACGAAGCGAATGGAAGTACCCCCGGAGTCATAGCATGTGTAAATCGAGACGAAAGATCTCTCTCTCCCCCGCCTGCTTGCGAGGGGGAGGGGCAGTTTACACACACACGCAGCTGCTGCATGCAGCAACGCACACACAGGGAGGAGATGGCAGAGAGAACGCACTCCCCTGAAAACTCCCCTTGAATTCCTCCAGACTCAGAAAATGTAAAAGTTCACTTTTTGGAGATCCATAGAAAAAGGGTGAAAATGATTTTTTTTTTGCCACAGCATGGATTCGAACACGAGACCAACCGCATCCAGGGGCGAGCGTTAACGCAGTGAGCCACTGGACCTGAGTACTCAAACATGCCTGCTTGTGCAGCTTAGACACTCTGAATTCACTAAATGTACAACTTTTTCTCCATCAAAATGAACAAATGAGACATGAAATAACATGTACAGATCAAGACGAAGCGAATGGAAGCGGTCCCAGCCTCGTAGCTAAGAACAGCTGTGATCGCAGGAAAATGCTGTTACAAAGATTTCTCAGTATATCTCCGGGACATTTCCCTGGCTTTACCACCGTCACAATGGACAAACGAGACATGAAATAACATCAACAGATCAAGACGAAGCGAATGGAAGTACCCCCGGAGTCATAGCATGTGTAAATCTAGACGAAATATCTCTCTCTCCCCCGCCTGCTTGCGAGGGGGAGGGGCAGTTTACACACACACGCAGCTGCTGCATGCAGCAACGCACACACAGGGAGGAGATGGCAGACAGAACCCACTCCCCTGAAAACTCCCCTTGAATTCCTCCAGACTCAGAAAATGTAAAAGTTCACTTTTTGGAGATCCATAGAAAAAGGGTGAAAATGAAAAAAAGTATGCCACAGCATGGATTCGAACACGCGACCAACCGCATCCAGGGGCGAGCGTTAACGCAGTGAGCCACTGGACCTGAGTACTCAAACATGCCTGCTTGTGCATCTTAGACACTCTGAATTCACTAAATGTACAACTTTTTCTCAATCAAAATGAACAAATGAGACATGAAATAACATCTACAGATCAAGACGAAGCGAATGGAAGCGGTCCCAGCCTCGTAGCTGTGAACAGCTGTGATTGCAGGAAAATGCTGTTACAAAGATTTCTCAGTATATCTCCGGGACGTTTCCCTGGCTTTACCACCGTCACAATGGACAAACGAGACATGAAATAACATCAACAGATCAAGACGAAGCGAATGGAAGTACCCCCGGAGTCATAGCATGTGTAAATCGAGACGAAAGATCTCTCTCTCCCCTGCCTACTTGCGAGGGGGAGGGGCAGTTTACACACACACGCAGCTGCTGCATGCAGCAACGCACACACAGGGAGGAGATGGCAGAGAGAACGCACTCCCCTGAAAACTCCCCTTGAATTCCTCCAGACTCAGAAAATGTAAAAGTTCACTTTTTGGAGATCCATAGAAAAAGGGTGAAAATGAAAAAAAGTATGCCACAGCATGGATTCGAACACGCGACCAACCGCATCCAGGGGCGAGCGTTAACGCAGTGAGCCACTGGACCTGAGTACTCTAACATGCCTGCTTGTGCAGCTTAGACACTCTGAATTCACTAAATGTACAACTTTTTCTCCATCAAAATGAACAAATGAGACATGAAATAACATCTACAGATCAAGACGAAGCGAATAGAAGCGGTCCCAGCCTCGTAGCTGTGAACAGCTGTGATTGCAGGAAAATGCTGTTACAAAGATTTCTCAGTATATCTCCGGGACATTTCCCTGGCTTTACCACTGTCACAATGGACAAACGAGACATGCAATAACATCAACAGATCAAGACGAAGCGAATGGAAGTACCCCCGGAGTCATAGCATGTGTAAATCGAGACGAAAGATCTCTCTCTCCCCTGCCTGCTTGCGAGGGGGAGGGGCAGTTTACACACACACGCAGCTGCTGCATGCAGCAACGCACACACAGGGAGGAGATGGCAGAGAGAACGCACTCCCCTGAAAACTCCCCTTGAATTCCTCCAGACTCAGAAAATGTAAAAGTTCACTTTTTGGAGATCCATAGAAAAAGGGTGAAAATGAAAAAAAGTATGCCTCAGCATGGATTCGAACACGAGACCAACCGCATCCAGGGGCGAGCGTTAACGCAGTGAGCCACTGGACCTGAGTACTCAAACATGCCTGCTTGTGCATCTTAGACACTCTGAATTCACTAAATGTACAACTTTTTCTCAATCAAAATGAACAAATGAGACATGAAATAACATCTACAGATCAAGACGAAGCGAATGGAAGCGGTCCCAGCCTCGTAGCTGTGAACAGCTGTGATTGCGGGAAAATGCTGTTACAAAGATTTCTCAGTATATCTCCGGGACTTTTCACTGGCTTTACCACCGTCACAATGGACAAACGAGACATGAAATAACATCAACAGATCAAGACGAAGCGAATGGAAGTACCCCCGGATCATAGCATGTGTAAATCGAGACGAAAGATATCTCTCTCCCCCGCCTGCTTGCGAGGGGGAGGGGCAGTTTACACACACACGCAGCTGCTGCATGCAGCAACGCACACACAGGGAGGAGATGGCAGAGAGAACGCACTCCCCTGAAAACTCCCCTTGAATTCCTCCAGACTCAGAAAATGTAAAAGTTCACTTTTTGGAGATCCATAGAAAAAGGGTGAAAATGAATTTTGTTTTGCCACAGCATGGATTCGAACACGCGACCAACCGCATCCAGGGGAGAGCGTTAACGCAGTGAGCCACTGGAACTGAGTACTCAAACATGCCTACTTGTGTAGCTTAGACACTCTGAATTCACTAAATGTACAACTTTTTCTCCATCAAAATGAACAAATGAGACATGAAATAACATCTACAGATCAAGACGAAGCGAATGGAAGTGGTCCCAGCCTCGTAGCTGTGAACAGCTGTGATCGCAGGAAAATTCTGTTTCAAAGATTTCTCAGTAGCCTATATCTCCGGGACATTTCCCTGACTTTACCACCGTCACAATGGACAAACGAGACATGTAATAACATCAACAGATCAAGACGAAGCGAATGGAAGTACCCCCGGAGTCATAGCATGTGTAAATCGAGACGAAAGATCTCTCTCTCCCCCGCCTGCTTGCGAGGGGGAGGGGCAGTTTACACACACACGCAGCTGCTGCATGCAGCAACGCACACACAGGGAGGAGATGGCAGAGAGAACGCACTCCCCTGAAAACTCCCCTTGAATTCCTCCAGACTCAGAAAATGTAAAAGTTCACTTTTTGGAGATCCATAGAAAAAGGGTAAAAATGAAAAAAAGTATGCCACAGCATGGATTCGAACACGCGACCAACCGCATCCAGGGGCGAGCGTTAACGCAGTGAGCCACTGGACCTGAGTACTCAAACATGCCTGCTTGTGCAGCTTAGACACTCTGAATTCACTAAATGTACAACTTTTTCTCCATCAAAATGAACAAATGAGACATGAAATAACATCTACAGATCAAGACGAAGCGAATGGAAGCGGTCCCAGCCTCGTAGCTGTGAACAGCTGTGATCGCAGGAAAATGCTGTTATAAAGATTTATCAGTATATCTCCGGGATATTTCCCTGGCTTTACCACCGTCCAAATGGACAAACGAGACATGAAATAACATCAACAGATCAAGACGAAGCGAATGGAAGTACCCCCGGAGTCATAGCATGTGTAAATCGAGACGAAAGATCTCTCTCTCCCCCGCCTGCTTGCGAGGGGGAGGGGCAGTTTACACACACACGCAGCTGCTGCATGCAGCAACGCACACACAGGGAGGAGATGGCAGAGAGAACGCACTCCCCTGAAAACTCCCCTTGAATTCCTCCAGACTCAGAAAATGTAAAAGTTCACTTTTTGGAGATCCATAGAAAAAGGGTGAAAATGAATTTTGTTTTGCCACAGCATGGATTCGAACACGCGACCAACCGCATCCAGGGGAGAGCGTTAACGCAGTGAGCCACTGGAACTGAGTACTCAAACATGCCTACTTGTGTAGCTTAGACACTCTGAATTCACTAAATGTACAACTTTTTCTCCATCAAAATGAACAAATGAGACATGAAATAACATCTACAGATCAAGACGAAGCGAATGGAAGTGGTCCCAGCCTCGTAGCTGTGAACAGCTGTGATCGCAGGAAAATTCTGTTTCAAAGATTTCTCAGTAGCCTATATCTCCGGGACATTTCCCTGACTTTACCACCGTCACAATGGACAAACGAGACATGTAATAACATCAACAGATCAAGACGAAGCGAATGGAAGTACCCCCGGAGTCATAGCATGTGTAAATCGAGACGAAAGATCTCTCTCTCCCCCGCCTGCTTGCGAGGGGGAGGGGCAGTTTACACACACACGCAGCTGCTGCATGCAGCAACGCACACACAGGGAGGAGATGGCAGAGAGAACGCACTCCCCTGAAAACTCCCCTTGAATTCCTCCAGACTCAGAAAATGTAAAAGTTCACTTTTTGGAGATCCATAGAAAAAGGGTGAAAATGAAAAAAAGTATGCCACAGCATGGATTCGAACACGCGACCAACCGCATCCAGGGGCGAGCGTTAACGCAGTGAGCCACTGGACCTGAGTACTCAAACATGCCTGCTTGTGCAGCTTAGACACTCTGAATTCACTAAATGTACAACTTTTTCTCCATCAAAATGAACAAATGAGACATGAAATAACATCTACAGATCAAGACGAAGCGAATGGAAGCGGTCCCAGTCTCGTAGCTGTGAACAGCTGTGATCGCAGGAAAATGCTGTGACAAAGATTTATCAGTATATCTCCGGGATATTTCCCTGGCTTTACCACCGTCACAATGGACAAACGAGACATGAAATAACATAAACAGATCAAGACGAAGAGAATGGAAGTACCCCCGGAGTCATAGCATGTGTAAATCGAGACGAAAGATCTCTCTCTCCCCCGCCTGCTTGCGAGGGGGAGGGGCAGTTTACACACACACGCAGCTGCTGCATGCAGCAACGCACACACAGGGAGGAGATGGCAGAGAGAACGCACTCCCCTGAAAACTCCCCTTGAATTCCTCCAGACTCAGAAAATGTAAAAGTTCACTTTTTGGAGATCCATAGAAAAAGGGTAAAAATGAAAAAAAGTATGCCACAGCATGGATTCGAACACGCGACCAACCGCATCCAGGGGCGAGCGTTAACGCAGTGAGCCACTGGACCTGAGTACTCAAACATGCCTGCTTGTGCAGCTTAGACACTCTGAATTCACTAAATGTACAACTTTTTCTCCATCAAAATGAAAAAATGAGACATGAAATAACATCTACAGATCAAGACGAAGCGAATGGAAGCGGTCCCAGCCTCGTAGCTGTGAACAGCTGTGATCGCAGGAAAATGCTGTTATAAAGATTTAACAGTATATCTCCGGGATATTTCCCTGGCTTTACCACCGTCCAAATGGACAAACGAGACATGAAATAACATCAACAGATCAAGACGAAGCGAATGGAAATACCCCCGGAGTCATAGCATGTGTAAATCGAGACGAAAGATCTCTCTCTCCCCCGCCTGCTTGCGAGGGGGAGGGGCAGTTTACACACACACGCAGCTGCTGCATGCAGCAACGCACACACAGGGAGGAGATGGCAGAGAGAACGCACTCCCCTGAAAACTCCCCTTGAATTCCTCCAGACTCAGAAAATGTAAAAGTTCACTTTTTGGAGATCCATAGAAAAAGGGTGAAAATGAATTTTGTTTTGTCACAGCATGGATTCGAACACGCGACCAACCGCATCCAGGGGAGAGCGTTAACGCAGTGAGCCACTGGACCTGAGTACTCAAACATGCCTACTTGTGTAGCTTAGACACTCTGAATTCACTAAATGTACAACTTTTTCTCCATCAAAATGAACAAATGAGACATGAAATAACATCTACAGATCAAGACGAAGCGAATGGAAGTGGTCCCAGCCTCGTAGCTGTGAACAGCTGTGATCGCAGGAAAATTCTGTTTCAAAGATTTCTCAGTAGCCTATATCTCCGGGACATTTCCCTGACTTTACCACCGTCACAATGGACAAACGAGACATGAAATAACATCAACAGATCAAGACGAAGCGAATGGAAGTACCCCCGGAGTCATAGCATGTGTAAATCGAGACGAAAGATCTCTCTCTCCCCCGCCTGCTTGCGAGGGGGAGGGGCAGTTTACACACACACACGCAGCTGCTGCATGCAGCAACGCACACACAGGGAGGAGATGGCAGAGAGAACGCACTCCCCTGAAAACTCCCCTTGAATTCCTCCAGACTCAGAAAATGTAAAAGTTCACTTTTTGGAGATCCATAGAAAAAGGGTGAAAATGATTTTTTTTTTGCCACAGCATGGATTCGAACACGCGACCAACCGCATCCAGGGGCGAGCGTTAACGCAGTGAGCCACTGGACCTGAGTACTCAAACATGCCTGCTTGTGCAGCTTAGACACTCTGAATTCACTAAATGTACAACTTTTTCTCCATCAAAATGAACAAATGAGACATGAAATAACATCTACAGATCAAGACGAAGCGAATGGAAGCGGTCCCAGCCTCGTAGCTGTGAACAGCTGTGATCGCAGGAAAATGCTGTTATAAAGATTTATCAGTATATCTCCGGGATATTTCCCTGGCTTTACCACCGTCCAAATGGACAAACGAGACATGAAATAACATCAACAGATCAAGACGAAGCGAATGGAAGTACCCCCGGAGTCATAGCATGTGTAAATCGAGACGAAAGATCTCTCTCTCCCCCGCCTGCTTGCGAGGGGGAGGGGCAGTTTACACACACACGCAGCTGCTGCATGCAGCAACGCACACACAGGGAGGAGATGGCAGAGAGAACGCACTCCCCTGAAAACTCCCCTTGAATTCCTCCAGACTCAGAAAATGTAAAAGTTCACTTTTTGGAGATCCATAGAAAAAGGGTGAACATTAATTTTGTTTTGCCACAGCATGGATTCGAACACACGACCAACCGCATACAGGGGCGAGCGTTAACGCAGTGAGCCACTGGACCTGAGTACTCAAGCATGCCTGCTTGTGCATCTTAGACACTCTGAATTCACTAAATGTACAACTTTTTCTCAATCAAAATGAACAAATGAGACATGAAATAACATCTACAGATCCAGACGAAGCGAATGGAAGCGGTCCCAGCCTCGTAGCTGTGAACAGCTGTGATTGCAGGAAAATGCTGTTACAAAGATTTCTCAGTATATCTCCGGGACTTTTCCCTGGCTTTACCACCGTTACAATGGACAAACGAGACATGAAATAACATCAACAGATCAAGACGAAGCGAATGGAAGTACCCCCGGAGTCATAGCATGTGTAAATCGAGACGAAAGATCTCTCTCTCCCCCGCCTGCTTGCGAGGGGGAGGGGCAGTTTACACACACACGCAGCTGCTACATGCAGCAACGCACACACAGGGAGGAGATGGCAGAGAGAACGCACTCCCCTGAAAACTCCCCTTGAATTCCTCCAGACTCAGAAAATGTAAAAGTTCACTTCTTGGAGATCCATAGAAAAAGGGTGAAAATGAAAAAAAGAATGCCACAGCATGGATTCGAACACGAGACCAAACGCATCCAGGGGCGAGCGTTAACGCAGTGAGCCACTGGACCTGAGTACTCAAACATGCCTGCTTGTGCAGCTTAGACACTCTGAATTCACTAAATGTACAACTTTTTCTCCATCAAAATGAACAAATGAGACATGAAATAACATCTACAGATCAAGACGAAGCGAATGGAAGCGGTCCCAGCCTCGTAGCTGTGAACAGCTGTGATCGCAGGAAAATGCTGTTATAAAGATTTATCAGTATATCTCCGGGATATTTCCCTGGCTTTACCACCGTCCAAATGGACAAACGAGACATGACATAACATCAACATATCAAGACGAAGCGAATGGAAGTACCCCCGGAGTCATAGCATGTGTAAATCGAGACGAAAGATCTCTCTCTCCCCCGCCTGCTTGCGAGGGGGAGGGGCAGTTTACACACACACGCAGCTGCTGCATGCAGCAACGCACACACAGGGAGGAGATGGCAGAGAGAACGCACTCCCCTGAAAACTCCCCTTGAATTCCTCCAGACTCAGAAAATGTAAAAGTTCACTTTTTGGAGATCCATAGAAAAAGGGTGAAAATGATTTTTTTTTTGCCACAGCATGGATTCGAACACGCGACCAACCGCATCCAGGGGCGAGCGTTAACGCAGTGAGCCACTGGACCTGAGTACTCAAACATGCCTGCTTGTGCATCTTAGACACTCTGAATTCACTAAATGTACAACTTTTTCTCAATCAAAATGAACAAATGAGACATGAAATAACATCTACAGATCAAGACGAAGCGAATGGAAGCGGTCCCAGCCTCGTAGCTGTGAACAGCTGTGATTGCAGGAAAATGCTGTTACAAAGATTTCTCAGTATATCTCCGGGACTTTTCCCTGGCTTTACCACCGTCACAATGGACAAACGAGACATGAAATAACATCAACAGATCAAGACGAAGCGAATGGAAGTACCCCCGGAGTCATAGCATGTGTAAATCGAGACGAAAGATCTCTATCTCCCCCGCCTGCTTGCGAGGGGGAGGGGCAGTTTACACACACACGCAGCTGCTGCATGCAGCAACGCACACACAGGGAGGAGATGGCAGAGAGAACGCACTCCCCTGAAAACTCCCCTTGAATTCCTCCAGACTCAGAAAATGTAAAAGTTCACTTTTTGGAGATCCATAGAAAAAGGGTGAACATTAATTTTGTTTTGCCACAGCATGGATTCGAACACACGACCAACCGCATACAGGGGCGAGCGTTAATGCAGTGAGCCACTGGACCTGAGTACTCAAACATGCCTGCTTGTGCATCTTAGACACTCTGAATTCACTAAATGTACAACTTTTTCTCAATCAAAATGAACAAATGAGACATGAAATAACATCTACAGATCCAGACGAAGCGAATGGAAGCGGTCCCAGCCTCGTAGCTGTGAACAGCTGTGATTGCAGGAAAATGCTGTTACAAAGATTTCTCAGTATAGCTCCGGGACTTTTCCCTGGCTTTACCACCGTCACAATGGACAAACGAGACATGAAATAACATCAACAGATCAAGACGAAGCGAATGGAAGTACCCCCGGAGTCATAGCATGTGTAAATCGAGACGAAAGATCTCTCTCTCCCCCGCCTGCTTGCGAGGGGGAGGGGCAGTTTACACACACACGCAGCTGCTGCATGCAGCAACGCACACACAGGGAGGAGATGGCAGAGAGAACGCACTCCCCTGAAGACTCCCCTTGAATTCCTCCAGACTCAGAAAATGTAAAAGTTCACTTTTTGGAGATCCATAGAAAAAGGGTGAAAATGATTTTTTTTTTGCCACAGCATGGATTCGAACACGCGACCAACCGCATCCAGGGGCGAGCGTTAACGCAGTGAGCCACTGGACCTGAGTACTCAAACATGCCTGCTTGTGCATCTTAGACACTCTGAATTCACTAAATGTACAACTTTTTCTCAATCAAAATGAACAAATGAGACATGAAATAACATCTACAGATCAAGACGAAGCGAATGGAAGCGGTCCCAGCCTCGTAGCTGTGAACAGCTGTGATTGCAGGAAAATGCTGTTACAAAGATTTCTCAGTATATCTCCGGGACTTTTCCCTGGCTTTACCACCGTCACAATGGACAAACGAGACATGAAATAACATCAACAGATCAAGACGAAGCGAATGGAAGTACCCCCGGAGTCATAGCATGTGTAAATCGAGACGAAAGATCTCTCTCTCCCCCGCCTGCTTGCGAGGGGGAGGGGCAGTTTACACACACACGCAGCTGCTGCATGCAGCAACGCACACACAGGGAGGAGATGGCAGAGAGAACGCACTCCCCTGAAGACTCCCCTTGAATTCCTCCAGACTCAGAAAATGTAAAAGTTCACTTTTTGGAGATCCATAGAAAAAGGGTGAAAATGATTTTTTTTTTGCCACAGCATGGATTCGAACACACGACCAACCGCATACAGGGGCGAGCGTTAACGCAGTGAGCCACTGGACCTGAGTACTCAAACATGCCTGCTTGTGCATCTTAGACACTCTGAATTCACTAAATGTACAACTTTTTCTCAATCAAAATGAACAAATGAGACATGAAATAACATCTACAGATCAAGACGAAGCGAATGGAAGCGGTCCCAGCCTCGTAGCTGTGAACAGCTGTGATTGCAGGAAAATGCTGTTACAAAGATTTCTCAGTATATCTCCGGGACTTTTCCCTGGCTTTACCACCGTTACAATGGACAAACGAGACATGAAATAACATCAACAGATCAAGACGAAGCGAATGGAAGTACCCCCGGAGTCATAGCATGTGTAAATCGAGACGAAAGATCTCTCTCTCCCCCGCCTGCTTGCGAGGGGGAGGGGCAGTTTACATACACACGCAGCTGCTGCATGCAGCAACGCACACACAGGGAGGAGATGGCAGAGAGAACGCACTCCCCTGAAGACTCCCCTTGAATTCCTCCAGACTCAGAAAATGTAAAAGTTCACTTTTTGGAGATCCATAGAAAAAGGGTGAAAATGATTTTTTTTTTGCCACAGCATGGATTCGAACACACGACCAACCGCATACAGGGGCGAGCGTTAACGCAGTGAGCCACTGGACCTGAGTACTCAAACATGCCTGCTTGTGCATCTTAGACACTCTGAATTCACTAAATGTACAACTTTTTCTCAATCAAAATGAACAAATGAGACATGAAATAACATCTACAGATCAAAACGAAGCGAATGGAAGCGGTCCCAGCCTCGTAGCTGTGAACAGCTGTGATTGCGGGAAAATGCTGTTACAAAGATTTCTCAGTATATCTCCGGGACTTTTCACTGGCTTTACCACCGTCACAATGGACAAACGAGACATGAAATAACATCAACAGATCAAGACGAAGCGAATGGAAGTATCCCCGGAGTCATAGCATGTGTAAATCGAGACGACAGATCTCTCTCTCCCCCGCCTGCTTGCGAGGGGGAGGGGCAGTTTACACACACACGCAGCTGCTGCAGGCAGCAACGCACACACAGGGAGGAGATGGCAGAGAGAACGCACTCCCCTGAAAACTCCCCTTGAATTCCTCCAGACTCAGAAAATGTAAAAGTTCACTTTTTGGAGATCCATAGAAAAAGGGTGAAAATGAAAAAAAGTATGCCACAGCATGGATTTGAACACGCGACCAACCGCATCCAGGGGCGAGCGTTAACGCAGTGAGCCACTGGACCTGAGTACTCAAACATGCCTGCTTATGCATCTTAGACACTCTGAATTCACTAAATGTACAACTTTTTCTCAATCAAAATGAACAAATGAGACATGAAATAACATCTACAGATCAAGACGAAGCGAATGGAAGCGGTCCCAGCCTCGTAGCTGTGAACAGCTGTGATTGCAGGAAAATGCTGTTACAAAGATTTCTCAGTATATCTCCGGGACTTTTCCCTGGCTTTACCACCGTCACAATGGACAAACGAGACATGAAATAACATCAACAGATCAAGACGAAGCGAATGGAAGTACCCAAGAGTCATAGCATGTGTAAATCGAGACGACAGATCTCTCTCTCCCCCGCCTGCTTGCGAGGGGGAGGGGCAGTTTACACACACACGCAGCTGCTGCATGCAGCAACGCACACACAGGGAGGAGATGGCAGAGAGAACGCACTCCCCTGAAAACTCCCCTTGAATTCCTCCAGACTCAGAAAATGTAAAAGTTCACTTTTTGGAGATCCATAGAAAAAGGGTGAAAATGATTTTTTTTTTGCCACAGCATGGATTCGAACACGCGACCATCCGCATCAAGGGGCGAGCGTTAACGCAGTGAGCCACTGGAACTGAGTACTCAAACATGCCTACTTGTGCAGCTTAGAAACTATGAATTCACTAAATGTACAACTTTTTTTCCATCAAAATGAACAAATGAGACATGAAATAACATCTACAGATCAAGACGAAGCGAATGGAAGTACCCCCGGAGTCATAGCATGTGTAAATCGAGACGAAAGATCTCTCTCTCCCCCGCCTGCTTGCGAGGGGGAGGGGCAGTTTACACACACACACGCAGCTGCTGCATGCAGCAACTCACACACAGGGAGGAGATGGCAGAGAGAACGCACTCCCCTGAAAACTCCCCTTGAATTCCTCCAGACTCAGAAAATGTAAAAGTTCACTTCTTGGAGATCCATAGAAAAAGGGTGAAAATGAAAAAAAGTATGCCACAGCATGGATTCGAACACGAGACCAACCGCATCCAGGGGCGAGCGTTAACGCAGTGAGCCACTGGACCTGAGTACTCAAACATGCCTGCTTGTGCAGCTTAGACACTCTGAATTCACTAAATGTACAACTTTTTCTCCATCAAAATGAACAAATGAGACATGAAATAACATCTACAGATCAAGACGAAGCGAATGGAAGCGGTCCCAGCCTCGTAGCTGTGAACAGCTGTGATTGCAGGAAAATGCTGTTTCAAAGATTTCTCAGTATATCTCCGGGACTTTTCCCTGGCTTTACCACCGTTACAATGGACAAACGAGACATGAAATAACATCAACAGATCAAGACGAAGCGAATGGAAGTACCCCCGGAGTCATAGCATGTGTACATCGAGACGAAAGATCTCTCTCTCCCCCGCCTGCTTGCGAGGGGGAGGGGCAGTTTACACACACACACGCAGCTGCTGCATGCAGCAACGCACACACAGGGAGGAGATGGCAGAGAGAACGCACTCCCCTGAAAACTCCCCTTGAATTCCTCCAGACTCAGAAAATGTAAAAGTTCACTTTTTGGAGATCCATAGAAAAAGGGTGAAAATGATTTTTTTTTTGCCACAGCATGGATTCGAACACGCGACCAACCGCATCCAGGGGCGAGCGTTAGCGCAGTGAGCCACTGGACCTGAGTACTCAAACATGCCTGCTTGTGCATCTTAGACACTCTGAATTCACTAAATGTACAACTTTTTCTCCATCAAAATGAACAAATGATACATGAAATAACATCTACAGATCAAGACGAAGCGAATGGAAGCGGTCCCAGCCTCGTAGCTGTGAACAGCTGTGATCGCAGGAAAATGCTGTTATAAAGATTTCTCAGTATATCTCCGGGACTTTTCCCTGGCTTTACCACCGTTACAATGGACAAACGAGACATGAAATAACATCAACAGATCAAGACGAAGCGAATGGAAGTACCCCCGGAGTCATAGCATGTGTAAATCGAGACGAAAAATCTCTCTCTCCCCGCCTGCTTGCGAGGGGGAGGGGCAGTTTACACACACACGCAGCTGCTGCATGCAGCAACGCACACACAGGGAGGAGATGGCAGAGAGAACGCACTCCCCTGAAAACTCCCCTTGAATTCCTCCAGACTCAGAAAATGTAAAAGTTCACTTCTTGGAGATCCATAGAAAAAGGGTGAAAATGAAAAAAAGTATGCCACAGCATGGATTCGAACACGAGACCAAACGCATCCAGGGGCGAGCGTTAACGCAGTGAGCCACTGGACCTGAGTACTCAAACATGCCTGCTTGTGCAGCTTAGACACTCTGAATTCACTAAATGTACAACTTTTTCTCCATCAAAATGAACAAATGAGACATGAAATAACATCTACAGATCAAGACGAAGCGAATGGAAGCGGTCCCAGCCTCGTAGCTGTGAACAGCTGTGATCGCAGGAAAATGCTGTTATAAAGATTTATCAGTATATCTCCGGGATATTTCCCTGGCTTTACCACCGTCACAATGGACAAACGAGACATGAAATAACATCAACAGATCAAGACGAAGCGAATGGAAGTACCCCCGGAGTCATAGCATGTGTAAATCGAGACGAAAGATCTCTCTCTCCCCCGCCTGCTTGCGAGGGGGAGGGGCAGTTTACACACACACGCAGCTGCTGCATGCAGCAACGCACACACAGGGAGGAGATGGCAGAGAGAACGCACTCCCCTGAAAACTCCCCTTGAATTCCTCCAGACTCAGAAAATGTAAAAGTTCACTTTTTGGAGATCCATAGAAAAAGGGTGAACATTAATTTTGTTTTGCCACAGCATGGATTCGAACACACGACCAACCGCATACAGGGGCGAGCGTTAATGCAGTGAGCCACTGGACCTGAGTACTCAAACATGCCTGCTTGTGCATCTTAGACACTCTGAATTCACTAAATGTACAACTTTTTCTCAATCAAAATGAACAAATGAGACATGAAATAACATCTACAGATCCAGACGAAGCGAATGGAAGCGGTCCCAGCCTCGTAGCTGTGAACAGCTGTGATTGCAGGAAAATGCTGTTACAAAGATTTCTCAGTATATCTCCGGGACTTTTCCCTGGCTTTACCACCGTCACAATGGACAAACGAGACATGAAATAACATCAACAGATCAAGACGAAGCGAATGGAAGTACCCCCGGAGTCATAGCATGTGTAAATCGAGACGAAAGATCTCTCTCTCCCCCGCCTGCTTGCGAGGGGGAGGGGCAGTTTACACACACACGCAGCTGCTGCATGCAGCAACGCACACACAGGGAGGAGATGGCAGAGAGAACGCACTCCCCTGAAAACTCCCCTTGAATTCCTCCAGACTCAGAAAATGTAAAAGTTCACTTTTTGGAGATCCATAGAAAAAGGGTGAAAATGAAAAAAAGTATGCCACAGCATGGATTTGAACACGCGACCAACCGCATCCAGGGGCGAGCGTTAACGCAGTGAGCCACTGGACCTGAGTACTCAAACATGCCTGCTTATGCATCTTAGACACTCTGAATTCACTAAATGTACAACTTTTTCTCAATCAAAATGAACAAATGAGACATGAAATAACATCTACAGATCAAGACGAAGCGAATGGAAGCGGTCCCAGCCTCGTAGCTGTGAACAGCTGTGATTGCAGGAAAATGCTGTTACAAAGATTTCTCAGTATATCTCCGGGACTTTTCCCTGGCTTTACCACCGTCACAATGGACAAACGAGACATGAAATAACATCAACAGATCAAGACGAAGCGAATGGAAGTACCCCCGGAGTCATAGCATGTGTAAATCGAGACGAAAGATCTCTCTCTCCCCCGCCTGCTTGCGAGGGGGAGGGGCAGTTTACACACACACGCAGCTGCTGCATGCAGCAACGCACACACAGGGAGGAGATGGCAGAGAGAACGCACTCCCCTGAAAACTCCCCTTGAATTCCTCCAGACTCAGAAAATGTAAAAGTTCACTTTTTGGAGATCCATAGAAAAAGGGTGAAAATGATTTTTTTTTTGCCACAGCATGGATTCGAACACGCGACCAACCGCATCCAGGGGCGAGCATTAACGCAGTGAGCCACTGGACCTGAGTACTCAAACATGCCTGCTTGTGCATCTTAGACACTCTGAATTCACTAAATGTACAACTTTTTCTCAATCAAAATGAACAAATGAGACATGAAATAACATCTACAGATCAAGACGAAGCGAATGGAAGCGGTCCCAGCCTCGTAGCTGTGAACAGCTGTGATTGCAGGAAAATGCTGTTACAAAGATTTCTCAGTATATCTCCGGGACTTTTCCCTGGCTTTACCACCGTTACAATGGACAAACGAGACATGAAATAACATCAACAGATCAAGACGAAGCGAATGGAAGTACCCCCGGAGTCATAGCATGTGTAAATCGAGACGAAAGATCTCTCTCTCCCCCGCCTGCTTGCGAGGGGGAGGGGCAGTTTACACACACACGCAGCTGCTGCATGCAGCAACGCACACACAGGGAGGAGATGGCAGAGAGAACGCACTCCCCTGAAGACTCCCCTTGAATTCCTCCAGACTCAGAAAATGTAAAAGTTCACTTTTTGGAGATCCATAGAAAAAGGGTGAAAATGATTTTTTTTTTGCCACAGCATGGATTCGAACACACGACCAACCGCATACAGGGGCGAGCGTTAACGCAGTGAGCCACTGGACCTGAGTACTCAAACATGCCTGCTTGTGCATCTTAGACACTCTGAATTCACTAAATGTACAACTTTTTCTCAATCAAAATGAACAAATGAGACATGAAATAACATCTACAGATCAAGACGAAGCGAATGGAAGCGGTCCCAGCCTCGTAGCTGTGAACAGCTGTGATTGCAGGAAAATGCTGTTACAAAGATTTCTCAGTATATCTCCGGGACTTTTCCCTGGCTTTACCACCGTTACAATGGACAAACGAGACATGAAATAACATCAACAGATCAAGACGAAGCGAATGGAAGTACCCCCGGAGTCATAGCATGTGTAAATCGAGACGAAAGATCTCTCTCTCCCCCGCCTGCTTGCGAGGGGGAGGGGCAGTTTACATACACACGCAGCTGCTGCATGCAGCAACGCACACACAGGGAGGAGATGGCAGAGAGAACGCACTCCCCTGAAGACTCCCCTTGAATTCCTCCAGACTCAGAAAATGTAAAAGTTCACTTTTTGGAGATCCATAGAAAAAGGGTGAAAATGATTTTTTTTTTGCCACAGCATGGATTCGAACACACGACCAACCGCATACAGGGGCGAGCGTTAACGCAGTGAGCCACTGGACCTGAGTACTCAAACATGCCTGCTTGTGCATCTTAGACACTCTGAATTCACTAAATGTACAACTTTTTCTCAATCAAAATGAACAAATGAGACATGAAATAACATCTACAGATCAAAACGAAGCGAATGGAAGCGGTCCCAGCCTCGTAGCTGTGAACAGCTGTGATTGCGGGAAAATGCTGTTACAAAGATTTCTCAGTATATCTCCGGGACTTTTCACTGGCTTTACCACCGTCACAATGGACAAACGAGACATGAAATAACATCAACAGATCAAGACGAAGCGAATGGAAGTATCCCCGGAGTCATAGCATGTGTAAATCGAGACGACAGATCTCTCTCTCCCCCGCCTGCTTGCGAGGGGGAGGGGCAGTTTACACACACACGCAGCTGCTGCAGGCAGCAACGCACACACAGGGAGGAGATGGCAGAGAGAACGCACTCCCCTGAAAACTCCCCTTGAATTCCTCCAGACTCAGAAAATGTAAAAGTTCACTTTTTGGAGATCCATAGAAAAAGGGTGAAAATGATTTTATTTTTGCCACAGCATGGATTCGAACACGCGACCATCCGCATCAAGGGGCGAGCGTTAACGCAGTGAGCCACTGGACCTGAGTACTCAAACATGCCTGCTTGTGCATCTTAGACACTCTGAATTCACTAAATGTACAACTTTTTCTCAATCAAAATGAACAAATGAGACATGAAATAACATCTACAGATCAAGACGAAGCGAATGGAAGCGGTCCCAGCCTCGTAGCTGTGAACAGCTGTGATCGCAGGAAAATGCTGTTATAAAGATTTATCAGTATATCTCCGGGATATTTCCCTGGCTTTACCAGCGTCCAAATAGACAAACGAGACATTAAATAACATCAACAGATCAAGACGAAGCGAATGGAAGTACCCCCGGAGTCATAGCATGTGTAAATCGAGACGAAAGATCTCTCTCTCCCCCGCCTGCTTGCGAGGGGGAGTGGCAGTTTACACACACACACGCAGCTGCTGCATGCAGCAACGCACACACAGGGAGGAGATGGCAGAGAGAACGCACTCCCCTGAAGACTCCCCTTGAATTCCTCCAGACTCAGAAAATGTAAAAGTTCACTTTTTGGAGATCCATAGAAAAAGGGTGAACATTAATTTTGTTTTGCCACAGCATGGATTCGAACACACGACCAACCGCATACAGGGGCGAGCGTTAACGCAGTGAGCCACTGGACCTGAGTACTCAAACATGCCTGCTTGTGCATCTTAGACACTCTGAATTCACTAAATGTACAACTTTTTCTCAATCAAAATGAACAAATGAGACATGAAATAACATCTACAGATCCAGACGAAGCGAATGGAAGCGGTCCCAGCCTCGTAGCTGTGAACAGCTGTGATTGCAGGAAAATGCTGTTACAAAGATTTCTCAGTATATCTCCGGGACTTTTCCCTGGCTTTACCACCGTCACAATGGACAAACGAGACATGAAATAACATCAACAGATCAAGACGAAGCGAATGGAAGTACCCCCGGAGTCATAGCATGTGTAAATCGAGACGAAAGATCTCTCTCTCCCCCGCCTGCTTGCGAGGGGGAGGGGCAGTTTACACACACACGCAGCTGCTGCATGCAGCAACGCACACACAGGGAGGAGATGGCAGAGAGAACGCACTCCCCTGAAAACTCCCCTTGAATTCCTCCAGACTCAGAAAATGTAAAAGTTCACTTTTTGGAGATCCATAGAAAAAGGGTGAAAATGAAAAAAAGTATGCCACAGCATGCATTTGAACACGCGACCAACCGCATCCAGGGGCGAGCGTTAACGCAGTGAGCCACTGGACCTGAGTACTCAAACATGCCTGCTTGTGCATCTTAGACACTCTGAATTCACTAAATGTACAACTTTTTCTCAATCAAAATGAACAAATGAGACATGAAATAACATCTACAGATCAAGACGAAGCGAATGGAAGCGGTCCCAGCCTCGTAGCTGTGAACAGCTGTGATTGCAGGAAAATGCTGTTCCAAAGATTTCTCAGTATATCTCCGGGACTTTTCCCTGGCTTTACCACCGTCACAATGGACAAACGAGACATGAAATAACATCAACAGATCAAGACGAAGCGAATGGAAATACCCCCGGAGTCATAGCATGTGTAAATCGAGACGAAAGATCTCTCTCTCCCCCGCCTGCTTGCGAGGGGGAGGGGCAGTTTACACACACACGCAGCTGCTGCATGCAGCAACGCACACACAGGGAGGAGATGGCAGAGAGAACGCACTCCCCTGAAAACTCCCCTTTAATTCCTCCAGACTCAGAAAATGTAAAAGTTCACTTTTTGGAGATCCATAGAAAAAGGGTGAAAATGAAAAAAAGTATGCCACAGCATGGATTCGAACACGAGACCAACCGCATCCAGGGGCGAGCGTTAACGCAGTGAGCCACTGGACCTGAGTACTCAAACATGCCTGCTTGTGCAGCTTAGACACTCTGAATTCACTAAATGTACAACTTTTTCTCCATCAAAATGAACAAATGAGACATGAAATAACATCTACAGATCAAGACGAAGCGAATGGAAGCGGTCCCAGCCTCGTAGCTGTGAACAGCTGTGATTGCAGGAAAATGCTGTTACAAAGATTTCTCAGTATATCTCCGGGACTTTTCCCTGGCTTTACCACCGTCACAATGGACAAACGAGACATGAAATAACATCAACAGATCAAGACGAAGCGAATGGAAGTACCCCCGGAGTCATAGCATGTGTAAATCGAGACGAAAGATCTCTCTCTCCCCCGCATGCTTGCGAGGGGGGGGGGCAGTTTACACACACACGCAGCTGCTGCATGCAGCAACGCACACACAGGGAGGAGATGGCAGAGAGAACGCACTCCCCTGAAAACTCCCCTTGAATTCCTCAAGACTCAGAAAATGTAAAAGTTCACTTTTTGGAGATCCATAGAAAAAGGGTGAACATTAATTTTGTTTTGCCACAGCATGGATTCGAACACACGACCAACCGCATACAGGGGCGAGCGTTAACGCAGTGAGCCACTGGACCTGAGTACTCAAACATGCCTGCTTGTGCATCTTAGACACTCTGAATTCACTAAATGTACAACTTTTTCTCAATCAAAATGAACAAATGAGACATGAAATAACATCTACAGATCAAGACGAAGCGAATGGAAGCGGTCCCAGCCTCGTAGCTGTGAACAGCTGTGATTGCAGGAAAATGCTGTTACAAAGATTTCTCAGTATATCTCCGGGACTTTTCCCTGGCTTTACCACCGTCACAATGGACAAACGAGACATGAAATAACATCAACAGATCAAGACGAAGCGAATGGAAGTACCCCCGGAGTCATAGCATGTGTAAATCGAGACGAAAGATCTCTCTCTCCCCCGCATGCTTGCGAGGGGGGGGGGGGCAGTTTACACACACACGCAGCTGCTGCATGCAGCAACGCACACACAGGGAGGAGATGGCAGAGAGAACGCACTCCCCTGAAAACTCCCCTTGAATTCCTCCAGACTCAGAAAATGTAAAAGTTCACTTTTTGGAGATCCATAGAAAAAGGGTGAAAATGAAAAAAAGTATGCCTCAGCATGGATTCGAACACGAGACCAACCACATCCAGGGGCGAGCGTTAACGCAGTGAGCCACTGGACCTGAGTACTCAAACATGCCTGCTTGTGCATCTTAGACACTCTGAATTCACTAAATGTACAACTTTTTCTCAATCAAAATGAACAAATGAGACATGAAATAACATTTACAGATCAAAACGAAGCGAATGGAAGCGGTCCCAGCCTCGTAGCTGTGAACAGCTGTGATTGCGGGAAAATGCTGTTACAAAGATTTCTCAGTATATCTCCGGGACTTTTCACTGGCTTTACCACCGTCACAATGGACAAACGAGACATGAAATAACATCAACAGATCAAGACGAAGCGAATGGAAGTACCCCCGGAGTCATAGCATGTGTAAATCGAGACGACAGATCTCTCTCTCCCCCGCCTGCTTGCGAGGGGGAGGGGCAGTTTACACACACACGCAGCTGCTGCAGGCAGCAACACACACACAGGGAGGAGATGGCAGAGAGAACGCACTCCCCTGAAAACTCCCCTTGAATTCCTCAAGACTCAGAAAATGTAAAAGTTCACTTTTTGGAGATCCATAGAAAAAGGGTGAACATTAATTTTGTTTTGCCACAGCATGGATTCGAACACACGACCAACCGCATACAGGGGCGAGCGTTAACGAAGTGAGCCACTGGACCTGAGTACTCAAACATGCCTGCTTGTGCATCTTAGACACTCTGAATTCACTAAATGTACAACTTTTTCTCAATCAAAATGAACAAATGAGACATGAAATAACATCTACAGATCAAGACGAAGCGAATGGAAGCGGTCCCAGCCTCGTAGCTGTGAACAGCTGTGATTGCAGGAAAATGCTGTTACAAAGATTTCTCAGTATATCTCCGGGACTTTTCCCTGGCTTTACCACCGTTACAATGGACAAACGAGACATGAAATAACATCAACAGATCAAGACGAAGCGAATGGAAGTACCCCCGGAGTCATAGCATGTGTAAATCGAGACGAAAGATCTCTCTCTCTCCCCCGCCTGCTTGCGAGGGGGAGGGGCAGTTTACATACACACGCAGCTGCTGCATGCAGCAACGCACACACAGGGAGGAGATGGCAGAGAGAACGCACTCCCCTGAAAACTCCCCTTGAATTCCTCCAGACTCAGAAAATGTAAAAGTTCACTTTTTGGAGATCCATAGAAAAAGGGTGAAAATGAAAAAAAGTATGCCTCAGCATGGATTCGAACACGAGACCAACCGCATCCAGGGGCGAGCGTTAACGCAGTGAGCCACTGGACCTGAGTACTCAAACATGCCTGCTTGTGCATCTTAGACACTCTGAATTCACTAAATGTACAACTTTTTCTCAATCAAAATGAACAAATGAGACATGAAATAACATCTACAGATCAAAACGAAGCGAATGGAAGCGGTCCCAGCCTCGTAGCTGTGAACAGCTGTGATTGCGGGAAAATGCTGTTACAAAGATTTCTCAGTATATCTCCGGGACTTTTCACTGGCTTTACCACCGTCACAATGGACAAACGAGACATGAAATAACATCAACAGATCAAGACGAAGCGAATGGAAGTATCCCCGGAGTCATAGCATGTGTAAATCGAGACGACAGATCTCTCTCTCCCCCGCCTGCTTGCGAGGGGGAGGGGCAGTTTACACACACACGCAGCTGCTGCAGGCAGCAACGCACACACAGGGAGGAGATGGCAGAGAGAACGCACTCCCCTGAAAACTCCCCTTGAATTCCTCCAGACTCAGAAAATGTAAAAGTTCACTTTTTGGAGATCCATAGAAAAAGGGTGAAAATGAAAAAAAGTATGCCACAGCATGGATTTGAACACGCGACCAACCGCATCCAGGGGCGAGCGTTAACGCAGTGAGCCACTGGACCTGAATACTCAAACATGCCTACTTGTGCAGCTTAGACACTCTGAATTCACTAAATGTACAACTTTTTCTCCATCAAAATGAACAAATTATACATGAAATAACATCTACAGATCAAGACGAAGCGAATGGAAGCGGTCCCAGCCTCGTAGCTGTGAACAGCTGTGATCGCAGGAAAATGCTGTTTCAAAGATTTCTCAGTATATCTCCGGGACATTTCCCTGGCTTTACCACCGTCACAATGGACAAACGAGACATGAAATAACATCAACAGATCAAGACGAAGCGAATGGAAGTACCCCCGGAGTCATAGCATGTGTAAATCGAGACGAAAGATCTCTCTCTCCCCCGCCTGCTTGCGTGGGGGAGGGGCAGTTTACACACACATGCAGCTGCTGCATGCAGCAACGCACACACAGGGAGGAGATGGCAGAGAGAACGCACTCCCCTGAAAACTCCCCTTGAATTCCTCCAGACTCAGAAAATGTAAAAGTTCACTTTTTGGAGATCAATAGAAAAAGGGTGAAAATGTTTTTTTTTTTGCCACAGCATGGATTCGAACACGCGACCATCCGCATCATGGGGAGAGCTTTAACGCAGTGAGCCACTGGACCTGAGTACTCAAACATGCCTGCTTGTGCAGCTTAGACACTCTGAATACACTAAATGTACAACTTTTCCTCCATCAAAACGAACAAATGAGACATGAAATAACATCTACAGATCAAGACGAAGCGAATGGAAGCGGTCCCAGCCTCGTAGCTGTGAACAGCTGTGATCGCAGGAAAATGCTGTTATAAAGATTTATCAGTATATCTCCGGGATATTTCCCTGGCTTTACCACCGTCCAAATGGACAAACGAGACATGAAATAACATCAACAGATCAAGACGAAGCGAATGGAAGTACCCCCGGAGTCATAGCATGTGTAAATCGAGATGACAGATCTCTCTCTCCCCCGCCTGCTTGCGAGGGGGAGGGGCAGTTTACACACACACGCAGCTGCTGCATGCAGCAACGCACACACAGGGAGGAGATGGCAGAGAGAACGCACTCCCCTGAAAACTCCCCTTGAATTCCTCAAGACTAAGAAAATGTAAAAGTTCACTTTTTGGAGATCCATAGAAAAAGGGTGAAAATGAAAAAAAGTATGCCACAGCATGGATTCGAACACGCGACCAACCGCATCCAGGGGCGAGCGTTAACGCAGTGAGCCACTGGACCTGAGTACTCAAACATGCCTGCTTGTACAGCTTAGACACTCTGAATTCACTAAATGTACAACTTTTTCTCCATCAAAATGAACAAATGAGACATGAAATAACATCTACAGATCAAGACGAAGCGAATGGAAGCGGTCCCAGCCTCGTAGCTGTGAACAGCTGTGATCGCAGGAAAATGCTGTTATAAAGATTTATCAGTATATCTCCGGGATATTTCCCTGGCTTTACCAGCGTCCAAATAGACAAACGAGACATTAAATAACATCAACAGATCAAGACGAAGCGAATGGAAGTACCCCCGGAGTCATAGCATGTGTAAATCGAGACGAAAGATCTCTCTCTCCCCCGCCTGCTTGCGAGGGGGAGTGGCAGTTTACACACACACACGCAGCTGCTGCATGCAGCAACGCACACACAGGGAGGAGATGGCAGAGAGAACGCACTCCCCTGAAGACTCCCCTTGAATTCCTCCAGACTCAGAAAATGTAAAAGTTCACTTTTTGGAGATCCATAGAAAAAGGGTGAACATTAATTTTGTTTTGCCACAGCATGGATTCGAACACACGACCAACCGCATACAGGGGCGAGCGTTAACGCAGTGAGCCACTGGACCTGAGTACTCAAACATGCCTGCTTGTGCATCTTAGACACTCTGAATTCACTAAATGTACAACTTTTTCTCAATCAAAATGAACAAATGAGACATGAAATAACATCTACAGATCCAGACGAAGCGAATGGAAGCGGTCCCAGCCTCGTAGCTGTGAACAGCTGTGATTGCAGGAAAATGCTGTTACAAAGATTTCTCAGTATATCTCCGGGACTTTTCCCTGGCTTTACCACCGTCACAATGGACAAACGAGACATGAAATAACATCAACAGATCAAGACGAAGCGAATGGAAGTACCCCCGGAGTCATAGCATGTGTAAATCGAGACGAAAGATCTCTCTCTCCCCCGCCTGCTTGCGAGGGGGAGGGGCAGTTTACACACACACGCAGCTGCTGCATGCAGCAACGCACACACAGGGAGGAGATGGCAGAGAGAACGCACTCCCCTGAAAACTCCCCTTGAATTCCTCCAGACTCAGAAAATGTAAAAGTTCACTTTTTGGAGATCCATAGAAAAAGGGTGAAAATGAAAAAAAGTATGCCACAGCATGCATTTGAACACGCGACCAACCGCATCCAGGGGCGAGCGTTAACGCAGTGAGCCACTGGACCTGAGTACTCAAACATGCCTGCTTGTGCATCTTAGACACTCTGAATTCACTAAATGTACAACTTTTTCTCAATCAAAATGAACACATGAGACATGAAATAACATCTACAGATCAAGACGAAGCGAATGGAAGCGGTCCCAGCCTCGTAGCTGTGAACAGCTGTGATTGCAGGAAAATGCTGTTCCAAAGATTTCTCAGTATATCTCCGGGACTTTTCCCTGGCTTTACCACCGTCACAATGGACAAACGAGACATGAAATAACATCAACAGATCAAGACGAAGCGAATGGAAATACCCCCGGAGTCATAGCATGTGTAAATCGAGACGAAAGATCTCTCTCTCCCCCGCCTGCTTGCGAGTGGGAGGGGCAGTTTACACACACACGCAGCTGCTGCATGCAGCAACGCACACACAGGGAGGAGATGGCAGAGAGAACGCACTCCCCTGAAAACTCCCCTTTAATTCCTCCAGACTCAGAAAATGTAAAAGTTCACTTTTTGGAGATCCATAGAAAAAGGGTGAAAATGAAAAAAAGTATGCCACAGCATGGATTCGAACACGAGACCAACCGCATCCAGGGGCGAGCGTTAACGCAGTGAGCCACTGGACCTGAGTACTCAAACATGCCTGCTTGTGCAGCTTAGACACTCTGAATTCACTAAATGTACAACTTTTTCTCCATCAAAATGAACAAATGAGACATGAAATAACATCTACAGATCAAGACGAAGCGAATGGAAGCGGTCCCAGCCTCGTAGCTGTGAACAGCTGTGATTGCAGGAAAATGCTGTTACAAAGATTTCTCAGTATATCTCCGGGACTTTTCCCTGGCTTTACCACCGTCACAATGGACAAACGAGACATGAAATAACATCAACAGATCAAGACGAAGCGAATGGAAGTACCCCCGGAGTCATAGCATGTGTAAATCGAGACGAAAGATCTCTCTCTCCCCCGCATGCTTGCGAGGGGGGGGGGCAGTTTACACACACACGCAGCTGCTGCATGCAGCAACGCACACACAGGGAGGAGATGGCAGAGAGAACGCACTCCCCTGAAAACTCCCCTTGAATTCCTCAAGACTCAGAAAATGTAAAAGTTCACTTTTTGGAGATCCATAGAAAAAGGGTGAACATTAATTTTGTTTTGCCACAGCATGGATTCGAACACACGACCAACCGCATACAGGGGCGAGCGTTAACGCAGTGAGCCACTGGACCTGAGTACTCAAACATGCCTGCTTGTGCATCTTAGACACTCTGAATTCACTAAATGTACAACTTTTTCTCAATCAAAATGAACAAATGAGACATGAAATAACATCTACAGATCAAGACGAAGCGAATGGAAGCGGTCCCAGCCTCGTAGCTGTGAACAGCTGTGATTGCAGGAAAATGCTGTTACAAAGATTTCTCAGTATATCTCCGGGACTTTTCCCTGGCTTTACCACCGTCACAATGGACAAACGAGACATGAAATAACATCAACAGATCAAGACGAAGCGAATGGAAGTACCCCCGGAGTCATAGCATGTGTAAATCGAGACGAAAGATCTCTCTCTCCCCCGCATGCTTGCGAGGGGGGGGGGGCAGTTTACACACACACGCAGCTGCTGCATGCAGCAACGCACACACAGGGAGGAGATGGCAGAGAGAACGCACTCCCCTGAAAACTCCCCTTGAATTCCTCAAGACTCAGAAAATGTAAAAGTTCACTTTTTGGAGATCCATAGAAAAAGGGTGAACATTAATTTTGTTTTGCCACAGCATGGATTCGAACACACGACCAACCGCATACAGGGGCGAGCGTTAACGCAGTGAGCCACTGGACCTGAGTACTCAAACATGCCTGCTTGTGCATCTTAGACACTCTGAATTCACTAAATGTACAACTTTTTCTCAATCAAAATGAACAAATGAGACATGAAATAACATCTACAGATCAAGACGAAGCGAATGGAAGCGGTCCCAGCCTCGTAGCTGTGAACAGCTGTGATTGCAGGAAAATGCTGTTACAAAGATTTCTCAGTATATCTCCGGGACTTTTCCCTGGCTTTACCACCGTTACAATGGACAAACGAGACATGAAATAACATCAACAGATCAAGACGAAGCGAATGGAAGTACCCCCGGAGTCATAGCATGTGTAAATCGAGACGAAAGATCTCTCTCTCCCCCGCCTGCTTGCGAGGGGGAGGGGCAGTTTACACACACACGCAGCTGCTGCATGCAGCAACGCACACACAGGGAGGAGATGGCAGAGAGAACGCACTCCCCTGAAAACTCCCCTTGAATTCCTCCAGACTCAGAAAATGTAAAAGTTCACTTTTTGGAGATCCATAGAAAAAGGGTGAAAATGAAAAAAAGTATGCCTCAGCATGGATTCGAACACGAGACCAACCGCATCCAGGGGCGAGCGTTAACGCAGTGAGCCACTGGACCTGAGTACTCAAACATGCCTGCTTGTGCATCTTAGACACTCTGAATTCACTAAATGTACAACTTTTTCTCAATCAAAATGAACAAATGAGACATGAAATAACATCTACAGATCAAAACGAAGCGAATGGAAGCGGTCCCAGCCTCGTAGCTGTGAACAGCTGTGATTGCGGGAAAATGCTGTTACAAAGATTTCTCAGTATATCTCCGGGACTTTTCACTGGCTTTACCACCGTCACAATGGACAAACGAGACATGAAATAACATCAACAGATCAAGACGAAGCGAATGGAAGTATCCCCGGAGTCATAGCATGTGTAAATCGAGACGACAGATCTCTCTCTCCCCCGCCTGCTTGCGAGGGGGAGGGGCAGTTTACACACACACGCAGCTGCTGCAGGCAGCAACGCACACACAGGGAGGAGATGGCAGAGAGAACGCACTCCCCTGAAAACTCCCCTTGAATTCCTCCAGACTCAGAAAATGTAAAAGTTCACTTTTTGGAGATCCATAGAAAAAGGGTGAAAATGAAAAAAAGTATGCCACAGCATGGATTTGAACACGCGACCAACCGCATCCAGGGGCGAGCGTTAACGCAGTGAGCCACTGGACCTGAATACTCAAACATGCCTACTTGTGCAGCTTAGACACTCTGAATTCACTAAATGTACAACTTTTTCTCCATCAAAATGAACAAATTATACATGAAATAACATCTACAGATCAAGACGAAGCGAATGGAAGCGGTCCCAGCCTCGTAGCTGTGAACAGCTGTGATCGCAGGAAAATGCTGTTTCAAAGATTTCTCAGTATATCTCCGGGACATTTCCCTGGCTTTACCACCGTCACAATGGACAAACGAGACATGAAATAACATCAACAGATCAAGACGAAGCGAATGGAAGTACCCCCGGAGTCATAGCATGTGTAAATCGAGACGAAAGATCTCTCTCTCCCCCGCCTGCTTGCGTGGGGGAGGGGCAGTTTACACACACATGCAGCTGCTGCATGCAGCAACGCACACACAGGGAGGAGATGGCAGAGAGAACGCACTCCCCTGAAAACTCCCCTTGAATTCCTCCAGACTCAGAAAATGTAAAAGTTCACTTTTTGGAGATCAATAGAAAAAGGGTGAAAATGTTTTTTTTTTTGCCACAGCATGGATTCGAACACGCGACCATCCGCATCATGGGGAGAGCTTTAACGCAGTGAGCCACTGGACCTGAGTACTCAAACATGCCTGCTTGTGCAGCTTAGACACTCTGAATACACTAAATGTACAACTTTTCCTCCATCAAAACGAACAAATGAGACATGAAATAACATCTACAGATCAAGACGAAGCGAATGGAAGCGGTCCCAGCCTCGTAGCTGTGAACAGCTGTGATCGCAGGAAAATGCTGTTATAAAGATTTATCAGTATATCTCCGGGATATTTCCCTGGCTTTACCACCGTCCAAATGGACAAACGAGACATGAAATAACATCAACAGATCAAGACGAAGCGAATGGAAGTACCCCCGGAGTCATAGCATGTGTAAATCGAGATGACAGATCTCTCTCTCCCCCGCCTGCTTGCGAGGGGGAGGGGCAGTTTACACACACACGCAGCTGCTGCATGCAGCAACGCACACACAGGGAGGAGATGGCAGAGAGAACGCACTCCCCTGAAAACTCCCCTTGAATTCCTCAAGACTAAGAAAATGTAAAAGTTCACTTTTTGGAGATCCATAGAAAAAGGGTGAAAATGAAAAAAAGTATGCCACAGCATGGATTCGAACACGCGACCAACCGCATCCAGGGGCGAGCGTTAACGCAGTGAGCCACTGGACCTGAGTACTCAAACATGCCTGCTTGTACAGCTTAGACACTCTGAATTCACTAAATGTACAACTTTTTCTCCATCAAAATGAACAAATGAGACATGAAATAACATCTACAGATCAAGACGAAGCGGTCCCAGCCTCGTAGCTGTGAACAGCTGTGATCGCAGGAAAATGCTGTTATAAAGATTTATCAGTATATCTCCGGGATATTTCCCTGGCTTTACCACCGTCCAAATGGACAAACGAGACATGAAATAACATCAACAGATCAAGACGAAGCGAATGGAAGCGGTCCCAGCCTCGTAGCTGTGAACAGCTGTGATTGCAGGAAAATGCTGTTACAAAGATTTCTCAGTATATCTCCGGGACTTTTCCCTGGCTTTACCACCGTCACAATGGACAAACGAGACATGAAATAACATCAACAGATCAAGACGAAGCGAATGGAAGTACCCCCGGAGTCATAGCATGTGTAAATCGAGACGACAGATCTCTCTCTCCCCCGCCTGCTTGCGAGGGGGAGGGGCAGTTTACACACACACGCAGCTGCTGCATGCAGCAACGCACACACAGGGAGGAGATGGCAGAGAGAACGCACTCCCCTGAAAACTCCCCTTGAATTCCTCCAGACTCAGAAAATGTAAAAGTTCACTTTTTGGAGATCCATAGAAAAAGGGTGAAAATAATTTTTTTTTTGCCACAGCATGGATTCGAACACGCGACCATCCGCATCAAGGGGCAAGCGTTAACGCAGTGAGCCACTGGACCTGAGTACTCAAACATGCCTGCTTGTGCAGCTTAGACACTCTGAATTCACTAAATGTACAACTTTTTCTCCATCAAAATGAACAAATGAGACATGAAATAACATCTACAGATCAAGACGAAGCGAATGGAAGCGGTCCCAGCCTCGTAGCTGTGAACAGCTGTGATCGCAGGAAAATGCTGTTCCAAAGATTTCTCAGTATATCTCCGGGACTTTTCCCTGGCTTTACCACCGTCACAATGGACAAACGAGACATGAAATAACATCAACAGATCAAGACGAAGCGAATGGAAGTACCCCCGGAGTCATAGCATGTGTAAATCGAGACGACAGATCTCTCTCTCCCCCGCCTGCTTGCGAGGGGGAGGGGCAGTTTACACACACACGCAGCTGCTGCATGCAGCAACGCACACACAGGGAGGAGATGGCAGAGAGAACGCACTCCCCTGAAAACTCCCCTTGAATTCAGCCAGACTCAGAAAATGTAAAAGTTCACTTTTTGGAGATCCATAGAAAAAGGGTGAAAATGAAAAAAAGTATGCCACAGCATGGATTTGAACACGCGACCAACCGCATCCAGGGGCGAGCGTTAACGCAGTGAGCCACTGGACCTGAGTACTCAAACATGCCTGCTTGTGCAGCTTAGACACTCTGAATTCACTAAATGTACAACTTTTTCTCCATCAAAATGAACAAATGAGACATGAAATAACATCTACAGATCAAGACGAAGCGAATAGAAGCGGTCCCAGCCTCGTAGCTGTGAACAGCTGTGATCGCAGGAAAATGCTGTTACAAAGATTTCTCAGTATATCTCCGGGACATTTCCCTGGCTTTACCACCGTCACAATGGACAAACGAGACATGAAATAACATCAACAGATCAAGACGAAGCGAATGGAAGTACCCCCGGAGTCATAGCATGTGTAAATCGAGACGAAAGATCTCTCTCTCCCCCGCCTGCTTGCGAGGGGGAGGGGCAGTTTACACACACATGCAGCTGCTGCATGCAGCAACGCACACACAGGGAGGAGATGGCAGAGAGAACGCACTCCCCTGAAAACTCCCTTTGAATTCCTCCAGACTCAGAAAATGTAAAAGTTCACTTTTTGGAGATCCATAGAAAAAGGGTGAAAATGAAAAAAAGTATGCCACAGCATGGATTCGAACACGCGACCAACCGCATGCAGGGGCGAGCGTTAACGCAGTGAGCCACTGGACCTGAGTACTCAAACATGCCTGCTTGTGCATCTTAGACACTCTGAATTCACTAAATGTACAACTTTTTCTCCATCAAAATGAACAAATGAGACATGAAATAACATCTACAGATCAAGACGAAGCGAATGGAAGCGGTCCCAGCCTCGTAGCTGTGAACAGCTGTGATTGCAGGAAAATGCTGTTTCAAAGATTTCTCAGTATATCTCCGGGACTTTTCCCTGGCTTTACCACCGTCGCAATGGACAAACGAGACATGAAATAACATCAACAGATCAAGACAAAGCGAATGGAAGTACCCCCGGAGTCATAGCATGTGTAAATCGAGACGACAGATCTCTCTCTCCCCCGCCTGCTTGCGAGGGGGAGGGGCCGTTTACACACACACGCAGCTGCTGCATGCAGCAACGCACACACAGGGAGGAGATGGCAGAGAGAACGCACTCCCCTCAAAACTCCCCTTGAATTCCTCCAGACTCAGAAAATGTAAAAGTTCACTTTTTGGAGATCCATAGAAAAAGGGTGAAAATGAAAAAAAGTATGCCACAGCATGGATTCGAACACGCGACCAACCGCATCCAGGGGCGAGCGTTAACGTAGTGAGCCACTGGACCTGAGTACTCAAACATGCCTGCTTGTGCAGCTTAGACACTCTGAATTCACTAAATGTACAACTTTTTCTCCATCAAAATGAACAAATGAGACATGAAATAACATCTACAGATCAAGACGAAGCGAATGGAAGCGGTCCCAGCCTCGTAGCTGTGAACAGCTGTGATCGCAGGAAAATGCTGTTATAAAGATTTATCAGTATATCTCCGGGATATTTCCCTGGCTTTACCACCGTCCAAATGGACAAACGAGACATGAAATAACATCAACAGATCAAGACGAAGCGAATGGAAGTACCCCCGGAGTCATAGCATGTGTAAATCGAGACGAAAGATCTCTCTCTCCCCCGCCTGCTTGCGAGGGGGAGGGGCAGTTTACACACACACGCAGCTGCTGCATGCAGCAACGCACACACAGGGAGGAGATGGCAGAGAGAACGCACTCCCCTCAAAACTCCCCTTGAATTCCTCCAGACTCAGAAAATGTAAAAGTTCACTTTTTGGAGATCCATAGAAAAAGGGTGAAAATGATTTTTTTTTTGCCACAGCATGGATTCGAACACGCGACCAACCGCATCCAGGGGCGAGCGTTAACGCAGTGAGCCACTGGACCTGAGTACTCAAACATGCCTGCTTGTACAGCTTAGACACTCTGAATTCACTAAATGTACAACTTTTTCTCCATCAAAATGAACAAATGAGACATGAAATAACATCTACAGATCAAGACGAAGCGGTCCCAGCCTCATAGCTGTGAACAGCTGTGATTGCAGGAAAATGCTGTTACAAAGATTTCTCAGTATATCTCCGGGACTTTTCCCTGGCTTTACCACCGTCACAATGGACAAACGAGACATGAAATAACATCAACAGATCAAGACGAAGCGAATGGAAGTACCCCCGGAGTCATAGCATGTTTAAATCGAGACGAAAGATCTCTCTCTCCCCCGCCTGCTTGCGAGGGGGAGGGGCAGTTTACACACACACGCAGCTGCTGCATGCAGCAACGCACACACAGGGAGGAGATGGCAGAGAGAACGCACTCCCCTGAAAACTCCCCTTGAATTCCTCCAGACTCAGAAAATGTAAAAGTTCACTTTTTGGAGATCCATAGAAAAAGGGTGAAAATGAAAAAAAGTATGCCACAGCATGGATTCGAACACGCGACCAACCGCATGCAGGGGCGAGCGTTAACGCAGTGAGCCACTGGACCTGAGTACTCAAACATGCCTGCTTGTGCATCTTAGACACTCTGAATTCACTAAATGTACAACTTTTTATCCATCAAAATGAACAAATGAGACATGAAATAACATCTACAGATCAAGACGAAGCGAATGGAAGCGGTCCCAGCCTCGTAGCTGTGAACAGCTGTGATTGCAGGAAAATGCTGTTTCAAAGATTTCTCAGTCTATCTCCGGGACTTTTCCCTGGCTTTACCACCGTCGCAATGGACAAACGAGACATGAAATAACATCAACAGATCAAGACAAAGCGAATGGAAGTACCCCCGGAGTCATAGCATGTGTAAATCGAGACGACAGATCTCTCTCTCCCCCGCCTGCTTGCGAGGGGGAGGGGCCGTTTACACACACACGCAGCTGCTGCATGCAGCAACGCACACACAGGGAGGAGATGGCAGAGAGAACGCACTCCCCTCAAAACTCCCCTTGAATTCCTCCAGACTCAGAAAATGTAAAAGTTCACTTTTTGGAGATCCATAGAAAAAGGGTGAAAATGATTTTTTTTTTGCCAGAGCATGGATTCGAACACGCGACCAACCGCATCCAGGGGCGAGCGTTAACACAGTGAGCCACTGGACCTGAGTACTCAAACATGCCTGCTTGTGCAGCTTAGACACTCTGAATTCACTAAATGTACAACTTTTTCTCCATCAAAATGAACAAATGAGACATGAAATAACATCTACAGATCAAGACGAAGCGAATGGAAGCGGTCCCAGCCTCGTAGCTGTGAACAGCTGTGATCGCAGGAAAATGCTGTTATAAAGATTTATCAGTATATCTCCGGGATATTTCCCTGGCTTTACCACCGTCACAATGGACAAACGAGACATGAAATAACATCAACAGATCAAGACGAAGCGAATGGAAGTACCCCCGGAGTCATAGCATGTGTAAATCGAGACGAAAGATCTCTCTCTCCCCCGCCTGCTTGCGAGGGGGAGGGGCAGTTTACACACACACGCAGCTGCTGCATGCAGCAACGCACACACAGGGAGGAGATGGCAGAGAGAACGCACTCCCCTGAAAACTCCCCTTGAATTCCTCCAGACTTAGAAAATGTAAAAGTTCACTTTTTGGAGATCCATAGAAAAAGGGTGAAAATGAAAAAAAGTATGCCACAGCATGGATTCGAACACGCGACCAACCGCATCCAGGGGCGAGCGTTAACGCAGTGAGCCACTGGACCTGAGTACTCAAACATGCCTGCTTGTGCATCTTAGACACTCTGAATTCACTAAATGTACAACTTTTTCTCCATCAAAATGAACAAATGAGACATGAAATAACATCTACAGATCAAGACGAAGCGAATAGAAGCAGTCCCAGCCTCGTAGCTGTGAACAGCTGTGATCGCAGGAAAATGCTGTTACAAAGATTTCTCAGTATATCTCCGGGACATTTCCCTGGCTTTACCACCGTCACAATGGACAAACGAGACATGAAATAACATCGACAGATCAAGACGAAGCGAATGGAAGTACCCCCGGAGTCATAGCATGTGTAAATCGAGACGAAAGATCTCTCTCTCCCCCGCCTGCTTGCGAGGGGGAGGGGCAGTTTACACACACACACGCAGCTGCTGCATGCAGCAACGCACACACAGGGAGGAGATGGCAGAGAGAACGCACTCCCCTGAAAACTCCCCTTGAATTCCTCCAGACTCAGAAAATGTAAAAGTTCACTTTTTGGAGATCCATAGAAAAAGGGTGAAAATGAAAAAAAGTATGCCACAGCATGGATTCGAACACGCGACCAACCGCATCCAGGGGCGAGCGTTAACGCAGTGAGCCACTGGACCTGAGTACTCAAACATGCCTGCTTGTGCAGCTTAGACACTCTGAATTCACTAAATGTACAACTTTTTCTCCATCAAAATGAACAAATGAGACATGAAATAACATCTACAGATCAAGACGAAGCGAATGGAAGGGGTCCCAGCCTCGTAGCTGTGAACAGCTGTGATTGCAGGAAAATGCTGTTACAAAGATTTCTCAGTATATCTCCGGGACTTTTCCCTGGCTTTACCACCGTCGCAATGGACAAACGAGACATGAAATAACATCAACAGATCAAGACAAAGCGAATGGAAGTACCCCCGGAGTCATAGCATGTGTAAATCGAGACGACAGATCTCTCTCTCCCCCGCCTGCTTGCGAGGGGGAGGGGCCGTTTACACACACACGCAGCTGCTGCATGCAGCAACGCACACACAGGGAGGAGATGGCAGAGAGAACGCACTCCCCTGAAAACTCCCCTTGAATTCCTCCAGACTCAGAAAATGTAAAAGTTCACTTTTTGGAGATCCATAGAAAAAGGGTGAAAATGATTTTTTTTTTGCCACAGCATGGATTCGAACACGCGACCAACCGCATCCAGGGGCGAGCGTTAACGCAGTGAGCCACTGGACCTGAGTACTCAAACATGCCTGCTTGTGCAGCTTAGACACTCTGAATTCACTAAATGTACAACTTTTTCTCCATCAAAATGAACAAATGAGACATGAAATAACATCTACAGATCAAGACGAAGCGAATATAAGCGGTCCCAGCCTCGTAGCTGTGAACAGCTGTGATCGCAGGAAAATGCTGTTCCAAAGATTTCTCAGTATATCTCCGGGACATTTCCCTGGCTTTACCACCGTCACAATGGACAAACGAGACATGAAATAACATCAACAGATCAAGACGAAGCGAATGGAAGTACCCCCGGAGTCATAGCATGTGTAAATCGAGACGAAAGATCTCTCTCTCCCCCGCCTGCTTGCGAGGGGGAGGGGCAGTTTACACACACACGCAGCTGCTGCATGCAGCAACGCACACACAGGGAGGAGATGGCAGAGAGAACGCACTCCCCTGAAAACTCCCCTTGAATTCCTCCAGACTCAGAAAATGTAAAAGTTCACTTTTTGGAGATCCATAGAAAAAGGGTGAAAATGAAAAAAAGTATGCCACAGCATGGATTCGAACACGCGACCAACCGCATCCAGGGGCGAGCGTTAACGCAGTGAGCCACTGGACCTGAGTACTCAAACATGCCTGCTTGTGCAGCTTAGACACTCTGAATTCACTAAATGTACAACTTTTTCTCCATCAATGAACAAATGAGACATGAAATAACATCTACAGAACAAGACGAAGCGAATGGAAGCGGTCCCAGCCTCGTAGCTGTGAACAGCTGTGATTGCAGGAAAATGCTGTTACAAAGATTTCTCAGTATATCTCCGGGACTTTTCCCTGGCTTTACCACCGTCGCAATGGACAAACGAGACATGAAATAACATCAACAGATCAAGACAAAGCGAATGGAAGTACCCCCGGAGTCATAGCATGTGTAAATCGAGACGACAGATCTCTCTCTCCCCCGCCTGCTTGCGAGGGGGAGGGGCAGTTTACACACACACGCAGCTGCTGCTTGCAGCAACGCACACACAGGGAGGAGATGGCAGAGAGAACGCACTCCCCTGAAAACTCCCCTTGAATTCCTCCAGACTCAGAAAATGTAAAAGTTCACTTTTTGGAGATCCATAGAAAAAGGGTGAAAATGAAAAAAAGTATGCCACAGCATGGATTCGAACACGCGACCAACCGCATGCAGGGGCGAGCGTTAACGCAGTGAGCCACTGGACCTGAGTACTCAAACATGCCTGCTTGTGCATCTTAGACACTCTGAATTCACTAAATGTACAACTTTTTATCCATCAAAATGAACAAATGAGACATGAAATAACATCTACAGATCAAGACGAAGCGAATGGAAGCGGTCCCAGCCTCGTAGCTGTGAACAGCTGTGATTGCAGGAAAATGCTGTTTCAAAGATTTCTCAGTCTATCTCCGGGACTTTTCCCTGGCTTTACCACCGTCGCAATGGACAAACGAGACATGAAATAACATCAACAGATCAAGACAAAGCGAATGGAAGTACCCCCGGAGTCATAGCATGTGTAAATCGAGACGACAGATCTCTCTCTCCCCCGCCTGCTTGCGAGGGGGAGGGGCCGTTTACACACACACGCAGCTGCTGCATGCAGCAACGCACACACAGGGAGGAGATGGCAGAGAGAACGCACTCCCCTCAAAACTCCCCTTGAATTCCTCCAGACTCAGAAAATGTAAAAGTTCACTTTTTGGAGATCCATAGAAAAAGGGTGAAAATGATTTTTTTTTTGCCAGAGCATGGATTCGAACACGCGACCAACCGCATCCAGGGGCGAGCGTTAACACAGTGAGCCACTGGACCTGAGTACTCAAACATGCCTGCTTGTGCAGCTTAGACACTCTGAATTCACTAAATGTACAACTTTTTCTCCATCAAAATGAACAAATGAGACATGAAATAACATCTACAGATCAAGACGAAGCGAATGGAAGCGGTCCCAGCCTCGTAGCTGTGAACAGCTGTGATCGCAGGAAAATGCTGTTATAAAGATTTATCAGTATATCTCCGGGATATTTCCCTGGCTTTACCACCGTCACAATGGACAAACGAGACATGAAATAACATCAACAGATCAAGACGAAGCGAATGGAAGTACCCCCGGAGTCATAGCATGTGTAAATCGAGACGAAAGATCTCTCTCTCCCCCGCCTGCTTGCGAGGGGGAGGGGCAGTTTACACACACACGCAGCTGCTGCATGCAGCAACGCACACACAGGGAGGAGATGGCAGAGAGAACGCACTCCCCTGAAAACTCCCCTTGAATTCCTCCAGACTTAGAAAATGTAAAAGTTCACTTTTTGGAGATCCATAGAAAAAGGGTGAAAATGAAAAAAAGTATGCCACAGCATGGATTCGAACACGCGACCAACCGCATCCAGGGGCGAGCGTTAACGCAGTGAGCCACTGGACCTGAGTACTCAAACATGCCTGCTTGTGCATCTTAGACACTCTGAATTCACTAAATGTACAACTTTTTCTCCATCAAAATGAACAAATGAGACATGAAATAACATCTACAGATCAAGACGAAGCGAATAGAAGCAGTCCCAGCCTCGTAGCTGTGAACAGCTGTGATCGCAGGAAAATGCTGTTACAAAGATTTCTCAGTATATCTCCGGGACATTTCCCTGGCTTTACCACCGTCACAATGGACAAACGAGACATGAAATAACATCGACAGATCAAGACGAAGCGAATGGAAGTACCCCCGGAGTCATAGCATGTGTAAATCGAGACGAAAGATCTCTCTCTCCCCCGCCTGCTTGCGAGGGGGAGGGGCAGTTTACACACACACACGCAGCTGCTGCATGCAGCAACGCACACACAGGGAGGAGATGGCAGAGAGAACGCACTCCCCTGAAAACTCCCCTTGAATTCCTCCAGACTCAGAAAATGTAAAAGTTCACTTTTTGGAGATCCATAGAAAAAGGGTGAAAATGAAAAAAAGTATGCCACAGCATGGATTCGAACACGCGACCAACCGCATCCAGGGGCGAGCGTTAACGCAGTGAGCCACTGGACCTGAGTACTCAAACATGCCTGCTTGTGCAGCTTAGACACTCTGAATTCACTAAATGTACAACTTTTTCTCCATCAAAATGAACAAATGAGACATGAAATAACATCTACAGATCAAGACGAAGCGAATGGAAGGGGTCCCAGCCTCGTAGCTGTGAACAGCTGTGATTGCAGGAAAATGCTGTTACAAAGATTTCTCAGTATATCTCCGGGACTTTTCCCTGGCTTTACCACCGTCGCAATGGACAAACGAGACATGAAATAACATCAACAGATCAAGACAAAGCGAATGGAAGTACCCCCGGAGTCATAGCATGTGTAAATCGAGACGACAGATCTCTCTCTCCCCCGCCTGCTTGCGAGGGGGAGGGGCCGTTTACACACACACGCAGCTGCTGCATGCAGCAACGCACACACAGGGAGGAGATGGCAGAGAGAACGCACTCCCCTGAAAACTCCCCTTGAATTCCTCCAGACTCAGAAAATGTAAAAGTTCACTTTTTGGAGATCCATAGAAAAAGGGTGAAAATGATTTTTTTTTTGCCACAGCATGGATTCGAACACGCGACCAACCGCATCCAGGGGCGAGCGTTAACGCAGTGAGCCACTGGACCTGAGTACTCAAACATGCCTGCTTGTGCAGCTTAGACACTCTGAATTCACTAAATGTACAACTTTTTCTCCATCAAAATGAACAAATGAGACATGAAATAACATCTACAGATCAAGACGAAGCGAATGGAAGCGGTCCCAGCCTCGTAGCTGTGAACAGCTGTGATCGCAGGAAAATGCTGTTACAAAGATTTATCAGTATATCTCCGGGATATTTCCCTGGCTTTACCACCGTCACAATGGACAAACGAGACATGAAATAACATAAACAGATTAAGACGAAGCGAATGGAAGTACCCCCGGAGTCATAGCATGTGTAAATCGAGACGAAAGATCTCTCTCTCCCCCGCCTGCTTGCGAGGGGGAGGGGCAGTTTACACACACACGCAGCTGCTGCATGCAGCAACGCACACACAGGGAGGAGATGGCAGAGAGAACGCACTCCCCTGAAAACTCCCCTTGAATTCCTCCAGACTCAGAAAATGTAAAAGTTCACTTTTTGGAGATCCATAGAAAAAGGGTGAAAATGATTTTTTTTTTGCCACAGCATGGATTCGAACATGCGACCAACCGCATCCAGGGGCGAGCGTTAACGCAGTGAGCCACTGGACCTGAGTACTCAAACATGCCTGCTTGTGCAGCTTAGACACTCTGAATTCACTAAATGTACAACTTTTTCTCCATCAAAATGAACAAATGAGACATGAAATAACATCTACAGATCAAGACGAAGCGAATGGAAGCGGTCCCAGCCTCGTAGCTGTGAACAGCTGTGATCGCAGGAAAATGCTGTTACAAAGATTTATCAGTATATCTCCGGGATATTTCCCTGGCTTTACCACCGTCACAATGGACAAACGAGACATGAAATAACATAAACAGATCAAGACGAAGCGAATGGAAGTACCCCCGGAGTCATAGCATGTGTAAATCGAGACGAAAGATCTCTCTCTCCCCCGCCTGCTTGCGAGGGGGAGGGGCAGTTTACACACACACGCAGCTGCTGCATGCAGCAACGCACACACAGGGAGGAGATGGCAGAGAGAACGCACTCCCCTGAAAACTCCCCTTGAATTCCTCCAGACTCAGAAAATGTAAAAGTTCACTTTTTGGAGATCCATAGAAAAAGGGTGAAAATGAATTTTTGTTTGCCACAGCATGGATTCGAACACGCGACCAACCGCATCCAGGGGCGAGCGTTAACGCAGTGAGCCACTGGACCTGAGTACTCAAACATGCCTGCTTGTGCAGCTTAGACACTCTGAATTCACTAAATGTACAACTTTTTCTCCATCAAAATGAACAAATGAGACATGAAATAACATCTACAGATCAAGACGAAGCGAATGGAAGCGGTCCCAGCCTCGTAGCTGTGAACAGCTGTGATCGCAGGAAAATGCTGTTATAAAGATTTATCAGTATATCTCCGGGATATTTCCCTGGCTTTACCACCGTCCAAATGGACAAACGAGACATGAAATAACATCAACAGATCAAGACGAAGCGAATGGAAGTACCCCCGGAGTCATAGCATGTGTAAATCGAGACGAAAGATCTCTCTCTCCCCCGCCTGCTTGCGAGGGGGAGGGGCAGTTTACACACACACGCAGCTGCTGCATGCAGCAACGCACACACAGGGAGGAGATGGCAGAGAGAACGCACTCCCCTGAAAACTCCCCTTGAATTCCTCCAGACTCAGAAAATGTAAAAGTTCACTTTTTGGAGATCCATAGAAAAAGGGTGAAAATGATTTTTTTTTTGCCACAGCATGGATTCGAACACGCGACCAACCGCATCCAGGGGCGAGCGTTAACGCAGTGAGCCACTGGACCTGAGTACTCAAACATGCCTGCTTGTGCAGCTTAGACACTCTGAATTCACTAAATGTACAACTTTTTCTCCATCAAAATGAACAAATGAGACATGAAATAACATCTACAGATCAAGACGAAGCGAATGGAAGCGGTCCCAGCCTCGTAGCTGTGAACAGCTGTGATCGCAGGAAAATGCTGTTATAAAGATTTATCAGTATATCTCCGGGATATTTCCCTGGCTTTACCACCGTCCAAATGGACAAACGAGACATGAAATAACATCAACAGATCAAGACGAAGCGAATGGAAATACCCCCGGAGTCATAGCATATGTAAATCGAGACGAAAGATCTCTCTCTCCCCCGCCTGCTTGCGAGGGGGAGGGGCAGTTTACACACACACGCAGCTGCTGCATGCAGCAACGCACACACAGGGAGGAGATGGCAGAGAGAACGCACTCCCCTGAAAACTCCCCTTGAATTCCTCCAGACTCAGAAAATGTAAAAGTTCACTTTTTGGAGATCCATAGAAAAAGGGTGAAAATGAAAAAAAGTATGCCACAGCATGGATTCGAACACGAGACCAACCGCATCCAGGGGCGAGCGTTAACGCAGTGAGCCACTGGACCTGAGTACTCAAACATGCCTGCTTGTGCAGCTTAGACACTCTGAATTCACTAAATGTACAACTTTTTCTCCATCAAAATGAACAAATGAGACATGAAATAACATCTACAGATCCAGACGAAGCGAATGGAAGCGGTCCCAGCCTCGTAGCTGTGAACAGCTGTGATTGCAGGAAAATGCTGTTACAAAGATTTCTCAGTATATCTCCGGGACTTTTCCCTGGCTTTACCACCGTCACAATGGACAAACGAGACATGAAATAACATCAACAGATCAAGACGAAGCGAATGGAAGTACCCCCGGAGTCATAGCATGTGTAAATCGAGACGAAAGATCTCTCTCTCCCCCGCCTGCTTGCGAGGGGGAGGGGCAGTTTACACACACACGCAGCTGCTGCATGCAGCAACGCACACACAGGGAGGAGATGGCAGAGAGAACGCACTCCCCTGAAAACTCCCCTTGAATTCCTCCAGACTCAGAAAATGTAAAAGTTCACTTTTTGGAGATCCATAGAAAAAGGGTGAAAATGATTTTTTTTTTTTTGCCACAGCATGGATTCGAACACGAGACCAACCGCATCCAGGGGAGAGCGTTAACGCAGTGAGCCACTGGACCTGAGTACTCAAACATGCCTACTTGTGCAGCTTAGACACTCTGAATTCACTAAATGTACAACATTTTCTCCATCAAAATGAACAAATGAGACATGAAATAACATCTACAGATCAAGACGAAGCGAATAGAAGTGGTCCCAGCCTCGTAGCTGTGAACAGCTGTGATCGCAGGAAAATGCTGTTCCAAAGATTTCTCAGTATATCTCCGGGACATTTCCCTGGCTTTACCACCGTCACAATGGACAAACGAGACATGAAATAACATCAACAGATCAAGACGAAGCGAATGGAAGTACCCCCGGAGTCATAGCATGTGTAAATCGAGACGAAAGATCTCTCTCTCCCCCGCCTGCTTGCGAGGGGGAGGGGCAGTTTACACACACACGCAGCTGCTGCATGCAGCAACGCACACACAGGGAGGAGATGGCAGAGAGAACGCACTCCCCTGAAAACTCCCCTTGAATTCCTCCAGACTCAGAAAATGTAAAAGTTCACTTTTTGGAGATCCATAGAAAAAGGGTAAAAATGAAAAAAAGTATGCCACAGCATGGATTCGAACACGCGACCAACCGCATCCAGGGGCGAGCGTTAACGCAGTGAGCCACTGGACCTGAGTACTCAAACATGCCTGCTTGTGCAGCTTAGACACTCTGAATTCACTAAATGTACAACTTTTTCTCCATCAAAATGAACAAATGAGACATGAAATAACATCTACAGATCAAGACGAAGCGAATGGAAGCGGTCCCAGCCTCGTAGCTGTGAACAGCTGTGATCGCAGGAAAATGCTGTTCCAAAGATTTCTCAGTATATCTCCGGGACATTTCCCTGGCTTTACCACCGTCACAATGGACAAACGAGACATGAAATAACATCAACAGATCAAGACGAAGCGAATGGAAGTACCCCCGGAGTCATAGCATGTGTAAATCGAGACGAAAGATCTCTCTCTCCCCCGCCTGCTTGCGAGGGGGAGGGGCAGTTTACACACACACGCAGCTGCTGCATGCAGCAACGCACACACAGGGAGGAGATGGCAGAGAGAACGCACTCCCCTGAAAACTCCCCTTGAATTCCTCCAGACTCAGAAAATGTAAAAGTTCACTTTTTGGAGATCCATAGAAAAAGGGTGAAAATGATTTTTTTTTTGCCACAGCATGGATTCGAACACGCGACCAACCGCATCCAGGGGCGAGCGTTAACGCAGTGAGCCACTGGACCTGAGTACTCAAACATGCCTGCTTGTGCAGCTTAGACACTCTGAATTCACTAAATGTACAACTTTTTCTCCATCAAAATGAACAAATGAGACATGAAATAACATCTACAGATCAAGAGGAAGCGAATGGAAGCGGTCCCAGCCTCGTAGCTGTGAACAGCTGTGATCGCAGGAAAATGCTGTTACAAAGATTTATCAGTATATCTCCGGGATATTTCCCTGGCTTTACCACCGTCACAATGGACAAACGAGACATGAAATAACATAAACAGATTAAGACGAAGCGAATGGAAGTACCCCCGGAGTCATAGCATGTGTAAATCGAGACGAAAGATCTCTCCCTCCCCCGCCTGCTTGCGAGGGGGAGGGGCAGTTTACACACACACGCAGCTGCTGCATGCAGCAACGCACACACAGGGAGGAGATGGCAGAGAGAACGCACTCCCCTGAAAACTCCCCTTGAATTCCTCCAGACTCAGAAAATGTAAAAGTTAACTTTTTGGAGATCCATAGAAAAAGGGTGAAAATGATTTTTTTTTTGCCACAGCATGGATTCGAACATGCGACCAACCGCATCCAGGGGCGAGCGTTAACGCAGTGAGCCACTGGACCTGAGTACTCAAACATGCCTGCTTGTGCAGCTTAGACACTCTGAATTCACTAAATGTACAACTTTTTCTCCATCAAAATGAACAAATGAGACATGAAATAACATCTACAGATCAAGACGAAGCGAATGGAAGCGGTCCCAGCCTCGTAGCTGTGAACAGCTGTGATCGCAGGAAAATGCTGTTACAAAGATTTATCAGTATATCTCCGGGATATTTCCCTGGCTTTACCACCGTCACAATGGACAAACGAGACATGAAATAACATAAACAGATCAAGACGAAGCGAATGGAAGTACCCCCGGAGTCATAGCATGTGTAAATCGAGACGAAAGATCTCTCTCTCCCCCGCCTGCTTGCGAGGGGGAGGGGCAGTTTACACACACACGCAGCTGCTGCATGCAGCAACGCACACACAGGGAGGAGATGGCAGAGAGAACGCACTCCCCTGAAAACTCCCCTTGAATTCCTCCAGACTCAGAAAATGTAAAAGTTCACTTTTTGGAGATCCATAGAAAAAGGGTAAAAATGAAAAAAAGTATGCCACAGCATGGATTCGAACACGCGACCAACCGCATCCAGGGGCGAGCGTTAACGCAGTGAGCCACTGGACCTGAGTACTCAAACATGCCTGCTTGTGCAGCTTAGACACTCTGAATTCACTAAATGTACAACTTTTTCTCCATCAAAATGAACAAATGAGACATGAAATAACATCTACGGATCAAGACGAAGCGAATGGAAGCGGTCCCAGCCTCGTAGCTGTGAACAGCTGTGATGGCAGGAAAATGCTGTTATAAAGATTTATCAGTATATCTCCGGGATATTTCCCTGGCTTTACCACCGTCCAAATGGACAAACGAGACATGAAATAACATCAACAGATCAAGACGAAGCGAATGGAAGTACCCCCGGAGTCATAGCATGTGTAAATCGAGACGAAAGATCTCTCTCTCCCCCGCCTGCTTGCGAGGGGGAGGGGCAGTTTACACACACACGCAGCTGCTGCATGCAGCAACGCACACACAGGGAGGAGATGGCAGAGAGAACGCACTCCCCTGAAAACTCCCCTTGAATTCCTCCAGACTCAGAAAATGTAAAAGTTCACTTTTTGGAGATCCATAGAAAAAGGGTGAAAATGATTTTTTTTTTGCCACAGCATGGATTCGAACACGCGACCAACCGCATCCAGGGGCGAGCGTTAGCGCAGTGAGCCACTGGACCTGAGTACTCAAACATGCCTGCTTGTGCAGGTTAGACACTCTGAATTCACTAAATGTACAACTTTTTCTCCATCAAAATGAACAAATGAGACATGAATTAACATCTACAGATCAAGACGAAGCGAATGGAAGCGGTCCCAGCCTCGTAGCTGTGAACAGCTGTGATTGCAGGAAAATGCTGTTACAAAGATTTCTCAGTATATCTCCGGGACTTTTCCCTGGCTTTACCACCGTCACAATGGACAAACGAGACATGAAATAACATCAACAGATCAAGACGAAGCGAATGGAAGTACCCCCGGAGTCATAGCATGTGTAAATTGAGACGAAAGATCTCTCTCTCCCCCGCCTGCTTGCGAGGGGGGGGGGGGGGCAGTTTACACACACACGCAGCTGCTGCATGCAGCAACGCACACACAGGGAGGAGATGGCAGAGAGAACGCACTCCCCTGAAAACTCCCCTTGAATTCCTCCAGACTCAGAAAATGTAAAAGTTCACTTTTTGGAGATCCATAGAAAAAGGGTGAAAATGATTTTTTTTTTGCCACAGCATGGATTCGAACACGCGACCAACCGCATCCAGGGGCGAGCGTTAGCGCAGTGAGCCACTGGACCTGAGTACTCAAACATGCCTGCTTGTGCATCTTAGACACTCTGAATTCACTAAATGTACAACTTTTTCTCCATCAAAATGAACAAATGAGACATGAAATAACATCTACAGATCAAGACGAAGCGAATGGATGCGGTCCCAGCCTCGTAGCTGTGAACAGCTGTGATCGCAGGAAAATGCTGTTATAAAGATTTCTCAGTATATCTCCGGGACTTTTCCCTGGCTTTACCACCGTTACAATGGACAAACGAGACATGAAATAACATCAACAGATCAAGACGAAGCGAATGGAAGTACCCCCGGAGTCATAGCATGTGTAAATCGAGACGAAAGATCTCTCTCTCCCCCGCCTGCTTGCGAGGGGGAGGGGCAGTTTACACACACACGCAGCTGCTGCATGCAGCAACGCACACACAGGGAGGAGATGGCAGAGAGAACGCACTCCCCTGAAAACTCCCCTTGAATTCCTCCAGACTCAGAAAATGTAAAAGTTCACTTTTTGGAGATCCATAGAAAAAGGGTAAAAATGAAAAAAAGTATGCCACAGCATGGATTCGAACACGCGACCAACTGCATCCAGGGGCGAGCGTTAACGCAGTGAGCCACTGGACCTGAGTACTCAAACATGCCTGCTTGTGCAGCTTAGACACTCTGAATTCACTAAATGTACAACTTTTTCTCCATCAAAATGGACAAACGAGACATGAAATAACATCAACAGATCAAGACGAAGCGAATGGAAATACCCCCGGAGTCATAGCATATGTAAATCGAGACGAAAGATCTCTCTCTCCCCCGCCTGCTTGCGAGGGGGAGGGGCAGTTTACACACACACGCAGCTGCTGCATGCAGCAACGCAAACACAGGGAGGAGATGGCAGAGAGAACGCACTCCCCTGAAAACTCCCCTTGAATTCCTCCAGACTCAGAAAATGTAAAAGTTCACTTTTTGGAGATCCATAGAAAAAGGGTGAAAATGATTTTTTTTTTGCCACAGCATGGATTCGAACACGCGACCAACCGCATCCAGGGGCGAGCGTTAACGCAGTGTACTCAAACATGCCTACTTGTGCAGCTTAGACACTCTGAATTCACTAAATGTACAACTTTTTCTCCATCAAAATGAACAAATGAGACATGAAATAACATCTACAGATCAAGACGAAGCAAATGGAAGCGGTCCCAGCCTCATAACTGTGAACAGCTGTGATCGCAGGAAAATGCTGTTTTAAAGATTTATCAGTATATCTCCGGGATATTTCCCTGGCTTTACCACCGTCCAAATGGACAAACGAGACATGAAATAACATCAACAGATCAAGACGAAGCGAATGGAAGTACCCCCGGAGTCATAGCATGTGTAAATCGAGACGACAGATCTCTCTCTCCCCCGCCTGCTTGCGAGGGGGAGGGGCAGTTTACACACACACGCAGCTGCTGCATGCAGCAACGCACACACAGGGAGGAGATGGCAGAGAGAACGCACTCCCCTGAAAACTCCCCTTGAATTCCTCCAGACTCAGAAAATGTAAAAGTTCACTTTTTGGAGATCCATAGAAAAAGGGTGAAAATGAAAAAAAGTATGCCACAGCATGGATTCGAACACGCGACCAACCGCATCCAGGGGCGAGCGTTAACGCAGTGAGCCACTGGACCTGAGTACTCAAACATGCCTGCTTGTGCAGCTTAGACACTCTGAATTCACTAAATGTACAACTTTTTCTCCATCAAAATGAACAAATGAGACATGAAATAACATGTACAGATCAAGACGAAGCGAATGGAAGCGGTCCCAGCCTCGTAGCTGTGAACAGCTGTGATCGCAGGAAAATGCTGTTACAAAGATTTCTCAGTATATCTCCGGGACATTTCCCTGGCTTTCCCACCGTCACAATGGAAAAACGAGACATGAAATAACATCAACAGATCAAGACGAAGCGAATGGAGGTACCCCCGGAGTCATAGCATGTGTAAATTGAGACGAAACATCTCTCTCTCCCCCGCCTGCTTGCGAGGGGGAGGGGCAGTTTACACACACACGCAGCAGCTGCATGCAGCAACACACACACAGGGAGGAGATGGCAGAGAGAACGCACTCCCCTGAAAACTCCCCTTGAATTCCTCCAGACTCAGAAAATGTAAAAGTTCACTTTTTGGAGATCAATAGAAAAAGGGTGAAAATGATTTTTTTTTTGCCACAGCATGGATTCGAACACGCGACCATCCGCATCAAGGGGAGAGCTTGAACGCAGTGAGCCACTGGACCTGAGTACTCAAACATGCCTACTTGTGCAGCTTAGAAACTCTGAATTCACTAAATGTACAACTTTTTTTCCATCAAAATGAACAAATGAGACATGAAATAACATCTACAGATCAAGACGAAGCGAATGGAAGCGGTCCCAGCCTCGTAGCTGTGAACAGCTGTGATCGCAGGAAAATGCTGTTACAAAGATTTCTCAGTATATCTCCGGGACATTTCCCTGGCTTTACCACCGTCACAATGGACAAACGAGACATGAAATAACATAAACAGATCAAGACGAAGCGAATGGAAGTACCCCCGGAGTCATAGCATGTGTAAATCGAGACGAAAGATCTCTCACTCCCCCGCCTGCTTGCGAGGGGAAGGGGCAGTTTACACACACACGCAGCTGCTGCATGCAGCAACGCACACACAGGGAGGAGATGGCAGAGAGAACGCACTCCCCTGAAAACTCCCCTTGAATTCCTCAAGACTCAGAAAATGTAAAAGTTCACTTTTTGGAGATCCATAGAAAAAGGGTGAAAATGAAAAAAAGTGTGCCACAGCATGGATTCGAACACGCGACCAACCGCATCCAGGGGCGAGCGTTAACGCAGTGAGCCACTGGACCTGAGTACTCAAACATGCCTACTTGTGCAGCTTAGACACTCTGAATTCACTAAATGTACAACTTTTTCTCCATCAAAATGAACAAATTATACATGAAATAACATCTACAGATCAAGACGAAGCGAATGGAAGCGGTCCCAGCCTCGTAGCTGTGAACAGCTGTGATCGCAGGAAAATGCTGTTTCAAAGATTTCTCAGTATATCTCCGGGACATTTCCCTGGCTTTACCACCGTCACAATGGACAAACGAGACATGAAATAACATCAACAGATCAAGACGAAGCGAATGGAAGTACCCCCGGAGTCATAGCATGTGTAAATCGAGACGAAAGATCTCTCTCTCCCCCGCCTGCTTGCGAGGGGGAGGGGCAGTTTACACACACACGCAGCTGCTGCATGCAGCAACGCACACACAGGGAGGAGATGGCAGAGAGAACGCACTCCCCTGAAAACTCCCCTTGAATTCATCCAGACTCAGAAAATGTAAAAGTTCACTGTTTGGAGATCCATAGAAAAAGGGTGAAAATGATTTTTTTTTTTGCCACAGCATGGATTCAAACACGCGACCAACCGCATCCAGGGGCGAGCGTTAACGCAGTGAGCCACTGGACCTGAGTACTCAAACATGCCTGCTTGTGCAGCTTACACACTCAATTCACTAAATGTACAACTTTTTCTCCATCAAAATGAACAAATGAGACATGAAATAACATCTACAGATCAAGACGAAGCGAATGGAAGCGGTCCCAGCCTCGTAGCTGTGAACAGCTGTGATCGCAGGAAAATGCTGTTATAAAGATTTATCAGTATATCTCCGGGATATTTCCCTGGCTTTACCACCGTCCAAATGGACAAACGAGACATTAAATAACATCAACAGATCAAGACGAAGCGAATGGAAGTACCCCCGGAGTCATAGCATGTGTAAATCGAGACGAAAGATCTCTCTCTCCCCCGCCTGCTTGCGAGGGGGAGGGGCAGTTTACACACACACCCAGCTGCTGCATGCAGCAACGCACACACAGGGAGGAGATGGCAGAGAGAACGCACTCCCCTGAAAACTCCCCTTGAATTCCTCCAGACTCAGAAAATGTAAAAGTTCACTTTTTGGAGATCCATAGAAAAAGGGTGAAAATGATTTTTTTTTTGCCACAGCACTGATTCGAACACGAGACCAACCGCATCCAGGGGAGAGCGTTAACGCAGTGAGCCACTGGACCTGAGTACTCAAACATGCCTACTTGTGCAGCTTAGACACTCTGAATTCACTAAATGTACAACTTTTTCTCCATCAAAATGAACAAATGAGACATGAAATAACATCTACAGATCAAGACGAAGCGAATAGAAGCGGTCCCAGCCTCGTAGCTGTGAACAGCTGTGATCGCAGGAAAATGCTGTTCCAAAGATTTCTCAGTATATCTCCGGGACATTTCCCTGGCTTTACCACCGTCACAATGGACAAACGAGACATGAAATAACATCAACAGATCAAGACGAAGCGAATGGAAGTACCCCCGGAGTCATAGCATGTGTAAATCGAGACGAAAGATCTCTCTCTCCCCCGCCTGCTTGCGAGGGGGAGGGGCAGTTTACACACACACGCAGCTGCTGCATGCAGCAACGCACACACAGGGAGGAGATGGCAGAGAGAACGCACTCCCCTGAAACTCCCCTTGATTTCCTCCAGACTCAGAAAATGTAAAAGTTCACTTTTTGGAGATCCATAGAAAAAGGGTGAAAATGAAAAAAAGTATGCCACAGCATGGATTCGAACACGCGACCAACCGCATCCAGGGGCGAGCGTTAACGCAGTGAGCCACTGGACCTGAGTACTCAAACATGCCTGCTTGTGCAGCTTAGACACTCTGAATTCACTAAATGTACAACTTTTTCTCCATCAAAATGAACAAATGAGACATGAAATAACATCTACAGATCAAGACGAAGCGAATGGAAGCGGTCCCAGCCTCGTAGCTGTGAACAGCTGTGATTGCAGGAAAATGCTGTTACAAAGATTTCTCAGTATATCTCCGGGACTTTTCCCTGGCTTTACCACCGTCGCAATGGACAAACGAGACATGAAATAACATCAACAGATCAAGACAAAGCGAATGGAAGTACCCCCGGAGTCATAGCATGTGTAAATCGAGACGACAGATCTCTCTCTCCCCCGCCTGCTTGCGAGGGGGAGGGGCCATTTACACACACACGCAGCTGCTGCATGCAGCAACGCACACACAGGGAGGAGATGGCAGAGAGAATGCACTCCCCTCAAAACTCCCCTTGAATTCCTCCAGACTCAGAAAATGTAAAAGTTCACTTTTTGGAGATCCATAGAAAAAGGGTGAAAATGAATTTTTTTTTGCCACAGCATGGATTCGAACACGCGACCAACCGCATCCAGGGGCGAGCGTTAACGCAGTGTACTCAAACATGCCTACTTGTGCAGCTTAGACACTCTGAATTCACTAAATGTACAACTTTTTCTCCATCAAAATGAACAAATGAGACATGAAATAACATCTACAGATCAAGACGAAGCGAATGGAAGCGGTCCCAGCCTCATAACTGTGAACAGCTGTGATCGCAGGAAAATGCTGTTTTAAAGATTTATCAGTATATCTCCGGGATATTTCCCTGGCTTTACCACCGTCCAAATGGACAAACGAGACATGAAATAACATCAACAGATCAAGACGAAGCGAATGGAAGTACCCCCGGAGTCATAGCATGTGTAAATCGAGACGACAGATCTCTCTCTCCCCCGCCTGCTTGCGAGGGGGAGGGGCAGTTTACACACACACGCAGCTGCTGCATGCAGCAACGCACACACAGGGAGGAGATGGCAGAGAGAACGCACTCCCCTGAAAACTCCCCTTGAATTCCTCCAGACTCAGAAAATGTAAAAGTTCACTTTTTGGAGATCCATAGAAAAAGGGTGAAAATGAAAAAAAGTATGCCACAGCATGGATTCGAACACGCGACCAACCGCATCCAGGGGCGAGCGTTAACGCAGTGAGCCACTGGACCTGAGTACTCAAACATGCCTGCTTGTGCAGCTTAGACACTCTGAATTCACTAAATGTACAACTTTTTCTCCATCAAAATGAACAAATGAGACATGAAATAACATGTACAGATCAAGACGAAGCGAATGGAAGCGGTCCCAGCCTCGTAGCTGTGAACAGCTGTGATCGCAGGAAAATGCTGTTACAAAGATTTCTCAGTATATCTCCGGGACATTTCCCTGGCTTTCCCACCGTCACAATGGAAAAACGAGACATGAAATAACATCAACAGATCAAGACGAAGCGAATGGAGGTACCCCCGGAGTCATAGCATGTGTAAATTGAGACGAAACATCTCTCTCTCCCCCGCCTGCTTGCGAGGGGGAGGGGCAGTTTACACACACACGCAGCAGCTGCATGCAGCAACACACACACAGGGAGGAGATGGCAGAGAGAACGCACTCCCCTGAAAACTCCCCTTGAATTCCTCCAGACTCAGAAAATGTAAAAGTTCACTTTTTGGAGATCCATAGAAAAAGGGTGAAAATTATTTTTTTTTTTTTGCCACAGCATGGATTCGAACACGAGACCAACCGCATCCAGGGGAGAGCGTTAACGCAGTGAGCCACTGGACCTGAGTACTCAAACATGCCTACTTGTGCAGCTTAGACACTCTGAATTCACTAAATGTACAACATTTTCTCCATCAAAATGAACAAATGAGACATGAAATAACATCTACAGATCAAGACGAAGCGAATAGAAGTGGTCCCAGCCTCGTAGCTGTGAACAGCTGTGATCGCAGGAAAATGCTGTTCCAAAGATTTCTCAGTATATCTCCGGGACATTTCCCTGGCTTTACCACCGTCACAATGGACAAACGAGACATGAAATAACATCAACAGATCAAGACGAAGCGAATGGAAGTACCCCCGGAGTCATAGCATGTGTAAATCGAGACGAAAGATCTCTCTCTCCCCCGCCTGCTTGCGAGGGGGAGGGGCAGTTTACACACACACGCAGCAGCTGCATGCAGCAACACACACACAGGGAGGAGATGGCAGAGAGAACGCACTCCCCCTCAAAGTTGACTTTTTGGAGATCCATAGAAAAAGGGTGAAAATGAAAAAAAGAATGCCACAGCATGGATTCGAACACGCGACCAACCGCATCCAGAGGCGAGCATTAACGCAGTGAGCCAATGGACCTGAGTACTCAAACATGCCTACTTTTGCATCTTAGAAACTCTGAATTCACTAAATGTACAACTTTTTCTCCATCAAAATGAACAACTGAGACATTAAATAACATCTACAGATCAAGACGAAGCGAATGGAAGCGGTCCCAGCCTCGTAGCTGTGAACAGCTGTGATCGCAGGAAAATACTGTTACAAAGATTTCTCAGTATATCTCCGGGACATTTCCCTGGCTTTGCCACCGTCACAATGGACAAACGAGACATGAAATAACATCAACAGATCAAGACGAAGCGAATGGAGGTACCCCCGGAGTCATAGCATGTGTAAATCGAGACGAAACATCTCTCTCTCCCCCGCCTGCTTGCGAAGGGGAGGGGCAGTTTACACACACACGCAGCTGCTGCATGCAGCAACGCACACAGAGGGAGGAGATGGCAGAGAGAACGCACTCCCCTGAAAACTCCCCTTGAATTCCTCCAGACTCAGAAAATGTAAAAGTTCACTTTTTGGAGATCCATAGAAAAAGGGTGAAAATGGAAAAAAGTATTCGAAAATAGTGCCTCATAAGGTGGCTAGAGTCCCTTGAAAACTCCCCTTGAATTCCTCCGGACTCAGAAAAAGTCAAAGTTGACTTTTTGGAGATCCATAGAAAAAGGGTGAAAATGAAAAAAAGTATGCCACAGCATGGATTCGAACACGCGACCAACCGCATCCAGGGGCGAGCATTAACGCAGTGAGCCACTGGACCTGAGTACTCAAACATGCCTACTTTTGCATCTTATAAACTCTGAATTCACTAAATGTACAACTTTTTCTCCATCAAAATGAACACATGAGACATGAAATAACATCTACAGATCAAGACGAAGCGAATGGAAGCGGTCCCAGCCTCGTAGCTGTGAACAGCTGTGATCTCAGGAAAATGCTGTTACAAAGATTTCTCAGTATATCTCTGGGACATTTCCCTGGCTTTGCCACCTTCACAATGGACAAACGAGATATGAAATAACATCAACAGATCAAGACGAAGCGAATGGAGGTACCCCCGGAGTCATAGCATGTGTAAATCGAGACGAAACATCTCTCTCTCCCCCGCCTGCTTGCGAGGGGGAGGGGCAGTTTACACACACACGCAGCAGCTGCATGCAGCAACACACACACAGGGAGGAGATGGCAGAGAGAACGCACTCCCCTGAAAACTCCCCTTGAATTCCTCCAGACTCAGAAAAATGTAAAAGATCACTTTTTGGAGATCCATAGAAAAAGGGTGAAAATGAAAAAAAGAATGCCACAGCATGGATTCGAACACGCGACCAACCGCATCCAGAGGCGAGCATTAACGCAGTGAGCCACTGGACCTGAGTACTCAAACATGCCTACTTTTGCATCTTAGAAACTCTGAATTCACTAAATGTACAACTTTTTCTCCATCAAAATGAACAACTGAGACATTAAATAACATCTACAGATCAAGACGAAGCGAATGGAAGCGGTCACAGCCTCGTAGCTGTGAACAGCTGTGATCGCAGGAAAATACTGTTACAAAGATTTCTCAGTATATCTCCGGGACATTTCCCTGGCTTTCCCACCGTCACAATGGACAAACGAGACATGAAATAACATCAACAGATCAAGACGAAGCGAATGGAAGTACCCCCGGAGTCATAGCATGTGTAAATCGAGACGAAACATCTCTCTCTCCCCCGCCTGCTTGCGAAGGGGAGGGGCAGTTTACACACACACGCAGCTGCTGCATGCAGCAACGCACACAGAGGGAGGAGATGGCAGAGAGAACGCACTCCCCTGAAAACTCCCCTTGAATTCCTCCAGACTCAGAAAAATGTAAAAGATCACTTTTTGGAGATCCATAGAAAAAGGGTGAAAATGGAAAAAAGTATTCGAAAATAGTGCCTCATAAGGCGGCTAAAGTCCCTTGAAAACTCCCCTTGAATTCCTCCAGACTCAGAAAAAGTCAAAGTTGACTTTTTGGAGATCCATAGAAAAAGGGTGAAAATGAAAAAAAGTATGCCACGGCATGGATTCGAACACGCGACCAACCGCATCCAGGGGCGAGCGTTAACGCAGTGAGCCACTGGACATGAGTACTCAAAATGCCTACTTTTGCATCTTAGACACTCTGAATTCACTAAATGTACAACTTTTTCTCCATCAAAATGAACAAATGAGACATGAAATAACATCTACAGATCAAGACGAAGCGAATGGAAGCGGTCCCAGCCTCGTAGCTGTGAACAGCTGTGATAGCAGGAAAATGCTGTTACAAAGATTTCTCAGTATATCTCCGGGACATTTCCCTGGCTTTGCCACCGTCACAATGGACAAACGAGACATGAAATAACATCAACAGATCAAGACGAAGCGAATGGAAGTACCCCCGGAGTCATAGCATGTGTAAATCGAGACGAAACATCTCTCTCTCCCCCGCCTGCTTGCGAAGGGGAGGGGCAGTTTACACACACACGCAGCTGCTGCATGCAGCAACGCACACAGAGGGAGGAGATGGCAGAGAGAACGCACTCCCCTGAAAACTCCCCTTGAATTCCTCCAGACTCAGAAAATGTAAAAGTTCACTTTTTGGAGATCCATAGAAAAAGGGTGAAAATGGAAAAAATTATTCGAAAATAGTGCCTCATAAGGTGGCTAGAGTCCCTTGAAAACTCCCCTTGAATTCCTCCGGACTCAGAAAAAGTCAAAGTTGACTTTTTGGAGATCCATAGAAAAAGGGTGAAAATGAAAAAAAGTATGCCACAGCATGGATTCGAACACGCGACCAACCGCATCCAGGGGCGAGCATTAACGCAGTGAGCCACTGGACCTGAGTACTCAAACATGCCTACTTTTGCATCTTAGAAACTCTGAATTCACTAAATGTACAACTTTTTCTCCATCAAAATGAACAAATGAGACATTAAATAACATCTACAGATCAAGACGAAGCGAATGGAAGCGGTCCCAGCCTCGTAGCTGTGAACAGCTGTGATCGCAGGAAAATACTGTTACAAAGATTTCTCAGTATATCTCCGGGACATTTCCCTGGCTTTCCCACCGTCACAATGGACAAACGAGACATGAAATAACATCAACAGATCAAGACGAAGCGAATGGAAGTACCCCCGGAGTCATAGCATGTGTAAATCGAGACGAAACATCTCTCTCTCCCCCGCCTGCTTGCGAAGGGGAGGGGCAGTTTACACACACACGCAGCTGCTGCATGCAGCAACGCACACAGAGGGAGGAGATGGCAGAGAGAACGCACTCCCCTGAAAACTCCCCTTGAATTCCTCCAGACTCAGAAAATGTAAAAGTTGACTTTTTGGAGATCCATAGAAAAAGGGTGAAAATGGAAAAAAGTATTCGAAAATAGTGCCTCATAAGGCGGGTAGAGTCCCTTGAAAACTCCCCTTGAATTCCTCCAGACTCAGAAAAAGTCAAAGTTGACTTTTTGGAGATCCATAGAAAAAGGGTGAAAATGAAAAAAAGTATGCCACAGCATGGATTCGAACACGCGACCAACCGCATCCAGGGGCGAGCGTTAACGCAGTGAGCCACTGGACCTGAGTACTCAAACATGCCTACTTTTGCATCTTAGACACTCTGAATTCACTAAATGTACAACTTTTTCTCCATCAAAATGAACAAATGAGACATGAAATAACATCTACAGATCAAGACGAAGCGAATGGAAGCGGTCCCAGCCTCGTAGCTGTGAACAGCTGTGATCGCAGGAAAATGCTGTTACAAAGATTTCTCAGTATATCTCCGGGACATTTCCCTGGCTTTCCCACCGTCACAATGGACAAACGAGACATGAAATAACATCAACAGATCAAGACGAAGCGAATGGAAGTACGCCCGGAGTCATAGCATGTGTAAATCGAGACGAAACATATCTCTCTCCCCCGCCTGCTTGCGAAGGGGAGGGGCAGTTTACACACACACACGCAGCTGCTGCATGCAGCAACGCACACAGAGGGAGGAGATGGCAGAGAGAATGCACTCCCCTGAAAACTCCCCTTGAATTCCTCCAGACTCAGAAAATGTAAAAGTTCACTTTTTGGAGATCCATAGAAAAAGGGTGAAAATGGAAAAAAGTATTCGAAAATAGTGCCTCATAAGGCGGGTAGAGTCCCTTGAAAACTCCCCTTGAATTCCTCCAGACTCAGAAAAAGTCAAAGTTGACTTTTTGGAGATCCATAGAAAAAGGGTGAAAATGAAAAAAAGTATGCCACAGCATGGATTCGAACACGCGACCAACCGCATCCAGGGGCGAGCATTAACGCAGTGAGCCACTGGACCTGAGTACTCAAACATGCCTACTTGTGCATCTTAGAAACTCTGAATTCACTAAATGTACAATTTTTTCTCCATCAAAATGAACAAATGAGACATTAAATAACATATACAGATCAAGACGAAGCAAATGGAAGCGGTCCCAGCCTCGTAGCTGTGAACAGCTTTGATCGCAGGAAAATGCTGTTACAAAGATTTCTCAGTATATCTCCGGGACATTTCCCTGGCTTTCCCACCGTCACAATGGACAAACGAGACATGAAATAACATCAACAGATCAAGACGAAGCGAATGGAAGTACCCCCGGAGTCATAGCATGTGTAAATCGAGACGAAACATCTCTCTCTCCCCCGCCTGCTTGCGAGAGGGAGGGGCAGTTTACACACACACACAGCCGCTGCATGCAGCAACGCACACACAGGGAGGAGATGGCAGAGAGAATGCACTCCCCTGAAAACTCCCCTTGAATTCCTCCAGACTCAGAAAATGTAAAAGTTCACTTTTTGGAGATCCATAGAAAAAGGGTGAAAATGGAAAAAAGTATTCAAAAATAGTGCCTCATAAGGCGGGTAGAGTCCCTTGAAAACTCCCCTTGAATTCCTCCAGACTCAGAAAAAGTCAAAGTTGACTTTTTGGAGATCCATAGAAAAAGGGTGAAAATGAAAAAAAGTATGCCACAGCATGGATTCGAACACGTGACCAACCGCATCCAGGGGCGAGCGTTTTTTTTTTTTTCTTTTTATTATTTATTATCAAAATGTTTTCACACAGATTAAACAAACACTCACATTGCATAACCAATCCCCCAAAAAGAAGAGGACCCCAATGCATTTAATACAAAGTATACATCACAGTCCTATCTTGTCTTTCACTTCCCCGACATTCCTAATCCACCATTCTTTTACATTTATTCCCCTTTCACAGGTCATCATTCCTTATTTTTCAAAATTATACTTAAGCTTTCCATCATTCACTTCTATCAGTGTACAACCATCAACATGTTCTTTCATGAACATCTCATTATCTTTATACACATATAACATTCCAACAACCTTCATTATATTCCTCTTCATAATTCCCCACACTCCATCAACTCTCCCCTCATAGTGTGCTACATTCCTTCTTATTTTCACCGCATATCTTGCCTGGCTTAAACATAGATTTAACATATCAACATTGCACCCATCCCTTCTCCCACTCAACCCAAACAACCACAATTCTTTCCACTCTATACATTTTAACACCCCTTCATCCCAGCACCTGCATATCAATTATTTTATTTTCCCAAAGAACCCCCTTAATTCCCCACACTCAAAAAACTCATGCATACAATTCTCCACTCCCACCTTACACACATCACATTCTCTCTTAACCTCTTTGTCAAACATACTTATTATTAAATTGTTGAACACCCTGTTGTGCCTTAAACAGAAATCAAAGTGCTCGCCCTTCACACTATTCCCTTTCACTCTCAGATTCACCCACATCTTTTTCACATCCATTCCCCCCATCACCTTTTCCCATACCTTTTCTGATGCTGGTCTCCTTGCATCCCCCTTCCCAAGGATTTTGTATATCCTTTTCGTGCTAAGGTCTCCCAGCTTCACCCCTTCACCCACATATAGCGCTACCTCACTTTCGCCCCCTCCCACCGTCTTGCTCTCCACCATCCTCCTCCATTCCACCGGCATCCCCTCTTTGATGCTCTCCATCATGCCTTCCGCTGTCCTTCCCCCCATTAACAGATCCTTTTCCCTTGTCCCATCAACAATAACTTGAGCCCTCATGAACCCCGGAACATACTCATAGACTAGGTCTCTTATTACCCTAAATCCAGCCCTCCACATTGGTAAATTAAATAATACTTCCCCCTCTTTCATTATCCGATAGTTTTGGAATATGGGTTGTTTCCATACCTGCTGCGCATTCTCACATTCATACTTCACATTCCCCAAGAACTCCCCCACGCATTCATCACCTCCCTTTGAAAATCATTCATTCCATTCATCCACCGTTTCTTAAAGCGCATAAATATCCCACTGTCCCCACACCCCCCTCCTGTATTTATACTGTCTCTCAAAAAGTCTTTCCACACATGCTTATTTCCCTTATTTAGATATTTTATCATCGTTTTAACCCTCATTGCTTTCATCTTCCTTTCCACATTTATTAGTTTTAGCCCCCCATCTTTATAGTCATTCTCCAGAACCTCCCTAGCTATCCTCACTCCCTTCCCCTCCCACATGAACTCACTCACTATTTTATTTACCTCTTTTATTACTCTGTCTGGCACCTCCATTACACTCATTACATAAACTAGCTTGCTCATGATGAGACCATTTACTACTATAACTTTCCCCCTCAGTTTTAATCTCCTCAGTTTCCAGAAGCTTAGGGTCTTTTTTAAACTACCCACCACTCCCTCATATTGCACATCCCTCCCCTCTCTGTCCTTCAAACCCACATTAATACCCAGTACCCTAATATATTCCTCATTCTCTTTTAAACCTAACTCCTCTCTCCCTACATCACCCTTTCCCAGCACCATGTACTCTGACTTTTCCATATTAATTTTAGCCCCTGAAGCTCTTCCATATATCTCCACACTCTCTAAGACCCCTCTTACACTTTCCATGTCTCTTACGGTGATTGTAGTATCATCCGCATATTGGAATACTACACTTATCCCTCCCCCCGGCACCATCACCCCCTTTACCCTCTCATTCTGTTGTAGCAAAGCCGCAAGGGGCTCCGCTGATAATGCATAGAGCATCGCCGATAGAGGGCATCCCTGCCGGACGGATCTCCCTAACTTAAATACATTTGTGATGATCCCATTAACCTTAAAGCAACTCATGGCTTTCCTATATATTCTCCTTATCCACCCAACAAACCCCCTCCCAAACCCTGCTTTTACCAAAACCCTGAATAAATAAACGTGATTAACCCTATCGAACGCCTTGTTCAGATCTAAGCTTACCAACACCCCTCCTTCTCCACCCTTCATATGATTTACCGTGTCCCTAATACTACAAACTGTGTCACATATATCCCTTCCAGGAATACTATATGCCTGGGTGCTCACCACCACCGCACCAATAACCCTCTTCATTATATTGGATAACACCCGTGCCATAATCTTATAATCCCCATTCAACATACTTAACGGCCTATAGTTCCCTAATTTATCCCTACTACCCTTTTTGTACAATATGCTAATCACCCCTGTTGATAATCCGTCCGGCAGTTCGTCCTTCTCTTCGAAGCTCTTAAACAACTCCTTCAACATTGGGACTAGCACAGCCTTAAATTCCATGTAGAACTCTGCAGTTAGGCCATCTAGTCCCGGGCTTTTATTTTTGCCCATGCCATCTATTGCTGCCTCTATTTCCTCTTTTCCCATCTCCCCTTCGCACAACTCTCTTCCTTCTTCTGTCAACACCGCCCTCATGCTCCCCAGAGTCTTTTCCAGGCTCTCTTTTTCATTAACTTCCTCCTGGAAGAGCTCTCTATAAAACTCTTCCACCCTCTTAACTATCCCTACTAAGTCTTTAATAATCTCACCCCCCTTACCCTCTATCTGCCTAATCTGATTGTTCCCCTGCTTCCTATTCTCCATCCCTAAGAAAAAACCTGTACATTTTTCCCCTTCAACTAAATATCTTGCCCTACTCCTGACTATTGCCCCCATACACCTCTCTCTTTCCACTATCCCTAACTCATCCCTAAGACTATTGTAGACCCCTAAATCTCTCCCTACCTCTATCTTCTCTGCTTCTTTATTTAGTTCCTCTTTTAACCTCTCCTCCCTCTTTTATTTCTTCCACAACTGAACTTTATGCTCATTTTTTTTATTTCTCTTTTTAGGCCCTCCCACCATTCTCCTTCATCCTCACCATCCATTTTCTCTTGCTTCCTTAACCATTAATTCATCATTTTTTTGTATTTCTCATCCTTAAGCAGAGCAGCGTTTAGGCACCACACCCCTCCCCCTCTTCCCTTACATCCATCATCCAGCTTAAAGCCAAGGATAACATGATCACTCAAGCTTGTCGTTGTATGTTTAAATGTCCCCACCTTCCCACCTATCCTTCCCTTGCACAGCACCAAGTCTATCCTACTCTGCTTCAACACACCCCCCACCACCTGTTTTCTAGTATATACCCTCTCATCCAAATTCCTTTCTCTCCACACATCTCTTAAGCCATTCTCCCTCATCAGTTTCTCCAATGCACCTCGTGAGGAGTCATTTCTATAACTCATCCCACCCGCCACATCAATCCTTCCACACCTCACATTGAAATCACCCACCACCACACAATTTCCCCCACACTTCCCATCCAGACCCTCAAAAAAACTCTTTCTTTCTTTCTCCTCATTAGGCGCATGAATATTCATCAGTCTATACATTTCCCCCATATAACCAAACTCTGCAATAATCATCCTTCCTTTTCCATCATCCTCCACCTTTTTCACACTTTCCACTTTTCCCATTCTAAACAATATTGCCACCCCTCTTGCATTCAAACCACCATTATTGAAAAATACCCTCCCCATCCATCCCATTATCACATCACCCACACTTTCATTGTCCCAGTGTGTCTCCTGTAGGCATATGACATCAGCTGTACATAGCAGTAAAGCCCTGTCCCTTCTGTCCTTTGTTTTTAGCCCCCGGCCATTAAATGTACATATCGTCACCATTGCATGTAAAGTTTGAAAAAAAAAATGTCTGTTCCCACTTGTCCTTCTTTTCCAGGCCACAGCCGTTGAAAGAAACAATCTTCACCATTGTTATTTAAAGGGGATTAGCGTTGGAGTATTCCAAAAGTTCTCCTTCAGCTCACCTTTCGCTGTCCAGTTCATCTCCACCGACTCCTTTCACATTCTTCTCCACTTGTGAACGAGTTTTCACTTTCCCTCTCACGGGTATTCCTGATGGTTTTGAGTCACCTCCTCCGACCCTCGATCCCTCTCTCCCAGGCGTCATCGGACTCCTACTCCGTCCCCTGGTCCTCGGAACCTCAACCCACTCCTCCACCGTCACCTCTACGATTTCGCCATCATCCTCCAGGAGCAACGTAATCTCATCTTCCACTCTCTGCTCCCCCACCTTCTCCGCTTCTTCTCTCTCCTCCACCACCATCACCGCTTCTCCTCTCTCCTCCACCGCCGTCACCCCCTCCTTCTCCACACCTTCGCCGTTCGGACTTTTCTTTCTCTCCGTCTTTGTTTTCTTCTTTTTCCCCTTCCCTTTCCCCACTGTCTGTGTCCCCTCATTTCCCTCCTCCGCTACCCCCTCATGTTGTCTTTTCTTCCCTCCTTCCTTCTGTTCCCCCCCTATTCCTTTCTGCCCCACCGCCACCACCACTACCTTCTCTCCCTCTATCACCTCCTCAGCCCCCTCATCCTCCCCCCCCCCTCTTCTTTATCCACCTCTTCCAACTCCTGCTCCGCTTCCTCCCCCACATCGTGCCTCTCTCTCTCCCCCTCCTTTTCAGGCCTGGCCTGTTCTCTCCTTCCCACCCTCTCTTCCCCAGCACAATCCCTCGCAAAATGCCCAACACCCCCACACCTGTAACATTTTATCTCCGGACACTCCCTAAAAATGTGCCCCGCCCTTAGACAGTTTCTGCACACCGCCACCTGTCTATCATGTATGACCCTTACGTATTCTGCCCCCCCCTCCACTCTAAATTGTGTCGAGTACGGCAGCGATGTTACCTTCTCATTAAGAGAAACTTTGAGGAAGCGTGTCCCGTCCGCTATCCTCATCCCCTCCCTGGTGTTCTTTACATATCTTCTTTTGATGGGCGAAACCGCCTTAACCCCCCACTCAAACAGCCTCCTCAGGATCTGGTCATCCTCGATATATATCGGCATGTACATAAAGGACACCATCACCTCCATCGCTGTTAACTCCTCTGCCTTTATAACCACCCCCTTCACCCTCAGCCCCTCCAGCAATCTCTTCTTTCCCTCCACATATCTCATTGTCACCTCATACCTCTCCCCCTTCAGCCTGCAACCCAGCACTTCCCCACACTCATCCTGTATTTCACACAGCATGTCCAACATTGTAATCTTTCCCAGGCCCCCCTCCACCGTCACCGCCAGTGTCAGATCCGCCCGGTAACTAATGTCCTCATTCCCTTCCCCCACCCTTTCCCCCCTCTCTTTTACTTGGCTACTGCCCTGTTTCAAACTGTTTCTCTCTTTTTCTCCGTCCGTTTTCTTTCTTTGTCCAGGCCCCTCCTCTTTCCTTCCATCGTCTCCATTCACAAACTTTTGTCCTTCTCCCGTGTTCTCCCGGCTTTCCTCCTCTTCTGTTCTTCTCTGCACACTCTCCTGTGCATTTTCTGACCCTCCGCTTGTCTTTAGAGCCTCGCCGCTCTTCCCTGCGCGTTCCTTAATACCTCCGCTGCTATTCGTCGCGCCCTCTTCCGGGTTCTGTTCCGCTCCGCAATGTCCTCCTCCCAGTCTCTTTGAAGCCGTTGTTGTGCTTGTTCCGGATTGATACGCACCCATCTCCTCTTCTCTCTCCATAATTCCCTTCTTTCCAGCCTTTCCTTTCATTAGTCCGGCTTTTTCCGCCTCTCTTTCCTCCCGGCTCCTCTCATCCAGCTTCCTCTCCAGCAGCAGCTTCGCTTTCTCCTCTTCATTCCTCATATTTCCCATCATGCAGGCCGCCTCTCTTACATCCTTTCCTTGTGTAGAGCCCTCAGTATCCATCTGCATTGTCGGTTTTCCTCCCGTTTCTCCAGCATGTTCCGCTGCATTCAGCTCGGCTTCTTCCGCTTTCTTCGCCGCCCCCCGCATTCCAGACATTCCAGACATTCCAGACATTCCAGGATTCACGTCCTTATTCTCCGTTCTTTTCTCCATTTTCTCCACAACGCACCTTCAATGTTTGTCCCCCCAGACAGCAGAGCTGTTTGGGGGGGGTTTTGCCGGAAAAGATCGCGATTAAAACGCTTGTTTTAATCACTTTGTCCTGTTTCCTCAGCAAACAATTGACCTGCTTCCTCCAGCACTCTCGCTGCGTTCGCGCTGTTGCTCCTCGTATTTTCTCCTCTGATGTCCACAAAACACGCTTTGAAAGTATCCCCCCCGACAGCAGAGCTGTTTGGGGGGCTGTTTGTCCAAAAATAAAGTGCAAAAACCGTCTTATTTGCTCCACTTTGTCCAAATTCGTCCCAAACTTTTGCGTCCACACATACACTGCACGTTAACGCAGTGAGCCACTGGACCTGAGTACTCAAACATGCCTACTTTTGCATCTTAGACACTCTGAATTCACTAAATGTACAACTTTTTCTCCATCAAAATGAACAAATGAGACATGAAATAACATCTACAGATCAAGACGAAGCGAATGGAGGTACCCCCGGAGTCATAGCATGTGTAAATCGAGACGAAACATCTCTCTCTCCCCCGCCTGCTTGCGAAGGGGAGGGGCAGTTTACACACACACGCAGCTGCTGCATGCAGCAACGCACACAGAGGGAGGAGATGGCAGAGAGAACGCACTCCCCTGAAAACTCCCCTTGAATTCCTCCAGACTCAGAAAATGTAAAAGTTCACTTTTTGGAGATCCATAGAAAAAGGGTGAAAATGGAAAAAAGTATTCGAAAATAGTGCCTCATAAGGTGGCTAGAGTCCCTTGAAAACTCCCCTTGAATTCCTCCGGACTCAGAAAAAGTCAAAGTTGACTTTTTGGAGATCCATAGAAAAAGGGTGAAAATGAAAAAAAGTATGCCACAGCATGGATTCGAACACGCGACCAACCGCATCCAGGGGCGAGCATTAACGCAGTGAGCCACTGGACCTGAGTACTCAAACATGCCTACTTTTGCATCTTATAAACTCTGAATTCACTAAATGTACAACTTTTTCTCCATCAAAATGAACACATGAGACATGAAATAACATCTACAGATCAAGACGAAGCGAATGGAAGCGGTCCCAGCCTCGTAGCTGTGAACAGCTGTGATCTCAGGAAAATGCTGTTACAAAGATTTCTCAGTATATCTCTGGGGCATTTCCCTGGCTTTGCCACCTTCACAATGGACAAACGAGATATGAAATAACATCAACAGATCAAGACGAAGCGAATGGAGGTACCCCCGGAGTCATAGCATGTGTAAATCGAGACGAAACATCTCTCTCTCCCCCGCCTGCTTGCGAGGGGGAGGGGCAGTTTACACACACACGCAGCAGCTGCATGCAGCAACACACACACAGGGAGGAGATGGCAGAGAGAACGCACTCCCCTGAAAACTCCCCTTGAATTCCTCCAGACTCAGAAAAATGTAAAAGATCACTTTTTGGAGATCCATAGAAAAAGGGTGAAAATGAAAAAAAGAATGCCACAGCATGGATTCGAACACGCGACCAACCGCATCCAGAGGCGAGCATTAACGCAGTGAGCCACTGGACCTGAGTACTCAAACATGCCTACTTTTGCATCTTAGAAACTCTGAATTCACTAAATGTACAACTTTTTCTCCATCAAAATGAACAACTGAGACATTAAATAACATCTACAGATCAAGACGAAGCGAATGGAAGCGGTCCCAGCCTCGTAGCTGTGAACAGCTGTGATCGCAGGAAAATACTGTTACAAAGATTTCTCAGTATATCTCCGGGACATTTCCCTGGCTTTCCCACCGTCACAATGGACAAACGAGACATGAAATAACATCAACAGATCAAGACGAAGCGAATGGAAGTACCCCCGGAGTCATAGCATGTGTAAATCGAGACGAAACATCTCTCTCTCCCCCGCCTGCTTGCGAAGGGGAGGGGCAGTTTACACACACACGCAGCTGCTGCATGCAGCAACGCACACAGAGGGAGGAGATGGCAGAGAGAACGCACTCCCCTGAAAACTCCCCTTGAATTCCTCCAGACTCAGAAAATGTAAAAGTTCACTTTTTGGAGATCCATAGAAAAAGGGTGAAAATGGAAAAAATTATTCGAAAATAGTGCCTCATAAGGTGGCTAGAGTCCCTTGAAAACTCCCCTTGAATTCCTCCGGACTCAGAAAAAGTCAAAGTTGACTTTTTGGAGATCCATAGAAAAAGGGTGAAAATGAAAAAAAGTATGCCACAGCATGGATTCGAACACGCGACCAACCGCATCCAGGGGCGAGCATTAACGCAGTGAGCCACTGGACCTGAGTACTCAAACATGCCTACTTTTGCATCTTATAAACTCTGAATTCACTAAATGTACAACTTTTTCTCCATCAAAATGAACAACTGAGACATTAAATAACATCTACAGATCAAGACGAAGCGAATGGAAGCGGTCCCAGCCTCGTAGCTGTGAACAGCTGTGATCGCAGGAAAATACTGTTACAAAGATTTCTCAGTATATCTCCGGGACATTTCCCTGGCTTTCCCACCGTCACAATGGACAAACGAGACATGAAATAACATCAACAGATCAAGACGAAGCGAATGGAAGTACCCCCGGAGTCATAGCATGTGTAAATCGAGACGAAACATCTCTCTCTCCCCCGCCTGCTTGCGAGGGGGAGGGGCAGTTTACACACACACGCAGCAGCTGCATGCAGCAACACACACACAGGGAGGAGATGGCAGAGAGAACGCACTCCCCCTCAAAGTTTACTTTTTGGAGATCCATAGAAAAAGGGTGAAAATGAAAAAAAGAATGCCACAGCATGGATTCGAACACGCGACCAACCGCATCCAGAGGCGAGCATTAACGCAGTGAGCCACTGGACCTGAGTACTCAAACATGCCTACTTTTGCATCTTAGAAACTCTGAATTCACTAAATGTACAACTTTTTCTCCATCAAAATGAACAACTGAGACATTAAATAACATCTACAGATCAAGACGAAGCGAATGGAAGCGGTCCCAGCCTCGTAGCTGTGAACAGCTGTGATCGCAGGAAAATACTGTTACAAAGATTTCTCAGTATATCTCCGGGACATTTCCCTGGCTTTCCCACCGTCACAATGGACAAACGAGACATGAAATAACATCAACAGATCAAGACGAAGCGAATGGAAGTACCCCCGGAGTCATAGCATGTGTAAATCGAGACGAAACATCTCTCTCTCCCCCGCCTGCTTGCGAAGGGGAGGGGCAGTTTACACACACACGCAGCTGCTGCATGCAGCAACGCACACAGAGGGAGGAGATGGCAGAGAGAACGCACTCCCCTGAAAACTCCCCTTGAATTCCTCCAGACTCAGAAAATGTAAAAGTTGACTTTTTGGAGATCCATAGAAAAAGGGTGAAAATGGAAAAAAGTATTCGAAAATAGTGCCTCATAAGGCGGGTAGAGTCCCTTGAAAACTCCCCTTGAATTCCTCCAGACTCAGAAAAAGTCAAAGTTGACTTTTTGGAGATCCATAGAAAAAGGGTGAAAATGAAAAAAAGTATGCCACAGCATGGATTCGAACACGCGACCAACCGCATCCAGGGGCGAGCGTTAACGCAGTGAGCCACTGGACCTGAGTACTCAAACATGCCTACTTTTGCATCTTAGACACTCTGAATTCACTAAATGTACAACTTTTTCTCCATCAAAATGAACAAATGAGACATGAAATAACATCTACAGATCAAGACGAAGCGAATGGAAGCGGTCCCAGCCTCGTAGCTGTGAACAGCTGTGATCGCAGGAAAATGCTGTTACAAAGATTTCTCAGTATATCTCCGGGACATTTCCCTGGCTTTCCCACCGTCACAATGGACAAACGAGACATGAAATAACATCAACAGATCAAGACGAAGCGAATGGAAGTACGCCCGGAGTCATAGCATGTGTAAATCGAGACGAAACATATCTCTCTCCCCCGCCTGCTTGCGAAGGGGAGGGGCAGTTTACACACACACACGCAGCTGCTGCATGCAGCAACGCACACAGAGGGAGGAGATGGCAGAGAGAATGCACTCCCCTGAAAACTCCCCTTGAATTCCTCCAGACTCAGAAAATGTAAAAGTTCACTTTTTGGAGATCCATAGAAAAAGGGTGAAAATGAAAAAAAGTATGCCACAGCATGGATTCGAACACGCGACCAACCGCATCCAGGGGCGAGCATTAACGCAGTGAGCCACTGGACCTGAGTACTCAAACATGCCTACTTGTGCATCTTAGAAACTCTGAATTCACTAAATGTACAATTTTTTCTCCATCAAAATGAACAAATGAGACATTAAATAACATATACAGATCAAGACGAAGCAAATGGAAGCGGTCCCAGCCTCGTAGCTGTGAACAGCTTTGATCGCAGGAAAATGCTGTTACAAAGATTTCTCAGTATATCTCCGGGACATTTCCCTGGCTTTCCCACCGTCACAATGGACAAACGAGACATGAAATAACATCAACAGATCAAGACGAAGCGAATGGAAGTACCCCCGGAGTCATAGCATGTGTAAATCGAGACGAAACATCTCTCTCTCCCCCGCCTGCTTGCGAGAGGGAGGGGCAGTTTACACACACACACAGCCGCTGCATGCAGCAACGCACACACAGGGAGGAGATGGCAGAGAGAATGCACTCCCCTGAAAACTCCCCTTGAATTCCTCCAGACTCAGAAAATGTAAAAGTTCACTTTTTGGAGATCCATAGAAAAAGGGTGAAAATGGAAAAAAGTATTCAAAAATAGTGCCTCATAAGGCGGGTAGAGTCCCTTGAAAACTCCCCTTGAATTCCTCCAGACTCAGAAAAAGTCAAAGTTGACTTTTTGGAGATCCATAGAAAAAGGGTGAAAATGAAAAAAAGTATGCCACAGCATGGATTCGAACACGTGACCAACCGCATCCAGGGGCGAGCGTTTTTTTTTTTTTCTTTTTATTATTTATTATCAAAATGTTTTCACACAGATTAAACAAACACTCACATTGCATAACCAATCCCCCAAAAAGAAGAGGACCCCAATGCATTTAATACAAAGTATACATCACAGTCCTATCTTGTCTTTCACTTCCCCGACATTCCTAATCCACCATTCTTTTACATTTATTCCCCTTTCACAGGTCATCATTCCTTATTTTTCAAAATTATACTTAAGCTTTCCATCATTCACTTCTATCAGTGTACAACCATCAACATGTTCTTTCATGAACATCTCATTATCTTTATACACATATAACATTCCAACAACCTTCATTATATTCCTCTTCATAATTCCCCACACTCCATCAACTCTCCCCTCATAGTGTGCTACATTCCTTCTTATTTTCACCGCATATCTTGCCTGGCTTAAACATAGATTTAACATATCAACATTGCACCCATCCCTTCTCCCACTCAACCCAAACAACCACAATTCTTTCCACTCTATACATTTTAACACCCCTTCATCCCAGCACCTGCATATCAATTATTTTATTTTCCCAAAGAACCCCCTTAATTCCCCACACTCAAAAAACTCATGCATACAATTCTCCACTCCCACCTTACACACATCACATTCTCTCTTAACCTCTTTGTCAAACATACTTATTATTAAATTGTTGAACACCCTGTTGTGCCTTAAACAGAAATCAAAGTGCTCGCCCTTCACACTATTCCCTTTCACTCTCAGATTCACCCACATCTTTTTCACATCCATTCCCCCCATCACCTTTTCCCATACCTTTTCTGATGCTGGTCTCCTTGCATCCCCCTTCCCAAGGATTTTGTATATCCTTTTCGTGCTAAGGTCTCCCAGCTTCACCCCTTCACCCACATATAGCGCTACCTCACTTTCGCCCCCTCCCACCGTCTTGCTCTCCACCATCCTCCTCCATTCCACCGGCATCCCCTCTTTGATGCTCTCCATCATGCCTTCCGCTGTCCTTCCCCCCATTAACAGATCCTTTTCCCTTGTCCCATCAACAATAACTTCAGCCCTCATGAACCCCGGAACATACTCATAGACTAGGTCTCTTATTACCCTAAATCCAGCCCTCCACATTGGTAAATTAAATAATACTTCCCCCTCTTTCATTATCCGATAGTTTTGGAATATGGGTTGTTTCCATACCTGCTGCGCATTCTCACATTCATACTTCACATTCCCCAAGAACTCCCCCACGCATTCATCACCTCCCTTTGAAAATCATTCATTCCATTCATCCACCGTTTCTTAAAGCGCATAAATATCCCACTGTCCCCACACCCCCCTCCTGTATTTATACTGTCTCTCAAAAAGTCTTTCCACACATGCTTATTTCCCTTATTTAGATATTTTATCATCGTTTTAACCCTCATTGCTTTCATCTTCCTTTCCACATTTATTAGTTTTAGCCCCCCATCTTTATAGTCATTCTCCAGAACCTCCCTAGCTATCCTCACTCCCTTCCCCTCCCACATGAACTCACTCACTATTTTATTTACCTCTTTTATTACTCTGTCTGGCACCTCCATTACACTCATTACATAAACTAGCTTGCTCATGATGAGACCATTTACTACTATAACTTTCCCCCTCAGTTTTAATCTCCTCAGTTTCCAGAAGCTTAGGGTCTTTTTTAAACTACCCACCACTCCCTCATATTGCACATCCCTCCCCTCTCTGTCCTTCAAACCCACATTAATACCCAGTACCCTAATATATTCCTCATTCTCTTTTAAACCTAACTCCTCTCTCCCTACATCACCCTTTCCCAGCACCATGTACTCTGACTTTTCCATATTAATTTTAGCCCCTGAAGCTCTTCCATATATCTCCACACTCTCTAAGACCCCTCTTACACTTTCCATGTCTCTTACGGTGATTGTAGTATCATCCGCATATTGGAATACTACACTTATCCCTCCCCCCGGCACCATCACCCCCTTTACCCTCTCATTCTGTTGTAGCAAAGCCGCAAGGGGCTCCGCTGATAATGCATAGAGCATCGCCGATAGAGGGCATCCCTGCCGGACGGATCTCCCTAACTTAAATACATTTGTGATGATCCCATTAACCTTAAAGCAACTCATGGCTTTCCTATATATTCTCCTTATCCACCCAACAAACCCCCTCCCAAACCCTGCTTTTACCAAAACCCTGAATAAATAAACGTGATTAACCCTATCGAACGCCTTGTTCAGATCTAAGCTTACCAACACCCCTCCTTCTCCACCCTTCATATGATTTACCGTGTCCCTAATACTACAAACTGTGTCACATATATCCCTTCCAGGAATACTATATGCCTGGGTGCTCACCACCACCGCACCAATAACCCTCTTCATTATATTGGATAACACCCGTGCCATAATCTTATAATCCCCATTCAACATACTTAACGGCCTATAGTTCCCTAATTTATCCCTACTACCCTTTTTGTACAATATGCTAATCACCCCTGTTGATAATCCGTCCGGCAGTTCGTCCTTCTCTTCGAAGCTCTTAAACAACTCCTTCAACATTGGGACTAGCACAGCCTTAAATTCCATGTAGAACTCTGCAGTTAGGCCATCTAGTCCCGGGCTTTTATTTTTGCCCATGCCATCTATTGCTGCCTCTATTTCCTCTTTTCCCATCTCCCCTTCGCACAACTCTCTTCCTTCTTCTGTCAACACCGCCCTCATGCTCCCCAGAGTCTTTTCCAGGCTCTCTTTTTCATTAACTTCCTCCTGGAAGAGCTCTCTATAAAACTCTTCCACCCTCTTAACTATCCCTACTAAGTCTTTAATAATCTCACCCCCCTTACCCTCTATCTGCCTAATCTGATTGTTCCCCTGCTTCCTATTCTCCATCCCTAAGAAAAAACCTGTACATTTTTCCCCTTCAACTAAATATCTTGCCCTACTCCTGACTATTGCCCCCATACACCTCTCTCTTTCCACTATCCCTAACTCATCCCTAAGACTATTGTAGACCCCTAAATCTCTCCCTACCTCTATCTTCTCTGCTTCTTTATTTAGTTCCTCTTTTAACCTCTCCTCCCTCTTTTATTTCTTCCACAACTGAACTTTATGCTCATTTTTTTTATTTCTCTTTTTAGGCCCTCCCACCATTCTCCTTCATCCTCACCATCCATTTTCTCTTGCTTCCTTAACCATTAATTCATCATTTTTTTGTATTTCTCATCCTTAAGCAGAGCAGCGTTTAGGCACCACACCCCTCCCCCTCTTCCCTTACATCCATCATCCAGCTTAAAGCCAAGGATAACATGATCACTCAAGCTTGTCGTTGTATGTTTAAATGTCCCCACCTTCCCACCTATCCTTCCCTTGCACAGCACCAAGTCTATCCTACTCTGCTTCAACACACCCCCCACCACCTGTTTTCTAGTATATACCCTCTCATCCAAATTCCTTTCTCTCCACACATCTCTTAAGCCATTCTCCCTCATCAGTTTCTCCAATGCACCTCGTGAGGAGTCATTTCTATAACTCATCCCACCCGCCACATCAATCCTTCCACACCTCACATTGAAATCACCCACCACCACACAATTTCCCCCACACTTCCCATCCAGACCCTCAAAAAAACTCTTTCTTTCTTTCTCCTCATTAGGCGCATGAATATTCATCAGTCTATACATTTCCCCCATATAACCAAACTCTGCAATAATCATCCTTCCTTTTCCATCATCCTCCACCTTTTTCACACTTTCCACTTTTCCCATTCTAAACAATATTGCCACCCCTCTTGCATTCAAACCACCATTATTGAAAAATACCCTCCCCATCCATCCCATTATCACATCACCCACACTTTCATTGTCCCAGTGTGTCTCCTGTAGGCATATGACATCAGCTGTACATAGCAGTAAAGCCCTGTCCCTTCTGTCCTTTGTTTTTAGCCCCCGGCCATTAAATGTACATATCGTCACCATTGCATGTAAAGTTTGAAAAAAAAAATGTCTGTTCCCACTTGTCCTTCTTTTCCAGGCCACAGCCGTTGAAAGAAACAATCTTCACCATTGTTATTTAAAGGGGATTAGCGTTGGAGTATTCCAAAAGTTCTCCTTCAGCTCACCTTTCGCTGTCCAGTTCATCTCCACCGACTCCTTTCACATTCTTCTCCACTTGTGAACGAGTTTTCACTTTCCCTCTCACGGGTATTCCTGATGGTTTTGAGTCACCTCCTCCGACCCTCGATCCCTCTCTCCCAGGCGTCATCGGACTCCTACTCCGTCCCCTGGTCCTCGGAACCTCAACCCACTCCTCCACCGTCACCTCTACGATTTCGCCATCATCCTCCAGGAGCAACGTAATCTCATCTTCCACTCTCTGCTCCCCCACCTTCTCCGCTTCTTCTCTCTCCTCCACCACCATCACCGCTTCTCCTCTCTCCTCCACCGCCGTCACCCCCTCCTTCTCCACACCTTCGCCGTTCGGACTTTTCTTTCTCTCCGTCTTTGTTTTCTTCTTTTTCCCCTTCCCTTTCCCCACTGTCTGTGTCCCCTCATTTTCCTCCTCCGCTACCCCCTCATGTTGTCTTTTCTTCCCTCCTTCCTTCTGTTCCCCCCCTATTCCTTTCTGCCCCACCGCCACCACCACTACCTTCTCTCCCTCTATCACCTCCTCAGCCCCCTCATCCTCCCCCCCCCCTCTTCTTTATCCACCTCTTCCAACTCCTGCTCCGCTTCCTCCCCCACATCGTGCCTCTCTCTCTCCCCCTCCTTTTCAGGCCTGGCCTGTTCTCTCCTTCCCACCCTCTCTTCCCCAGCACAATCCCTCGCAAAATGCCCAACACCCCCACACCTGTAACATTTTATCTCCGGACACTCCCTAAAAATGTGCCCCGCCCTTAGACAGTTTCTGCACACCGCCACCTGTCTATCATGTATGACCCTTACGTATTCTGCCCCCCCCTCCACTCTAAATTGTGTCGAGTACGGCAGCGATGTTACCTTCTCATTAAGAGAAACTTTGAGGAAGCGTGTCCCGTCCGCTATCCTCATCCCCTCCCTGGTGTTCTTTACATATCTTCTTTTGATGGGCGAAACCGCCTTAACCCCCCACTCAAACAGCCTCCTCAGGATCTGGTCATCCTCGATATATATCGGCATGTACATAAAGGACACCATCACCTCCATCGCTGTTAACTCCTCTGCCTTTATAACCACCCCCTTCACCCTCAGCCCCTCCAGCAATCTCTTCTTTCCCTCCACATATCTCATTGTCACCTCATACCTCTCCCCCTTCAGCCTGCAACCCAGCACTTCCCCACACTCATCCTGTATTTCACACAGCATGTCCAACATTGTAATCTTTCCCAGGCCCCCCTCCACCGTCACCGCCAGTGTCAGATCCGCCCGGTAACTAATGTCCTCATTCCCTTCCCCCACCCTTTCCCCCCTCTCTTTTACTTGGCTACTGCCCTGTTTCAAACTGTTTCTCTCTTTTTCTCCGTCCGTTTTCTTTCTTTGTCCAGGCCCCTCCTCTTTCCTTCCGTCGTCTCCATTCACAAACTTTTGTCCTTCTCCCGTGTTCTCCCGGCTTTCCTCCTCTTCTGTTCTTCTCTGCACACTCTCCTGTGCATTTTCTGACCCTCCGCTTGTCTTTAGAGCCTCGCCGCTCTTCCCTGCGCGTTCCTTAATACCTCCGCTGCTATTCGTCGCGCCCTCTTCCGGGTTCTGTTCCGCTCCGCAATGTCCTCCTCCCAGTCTCTTTGAAGCCGTTGTTGTGCTTGTTCCGGATTGATACGCACCCATCTCCTCTTCTCTCTCCATAATTCCCTTCTTTCCAGCCTTTCCTTTCATTAGTCCGGCTTTTTCCGCCTCTCTTTCCTCCCGGCTCCTCTCATCCAGCTTCCTCTCCAGCAGCAGCTTCGCTTTCTCCTCTTCATTCCTCATATTTCCCATCATGCAGGCCGCCTCTCTTACATCCTTTCCTTGTGTAGAGCCCTCAGTATCCATCTGCATTGTCGGTTTTCCTCCCGTTTCTCCAGCATGTTCCGCTGCATTCAGCTCGGCTTCTTCCGCTTTCTTCGCCGCCCCCCGCATTCCAGACATTCCAGACATTCCAGACATTCCAGGATTCACGTCCTTATTCTCCGTTCTTTTCTCCATTTTCTCCACAACGCACCTTCAATGTTTGTCCCCCCAGACAGCAGAGCTGTTTGGGGGGGGTTTTGCCGGAAAAGATCGCGATTAAAACGCTTGTTTTAATCACTTTGTCCTGTTTCCTCAGCAAACAATTGACCTGCTTCCTCCAGCACTCTCGCTGCGTTCGCGCTGTTGCTCCTCGTATTTTCTCCTCTGATGTCCACAAAACACGCTTTGAAAGTATCCCCCCCGACAGCAGAGCTGTTTGGGGGGCTGTTTGTCCAAAAATAAAGTGCAAAAACCGTCTTATTTGCTCCACTTTGTCCAAATTCGTCCCAAACTTTTGCGTCCACACATACACTGCACGTTAACGCAGTGAGCCACTGGACCTGAGTACTCAAACATGCCTACTTTTGCATCTTAGACACTCTGAATTCACTAAATGTACAACTTTTTCTCCATCAAAATGAACAAATGAGACATGAAATAACATCTACAGATCAAGACGAAGCGAATGGAAGCGGTCCCAGCCTCGTAGCTTTGAACAGCTGTGATCGCAGGAAAATGCTGTTACAAAGATTTCTCAGTATATCTGCGGGACATTTCCCTGGCTTTCCCACAGTCACAATGGACAAACGAGACATGAAATAACATCAACAGATCAAGACGAAGCGAATGGAAGTACCCCCGGAGTCATAGCATGTGTAAATCGAGACGAAACATCTCTCTCTCCCCCGCCTGCTTGCGAAGGGGAGGGGCAGTTTACACACACACGCAGCTGCTGCATGCAGCAACGCACACAGAGGGAGGAGATGGCAGAGAGAACGCACTCCCCTGAAAACTCCCCTTGAATTCCTCCAGACTCAGAAAAATGTAAAAGATCACTTTTTGGAGATCCATAGAAAAAGGGTGAAAATGGAAAAAAGTATTCGAAAATAGTGCCTCATAAGGCGGCTAAAGTCCCTTGAAAACTCCCCTTGAATTCCTCCGGACTCAGAAAAAGTCAAAGTTGACTTTTTGGAGATCCATAGAAAAAGGGTGAAAATGAAAAAAAGTATGCCACGGCATGGATTCGAACACGCGACCAACCGCATCCAGGGGCGAGCGTTAACGCAGTGAGCCACTGGACATGAGTACTCAAACATGCCTACTTTTGCATCTTAGACACTCTGAATTCACTAAATGTACAACTTTTTCTCCATCAAAATGAACAAATGAGACATGAAATAACATCTACAGATCAAGACGAAGCGAATGGAAGCGGTCCCAGCCTCGTAGCTGTGAACAGCTGTGATAGCAGGAAAATGCTGTTACAAAGATTTCTCAGTATATCTCCGGGACATTTCCCTGGCTTTGCCACCGTCACAATGGACAAACGAGACATGAAATAACATCAACAGATCAAGACGAAGCGAATGGAAGTACCCCCGGAGTCATAGCATGTGTAAATCGAGACGAAACATCTCTCTCTCCCCCGCCTGCTTGCGAAGGGGAGGGGCAGTTTACACACACACGCAGCTGCTGCATGCAGCAACACACACACAGGGAGGAGATGGCAGAGAGAACGCACTCCCCTGAAAACTCCCCTTGAATTCCTCCAGACTCAGAAAAATGTAAAAGATCACTTTTTGGAGATCCATAGAAAAAGGGTGAAAATGAAAAAAAGAATGCCACAGCATGGATTCGAACACGCGACCAACCGCAAGCATTAACGCAGTGAGCCACTGGACCTGAGTACTCAAACATGCCTACTTTTGCATCTTAGAAACTCTGAATTCACTAAATGTACAACTCTTTCTCCATCAAAATGAACAAATGATACATTAAATAACATCTACAGATCAAGACGAAGCAAATGGAAGCGGTCCCAGCCTCGTAGCTGTGAACAGCTGTGATCGCAGGAAAATGCTGTTACAAAGATTTCTCAGTATATCTCCGGGACATTTCCCTGGCTTTCCCACCGTCACAATGGACAAACGAGACATGAAATAACATCAACAGATCAAGACGAAGCGAATGGAAGTACGCCCGGAGTCATAGCATGTGTAAATCGAGACGAAACATATCTCTCTCCCCCGCCTGCTTGCGAAGGGGAGGGGCAGTTTACACACACACACGCAGCTGCTGCATGCAGCAACGCACACAGAGGGAGGAGATGGCAGAGAGAATGCACTCCCCTGAAAACTCCCCTTGAATTCCTCCAGACTCAGAAAATGTAAAAGTTCACTTTTTGGAGATCCATAGAAAAAGGGTGAAAATGGAAAAAAGTATTCGAAAATAGTGCCTCATAAGGCGGGTAGAGTCCCTTGAAAACTCCCCTTGAATTCCTCCAGACTCAGAAAAAGTCAAAGTTGACTTTTTGGAGATCCATAGAAAAAGGGTGAAAATGAAAAAAAGTATGCCACAGCATGGATTCGAACACGCGACCAACCGCATCCAGGGGCGAGCATTAACGCAGTGAGCCACTGGACCTGAGTACTCAAACATGCCTACTTGTGCATCTTAGAAACTCTGAATTCACTAAATGTACAATTTTTTCTCCATCAAAATGAACAAATGAGACATTAAATAACATATACAGATCAAGACGAAGCAAATGGAAGCGGTCCCAGCCTCGTAGCTGTGAACAGCTGTGATCGCAGGAAAATGCTGTTACAAAGATTTCTCAGTATATCTCCGGGACATTTCCCTGGCTTTCCCACCGTCACAATGGACAAACGAGACATGAAATAACATCAACAGATCAAGACGAAGCGAATGGAAGTACCCCCGGAATCATAGCATGTGTAAATCGAGACGAAACATCTCTCTCTCCCCCGCCTGCTTGCGAGAGGGAGGGGCAGTTTACACACACACACAGCCGCTGCATGCAGCAACGCACACACAGGGAGGAGATGGCAGAGAGAATGCACTCCCCTGAAAACTCCCCTTGAATTCCTCCAGACTCAGAAAATGTAAAAGTTCACTTTTTGGAGATCCATAGAAAAAGGGTGAAAATGGAAAAAAGTATTCAAAAATAGTGCCTCATAAGGCGGGTAGAGTCCCTTGAAAACTCCCCTTGAATTCCTCCAGACTCAGAAAAAGTCAAAGTTGACTTTTTGGAGATCCATAGAAAAAGGGTGAAAATGAAAAAAAGTATGCCACAGCATGGATTCGAACACGTGACCAACCGCATCCAGGGGCGAGCGTTTTTTTTTTTTTCTTTTTATTATTTATTATCAAAATGTTTTCACACAGATTAAACAAACACTCACATTGCATAACCAATCCCCCAAAAAGAAGAGGACCCCAATGCATTTAATACAAAGTATACATCACAGTCCTATCTTGTCTTTCACTTCCCCGACATTCCTAATCCACCATTCTTTTACATTTATTCCCCTTTCACAGGTCATCATTCCTTATTTTTCAAAATTATACTTAAGCTTTCCATCATTCACTTCTATCAGTGTACAACCATCAACATGTTCTTTCATGAACATCTCATTATCTTTATACACATATAACATTCCAACAACCTTCATTATATTCCTCTTCATAATTCCCCACACTCCATCAACTCTCCCCTCATAGTGTGCTACATTCCTTCTTATTTTCACCGCATATCTTGCCTGGCTTAAACATAGATTTAACATATCAACATTGCACCCATCCCTTCTCCCACTCAACCCAAACAACCACAATTCTTTCCACTCTAGACATTTTAACACCCCTTCATCCCAGCACCTGCATATCAATTCTTTTATTTTCCCAAAGAACCCCCTTAATTCCCCACACTCAAAAAACTCATGCATACAATTCTCCACTCCCACCTTACACACATCACATTCTCTCTTAACCTCTTTGTCAAACATACTTATTATTAAATTGTTGAACACCCTGTTGTGCCTTAAACAGAAATCAAAGTGCTCGCCCTTCACACTATTCCCTTTCACTCTCAGATTCACCCACATCTTTTTCACATCCATTCCCCCCATCACCTTTTCCCATACCTTTTCTGATGCTGGTCTCCTTGCATCCCCCTTCCCAAGGATTTTGTATATCCTTTTCGTGCTAAGGTCTCCCAGCTTCACCCCTTCACCCACATATAGCACTACCTCACTTTCGCCCCCTCCCACCGTCTTGCTCTCCACCATCCTCCTCCATTCCACCGGCATCCCCTCTTTGATGCTCTCCATCATGCCTTCCGCTGTCCTTCCCCCCATTAACAGATCCTTTTCCCTTGTCCCATCAACAATAACTTGAGCCCTCATGAACCCCGGAACATACTCATAGACTAGGTCTCTTATTACCCTAAATCCAGCCCTCCACATTGGTAAATTAAATAATACTTCCCCCTCTTTCATTATCCAATAGTTTTGGAATATGGGTTGTTTCCATACCTGCTGCGCATTCTCACATTCATACTTCACATTCCCCAAGAACTCCCCCACGCATTCATCACCTCCCTTTGAAAATCATTCATTCCATTCATCCACCGTTTCTTAAAGCGCATAAATATCCCACTGTCCCCACACCCCCCTCCTGTATTTATACTGTCTCTCAAAAAGTCTTTCCACACATGCTTATTTCCCTTATTTAGATATTTTATCATCGTTTTAACCCTCATTGCTTTCATCTTCCTTTCCACATTTATTAGTTTTAGCCCCCCATCTTTATAGTCATTCTCCAGAACCTCCCTAGCTATCCTCACTCCCTTCCCCTCCCACATGAACTCACTCACTATTTTATTTACCTCTTTTATTACTCTGTCTGGCACCTCCATTACACTCATTACATAAACTAGCTTGCTCATGATGAGACCATTTACTACTATAACTTTCCCCCTCAGTTTTAATCTCCTCAGTTTCCAGAAGCTTAGGGTCTTTTTTAAACTACCCACCACTCCCTCATATTGCACATCCCTCCCCTCTCTGTCCTTCAAACCCACATTAATACCCAGTACCCTAATATATTCCTCATTCTCTTTTAAACCTAACTCCTCTCTCCCTACATCACCCTTTCCCAGCACCATGTACTCTGACTTTTCCATATTAATTTTAGCCCCTGAAGCTCTTCCATATATCTCCACACTCTCTAAGACCCCTCTTACACTTTCCATGTCTCTTACGGTGATTGTAGTATCATCCGCATATTGGAATACTACACTTATCCCTCCCCCCGGCACCATCACCCCCTTTACCCTCTCATTCTGTTGTAGCAAAGCCGCAAGGGGCTCCGCTGATAATGCATAGAGCATCGCCGATAGAGGGCATCCCTGCCGGACGGATCTCCCTAACTTAAATACATTTGTGATGATCCCATTAACCTTAACGCAACTCATGGCTTTCCTATATATTCTCCTTATCCACCCAACAAACCCCCTCCCAAACCCTGCTTTTACCAAAACCCTGAATAAATAAACGTGATTAACCCTATCGAACGCCTTGTTCAGATCTAAGCTTACCAACACCCCTCCTTCTCCACCCTTCATATGATTTACCGTGTCCCTAATACTACAAACTGTGTCACATATATCCCTTCAAGGAATACTATATGCCTGGGTGCTCCCCACCACCGCACCAATAACCCTCTTCATTATATTGGATAACACCCGTGCCATAATCTTATAATCCCCATTCAACATACTTAACGGCCTATAGTTCCCTAATTTATCCCTACTACCCTTTTTGTACAATATGCTAATCACCCCTGTTGATAATCCGTCCGGCAGTTCGTCCTTCTCTTCGAAGCTCTTAAACAACTCCTTCAACATTGGGACTAGCACAGCCTTAAATTCCATGTAGAACTCTGCAGTTAGGCCATCTAGTCCCGGGCTTTTATTTTTGCCCATGCCATCTATTGCTGCCTCTATTTCCTCTTTTCCCATCTCCCCTTCGCACAACTCTCTTCCTTCTTCTGTCAACACCGCCCTCATGCTCCCCAGAGTCTTTTCCAGGCTCTCTTTTTCATTAACTTCCTCCTGGAAGAGCTCTCTATAAAACTCTTCCACCCTCTTAACTATCCCTACTAAGTCTTTAATAATCTCACCCCCCTTACCCTCTATCTGCCTAATCTGATTGTTCCCCTGCTTCCTATTCTCCATCCCTAAGAAAAAACCTGTACATTTTTCCCCTTCAACTAAATATCTTGCCCTACTCCTGACTATTGCCCCCATACACCTCTCTCTTTCCACTATCCCTAACTCATCCCTAAGACTATTGTAGACCCCTAAATCTCTCCCTACCTCTATCTTCTCTGCTTCTTTATTTAGTTCCTCTTTTAACCTCTCCTCCCTCTCTCTCCCTCTTTTATTTCTTCCACAACTGAACTTTATGCTCATTTTTTTTATTTCTCTTTTTAGGCCCTCCCACCATTCTCCTTCATCCTCACCATCCATTTTCTCTTGCTTCCTTAACCATTAATTCATCATTTTTTTGTATTTCTCATCCTTAAGCAGAGCAGCGTTTAGGCACCACACCCCTCCCCCTCTTCCCTTACATCCATCATCCAGCTTAAAGCCAAGGATAACATGATCACTCAAGCTTGTCGTTGTATGTTTAAATGTCCCCACCTTCCCACCTATCCTTCCCTTGCACAGCACCAAGTCTATCCTACTCTGCTTCAACACACCCCCACCACCTGTTTTCTAGTATATACCCTCTCATCCAAATTCTTTTCTCTCCACACATCTCTTAAGCCATTCTCCCTCATCAGTTTCTCCAATGCACCTCGTGAGGAGTCATTTCTATAACTCATCCCACCCGCCACATCAATCCTTCCACACCTCACATTGAAATCACCCACCACCACACAATTTCCCCCACACTTCCCATCCAGACCCTCAAAAAAACTCTTTCTTTCTTTCTCCTCATTAGGCGCATGAATATTCATCAGTCTATACATTTCCCCCATATAACCAAACTCTGCAATAATCATCCTTCCTTTTCCATCATCCTCCACCTTTTTCACACTTTCCACTTTTCCCATTCTAAACAATATTGCCACCCCTCTTGCATTCAAACCACCATTATTGAAAAATACCCTCCCCATCCATCCCATTATCACATCACCCACACTTTCATTGTCCCAGTGTGTCTCCTGTAGGCATATGACATCAGCTGTACATAGCAGTAAAGCCCTGTCCCTTCTGTCCTTTGTTTTTAGCCCCTGGCCATTAAATGTACATATCGTCACCATTGCATGTAAAGTTTGAAAAAAAAAATGTCTGTTCCCACTTGTTCTTCTTTTCCAGGCCACAGCCGTTGAAAGAAACAATCTTCACCATTGTTATTTAAAGGGGATTAGCGTTGGAGTATTCCAAAAGTTCTCCTTCAGCTCACCTTTCGCTGTCCAGTTCATCTCCACCGACTCCTTTCACATTCTTCTCCACTTGTGAACGAGTTTTCACTTTCCCTCTCACGGGTATTCCTGATGGTTTTGAGTCACCTCCTCCGACCCTCGATCCCTCTCTCCCAGGCGTCATCGGACTCCTACTCCGTCCCCTGGTCCTCGGAACCTCAACCCACTCCTCGATCTCCTGCTCTCCCACCGTCACCTCTACGATTTCGCCATCATCCTCCAGGAGCAACGTAATCTCATCTTCCACTCTCTGCTCCCCCACCTTCTCCGCTTCTTCTCTCTCCTCCACCACCATCACCGCTTCTCCTCTCTCCTCCACCGCCGTCACCCTCTCCTTCTCCACACCTTCGCCGTTCGGACTTTTCTTTCTCTCCGTCTTTGTTTTCTTCTTTTTCCCCTTCCCTTTCCCCACTGTCTGTGTCCCCTCATTTCCCTCCTCCGCTACCCCCTCATGTTGTCTTTTCTTCCCTCCTTCCTTCTGTTCCCCCCCTATTCCTTTCTGCCCCACCGCCACCACCACTACCTTCTCTCCCTCTATCACCTCCTCAGCCCCCTCATCCTCCCCCCCCCCTCTTCTTTATCCACCTCTTCCAACTCCTGCTCCGCTTCCTCCCCCACATCGTGCCTCTCTCTCTCCCCCTCCTTTTCAGGCCTGGCCTGTTCTCTCCTTCCCACCCTCTCTTCCCCAGCACAATCCCTCGCAAAATGCCCAACACCCCCACACCTGTAACATTTTATCTCCGGACACTCCCTAAAAATGTGCCCCGCCCTTAGACAGTTTCTGCACACCGCCACCTGTCTATCATGTATGACCCTTACGTATTCTGCCCCCCCCTCCACTCTAAATTGTGTCGAGTACGGCAGCGATGTTACCTTCTCATTAAGAGAAACTTTGAGGAAGCGTGTCCCGTCCGCTATCCTCATCCCCTCCCTGGTGTTCTTTACATATCTTCTTTCGATGGGCGAAACCGCCTTAACCCCCCACTCAAACAGCCTCCTCAGGATCTGGTCATCCTCGATATATATCGGCATGTACATAAAGGACACCATCACCTCCATCGCTGTTAACTCCTCTGCCTTTATAACCACCCCCTTCACCCTCAGCCCCTCCAGCAATCTCTTCTTTCCCTCCACATATCTCATTGTCACCTCATACCTCTCCCCCTTCAGCCTGCAACCCAGCACTTCCCCACACTCATCCTGTATTTCACACAGCATGTCCAACATTGTAATCTTTCCCAGGCCCCCCTCCACCGTCACCGCCAGTGTCAGATCCGCCCGGTAACTAATGTCCTCATTCCCTTCCCCCACCCTTTCCCCCCTCTCTTTTACTTGGCTACTGCCCTGTTTCAAACTGTTTCTCTCTTTTTCTCCGTCCGTTTTCTTTCTTTGTCCAGGCCCCTCCTCTTTCCTTCCGTCGTCTCCATTCACAAACTTTTGTCCTTCTCCCGTGTTCTCCCGGCTTTCCTCCTCTTCTGTTCTTCTCTGCGCACTCTCCTGTGCATTTTCTGACCCTCCGCTTGTCTTTAGAGCCTCGCCGCTCTTCCCTGCGCGTTCCTTAATACCTCCGCTGCTATTCGTCGCGCCCTCTTCCGGGTTCTGTTCCGCTCCGCAATGTCCTCCTCCCAGTCTCTTTGAAGCCGTTGTTGTGCTTGTTCCGGATTGATACGCACCCATCTCCTCTTCTCTCTCCATAATTCCCTTCTTTCCAGCCTTTCCTTTCATTAGTCCGGCTTTTTCCGCCTCTCTTTCCTCCCGGCTCCTCTCATCCAGCTTCCTCTCCAGCAGCAGCTTCGCTTTCTCCTCTTCATTCCTCATATTTCCCATCATGCAGGCCGCCTCTCTTACATCCTTTCCTTGTGTAGAGCCCTCAGTATCCATCTGCATTGTCGGTTTTCCTCCCGTTTCTCCAGCATGTTCCGCTGCATTCAGCTCGGCTTCTTCCGCTTTCTTCGCCGCCCCCCGCATTCCAGACATTCCAGACATTCCAGACATTCCAGGATTCACGTCCTTATTCTCCGTTCTTTTCTCCATTTTCTCCACAACGCACCTTCAATGTTTGTCCCCCCAGACAGCAGAGCTGTTTGGGGGGGGTTTTGCCGGAAAAGATCGCGATTAAAACGCTTGTTTTAATCACTTTGTCCCGTTTCCTCAGCAAACAATTGACCTGCTTCCTCCAGCACTCTCGCTGCGTTCGCGCTGTTGCTCCTCGTATTTTCTCCTCTGATGTCCACAAAACACGGTTTGAAAGTATCCCCCCCGACAGCAGAGCTGTTTGGGGGGCTGTTTGTCCAAAAATAAAGTGCAAAAACCGTCTTATTTGCTCCACTTTGTCCAAATTCGTCCCAAACTTTTGCGTCCACACATACACTGCACGTTAACGCAGTGAGCCACTGGACCTGAGTACTCAAACATGCCTACTTTTGCATCTTAGACACTCTGAATTCACTAAATGTACAACTTTTTCTCCATCAAAATGAACAAATGAGACATGAAATAACATCTACAGATCAAGACGAAGCGAATGGAAGCGGTCCCAGCCTCGTAGCTTTGAACAGCTGTGATCGCAGGAAAATGCTGTTACAAAGATTTCTCAGTATATCTGCGGGACATTTCCCTGGCTTTCCCACAGTCACAATGGACAAACGAGACATGAAATAACATCAACAGATCAAGACGAAGCGAATGGAAGTACCCCCGGAGTCATAGCATGTGTAAATCGAGACGAAACATCTCTCTCTCCCCCGCCTGCTTGCGAAGGGGAGGGGCAGTTTACACACACACACGCAGCTGCTGCATGCAGCAACGCACACAGAGGGAGGAGATGGCAGAGAGAATGCACTCCCCTGAAAACTCCCCATGAATTCCTCCAGACTCAGAAAATGTAAAAGTTCACTTTTTGGAGATCCATAGAAAAAGGGTGAAAATGGAAAAAAGTATTCGAAAATAGTGCCTCATAAGGCGGCTAGAGTCCCTTGAAAACTCCCCTTGAATTCCTCCAGACTCAGAAAAAGTCAAAGTTGACTTTTTGGAGATCCATAGAAAAAGGGTGAAAATGGAAAAAAGTATTCGAAAATAGTGCCTCATAAGGCGGCTAGAGTCCCTTGAAAACTCCCCTTGAATTCCTCCAGACTCAGAAAAAGTCAAAGTTGACTTTTTGGAGATCCATAGAAAAAGGGTGAAAATGAAAGAAAGAATGCCACAGCATGGATTCGAACACGCGACCAACCGCATCCAGGGGCGAGCATTAACGCATCGAGCCACTGGACCTGAGTACTCAAACATGCCTACTTTTGCATCTTAGAAACTCTGAATTCACTAAATGTACAACTTTTTCTCCATCAAAATTAACAACTGAGACATTAAATAACATCTACAGATCAAGACGAAGCGAATGGAAGCGGTCTTAGCCTCGTAGCTGTGAACAGCTGTGATCGCAGGAAAGTGCTGTTACAAAGATTTCTCAGTATATCTCCGGGACATTTCCCTGGCTTTCCCACCGTCACAATGGACAAACGAGACATGAAATAACATCAACAGATCAAGTAGAAGCGAATGGAACTACCCCCGGAGTCATAGCATGTGTAAATCGAGACGAAACATCTCTCTCTCCCCCGCCTGCTTGCGAAGGGGAGGGGCAGTTTACACACACACGCAGCTGCTGCATGCAGCAACGCACACACAGGGAGGAGATGGCAGAGAGAATGCACTCCCCTGAAAACTCCCCTTGAATTCCTCCAGACTCAGAAAATGTAAAAGTTCACTTTTTGGAGATCCATAGAAAAAGGGTGAAAATGGAAAAAAGTATTCGAAAATAGTGCCTCATAAGGCGGCTAAAGTCCCTTGAAAACTCCCCTTGAATTCCTCCAGACTCAGAAAATGTAAAAGTTCACTTTTTGGAGATCCATAGAAAAAGGGTGAAAATGAAAAAAAGTATGCCACAGCATGGACTCGAACACTTGACCAACCGCATCCAGGGGCGAGCGTTAACGCAGTGAGCCACTGGACCTGAGTACTCAAACACGCCTACTTGTGCATCTTAGACACTCTGAATTCACTAAATGTACAACTTTTTCTCCATCAAAATGAACAAATGAGACATTAAATAACATCTACAGATCAAGACGAAGCGAATGGAAGTGGTCCCAGCCTCGTCGCTGTGAACAGCTGTGATCGCAGGAAAATGCTGTTACAAAGATTTCTCAGTATATCTCCGGGACATTTCCCTGGCTTTCCCACCGTCACAATGGACAAACGAGACATGAAATAACATCAACATATCAAGACGAAGCGAATGGAGGTACCCCCGGAGTCATAGCATGTGTAAATCGAGACGAAACATCACTCTCTCCACCGCCTGCTTGCGAGAGGGAGGGGCAGTTTACACACACACGCAGCTGCTGCATGCAGCAACACACACACAGGGAGGAGATGGCAGAGAGAACGCACTCCCCTGAAAACTCCCCTTGAATTCCTCCAGACTCAGAAAATGTAAAAGTTCACTTTTTGGAGATCCATAGAAAAAGGGTGAAAATGGAAAAAAGTATTCGAAAATAGTGCCTCATAAGGCGGCTAAAGTCCCTTGAAAACTCCCCTTGAATTCCTCCAGACTCAGAAAAAGTCAAAGTTGACTTTTTGGAGATCCATAGAAAAAGGGTGAAAATGAAAAAAAGAACGCCACAGCATGGATTCGAACACGCGACCAACCGCATCCAGGGGCGAGCGTTAACGCAGTGAGCCACTGGACCTGAGTACTCAAACACGCCTACTTGTGCATCTTAGACACTCTGAATTCACTAAATGTACAACTTTTTCTCCATCAAAATGAACAAATGAGACATGAAATAACATCTACAGATCAAGACGAAGCGAATGGAAGCGGTCCCAGCCTCGTAGCTGTGAACAGCTGTGATCGCAGGAAAATGCTGTTACAAAGATTTCTCAGTATATCTCCGGGACATTTCCCTGGCTTTCCCACCGTCACAATGGACAAACGAGACATGAAATAACATCAACAGATCAAGACGAAGCGAATGGAAGTACCCCCGGAGTCATAGCATGTGTAAATCGAGACGAAACATCTCTCTCTCCAACGCCTGCTTGCGAAGGGGAGGGGCAGTTTACACACACACACGCAGCTGCTGCATGCAGCAACGCACACACAGGGAGGAGATGGCAGAGAGAATGCACTCCCCTGAAAACTCCCCTTGAATTCCTCCAGACTCAGAAAATGTAAAAGTTCACTTTTTGGAGATCCATAGAAAAAGGGTGAAAATGGAAAAAAGTATTCGAAAATAGTGCCTCATAAGGCGGGTAGAGTCCTTTGAAAACTCCCCTTGAATTCCTCCAGACTCAGAAAAAGTCAAAGTTGACTTTTTGGAGATCCATAGAAAAAGGGTGAAAATGAAAAAAAGTATGCCACAGCATGGATTCGAACACGCGACCAACCGCATCCAGGGGCGAGCATTAACGCATCGAGCCACTGGACCTGAGTACTCAAACATGCCTACTTTTGCATCTTAGAAACTCTGAATTCACTAAATGTACAACTTTTTCTCCATCAAAATTAACAACTGAGACATTAAATAACATCTACAGATCAAGACGAAGCGAATGGAAGCGGTCTTAGCCTCGTAGCTGTGAACAGCTGTGATCGCAGGAAAATGCTGTTACAAAGATTTCTCAGTATATCTCCGGGACATTTCCCTGGCTTTCCCACCGTCACAATGGACAAACGAGACATGAAATAACATCAACAGATCAAGACGAAGCGAATGGAACTACCCCCGGAGTCATAGCATGTGTAAATCGAGACGAAACATCTCTCTATCCCCCGCCTGCTTGCGAAGGGGAGGGGCAGTTTACACACACACACGCAGCTGCTGCATGCAGCAACGCACACACAGGGAGGAGATGGCAGAGAGAATGCACTCCCCTGAAAACTCCCCTTGAATTCCTCCAGACTCAGAAAATGTAAAAGTTAACTTTTTGGAGATCCATAGAAAAAGGGTGAAAATGGAAAAAAGTATTCGAAAATAGTGCCTCATAAGGCGGCTAAAGTCCCTTGAAAACTCCCCTTGAATTCCTCCAGACTCAGAAAAAGTCAAAGTTGACTTTTTGGAGATCCATAGAAAAAGGGTGAAAATGAAAAAAAGTATGCCACAGCATGGATTCGAACACGCGACCAACCGCATCCAGGGGCGAGCATTAACGCAGTGAGCCACTGGACCTGAGTACTCAAACATGCCTACTTTTGCATCTTAGAAACTCTGAATTCACTAAATGTACAACTTTTTCTCCATCAAAATGAACAAATGAGACATTAAATAACATCTACAGATCAAGACGAAGCGAATGGAAGCGGTCCCAGCCTCGTAGCTGTGAACAGCTGTGATCGCAGGAAAATGCTGTTACAAAGATTTCTCAGTATATCTCCGGGACATTTCCCTGGCTTTCCCACCGTCACAATGGACAAACGAGACATGAAATAACATCAACAGATCAAGACGAAGCGAATGGAGGTACCCCCGGAGTCATAGCATGTGTAAATCGAGACGAAACATCTCTCTCTCCCCCGCCTGCTTGCGAGGGGGAGGGGCAGTTTACACACACACGCAGCTGCTGCATGCAGCAACACACACACAGGGAGGAGATGGCAGAGAGGAAGCACTCCCCTGAAAACTCCCCTGGAATTCCTCCAGACTCAGAAAATGTAAAAGATCACTTTTTGGAGATCCATAGAAAAAGGGTGAAAATGAAAAAAAGTATGCCACAGCATGGATTCTAACACGCGACCAACCGCATCCAGGGGCGAGCATTAACGCAGTGAGCCACTGGACCTGAGTACTCAAACACGCCTACTTGTGCATCTTAGACACTCTGAATTCACTAAATGTACAACTTTTTCTCCATCAAAATGAACAAATGAGACATTAAATAACATCTACAGATCAAGACGAAGCGAATGGAAGTGGTCCCAGCCTCGTAGCTGTGAACAGCTGTGATCGCAGGAAAATGCTGTTACAAAGATTTCTCAGTATATCTCCGGGACATTTCCCTGGCTTTCCCACCGTCACAATGGACAAACGAGACATGAAATAACATCAACAGATCAAGACGAAGCAAATGGAACTACCCCCGGAGTCATAGCATGTGTAAATCGAGACGAAACATCTCTCTCTCCCCCGCCATATTGCGAAGGGGAGGGGCAGTTTACACACACACACGCAGCTGCTGCATGCAGCAACGCACACAGAGGGAGGAGATGGCAGAGAGAATGCACTCCCGTGAAAACTCCCCTTGAATTCCTCCAGTCTCAGAAAATGTAAAAGTTCACTTTTTGGAGATCCATAGAAAAAGGGTGCAAATGAAAAAAAGAATGCCACAGCATGGATTCGAACACGCGACCAACCGCATCCAGGGGCGAGCATTAACGCAGTGAGCCACTGGACCTGAGTACTCAAACATGCCTACTTTTGCATCTTAGAAACTCTGAATTCACTAAATGTACAACTTTTTCTCCATCAAAATGAACAAATGAGACATTGAATAACATCTACAGATCAAGACGAAGCGAATGGAAGCGGTCCCAGCCTCGTAGCTGTGAACAGCTGTGATCGCAGGAAAATGCTGTTACAAAGATTTCTCAGTATATCTCCGGGACATTTCCCTGGCTTTCCCACCGTCACAATGGACAAACGAGACATGAAATAACATCAACAGATCAAGACGAAGCGAATGGAAGTACCCCCGGAGTCATAGCATGTGTAAATCGAGACGAAACATCTCTCTCTCCCCCGCCTGCTTGCGAGGGGGAGGGGCAGTTTACACACACACACAGCTGCTGCATGCAGCAACGCACACACAGGGAGGAGATGGCAGAGAGAACGCACTCCCCTGAAAACTCCCCTTGAATTCCTCCAGACTCAGAAAATGTAAAAGTTCACTTTTTGGAGATCCATAGAAAAAGGGTGAAAATGGAAAAAAGTATTCAAAAATAGTGCCTCATAAGGCGGGTAGAGTCCCTTGAAAACTCCCCTTGAATTCCTCCAGACTCAGAAAAAGTCAAAGTTGACTTTTTGGAGATCCATAGAAAAAAGGGTGAAAATGAAAAAAAGTATGCCACAGCATGGACTCGACACGCGACCAACCGCATCCAGGGGCGAGCGTTAACGCAGTGAGCCACTGGACCTGAGTACTCAAACACGCCTACTTGTGCATCTTAGACACTCTGAATTCACTAAATGTACAACTTTTTCTCCATCAAAATGAACAAATGAGACATTAAATGACATCTACAGATCAAGACGAAGCGAATGGAAGTGGTCCCAGCCTCGTAGCTGTGAACAGCTGTGATCGCAGGAAAATGCTGTTACAAAGATTTCTCAGTATATCTCCGGGACATTTCCCTGGCTTTCCCACCGTCACAATGGACAAACGAGACATGAAATAACATCAACAGAAGCGAATGGAAGTACCCCTGGAGTCATAGCATGTGTAAATCGAGACGAAACATCTCTCTCTCTCCCCCGCCTGCTTGCGAGGGGGAGGGGCAGTTTACACACACACACAGCTGCTGCATGCAGCAACGCACACACAGGGAGGAGATGGCAGAGAGAACGCACTCCCCTGAAAACTCCCCTTGAATTCCTCCAGACTCAGAAAATGTAAAAGTTCACTTTTTGGAGATCCATAGAAAAAGGGTGAAAATGGAAAAAAGTATTCGAAAATATTGCCTCATAAGGCGGGTAGAGTCCCTTGAAAACTCCCCTTGAATTCCTCCAGACTCAGAAAAAGTCAAAGTTGACTTTTTGGAGATCCATAGAAAAAGGTTGAAAATGAAAAAAAGAATGCCACAGCATGGATTCGAACACGCGACCAACCGCATCCAGGGGCGAGCGTTAACGCAGTGAGCCACTGGACCTGAGTACTCAAACACGCCTACTTGTGCATCTTAGACACTCTGAATTCACTAAATGTACAACTTTTTCTCCATCAAAATGAACAAATGAGACATTAAATAACATCTACAGATCAAGACGAAGCGAATGGAAGCGGTCCCAGCCTCGTAGCTGTGAACAGCTGTGATCGCAGGAAAATGCTGTTACAAAGATTTCTCAGTATATCTCCGGGACATTTCCCTGGCTTTCCCACCGTCACAATGGACAAACGAGACATGAAATAACATCAACAGATCAAGACGAAGCGAATGGAGGTACCCCCGGAGTCATAGCATGTGTAAATCGAGACGAAACATCTCTCTCTCCCCCGCCTGCTTGCGAGGGGGAGGGGCAGTTTACACACACACGCAGCTGCTGCATGCAGCAACACACACACAGGGAGGAGATGGCAGAGAGAACGCACTCCCCTGAAAACTCCCCTTGAATTCCTCCAGACTCAGAAAATGTAAAAGTTCACTTTTTGGAGATCCATAGAAAAAGGGTGAAAATGGAAAAAATTATTCGAAAATAGTGCCTCATAAGGCGGGTAGAGTCCCTTGAAAACTCCCCTTGAATTCCTCCAGACTCAGAAAAAGTCAAAGTTGACTTTTTGGAGATCCATAGAAAAAGGGTGAAAATGAAAAAAAGTATGCCACAGCATGGATTCTAACACGCGACCAACCGCATCCAGGGGCGAGCATTAACGCAGTGAGCCACTGGACCTGAGTACTCAAACACGCCTACTTGTGCATCTTAGACACTCTGAATTCACTAAATGTACAACTTTTTCTCCATCAAAATGAACAAATGAGACATTAAATAACATCTACAGATCAAGACGAAGCGAATGGAAGTGGTCCCAGCCTCGTAGCTGTGAACAGCTGTGATCGCAGGAAAATGCTGTTACAAAGATTTCTCAGTATATCTCCGGGACATTTCCCTGGCTTTCCCACCGTCACAATGGACAAACGAGACATGAAATAACATCAACAGATCAAGACGAAGCAAATGGAACTACCCCCGGAGTCATAGCATGTGTAAATCGAGACGAAACATCTCTCTCTCCCCCGCCATATTGCGAAGGGGAGGGGCAGTTTACACACACACACGCAGCTGCTGCATGCAGCAACGCACACAGAGGGAGGAGATGGCAGAGAGAATGCACTCCCGTGAAAACTCCCCTTGAATTCCTCCAGTCTCAGAAAATGTAAAAGTTCACTTTTTGGAGATCCATAGAAAAAGGGTGAAAATGGAAAAAAGTATTCGAAAATAGTGCCTCATAAGGCGGGTAGAGTCCTTTGAAAACTCCCCTTGAATTCCTCCAGACTCAGAAAAAGTCAAAGTTGACTTTTTGAAGATCCATAGAAAAAGAGTGAAAATGAAAAAAAGTATGCCACAGCATGGATTCGAACACGCGACCAACCGCATCCAGGGGCGAGCATTAACGCAGTGAGCCACTGGACCTGAGTACTCAAACATGACTACTTGTGCATCTTAGAAACTCTGAATTCACTAAATGTACAACTTTTTCTCCATCAAAATGAACAACTGAGACATTAAATAACATCTACAGATCAAGACGAAGCGAATGGAAGCGGTCCCAGCCTCGTAGCTGTGAACAGCTGTGATGGCAGGAAAATGCTGTTACAAAGATTTCTCAGTATATCTCCGGGACATTTCCCTGGCTTTCCCACCGTCACAATGGACAAACGAGACATGAAATAACATCAACAGATCAAGACGAAGCGAATGGAGGTACCCCCGGAGTCATAGCATGTGTAAATCGAGACGAAACATCTCTCTCTCCCCCGCCTGCTTGCGAGAGGGAGGGGCAGTTTACACACACACACGCAGCTGCTGCATGCAGCAACGCACACAGAGGGAGGAGATGGCAGAGAGAATGCACTCCCCTGAAAACTCCCCTTGAATTCCTCCAGACTCAGAAAATGTAAAAGTTCACTTTTTGGAGATCCATATAAAAAGGGTGCAAATGAAAAAAAGAATGCCACAGCATGGATTCGAACACGCGACCAACCGCATCCAGGGGCGAGCATTAACGCAGTGAGCCACTGGACCTGAGTACTCAAACATGCCTACTTTTGCATCTTAGAAACTCTGAATTCACTAAATGTACAACTTTTTCTCCATCAAAATGAACAAATGAGACATTGAATAACATCTACAGATCAAGACGAAGCGAATGGAAGCGGTCCCAGCCTCGTAGCTGTGAACAGCTGTGATCGCAGGAAAATGCTGTTACAAAGATTTCTCAGTATATCTCCGGGACATTTCCCTGGCTTTCCCACCGTCACAATGGACAAACGAGACATGAAATAACATCAACAGAAGCGAATGGAAGTACCCCTGGAGTCATAGCATGTGTAAATCGAGACGAAACATCTCTCTCTCTCCCCCGCCTGCTTGCGAGGGGGAGGGGCAGTTTACACACACACACAGCTGCTGCATGCAGCAACGCACACACAGGGAGGAGATGGCAGAGAGAACGCACTCCCCTGAAAACTCCCCTTGAATTCCTCCAGACTCAGAAAATGTAAAAGTTCACTTTTTGGAGATCCATAGAAAAAGGGTGAAAATGGAAAAAAGTATTCGAAAATAGTGCCTCATAAGGCGGGTAGAGTCCCTTGAAAACTCCCCTTGAATTCCTCCAGACTCAGAAAAAGTCAAAGTTGACTTTTTGGAGATCCATAGAAAAAGGTTGAAAATGAAAAAAAGAATGCCACAGCATGGATTCGAACACGCGACCAACCGCATCCAGGGGCGAGCGTTAACGCAGTGAGCCACTGGACCTGAGTACTCAAACACGCCTACTTGTGCATCTTAGACACTCTGAATTCACTAAATGTACAACTTTTTCTCCATCAAAATGAACAAATGAGACATTAAATAACATCTACAGATCAAGACGAAGCGAATGGAAGTGGTCCCACCCTCGTAGCTGTGAACAGCTGTGATCGCAGGAAAATGCTGTTACAAAGATTTCTCAGTATATCTCCGGGACATTTCCCTGGCTTTCCCACCGTCACAATGGACAAACGAGACATGAAATAACATCAACAGATCAAGACGAAGCGAATGGAGGTACCCCCGGAGTCATAGCATGTGTAAATCGAGACGAAACATCACTCTCTCCCCCGCCTGCTTGCGAGAGGGAGGGGCAGTTTACACACACACGCAGCTGCTGCATGCAGCAACACACACACAGGGAGGAGATGGCAGAGAGAACGAACTCCCCTGAAAACTCCCCTTGAATTCCTCCAGACTCAGAAAATGTAAAAGTTCACTTTTTGGAGATCCATAGAAAAAGGGTGAAAATGGAAAAAAGTATTCGAAAATAGTGCCTCATAAGGCGGCTAAAGTCCCTTGAAAACTCCCCTTGAATTCCTCCAGACTCAGAAAAAGTCAAAGTTGACTTTTTGGAGATCCATAGAAAAAGGGTGAAAATGAAAAAAAGTATGCCACAGCATGGATTCGAACACGCGACCAACCGCATCCAGGGGCGAGCATTAACGCAGTGAGCCACTGGACCTGAGTACTCAAACATGCCTACTTTTGCATCTTAGAAACTCTGAATTCACTAAATGTACAACTTTTTCTCCATCAAAATGAACAAATGAGACATTAAATAACATCTACAGATCAAGACGAAGCGAATGGAAGCGGTCCCAGCCTCGTAGCTGTGAACAGCTGTGATCGCAAAGAAAAAAAATGTTCCAAAGATTTCTCAGTATATCTCCGGGACATTTCCCTGGCTTTCCCACCGTCACAATGGACAAACGAGACATGAAATAACATCAACAGATCAAGACGAAGCGAATGGAAGTACCCCCGGAGTCATAGCATGTGTAAATCGAGACGAAACATCTCTCTCTCCCCCGCCTGCTTGCGAGGGGGAGGGGCAGTTTACACACACACGCAGCTGCTGCATGCAGCAACACACACACAGGGAGGAGATGGCAGAGAGAACGCACTCCCCTGAAAACTCCCCTTGAATTCCTCCAGACTCAGAAAAATGTAAAAGATCACTTTTTGGAGATCCATAGAAAAAGGGTGAAAATGAAAAAAAGAATGCCACAGCATGGATTCGAACACGCGACCAACCGCATCCAGGGGCGAGCATTAACGCAGTGAGCCCCTGGACCTGAGTACTCAAACATGCCTACTTTTGCATCTTAGAAACTCTGAATTCACTAAATGTACAACTTTTTCTCCATCAAAATGAACAAATGAGACATTAAATAACATCTACAGATCAAGACGAAGCGAATGGAAGCGGTCCCAGCCTCGTAGCTGTGAACAGCTGTGATCGCAGGAAAATGCTGTTACAAAGATTTCTCAGTCTATCTCCGGGACATTTCCCTGGCTTTTCCACCATCACAATGGACAAACGAGACATGAAATAACATCAACAGATCAAGACGAAGCGAATGGAGGTACCCCCGGAGTCATAGCATGTGTAAATCGAGACGAAACATCTCTCTCTCCCCCGCCTGCTTGCGAGGGGGAGGGGCAGTTTACACACACACACAGCTGCTGCATGCAGCAACGCGCACACAGGGATTAGATGGCAGAGAGAACGCACTCCCCTGAAAACTCCCCTTGAATTCCTCCAGACTCAGAAAAAGTCAAAGTTGACTTTTTGGAGATCCATAGAAAAAGGGTGAAAATGAAAAAAAGTATGCCACAGCATGGACTCGAACACGCGACCAACCGCATCCAGGGGCGAGCGTTTTTTTTATTTTTTTTATTTTTATTATTTATTATCAAAATGTTTTCAAACAGATTAAACAAACACTCACATTGCATAACCAATCCCCCAAAAAGAAGAGGACCCCAATGCATTTAATACAAAGTATACATCACAGTCCTATCTTGTCTTTCACTTCCCCGACATTCCTAATCCACCATTCTTTTACATTTATTCCCCTTTCACAGGTCATCATTCCTTATTTTTCAAAATTATACTTAAGCTTTCCATCATTCACTTCTATCAGTGTACAACCATCAACATGTTCTTTCATGAACATCTCATTATCTTTGTACACATATAACATTCCAACAACCTTCATTATATTCCTCTTCATAATTCCCCACACTCCATCAACTCTCCCCTCATAGTGTGCTACATTCCTTCTTATTTTCACCGCATATCTTGCCTGGCTTAAACATAGATTTACCATATCAACATTGCACCCATCCCTTCTCCCACTCAACCCAAACAACCACAATTCTTTCCACTCTAGACATTTTAACACCCCTTCATCCCAGCACCTGCATATCAATTCTTTTATTTTCCCAAAGAACCCCCTTAATTCCCCACACTCAAAAAACTCATGCATACAATTCTCCACTCCCACCTTACACACATCACATTCTCTCTTAACCTCTTTGTCAAACATACTTATTATTAAATTGTTGAACACCCTGTTGTGCCTTAAACAGAAATCAAAGTGCTCGCCCTTCACACTATTCCCTTTCACTCTCAGATTCACCCACATCTTTTTCACATCCATTCCCCCCATCACCTTTTCCCATACCTTTTCTGATGCTGGTCTCCTTGCATCCCCCTTCCCAAGGATTTTGTATATCCTTTTCGTGCTAAGGTCTCCCAGCTTCACCCCTTCACCCACATATAGCGCTACCTCACTTTCGCCCCCTCCCACCGTCTTGCTCTCCACCGTCCTCCTCCATTCCACCGGCATCCCCTCTTTGATGCTCTCCATCATGCCTTCCACTGTCCTTCCCCCCATTAACAGATCCTTTTCCCTTGTCCCATCAACAATAACTTGAGCCCTCATGAACCCCGGAACATACTCATAGACTAGGTCTCTTATTACCCTAAATCCAGCCCTCCACATTGGTAAATTAAATAATACTTCCCCCTCTTTCATTATCCGATAGTTTTGGAATATGGGTTGTTTCCATACCTGCTGCGCATTCTCACATTCATACTTCACATTCCCCAAGAACTCTCCCCACACATTCATCACCTCCCTTTGAAAATCATTCATTCCATTCATCCACCCTTTCTTAAAGCGCATAAATATCCCACTGTCCCCACACCCCCCTCCTGTATTTATACTGTCTCTCAAAAATTCTTTCCACACATGCTTATTTCCCTTATTTAGATATTTTATCATCGTTTTAACCCTCATTGCTTTCATCTTCCTTTCCACATTTATTAGTTTTAGCCCCCCATCTTTATAGTCATTCTCCAGAACCTCCCTAGCTATCCTCACTCCCTTCCCCTCCCACATGAACTCACTCACTATTTTATTTACCTCTTTTATTACTCTGTCTGGCACCTCCATTACACTCATTACATAAACTAGCTTGCTCATAATGAGACCATTCACTACTATAACTTTCCCCCTCAGTTTTAATCTCCTCAGTTTCCAGAAGCTTAGGGTCTTTTTTAAACTACCCACCACTCCCTCATATTGCACATCCCTCCCCTCTCTGTCCTTCAAACCCACATTAATACCCAGTACCCTAATATATTCCTCATTCTCTTTTAAACCTAACTCCTCTCTCCCTACATCACCCTTTCCCAGCACCATTTACTCTGACTTTTCCATATTAATTTTAGCCCCTGAAGCTCTTCCATATATCTCCACACTCTCTAAGACCCCTCTTACACTTTCCATGTCTCTTACGGTGATTGTAGTATCATCCACATATTGGAATACTACACTTATCCCTCCCCCCGGCACCATCACCCCCTTTACCCTCTCATTCTGTTGTAGCAAAGCCGCAAGGGGCTCCGCTGATAATGCATAGAGCATCGCCGATAGAGGGCATCCCTGCCGGACGGATCTCCCTAACTTAAATACATTTGTGATGATCCCATTAACCTTAACGCAACTCATGGCTTTCCTATATATTCTCCTTATCCACCCAACAAACCCCCTCCCAAACCCTGCTTTTACCAAAACCCTGAATAAATAAACGTGATTAACCCTATCGAACGCCTTGTTCAGATCTAAGCTTACCAACACCCCTCCTTCTCCACCCTTCATATGATTTACCGTGTCCCTAATACTACAAACTGTGTCACATATATCCCTTCCAGGAATACTATATGCCTGGGTGCTCCCCACCACCGCACCAATAACCCTCTTCATTCTATTGGATAACACCCGTGCCATAATCTTATAATCCCCATTCAACATACTTAACGGCCTATAGTTCCCTAATTTATCCCTACTACCCTTTTTGTACAATATGCTAATCACCCCTGTTGATAATCCGTCCGGCAGTTCGTCCTTCTCTTCGAAGCTCTTAAACAACTCCTTCAACATTGGGACTAGCACAGCCTTAAATTCCATGTAGAACTCTGCAGTTAGGCCATCTAGTCCCGGGCTTTTATTTTTGCCCACGTCATCTATTGCTGCCTCTATTTCCTCTTTTCCCATCTCCCCTTCGCACAACTCTCTTCCTTCTTCTGTCAACACCGCCCTCATGCTCCCCAGAGTCTTTTCCAGGCTCTCTTTTTCATTAACTTCCTCCTGGAAGAGCTCTCTATAAAACTCTTCCACCCTCTTAACTATCCCTACTAAGTCTTTAATAATCTCACCCCCCTTACCCTCTATCTGCCTAATCTGATTGTTCCCCTGCTTCCTATTCTCCATCCCTAAGAAAAAACCTGTACATTTTTCCCCTTCAACTAAATATCTTGCCCTACTCCTGACTATTGCCCCCATACACCTCTCTCTTTCCACTATCCCTAACTCATCCCTAAGACTATTGTAGACCCCTAAATCTCTCCCTACCTCTCCCTCTATCTTCTCTGCTTCTTTATTTAGTTCCTCTTTTAACCTCTCCTCCCTCTCTCTCCCTCTTTTATTTCTTCCACAACTGAACTTTATGCTAATTTTTTTTATTTATCTTTTTAGGCCCTCCCACCTTTCTCCTTCATCCTCACCATCCATTTTCTCTTGCTTCCTTAACCATTCATTCATCATTTTTTTGTATTTCTCATCCTTAAGCAGAGCAGCGTTTAGGCACCACACCCCTCCCCCTCTTCCCTTACATCCATCATCCAGCTTAAAGCCAAGGATAACATGATCACTCAAGCTTGTCGTTGTATGTTTAAATGTCCCCACCTTCCCACCTATCCTTCCCTTGCACAGCACCAAGTCTATCCTACTCTGCTTCAACACACCCCCCACCACCTGTTTTCTAGTATATACCCTCTCATCCAAATTCCTTTCTCTCCACACATCTCTTAAGCCATTCTCCCTCATCAGTTTCTCCAATGCACCTCGTGAGGAGTCATTTCTATAACTCATCCCACCCGCCACATCAATCCTTCCACACCTCACATTGAAATCACCCACCACCACACAATTTCCCCCACACTTCCCATCCAGACCCTCAAAAAAAAAAAAAAAAAAACTCTTTCTTTCTTTCTCCTCATTAGGCGCATGAATATTCATCAGTCTATACATTTCCCCCATATAACCAAACTCTGCAATAATCATCCTTCCTTTTCCATCATCCTCCACCTTTTTCACACTTTCCACTTTTCCCATTCTAAACAATATTGCCACCCCTCTTGCATTCAAACCACCATTATTGAAAAATACCCTCCCCATCCATCCCATTATCACATCACCCACACTTTCATTGTCCCAGTGTGTCTCCTGTAGGCATATGACATCAGCTGTACATAGCAGTAAAGCCCTTTCCCTTCTGTCCTTTGTTTTTAGCCCCCGGCCATTAAATGTACATATCGTCACCATTGCATGTAAAGTTTGAAAAAAAAATGTCTGTTCCCACTTGTCCTCCTTTTCCAGGCCACAGCCGTTGAAAGAAAGAATCTTCACCATTGTTATTTAAAGGGGATTAGCGTTGGAGTATTCCAAAAGTTCTCCTTCAGCTCACCTTTCGCTGTCCAGTTCATCTCCACCGACTCCTTTCACATTCTTCTCCACTTGTGAACGAGTTTTCACTTTCCCTCTCACGGGTATTCCTGATGGTTTTGAGTCACCTCCTCCGACCCTCGATCCCTCTCTCCCAGGCGTCATCGGACTCCTACTCCGTCCCCTGGTCCTCGGAACCTCGACCCGCTCCTCGATCTCCTGCTCTCCCACCGTCACCTCTACGATTTCGCCATCATCCTCCAGGAGCAACGTAATCTCATCTTCCACTCTCTGCTCCCCCACCTTCTCCGCTTCTTCTCTCTCCTCCACCACCATCACCGCTTCTCCTCTCTCCTCCACCGCCGTCACCCCCTCCTTCTCCACACCTTCGCCGTTCGGACTTTTCTTTCTCTCCGTCTTTGTTTTCTTCTTTTTCCCCTTCCCTTTCCCCACTGTCTGTGTCCCCTCATTTCCCTCCTCCGCTACCCCCTCATGTTGTCTTTTCTTCCCTCCTTCCTTCTGTTCCCCCCCTATTCCTTTCTGCCCCACCGCCACCACCACTACCTTCTCTCCCTCTATCACCTCCTCAGCCCCCTCATCCTCCCCCCCCCCTCTTCTTTATCCACCTCTTCCACCTCCTGCTCCGCTTCCTCCCCCACATCGTGCCTCTCTCTCTCCCCCTCCTTTTCAGGCCTGGCCTGTTCTCTCCTTCCCACCCTCTCTTCCCCAGCACAATCCCTCGCAAAATGCCCAACACCCCCACACCTGTAACATTTTATCTCCGGACACTCCCTAAAAATGTGCCCCGCCCTTAGACAGTTTCTGCACACCGCCACCTGTCTATCATGTATGACCCTTACGTATTCTGCCCCCCCTCCACTCTAAATTGTGTCCAGTACGGCAGCGATGTTACCTTCTCATTAAGAGAAACTTTGAGGAAGCGTGTCCCGTCCGCTATCCTCATCATCCCCTCCCTGGTGTTCTTTACATATCTTCTTTTGATGGGCGAAACCGCCTTAACCCCCCACTCAAACAGCCTCCTCAGGATCTGGTCATCCTCGATATATATCGGCATGTACATAAAGGACACCATCACCTCCATCGCTGTTAACTCCTCTGCCTTTATGACCACCCCCTTCACCCTCAGCCCCTCCAGCAATCTCTTCTTTCCCTCCACATATCTCATTGTCACCTCATACTTCTCCCCCTTCAGCCTGCAACCCAGCACTTCCCCACACTCATCCTGTATTTCACACAGCATGTCCAACATTGTAATCTTTCCCAGGCCCCCCTCCACCGTCACCGCCAGTGTCAGATCCGCCCGGTAACTAATGTCCTCATTCCCTTCCCCCACCCTTCCCCCCCTCTCTTTTACTTGGCTACTGCCCTGTTTCAAACTGTTTCTCTCTTTTTCTCCGTCCGTTTTCTTTCTTTGTCCAGGCCCCTCCTCTTTCCTTCCGTCGTCTCCATTCACGAACTTTTGTCCTTCTCCCGTGTTCTCCCGGCTTTCCTCCTCTTCTGTTCTTCTCTGCGCACTCTCCTGTGCATTTTCTGACCATCCGCTTGTCTTTAGAGCCTCGCCGCTCTTCCCTGCGCGTTCCTTAATACCTCCGCTGATATTCCTCGCGCCCTCTTCCGGGCTCTGTTCCGCTCCGCAATGTCCTCCTCCCAGTCTCTTTGAAGCCGTTGTTGTGCTTGTTCCGGATTGATATGCACCCATCTCCTCTTCTCTCTCCATAATTCCCTTCTTTCCAGCCTTTCCTTTCATTAGTCCGGCTTTTTCCGCCTCTCTTTCCTCCCGGCTCCTCTCATCCAGCTTCCTCTCCAGCAGCAGCTTCGCTTTCTCCTCTTCATTCCTTATATTTCCCATCATGCAGGCCGCCTCTCTTACATCCTTTCCTTGTGTAGAGCCCTCAGTATCCGTCTGCATTGTCGGTTTTCCTCCCGTTTCTCCAGCATGTTCCGCTGCATTCAGCTCGGCTTCTTCCACTTTCTTCGCCGCCCCCCGCATTCCAGACATTCCGGACATTCCAGGATTCACGTCCTTATTCTCCGTTCTTTTCTCCATTTTCTCCACAACGCACCTTCAATGCTGTCTGGGGGGGGTTTTGCCGGAAAAGATCGCGATTAAAACGCTTGTTTTAATCACTTTGTCCCGTTTCCTCAGCAAACAATTGACCTGCTTCCTCAAGCACTCTCGCTGCGTTCGCGCTGTTGCTCCTCGTATTTTCTCCTCTGATGTCCACAAAACACTGTTTGAAAGTATCCCCCCCGACAGCAGAGCTGTTTGGGGGGCTGTTTGTCCAAAAATAAAGTGCAAAAACCGTCTTATTTGCTCCACTTTGTCCAAATTCGTCCCAAACTTTTGCGTCCACACATACACTGCACGTTAACGCAGTGAGCCACTGGACCTGAGTACTCAAACACGCCTACTTGTGCATCTTAGACACTCTGAATTCACTAAATGTACAACTTTTTCTCCATCAAAATGAACAAATGAGACATTAAATAACATCTACAGATCAAGACGAAGCGAATGGAAGTGGTCCCAGCCTCGTAGCTGTGAACAGCTGTGATCGCAGGAAAATGCTGTTACAAAGATTTCTCAGTATATCTCCGGGACATTTCCCTGGCTTTCCCACCGTCACAATGGACAAACGAGACATGAAATAACATCAACAGATCAAGACGAAGCGAATGGAAGTACCCCCGGAGTCATAGCATGTGTAAATCGAGACGAAACATCTCTCTCTTCCCCGCCTGCTTGCGAAGGGGAGGGGCAGTTTACACACACACACGCAGCTGCTGCATGCAGCAACGCACACACAGGGAGGAGATGGCAGAGAGAACGAACTCCCCTGAAAACTCCCCTTGAATTCCTCCAGACTCAGAAAATGTAAAAGTTCACTTTTTGGAGATCCATAGAAAAAGGGTGAAAATGGAAAAAAGTATTCGAAAATAGTGCCTCATAAGGCGGCTAAAGTCCCTTGAAAACTCCCCTTGAATTCCTCCAGACTCAGAAAAAGTCAAAGTTGACTTTTTGGAGATCCATAGAAAAAGGGTGAAAATGAAAAAAAGTATGCCACAGCATGGATTCGAACACGCGACCAACCGCATCCAGGGGCGAGCATTAACGCAGTGAGCCACTGGACCTGAGTACTCAAACATGCCTACTTTTGCATCTTAGAAACTCTGAATTCACTAAATGTACAACTTTTTCTCCATCAAAATGAACAAATGAGACATTAAATAACATCTACAGATCAATACGAAGCGAATGGAAGCGGTCCCAGCCTCGTAGCTGTGAACAGCTTTGATCGCAGGAAAATACTGTTACAAAGATTTCTCAGTATATCTCCGGGACATTTCCCTGGCTTTCCCACCGTCACAATGGACAAACGAGACATGAAATAACATCAACAGATCAAGACGAAGCGAATGGAGGTACCCCCGGAGTCATAGCATGTGTAAATCGAGACGAAACATCTCTCTCTCCCCCGCCTGCTTGCGAAGGGGAGGGGCAGTTTACACACACACGCAGCTGCTGCATGGAGCAACGCACACACAGGGAGGAGATGGCAGAGAGAACGCACTCCCCTGAAAACTCCCCTTGAATTCCTCCAGACTCAGAAAATGTAAAAGTTCACTTTTTGGAGATCCATAGAAAAAGGGTGAAAATGGAAAAAAGTATTCGAAAATAGTGCCTCATAAGGCGGGTAGAGTCCCTTGAAAACTCCCCTTGAATTCCTCCGGACTCAGAAAAAGTCAAAGTTGACTTTTTGGAGATCCATAGAAAAAGGGTGAAAATGAAAAAAAGTATGCCACAGCATGGATTCGAACACGCGACCAACCGCATCCAGAGTCGAGCGTTAACGCAGTGAGCCACTGGACATGAGTACTCAAACATGCCTACTTTTGCATCTTAGACACTCTGAATTCACTAAATTTACAACTTTTTCTCCATCAAAATGAACAAATGAGACATGAAATAACATCTACAGATCAAGACGAAGCGAATGGAAGCGGTCCCAGCCTCGTAGCTGTGAACAGCTGTGATCGCAGGAAAATGCTGTTACAAAGATTTCTCAGTATATCTCCGGGACATTTCCCTGGCTTTCCCACCGTCACAATGGACAAACGAGACATGAAATAACATCAACAGATCAAGACGAAGCGAATGGAGGTACCCCCGGAGTCATAGCATGTGTAAATCGAGACGAAACATCTCTCTCTCCCCCGCCTGCTTGCGAGGGGGAGGGGCAGTTTACACACACAAGCAGCTGCTGCATGCAGCAACACACACACAGGGAGGAGATGGCAGAGAGAACGCACTCCCCTGAAAACTCCCCTTGAATTCCTCCAGACTCAGAAAAATGTAAAAGATCACTTTTTGGAGATCCATAGAAAAAGGGTGAAAATGAAAAAAAGAATGCCACAGCATGGATTCGAACACGCGACCAACCGCATCCAGGGGCGAGCATTAACGCAGTGAGCCACTGGACCTGAGTACTCAAACATGCCTACTTTTGCATCTTAGAAACTCTGAATTCACTAAATGTACAACTTTTTCTCCATCAAAATGAACAACTGAGACATTAAATAACATCTACAAATCAAGACGAAGCGAATGGAAGCAGTCCCAGCCTCGTAGCTGTGAACAGCTGTGATCACAGGAAAATGCTGTTACAAAGATTTCTCAGTATATCTCCGGGACATTTCCCTGGCTTTCCCACCGTCACAATGGACAAACGAGACATGAAATAACATCAACAGATCAAGACGAAGCGAATGGAAGTACCCCCGGAGTCATAGCATGTGTAAATCGAGACGAAACATCTCTCTCTCCCCCGCCTGCTTGCGAAGGGGAGGGGCAGTTTACACACACACACGCAGCTGCTGCATGCAGCAACGCACACACAGGGAGGAGATGGCAGAGAGAACGAACTCCCCTGAAAACTCCCCTTGAATTCCTCCAGACTCAGAAAATGTAAAAGTTCACTTTTTGGAGATCCATAGAAAAAGGGTGAAAATGAAAAAAAGAATGCCACAGCATGGATTCGAACACGCGACCAACCGCATCCAGGGGCGAGCATTAACGCAGTGAGCCACTGGACCTGAGTAATAAAACATGCCTACTTTTGCATCTTAGAAACTCTGAATTCACTAAATGTACAACTTTTTCTCCATCAAAATGAACAACTGAGACATTAAATAACATCTACAGATCAAGACGAAGCGAATGGAAGCGGTCCCAGCCTCGTAGCTGTGAACAGCTGTGATCGCAGGAAAATACTGTTACAAAGATTTCTCAGTATATCTCCGGGACATTTCCCTGGCTTTCCCACCGTCACAATGGACAAACGAGACATTAAATAACATCAACAGATCAAGACGAAGCGAATGGAGGTACCCCCGGAGTCATAGCATGTGTAAATCGAGACGAAACATCTCTCTCTCCCCCGCCTGCTTGCGAGGGGGAGGGGCAGTTTACACACACACGCAGCTGCTGCATGCAGCAACACACACACAGGGGGGAGATGGCAGAGAGGACGCACTCCCCTGAAAACTCCCCTGGAATTCCTCCAGACTCAGAAAATGTAAAAGATCACTTTTTGGAGATCCATAGAAAAAGGGTGAAAATGAAAAAAAGTATGCCATAGCATGGATTCGAACACGCGACCAACCGCATCCAGGGGCGAGCATTAACGCAGTGAGCCACTGGACCTGAGTACTCAAACATGCCTACTTTTGCATCTTAGAAACTCTGAATTCACTAAATGTACAACTTTTTCTCCATCAAAATGAACAACTGAGACATTAAATAACATCTACAAATCAAGACGAAGCGAATGGAAGCAGTCCCAGCCTCGTAGCTGTGAACAGCTGTGATCACAGGAAAATGCTGTTACAAAGATTTCTCAGTATATCTCCGGGACATTTCCCTGGCTTTCCCACCGTCACAATGGACAAACGAGACATGAAATAACATCAACAGATCAAGACGAAGCGAATGGAGGTAGCCCCGGAGTCATAGCATGTGTAAATCGAGACGAAACATCTCTCTCTCCCCCGCCTGCTTGAGAGGGGGAGGGGCAGTTTACACACACACGCAGCTGCTGCATGCAGCAACACACACACAGGGAGGAGATGGCAGAGAGAACGCACTCCCCTGAAAACTCCCCTTGCATTCCTCCAGACTCAGAAAAATGTAAAAGATCACTTTTTGGAGATCCATAGAAAAAGGGTGAAAATGGAAAAAAGTATTCGAAAATAGTGCCTCATAAGGCGGGTAGAGTCCCTTGAAAACTCCCCTTGAATTCCTCAAGACTCAGAAAATGTAAAAGTTCACTTTTTGGAGATCCATAGAAAAAGGGTGAAAATGAAAAAAAGTATGCCACAGCATGGATTCGAACACGCGACCAACCGCATCCAGGGGCGAGCGTTAACGCAGTGAGCCACTGGACCTGAGTACTCAAACATGCCTGCTTGTGCAGCTTAGACACTCTGAATTCACTAAATGTACAACTTTTTCTCCATCAAAATGAACAAATGAGACATGAAATAACATCTACAGATCAAGACGAAGCGAATAGAAGCAGTCCCAGCCTCGTAGCTGTGAACAGCTGTGATCGCAGGAAAATGCTGTTACAAAGATTTCTCAGTATATCTCCGGGACATTTCCCTGGCTTTACCACCGTCACAATGGACAAACGAGACATGAAATAACATCAACAGATCAAGACGAAGCGAATGGAACTACCCCCGGAGTCATAGCATGTGTAAATCGAGACGAAAGATCTCTCTCTCCCCCGCCTGCTTGCGAGGGGGAGGGGCAGTTTACACACACACGCAGCTGCTGCATGCAGCAACGCACACACAGGGAGGAGATGGCAGAGAGAACGCACTCCCCTGAAAACTCCCCTTGAATTCCTCCAGACTCAGAAAATGTAAAAGTTCACTTTTTGGAGATCCATAGAAAAAGGGTGAAAATGAAAAAAAGTATGCCACAGCATGGATTCGAACACGCGACCATCCGCATCAAGGGGAGAGCGTTAACGCAGTGAGCCACTGGACCTGAGTACTCAAACATGCCTACTTGTGCAGCTTAGAAACTCTGAATTCACTAAATGTACAACTTTTTTTCCATCAAAATGAACAAATGAGACATGAAATAACATCTAAAGATCAAGACGAAGCGAATGGAAGCGGTCCCAGCCTCGTAGCTGTGAACAGCTGTGATCGCAGGAAAATGCTGTTACAAAGATTTCTCAGTATATCTCCGGGACATTTCCCTTGCTTTACCACCGTCACAATGGACAAACGAGACATGAAATAACATAAACAGATCAAGACGAAGCGAATGGAAGTACCCCCGGAGTCATAGCATGTGTAAATCGAGACGAAAGATCTCTCTCTCCCCCGCCTGCTTGCGAGGGGGAGGGGCAGTTTACACACACACGCAGCTGCTGCATGCAGCAACGCACACACAGGGAGGAGATGGCAGAGAGAACGCACTCCCCTGAAAACTCCCCTTGAATTCCTCCAGACTCAGAAAATGTAAAAGTTCACTTTTTGGAGATCCATAGAAAAAGGGTGAAAATGAAAAAAAGTATGCCACAGCATGGATTCGAACACGCGACCAACCGCATCCAGGGGCGAGCGTTAATCCAGTGAGCCACTGGACCTGAGTACTCAAACATGCCTACTTGTGCAGCTTAGACACTCTTAATTCACTAAATGTACAACTTTTTCTCCATCAAAATGAACAAATGAGACATGAAATAACATCTACAGATCAAGACGAAGCGAATGGAAGCGGTCCCAGCCTCGTAGCTGTGAACAGCTGTGATTGCAGGAAAATGCTGTTACAAAGATTTCTCAGTATATCTCCGGGACTTTTCCCTGGCTTTACCACCGTCACAATGGACAAACGAGACATGAAATAACATCAACAGATCAAGACGAAGCGAATGGAAGCGGTCCCAGCCTCGTAGCTGTGAACAGCTGTGATTGCAGGAAAATGCTGTTACAAAGATTTCTCAGTATATCTCCGGGACTTTTCCCTGGCTTTACCACCGTCACAATGGACAAACGAGACATGAAATAACATCAACAGATCAAGACGAAGCGAATGGAAGTACCCCCGGAGTCATAGCATGTGTAAATCGAGACGAAAGATCTCTCTCTCCTCCGCCTGCTTGCGAGGGGGAGGGGCAGTTTACACACACACGCAGCTGCTGCATGCAGCAACGCACACACAGGGAGGAGATGGCAGAGAGAACGCACTCCCCTGAAAACTCCCCTTGAATTCCTCCAGACTCAGAAAATGTAAAAGTTCACTTTTTGGAGATCCATAGAAAAAGGGTGAAAATGAAAAAAAGTATGCCACAGCATGGATTCGAACACGCGACCAACCGCATCCAGGGGCGAGCGTGAACGCAGTGAGCCACTGGACCTGAGTACTCAAACATGCCTGCTTGTGCAGCTTAGACACTCTGAATTCACTAAATGTACAACTTTTTCTCCATCAAAATGAACAAATGAGACATGAAATAACATCTACAGATCAAGACGAAGCGAATGGAAGCGGTCCCAGCCTCGTAGCTGTGAACAGCTGTGATCGCAGGAAAATGCTGTTCCAAAGATTTCTCAGTATATCTCCGGGACTTTTCCCTGGCTTTACCACCGTCACAATGGACAAACGAGACATGAAATAACATCAACAGATCAAGACGAAGCGAATGGAAGTACCCCCGGAGTCATAGCATGTGTAAATCGAGACGACAGATCTCTCTCTCCCCCGCCTGCTTGCGAGGGGGAGGGGCAGTTTACACACACACGCAGCTGCTGCATGCAGCAACGCACACACAGGGAGGAGATGGCAGAGAGAACGCACTCCCCTGAAAACTCCCCTTGAATTCCTCAAGACTCAGAAAATGTAAAAGTTCACTTTTTGGAGATCCATAGAAAAAGGGTGAAAATGAAAAAAAGTATGCCACAGCATGGATTCGAACACGCGAACAACCGCATCCAGGGGCGAGCGTTAACGCAGTGAGCCACTGGACCTGAGTACTCAAACATGCCTGCTTGTGCAGCTTAGACACTCTGAATTCACTAAATGTACAACTTTTTCTCCATCAAAATGAACAAATGAGACATGAAATAACATCTACAGATCAAGACGAAGCGAATGGAAGCGGTCCCAGCCTCGTAGCTGTGAACAGCTGTGATCGCAGGAAAATGCTGTTACAAAGATTTCTCAGTATATCTCCGGGACTTTTCCCTGGCTTTACCACCGTCACAATGGACAAACGAGACATGAAATAACATCAACAGATCAAGACGAAGCGAATGGAAGTACCCCCGGAGTCATAGCATGTGTAAATCGAGACGACATATCTCTCTCTCCCCCGCCTGCTTGCGAGGGGGAGGGGCAGTTTACACACACACGCAGCTGCTGCATGCAGCAACGCACACACAGGGAGGAGATGGCAGAGAGAACGCACTCCCCTGAAAACTCCCCTTGAATTCCTCCAGACTCAGAAAATGTAAAAGTTCACTTTTTGGAGATCCATAGAAAAAGGGTGAAAATGAAAAAAAGTATGCCACAGCATGGATTCGAACACGCGACCAACCGCATCCAGGGGCGAGCGTTAACGCAGTGAGCCACTGGACCTGAGTACTCAAACATGCCTGCTTGTGCAGCTTAGACACTCTGAATTCACTAAATGTACAACTTTTTCTGCATCAAAATGAACAAATGAGACATGAAATAACATCTACAGATCAAGACGAAGCGAATATAAGCAGTCCCAGCCTCGTAGCTGTGAACAGCTGTGATCGCAGGAAAATGCTGTTACAAAGATTTCTCAGTATATCTCCGGGACATTTCCCTGGCTTTACCACCGTCACAATGGACAAACGAGACATGAAATAACATCAACAGATCAAGACGAAGCGAATGAAAGTACCCCCGGAGTCATAGCATGTGTAAATCGAGACGAAAGATCTCTCTCTCCCCCGCCTGCTTGCGAGGGGGAGGGGCAGTTTACACACACACGCAGCTGCTGCATGCAGCAACGCACACACAGGGAGGAGATGGCAGAGAGAACGCACTCCCCTGAAAACTCCCCTTGAATTCCTCCAGACTCAGAAAATGTAAAAGTTCACTTTTTGGAGATCCATAGAAAAAGGGTGAAAATGAAAAAAGGTATGCCACAGCATGGATTCGAACACGCGACCAACCGCATCCAGGGGCGAGCGTTAACGCAGTGAGCCACTGGACCTGAGTACTCAAACATGCCTGCTTGTGCATCTTAGACACTCTGAATTCACTAAATGTACAACTTTTTCTCAATCAAAATGAACAAATGAGACATGAAATAACATCAACAGATCAAGACGAAGCGAATGGAAGTACCCCCGGAGTCATAGCATGTGTAAATCGAGACGAAAGATCTCTCTCTCCCCCGCCTGCTTGCGAGGGGGAGGGGCAGTTTACACACACACGCAGCTGCTGCATGCAGCAACGCACACACAGGGAGGAGATGGCAGAGAGAACGCACTCCCCTGAAAACTCCCCTTGAATTCCTCAAGACTCAGAAAATGTAAAAGTTCACTTTTTGGAGATCCATAGAAAAAGGGTGAAAATGAAAAAAAGTATGCCACAGCATGGATTCGAACACGCGAACAACCGCATCCAGGGGCGAGCGTTAACGCAGTGAGCCACTGGACCTGAGTACTCAAACATGCCTGCTTGTGCAGCTTAGACACTCTGAATTCACTAAATGTACAACTTTTTCTCCATCAAAATGAACAAATGAGACATGAAATGACATCTACAGATCAAGACGAAGCGAATAGAAGCAGTCCCAGCCTCGTAGCTGTGAACAGCTGTGATCGCAGGAAAATGCTGTTACAAAGATTTCTCAGTATATCTCCGGGACATTTCCCTGGCTTTACCACCGTCACAATGGACAAACGAGACATGAAATAACATCAACAGATCAAGACGAAGCGAATGGAACTACCCCCGGAGTCATAGCATGTGTAAATCGAGACGAAAGATCTCTCTCTCCCCCGCCTGCTTGCGAGGGGGAGGGGCAGTTTACACACACACGCAGCTGCTGCATGCAGCAACGCACACACAGGGAGGAGATGGCAGAGAGAATGCACTCCCCTGAAAACTCCCCTTGAATTCCTCCAGACTCAGAAAATGTAAAAGTTCACTTTTTGGAGATCCATAGAAAAAGGGTGAAAATGAAAAAAAGTATGCCACAGCATGGATTCGAACACGCGACCAACCGCATCCAGGGGCGAGCGTTAATCCAGTGAGCCACTGGACCTGAGTACTCAAACATGCCTGCTTGTGCAGCTTAGACACTCTGAATTCACTAAATGTACAACTTTTTCTCCATCAAAATGAACAAATGAGACATGAAATAACATCTACAGATCAAGACGAAGCGAATGGAAGCGGTCCCAGCCTCGTAGCTGTGAACAGCTGTGATCGCAGGAAAATGCTGTTACAAAGATTTCTCAGTATATCTCCGGGACTTTTCCCTGGCTTTACCACCGTCACAATGGACAAACGAGACATGAAATAACATCAACAGATCAAGACGAAGCGAATGGAAGTACCCCCGGAGTCATAGCATGTGTAAATCGAGACGACATATCTCTCTCTCCCCCGCCTGCTTGCGAGGGGGAGGGGCAGTTTACACACACACGCAGCTGCTGCATGCAGCAACGCACACACAGGGAGGAGATGGCAGAGAGAACGCACTCCCCTGAAAACTCCCCTTGAATTCCTCCAGACTCCGAAAATTTAAAAGTTCACTTTTTGGAGATCCATAGAAAAAGGGTGAACATGAATTTTGTTTTGCCACAGCATGGATTCGAACACGCGACCAACCGCATCCAGGGGCGAGCGTTAACGCAGTGAGCCACTGGACCTGAGTACTCTAACATGCCTGCTTGTGCATCTTAGACACACTGAATTCACTAAATGTACAACTTTTTCTCAATCAAAATGAACAAATGAGACATGAAATCACATCTACAGATCAAGACGAAGCGAATGGAAGCGGTCCCAGCCTCGTAGCTGTGAACAGCTGTGATTGCAGGAAAATGCTGTTACAAAGATTTCTCAGTATATCTCCGGGACTTTTCCCTGGCTTTACCACCGTCACAATGGACAAACGAGACATGAAATAAAATCAACAGATCAAGACGAAGCGAATGGAAGTACCTCCGGAGTCATAGCATGTGTAAATCGAGACGACAGATCTCTCTCTCCCCCGCCTGCTTGCGAGGGGGAGGGGCAGTTTACACACACACGCAGCTGCTGCATGCAGCAACGCACACACAGGGAGGAGATGGCAGAGAGAACGCACTCCCCTGAAAACTCCCCTTGAATTCCTCCAGACTCAGAAAATGTAAAAGTTCACTTTTTGGAGATCCATAGAAAAAGGGTGAACATGAATTTTGTTTTGCCACAGCATGGATTCGAACACGCGACCAACCGCATCCAGGGGCGAGCGTTAACGCAGTGAGCCACTGGACCTGAGTACTCTAACATGCCTGCTTGTGAATCTTAGACACACTGAATTCACTAAATGTACAACTTTTTCTCAATCAAAATGAACAAATGAGACATGAAATAACATCTACAGATCAAGACGAAGCGAATGTAAGCGGTCCCAGCCTCGTAGCTGTGAACAGCTGTGATTGCAGGAAAATGCTGTTACAAAGATTTCTCAGTATATCTCCGGGACTTTTCCCTGGCTTTACCACCGTCACAATGGACAAACGAGACATGAAATAAAATCAACAGATCAAGACGAAGCGAATGGAAGTACCTCCGGAGTCATAGCATGTGTAAATCGAGACGACAGATCTCTCTCTCCCCCGCCTGCTTGCGAGGGGGAGGGGCAGTTTACACACACACGCAGCTGCTGCATGCAGCAACGCACACACAGTGAGGAGATGGCAGAGAGAACGCACTCCCCTGAAAACTCCCCTTGAATTCCTCCAGACTCAGAAAATTTAAAAGTTCACTTTTTGGAGATCCATAGAAAAAGGGTGAAAATGAAAAAAAGTATGCCACAGCATGGATTCGAACACGCGACCAACCGCATCCAGGGGCGAGCGTTAACGCAGTGAGCCACTGGACCTGAGTACTCTAACATGCCTGCTTGTGCATCTTAGACACACTGAATTCACTAAATGTACAACTTTTTCTCAATCAAAATGAACAAATGAGACATGAAATAACATCTACAGATCAAGACAAAGCGAATGGAAGCGGTCCCAGCCTCGTAGCTGTGAACAGCTGTGATTGCAGGAAAATGCTGTTACAAAGATTTCTCAGTATATCTCCGGGACTTTTCCCTGGCTTTACCACCGTCACAATGGACAAACGAGACATGAAATAACATCAACAGATCAAGACGAAGCGAATGGAAGTACCCCCGGAGTCATAGCATGTGTATATTGAGACGACAGATCTCTCTCTCCCCCGCCTGCTTGCGAGGGGGAGGGGCAGTTTACACACACACGCAGCTGCTGCATGCAGCAACGCACACACAGGGAGGAGATGGCAGAGAGAACGCACTCCCCTGAAAACTCCCCTTGAATTCCTCCAGACTCAGAAAATGTAAAAGTTCACATTTTGGAGATCCATATAAAAAGGGTGAAAATGAAAAAAAGTATGCCACAGCATGGATTTGAACACGCGACCAACCGCATCCAGGGGCGAGCGTTAACGCAGTGAGCCACTGGACCTGAGTACTCAAACATGCCTACTTGTGCAGCTTAGACACTCTGAATTCACTAAATGTACAACTTTTTCTCCATCAAAATGAACAAATTATACATGAAATAACATCTACAGATCAAGACGAAGCGAATGGAAGCGGTCCCAGCCTCGTAGCTGTGAACAGCTGTGATCGCAGGAAAATGCTGTTTCAAAGATTTCTCAGTATATCTCCGGGACATTTCCCTGGCTTTACCACCGTCACAATGGACAAACGAGACATGAAATAACATCAACAGATCAAGACGAAGCGAATGAAAGTACCCCCGGAGTCATAGCATGTGTAAATCGAGACGAAAGATCTCTCTCTCCCCCGCCTGCTTGCGAGGGGGAGGGGCAGTTTACACACACACGCAGCTGCTGCATGCAGCAACGCACACACAGGGAGGAGATGGCAGAGAGAACGCACTCCCCTGAAAACTCCCGTTGAATTCATCCAGACTCAGAAAATGTAAAAGTTCACTTTTTGGAGATCCATAGAAAAAGGGTGAAAATGATTTTTTTTTGCCACAGCATGGATTCAAACACGCGACCAACCGCATCCAGGGGCGAGCGTTAACGCAGTGAGCCACTGGACCTGAGTACTCAAACATGCCTGCTTGTGCAGCTTAGACACTCTGAATTCACTAAATGTACAACTTTTTCTACATCAAAATGAACAAATGAGACATGAAATAACATCTACAGATCAAGACGAAGCGAATGGAAGCGGTCCTAGCCTCGTAGCTGTGAACAGCTGTGATCGCAGGAAAATGCTGTTATAAAGATTTATCAGTATATCTCCGGGATATTTCCCTGGCTTTACCACCGTCCAAATGGACAAACGAGACATGAAATAACATCAACAGATCAAGACGAAGCGAATGGAAGTACCCCCGGAGTCATAGCATGTGTAAATCGAGACGAAAGATCTCTCTCTCCCCCGCCTGCTTGCGAGGGGGAGGGGCAGTTTACACACACACGCAGCTGCTGCATGCAGCAACGCACACACAGGGAGGAGATGGCAGAGAGAACGCACTCCCCTGAAAACTCCCCTTGAATTCCTCCAGACTCAGAAAATGTAAAAGTTCACTTTTTGGAGATCCATAGAAAAAGGGTGAACATGAAAAAAAGTATGCCAAAGCATGGATTCGAACACGCGACCAACCACATCCAGGGGCGAGCATTAACGCAGTGAGCCACTGGACCTGAGTACTCAAACATGCCTGCTTGTGCATCTTAGACACTCTGAATTCACTAAATGTACAACTTTTTCTCAATCAAAATGAACAAATGAGACATGAAATAACATCTACAGATCAATACGAAGCGAATGGAAGCGGTCCCAGCCTCGTAGCTGTGAACAGCTGTGATTGCAGGAAAATGCTGTTACAAAGATTTCTCAGTATATCTCCGGGACTTTTCCCTGGCTTTACCACCGTCACAATGGACAAACGAGACATGAAATAACATCAACAGATCAAGACGAAGCGAATGGAAGTACCCCCGGAGTCATAGCATGTGTAAATCGAGACGACAGATCTCTCTCTCCCCCGCCTGCTTGCGAGGGGGAGGGTTAGTTTACACACACACGCAGCTGCTGCATGCAGCAACGCACACACAGGGAGGAGATGGCAGAGAGAACGCACTCCCCTGAAAACTCCCCTTGAATTCCTCCAGACTCAGAAAATGTAAAAGTTCACTTTTTGGAGATCCATAGAAAAAGGGTGAAAATGATAATTTTTTTGCCAGAGCATGGATTTGAACACGCGACCAACCGCATCCAGGGGCGAGCGTTAACACAGTGAGCCACTGGACCTGAGTACTCAAACATGCCTGCTTGTGCAGCTTAGACACTCTGAATTCACTAAATGTACAACTTTTTCTCCATCAAAATGAACAAATGAGACATGAAATAACATCTACAGATCAAGACGAAGCGAATGGAAGCGGTCCCAGCCTCGTAGCTGTGAACAGCTGTGATTGCAGGAAAATGCTGTTACAAAGATTTCTCAGTATATCTCCGGGACTTTTCCCTGGCTTTACCACCGTTACAATGGACAAACGAGACATGAAATAACATCAACAGATCAAGACGAAGCGAATGGAAGTACCCCCGGAGTCATAGCATGTGTAAATCGAGACGACAGATCTCTCTCTCCCCCGCCTGCTTGCGAGGGGGAGGGGCGGTTTACACACACACGCAGCTGCTGCATGCAGCAACGCACACACAGGGAGGAGATGGCAGAGAGAACGCACTCCCCTGAAAACTCCCCTTGAATTCCTCCAGACTCAGAAAATGTAAAAGTTCACTTTTTGGAGATCCATAGAAAAAGGGTGAAAATGAAAAAAAGTATGCCACAGCATGGATTCGAACACTTGACCAACCGCATCCAGGGGCGAGCGTTAACGCAGTGGGCCACTGGACCTGAGTACTCAAACATGCCTGCTTGTGCAGCTTAGACACTCTGAATTCACTAAATGTACAACTTTTTCTCCATCAAAATGAACAAATGAGACATGAAATAACATCTACAGATCAAGACGAAGCGAATGGAAGTGGTCCCAGCCTCGTAGCTGTGAACAGCTGTGATCGCAGGAAAATGCTGTTATAAAGATTTCTCAGTATATCTCCGGGACTTTTCCCTGGCTTTACCACCGTCACAATGGACACACGAGACATGAAATAACATCAACAGATCAAGACGAAGCGAATGGAAGTACCCCCGGAGTCATAGCATGTGTAAATCGAGACGACAGATCTCTCTCTCCCCCGCCTGCTTGCGAGGGGGAGGGGCAGTTTACACACACACGCAGCTGCTGCATGCAGCAACGCACACACAGGGAGGAGATGGCAGAGAGAACGCACTCCCCTGAAAACTCCCCTTGAATTCCTCCAGACTCAGAAAATGTAAAAGTTCACTTTTTGGAGATCCATAGAAAAAGGGTGAAAATGAAAAAAAGTATGCCACAGCATGGATTCGAACACGAGACCAACCACATCCAGGGGCGAGCGTTAACGCAGTGAGCCACTGGACCTGAGTACTCAAACATGCCTGCTTGTGCAGCTTAGACACTCTGAATTCACTAAATGTACAACTTTTTCTCCATCAAAATGAACAAATGAGACATGAAATAACATCTACAGATCAAGACGAAGCGAATGGAAGCGATCCCAGCCTCGTAGCTGTGAACAGCTGTGATCGCAGGAAAATGCTGTTATAAAGATTTCTCAGTATATCTCCGGGACTTTTCCCTGGCTTTACCACCGTCACAATGGACACACGAGACATGAAATAACATCAACAGATCAAGACGAAGCGAATGGAAGTACCCCCGGAGTCATAGCATGTGTAAATCGAGACGACAGATCTCTCTCTCCCCTGCCTGCTTGCGAGGGGGAGGGGCAGTTTACACACACACGCAGCTGCTGCATGCAGCAACGCACACACAGGGAGGAGATGGCAGAGAGAACGCACTCCCCTGAAAACTCCCCTTGAATTCCTCCAGACTCAGAAAATGTAAAAGTTCACTTTTTGGAGATCCATAGAAAAAGGGTGAAAATGAATTTTGTTTTGCCACAGCATGGATTCGAACACGCGACCAACCGCATCCAGGGGCGAGCGTTAACGCAGTGAGCCACTGGACCTGAGTACTCAAACATGCCTGCTTGTGTAGCTTAGACACTCTGAATTCACTAAATGTACAACTTTTTCTCCATCAAAATGAACAAATGAGACATGAAATAACATCTACAGATCAAGACGAAGCGAATGGAAGCGGTCCCAGCCTCGTAGCTGTGAACAGCTGTGATCGCAGGAAAATTCTGTTTCAAAGATTTCTCAGTAGCCTATATCTCCGGGACATTTCCCTGACTTTACCACCGTCACAATGGACAAACGAGACATGAAATAACATCAACAGATCAAGACGAAGCGAATGGAAGTACCCCCGGAGTCATAGCATGTGTAAATCGAGACGAAAGATCTCTCTCTCCCCCGCCTGCTTGCGAGGGGGAGGGGCAGTTTACACACACACGCAGCTGCTGCATGCAGCAACGCACACACAGGGAGGAGATGGCAGAGAGAACGCACTCCCCTGAAAACTCCCCTTGAATTCCTCCAGACTCAGAAAATGTAAAAGTTCACTTTTTGGAGATCCATAGAAAAAGGGTGAAAATGATTTTTTTTTTGCCACAGCATGGATTCGAACACGCGACCAACCGCATCCAGGGGCGAGCGTTAACGCAGTGAGCCACTGGACCTGAGTACTCAAACATGCCTGCTTGTGCAGCTTAGACACTCTGAATTCACTAAATGTACAACTTTTTCTCCATCAAAATGAACAAATGAGACATGAAATAACATCTACAGATCAAGACGAAGCGAATGGAAGCGGTCCCAGCCTCGTAGCTGTGAACAGCTGTGATCGCAGGAAAATGCTGTTACAAAGATTTATCAGTATATCTCCGGGATATTTCCCTGGCTTTACCACCGTCACAATGGACAAACGAGACATGAAATAACATAAACAGATCAAGACGAAGCGAATGGAAGTACCCCCGGAGTCATAGCATGTGTAAATCGAGACGAAAGATCTCTCTCTCCCCCGCCTGCTTGCGATGGGTAGGGGCAGTTTACACACACACGCAGCTGCTGCATGCAGCAACGCACACACAGGGAGGAGATGGCAGAGAGAACGCACTCCCCTGAAAACTCCCCTTGAATTCCTCCAGACTCAGAAAATGTAAAAGTTCACTTTTTGGAGATCCATAGAAAAAGGGTAAAAATGAAAAAAAGTATGCCACAGCATGGATTCGAACACGCGACCAACCGCATCCAGGGGCGAGCGTTAACGCAGTGAGCCACTGGACCTGAGTACTCAAACATGCCTGCTTGTGCAGCTTAGACACTCTGAATTCACTAAATGTACAACTTTTTCTCCATCAAAATGAACAAATGAGACATGAAATAACATCTACAGATCAAGACGAAGCGAATGGAAGCGGTCCCAGCCTCGTAGCTGTGAACAGCTGTGATCGCAGGAAAATGCTGTTATAAAGATTTCTCAGTATATCTCCGGGACTTTTCCCTGGCTTTACCACCGTCACAATGGACACACGAGACATGAAATAACATCAACAGATCAAGACGAAGCGAATGGAAGTACCCCCGGAGTCATAGCATGTGTAAATCGAGACGACAGATCTCTCTCTCCCCCGCCTGCTTGCGAGGGGGAGGGGCAGTTTACACACACACGCAGCTGCTGCATGCAGCAACGCACACACAGGGAGGAGATGGCAGAGAGAACGCACTCCCCTGAAAACTCCCCTTGAATTCCTCCAGACTCAGAAAATGTAAAAGTTCACTTTTTGGAGATCCATAGAAAAAGGGTGAAAATGAAAAAAAGTATGCCACAGCATGGATTCGAACACTCGACCAACCGCATCCAGGGGCGAGCGTTAACGCAGTGAGCCACTGGACCTGAGTACTCAAACATGCCTGCTTGTGCAGCTTAGACACTCTGAATTCACTAAATGTACAACTTTTTCTCCATCAAAATGAACAAATGAGACATGAAATAACATCTACAGATCAAGACGAAGCGAATGGAAGCGGTCCCAGCCTCGTAGCTGTGAACAGCTGTGATCGCAGGAAAATGCTGTTATAAAGATTTCTCAGTATATCTCCGGGACTTTTCCCTGGCTTTACCACCTTCACAATGGACACACGAGACATGAAATAACATCAACAGATCAAGACGAAGCGAATGGAAGTACCCCCGGAGTCATAGCATGTGTAAATCGAGACGACAGATCTCTCTCTCCCCCGCCTGCTTGCGAGGGGGAGGGGCAGTTTACACACACACGCAGCTGCTGCATGCAGCAACGCACACACAGGGAGGAGATGGCAGAGAGAACGCACTCCCCTGAAAACTCCCCTTGAATTCCTCCAGACTCAGAAAATGTAAAAGTTCACTTTTTGGAGATCCATAGAAAAAGGGTGAAAATGAAAAAAAGTATGCCACAGCATGGATTCGAACACTCGACCAACCGCATCCAGGGGCGAGCGTTAACGCAGTGAGCCACTGGACCTGAGTACTCAAACATGCCTGCTTGTGCAGCTTAGACACTCTGAATTCAATAAATGTACAACTTTTTCTCCATCAAAATGAACAAATGAGACATGAAATAACATCTACAGATCAAGACGAAGCGAATGGAAGCGGTCCCAGCCTCGTAGCTGTGAACAGCTGTGATCGCAGGAAAATGCTGTTATAAAGATTTCTCAGTATATCTCCGGGACTTTTCCCTGGCTTTACCACCGTCACAATGGACACACGAGACATGAAATAACATCAACAGATCAAGACGAAGCGAATGGAAGTACCCCCGGAGTCATAGCATGTTTAAATCGAGACGACAGATCTCTCTCTCCCCCGCCTGCTTGCGAGGGGGAGGGGCAGTTTACACACACACGCAGCTGCTGCATGCAGCAACGCACACACAGGGAGGAGATGGCAGAGAGAACGCACTCCCCTGAAAACTCCCCTTGAATTCCTCCAGACTCAGAAAATGTAAAAGTTCACTTTTTGGAGATCCATAGAAAAAGGGTGAAAATGAAAAAAAGTATGCCACAGCATGGATTCGAACACACGACCAACCGCATCCAGGGGCGAGCGTTAACGCAGTGAGCCACTGGACCTGAGTACTCAAACATGCCTGCTTGTGCATCTTAGACACTCTGAATTCACTAAATGTACAACTTTTTCTCAATCAAAATGAACAAATGAGACATGAAATAACATCTACAGATCAAGACGAAGCGAATGGAAGCGGTCCCAGCCTCGTAGCTGTGAACAGCTGTGATTGCAGGAAAATGCTGTTACAAAGATTTCTCAGTATATCTCCGGGACTTTTCCCTGGCTTTACCACCGTCACAATGGACAAACGAGACATGAAATAACATCAACAGATCAAGACGAAGCGAATGGAAGTACCCCCGGAGTCATAGCATGTGTAAATCGAGACGACAGATCTCTCTCTCCCCCGCCTGCTTGCGAGGGGGAGGGGCAGTTTACACACACACGCAGCTGCTGCATGCAGCAACGCACACACAGGGAGGAGATGGCAGAGAGAACGCACTCCCCTGAAAACTCCCCTTGAATTCCTCCAGACTCAGAAAATGTAAAAGTTCACTTTTTGGAGATCCATAGAAAAAGGGTGAAAATGAATTTTGTTTTGCCACAGCATGGATTCGAACACGCGACCAACCGCATCCAGGGGCGAGCGTTAACGCAGTGAGCCACTGGACCTGAGTACTCAAACATGCCTGCTTGTGTAGCTTAGACACTCTGAATTCACTAAATGTACAACTTTTTCTCCATCAAAATGAACAAATGAGACATGAAATAACATCTACAGATCAAGACGAAGCGAATGGAAGCGGTCCCAGCCTCGTAGCTGTGAACAGCTGTGATCGCAGGAAAATTCTGTTTCAAAGATTTCTCAGTAGCCTATATCTCCGGGACATTTCCCTGACTTTACCACCGTCACAATGGACAAACGAGACATGAAATAACATCAACAGATCAAGACGAAGCGAAATGAAGTACCCCCGGAGTCATAGCATGTGTAAATCGAGACGAAAGATCTCTCTCTCCCCCGCCTGCTTGCGAGGGGGAGGGGCAGTTTACACACACACGCAGCTGCTGCATGCAGCAACGCACACACAGGGAGGAGATGGCAGAGAGAACGCACTCCCCTGAAAACTCCCCTTGAATTCCTCCAGACTCAGAAAATGTAAAAGTTCACTTTTTGGAGATCCATAGAAAAAGGGTGAAAATGATTTTTTTTTTGCCACAGCATGGATTCGAACACGCGACCAACCGCATCCAGGGGCGAGCGTTAACGCAGTGAGCCACTGGACCTGAGTACTCAAACATGCCTGCTTGTGCAGCTTAGACACTCTGAATTCACTAAATGTACAACTTTTTCTCCATCAAAATGAACAAATGAGACATGAAATAACATCTACAGATCAAGACGAAGCGAATGGAAGCGGTCCCAGCCTCGTAGCTGTGAACAGCTGTGATCGCAGGAAAATGCTGTCACAAAGATTTATCAGTATATCTCCGGGATATTTCCCTGGCTTTACCACCGTCACAATGGACAAACGAGACATGAAATAACATAAACAGATCAAGACGAAGCGAATGGAAGTACCCCCGGAGTCATAGCATGTGTAAATCGAGACGAAAGATCTCTCTCTCCCCCGCCTGCTTGCGAGGGGTAGGGGCAGTTTACACACACACGCAGCTGCTGCATGCAGCAACGCACACACAGGGAGGAGATGGCAGAGAGAACGCACTCCCCTGAAAACTCCCCTTGAATTCCTCCAGACTCAGAAAATGTAAAAGTTCACTTTTTGGAGATCCATAGAAAAAGGGTAAAAATGAAAAAAAGTATGCCACAGCATGGATTCGAACACGCGACCAACCGCATCCAGGGGCGAGCGTTAACGCAGTGAGCCACTGGACCTGAGTACTCAAACATGCCTGCTTGTGCAGCTTAGACACTCTGAATTCACTAAATGTACAACTTTTTCTCCATCAAAATGAACAAATGAGACATGAAATAACATCTACAGATCAAGACGAAGCGAATGGAAGCGGTCCCAGCCTCGTAGCTGTGAACAGCTGTGATCGCAGGAAAATGCTGTTATAAAGATTTATCAGTATATCTCCGGGATATTTCCCTGGCTTTACCACCGTCCAAATGGACAAACGAGACAGGAAATAACATCAACAGATCAAGACGAAGCGAATGGAAGTACCCCCGGAGTCATAGCATGTGTAAATCGAGACGAAAGATCTCTCTCTCCCCCGCCTGCTTGCGAGGGGGAGGGGCAGTTTACACACACACGCAGCTGCTGCATGCAGCAACGCACACACAGGGAGGAGATGGCAGAGAGAACGCACTCCCCTGAAAACTCCCCTTGAATTCCTCCAGACTCAGAAAATGTAAAAGTTCACTTTTTGGAGATCCATAAAAAAAAGGGTGAAAATGAATTTTGTTTTGCCACAGCATGGATTCGAACACGCGACCAACCGCATCCAGGGGAGAGCGTTAACGCAGTGAGCCACTGGACCTGAGTACTCAAACATGCCTACTTGTGTAGCTTAGACACTCTGAATTCACTAAATGTACAACTTTTTCTCCATCAAAATGAACAAATGAGACATGAAATAACATCTACAGATCAAGACGAAGCGAATGGAAGTGGTCCCAGCCTCGTAGCTGTGAACAGCTGTGATCGCAGGAAAATTCTGTTTCAAAGATTTCTCAGTAGCCTATATCTGCGGGACATTTCCCTGACTTTACCACCGTCACAATGGACAAACGAGACATGAAATAACATCAACAGATCAAGACGAAGCGAATGGAAGTACCCCCGGAGTCATAGCATGTGTAAATCGAGACGAAAGATCTCTCTCTCCCCCGCCTGCTTGCGAGGGGGAGGGGCAGTTTACACACACACGCAGCTGCTGCATGCAGCAACGCACACACAGGGAGGAGATGGCAGAGAGAACGCACTCCCCTGAAAACTCCCCTTGAATTCCTCCAGACTCAGAAAATGTAAAAGTTCACTTTTTGGAGATCCATAGAAAAAGGGTGAAAATGATTTTTTTTTTGCCACAGCATGGATTCGAACACGCGACCAACCGCATCCAGGGGCGAGCGTTAACGCAGTGAGCCACTGGACCTGAGTACTCAAACATGCCTGCTTGTGCAGCTTAGACACTCTGAATTCACTAAATGTACAACTTTTTCTCCATCAAAATGAACAAATGAGACATGAAATAACATCTACAGATCAAGACGAAGCGAATGGAAGCGGTCCCAGCCTCGTAGCTGTGAACAGCTGTGATCGCAGGAAAATGCTGTTATAAAGATTTCTCAGTATATCTCCGGGACTTTTCCCTGGCTTTACCACCGTCACAATGGACACACGAGACATGAAATAACATCAACAGATCAAGACGAAGCGAATGGAAGTACCCCCGGAGTCATAGCATGTGTAAATCGAGACGACAGATCTCTCTCTCCCCCGCCTGCTTGCGAGGGGGAGGGGCAGTTTACACACACACGCAGCTGCTGCATGCAGCAACGCACACACAGGGAGGAGATGGCAGAGAGAACGCACTCCCCTGAAAACTCCCCTTGAATTCCTCCAGACTCAGAAAATGTAAAAGTTCACTTTTTGGAGATCCATAGAAAAAGGGTGAAAATGAAAAAAAGTATGCCACAGCATGGATTCGAACACTCGACCAACCGCATCCAGGGGCGAGCGTTAACGCAGTGAGCCACTGGACCTGAGTACTCAAACATGCCTGCTTGTGTAGCTTAGACACTCTGAATTCACTAAATGTACAACTTTTTCTCCATCAAAATGAACAAATGAGACATGAAATAACATCTACAGATCAAGACGAAGCGAATGGAAGCGGTCCCAGCCTCGTAGCTGTGAACAGCTGTGATCGCAGGAAAATTCTGTTTCAAAGATTTCTCAGTAGCCTATATCTCCGGGACATTTCCCTGACTTTACCACCGTCACAATGGACAAACGAGACATGAAATAACATCAACAGATCAAGACGAAGCGAATGGAAGTACCCCCGGAGTCATAGCATGTGTAAATCGAGACGAAAGATCTCTCTCTCCCCCGCCTGCTTGCGAGGGGGAGGGGCAGTTTACACACACACGCAGCTGCTGCATGCAGCAACGCACACACAGGGAGGAGATGGCAGAGAGAACGCACTCCCCTGAAAACTCCCCTTGAATTCCTCCAGACTCAGAAAATGTAAAAGTTCACTTTTTGGAGATCCATAGAAAAAGGGTGAAAATGATTTTTTTTTTGCCACAGCATGGATTCGAACACGCGACCAACCGCATCCAGGGGCGAGCGTTAACGCAGTGAGCCACTGGACCTGAGTACTCAAACATGCCTGCTTGTGCAGCTTAGACACTCTGAATTCACTAAATGTACAACTTTTTCTCCATCAAATTGAACAAATGAGACATGAAATAACATCTACAGATCAAGACGAAGCGAATGGAAGCGGTCCCAGCCTCGTAGCTGTGAACAGCTGTGATCGCAGGAAAATGCTGTTACAAAGATTTATCAGTATATCTCCGGGATATTTCCCTGGCTTTACCACCGTCACAATGGACAAACGAGACATGAAATAACATAAACAGATCAAGACGAAGCGAATGGAAGTACCCCCGGAGTCATAGCATGTGTAAATCGAGACGAAAGATCTCTCTCTCCCCCGCCTGCTTGCGAGGGGTAGGGGCAGTTTACACACACACGCAGCTGCTGCATGCAGCAACGCACACACAGGGAGGAGATGGCAGAGAGAACGCACTCCCCTGAAAACTCCCCTTGAATTCCTCCAGACTCAGAAAATGTAAAAGTTCACTTTTTGGAGATCCATAGAAAAAGGGTGAAAATGAAAAAAAGTATGCCACAGCATGGATTCGAACACGAGACCAACCGCATCCAGGGGCGAGCGTTAACGCAGTGAGCCACTGGACCTGAGTACTCAAACATGCCTACTTGTGTAGCTTAGACACTCTGAATTCACTAAATGTACAACTTTTTCTCCATCAAAATGAACAAATGAGACATGAAATAACATCTACAGATCAAGACGAAGCGAATGGAAGTGGTCCCAGCCTCGTAGCTGTGAACAGCTGTGATCGCAGGAAAATTCTGTTTCAAAGATTTCTCAGTAGCCTATATCTCCGGGACATTTCCCTGACTTTACCACCGTCACAATGGACAAACGAGACATGAAATAACATCAACAGATCAAGACGAAGCGAATGGAAGTACCCCCGGAGTCATAGCATGTGTAAATCGAGACGAAAGATCTCTCTCTCCCCCGCCTGCTTGCGAGGGGGAGGGGCAGTTTACACACACACGCAGCTGCTGCATGCAGCAACGCACACACAGGGAGGAGATGGCAGAGAGAACGCACTCCCCTGAAAACTCCCCTTGAATTCCTCCAGACTCAGAAAATGTTAAAGTTCACTTTTTGGAGATCCATAGAAAAAGGGTGAAAATGATTTTTTTTTTGCCACAGCATGGATTCGAACACGCGACCAACCGCATCCAGGGGCGAGCGTTAACGCAGTGAGCCACTGGACCTGAGTACTCAAACATGCCTGCTTGTGCAGCTTAGACACTCTGAATTCACTAAATGTACAACTTTTTCTCCATCAAAATGAACAAATGAGACATGAAATAACATCTACAGATCAAGACGAAGCGAATGGAAGCGGTCCCAGCCTCGTAGCTGTGAACAGCTGTGATCGCAGGAAAATGCTGTTACAAAGATGTATCAGTATATCTCCGGGATATTTCCTTGGCTTTACCACCGTCACAATGGACAAACGAGACATGAAATAACATAAACAGATCAAGACGAAGCGAATGGAAGTACCCCCGGAGTCATAGCATGTGTAAATCGAGACAAAAGATCTCTCTCTCCCCCGCCTGCTTGTGAGGGGGAGGGGATGTTTACACACACACGCAGCTGCTGCATGCAGCAACGCACACACAGGGAGGAGATGGCAGAGAGAACGCACTCCCCTGAAAACTCCCCTTGAATTTCTCCAGACTCAGAAAATGTAAAAGTTCACTTTTTGGAGATCCATAGAAAAAGGGTAAAAATGAAAAAAAGCATGGCACAGCATGGATTCGAATACGCGACCAACCGCATCCAGGGGCGAGCGTTAACGCAGTGAGCCACTGGACCTGAGTACTCAAACATGCCTACTTGTGCAGCTTAGACACTCTGAATTCACTAAATGTACAACATTTTCTCCATCAAAATGAACAAATGAGACATGAAATAACATCTACAGATCAAGACGAAGCGAATAGAAGTGGTCCCAGCCTCGTAGCTGTGAACAGCTGTGATCGCAGGAAAATGCTGTTCCAAAGATTTCTCAGTATATCTCCGGGACATTTCCCTGGCTTTACCACCGTCACAATGGACAAACGAGACATGAAATAACATCAACAGATCAAGACGAAGCGAATGGAAGTACCCCCGGAGTCATAGCATGTGTAAATCGAGACGAAAGATCTCTCTCTCCCCCGCCTGCTTGCGAGGGGGAGGGGCAGTTTACACACACACGCAGCTGCTGCATGCAGCAACGCACACACAGGGAGGAGATGGCAGAGAGAACGCACTCCCCTGAAAACTCCCCTTGAATTCCTCCAGACTCAGAAAATGTAAAAGTTCACTTTTTGGAGATCCATAGAAAAAGGGTGAAAATGAAAAAAAGTATGCCACAGCATGGATTCGAACACGCGACCAACCGCATCCAGGGGCGAGCGTTAACGCAGTGAGCCACTGGACCTGAGTACTCAAACATGCCTGCTTGTGCAGCTTAGACACTCTGAATTCACTAAATGTACAACTTTTTCTCCATCAAAATGAACAAATGAGACATGAAATAACATCTACAGATCAAGACGAAGCGAATAGAAGCGGTCCCAGCCTCGTAGCTGTGAACAGCTGTGATCGCAGGAAAATGCTGTTCCAAAGATTTCTCAGTATATCTCCGGGACATTTCCCTGGCTTTACCACCGTCACAATGGACAAACGAGACATGAAATAACATCAACAGATCAAGACGAAGCGAATGGAAGTACCCCCGGAGTCATAGCATGTGTAAATCGAGACGACAGATCTCTCTCTCCCCCGCCTGCTTGCGAGGGGGAGGGGCAGTTTACACACACACGCAGCTGCTGCATGCAGCAACGCACACACAGGGAGGAGATGGCAGAGAGAACGCACTCCCCTGAAAACTCCCCTTGAATTCCTCCAGACTCAGAAAATGTAAAAGTTCACTTTTTGGAGATCCATAGAAAAAGGGTAAAAATGAAAAAAAGTATGCCACAGCATGGATTCGAACACGAGACCAACCGCATCCAGGGGCGAGCGTTAACGCAGTGAGCCACTGGACTTGAGTACTCAAACATGCCTGCTTGTGCAGCTTAGACACTCTGAATTCACTAAATGTACAACTTTTTCTCCATCAAAATGAACAAATGAGACATGAAATAACATCTACAGATCAAGACGAAGCGAATGGAAGCGGTCCCAGCCTCGTAGCTGTGAACAGCTGTGATCGCAGGAAAATGCTGTTATAAAGATTTATCAGTATATCTCCGGGATATTTCCCTGGCTTTACCACCGTCCAAATGGACAAACGAGACATGAAATAACATCAACAGATCAAGACGAAGCGAATGGAAGTACCCCCGGAGTCATAGCATGTGTAAATCGAGACGAAAGATCTCTCTCTCCCCCGCCTGCTTGCGAGGGGGAGGGGCAGTTTACACACACACGCAGCTGCTGCATGCAGCAACGCACACACAGGCAGGAGATGGCAGAGAGAACGCACTCCCCTGAAAACTCCCCTTGAATTCCTCCAGACTCAGAAAATGTAAAAGTTCACTTTTTGGAGATCCATAGAAAAAGGGTGAAAATAAATTTTGTTTTGCCACAGCATGGATTCGAACACGCGACCAACCGCATCCAGGGGAGAGCGTTAACGCAGTGAGCCACTGGACCTGAGTACTCAAATATGCCTACTTGTGTAGCTTAGACACTCTGAATTCACTAAATGTACAACTTTTTCTCCATCAAAATGAACAAATGAGACATGAAATAACATCTACAGATCAAGACAAAGCGAATGGAAGTGGTCCCAGCCTCGTAGCTGTGAACAGCTGTGATCGCAGGAAAATTCTGTTTCAAAGATTTCTCAGTAGCCTATATCTCCGGGACATTTCCCTGACTTTACCACCGTCACAATGGACAAACGAGACATGAAATAACATCAACAGATCAAGACGAAGCGAATGGAAGTACCCCCGGAGTCATAGCATGTGTAAATCGAGACGAAAGATCTCTCTCTCCCCCGCCTGCTTGCGAGGGGGAGGGGCAGTTTACACACACACGCAGCTGCTGCATGCAGCAACGCACACACAGGGAGGAGATGGCAGAGAGAACGCACTCCCCTGAAAACTCCCCTTGAATTCCTCCAGACTCAGAAAATGTAAAAGTTCACTTTTTGGAGATCCATAGAAAAAGGGTGAAAATGATTTTTTTTTTGCCACAGCATGGATTCGAACACGCGACCAACCGCATCCAGGGGCGAGCGTTAACGCAGTGAGCCACTGGACCTGAGTACTCAAACATGCCTGCTTGTGCAGCTTAGACACTCTGAATTCACTAAATGTACAACTTTTTCTCCATCAAAATGAACAAATGAGACATGAAATAACATCTACAGATCAAGACGAAGCGAATGGAGGCGGTCCCAGCCTCGTAGCTGTGAACAGCTGTGATCGCAGGAAAATGCTGTTACAAAGATTTATCAGTATATCTCCGGGATATTTCCCTGGCTTTACCACCGTCACAATGGACAAACGAGACATGAAATAACATAAACAGATCAAGACGAAGCGAATGGAAGTACCCCCGGAGTCATAGCATGTGTAAATCGAGACGAAAGATCTCTCTCTCCCCCGCCTGCTTGCGAGGGGGAGGGGCAGTTTACACACACACGCAGCTGCTGCATGCAGCAACGCACACACAGGGAGGAGATGGCAGAGAGAACGCACTCCCCTGAAAACTCCCCTTGAATTCCTCCAGACTCAGAAAATGTAAAAGTTCACTTTTTGGAGATCCATAGAAAAAGGGTGAAAATGATTTTTTTTTTGCCACAGCATGGATTCGAACACGCGACCAACCGCATCCAGGGGCGAGCGTTAACGCAGTGAGCCACTGGACCTGAGTACTCAAACATGCCTGCTTGTGCAGCTTAGACACTCTGAATTCACTAAATGTACAACTTTTTCTCCATCAAAATGAACAAATGAGACATGAAATAACATCTACAGATCAAGACGAAGCGAATGGAAGCGGTCCCAGCCTCGTAGCTGTGAACAGCTGTGATCGCAGGAAAATGCTGTTACAAAGATTTATCAGTATATCTCCGGGATATTTCCCTGGCTTTACCACCGTCACAATGGACAAACGAGACATGAAATAACATAAACAGATCAAGACGAAGCGAATGGAAGTACCCCCGGAGTCATAGCATGTGTAAATCGAGACGAAAGATCTCTCTCTCCCCCGCCTGCTTGCGAGGGGTAGGGGCAGTTTACACACACACGCAGCTGCTGCATGCAGCAACGCACACACAGGGAGGAGATGGCAGAGAGAACGCACTCCCCTGAAAACTCCCCTTGAATTCCTCCAGACTCAGAAAATGTAAAAGTTCACTTTTTGGAGATCCATAGAAAAAGGGTGAAAATGAAAAAAAGTATGCCACAGCATGGATTCGAACACGAGACCAACCGCATCCAGGGGCGAGCGTTAACGCAGTGAGCCACTGGACCTGAGTACTCAAACATGCCTGCTTGTGCAGCTTAGACACTCTGAATTCACTAAATGTACAACTTTTTCTCCATCAAAATGAACAAATGAGACATGAAATAACATCTACAGATCAAGACGAAGCGAATGGAAGCGGTCCCAGCCTCGTAGCTGTGAACAGCTGTGATCGCAGGAAAATGCTGTTATAAAGATTTATCAGTATATCTCCGGGATATTTCCCTGGCTTTACCACCGTCCAAATGGACAAACGAGACATGAAATAACATCAACAGATCAAGACGAAGCGAATGGAAGTACCCCCGGAGTCATAGCATGTGTAAATCGAGACGAAAGATCTCTCTCTCCCCCGCCTGCTTGCGAGGGGGAGGGGCAGTTTACACACACACGCAGCTGCTGCATGCAGCAACGCACACACAGGCAGGAGATGGCAGAGAGAACGCACTCCCCTGAAAACTCCCCTTGAATTCCTCCAGACTCAGAAAATGTAAAAGTTCACTTTTTGGAGATCCATAGAAAAAGGGTGAAAATAAATTTTGTTTTGCCACAGCATGGATTCGAACACGCGACCAACCGCATCCAGGGGAGAGCGTTAACGCAGTGAGCCACTGGACCTGAGTACTCAAACATGCCTACTTGTGTAGCTTAGACACTCTGAATTCACTAAATGTACAACTTTTTCTCCATCAAAATGAACAAATGAGACATGAAATAACATCTACAGATCAAGACGAAGCGAATGGAAGTGGTCCCAGCCTCGTAGCTGTGAACAGCTGTGATCGCAGGAAAATGCTGTTTCAAAGATTTCTCAGTAGCCTATATCTCCGGGACATTTCCCTGACTTTACCACCGTCACAATGGACAAACGAGACATGAAATAACATCAACAGATCAAGACGAAGCGAATGGAAGTACCCCCGGAGTCATAGCATGTGTAAATCGAGACGAAAGATCTCTCTCTCCCCCGCCTGCTTGCGAGGGGGAGGGGCAGTTTACACACACACGCAGCTGATGCATGCAGCAACGCACACACAGGGAGGAGATGGCAGAGAGAACGCACTCCCCTGAAAACTCCCCTTGAATTCCTCCAGACTCAGAAAATGTAAAAGTTCACTTTTTGGAGATCCATAGAAAAAGGGTGAAAATGATTTTTTTTTTGCCACAGCATGGATTCGAACACGCGACCAACCGCATCCAGGGGCGAGCGTTAACGCAGTGAGCCACTGGACCTGAGTACTCAAACATGCCTGCTTGTGCAGCTTAGACACTCTGAATTCACTAAATGTACAACTTTTTCTCCATCAAAATGAACAAATGAGACATGAAATAACATCTACAGATCAAGACGAAGCGAATGGAAGCGGTCCCAGCCTCGTAGCTGTGAACAGCTGTGATCGCAGGAAAATGCTGTTACAAAGATTTATCAGTATATCTCCGGGATATTTCCCTGGCTTTACCACCGTCACAATGGACAAACGAGACATGAAATAACATAAACAGATCAAGACGAAGCGAATGGAAGTACCCCCGGAGTCATAGCATGTGTAAATCGAGACGAAAGATCTCTCTCTCCCCCGCCTGCTTGCGAGGGGGAGGGGCAGTTTACACACACACGCAGCTGCTGCATGCAGCAACGCACACACAGGGAGGAGATGGCAGAGAGAACGCACTCCCCTGAAAACTCCCCTTGAATTCCTCCAGACTCAGAAAATGTAAAAGTTCACTTTTTGGAGATCCATAGAAAAAGGGTGAAAATGAAAAAAAGTATGCCACAGCATGGATTCGAACACGGGACCAACAGCATCCAGGGGAGAGCGTTAACGCAGTGAGCCACTGGACCTGAGTACTCAAACATGCCTACTTGTGTAGCTTAGACACTCTGAATTCACTAAATGTACAACTTTTTCTCCATCAAAATGAACAAATGAGACATGAAATAACATCTACAGATCAAGACGAAGCAAATGGAAGTGGTCCCAGCCTCGTAGCTGTGAACAGCTGTGATCGCAGGAAAATTCTCTTTCAAAGATTTCTCAGTAGCCTATATCTCCGGGACATTTCCCTGACTTTACCACCGTCACAATGGACAAACGAGACATGAAATAACATCAACAGATCAAGACGAAGCGAATGGAAGTACCCCCGGAGTCATAGCATGTGTAAATCGAGACGAAAGATCTCTCTCTCCCCCGCCTGCTTGCGAGGGGGAGGGGCAGTTTACACACACACGCAGCTGCTGCATGCAGCAACGCACACACAGGGAGGAGATGGCAGAGAGAACGCACTCCCCTGAAAACTCCCCTTGAATTCCTCCAGACTCAGAAAATGTTAAAGTTCACTTTTTGGAGATCCATAGAAAAAGGGTGAAAATGATTTTTTTTTTGCCACAGCATGGATTCGAACACGCGACCAACCGCATCCAGGGGCGAGCGTTAACGCAGTGAGCCACTGGACCTGAGTACTCAAACATGCCTACTTGTGCAGCTTAGACACTCTGAATTCACTAAATGTACAACATTTTCTCCATCAAAATGAACAAATGAGACATGAAATAACATCTACAGATCAAGACGAAGCGAATAGAAGTGGTCCCAGCCTCGTAGCTGTGAACAGCTGTGATCGCAGGAAAATGCTGTTCCAAAGATTTCTCAGTATATCTCCGGGACATTTCCCTGGCTTTACCACCGTCACAATGGACAAACGAGACATGAAATAACATCAACAGATCAAGACGAAGCGAATGGAAGTACCCCCGGAGTCATAGCATGTGTAAATCGAGACGAAAGATCTCTCTCTCCCCCGCCTGCTTGCGAGGGGGAGGGGCAGTTTACACACACACGCAGCTGCTGCATGCAGCAACGCACACACAGGGAGGAGATGGCAGAGAGAACGCACTCCCCTGAAAACTCCCCTTGAATTCCTCCAGACTCAGAAAATGTAAAAGTTCACTTTTTGGAGATCCATAGAAAAAGGGTGAAAATGAAAAAAAGTATGCCACAGCATGGATTCGAACACGAGACCAACCGCATCCAGGGGCGAGCGTTAACGCAGTGAGCCACTGGACCTGAGTACTCAAACATGCCTGCTTGTGCAGCTTAGACACTCTGAATTCACTAAATGTACAACTTTTTCTCCATCAAAATGAACAAATGAGACATGAAATAACATCTACAGATCAAGACGAAGCGAATGGAAGCAGTCCCAGCCTCGTAGCTGTGAACAGCTGTGATCGCAGGAAAATGCTGTTATAAAGATTTATCAGTATATCTCCGGGATATTTCCCTGGCTTTACCACCGTCCAAATGGACAAACGAGACATGAAATAACATCAACAGATCAAGACGAAGCGAATGGAAATACCCCCGGAGTCATAGCATATGTAAATCGAGACGAAAGATCTCTCTCTCCCCCGCCTGCTTGCGAGGGGGAGGGGCAGTTTACACACACACGCAGCTGCTGCATGCAGCAACGCACACACAGGGAGGAGATGGCAGAGAGAACGCACTCCCCTGAAAACTCCCCTTGAATTCCTCCAGACTCAGAAAATGTAAAAGTTCACTTTTTGGAGATCCATAGAAAAAGGGTGAAAATGATTTTTTTTTTGCCACAGCATGGATTCGAACACGCGACCAACCGCATCCAGGGGCGAGCGTTAGCGCAGTGAGCCACTGGACCTGAGTACTCAAACATGCCTGCTTGTGCAGCTTAGACACTCTGAATTCACTAAATGTACAACTTTTTCTCCATCAAAATGAACAAATGAGACATGAAATAACATCTACAGATCAAGACGAAGCGAATGGAAGCGGTCCCAGCCTCGTAGCTGTGAACAGCTGTGATCGCAGGAAAATGCTGTTCCAAAGATGTCTCAGTATATCTCCGGGACTTTTCCCTGGCTTTACCACCGTCACAATGGACAAACGAGACATGAAATAACATCAACAGATCAAGACGAAGCGAATGGAAGTACCCCCGGAGTCATAGCATGTGTAAATCGAGACGAAAGATCTCTCTCTCCCCCGCCTGCTTGCGAGGGGGAGGGGCAGTTTACACACACACGCAGCTGCTGCATGCAGCAACGCACACACAGGGAGGAGATGGCAGAGAGAACGCACTCCCCTGAAAACTCCCCTTGAATTCCTCCAGACTCAGAAAATGTAAAAGTTCACTTTTTGGAGATCCATAGAAAAAGGGTGAACATTAATTTTGTTTTGCCACAGCATGGATTCGAACACACGACCAACCGCATACAGGGGCGAGCGTTAACGCAGTGAGCCACTGGACCTGAGTACTCAAACATGCCTGCTTGTGCATCTTAGACACTCTGAATTCACTAAATGTACAACTTTTTCTCAATCAAAATGAACAAATGAGACATGAAATAACATCTACAGATCCAGACGAAGCGAATGGAAGCGGTCCCAGCCTCGTAGCTGTGAACAGCTGTGATTGCAGGAAAATGCTGTTACAAAGATTTCTCAGTATATCTCCGGGACTTTTCCCTGGCTTTACCACCGTTACAATGGACAAACGAGACATGAAATAACATCAACAGATCAAGACGAAGCGAATGGAAGTACCCCCGGAGTCATAGCATGTGTAAATCGAGACGAAAGATCTCTCTCTCCCCCGCCTGCTTGCGAGGGGGAGGGGCAGTTTACACACACACGCAGCTGCTGCATGCAGCAACGCACACACAGGGAGGAGATGGCAGAGAGAACGCACTCCCCTGAAAACTCCCCTTGAATTCCTCCAGACTCAGAAAATGTAAAAGTTCACTTTTTGGAGATCCATAGAAAAAGGGTGAACATTAATTTTGTTTTGCCACAGCATGGATTCGAACACACGACCAACCGCATACAGGGGCGAGCGTTAACGCAGTGAGCCACTGGACCTGAGTACTCAAACATGCCTGCTTGTGCATCTTAGACACTCTGAATTCACTAAATGTACAACTTTTTCTCAATCAAAATGAACAAATGAGACATGAAATAACATCTACAGATCCAGACGAAGCGAATGGAAGCGGTCCCAGCCTCGTAGCTGTGAACAGCTGTGATTGCAGGAAAATGCTGTTACAAAGATTTCTCAGTATATCTCCGGGACTTTTCCCTGGCTTTACCACCGTCACAATGGACAAACGAGACATGAAATAACATCAACAGATCAAGACGAAGCGAATGGAAGTACCCCCGGAGTCATAGCATGTGTAAATCGAGACGAAAGATATCTCTCTCCCCCGCCTGCTTGCGATGGGGAGGGGCAGTTTACACACACACGCAGCTGCTGCATGCAGCAACGCACACACAGGGAGGAGATGGCAGAGAGAACGCACTCCCCTGAAAACTCCCCTTGAATTCCTCCAGACTCAGAAAATGTAAAAGTTCACTTTTTGGAGATCCATAGAAAAAGGGTGAAAATGAAAAAAAGTATGCCACAGCATGGATTCGAACACGAGACCAACCGCATCCAGGGGCGAGCGTTAACGCAGTGAGCCACTGGACCTGAGTACTCAAACATGCCTGCTTGTGCACGTTAGACACTCTGAATTCACTAAATGTACAACTTTTTCTCCATCAAAATGAACAAATGAGACATGAAATAACATCTACAGATCAAGACGAAGCGAATGGAAGCGGTCCCAGCCTCGTAGCTGTGAACAGCTGTGATCGCAGGAAAATGCTGTTATAAAGATTTATCAGTATATCTCCGGGATATTTCCCTGGCTTTACCACCGTCCAAATGGACAAACGAGACATGAAATAACATCAACAGATCAAGACGAAGCGAATGGAAGTACCCCCGGAGTCATAGCATGTGTAAATCGAGACGAAAGATCTCTCTCTCCCCCGCCTGCTTGCGAGGGGGAGGGGCAGTTTACACACACACGCAGCTGCTGCATGCAGCAACGCACACACAGGGAGGAGATGGCAGAGAGAACGCACTCCCCTGAAAACTCCCCTTGAATTCCTCCAGACTCAGAAAATGTAAAAGTTCACTTTTTGGAGATCCATAGAAAAAGGGTGAAAATAAATTTTGTTTTGCCACAGCATGGATTCGAACACGCGACCAACCGCATCCAGGGGAGAGCGTTAACGCAGTGAGCCACTGGACCTGAGTACTCAAACATGCCTACTTGTGTAGCTTAGACACTCTGAATTCACTAAATGTACAACTTTTTCTCCATCAAAATGAACAAATGAGACATGAAATAACATCTACAGATCAAGACGAAGCGAATGGAAGTGGTCCCAGCCTCGTAGCTGTGAACAGCTGTGATCGCAGGAAAATTCTGTTTCAAAGATTTCTCAGTAGCCTATATCTCCGGGACATTTCCCTGACTTTACCACCGTCACAATGGACAAACGAGACATGAAATAACATCAACAGATCAAGACGAAGCGAATGGAAGTACCCCCGGAGTCATAGCATGTGTAAATCGAGACGAAAGATCTCTCTCTCCCCCGCCTGCTTGCGAGGGGGAGGGGCAGTTTACACACACACGCAGCTGCTGCATGCAGCAACGCACACACAGGGAGGAGATGGCAGAGAGAACGCACTCCCCTGAAAACTCCCCTTGAATTCCTCCAGACTCAGAAAATGTAAAAGTTCACTTTTTGGAGATCCATAGAAAAAGGGTGAAAATGAATTTTTTTTTGCCACAGCATGGATTCGAACACGGGACCAACAGCATCCAGGGGAGAGCGTTAACGCAGTGAGCCACTGGACCTGAGTACTCAAACATGCCTACTTGTGTAGCTTAGACACTCTGAATTCACTAAATGTACAACTTTTTCTCCATCAAAATGAACAAATGAGACATGAAATAACATCTACAGATCAAGACGAAGCGAATGGAAGTGGTCCCAGCCTCGTAGCTGTGAACAGCTGTGATCGCAGGAAAATTCTGTTTCAAAGATTTCTCAGTAGCCTATATCTCCGGGACATTTCCCTGACTTTACCACCGTCACAATGGACAAACGAGACATGAAATAACATCAACAGATCAAGACGAAGCGAATGGAAGTACCCCCGGAGTCATAGCATGTGTAAATCGAGACGAAAGATCTCTCTCTCCCCCGCCTGCTTGCGAGGGGGAGGGGCAGTTTACACACACACGCAGCTGCTGCATGCAGCAACGTACACACAGGGAGGAGATGGCAGAGAGAACGCACTCCCCTGAAAACTCCCCTTGAATTCCTCCAGACTCAGAAAATGTAAAAGTTCACTTTTTGGAGATCCATAGAAAAAGGGTGAAAATGATTTTTTTTTTGCCACAGCATGGATTCGAGCACGCGACCAACCGCATCCAGGGGCGAGCGTTAACGCAGTGAGCCACTGGACCTGAGTACTCAAACATGCCTGCTTGTGCAGCTTAGACACTCTGAATTCACTAAATGTACAACTTTTCTCCATCAAAATGAACAAATGAGACATGAAATAACATCTACAGATCAAGACGAAGCGAATGGAAGCGGTCCCAGCCTCGTAGCTGTGAACAGCTGTGATCGCAGGAAAATGCTGTTACAAAGATTTATCAGTATATCTCCGGGATATTTCCCTGGCTTTACCACCGTCACAATGGACAAACGAGACATGAAATAACATAAACAGATCAAGACGAAGCGAATGGAAGTACCCCCGGAGTCATAGCATGTGTAAATCGAGACGAAAGATCTCTCTCTCCCCCGCCTGCTTGCGAGGGGGAGGGGCAGTTTACACACACACGCAGCTGCTGCATGCAGCAACGCACACACAGGGAGGAGATGGCAGAGAGAACGCACTCCCCTGAAAACTCCCCTTGAATTCCTCCAGACTCAGAAAATGTAAAAGTTCACTTTTTGGAGATCCATAGAAAAAGGGTGAAAATGAAAAAAAGTATGCCACAGCATGGATTCGAACACGAGACCAACCGCATCCAGGGGCGAGCGTTAACGCAGTGAGCCACTGGACCTGAGTACTCAAACATGCCTGCTTGTGCAGCTTAGACACTCTGAATTCACTAAATGTACAACTTTTTCTCCATCAAAATGAACAAATGAGACATGAAATAACATCTACAGATCAAGACGAAGCGAATGGAAGCGGTCCCAGCCTCGTAGCTGTGAACAGCTGTGATCGCAGGAAAATGCTGTTATAAAGATTTATCAGTATATCTCCGGGATATTTCCCTGGCTTTACCACCGTCCAAATGGACAAACGAGACATGAAATAACATCAACAGATCAAGACGAAGCGAATGGAAGTACCCCCGGAGTCATAGCATGTGTAAATCGAGACGAAAGATCTCTCTCTCCCCCGCCTGCTTGCGAGGGGGAGGGGCAGTTTACACACACACGCAGCTGCTGCATGCAGCAACGCACACACAGGGAGGAGATGGCAGAGAGAACGCACTCCCCTGAAAACTCCCCTTGAATTCCTCCAGACTCAGAAAATGTAAAAGTTCACTTTTTGGAGATCCATAGAAAAAGGGTGAAAATGAATTTTGTTTTGCCACAGCATGGATTCGAACACGCGACCAACCGCATCCAGGGGAGAGCGTTAACGCAGTGAGCCACTGGACCTGAGTACTCAAACATGCCTACTTGTGTAGCTTAGGCACTCTGAATTCACTAAATGTACAACTTTTTCTCCATCAAAATGAACAAATGAGACATGAAATAACATCTACAGATCAATACGAAGCGAATGGAAGTGGTCCCAGCCTCGTAGCTGTGAACAGCTGTGATCGCAGGAAAATTCTGTTTCAAAGATTTCTCAGTAGCCTATATCTCCGGGACATTTCCCTGACTTTACCACCGTCACAATGGACAAACGAGACATGAAATGACATCAACAGATCAAGACGAAGCGAATGGAAGTACCCCCGGAGTCATAGCATGTGTAAATCGAGACGAAAGATCTCTCTCTCCCCCGCCTGCTTGCGAGGGGGAGGGGCAGTTTACACACACACGCAGCTGCTGCATGCAGCAACGCACACACAGGGAGGAGATGGCAGAGAGAACGCACTCCCCTGAAAACTCCCCTTGAATTCCTCCAGACTCAGAAAATGTTAAAGTTCACTTTTTGGAGATCCATAGAAAAAGGGTGAAAATGATTTTTTTTTTGCCACAGCATGGATTCGAACACGCGACCAACCGCATCCAGGGGCGAGCGTTAACGCAGTGAGCCACTGGACCTGAGTACTCAAACATGCCTGCTTGTGCAGCTTAGACACTCTGAATTCACTAAATGTACAACTTTTTCTCCATCAAAATGAACAAATGAGACATGAAATAACATCTACAGATCAAGACGAAGCGAATGGAAGCGGTCCCAGCCTCGTAGCTGTGAACAGCTGTGATCGCAGGAAAATGCTGTTACAAAGATGTATCAGTATATCTCCGGGATATTTCCTTGGCTTTACCACCGTCACAATGGACAAACGAGACATGAAATAACATAAACAGATCAAGACGAAGCGAATGGAAGTACCCCCGGAGTCATAGCATGTGTAAATCGAGACAAAAGATCTCTCTCTCCCCCGCCTGCTTGTGAGGGGGAGGGGCAGTTTACACACACACGCAGCTGCTGCATGCAGCAACGCACACACAGGGAGGAGATGGCAGAGAGAACGCACTCCCCTGAAAACTCCCCTTGAATTCCTCCAGACTCAGAAAATGTAAAAGTTCACTTTTTGGAGATCCATAGAAAAAGGGTAAAAATGAAAAAAAGTATGCCACAGCATGGATTCGAACACGAGACCAACCGCATCCAGGGGCGAGCGTTAACGCAGTGAGCCACTGGACTTGAGTACTCAAACATGCCTGCTTGTGCAGCTTAGACACTCTGAATTCACTAAATGTACAACTTTTTCTCCATCAAAATGAACAAATGAGACATGAAATAACATCTACAGATCAAGACGAAGCGAATGGAAGCGGTCCCAGCCTCGTAGCTGTGAACAGCTGTGATCGCAGGAAAATGCTGTTATAAAGATTTATCAGTATATCTCCGGGATATTTCCCTGGCTTTACCACCGTCCAAATGGACAAACGAGACATGACATAACATCAACAGATCAAGACGAAGCGAATGGAAGTACCCCCGGAGTCATAGCATGTGTAAATCGAGACGACAGATCTCTCTCTCCCCCGCCTGCTTGCGAGGGGGAGGGGCAGTTTACACACACACGCAGCTGCTGCATGCAGCAACGCACACACAGGGAGGAGATGGCAGAGAGAACGCACTCCCCTGAAAACTCCCCTTGAATTCCTCCAGACTCAGAAAATGTAAAAGTTCACTTTTTGGAGATCCATAGAAAAAGGGTAAAAATGAAAAAAAGTATGCCACAGCATGGATTCGAACACGAGACCAACCGCATCCAGGGGCGAGCGTTAACGCAGTGAGCCACTGGACTTGAGTACTCAAACATGCCTGCTTGTGCAGCTTAGACACTCTGAATTCACTAAATGTACAACTTTTTCTCCATCAAAATGAACAAATGAGACATGAAATAACATCTACAGATCAAGACGAAGCGAATGGAAGCGGTCCCAGCCTCGTAGCTGTGAACAGCTGTGATCGCAGGAAAATGCTGTTATAAAGATTTATCAGTATATCTCCGGGATATTTCCCTGGCTTTACCACCGTCCAAATGGACAAACGAGACATGAAATAACATCAACAGATCAAGACGAAGCGAATGGAAATACCCCCGGAGTCATAGCATATGTAAATCGAGACGAAAGATCTCTCTCTCCCCCGCCTGCTTGCGAGGGGGAGGGGCAGTTTACACACACACGCAGCTGCTGCATGCAGCAACGCACACACAGGGAGGAGATGGCAGAGAGAACGCACTCCCCTGAAAACTCCCCTTGAATTCCTCCAGACTCAGAAAATGTAAAAGTTCACTTTTTGGAGATCCATAGAAAAAGGGTGAAAATGATTTTTTTTTTGCCACAGCATGGATTCGAACACGCGACCAACCGCATCCAGGGGCGAGCGTTAACGCAGTGAGCCACTGGACCTGAGTAGCCTACTCAAACATGCCTGCTTGTGCAGCTTAGACACTCTGAATTCACTAAATGTACAACTTTTTCTCCATCAAAATGAACAAATGAGACATGAAATAACATCTACAGATCAAGACGAAGCGAATGGAAGCAGTCCCAGCCTCGTAGCTGTGAACAGCTGTGATCGCAGGAAAATGCTGTTCCAAAGATTTCTCAGTATATCTCCGGGACTTTTCCCTGGCTTTACCACCGTCACAATGGACAAACGAGACATGAAATAACATCAACAGATCAAGACGAAGCGAATGGAAGTACCCCCGGAGTCATAGCATGTGTAAATCGAGACGAAAGATCTCTCTCTCCCCCGCCTGCTTGCGAGGGGGAGGGGCAGTTTACACACACACGCAGCTGCTGCATGCAGCAACGCACACACAGGGAGGAGATGGCAGAGAGAACGCACTCCCCTGAAAACTCCCCTTGAATTCCTCCAGACTCAGAAAATGTAAAAGTTCACTTTTTGGAGATCCATAGAAAAAGGGTGAACATTAATTTTGTTTTGCCACAGCATGGATTCGAACACACGACCAACCGCATACAGGGGCGAGCGTTAACGCAGTGAGCCACTGGACCTGAGTACTCAAACATGCCTGCTTGTGCATCTTAGACACTCTGAATTCACTAAATGTACAACTTTTTCTCAATCAAAATGAACAAATGAGACATGAAATAACATCTACAGATCCAGACGAAGCGAATGGAAGCGGTCCCAGCCTCGTAGCTGTGAACAGCTGTGATTGCAGGAAAATGCTGTTACAAAGATTTCTCAGTATATCTCCGGGACTTTTCCCTGGCTTTACCACCGTCACAATGGACAAACGAGACATGAAATAACATCAACAGATCAAGACGAAGCGAATGGAAGTACCCCCGGAGTCATAGCATGTGTAAATCGAGACGAAAGATATCTCTCTCCCCCGCCTGCTTGCGATGGGGAGGGGCAGTTTACACACACACGCAGCTGCTGCATGCAGCAACGCACACACAGGGAGGAGATGGCAGAGAGAACGCACTCCCCTGAAAACTCCCCTTGAATTCCTCCAGACTCAGAAAATGTAAAAGTTCACTTTTTGGAGATCCATAGAAAAAGGGTGAACATTAATTTTGTTTTGCCACAGCATGGATTCGAACACACGACCAACCGCATACAGGGGCGAGCGTTAACGCAGTGAGCCACTGGACCTGAGTACTCAAACATGCCTGCTTGTGCAGCTTAGACACTCTGAATTCACTAAATGTACAACTTTTTCTCCATCAAAATGAACAAATGAGACATGAAATAACATCAACAGATCAAGACGAAGCGAATGGAAATACCCCCGGAGTCATAGCATGTGTAGATCGAGACGAAAGATCTCTCTCTCCCCCGCCTGCTTGCGAGGGGGAGGGGCAGTTTACACACACACGCAGCTGCTGCATGCAGCAACGCACACACAGGGAGGAGATGGCAGAGAGAACGCACTCCCCTGAAAACTCCCCTTGAATTCCTCCAGACTCAGAAAATGTAAAAGTTCACTTTTTGGAGATCCATAGAAAAAGGGTGAAAATGAAAAAAAGTATGCCACAGCATGGATTCGAACACGAGACCAACCGCATCCAGGGGCGAGCGTTAACGCAGTGAGCCACTGGACCTGAGTACTCAAACATGCCTGCTTGTGCAGCTTAGACACTCTGAATTCACTAAATGTACAACTTTTTCTCCATCAAAATGAACAAATGAGACATGAAATAACATCTACAGATCCAGACGAAGCGAATGGAAGCGGTCCCAGACTCGTAGCTGTGAACAGCTGTGATTGCAGGAAAATGCTGTTACAAAGATTTCTCAGTATATCTCCGGGACTTTTCCCTGGCTTTACCACCGTCACAATGGACAAACGAGACATGAAATAACATCAACAGATCAAGACGAAGCGAATGGAAGTACCCCCGGAGTCATAGCATGTGTAAATCGAGACGAAAGATCTCTCTCTCCCCCGCATGCTTGCGAGGGGGGGGGCAGTTTACACACACACGCAGCTGCTGCATGCAGCAACGCACACACAGGGAGGAGATGGCAGAGAGAACGCACTCCCCTGAAAACTCCCCTTGAATTCCTCCAGACTCAGAAAATGTAAAAGTTCACTTTTTGGAGATCCATAGAAAAAGGGTGAAAATGAAAAAAAGTATGCCACAGCATGGATTCGAACACGAGACCAACCGCATCCAGGGGCGAGCGTTAACGCAGTGAGCCACTGGACCTGAGTACTCAAACATGCCTGCTTGTGCAGCTTAGACACTCTGAATTCACTAAATGTACAACTTTTTCTCCATCAAAATGAACAAATGAGACATGAAATAACATCTACAGATCAAGACGAAGCGAATGGAAGCAGTCCCAGCCTCGTAGCTGTGAACAGCTGTGATCGCAGGAAAATGCTGTTATAAAGATTTATCAGTATATCTCCGGGATATTTCCCTGGCTTTACCACCGTCCAAATGGACAAACGAGACATGAAATAACATCAACAGATCAAGACGAAGCGAATGGAAATACCCCCGGAGTCATAGCATATGTAAATCGAGACGAAAGATCTCTCTCTCCCCCGCCTGCTTGCGAGGGGGAGGGGCAGTTTACACACACACGCAGCTGCTGCATGCAGCAACGCACACACAGGGAGGAGATGGCAGAGAGAACGCACTCCCCTGAAAACTCCCCTTGAATTCCTCCAGACTCAGAAAATGTAAAAGTTCACTTTTTGGAGATCCATAGAAAAAGGGTGAAAATGATTTTTTTTTTGCCACAGCATGGATTCGAACACGCGACCAACCGCATCCAGGGGAGAGCGTTAACGCAGTGAGCCACTGGACCTGAGTACTCAAACATGCCTACTTGTGTAGCTTAGACACTCTGAATTCACTAAATGTACAACTTTTTCTCCATCAAAATGAACAAATGAGACATGAAATAACATCTACAGATCAAGACGAAGCGAATGGAAGTGGTCCCAGCCTCGTAGCTGTGAACAGCTGTGATCGCAGGAAAATTCTGTTTCAAAGATTTCTCAGTAGCCTATATCTCCGGGACATTTCCCTGACTTTACCACCGTCACAATGGACAAACGAGACATGAAATAACATCAACAGATCAAGACGAAGCGAATGGAAGTACCCCCGGAGTCATAGCATGTGTAAATCGAGACGAAAGATCTCTCTCTCCCCCGCCTGCTTGCGAGGGGGAGGGGCAGTTTACACACACACGCAGCTGCTGCATGCAGCAACGCACACACAGGGAGGAGATGGCAGAGAGAACGCACTCCCCTGAAAACTCCCCTTGAATTCCTCCAGACTCAGAAAATGTAAAAGTTCACTTTTTGGAGATCCATAGAAAAAGGGTAAAAATGAAAAAAAGTATGCCACAGCATGGATTCGAACACGAGACCAACCGCATCCAGGGGCGAGCGTTAACGCAGTGAGCCACTGGACTTGAGTACTCAAACATGCCTGCTTGTGCAGCTTAGACACTCTGAATTCACTAAATGTACAACTTTTTCTCCATCAAAATGAACAAATGAGACATGAAATAACATCTACAGATCAAGACGAAGCGAATGGAAGCGGTCCCAGCCTCGTAGCTGTGAACAGCTGTGATCGCAGGAAAATGCTGTTATAAAGATTTATCAGTAGGCCTATATCTCCGGGATATTTCCCTGGCTTTACCACCGTCCAAATGGACAAACGAGACATGAAATAACATCAACAGATCAAGACGAAGCGAATGGAAGTACCCCCGGAGTCATAGCATGTGTAAATCGAGACGACAGATCTCTCTCTCCCCCGCCTGCTTGCGAGGGGGAGGGGCAGTTTACACACACACGCAGCTGCTGCATGCAGCAACGCACACACAGGGAGGAGATGGCAGAGAGAACGCACTCCCCTGAAAACTCCCCTTGAATTCCTCCAGACTCAGAAAATGTAAAAGTTCACTTTTTGGAGATCCATAGAAAAAGGGTAAAAATGAAAAAAAGTATGCCACAGCATGGATTCGAACACGAGACCAACCGCATCCAGGGGCGAGCGTTAACGCAGTGAGCCACTGGACCTGAGTACTCAAACATGCCTGCTTGTGCAGCTTAGACACTCTGAATTCACTAAATGTACAACTTTTTCTCCATCAAAATGAACAAATGAGACATGAAATAACATCTACAGATCCAGACGAAGCGAATGGAAGCAGTCCCAGCCTCGTAGCTGTGAACAGCTGTGATTGCAGGAAAATGCTGTTACAAAGATTTCTCAGTATATATCCGGGACTTTTCCCTGGCTTTACCACCGTCACAATGGACCAACGATACATGAAATAACATCAACAGATCAAGACGAAGCGAATGGAAGTACCCCCGGAGTCATAGCATGTGTAAATCGAGACGAAAGATCTCTCTCTCCCCCGCATGCTTGCGAGGGGGGGGGGGGCAGTTTACACACACACGCAGCTGCTGCATGCAGCAACGCACACACAGGGAGGAGATGGCAGAGAGAACGCACTCCCCTGAAAACTCCCCTTGAATTCCTCCAGACTCAGAAAATGTAAAAGTTCACTTCTTGGAGATCCATAGAAAAAGGGTGAACATTAATTTTGTTTTGCCACAGCATGGATTCGAACACACGACCAACCGCATCCAGGGGCGAGCGTTAACGCAGTGAGCCACTGGACCTGAGTACTCAAACATGCCTGCTTGTGCAGCTTAGACACTCTGAATTCACTAAATGTACAACTTTTTCTCCATCAAAATGAACAAATGAGACATGAAATAACATCTACAGCTCAAGACGAAGCGAATGGAAGTGGTCCCAGCCTCGTAGCTGTGAACAGCTGTGATCGCAGGAAAATTCTGTTTCAAAGATTTCTCAGTAGCCTATATCTCCGGGACATTTCCCTGACTTTACCACCGTCACAATGGACAAACGAGACATGAAATAACATCAACAGATCAAGACGAAGCGAATGGAAGTACCCCCGGAGTCATAGCATGTGTAAATCGAGACGAAAGATCTCTCTCTCCCCCGCCTGCTTGCGAGGGGGAGGGGCAGTTTACACACACACGCAGCTGCTGCATGCAGCAACGCACACACAGGGAGGAGATGGCAGAGAGAACGCACTCCCCTGAAAACTCCCCTTGAATTCCTCCAGACTCAGAAAATGTAAAAGTTCACTTTTTGGAGATCCATAGAAAAAGGGTGAAAATGATTTTTTGTTTGCCACAGCATGGATTCGAACACGCGACCAACCGCATCCAGGGGCGAGCGTTAACGCAGTGAGCCACTGGACCTGAGTACTCAAACATGCCTGCTTGTGCAGCTTAGACACTCTGAATTCACTAAATGTACAACTTTTTCTCCATCAAAATGAACAAATGAGACATGAAATAACATCTACAGATCAAGACGAAGCGAATGGAAGTGGTCCCAGCCTCGTAGCTGTGAACAGCTGTGATCGCAGGAAAATTCTGTTTCAAAGATTTCTCAGTAGCCTATATCTCCGGGACATTTCCCTGACTTTACCACCGTCACAATGGACAAACGAGACATGAAATAACATCAACAGATCAAGACGAAGCGAATGGAAGTACCCCCGGAGTCATAGCATGTGTAAATCGAGACGAAAGATCTCTCTCTCCCCCGCCTGCTTGCGAGGGGGAGGGGCAGTTTACACACACACGCAGCTGCTGCATGCAGCAACGCACACACAGGGAGGAGATGGCAGAGAGAACGCACTCCCCTGAAAACTCCCCTTGAATTCCTCCAGACTCAGAAAATGTAAAAGTTCACTTTTTGGAGATCCATAGAAAAAGGGTGAAAATGTATTTTTGTTTGCCACAGCATGGATTCGAACACGCGACCAACCGCATCCAGGGGCGAGCGTTAACGCAGTGAGCCACTGGACCTGAGTACTCAAACATGCCTGCTTGTGCAGCTTAGACACTCTGAATTCACTAAATGTACAACTTTTTCTCCATCAAAATGAACAAATGAGACATGAAATAACATCTACAGATCAAGACGAAGCGAATGGAAGTGGTCCCAGCCTCGTAGCTGTGAACAGCTGTGATCGCAGGAAAATTCTGTTTCAAAGATTTCTCAGTAGCCTATATCTCCGGGACATTTCCCTGACTTTACCACCGTCACAATGGACAAACGAGAAATGAAATAACATCAACAGATCAAGACGAAGCGAATGGAAGTACCCCCGGAGTCATAGCATGTGTAAATCGAGACGAAACATCTCTCTCTCCCCCGCCTGCTTGCGAGGGGGAGGGGCAGTTTACACACACACGCAGCTGCTGCATGCAGCAACGCACACACAGGGAGGAGATGGCAGAGAGAACGCACTCCCCTGAAAACTCCCCTTGAATTCCTCCAGACTCAGAAAATGTAAAAGTTCACTTTTTGGAGATCCATAGAAAAAGGGTGAACATTAATTTTGTTTTGCCACAGCATGGATTCGAACACGAGACCAACCGCATCCAGGGGCGAGCGTTAACGCAGTGAGCCACTGGACCTGAGTACTCAAACATGCCTGCTTGTGCAGCTTAGACACTCTGAATTCACTAAATGTACAACTTTTTCTCCATCAAAATGAACAAATGAGACATGAAATAACATCTACAGATCCAGACGAAGCGAATGGAAGCAGTCCCAGCCTCGTAGCTGTGAACAGCTGTGATTGCAGGAAAATGCTGTTACAAAGATTTCTCAGTATATATCCGGGACTTTTCCCTGGCTTTACCACCGTCACAATGGACCAACGAGACATGAAATAACATCAACAGATCAAGACGAAGCGAATGGAAGTACCCCCGGAGTCATAGCATGTGTAAATCGAGACGAAAGATCTCTCTCTCCCCCGCATGCTTGCGAGGGGGGGGGGGGGGCAGTTTACACACACACGCAGCTGCTGCATGCAGCAACGCACACACAGGGAGGAGATGGCAGAGAGAACGCACTCCCCTGAAAACTCCCCTTGAATTCCTCCAGACTCAGAAAATGTAAAAGTTCACTTTTTGGAGATCCATAGAAAAAGGGTGAAAATGAATTTTTGTTTGCCACAGCATGGATTCGAACACGCGACCAACCGCATCCAGGGGAGAGCGTTAACGCAGTGAGCCACTGGACCTGAGTACTCAAACATGCCTACTTGTGTAGCTTAGACACTCTGAATTCACTAAATGTACAACTTTTTCTCCATCAAAATGAACAAATGAGACATGAAATAACATCTACAGATCAAGACGAAGCGAATGGAAGTGGTCCCAGCCTCGTAGCTGTGAACAGCTGTGATCGCAGGAAAATTCTGTTTCAAAGATTTCTCAGTAGCCTATATCTCCGGGACATTTCCCTGACTTTACCACCGTCACAATGGACAAACGAGACATGAAATAACATCAACAGATCAAGACGAAGCGAATGGAAGTACCCCCGGAGTCATAGCATGTGTAAATCGAGACGAAAGATCTCTCTCTCCCCCGCCTGCTTGCGAGGGGGAGGGGCAGTTTACACACACACGCAGCTGCTGCATGCAGCAACGCACACACATGGAGGAGATGGCAGAGAGAACGCACTCCCCTGAAAACTCCCCTTGAATTCCTCCAGACTCAGAAAATGTAAAAGTTCACTTTTTGGAGATCCATAGAAAAAGGGTGAACATAAATTTTGTTTTGCCACAGCATGGATTCGAACACACGACCAACCGCATACAGGGGCGAGCGTTAACGCAGTGAGCCACTGGACCTGAGTACTCAAACATGCCTGCTTGTGCATCTTAGACACTCTGAATTCACTAAATGTACAACTTTTTCTCAATCAAAATGAACAAATGAGACATGAAATAACATCTACAGATCCAGACGAAGCGAATGGAAGCGGTCCCAGCCTCGTAGCTGTGAACAGCTGTGATTGCAGGAAAATGCTGTTACAAAGATTTCTCAGTATATCTCCGGGACTTTTCCCTGGCTTTACCACCGTCACAATGGACAAACGAGACATGAAATAACATCAACAGATCAGAACGAAGCGAATGGAAGTACCCCCGGAGTCATAGCATGTGTAAATCGAGACGAAAGATCTCTCTCTCCCCCGCCTGCTTGCGAGGGGGAGGGGCAGTTTACACACACACGCAGCTGCTGCATGCAGCAACGCACACACAGGGAGGAGATGGCAGAGAGAACGCACTCCCCTGAAAACTCCCCTTGAATTCCTCCAGAATCAGAAAATGTAAAAGTTCACTTTTTGGAGATCCATAGAAAAAGGGTGAAAATGATTTTTTTTTTGCCACAGCATGGATTCGAACACGCGACCAACCGCATCCAGGGGCGAGCATTAACGCAGTGAGCCACTGGACCTGAGTACTCAAACATGCCTGCTTGTGCATCTTAGACACTCTGAATTCACTAAATGTACAACTTGTTCTCAATCAAAATGAACAAATGAGACATGAAATAACATCTACAGATCAAGACGAAGCGAATGGAAGCGGTCCCAGCCTCGTAGCTGTGAACAGCTGTGATTGCAGGAAAATGCTGTTACAAAGATTTCTCAGTATATCTCCGGGACTTTTCCCTGGCTTTACCACCGTCACAATGGACAAACGAGACATGAAATAACATCAACAGATCAAGACGAAGCGAATGGAAGTACCCCCGGAGTCATAGCATGTGTAAATCGACACGAAAGATCTCTCTCTCCCCCGCCTGCTTGCGAGGGGGAGGGGCAGTTTACACACACACGCAGCTGCTGCATGCAGCAACGCACACACAGGGAGGAGATGGCAGAGAGAACGCACTCCCCTGAAAACTCCCCTTGAATTCCTCCAGACTCAGAAAATGTAAAAGTTCACTTTTTGGAGATCCATAGAAAAAGGGTGAACATAAATTTTGTTTTGCCACAGCATGGATTCGAACACACGACCAACCGCATACAGGGGCGAGCGTTAACGCAGTGAGCCACTGGACCTGAGTACTCAAACATGCCTGCTTGTGCATCTTAGACACTCTGAATTCACTAAATGTACAACTTTTTCTCAATCAAAATGAACAAATGAGACATGAAATAACATCTACAGATCCAGACGAAGCGAATGGAAGCGGTCCCAGCCTCGTAGCTGTGAACAGCTGTGATTGCAGGAAAATGCTGTTACAAAGATTTCTCAGTATATCTCCGGGACTTTTCCCTGGCTTTACCACCGTCACAATGGACAAACGAGACATGAAATAACATCAACAGATCAAGACGAAGCGAATGGAAGTACCCCCGGAGTCATAGCATGTGTAAATCGAGACGAAAGATCTCTCTCTCCCCCGCCTGCTTGCGAGGGGGAGGGGCAGTTTACACACACACGCAGCTGCTGCATGCAGCAACGCACACACAGGGAGGAGATGGCAGAGAGAACGCACTCCCCTGAAGACTCCCCTTGAATTCCTCCAGACTCAGAAAATGTAAAAGTTCACTTTTTGGAGATCCATAGAAAAAGGGTGAAAATGATTTTTTTTTTGCCACAGCATGGATTCGAACACGCGACCAACCGCATCCAGGGGCGAGCGTTAACGCAGTGAGCGACTGGACCTTAGTACTCAAACATGCCTGCTTGTGCAGCTTAGACACTCTGAATTCACTAAATGTACAACTTTTTCTCCATCAAAATGAACAAATGAGACATGAAATAACATCTACAGATCAAGACGAAGCGAATGGAAGCCGTCCCAGCCTCGTAGCTGTGAACAGCTGTGATCGCAGGAAAATGCTGTTATAAAGATTTATCAGTATATCTCCGGGATATTTCCCTGGCTTTACCAGCGTCCAAATGGACAAACGAGACATGAAATAACATCAACAGATCAAGACGAAGCGAATGGAAGTACCCCCGGAGTCATAGCATGTGTAAATCGAGACGAAAGATCTCTCTCTCCCCCGCCTGCTTGTGAGGGGGAGGGGCAGTTTACACACACACGCAGCTGCTGCATGCAGCAACGCACACACAGGGAGGAGATGGCAGAGAGAACGCACTCCCCTGAAAACTCCCCTTGAATTCCTCCAGACTCAGAAAATGTAAAAGTTCACTTTTTGGAGATCCATAGAAAAAGGGTGAAAATGAAAAAAAGTATGCCACAGCATGGATTCGAACACGCGACTAACCGCATCCAGGGGCGAGCGTTAATCCAGTGAGCCACTGGACCTGAGTACTCAAACATGCCTGCTTGTGCACCTTAGACACTCTTAATTCACTAAATGTACAACTTTTTCTCCATCAAAATGAACAAATGAGACATGAAATAACATCTACAGATCAAGACGAAGCGAATAGAAGCGGTCCCAGCCTCGTAGCTGTGATCGCAGGAAAATGCTGTTACAAAGATTTCTCAGTATATCTCCGGGACATTTCCCTGGCTTTACCACCGTCACAATGGACAAACGAGACATGAAATAACATAAACAGATCAAGACGAAGCGAATGGAAGTACCCCCGGAGTCATAGCATGTGTAAATCGAGACGAAAGATCTCTCTCTCCCCCGCCTGCTTGCGAGGGGGAGGGGCAGTTTACACACACACGCAGCTGCTGCATGCAGCAACGCACACACAGGGAGGAGATGGCAGAGAGAACGCACTCCCCTGAAAACTCCCCTTGAATTCCTCATGACTCAGAAAATGTAAAAGTTCACTTTTTGGAGATCCATAGAAAAAGGGTGAAAATGATTTTTTTTTTGCCACAGCATGGATTCGAACACGCGACCAACCGCATCCAGGGGCGAGCATTAACGCAGTGACCTGAGTACTCAAACATGCCTGCTTGTGCATCTTAGACACTCTGAATTCACTAAATGTACAACTTTTTCTCAATCAAAATGAACAAATGAGACATGAAATAACATCTACAGATCAAGACGAAGCGAATGGAAGCGGTCCCAGCCTCGTAGCTGTGAACAGCTGTGATTGCAGGAAAATGCTGTTACAAAGATTTCTCAGTATATCTCCGGGACTTTTCCCTGGCTTTACCACTGTTACAATGGACACACGAGACATGAAATAACATCAACAGATCAAGACGAAGCGAATGGAAGTACCCCCGGAGTCATAGCATGTGTTAATCGAGACGAAAGATCTCTCTCTCCCCCGCCTGCTTGCGAGGGGGAGGGGCAGTTTACACACACACGCAGCTGCTGCATGCAGCAACGCACACACAGGGAGGAGATGGCAGAGAGAACGCACTCCCCTGAAGACTCCCCTTGAATTCCTCCAGACTCAGAAAATGTAAAAGTTCACTTTTTGGAGATCCATAGAAAAAGGGTGAAAATGATTTTTTTTTTGCCACAGCATGGATTCGAACACGCGACCAACCGCATCCAGGGGCGAGCGTTAACGCAGTGAGCCACTGGACCTGAGTACTCAAACATGCCTGCTTGTGCATCTTAGACACTCTGAATTCACTAAATGTACAACTTTTTCTCAATCAAAATGAACAAATGAGACATGAAATAACATCTACAGATCAAGACGAAGCGAATGGAAGCGGTCCCAGCCTCGTAGCTGTGAACAGCTGTGATTGCAGGAAAATGCTGTTACAAAGATTTCTCAGTATATCTCCGGGACTTTTCCCTGGCTTTACCACCGTCACAATGGACAAACGAGACATGAAATAACATCAACAGATCAAGACGAAGCGAATGGAAGTACCCCCGGAGTCATAGCATGTGTAAATCGAGACGAAAGATCTCTCTCTCCCCCGCCTGCTTGCGAGGGGGAGGGGCAGTTTACACACACACGCAGCTGCTGCATGCAGCAACGCACACACAGGGAGGAGATGGCAGAGAGAACGCACTCCCCTGAAAACTCCCCTTGAATTCCTCCAGACTCAGAAAATGTAAAAGTTCACTTCTTGGAGATCCATAGAAAAAGGGTGAAAATGAAAAAAAGTATGCCACAGCATGGATTCGAACACGAGACCAACCGCATCCAGGGGCGAGCGTTAACGCAGTGAGCCACTGGACCTGAGTACTCAAACATGCCTGCTTGTGCAGCTTAGACACTCTGAATTCACTAAATGTACAACTTTTTCTCCATCAAAATGAACAAATGAGACATGAAATAACATCTACAGATCAAGACGAAGCGAATGGAAGCGGTCCCAGCCTCGTAGCTGTGAACAGCTGTGATCGCAGGAAAATGCTGTTATAAAGATTTATCAGTATATCTCCGGGATATTTCCCTGGCTTTACCACCGTCCAAATGGACAAACGAGACATGAAATAACATCAACAGATCAAGACAAAGCGAATGGAAATACCCCCGGAGTCATAGCATGTGTAAATCGAGACGAAAGATCTCTCTCTCCCCCGCCTGCTTGCGAGGGGGAGGGGCAGTTTACACACACACGCAGCTGCTGCATGCAGCAACGCACACACAAGGAGGAGATGGCAGAGAGAACGCACTCCCCTGAAAACTCCCCTTGAATTCCTCCAGACTCAGAAAATGTAAAAGTTCACTTTTTGGAGATCCATAGAAAAAGGGTGAAAATGAAAAAAAGTATGCCACAGCATGGATTCGAACACGAGACCAACCGCATCCAGGGGCGAGCGTTAACGCAGTGAGCCACTGGACCTGAGTACTCAAACATGCCTGCTTGTGCAGCTTAGACACTCTGAATTCACTAAATGTACAACTTTTTCTCCATCAAAATGAACAAATGAGACATGAAATAACATCTACAGATCAAGACGAAGCGAATAGAAGCGGTCCCAGCCTCGTAGCTGTGATCGCAGGAAAATGCTGTTACAAAGATTTCTCAGTATATCTCCGGGACATTTCCCTGGCTTTACCACCGTCACAATGGACAAACGAGACATGAAATAACATCAACAGATCAAGACGAAGCGAATGGAAGTACCCCCGGAGTCATAGCATGTGTAAATCGAGACGACAGATCTCTCTCTCCCCCGCCTGCTTGCGAGGGGGAGGGGCAGTTTACACACACACGCAGCTGCTGCATGCAGCAACGCACACACAGGGAGGAGATGGCAGAGAGAACGCACTCCCCTGAAAACTCCCCTTGAATTCCTCCAGACTCAGAAAATGTAAAAGTTCACTTTTTGGAGATCCATAGAAAAATGGTGAAAATGAAAAAAAGTATGCCACAGCATGGATTTGAACACGCGACCAACCGCATCCAGGGGCGAGCGTTAACGCAGTGAGCCACTGGACCTGAGTACTCAAACATGCCTACTTGTGCAGCTTAGACACTCTGAATTCACTAAATGTACAACTTTTTCTCCATCAAAATGAACAAATTATACATGAAATAACATCTACAGATCAAGACGAAGCGAATGGAAGCGGTCCCAGCCTCGTAGCTGTGAACAGCTGTGATCGCAGGAAAATGCTGTTTCAAAGATTTCTCAGTATATCTCCGGGACATTTCCCTGGCTTTACCACCGTCACAATGGACAAACGAGACATGAAGTAACATCAACAGATCAAGACGAAGCGAATGGAAGTACCCCCGGAGTCATAGCATGTGTAAATCGAGACGACAGATCTCTCTCTCCCCCGCCTGCTTGCGAGGGGGGGGGGGGGGGGCAGTTTACACACACACGCAGCTGCTGCATGCAGCAACGCACACACAGGGAGGAGATGGCAGAGAGAACGCACTCCCCTGAAAACTCCCCTTGAATTCCTCCAGACTCAGAAAATGTAAAAGTTCACTTTTTGGAGATCCATAGAAAAAGGGTGAACATTAATTTTGTTTTGCCACAGCATGGATTCGAACACACGACCAACCGCATACAGGGGCGAGCGTTAACGCAGTGAGCCACTGGACCTGAGTACTCAAACATGCCTGCTTGTGCATCTTAGACACTCTGAATTCACTAAATGTACAACTTTTTTCTCAATCAAAATGAACAAATGAGACATGAAATAACATCTACAGATCAAGACGAAGCGAATGGAAGCGGTCCCAGCCTCGTAGCTGTGAACAGCTGTGATTGCAGGAAAATGCTGTTACAAAGATTTCTCAGTATATCTCCGGGACTTTTCCCTGGCTTTACCACCGTCACAATGGACAAACGAGACATGAAATAACATCAACAGATCAAGACGAAGCGAATGGAAGTACCCCCGGAGTCATAGCATGTGTAAATCGAGACGAAAGATCTCTCTCTCCCCCGCCTGCTTGCGAGGGGGAGGGGCAGTTTACACACACACGCAGCTGCTGCATGCAGCAACGCACACACAGGGAGGAGATGGCAGAGAGAACGCACTCCCCTGAAAACTCCCCTTGAATTCCTCCAGACTCAGAAAATGTAAAAGTTCACTTTTTGGAGATCCATAGAAAAAGGGTGAAAATGAAAAAAAGCATGCCACAGCATGGATTCGAACACGCGACCAACGGCATCCAGGGGCGAGCGTTAACGCAGTGAGCCACTGGACCTGAGTACTCAAACATGCCTGCTTGTGCAGCTTAGACACTCTGAATTCACTAAATGTACAACTTTTTCTCCATCAAAATGAACACATGAGACATGAAATAACATCTACAGATCAAGACGAAGCGAATAGAAGCAGTCCCAGCCTCGTAGCTGTGAACAGCTGTGATCGCAGGAAAATGCTGTTCCAAAGATTTCTCAGTATATATCCGGGACATTTCCCTGGCTTTACCACCGTCACAATGGACAAACGAGACATGAAATAACATCAACAGATCAAGACGAAGCGAATGGAAGTACCCCCGGAGTCATAGCATGTGTAAATCGAGACGACAGATCTCTCTCTCCCCCGCCTGCTTGCGAGGGGGAGGGGCACTTTACACACACACGCAGCTGCTGCATGCAGCAACGCACACACAGGGAGGAGATGGCAGAGAGAACGCACTCCCCTGAAAACTCCCCTTGAATTCCTCACGACTCTGAAAATGTAAAAGTTCACTTTTTGGAGATCCATAGAAAAAGTGTGAAAATGAAAAAAAGTATGCCACAGCATGGATTTGAACACGCGACCAACCGCATCCAGGGGCGAGCGTTATCGCAGTGAGCCACTGGACCTGAGTACTCAAACATGCCTGCTTGTGCAGCTTAGACACTCGGAATTCACTAAATGTACAACTTTTTCTCCATCAAAATGAACAAATGAGACATGAAATAACATCTACAGATCAAGACGAAGCGAATAGAAGCAGTCCCAGCCTCGTAGCTGTGAACAGCTGTGATCGCAGGAAAATGCTGTTACAAAGATTTCTCAGTATATCTCCGGGACATTTCCCTGGCTTTACCACCGTCACAATGGACAAACGAGACATGAAATACACACAGGGAGGAGATGGCAGAGAGAACGCACTCCCCTGAAAACTCCCCTTGAATTCCTCCAGACTCAGAAAATGTAAAAGTTCACTTTTTGGAGATCCATAGAAAAAGGGAGAACATGAATTTTGTTTTGCCACAGCATGGATTCGAACACACGACCAACCGCATCCAGGGGCGAGCGTTAACGCAGTGAGCCACTGGACCTGAGTACTCAAACATGCCTGCTTGTGCAGCTTAGACACTCTGAATTCACTAAATGTACAACTTTTTCTCCATCAAAATGAACAAATGAGACATGAAATAACATCTACAGATCAAGACGAAGCGAATAGAAGCAGTCCCAGCCTCGTAGCTTTGAACAGCTGTGATCGCAGGAAAATGCTGTTCCAAAGATTTCTCAGTATATCTCCGGGACTTTTCCCTGGCTTTACCACCGTCACAATGGACAAACGAGACATGAAATAACATCAACAGATCAAGACGAAGCGAATGGAAGTACCCCCGGAGTCATAGCATGTGTAAATCGAGACGACAGATCTCTCTCTCCCCCGCCTGCTTGCGAGGGGGAGGGGCAGTTTACACACAGACGCAGCTGCTGCATGCAGCAACGCACACACAGGGAGGAGATGGCAGAGAGAACGCACTCCCCTGAAAACTCCCCTTGAATTCCTCCAGACTCAGAAAATGTAAAAGTTCACTTTTTGGAGATCCATAGAAAAAGGGTGAACATGAATTTTGTTTTGCCACAGCATGGATTCGAACACGCGACCAACCGCATCCAGGGGCGAGCGTTAACGCAGTGAGCCACTGGACCTGAGTACTCAAACATGCCTGCTTGTGCAGCTTAGACACTCTGAATTCACTAAATGTACAACTTTTTCTCCATCAAAATGAACAAATGAGACATGAAATAACATCTACAGATCAAGACGAAGCGAATGGAAGCGGTCCCAGCCTCGTAGCTGTGAACAGCTGTGATCGCAGGAAAATGCTGTTCCAAAGATTTCTCAGTTTATCTCCGGGACTTTTCCCTGGCTTTACCATCGTCACAATGGACAAATGAGACATGAAATAACATCAACAGATCAAGACGAAGCGAATGGAAGTACCCCTGGAGTCATAGCATGTATAAATCGAGACGACAGATCTCTTTCTCCCCCGCCTGCTTGCGAGGGGGAGGGGCAGTTTACACACACAAGCAGCTGCTGCATGCAGCAACGCACACACAGGGAGGAGATGGCAGAGAGAACGCACTCCCCTGAAAACTCCCCTTGAATTCCTCAAGACTCAGAAAATGTAAAAGTTCACTTTTTGGAGATCCATAGAAAAAGGGTGAAAATGAAAAAAAGTATGCCACAGCATGGATTCGAACACGCGACCAACCGCATCCAGGGGCGAGCGTTATCGCAGTGAGCCACTGGACCTGAGTACTCAAACATGCCTGCTTGTGCAGCTTAGACACTCGGAATTCACTAAATGTACAACTTTTTCTCCATCAAAATGAACAAATGAGACATGAAATAACATCTACAGATCAAGACGAAGCGAATAGAAGCAGTCCCAGCCTCGTAGCTGTGAACAGCTGTGATCGCAGGAAAATGCTGTTACAAAGATTTCTCAGTATATCTCCGGGACATTTCCCTGGCTTTACCACCGTCACAATGGACAAACGAGACATGAAATACACACAGGGAGGAGATGGCAGAGAGAACGCACTCCCCTGAAAACTCCCCTTGAATTCCTCCAGACTCAGAAAATGTAAAAGTTCACTTTTTGGAGATCAATAGAAAAAGGGTGAAAATGATTTTTTTTTTGCCACAGCATGGATTCGAACACGCGACCATCCGCATCAAGGGGAGAGCGTTAACGCAGTGAGCCACTGGACCTGAGTACTCAAACATGCCTACTTGTGCAGCTTAGAAACTCTGAATTCACTAAATGTACAACTTTTTTTCCATCAAAATGAACAAATGAGACATGAAATAACATCTAAAGATCAAGACGAAGCGAATGGAAGCGGTCCCAGCCTCGTAGCTGTGAACAGCTGTGATCGCAGGAAAATGCTGTTACAAAGATTTCTCAGTATATCTCCGGGACATTTCCCTGGCTTTACCACCGTCACAATGGACAAACGAGACATGAAATAACATAAACAGATCAAGACGAAGCAAATGGAAGTACCCCCGGAGTCATAGCATGTGTAAATCGAGACGAAAGATCTCTCTCTCCCCCGCCTGCTTGCGAGGGGGAGGGGCAGTTTACACACACACACGCAGCTGCTGCATGCAGCAACGCACACACAGGGAGGAGATGGCAGAGAGAACGCACTCCCCTGAAAACTCCCCTTGAATTCCTCCAGACTCAGAAAATGTAAAAGTTCACTTTTTGGAGATCCATAGAAAAAGGGTGAAAATGAAAAAAAGTATGCCACAGCATGGATTCGAACACGAGACCAACCGCATCCAGGGGTGAGCGTTAACGCAGTGAGCCACTGGACCTGAGTACTCAAACATGCCTGCTTGTGCATCTTAGACACTCTGAATTCACTAAATGTACAACTTTTTCTCCATCAAAATGAACAAATGAGACATGAAATAACATCTACAGATCAAGACGAAGCGAATGGAAGCGGTCCCAGCCTCGTAGCTGTGAACAGCTGTGATCGCAGGAAAATGCTGTTATAAAGATTTATCAGTATATCTCCGGGATATTTCCCTGGCTTTACCACCGTCCAAATGGACAAACGACACATGAAATAACATCAACAGATCAAGACGAAGCGAATGGAAGTACCCCCGGAGTCATAGCATGTGTAAATCGAGACGAAAGATCTCTCTCTCCCCCGCCTGCTTGCGAGGGGGAGGGGCAGTTTACACACACACGCAGCTGCTGCATGCAGCAACGCACACACAGGGAGGAGATGGCAGAGAGAACGCACTCCCCTGAAAACTCCCCTTGAATTCCTCCAGACTCAGAAAATGTAAAAGTTCACTTTTTGGAGATCAATAGAAAAAGGGTGAAAATGATTTTTTTTTTGCCACAGCATGGATTCGAACACGCGACCATCCGCATCAAGGGGAGAGCGTTAACGCAGTGAGCCACTGGACCTGAGTACTCAAACATGCCTACTTGTGCAGCTTAGAAACTCTGAATTCACTAAATGTACAACTTTTTTTCCATCAAAATGAACAAATGAGACATGAAATAACATCTACAGATCAAGACGAAGCGAATGGAAGCGGTCCCAGCCTCGTAGCTGTGAACAGCTGTGATCGCAGGAAAATGCTGTTACAAAGATTTCTCAGTATATCTCCGGGACATTTCCCTGGCTTTACCACCGTCACAATGGACAAACGAGACATGAAATAACATAAACAGATCAAGACGAAGCAAATGGAAGTACCCCCGGAGTCATAGCATGTGTAAATCGAGACGAAAGATCTCTCTCTCCCCCGCCTGCTTGCGAGGGGGAGGGGCAGTTTACACACACACGCAGCTGCTGCATGCAGCTACGCACACACAGGGAGGAGATGGCAGAGAGAACGCACTCCCCTGAAAACTCCCCTTGAATTCCTCCAGACTCAGAAAATGTAAAAGTTCACTTTTTGGAGATCCATAGAAAAAGGGTGAAAATGAAAAAAAGTATGCCACAGCATGGATTCGAACACGAGACCAACCGCATCCAGGGGCGAGCGTTAACGCAGTGAGCCACTGGACCTGAGTACTCAAACATGCCTGCTTGTGCATCTTAGACACTCTGAATTCAGTAAATGTACAACTTTTTCTCAATCAAAATGAACAAATGAGACATGAAATAACATATACAGATCAAGACGAAGCGAATGGAAGCGGTGCCAGCCTCGTAGCTGTGAACAGCTGTGATTGCAGGAAAATGCTGTTACAAAGATTTCTCAGTATATCTCCGGGACTTTTCCCTGGCTTTACCACCGTCACAATGGACAAACGAGACATGAAATAACATCAACAGATCAAGACGAAGCGAATAGAAGTACCCCCGGAGTCATAGCATGTGTAAATCGAGACGACAGATCTCTCTCTCCCCCGCCTGCTTGCGAGGGGGAGGGGCAGTTTACACACACACGCAGCTGCTGCATGCAGCAACGCACACACAGGGAGGAGATGGCAGAGAGAACGCACTCCCCTGAAAACTCCCCTTGAATTCCTCCAGACTCAGAAAATGTAAAAGTTCACTTTTTGGAGATCAATAGAAAAAGGGTGAAAATGATTTTTTTTTTGCCACAGCATGGATTCGAACACGCGACCATCCGCATCAAGGGGAGAGCGTTAACGCAGTGAGCCACTGGACCTGAGTACTCAAACATGCCTACTTGTGCAGCTTAGAAACTCTGAATTCACTAAATGTACAACTTTTTTTCCATCAAAATGAACAAATGAGACATGAAATAACATCTACAGATCAAGACGAAGCGAATGGAAGCGGTCCCAGCCTCGTAGCTGTGAACAGCTGTGATCGCAGGAAAATGCTGTTACAAAGATTTCTCAGTATATCTCCGGGACATTTCCCTGGCTTTACCACCGTCACAATGGACAAACGAGACATGAAATAACATCAACAGATCAAGACGAAGCGAATAGAAGTACCCCCGGAGTCATAGCATGTGTAAATCGAGACGACAGATCTCTCTCTCCCCCGCCTGCTTGCGAGGGGGAGGGGCAGTTTACACACACACGCAGCTGCTGCATGCAGCAACGCACACACAGGGAGGAGATGGCAGAGAAAACCCACTGCCCTGAAAACTCCCCTTGAATTCCTCCAGACTCAGAAAATGTAAAAGTTCACTTTTTGGAGATCCATAGAAAAAGGGTGAAAATGAAAAAAAGTATGCCACAGCATGGATTTGAACACGCGACCAACCGCATCCACGGGCGAGCGTTAACGCAGTGAGCCACTGGACCTGAGTACTCAAACATGCCTACTTGTGCAGCTTAGACACTCTGAATTCACTAAATGTACAACTTTTTCTCCATCAAAATGAACAAATTATACATGAAATAACATCTACAGATCAATACGAAGCGAATGGAAGCGGTCCCAGCCTCGTAGCTGTGAACAGCTGTGATCGCAGGAAAATGCTGTTTCAAAGATTTCTCAGTATATCTCCGGGACATTTCCCTGGCTTTACCACCGTCACAATGGACAAACGAGACATGAAATAACATCAACAGATCAAGACGAAGCGAATGGAAGTACCCCCGGAGTCATAGCATGTGTAAATCGAGACGAAAGATCTCTCTCTCCCCCGCCTGCTTGCGAGGGGGAGGGGCAGTTTACACACACACGCAGCTGCTGCATGCAGCAACGCACACACAGGGAGGAGATGGCAGAGAGAACGCACTCCCCTGAAAACTCCCCTTGAATTCCTCCAGACTCAGAAAATGTAAAAGTTCACTTTTTGGAGATCCATAGAAAAAGGGTGAAAATGATTTTTTTTCTGCCACAGCATGGATTCGAACACGCGACCAACCGCATCCAGGGGCGAGCGTTAACGCAGTGAGCCACTGGACCTTAGTACTCAAACATGCCTGCTTGTGCATCTTAGACACTCTGAATTCACTAAATGTACAACTTTTTCTCAATCAAAATGAACAAATGAGACATGAAATAACATCTACAGATCAAGACGAAGCGAATGGAAGCGGTCCCAGCCTCGTAGCTGTGAACAGCTGTGATTGCAGGAAAATGCTGTTACAAAGATTTCTCAGTATATCTCCGGGACTTTTCCCTGGCTTTACCACTGTTACAATGGACACACGAGACATGAAATAACATCAACAGATCAAGACGAAGCGAATGGAAGTACCCCCGGAGTCATAGCATGTGTTAATCGAGACGAAAGATCTCTCTCTCCCCCGCCTGCTTGCGAGGGGGAGGGGCAGTTTACACACACACGCAGCTGCTGCATGCAGCAACGCACACACAGGGAGGAGATGGCAGAGAGAACGCACTCCCCTGAAGACTCCCCTTGAATTCCTCCAGACTCAGAAAATGTAAAAGTTCACTTTTTGGAGATCCATAGAAAAAGGGTGAAAATGATTTTTTTTTTGCCACAGCATGGATTCGAACACGCGACCAACCGCATCCAGGGGCGAGCGTTAACGCAGTGAGCCACTGGACCTGAGTACTCAAACATGCCTGCTTGTGCATCTTAGACACTCTGAATTCACTAAATGTACAACTTTTTCTCAATCAAAATGAACAAATGAGACATGAAATAACATCTACAGATCAAGACGAAGCGAATGGAAGCGGTCCCAGCCTCGTAGCTGTGAACAGCTGTGATTGCAGGAAAATGCTGTTACAAAGATTTCTCAGTATATCTCCGGGACTTTTCCCTGGCTTTACCACCGTCACAATGGACAAACGAGACATGAAATAACATCAACAGATCAAGACGAAGCGAATGGAAGTACCCCCGGAGTCATAGCATGTGTAAATCGAGACGAAAGATCTCTCTCTCCCCCGCCTGCTTGCGAGGGGGAGGGGCAGTTTACACACACACGCAGCTGCTGCATGCAGCAACGCACACACAGGGAGGAGATGGCAGAGAGAACGCACTCCCCTGAAAACTCCCCTTGAATTCCTCCAGACTCAGAAAATGTAAAAGTTCACTTCTTGGAGATCCATAGAAAAAGGGTGAAAATGAAAAAAAGTATGCCACAGCATGGATTCGAACACGAGACCAACCGCATCCAGGGGCGAGCGTTAACGCAGTGAGCCACTGGACCTCAGTACTCAAACATGCCTGCTTGTGCAGCTTAGACACTCTGAATTCACTAAATGTACAACTTTTTCTCCATCAAAATGAACAAATGAGACATGAAATAACATCTACAGATCAAGACGAAGCGAATGGAAGCGGTCCCAGCCTCGTAGCTGTGAACAGCTGTGATCGCAGGAAAATGCTGTTATAAAGATTTATCAGTATATCTCCGGGATATTTCCCTGGCTTTACCACCGTCCAAATGGACAAACGAGACATGAAATAACATCAACAGATCAAGACAAAGCGAATGGAAATACCCCCGGAGTCATAGCATGTGTAAATCGAGACGAAAGATCTCTCTCTCCCCCGCCTGCTTGCGAGGGGGAGGGGCAGTTTACACACACACGCAGCTGCTGCATGCAGCAACGCACACACAGGGAGGAGATGGCAGAGAGAACGCACTCCCCTGAAAACTCCCCTTGAATTCCTCCAGACTCAGAAAATGTAAAAGTTCACTTTTTGGAGATCCATAGAAAAAGGGTGAAAATGAAAAAAAGTATGCCACAGCATGGATTCGAACACGAGACCAACCGCATCCAGGGGCGAGCGTTAACGCAGTGAGCCACTGGACCTGAGTACTCAAACATGCCTGCTTGTGCAGCTTAGACACTCTGAATTCACTAAATGTACAACTTTTTCTCCATCAAAATGAACAAATGAGACATGAAATAACATATACAGATCAAGACGAAGCGAATAGAAGCGGTCCCAGCCTCGTAGCTGTGATCGCAGGAAAATGCTGTTACAAAGATTTCTCAGTATATCTCCGGGACATTTCCCTGGCTTTACCACCGTCACAATGGACAAACGAGACATGAAATAACATCAACAGATCAAGACGAAGCGAATGGAAGTACCCCCGGAGTCATAGCATGTGTAAATCGAGACGAAAGATCTCTCTCTCCCCCGCCTGCTTGCGAGGGGGAGGGGCAGTTTACACACACACGCAGCTGCTGCATGCAGCAACGCACACACAGGGAGGAGATGGCAGAGAGAACGCACTCCCCTGAAAACTCCCCTTGAATTCCTCATGACTCAGAAAATGTAAAAGTTCACTTTTTGGAGATCCATAGAAAAAGGGTGAAAATGATTTTTTTTTTGCCACAGCATGGATTCGAACACGCGACCAACCGCATCCAGGGGCGAGCATTAACGCAGTGACCTGAGTACTCAAACATGCCTGCTTGTGCATCTTAGACACTCTGAATTCACTAAATGTACAACTTTTTCTCAATCAAAATGAACAAATGAGACATGAAATAACATCTACAGATCAAGACGAAGCGAATGGAAGCGGTCCCAGCCTCGTAGCTGTGAACAGCTGTGATTGCAGGAAAATGCTGTTACAAAGATTTCTCAGTATATCTCCGGGACTTTTCCCTGGCTTTACCACTGTTACAATGGACACACGAGACATGAAATAACATCAACAGATCAAGACGAAGCGAATGGAAGTACCCCCGGAGTCATAGCATGTGTTAATCGAGACGAAAGATCTCTCTCTCCCCCGCCTGCTTGCGAGGGGGAGGGGCAGTTTACACACACACGCAGCTGCTGCATGCAGCAACGCACACACAGGGAGGAGATGGCAGAGAGAACGCACTCCCCTGAAGACTCCCCTTGAATTCCTCCAGACTCAGAAAATGTAAAAGTTCACTTTTTGGAGATCCATAGAAAAAGGGTGAAAATGATTTTTTTTTTGCCACAGCATGGATTCGAACACGCGACCAACCGCATCCAGGGGCGAGCGTTAACGCAGTGAGCCACTGGACCTGAGTACTCAAACATGCCTGCTTGTGCATCTTAGACACTCTGAATTCACTAAATGTACAACTTTTTCTCAATCAAAATGAACAAATGAGACATGAAATAACATCTACAGATCAAGACGAAGCGAATGGAAGCGGTCCCAGCCTCGTAGCTGTGAACAGCTGTGATCGCAGGAAAATGCTGTTTTAAAGATTTATCAGTATATCTCCGGGATATTTCCCTGGCTTTACCACCGTCCAAATGGACAAACGAGACATGAAATAACATCAACAGATCAAGACAAAGCGAATGGAAATACCCCCGGAGTCATAGCATGTGTAAATCGAGACGAAAGATCTCTCTCTCCCCCGCCTGCTTGCGAGGGGGAGGGGCAGTTTACACACACACGCAGCTGCTGCATGCAGCAACGCACACACAGGGAGGAGATGGCAGAGAGAACGCACTCCCCTGAAAACTCCCCTTGAATTCCTCCAGACTCAGAAAATGTAAAAGTTCACTTTTTGGAGATCCATAGAAAAAGGGTGAAAATGAAAAAAAGTATGCCACAGCATGGATTCGAACACGAGACCAACCGCATCCAGGGGCGAGCGTTAACGCAGTGAGCCACTGGACCTGAGTACTCAAACATGCCTGCTTGTGCAGCTTAGACACTCTGAATTCACTAAATGTACAACTTTTTCTCCATCAAAATGAACAAATGAGACATGAAATAACATCTACAGATCCAGACGAAGCGAATGGAAGCGGTCCCAGCCTCGTAGCTGTGAACAGCTGTGATTGCAGGAAAATGCTGTTACAAAGATTTCTCAGTATATCTCCGGGACTTTTCCCTGGCTTTACCACCGTCACAATGGACAAACGAGACATGAAATAACATCAACAGATCAAGAAGAAGCGAATGGAAGTACCCCCGGAGTCATAGCATGTGTACATCGAGACGAAAGATCTCTCTCTCCCCCGCCTGCTTGCGAGGGGGAGGGGCAGTTTACACACACACGCAGCTGCTGCAGGCAGCAACGCACACACAGGGAGGAGATGGCAGAGAGAACGCACTCCCCTGAAAACTCCCCTTGAATTCCTCCAGACTCAGAAAATGTAAAAGTTCACTTTTTGGAGATCCATAGAAAAAGGGTGAAAATGAAAAAAAGTATGCCTCAGCATGGATTCGAACACGAGACCAACCGCATCCAGGGGCGAGCATTAACGCAGTGAGCCACTGGACCTGAGTACCAAACATGCCTGCTTGTGCATCTTAGACACTCTGAATTCACTAAATGTACAACTTTTTCTCAATCAAAATGAACAAATGAGACATGAAATAACATCTACAGATCAAAACGAAGCGAATGGAGGCGGTCCCAGCCTCGTAGCTGTGAACAGCTGTGATTGCGGGAAAATGCTGTTACAAAGATTTCTCAGTATATCTCCGGGACTTTTCACTGGCTTTACCACCGTCACAATGGACAAACGAGACATGAAATAACATCAACAGATCAAGACGAAGCGAATGGAAGTACCCCCGGAGTCATAGCATGTGTAAATCGAGACGACAGATCTCTCTCTCCCCCGCCTGCTTGCGAGGGGGAGGGGCAGTTTACACACACACGCAGCTGCTGCAGGCAGCAACGCACACACAGGGAGGAGATGGCAGAGAGAACGCACTCCCCTGAAAACTCCCCTTGAATTCCTCCAGACTCAGAAAATGTAAAAGTTCACTTTTTGGAGATCCATAGAAAAAGGGTGAAAATGAAAAAAAGTATGCCACAGCATGGATTCGAACACGCGACCAACCGCATCCAGGGGCGAGCGTTAACGCAGTGAGCCACTGGACCTGAGTACTCAAACATGCCTGCTTGTGCAGCTTAGACACTCTGAATTCACTAAATGTACAACTTTTTCTCCATCAAAATGAACAAATGAGACATGAAATAACATCTACAGATCAAGACGAAGCGAATGGAAGCGGTCCCAGCCTCGTAGCTGTGAACAGCTGTGATCGCAGGAAAATGCTGTTATAAAGATTTATCAGTATATCTCCGGGATATTTCCCTGGCTTTACCAGCGTCCAAATGGACAAACGAGACATGAAATAACATCAACAGATCAAGACGAAGCGAATGGAAGTACCCCCGGAGTCATAGCATGTGTAAATCGAGACGAAAGATCTCTCTCTCCCCCGCCTGCTTGTGAGGGGGAGGGGCAGTTTACACACACACGCAGCTGCTGCATGCAGCAACGCACACACAGGGAGGAGATGGCAGAGAGAACGCACTCCCCTGAAAACTCCCCTTGAATTCCTCCAGACTCAGAAAATGTAAAAGTTCACTTTTTGGAGATCCATAGAAAAAGGGTGAAAATGAAAAAAAGTATGCCACAGCATGGATTCGAACACGCGACCAACCGCATCCAGGTGCGAGCGTTAATCCAGTGAGCCACTGGACCTGAGTACTCAAACATGCCTGCTTGTGCACCTTAGACACTCTTAATTCACTAAATGTACAACTTTTTCTCCATCAAAATGAACAAATGAGACATGAAATAACATCTACAGATCAATACGAAGCGAATAGAAGCGGTCCCAGCCTCGTAGCTGTGATCGCAGGAAAATGCTGTTACAAAGATTTCTCAGTATATCTCCGGGACATTTCCCTGGCTTTACCACCGTCACAATGGACAAACGAGACATGAAATAACATCAACAGATCAAGACGAAGCGAATGGAAGTACCCCCGGAGTCATAGCATGTGTAAATCGAGACGAAAGATCTCTCTCTCCCCCGCCTGCTTGCGAGGGGGAGGGGCAGTTTACACACACACGCAGCTGCTGCATGCAGCAACGCACACACAGGGAGGAGATGGCAGAGAGAACGCACTCCCCTGAAAACTCCCCTTGAATTCCTCCAGACTCAGAAAATGTAAAAGTTCACTTTTTGGAGATCCATAGAAAAAGGGTGAAAATGAAAAAAAGTATGCCACAGCATGGATTTGAACACGCGACCAACCGCATCCAGGGGCGAGCGTTAACGCAGTGAGCCACTGGACCTGAGTACTCAAACATGCCTGCTTGTGCATCTTAGACACTCTGAATTCACTAAATGTACAACTTTTTCTCAATCAAAATGAACAAATGAGACATGAAATAACATCTACAGATCAAGACGAAGCGAATGGAAGCGGTCCCAGCCTCGTAGCTGTGAACAGCTGTGATTGCAGGAAAATGCTGTTCCAAAGATTTCTCAGTATATCTCCGGGACTTTTCCCTGGCTTTACCACCGTCACAATGGACAAACGAGACATGAAATAACATCAACAGATCAAGACGAAGCGAATGGAAGTACCCCCGGAGTCATAGCATGTGTAAATCGAGACGACAGATCTCTCTCTCCCCCGCCTGCTTGCGAGGGGGAGGGGCAGTTTACACACACACGCAGCTGCTGCATGCAGCAACGCACACACAGGGAGGAGATGGCAGAGAGAACGCACTCCCCTGAAAACTCCCCTTGAAATCCTCCAGACTCAGAAAATGTAAAAGTTCACTTTTTGGAGATCCATAGAAAATGGGTGAAAATGAAAAAAAGTATGCCACAGCATGGATTCAAACACGCGACCAACGGCATCCAGGGGCGAGCGTTAACGCAGTGAGCCACTGGACCTGAGTACTCAAACATGCCTACTTGTGCAGCTTAGACACTCTGAATTCACTAAATGTACAACTTTCTCTCCATCAAAATGAACAAATGAGACATGCAATAACATCTACAGATCAAGACGAAGTGAATGGAAGCGGTCCCAGCCTCGTAGCTGTGAACAGCTGTGATCGCAGGAAAATGCTGTTCCAAAGATTTCTCAGTATATCTCCGGGACTTTTCCCTGGCTTTACCACCGTCACAATGGACAAACGAGACATGAAATAACATCAACAGATCAAGACGAAGCGAATGGAAGTACCCCCGGAGTCATAGCATGTGTAAATCGAGACGACAGATCTCTCTCTCCCCCGCCTGCTTGCGAGGGGGAGGGGCAGTTTACACACACACGCGGCTGCTGCATGCAGCAACGCACACACAGTGAGGAGATGGCAGAGAGAACGCACTCCCCTGAAAACTCCCCTTGAATTCCTCATGACTCAGAAAATGTAAAAGTTCACTTTTTGGAGATCCATAGAAAAAGGGTGAAAATGAAAAAAAGTATGCCACAGCATGGATTTGAACACGCGACCAACCGCATCCAGGGGCGAGCGTTAACGCATTGAGCCACTGGACCTGAGTACTCAAACATGCCTACTTGTGCAGCTTAGACACTCTGAATTCACTAAATGTACAACTTTTTCTCCATCAAAATGAACAAATTATACATGAAATAACATCTACAGATCAAGACGAAGCGAATGGAAGCGGTCCCAGCCTCGTAGCTGTGAACAGCTGTGATCGCAGGAAAATGCTGTTTCAAAGATTTCTCAGTATATCTCCGGGACATTTCCCTGGCTTTACCACCGTCACAATGGACAAACGAGACATGAAATAACATCAACAGATCAAGACGAAGCGAATGGAAGTACCCCCGGAGTCATAGCATGTGTAAATCGAGACGAAAGATCTCTCTATCCCCCGCCTGCTTGCGAGGGGGAGGGGCAGTTTACACACACACGCAGCTGCTGCATGCAGCAACGCACACACAGGGAGGAGATGGCAGAGAGAACGCACTCCCCTGAAAACTCCCCTTGAATTCCTCCAGACTCAGAAAATGTAAAAGTTCACTTTTTGGAGATCAATAGAAAAAGGGTGAAAATGATTTTTTTTTTGCCACAGCATGGATTCGAACACGCGACCATCCGCATCAAGGGGAGAGCGTTAACGCAGTGAGCCACTGGACCTGAGTACTCAAACATGCCTACTTGTGCAGCTTAGACACTCTAAATTCACTAAATGTACAACTTTCTCTCCATCAAAATGAACAAATGAGACATGAAATAACATCTACAGATCAAGACGAAGTGAATGGAAGCGGTCCCAGCCTCGTAGCTGTGAACAGCTGTGATCGCAGGAAAATGCTGTTCCCAAGATTTCTCAGTATATCTCCGGGACTTTTCCCTGGCTTTACCACCGTCACAATGGACAAACGAGACATGAAATAACATCAACAGATCAAGACGAAGCGAATGGAAGTACCCCCGGAGTCATAGCATGTGTAAATCGAGACGACAGATCTCTCTCTCCCCCGCCTGCTTGCGAGGGGGAGGGGCAGTTTACACACACACGCAGCTGCTGCATGCAGCAACGCACACACAGTGAGGAGATGGCAGAGAGAACGCACTCCCCTGAAAACTCCCCTTGAATTCCTCCAGACTCAGAAAATGTAAAAGTTCACTTTTTGGAGATCCATAGAAAAAGGGTGAAAATGAAAAAAAGTATGCCACAGCATGGATTCGAACACGCGACCAACCGCATCCAGGGGCGAGCGTTAACGCAGTGAGCCACTGGACCTGAGTACTCTAACATGCCTGCTTGTGCAGCTTAGACACTCTGAATTCACTAAATGTACAACTTTTTCTCCATCAAAATGAACAAATGAGACATGAAATAACATCTACAGATCAAGACGAAGCGAATAGAAGCGGTCCCAGCCTCGTAGCTGTGATCGCAGGAAAATGCTGTTACAAAGATTTCTCAGTATATCTCCGGGACATTTCCCTGGCTTTACCACCGTCACAATGGACAAACGAGACATGAAATAACATCAACAGATCAAGACGAAGCGAATGGAAGTACCCCCGGAGTCATAGCATGTGTAAATCGAGACGAAAGATCTCTCTCTCCCCCGCCTGCTTGCGAGGGGGAGGGGCAGTTTACACACACACGCAGCTGCTGCATGCAGCAACGCACACACAGGGAGGAGATGGCAGAGAGAACGCACTCCCCTGAAAACTCCCCTTGAATTCCTCATGACTCAGAAAATGTAAAAGTTCACTTTTTGGAGATCCATAGAAAAAGGGTGAAAATGAAAAAAAGTATGCCACAGCATGGATTCGAACACGCGACCAACCGCATCCAGTGGCGAGCGTTAACGCAGTGAGCCACTGGACCTGAGTACTCAAACATGCCTGCTTGTTCATCTTAGACACTCTGAATTCACTAAATGTACAACTTTTTCTCAATCAAAATGAACAAATGAGACATGAAATAACATCTACAGATCAAGACGAAGCGAATAGAAGCGGTCCCAGCCTCGTAGCTGTGATCGCAGGAAAATGCTGTTACAAAGATTTCTCAGTATATCTCCGGGACATTTCCCTGGCTTTACCACCGTCACAATGGACAAACGAGACATGAAATAACATCAACAGATCAAGACGAAGCGAATGGAAGTACCCCCGGAGTCATAGCATGTGTAAATCGAGACGAAAGATCTCTCTCTCCCCCGCCTGCTTGCGAGGGGGAGGGGCAGTTTACACACACACGCAGCTGCTGCATGCAGCAACGCACACACAGGGAGGAGATGGCAGAGAGAACGCACTCCCCTGAAAACTCCCCTTGAATTCCTCATGACTCAGAAAATGTAAAAGTTCACTTTTTGGAGATCCATAGAAAAAGGGTGAAAATGAAAAAAAGTATGCCACAGCATGGATTCGAACACGCGACCAACCGCATCCAGTGGCGAGCGTTAACGCAGTGAGCCACTGGACCTGAGTACTCAAACATGCCTGCTTGTTCATCTTAGACACTCTGAATTCACTAAATGTACAACTTTTTCTCAATCAAAATGAACAAATGAGACATGAAATAACATCTACAGATCAAGACGAAGCGAATAGAAGCGGTCCCAGCCTCGTAGCTGTGATCGCAGGAAAATGCTGTTACAAAGATTTCTCAGTATATCTCCGGGACATTTCCCTGGCTTTACCACCGTCACAATGGACAAACGAGACATGAAATAACATCAACAGATCAAGACGAAGCGAATGGAAGTACCCCCGGAGTCATAGCATGTGTAAATCGAGACGAAAGATCTCTCTCTCCCCCGCCTGCTTGCGAGGGGGAGGGGCAGTTTACACACACACGCAGCTGCTGCATGCAGCAACGCACACACAGGGAGGAGATGGCAGAGAGAACGCACTCCCCTGAAAACTCCCCTTGAATTCCTCATGACTCAGAAAATGTAAAAGTTCACTTTTTGGAGATCCATAGAAAAAGGGTGAAAATGAAAAAAAGTATGCCACAGCATGGATTTGAACACGAGACCAACCGCATCCAGGGGCGAGCGTTAACGCAGTGAGCCACTGGACCTGAGTACTGAAACATGCCTGCTTGTGCAGCTTAGACACTCTGAATTCACTAAATGTACAACTTTTTCTCCATCAAAATGAACAAATGAGACATGAAATAACATCTACAGATCAAGACGAAGCGAATAGAAGCGGTCCCAGCCTCGTAGCTGTGAACAGCTGTGATCGCAGGAAAATGCATTACAAAGATTTCTCAGTATATCTCCGGGACATTTCCCTGGCTTTACCACCGTCATAATGGACAAACGAGACATGAAATAACATCAACAGATCAAGACGAAGCGAATGGAAGTACCCCCGGAGTCATAGCATGTGTAAATCGAGACGAAAGATCTCTCTCTCCCCCGCCTGCTTGCGAGGGGGAGGGGCAGTTTACACACACACGCAGCTGCTGCATGCAGCAACGCACACACAGGGAGGAGATGGCAGAGAGAACGCACTCCCCTGAAAACTCCCCTTGAATTCCTCATGACTCAGAAAATGTAAAAGTTCACTTTTTGGAGATCCATAGAAAAAGGGTGAAAATGAAAAAAAGTATGCCACAGCATGGATTCGAACACGCGACCAACCGCATCCAGTGGCGAGCGTTAACGCAGTGAGCCACTGGACCTGAGTACTCAAACATGCCTGCTTGTTCATCTTAGACACTCTGAATTCACTAAATGTACAACTTTTTCTCAATCAAAATGAACAAATGAGACATGAAATAACATCTACAGATCAAGACGAAGCGAATAGAAGCGGTCCCAGCCTCGTAGCTGTGATCGCAGGAAAATGCTGTTACAAAGATTTCTCAGTATATCTCCGGGACATTTCCCTGGCTTTACCACCGTCACAATGGACAAACGAGACATGAAATAACATCAACAGATCAAGACGAAGCGAATGGAAGTACCCCCGGAGTCATAGCATGTGTAAATCGAGACGAAAGATCTCTCTCTCCCCCGCCTGCTTGCGAGGGGGAGGGGCAGTTTACACACACACGCAGCTGCTGCATGCAGCAACGCACACACAGGGAGGAGATGGCAGAGAGAACGCACTCCCCTGAAAACTCCCCTTGAATTCCTCATGACTCAGAAAATGTAAAAGTTCACTTTTTGGAGATCCATAGAAAAAGGGTGAAAATGAAAAAAAGTATGCCACAGCATGGATTCGAAAACGCGACCAACCGCATCCAGTGGCGAGCGTTAACGCAGTGAGCCACTGGACCTGAGTACTCAAACATGCCTGCTTGTTCATCTTAGACACTCTGAATTCACTAAATGTACAACTTTTTCTCAATCAAAATGAACAAATGAGACATGAAATAACATCTACAGATCAAGACGAAGCGAATAGAAGCGGTCCCAGCCTCGTAGCTGTGATCGCAGGAAAATGCTGTTACAAAGATTTCTCAGTATATCTCCGGGACATTTCCCTGGCTTTACCACCGTCACAATGGACACACGAGACATGAAATAACATCAACAGATCAAGACGAAGCGAATGGAAGTACCCCCGGAGTCATAGCATGTGTAAATCGAGACGAAAGATCTCTCTCTCCCCCGCCTGCTTGCGAGGGGGAGGGGCAGTTTACACACACACGCAGCTGCTGCATGCAGCAACGCACACACAGGGAGGAGATGGCAGAGAGAACGCACTCCCCTGAAAACTCCCCTTGAATTCCTCATGACTCAGAAAATGTAAAAGTTCACTTTTTGGAGATCCATAGAAAAAGGGTGAAAATGAAAAAAAGTATGCCACAGCATGGATTTGAACACGAGACCAACCGCATCCAGGGGCGAGCGTTAACGCAGTGAGCCACTGGACCTGAGTACTGAAACATGCCTGCTTGTGCAGCTTAGACACTCTGAATTCACTAAATGTACAACTTTTTCTCCATCAAAATGAACAAATGAGACATGAAATAACATCTACAGATCAAGACGAAGCGAATAGAAGCGGTCCCAGCCTCGTAGCTGTGAACAGCTGTGATCGCAGGAAAATGCATTACAAAGATTTCTCAGTATATCTCCGGGACATTTCCCTGGCTTTACCACCGTCATAATGGACAAACGAGACATGAAATAACATCAACAGATCAAGACGAAGCGAATGGAAGTACCCCCGGAGTCATAGCATGTGTAAATCGAGACGAAAGATCTCTCTCTCCCCCGCCTGCTTGCGAGGGGGAGGGGCAGTTTACACACACACGCAGCTGCTGCATGCAGCAACGCACACACAGGGAGGAGATGGCAGAGAGAACGCACTCCCCTGAAAACTCCCCTTGAATTCCTCATGACTCAGAAAATGTAAAAGTTCACTTTTTGGAGATCCATAGAAAAAGGGTGAAAATGAAAAAAAGTATGCCACAGCATGGATTCGAACACGCGACCAACCGCATCCAGTGGCGAGCGTTAACGCAGTGAGCCACTGGACCTGAGTACTCAAACATGCCTGCTTGTTCATCTTAGACACTCTGAATTCACTAAATGTACAACTTTTTCTCAATCAAAATGAACAAATGAGACATGAAATAACATCTACAGATCAAGACGAAGCGAATAGAAGTGGTCCCAGCCTCGTAGCTGTGATCGCAGGAAAATGCTGTTACAAAGATTTCTCAGTATATCTCCGGGACATTTCCCTGGCTTTACCACCGTCACAATGGACAAACGAGACATGAAATAACATCAACAGATCAAGACGAAGCGAATGGAAGTACCCCCGGAGTCATAGCATGTGTAAATCGAGACGAAAGATCTCTCTCTCCCCCGCCTGCTTGCGAGGGGGAGGGGCAGTTTACACACACACGCAGCTGCTGCATGCAGCAACGCACACACAGGGAGGAGATGGCAGAGAGAACGCACTCCCCTGAAAACTCCCCTTGAATTCCTCCAGACTCAGAAAATGTAAAAGTTCACTTTTTGGAGATCAATAGAAAAAGGGTGAAAATGATTTTTTTTTTGCCACAGCATGGATTCGAACACGCGACCATCCGCATCAAGGGGAGAGCGTTAACGCAGTGAGCCACTGGACCTGAGTACTCAAACATGCCTACTTGTGCAGCTTAGAAACTCTGAATTCACTAAATGTACAACTTTTTTTCCATCAAAATGAACAAATGAGACATGAAATAACATCTACAGATCAAGACGAAGCGAATGGAAGCGGTCCCAGCCTCGTAGCTGTGAACAGCTGTGATCGCAGGAAAATGCTGTTACAAAGATTTCTCAGTATATCTCCGGGACATTTCCCTGGCTTTACCACCGTCACAATGGACAAACGAGACATGAAATAACATAAACAGATCAAGACGAAGCAAATGGAAGTACCCCCGGAGTCATAGCATGTGTAAATCGAGACGAAAGATCTCTCTCTCCCCCGCCTGCTTGCGAGGGGGAGGGGCAGTTTACACACACACGCAGCTGCTGCATGCAGCAACGGACACACAGGGAGGAGATGGCAGAGAGAACGCACTCCCCTGAAAACTCCCCTTGAATTCCTCCAGACTCAGAAAATGTAAAAGTTCACTTTTTGGAGATCCATAGAAAAAGGGTGAAAATGAAAAAAAGTATGCCACAGCATGGATTCGAACACGAGACCAACCGCATCCAGGGGCGAGCGTTAACGCAGTGAGCCACTGGACCTGAGTACTCAAACATGCCTGCTTGTGCATCTTAGACACTCTGAATTCAGTAAATGTACAACTTTTTCTCAATCAAAATGAACAAATGAGACATGAAATAACATATACAGATCAAGACGAAGCGAATGGAAGCGGTGCCAGCCTCGTAGCTGTGAACAGCTGTGATTGCAGGAAAATGCTGTTACAAAGATTTCTCAGTATATCTCCGGGACTTTTCCCTGGCTTTACCACCGTCACAATGGACAAACGAGACATGAAATAACATCAACAGATCAAGACGAACGGAATAGAAGTACCCCCGGAGTCATAGCATGTGTAAATCGAGACGACAGATCTCTCTCTCCCCCGCCTGCTTGCGAGGGGGAGGGGCAGTTTACACACACACGCAGCTGCTGCATGCAGCAACGCACACACAGGGAGGAGATGGCAGAGAAAACCCACTGCCCTGAAAACTCCCCTTGAATTCCTCCAGACTCAGAAAATGTAAAAGTTCACTTTTTGGAGATCCATAGAAAAAGGGTGAAAATGATTTTTTTTCTGCCACAGCATGGATTCGAACACGCGACCAACCGCATCCAGGGGCGAGCGTTAACGCAGTGAGCCACTGGACCTTAGTACTCAAACATGCCTGCTTGTGCAGCTTAGACACTCTGAATTCACTAAATGTACAACTTTTTCTCCATCAAAATGAACAAATGAGACATGAAATAACATCTACAGATCAAGACGAAGCGAATGGAAGCGGTCCCAGCCTCGTAGCTGTGAACAGCTGTGATCGCAGGAAAATGCTGTTATAAAGATGTATCAGTATATCTCCGGGATATTTCCCTGGCTTTACCAGCGTCCAAATGGACAAACGAGACATGAAATAACATCAACAGATCAAGACGAAGCGAATGGAAGTACCCCCGGAGTCATAGCATGTGTAAATCGAGACGAAAGATCTCTCTCTCCCCCGCCTGCTTGTGAGGGGGAGGGGCAGTTTACACACACACGCAGCTGCTGCATGCAGCAACGCACACACAGGGAGGAGATGGCAGAGAGAACGCACTCCCCTGAAAACTCCCCTTGAATTCCTCCAGACTCAGAAAATGTAAAAGTTCACTTTTTGGAGATCCATAGAAAAAGGGTGAAAATGAAAAAAAGTATGCCACAGCATGGATTCGAACACGCGACCAACCGCATCCAGGGGCGAGCGTTAATCCAGTGAGCCACTGGACCTGAGTACTCAAACATGCCTGCTTGTGCACCTTAGACACTCTTAATTCACTAAATGTACAACTTTTTCTCCATCAAAATGAACAAATGAGACATGAAATAACATCTACAGATCAAGACGAAGCGAATAGAAGCGGTCCCAGCCTCGTAGCTGTGATCGCAGGAAAATGCTGTTACAAAGATTTCTCAGTATATCTCCGGGACATTTCCCTGGCTTTACCACCGTCACAATGGACAAACGAGACATGAAATAACATCAACAGATCAAGACGAAGCGAATGGAAGTACCCCCGGAGTCATAGCATGTGTAAATCGAGACGAAAGATCTCTCTCTCCCCCGCCTGCTTGCGAGGGGGAGGGGCAGTTTACACACACACGCAGCTGCTGCATGCAGCAACGCACACACAGGGAGGAGATGGCAGAGAGAACGCACTCCCCTGAAAACTCCCCTTGAATTCCTCATGACTCAGAAAATGTAAAAGTTCACTTTTTGGAGATCCATAGAAAAAGGGTGAAAATGATTTTTTTTTTGCCACAGCATGGATTCGAACACGCGACCAACCGCATCCAGGGGCGAGCATTAACGCAGTGACCTGAGTACTCAAACATGCCTGCTTGTGCATCTTAGACACTCTGAATTCACTAAATGTACAACTTTTTCTCAATCAAAATGAACAAATGAGACATGAAATAACATCTACAGATCAAGACGAAGCGAATGGAAGCGGTCCCAGCCTCGTAGCTGTGAACAGCTGTGATTGCAGGACAATGCTGTTACAAAGATTTCTCAGTATATCTCCGGGACTTTTCCCTGGCTTTACCACTGTTACAATGGACACACGAGACATGAAATAACATCAACAGATCAAGACGAAGCGAATGGAAGTACCCCCGGAGTCATAGCATGTGTTAATCGAGACGAAAGATCTCTCTCTCCCCCGCCTGCTTGCGAGGGGGAGGGGCAGTTTACACACACACGCAGCTGCTGCATGCAGCAACGCACACACAGGGAGGAGATGGCAGAGAGAACGCACTCCCCTGAAGACTCCCCTTGAATTCCTCCAGACTCAGAAAATGTAAAAGTTCACTTTTTGGAGATCCATAGAAAAAGGGTGAAAATGATTTTTTTTTTGCCACAGCATGGATTCGAACACGCGACCAACCGCATCCAGGGGCGAGCGTTAACGCAGTGAGCCACTGGACCTGAGTACTCAAACATGCCTGCTTGTGCATCTTAGACACTCTGAATTCACTAAATGTACAACTTTTTCTCAATCAAAATGAACAAATGAGACATGAAATAACATCTACAGATCAAGACGAAGCGAATGGAAGCGGTCCCAGCCTCGTAGCTGTGAACAGCTGTGATTGCAGGAAAATGCTGTTACAAAGATTTCTCAGTATATCTCCGGGACTTTTCCCTGGCTTTACCACCGTCACAATGGACAAACGAGACATGAAATAACATCAACAGATCAAGACGAAGCGAATGGAAGTACCCCCGGAGTCATAGCATGTGTAAATCGAGACGAAAGATCTCTCTCTCCCCCGCCTGCTTGCGAGGGGGAGGGGCAGTTTACACACACACGCAGCTGCTGCATGCAGCAACGCACACACAGGGAGGAGATGGCAGAGAGAACGCACTCCCCTGAAAACTCCCCTTGAATTCCTCCAGACTCAGAAAATGTAAAAGTTCACTTCTTGGAGATCCATAGAAAAAGGGTGAAAATGAAAAAAAGTATGCCACAGCATGGATTCGAACACGAGACCAACCGCATCCAGGGGCGAGCGTTAACGCAGTGAGCCACTGGACCTGAGTACTCAAACATGCCTGCTTGTGCAGCTTAGACACTCTGAATTCACTAAATGTACAACTTTTTCTCCATCAAAATGAACAAATGAGACATGAAATAACATCTACAGATCAAGACGAAGCGAATGGAAGCGGTCCCAGCCTCGTAGCTGTGAACAGCTGTGATCGCAGGAAAATGCTGTTATAAAGATTTATCAGTATATCTCCGGGATATTTCCCTGGCTTTACCACCGTCCAAAATGGACAAACGAGACATGAAATAACATCAACAGATCAAGACAAAGCGAATGGAAATACCCCCGGAGTCATAGCATGTGTAAATCGAGACGAAAGATCTCTCTCTCCCCCGCCTGCTTGCGAGGGGGAGGGGCAGTTTACACACACACGCAGCTGCTGCATGCAGCAACGCACACACAGGGAGGAGATGGCAGAGAGAACGCACTCCCCTGAAAACTCCCCTTGAATTCCTCCAGACTCAGAAAATGTAAAAGTTCACTTTTTGGAGATCCATAGAAAAAGGGTGAAAATGAAAAAAAGTATGCCACAGCATGGATTCGAACACGAGACCAACCGCATCCAGGGGCGAGCGTTAACGCAGTGAGCCACTGGACCTGAGTACTCAAACATGCCTGCTTGTGCAGCTTAGACACTCTGAATTCACTAAATGTACAACTTTTTCTCCATCAAAATGAACAAATGAGACATGAAATAACATCTACAGATCCAGACGAAGCGAATGGAAGCGGTCCCAGCCTCGTAGCTGTGAACAGCTGTGATTGCAGGAAAATGCTGTTACAAAGATTTCTCAGTATATCTCCGGGACTTTTCCCTGGCTTTACCACCGTCACAATGGACAAACGAGACATGAAATAACATCAACAGATCAAGACGAAGCGAATGGAAGTACCCCCGGAGTCATAGCATGTGTAAATCGAGACGAAAGATCTCTCTCTCCCCCGCATGCTTGCGAGGGGGGGGGGCAGTTTACACACACACGCAGCTGCTGCATGCAGCAACGCACACACAGGGAGGAGATGGCAGAGAGAACGCACTCCCCTGAAAACTCCCCTTGAATTCCTCCAGACTCAGAAAATGTAAAAGTTCACTTTTTGGAGATCCATAGAAAAAGGGTGAACATTAATTTTGTTTTGCCACAGCATGGATTCGAACACACGACCAACCGCATACAGGGGCGAGCGTTAACGCAGTGAGCCACTGGACCTGAGTACTCAAACATGCCTGCTTGTGCATCTTAGACACTCTGAATTCACTAAATGTACAACTTTTTCTCAATCAAAATGAACAAATGAGACATGAAATAACATCTACAGATCAAGACGAAGCGAATGGAAGCGGTCCCAGCCTCGTAGCTGTGAACAGCTGTGATTGCAGGAAAATGCTGCTACAAAGATTTCTCAGTATATCTCCGGGACTTTTCCCTGGCTTTACCACCGTTACAATGGACAAACGAGACATGAAATAACATCAACAGATCAAGACGAAGCGAATGGAAGTACCCCCGGAGTCATAGCATGTGTACATCGAGACGAAAGATCTCTCTCTCCCCCGCCTGCTTGCGAGGGGGAGGGGCAGTTTACACACACACGCAGCTGCTGCAGGCAGCAACGCACACACAGGGAGGAGATGGCAGAGAGAACGCACTCCCCTGAAAACTCCCCTTGAATTCCTCCAGACTCAGAAAATGTAAAAGTTCACTTTTTGGAGATCCATAGAAAAAGGGTGAAAATGAAAAAAAGTATGCCTCAGCATGGATTCGAACACGAGACCAACCGCATCCAGGGGCGAGCATTAACGCAGTGAGCCACTGGACCTGAGTACCAAACATGCCTGCTTGTGCATCTTAGACACTCTGAATTCACTAAATGTACAACTTTTTCTCAATCAAAATGAACAAATGAGACATGAAATAACATCTACAGATCAAAACGAAGCGAATGGAGGCGGTCCCAGCCTCGTAGCTGTGAACAGCTGTGATTGCGGGAAAATGCTGTTACAAAGATTTCTCAGTATATCTCCGGGACTTTTCACTGGCTTTACCACCGTCACAATGGACAAACGAGACATGAAATAACATCAACAGATCAAGACGAAGCGAATGGAAGTACCCCCGGAGTCATAGCATGTGTAAATCGAGACGACAGATCTCTCTCTCCCCCGCCTGCTTGCGAGGGGGAGGGGCAGTTTACACACACACGCAGCTGCTGCAGGCAGCAACGCACACACAGGGAGGAGATGGCAGAGAGAACGCACTCCCCTGAAAACTCCCCTTGAATTCCTCCAGACTCAGAAAATGTAAAAGTTCACTTTTTGGAGATCCATAGAAAAAGGGTGAAAATGAAAAAAAGTATGCCACAGCATGGATTCGAACACGCGACCAACCGCATCCAGGGGCGAGCGTTAACGCAGTGAGCCACTGGACCTGAGTACTCAAACATGCCTGCTTGTGCAGCTTAGACACTCTGAATTCACTAAATGTACAACTTTTTCTCCATCAAAATGAACAAATGAGACATGAAATAACATCTACAGATCAAGACGAAGCGAATGGAAGCGGTCCCAGCCTCGTAGCTGTGAACAGCTGTGATCGCAGGAAAATGCTGTTATAAAGATTTATCAGTATATCTCCGGGATATTTCCCTGGCTTTACCAGCGTCCAAATGGACAAACAAGACATGAAATAACATCAACAGATCAAGACGAAGCGAATGGAAGTACCCCCGGAGTCATAGCATGTGTAAATCGAGACGAAAGATCTCTCTCTCCCCCGCCTGCTTGTGAGGGGGAGGGGCAGTTTACACACACACGCAGCTGCTGCATGCAGCAACGCACACACAGGGAGGAGATGGCAGAGAGAACGCACTCCCCTGAAAACTCCCCTTGAATTCCTCCAGACTCAGAAAATGTAAAAGTTCACTTTTTGGAGATCCATAGAAAAAGGGTGAAAATGAAAAAAAGTATGCCACAGCATGGATTCGAACACGCGACCAACCGCATCCAGGGGCGAGCGTTAATCCAGTGAGCCACTGGACCTGAGTACTCAAACATGCCTGCTTGTGCACCTTAGACACTCTTAATTCTCTAAATGTACAACTTTTTCTCCATCAAAATGAACAAATGAGACATGAAATAACATCTACAGATCAATACGAAGCGAATAGAAGCGGTCCCAGCCTCGTAGCTGTGATCGCAGGAAAATGCTGTTACAAAGATTTCTCAGTATATCTCCGGGACATTTCCCTGGCTTTACCACCGTCACAATGGACAAACGAGACATGAAATAACATCAACAGATCAAGACGAAGCGAATGGAAGTACCCCCGGAGTCATAGCATGTGTAAATCGAGACGAAAGATCTCTCTCTCCCCCGCCTGCTTGCGAGGGGGAGGGGCAGTTTACACACACACGCAGCTGCTGCATGCAGCAACGCACACACAGGGAGGAGATGGCAGAGAGAACGCACTCCCCTGAAAACTCCCCTTGAATTCCTCCAGACTCAGAAAATGTAAAAGTTCACTTTTTGGAGATCAATAGAAAAAGGGTGAAAATGATTTTTTTTTTGCCACAGCATGGATTCGAACACGCGACCATCCGCATCAAGGGGAGAGCGTTAACGCAGTGAGCCACTGGACCTGAGTACTCAAACATGCCTACTTGTGCAGCTTAGACACTCTAAATTCACTAAATGTACAACTTTCTCTCCATCAAAATGAACAAATGAGACATGAAATAACATCTACAGATCAAGACGAAGTGAATGGAAGCGGTCCCAGCCTCGTAGCTGTGAACAGCTGTGATCGCAGGAAAATGCTGTTCCAAAGATTTCTCAGTATATCTCCGGGACTTTTCCCTGGCTTTACCACCGTCACAATGGACAAACGAGACATGAAATAACATCAACAGATCAAGACGAAGCGAATGGAAGTACCCCCGGAGTCATAGCATGTGTAAATCGAGACGACAGATCTCTCTCTCCCCCGCCTGCTTGCGAGGGGGAGGGGCAGTTTACACACACACGCAGCTGCTGCATGCAGCAACGCACACACAGTGAGGAGATGGCAGAGAGAACGCACTCCCCTGAAAACTCCCCTTGAATTCCTCCAGACTCAGAAAATGTAAAAGTTCACTTTTTGGAGATCCATAGAAAAAGGGGTGAAAATCAAAAAAAGTATGCCACAGCATGGATTCGAACACGCGACCAACCGCATCCAGGGGCGAGCGTTAACGCAGTGAGCCACTGGACCTGAGTACTCTAACATGCCTGCTTGTGCAGCTTAGACACTCTGAATTCACTAAATGTACAACTTGTTCTCCATCAAAATGAACAAATGAGACATGAAATAACATCTACAGATCAAGACGAAGCGAATGGAAGCGGTCCCAGCCTCGTAGCTGTGAACAGCTGTGATTGCAGGAAAATGCTGTTACAAAGATTTCTCAGTATATCTCCGGGACTTTTCCCTGGCTTTACCACCATCACAATGGACAAACGAGACATGAAATAACATCAACAGATCAAGACGAAGCGAATGGAAGTACCCCCGGAGTCATAGCATGTGTAAATCGAGACGAAAGATCTCTCTCTCCCCCGCCTGCTTGCGAGGGGGAGGGGCAGTTTACACACACACGCAGCTGCTGCATGCAGCAACGCACACACAGGGAGGAGATGGCAGAGAGAACGCACTCCCCTGAAAACTCCCCTTGAATTCCTCCAGACTCAGAAAATGTAAAAGTTCACTTTTTGGAGATCCATAGAAAAAGGGTGAAAATGAAAAAAAGCATGCCACAGCATGGATTCGAACACGCGACCAACGGCATCCAGGGGCGAGCGTTAACGCAGTGAGCCACTGGACCTGAGTACTCAAACATGCCTGCTTGTGCAGCTTAGACACTCTGAATTCACTAAATGTACAACTTTTTCTCCATCAAAATGAACACATGAGACATGAAATAACATCTACAGATCAAGACGAAGCGAATAGAAGCAGTCCCAGCCTCGTAGCTGTGAACAGCTGTGATCGCAGGAAAATGCTGTTACAAAGATTTCTCAGTATATCTCCGGGACATTTCCCTGGCTTTACCACCGTCACAATGGACAAACGAGACATGAAATACACACAGGGAAGAGATGGCAGAGAGAACGCACTCCCCTGAAAACTCCCCTTGAATTCCTCCAGACTCAGAAAATGTAAAAGTTCACTTTTTGGAGATCCATAGAAAAAGGGTGAAAATGAAAAAAAGTATGCCACAGCATGGATTTGAACACGCGACCAACCGCATCCACGGGCGAGCGTTAACGCAGTGAGCCACTGGACCTGAGTACTCAAACATGCCTACTTGTGCAGCTTAGACACTCTGAATTCACTAAATGTACAACTTTTTCTCCATCAAAATGAACAAATTATACATGAAATAACATCTACAGATCAATACGAAGCGAATGGAAGCGGTCCCAGCCTCGTAGCTGTGAACAGCTGTGATCGCAGGAAAATGCTGTTTCAAAGATTTCTCAGTATATCTCCGGGACATTTCCCTGGCTTTACCACCGTCACAATGGACAAACGAGACATGAAATAACATCAACAGATCAAGACGAAGCGAATGGAAGTACCCCCGGAGTCATAGCATGTGTAAATCGAGACGAAAGATCTCTCTCTCCCCCGCCTGCTTGCGAGGGGGAGGGGCAGTTTACACACACACGCAGCTGCTGCATGCAGCAACGCACACACAGGGAGGAGATGGCAGAGAGAACGCACTCCCCTGAAAACTCCCCTTGAATTCCTCCAGACTCAGAAAATGTAAAAGTTCACTTTTTGGAGATCCATAGAAAAAGGGTGAAAATGAAAAAAAGTATGCCACAGCATGGATTTGAACACGCGACCAACCGCATCCAGGGGCGAGCGTTAACGCAGTGAGCCACTGGACCTGAGTACTCAAACATGCCTACTTGTGCAGCTTAGACACTCTGAATTCACTAAATGTACAACTTTTCTCCATCAAAATGAACAAATGAGACATGAAATAACATCTACAGATCAAGACGAAGCGAATGGAAGCGGTCCCAGCCTCGTAGCTGTGAACAGCTGTGATCGCAGGAAAATGCTGTTATAAAGATTTATCAGTATATCTCCGGGATATTTCCCTGGCTTTACCACCGTCCAAATGGACAAACGAGACATGAAATAACATCAACAGATCAAGACGAAGCGAATGGAAGTACCCCCGGAGTCATAGCATGTGTAAATCGAGACGAAACATCTCTCTCTCCCCCGCCTGCTTGCGAAGGGGAGGGGCAGTTTACACACACACGCAGCTGCTGCATGCAGCAATGCACACACAGGGAGGAGATGGCAGAGAGAACGCACTCCCCTGAAAACTCCCCTTGAATTCCTCCAGACTCAGAAAATGTAAAAGTTCACTTTTTGGAGATCCATAGAAAAAGGGTGAAAATGAAAAAAACAATGCCACAGCATGGATGCGAACACGTGACCAACCGCATCCAGGGGCGAGCGTTAACGCAGTGAGCCACTGGACCTGAGTACTCAAACATGCCTGCTTGTGCATCTTAGACACTCTGAATTCACTAAATGTACAACTTTTTCTCAATCAAAATGAACAAATGAGACATGAAATAACATCTACAGATCAAGACGAAGCGAATGGAAGCGGTCCCAGCCTCGTAGCTGCGAACAGCTGTGATCGCAGGAAAATGCTGTTACAAAGATTTCTCAGTATATCTCCGGGACATTTCCCTGGCTTTCCCACCGTCACAATGGACAAACGAGACATGAAATAACATCAACAGATCAAGACGAAGCGAATGGAAGTACCCCCGGAGTCATAGCATGTGTAAATCGAGACGAAACATATCTCTCTCCCCCGCCTGCTTGCGAAGGGGAGGGGCAGTTTACACACACACACGCAGCTGCTGCATGCAGCAACGCACACACAGGGAGGAGATAGCAGAGAGAATGCACTCCCCTGAAAACTCCCCTTGAATTCCTCCAGACTCAGAAAATGTAAAAGTTCACTTTTTGGAGATCCATAGAAAAAGGGTGAAAATGGAAAAAAGTATTCGAAAATAGTGCCTCATAAGGCGGGTAGAGTCCCTTGAAAACTCCCCTTGAATTCCTCAAGACTCAGAAAAAGTCAAAGTTGACTTTTTGGAGATCCATAGAAAAAGGGTGAAAATGAAAAAAAGAATGCCACAGCATGGATTCGAACACGCGACCAACCGCATCCAGGGGCGAGCATTAACGCAGTGAGCCACTGGACCTGAGTACTCAAACATGCCTACTTTTGCATCTTAGAAACTCTGAATTCACTAAATGTACAACTTTTTCTCCATCAAAATGAACAAATGAGACATGAAATAACATCTACAGATCAAGACGAAGCGAATGGAAGCGGTCCCAGCCTCGTAGCTGCGAACAGCTGTGATCGCAGGAAAATGCTGTTACAAAGATTTCTCAGTATATCTCCGGGACATTTCCCTGGCTTTCCCACCGTCACAATGGACAAACGAGACATGAAATAACATCAACAGATCAAGACGAAGCGAATGGAAGTACCCCCGGAGTCATAGCATGTGTAAATCAAGATGAAACATCTCTCTCTCCCCCGCCTGCTTGCGAAGGGGAGGGGCAGTTTACACACACACACGCAGCTGCTGCATGCAGCAACGCACACACAGGGAGGATATAGCAGAGAGAATGCACTCCCCTGAAAACTCCCCTTGAATTCCTCCAGACTCAGAAAATGTAAAAGTTCACTTTTTGGAGATCCATAGAAAAAGGGTGAAAATGCTAAAAAGTATTCGAAAATAGTGCCTCATAAGGCGGGTAGAGTCCCTTGAAAACTCCCCTTGAATTCCTCCAGACTCAGAAAAAGTCAAAGTTGACTTTTTGGAGATCCATAGAAAAAGGGTGAAAATGAAAAAAAGTATGCCACAGCATGGACTCGAATACTCGACCAACCGCATCCAGGGGTGAGCGTTAACGCAGTGAGCCACTGGACCTGAGTACTCAAACACGCCTACTTGTGCATCTTAGACACTGTGAATTCACTAAATGTACAACTTTTTCTCCATCAAAATGAACAAATGAGACATTAAATAACATCTACAGATCAAGACGAAGCGAATGGAAGCGGTCCCAGCCTCGTAGCTGTGAACAGCTGTGATCGCAGGAAAATGCTGTTACAAAGATTTCTCAGTATATATCCGGGACATTTCCCTGGCTTTCCCACCGTCACAATGGACAAACGAGACATGAAATAACATCAACAGATCAAGACGAAGCGAATGGAGGTACCCCCGGAGTCATAGCATGTGTAAATCGAGACGAAACATCTCTCTCTCCCCCGCCTGCTTGCGAGGGGGAGGGGCAGTTTACACACACACGCAGCTGCTGCATGCAGCAACACACACACAGGGAGGTGATGGCAGAGAGAACGCACTCCCTTGAAAACTCCCCTTGAATTCCTCCAGACTCAGAAAAATGTAAAAGATCACTTTTTGGAGATCCATAGAAAAAGGGTGAAAATGAAAAAAAGAATGCCACAGCATGGATTCGAACACGCGACCAACCGCATCCAGGGGCGAGCATTAACGCAGTGAGCCACTGGACCTGAGTACTCAAACATGCCTACTTTTGCATCTTAGAAACTCTGAATTCACTAAATGTACAACTTTTTCTCCATCAAAATGAACAACTGAGACATTAAATAACATCTACAGATCAAGACGAAACGAATGGAAGCGGTCCCAGCCCCGTAGCTGTGAACAGCTGTGATCGCAGGAAAATACTGTTACAAAGATTTCTCAGTATATCTCCGGGACATTTCCCTGGCTTTCCCACCGTCACAATGGACAAACGAGACATTAAATAACATCAACAAATCAAGACGAAGCGAATGGAGGTACCCCCGGAGTCATAGCATGTGTAAATCGAGATGAAACATCTCTCTCTCCCCCGCCTGCTTGCGAAGGGGAGGGGCAGTTTACACACACACGCAGCTGCTGCATGGAGCAACGCACACACAGGGAGGAGATGGCAGAGAGAACGCACTCCCCTGAAAACTCCCCTTGAATTCCTCCAGACTCAGAAAATGTAAAAGTTCACTTTTTGGAGATCCATAGAAAAAGGGTGAAAATGGAAAAAAGTATTCGAAAATAGTGCCTCATAAGGCGGTTAAAGTCCCTTGAAAACTCCCCTTGAATTCCTCCAGACTCAGAAAATGTAAAAGATCACTTTTTGGAGATCCACAGAAAAAGGGTGAACATGAAAAAAGGTATGCCACAGCATGGATTCGAACACGCGACCAACCGCATCCAGGGGCGAGCATTAACGCAGTGAGCCACTGTACCTGAGTACTCAAACATGCCTACTTTTGCATCTTAGAAACTCTGAATTCACTAAATGTACAACTTTTTCTCCATCAAAATGAACAACTGAGACATTAAATAACATCTACAGATCAAGACGAAGCGAATGGAAGCGGTCCCAGCCTCGTAGCTGTGAACAGCTGTGATCACAGGAAAATACTGTTACAAAGATTTCTCAGTATATCTCCGGGACATTTCCCTGGCTTTCCCACCGTCACAATGGACAAACGAGACATTAAATAACATCAACAGATCAAGACGAAGCGAATGGAGGTACCCCCGGAGTCATAGCATGTGTAAATCGAGATGAAACATCTCTCTCTCCCCCGCCTGCTTGCGAAGGGGAGGGGCAGTTTACACACACACGCAGCTGCTGCATGCAGCAATGCACACACAGGGAGGAGATGGCAGAGAGAACGCACTCCCCTGAAAACTCCCCTTGAATTCCTCCAGACTCAGAAAATGTAAAAGATCACTTTTTGGAGATCCATAGAAAAAGGGTGAAAATGAAAAAAAGTATGCCACAGCATGGATTCGAACACGCGACCAACCGCATCCAGGGGCGAGCATTAACGCAGTGAGCCACTGGACCTGAGTACTCAAACATGCCTACTTTTGCATCTTAGAAACTCTGAATTCACTAAATGTACAACTTTTTCTCCATCAAAATCAACAACTGAGACATTAAATAACATCTACAGATCAAGACGAAGCGAATGGAACCGGTCCCAGCCTCATAGCTGCGAACAGCTGTGATCGCAGGAAAATGCTGTTACAAAGATTTCTCAGTATATCTCCGGGACATTTCCCTGGCTTTCCCACCGTCACAATGGACAAACGAGACATGAAATAACATCAACAGATCAAGACAAAGCGAATGGAAGTACCCCCGGAGTCATAGCATGTGTAAATCGAGACGAAACATCTCTCTCTCCCCCGCCTGCTTGCGAGGGGGAGGGGCAGTTTACACACACACACAGCTGCTGCATGCAGCAACGCACACACAGGGAGGAGATGGCAGAGAGAACGCACTCCCCTGAAAACTCCCCTTGAATTCCTCCAGACTCAGAAAATGTAAAAGTTCACTTTTTGGAGATCCATAGAAAAAGGGTGAAAATGGAAAAAAATATTCGAAAATAGTGCCTCATAAGGCGGGTAGAGTCCCTTGAAAACTCCCCTTGAATTCCTCCAGACTCAGAAAATGTAAAAGTTCACTTTTTGGAGATCCAGAGAAAAAGGGTGAAAATGGAAAAAAGTATTCGAAAATAGTGCCTCATAAGGCGGGTAGAGTCCCTTGAAAACTCCCCTTGAATTCCTCCAGACTCAGAAAAAGTCAAAGTTGACTTTTTGGAGATCCATAGAAAAAGGGTGAAAATGAAAAAAAGTATGCCACAGCATGGATTCGAACACGCGACCAACCGCATCCAGGGACGAGCGTTAACGCAGTGAGCCACTGGACCTGAGTACTCAAACATGCCTACTTGTGCATCTTAGAAACTCTGAATTCACTAAATGTACAACTTTTTCTCCATCAAAATGAACAAATGAGACATTTAATAACATCTACAGATCAAGACGAAGTGAATGGAAGCGGTCCCAGCCTCGTAGCTGTGAACAGCTGTGATCGCAGGAAAATACTGTTACAAAGATTTCTCAGTATATCTCCGGGACATTTCCCTGGCTTTCCCACCGTCACAATGGACAAACGAGACATGAAATAACATCAACAGATCAAGACGAAGCGAATGGAGGTACCCCCGGAGTCATAGCATGTGTAAATCGAGACGAAACATCTCTCTCTCCCCCGCCTGCTTGCGAAGGGGAGGGGCAGTTTACACACACACGCAGCTGCTGCATGCAGCAACGCACACACAGGGAGGAGATGGCAGAGAGAACGCACTCCCCTGAAAACTCCCCTTGAATTCCTCCAGACTCAGAAAATGTAAAAGTTCACTTTTTGGAGATCCATAGAAAAAGGGTGAAAATGGAAAAAAGTATTCGAAAATAGTGCCTCATAAGGCGGGTAGAGTCCCTTGAAAACTCCCCTTGAATTCCTCCAGACTCAGAAAAAGTCAAAGTTGACTTTTTGGAGATCCATAGAAAAAGGGTGAAAATGAAAAAAGTATGCCACAGCATGGTGTTGCTGCATGCAGCAGCTGCGTGTGTGTGTAAACTGCCCCTCCCCCTCGCAAGCAGGCGGGGGAGAGAGAGATCTTTCGTCTCGATTTACACATGCTATGACTCCGGGGGTACTTCCATTCGCTTCGTCTTGATCTGTTGATGTTATTTCATGTCTCGTTTGTCCATTGTGACGGTGGTAAAGCCAGGGAAATATCCCGGAGATATACTGAGAAATCTTTATAAAAGCATTTTCCTGCGATCACAGCTGTTCACAGCTACGAGGCTGGGACCACTTACATTCGCTTCGTCTTGATCTGTAGATGTTATTTAATGTCTCATTTGTTCATTTTGATGGAGAAAAAGTTGTACATTTAGTGAATTCAGAGTGTCTAAGATGCACAAGTAGGCGTGTTTGAGTACTCAGGTCCAGTGGCTCACTGCGTTAACGCTCGCCCCTGGTTGCGGTTGGTCGAGTGTTCGAGTCCATGCTGTGGCATACTTTTTTTCATTTTCACCCTTTTTCTATGGATCTCCAAAAAGTCAACTTTGACTTTTTCTGAGTCTGGAGGAATTCAAGGGGAGTTTTCAAGGGACTCTACCCGCCTTATGAGGCACTATTTTCGAATACTTTTTTCCATTTTCACCCTTTTTCTATGGATCTCCAAAAAGTGAACTTTTACATTTTCTGACTCTGGAGGAATTCAAGGGGAGTTTTCAGGGGAGTGCATTCTCTCTGCCATCTCCTCCCTGTGTGTGCGTTGCTGCATGCAGCAGCTGCGTGTGTGTGTGTAAACTGCCCCTCCCCTTCGCAAGCAGGCGGGGGAGAGAGATATGTTTCGTCTCGATTTAAACATGCTATGACTCCGGGGGTACTTCCATTCGCTTCGTCTTGATCTGTTGATGTTATTTCATGTCTCGTTTGTCCATTGTGACGGTGGAAAAGCCAGGGAAATGTCCCGGAGATATACTGAGAAATCTTTGTAACAGCATTTTCCTGCGATCACAGCTGTTCGCAGCTACGAGGCTGGGACCGCTTCCATTCGCTTCGCCTTGATCTGTAGATGTTATTTCATGTCTCATTTGTTCATTTTGATGGAGAAAAAGTTGTACATTTAGTAAATTCAGAGTGTCTAAGATGCACAAGTAGGCATGTTTGAGTACTCTGGTCCAGTGGCTCACTGTGTTAATGCTCGCCCCTGGATGCGGTTGGTCGCGTGTTCGAATCCATGCTGTGGCATACTTTTTTTCATTTTCACCCTTTGGATCTCCAAAAAGTGAACTTTTACATTTTCTGAGTCTGGAGGAATTCAAGGGGAGTTTTCAGGGGAGTGCGTTCTCTCTGCCATCTCCTCCCTGTGTGTGCGTTGCTGCATGCAGCAGCTGCGTGTGTGTGTAAACTGCCCCTCCCCCTCGCAAGCAGGCGGGGGAGAGAGAGATCTGTCGTCTCGATTTACACATGCTATGACTCCGGGGGTACTTCCATTCGCTTCGTCTTGATCTGTTGATGTTATTTCATGTCTCGTTTGTCCATTGTGACGGTGGTAAAGCCAGGGAAAAGTCCCGGAGATATACTGAGAAATCTTTGGAACAGCATTTTCCTGCGATCACAGCTGTTCACAGCTACGAGGTTTGGGACCGCTTCCATTCGCTTTGTCTTGATCTGTAGATGTTATTTCATGTCTCATTTGTTCATTTTGATTGAGAAAAAGTTGTACATTTAGTGAATTCAGAGTGTCTAAGCTGCACAAGCAGGCATGTTTGAGTACTCAGGTCCAGTGGCTCACTGCGTTAACGCTCGCCCCTGGATGCGGTTGGTCGCGTGTTCGAATCCATGCTGTGGCAAAACAAAATTCATGTTCACCCTTTTTCTATGGATCTCCAAAAAGTGAACTTTTACATTTTCTGAGTCTGGAGGAATTCAAGGGGAGTTTTCAGGGGAGTGCGTTATCTCTGCCATCTCCTCCCTGTGTGTGCGTTGCTGCATGCAGCAGCTGCGTGTGTGTGTAAACTGCCCCTCCCCCTCGCAAGCAGGCGGGGGAGAGAGAGATCTTTCGTCTCGATTTACACATGCTATGACTCCGGGGGTACTTCCATTCGCTTCGTCTTGATCTGTTGATGTTATTTCATGTCTCGTTTGTCCATTGTGACGGTGGTAAAGCCAGGGAAAAGTCCCGGAGATATACTGAGAAATCTTTGTCACAGCATTTTCCTGCAATCACAGCTGTTCACAGCTACGAGGCTGGGACCGCTTCGTCTTGATCTGTAGATGTTATTTCATGTCTCATTTGTTCATTTTGATTGAGAAAAAGTTGTACATTTAGTGAATTCAGAGTGTCTAAGATGCACAAGCAGGCATGTTTGAGTACTCAGGTCCAGTGGCTCACTGCGTTAACGCTCGCCCCTGGATGCGGTTGGTCGCGTGTTCGAATCCATGCTGTGGCATACTTTTTTTCATTTTCACCCTTTTTCTATGGATCTCCAAAAAGTGAACTTTTACATTTTCTGAGTCTGGAGGAATTCAAGGGGAGTTTTCAGGGGAGTGCGTTCTCTCTGCCATCTCCTCCCTGTGTGTGCGTTGCTGCATGCAGCAGCTGCGTGTGTGTGTAAACTGCCCCTCCCCCTCGCAAGCAGGCGGGGGAGAGAGAGATCTTTCGTCTTGATTTACACATGCTATGACTCCGGGGGTACTTCCATTCGCTTCGTCTTGATCTGTTGATGTTATTTCATGTCTCGTTTGTCCATTGTGACGGTGGTAAAGCCAGGGAAATGTCCCGGAGATATACTGAGAAATCTTTGTAACAGCATTTTCCTGCGATCACAGCTGTTCACAGCTACGAGGCTGGGACCGCTTCTATTCGCTTCGTCTTGATCTGTAGATGTTATTTCATGTCTCATTTGTTCATTTTGATGGAGAAAAAGTTGTACATTTAGTGAATTCAGAGTGTCTAAGCTGCACAAGCAGGCATGTTTGAGTACTCAGGTCCAGTGGCTCACTGCGTTAACGCTCGCCCCTGGATGCGGTTGGTCGCGTGTTTGAATCCATGCTGTGGCATACTTTTTTTCATTTTCACCCTTTTTCTATGGATCTCCAAAAAGTGAACTTTTACATTTTCTGAGTCTGGAGGAATTCAAGGGGAGTTTTCAGGGGAGTGCGTTCTCTCTGCCATCTCCTCCCTGTGTGTGCGTTGCTGCATGCAGCAGCTGCGTGTGTGTGTAAACTGCCCCTCCCCCTCGCAAGCAGGCGGGGGAGAGAGAGATCTGTCGTCTCGATTTACACATGCTATGACTCCGGGGGTACTTCCATTCGCTTCGTCTTGATCTGTTGATGTTATTTCATGTCTCGTTTGTCCATTGTGACGGTGGTAAAGCCAGGGAAAAGTCCCGGAGATATACTGAGAAATCTTTGGAACAGCATTTTCCTGCGATCACAGCTGTTCACAGCTACGAGGCTGGGACCGCTTCCATTCGCTTCGTCTTGATCTGTAGATGTTATTTCATGTCTCATTTGTTCATTTTGATGGAGAAGAAGTTGTACATTTAGTGAATTCATAGTGTCTATTCTGCACAAGCAGGCATGTTTGAGTACTCAGGTCCAGTGGCTCACTGCGTTAACGCTCGCCCCTGGGTGCGGTTGGTCGCGTGTTCGAATCCATGCTGTGGCATACTTTTTTTCATTTTCACCCTTTTTCTATGGATCTCCAAAAAGTGAACTTTTACATTTTCTGAGTCTGGAGGAATTCAAGGGGAGTTTTCAGGGGAGTGCGTTCTCTATGCCATCTCCTCCCTGTGTGTGTGTTGCTGCATGCAGCAGCTGCGTGTGTGTGTAAACTGCCCCTCCACCTCGCAAGCAGGCGGGGGAGAGAGAGATCTTTCGTCTCGATTTACACATGCTATGACTCCGGGGGTACTTCCATTCGCTTCGTCTTGATCTGTTGATGTTATTTCATGTCTCGTTTGTCCATTGTGACGGTGGTAAAGCCAGGGAAATGTCCCGGAGATATACTGAGAAATCTTTGGAACAGCATTTTCCTGCGATCACAGCTGTTCACAGCTACGAGGCTGGGACTGCTTCCATTCGCTTCGTCTTGATCTGTAGATGTTATTTCATGTCTCATTTGTTCATTTTGATGGAGAAAAAGTTGTACATTTAGTGAATTCAGAGTGTCTAAGCTGCACAAGCAGGCATGTTTGAGTACTCAGGTCCAATGGCTCACTGCGTTAACGCTCGCCCCTGGATGCGGTTGGTCGCGTGTTCGAATCCATGCTGTGGCATACTTTTTTTCATTTTCAACCTTTTTCTATGGATCTCCAAAAAGTGAACTTTTACATTTTCTGAGTCTGGAGGAATTCAAGGGGAGTTTTCAGGGGAGTGCGTTCTCTCTGCCATCTCCTCCCTGTGTGTGCGTTGCTGCATGCAGCAGCTGCGTGTGTGTGTAAACTGCCCCTCCCCCTCGCAAGCAGGCGGGGGAGAGAGAGATCTGTCGTCTCGATTTACACATGCTATGACTCCGGGGGTACTTCCATTCGCTTCGTCTTGATCTGTTGATGTTATTTCATGTCTCGTTTGTCCATTGTGACGGTGGTAAAGCCAGGGAAAAGTCCCGGAGATATACTGAGAAATCTTTGGAACAGCATTTTCCTGCGATCACAGCTGTTCACAGCTACGAGGCTGGGACCGCTTCCATTCGCTTCGTCTTGATCTGTAGATGTTATTTCATGTCTCATTTGTTCATTTTGATGGAGAAAAAGTTGTACATTTAGTGAATTCATAGTGTCTATCCTGCACAAGCAGGCATGTTTGAGTACTCAGGTCCAGTGGCTCACTGCGTTAACGCTCGCCCCTGGATGCGGTTGGTCGCGTGTTCGAATCCATGCTGTGGCATACTTTTTTTCATTTTCACCCTTTTTCTATGGATCTCCAAAAAGTGAACTTTTACATTTTCTGAGTCTGGAGGAATTCAAGGGGAGTTTTCAGGGGAGTGCGTTCTCTCTGCCATCTCCTCCCTGTGTGTGCGTTGCTGCATGCAGCAGCTGCGTGTGTGTGTAAACTGCCCCTCCCCCTCGCAAGCAGGCGGGGGAGAGAGAGATCTTTCGTCTCGATTTACACATGCTATGACTCCGGGGGTACTTCCATTCGCTTCGTCTTGATCTGTTGATGTTATTTCATGTCTCGTTTGTCCATTTGGACGGTGGTAAAGCCAGGGAAATATCCCGGAGATATACTGAGAAATCTTTATAACAGCATTTTCCTGCGATCACAGCTGTTCACAGCTACGAGGCTGGGACCGCTTCCATTCGCTTCGTCTTGATCTGTAGATGTTATTTCATGTCTCATTTGTTCATTTTGATGGAGAAAAAGTTGTACATTTAGTGAATTCAGAGTGTCTAAACTGCACAAGCAGGCATGTTTGAGTACTCAGGTCCAGTGGCTCACTGCGTTAACGCTCGCCCCTGGATGCGGTTGGTCGCGTGTTCGAATCCATGCTGTGGCATACTTTTTTTCATTTTCACCCTTTTTCTATGGATCTCCAAAAAGTGAACTTTTACATTTTCTGAGTCTGGAGGAATTCAAGGGGAGTTTTCAGGGGAGTGCGTTCTCTCTGCCATCTCCTCCCTGTGTGTGCGTTGCTGCATGCAGCAGCTGCGTGTGTGTGTAAACTGCCCCTCCCCCTCGCAAGCAGGCGGGGGAGAGAGAGATCTGTCGTCTCGATTTACACATGCTATGACTCCGGGGGTACTTCCATTCGCTTCGTCTTGATCTGTTGATGTTATTTCATGTCTCGTTTGTCCATTGTGACGGTGGTAAAGCCAGGGAAATGTCCCGGAGATATACTGAGAAATCTTTGGAACAGCATTTTCCTGCGATCACAGCTGTTCACAGCTACGAGGCTGGGACTGCTTCCATTCGCTTCGTCTTGATCTGTAGATGTTATTTCATGTCTCATTTGTTCATTTTGATGGAGAAAAAGTTGTACATTTAGTGAATTCAGAGTGTCTAAGCTGCACAAGCAGGCATGTTTGAGTACTCAGGTCCAATGGCTCACTGCGTTAACGCTCGCCCCTGGATGCGGTTGGTCGCGTGTTCGAATCCATGCTGTGGCATACTTTTTTTCATTTTCAACCTTTTTCTATGGATCTCCAAAAAGTGAACTTTTACATTTTCTGAGTCTGGAGGAATTCAAGGGGAGTTTTCAGGGGAGTGCGTTCTCTCTGCCATCTCCTCCCTGTGTGTGCGTTGCTGCATGCAGCAGCTGCGTGTGTGTGTAAACTGCCCCTCCCCCTCGCAAGCAGGCGGGGGAGAGAGAGATCTGTCGTCTCGATTTACACATGCTATGACTCCGGGGGTACTTCCATTCGCTTCGTCTTGATCTGTTGATGTTATTTCATGTCTCGTTTGTCCATTGTGACGGTGGTAAAGCCAGGGAAAAGTCCCGGAGATATACTGAGAAATCTTTGGAACAGCATTTTCCTGCGATCACAGCTGTTCACAGCTACGAGGCTGGGACCGCTTCCATTCGCTTCGTCTTGATCTGTAGATGTTATTTCATGTCTCATTTGTTCATTTTGATGGAGAAAAAGTTGTACATTTAGTGAATTCATAGTGTCTATCCTGCACAAGCAGGCATGTTTGAGTACTCAGGTCCAGTGGCTCACTGCGTTAACGCTCGCACCTGGATGCGGTTGGTCGCGTGTTCGAATCCATGCTGTGGCATACTTTTTTTCATTTTCACCCTTTTTCTATGGATCTCCAAAAAGTGAACTTTTACATTTTCTGAGTCTGGAGGAATTCAAGGGGAGTTTTCAGGGGAGTGCGTTCTCTCTGCCATCTCCTCCCTGTGTGTGCGTTGCTGCATGCAGCAGCTGCGTGTGTGTGTAAACTGCCCCTCCCCCTCGCAAGCAGGCGGGGGAGAGAGAGATATTTCGTCTCGATTTACACATGCTATGACTCCGGGGGTACTTCCATTCGCTTCGTCTTGATCTGTTGATGTTATTTCATGTCTCGTTTGTCCATTGTGACGGTGGTAAAGCCAGGGAAAAGTCCCGGAGATATACTGAGAAATCTTTGGAACAGCATTTTCCTGCGATCACAGCTGTTCACAGCTACGAGGCTGGGACCGCTTCCATTCGCTTCGTCTTGATCTGTAGATGTTATTTCATGTCTCATTTGTTCATTTTGATGGAGAAAAAGTTGTACATTTAGTGAATTCATAGTGTCTATCCTGCACAAGCAGGCATGTTTGAGTACTCAGGTCCAGTGGCTCACTGCATTAACGCTCGCCCCTGGATGCGGTTGGTCGCGTGTTCGAATCCATGCTGTGGCATACTTTTTTTCATTTTCACCCTTTTTCTATGGATCTCCAAAAAGTGAACTTTTACATTTTCTGAGTCTGGAGGAATTCAAGGGGAGTTTTCAGGGGAGTGCGTTCTCTCTGCCATCTCCTCCCTGTGTGTGCGTTGCTGCATGCAGCAGCTGCGTGTGTGTGTAAACTGCCCCTCCCCCTCGCAAGCAGGCGGGGGAGAGAGAGATCTTTCGTCTCGATGTACACATGCTATGACTCCGGGGGTACTTCCATTCGCTTCGTCTTGATCTGTTTATGTTATTTCATGTCTCGTTTGTCCATTGTGATGGTGGTAAAGCCAGGGAAATGTCCCGGAGATATACTGAGAAATCTTTGTAACAGCATTTTCCTGCGATCACAGCTGTTCACAGCTACGAGGCTGGGACCGCTTCCATTCGCTTCGTCTTGATCTGTAGATGTTATTTCATGTCTCATGTGTTCATTTTGATGGAAAAAAAGTTGTACATTTAGTGAATTCAGAGTTTCTAAGCTGCACAAGTAGGCATGTTTGAGTACTCAGGTCCAGTGGCTCACTGCGTTAACGCTCTCCCCTTGATGCGGTTGGTCGCGTGTTCGAATCCATGCTGTGGCATACTTTTTTTCATTTTCAACCTTTTTCTATGGATCTCCAAAAAGTGAACTTTTACATTTTCTGAGTCTGGAGGAATTCAAGGGGAGTTTTCAGGGGAGTGCGTTCTCTCTGCCATCTCCTCCCTGTGTGTGCGTTGCTGCATGCAGCAGCTGCGTGTGTGTGTAAACTGCCCCTCCCCCTCGCAAGCAGGCGGGGGAGAGAGAGATCTTTCGTCTCGATTTACACATGCTATGACTCCGGGGGTACTTCCATTCGCTTCGTCTTGATCTGTTTATGTTATTTCATGTCTCGTTTGTCCATTGTGACGGTGGTAAAGCCAGGGAAATGTCCCGGAGATATACTGAGAAATCTTTGTAACAGCATTTTCCTGCGATCACAGCTGTTCACAGCTACGAGGCTGGGACCGCTTCCATTCGCTTCGTCTTGATCTGTAGATGTTATTTCATGTCTCATTTGTTCATTTTGATGGAGAAAAAGTTGTACATTTAGTGAATTCAGAGTGACTAAGCTGCACAAGCAGGCATGTTTGAGTACTCAGGTCCAGTGGCTCACTGCGTTAACGCTCGCCCCTGGATGCGGTTGGTCGCGTGTTCGAATCCATGCTGTGGCATACTTTTTTTCATTTTCACCCTTTGGATCTCCAAAAAGTGAACTTTTACATTTTCTGAGTCTGGAGGAATTCAAGGGGAGTTTTCAGGGGAGTGCGTTCTCTCTGCCATCTCCTCCCTGTGTGTGCGTTGCTGCATGCAGCAGCTGCGTGTGTGTGTAAACTGCCCCTCCCCCTCGCAAGCAGGCGGGGGAGAGAGAGATCTGTCGTCTCGATTTACACATGCTATGACTCCGGGGGTACTTCCATTCGCTTCGTCTTGATCTGTTGATGTTATTTCATGTCTCGTTTGTCCATTGTGACGGTGGTAAAGCCAGGGAAAAGTCCCGGAGATATACTGAGAAAACTTTGGAACAGCATTTTCCTGCGATCACAGCTGTTCACAGCTACGAGGCTGGGACCGCATCCATTCGCTTCGTCTTGATCTGTAGATGTTATTTCATGTCTCATTTGTTCATTTTGATGGAGAAAAAGTTGTACATTTAGTGAATTCAGAGTGTCTAAGCTGCACAAGCAGGCATGTTTGAGTACTCAGGTCCAATGGCTCACTGCGTTAACGCTCGCCCCTGGATGCGGTTGGTCGCGTGTTCGAATCCATGCTGTGGCATACTTTTTTTCATTTTCAACCTTTTTCTATGGATCTCCAAAAAGTGAACTTTTACATTTTCTGAGTCTGGAGGAATTCAAGGGGAGTTTTCAGGGGAGTGCATTCTCTCTACCATCTCCTCCCTGTGTGTGCGTTGCTGCATGCAGCAGCTGCGTGTGTGTGTAAACTGCCCCTCCCCCTCGCAAGCAGGCGGGGGAGAGAGAGATCTTTCGTCTCGATTTACACATGCTATGACTCCGGGGGTACTTCCATTCGCTTCGTCTTGATCTGTTGATGTTATTTCATGTCTCGTTTGTCCATTTGGACGGTGGTAAAGCCAGGGAAATATCCCGGAGATATACTGAGAAATCTTTATAACAGCATTTTCCTGCGATCACAGCTGTTCACAGCTACGAGGCTGGGACCGCTTCCATTCGCTTCGTCTTGATCTGTAGATGTTATTTCATGTCTCATTTGTTCATTTTGATGGAGAAAAAGTTGTACATTTAGTGAATTCAGAGTGTCTAAGCTGCACAAGCAGGCATGTTTGAGTACTCAGGTCCAGTGGCTCACTGCGTTAACGCTCGCCCCTGGATGCGGTTGGTCGTGTGTTTGAATCCATGCTGTGGCAAAAAAAAATCATTTTCACCCTTTTCCTATGGATCTCCAAACAGTGAACTTTTACATTTTCTGAGTCTGGATGAATTCAAGGGGAGTTTTCAGGGGAGTGCGTTCTCTCTGCCATCTCCTCCCTGTGTGTGCGTTGCTGCATGCAGCAGCTGCGTGTGTGTGTAAACTGCCCCTCCCCCTCGCAAGCAGGCAGGGGAGTGAGAGATCTTTCGTCTCGATTTACACATGCTATGACTCCGGGGGTACTTCCATTCGCTTCGTCTTGATCTGTTTATGTTATTTCATGTCTCGTTTGTCCATTGTGACGGTGGTAAAGCCAGGGAAATGTCCCGGAGATATACTGAGAAATCTTTGTAACAGCATTTTCCTGCGATCACAGCTGTTCACAGCTACGAGGCTGGGACCGCTTCCATTCGCTTCGTCTTGATCTGTAGATGTTATTTCATGTCTCATTTGTTCATTTTGATGGAGAAAAAGTTGTACATTTAGTGAATTCAGAGTGACTAAGCTGCACAAGCAGGCATGTTTGAGTACTCAGGTCCAGTGGCTCACTGCGTTAACGCTCGCCCCTGGATGCGGTTGGTCGCGTGTTCGAATCCATGCTGTGGCATACTTTTTTTCATTTTCACCCTTTGGATCTCCAAAAAGTGAACTTTTACATTTTCTGAGTCTGGAGGAATTCAAGGGGAGTTTTCAGGGGAGTGCGTTCTCTCTGCCATCTCCTCCCTGTGTGTGCGTTGCTGCATGCAGCAGCTGCGTGTGTGTGTAAACTGCCCCTCCCCCTCGCAAGCAGGCGGGGGAGAGAGAGATCTGTCGTCTCGATTTACACATGCTATGACTCCGGGGGTACTTCCATTCGCTTCGTCTCGATCTGTTGATGTTATTTCATGTATTGTTTGTCCATTGTGACGGTGGTAAAGCCATGGAAAAGTCCCGGAGATATACTGAGAAATCTTTGTAACAGCATTTTCCTGCAATCACAGCTGTTCACAGCTACGAGGCTGGGACCGCTTCCATTCGCTTCGTCTTGATCTGTAGATGTTATTTCATGTCTCATTTGTTCATTTTGATGGAGAAAAAGTTGTACATTTAGTGAATTCAGAGTGACTAAGCTGCACAAGCAGACATGTTTGAGTACTCAGGTCCAGTGGCTCACTGCGTTAACGCTCGCCCCTGGATGCGGTTGGTCGCGTGTTCGAATCCATGCTGTGTCATACTTTTTTTCATTTTCAACCTTTTTCTATGGATCTCCAAAAAGTGAACTTTTACATTTTCTGAGTCTGGAGGAATTCAAGGGGAGTTTTCAGGGGAGTGCATTCTCTCTACCATCTCCTCCCTGTGTGTGCGTTGCTGCATGCAGCAGCTGCGTGTGTGTGTAAACTGCCCCTCCCCCTCGCAAGCAGGCGGGGGAGAGAGAGATCTTTCGTCTCGATTTACACATGCTATGACTCCGGGGGTACTTCCATTCGCTTCGTCTTGATCTGTTGATGTTATTTCATGTCTCGTTTGTCCATTTGGACGGTGGTAAAGCCAGGGAAATATCCCGGAGATATTCTGATAAATCTTTATAACAGCATTTTCCTGCGATCACAGCTGTTCACAGCTACGAGGCTGGGACCGCTTCCATTCGCTTCGTCTTGATCTGTAGATGTTATTTCATGTCTCATTTGTTCATTTTGATGGAGAAAAAGTTGTACATTTAGTGAATTCAGAGTGTCTAAGCTGCACAAGCAGGCATGTTTGAGTACTCAGGTCCAGTGGCTCACTGTGTTAACGCTCGCCCCTGGATGCGGTTGGTCGCGTGTTCGAATCCATGCTGTGGCAAAAAAAAAATCATTTTCACCCTTTTTCTATGGATCTCCAAAAAGTGAACTTTTACATTTTCTGAGTCTGGAGGAATTCAAGGGGAGTTTTCAGGGGAGTGCGTTCTCTCTGCCATCTCCTCCCTGTGTGTGCGTTGCTGCATGCAGCAGCTGCGTGTGTGTGTAAACTGCCCCTCCCCCTCGCAAGCAGGCGGGGGAGAGAGAGATCTTTCGTCTCGATTTACACATGCTATGACTCCGGGGGTACTTCCATTCGCTTCGTCTTGATCTGTTGATGTTATTTCATGTCTCGTTTGTCCATTTGGACGGTGGTAAAGCCAGGGAAATATCCCGGAGATATACTGATAAATCTTTATAACAGCATTTTCCTGCGATCACAGCTGTTCACAGCTACGAGGCTGGGACCGCTTCCATTCGCTTCGTCTTGATCTGTAGATGTTATTTCATGTCTCATTTGTTCATTTTGATGGAGAAAAAGTTGTACATTTAGTGAATTCAGAGTGTCTAAGCTGCACAAGCAGGCATGTTTGACTACTCAGGTCCAGTGGCTCACTGCGTTAACGCTCGCCCCTGGATGCGGTTGGTCGCGTGTTCGAATCCATGCTGTGGCAAAACAAAATTCATGTTCACCCTTTTTCTATGGATCTCCAAAAAGCTAACTTTTACATTTTCTGAGTCTGGAGGAATTCAAGGGGAGTTTTCAGGGGAGTGCATTCTCTCTACCATCTCCTCCCTGTGTGTGCGTTGCTGCATGCAGCAGCTGCGTGTGTGTGTAAACTGCCCCTCCCCCTCGCAAGCAGGCGGGGGAGAGAGAGATCTTTCGTCTCGATTTACACATGCTATGACTCCGGGGGTACTTCCATTCGCTTCGTCTTGATCTGTTGATGTTATTTCATGTCTCGTTTGTCCATTTGGACGGTGGTAAAGCCAGGGAAATATCCCGGAGATATTCTGATAAATCTTTATAACAGCATTTTCCTGCGATCACAGCTGTTCACAGCTACGAGGCTGGGACCGCTTCCATTCGCTTCGTCTTGATCTGTAGATGTTATTTCATGTCTCATTTGTTCATTTTGATGGAGAAAAAGTTGTACATTTAGTGAATTCAGAGTGTCTAAGCTGCACAAGCAGGCATGTTTGAGTACTCAGGTCCAGTGGCTCACTGCGTTAACGCTCGCCCCTAGATGCGGTTGGTCGCGTGTTCGAATCCATGCTGTGGCAAAACAAAATTCATGTTCACCCTTTTTCTATGGATCTCCAAAAAGCTAACTTTTACATTTTCTGAGTCTGGAGGAATTCAAGGGGAGTTTTCAGGGGAGTGCGTTCTCTCTGCCATCTCCTCCCTGTGTGTGCGTTGCTGCATGCAGCAGCTGCGTGTGTGTGTAAACTGCCCCTCCCCCTCGCATGCAGGCGGGGGAGAGAGAGATCTGTCGTCTCGATTTACACATGCTATGACTCCGGGGGTACTTCCATTCGCTTCGTCTTGATCTGTTGATGTTATTTCATGTCTCGTGTGTCCATTTGGACGGTGGTAAAGCCAGGGAAATATCCCGGAGATATACTGATAAATCTTTATAACAGCATTTTCCTGCGATCACAGCTGTTCACAGCTACGAGGCTGGGACCGCCTCCATTCGCTTCGTCTTGATCTGTAGATGTTATTTCATGTCTCATTTGTTCATTTTGATGGAGAAAAAGTTGTACATTTAGTGAATTCAGAGTGTCTAAGCTGCACAAGCAGGCATGTTTGAGTACTCAGGTCCAGTGGCTCACTGCGTTAACGCTCGCCCCTGGATGCGGTTGGTCGAGTGTTCGAATCCGTGCTGTGGCATACTTTTTTTCATTTTCACCCTTTTTCTATGGATCTCCAAAAAGCTAACTTTTACATTTTCTGAGTCTGGAGGAATTCAAGGGGAGTTTTCAGGGGAGTGCGTTCTCTCTGCCATCTCCTCCCTGTGTGTGCGTTGCTGCATGCAGCAGCTGCGTGTGTGTGTAAACTGCCCCTCCCCCTCGCATGCAGGCGGGGGAGAGAGAGATCTGTCGTCTCGATTTACACATGCTATGACTCCGGGGGTACTTCCATTCGCTTCGTCTTGATCTGTTGATGTTATTTCATGTCTCGTGTGTCCATTTGGACGGTGGTAAAGCCAGGGAAATATCCCGGAGATATACTGATAAATCTTTATAACAGCATTTTCCTGCGATCACAGCTGTTCACAGCTACGAGGCTGGGACCGCCTCCATTCGCTTCGTCTTGATCTGTAGATGTTATTTCATGTCTCATTTGTTCATTTTGATGGAGAAAAAGTTGTACATTTAGTGAATTCAGAGTGTCTAAGCTGCACAAGCAGGCATGTTTGAGTACTCAGGTCCAGTGGCTCACTGCGTTAACGCTCGCCCCTGGATGCGGTTGGTCGAGTGTTCGAATCCGTGCTGTGGCATACTTTTTTTCATTTTCACCCTTTTTCTATGGATCTCCAAAAAGTGAACTTTTACATTTTCTGAGTCTGGAGGAATTCAAGGGGAGTTTTCAGGGGAGTGCGTTCTCTCTGCCATCTCCTCCCTGTGTGTGCGTTGCTGCATGCAGCAGCTGCGTGTGTGTGTAAACTGCCCCTCCCCCTCGCAAGCAGGCGGGGGAGAGAGAGATCTGTCGTCTCGATTTACACATGCTATGACTCCGGGGGTACTTCCATTCGCTTCGTCTTGATCTGTTGATGTTATTTCATGTCTCGTGTGTCCATTTGGACGGTGGTAAAGCCAGGGAAATATCCCGGAGATATACTGATAAATCTTTATAACAGCATTTTCCTGCGATCACAGCTGTTCACAGCTACGAGGCTGGGACCGCTTCCATTCGCTTCGTCTTGATCTGTAGATGTTATTTCATGTCTCATTTGTTCATTTTGATGGAGAAAAAGTTGTACATTTAGTGAATTCAGAGTGTCTAAGCTGCACAAGCAGGCATGTTTGAGTACTCAGGTCCAGTGGCTCACTGCGTTAACGCTCGCCCCTGGATGCGGTTGGTCGTGTGTTTGAATCCATGCTGTGGCAAAAAAAAATCATTTTCACCCTTTTCCTATGGATCTCCAAAAAGTGAACTTTTACATTTTCTGAGTCTGGAGGAATTCAAGGGGAGTTTTCAGGGGAGTGCGTTCTCTCTGCCATCTCCTCCCTGTGTGTGCGTTGCTGCATGCAGCAGCTGCGTGTGTGTGTAAACTGCCCCTCCCCCTCGCAAGCAGGCGGGGGAGAGAGAGATCTTTCGTCTCGATTTACACATGCTATGACTCCGGGGGTACTTCCATTCGCTTCGTCTTGATCTGTTGATGTTATTTCATGTCTCGTTTGTCCATTTGGACGGTGGTAAAAAGAGGGAAATATCCCGGAGATATACTGATAAATCTTTATAACAGCATTTTCCTGCGATCACAGCTGTTCACAGCTACGAGGCTGGGACCGCTTCCATTCGCTTCGTCTTGATCTGTAGATGTTATTTCATGTCTCATTTGTTCATTTTGATGGAGAAAAAGTTGTACATTTAGTGAATTCAGAGTGTCTAAGCTGCACAAGCAGGCATGTTTGAGTACTCAGGTCCAGTGGCTCACTGCGTTAACGCTCGCCCCTGGATGCGGTTGGTCGTGTGTTTGAATCCATGCTGTGGCAAAAAAAAATCATTTTCACCCTTTTCCTATGGACCTCCAAACAGTGAACTTTTACATTTTCTGAGTCTGGATGAATTCAAGGGGAGTTTTCAGGGGAGTGCGTTCTCTCTGCCATCTCCTCCCTGTGTGTGCGTTGCTGCATGCAGCAGCTGCGTGTGTGTGTAAACTGCCCCTCCCCCTCGCAAGCAGGCGGAGGAGAGAGAGATCTTTCGTCTCGATTTACACATGCTATGACTCCGGGGGTACTTCCATTCGCTTCGTCTTGATCTGTTGATGTTATTTCATGTCTCGTTTGCCCATTTGGACGGTGGTAAAGCCAGGGAAATATCCCGGAGATATACTGATAAATCTTTATAACAGCATTTTCCTGCGATCACAGCTGTTCACAGCTACGAGGCTGGGACCGCTTCCATTCGCTTCGTCTTGATCTGTAGATGTTATTTCATGTCTCATTTGTTCATTTTGATGGAGAAAAAGTTGTACATTTAGTGAATTCAGAGTGTCTAATCTGCACAAGCAGGCATGTTTGAGTACTCAGGTCCAGTGGCTCACTGCGTTAACGCTCGCCCCTAGATGCGGTTGGTCGCGTGTTCGAATCCATGCTGTGGCATACTTTTTTTCATTTTCACCCTTTTTCTATGGATCTCCAAAAAGTGAACTTTTACATTTTCTGAGTCTGGAGGAATTCAAGGGGAGTTTTCAGGGGAGTGCGTTCTCTCTGCCATCTCCTCCCTGTGTGTGCGTTGCTGCATGCAGCAGCTGCGTGTGTGTGTAAACTGCCCCTCCCCCTCACAAGCAGGCGGGGGAGAGAGAGATCTGTCGTCTCGATTTACACATGCTATGACTCCGGGGGTACTTCCATTCGCTTCGTCTTGATCTGTTGATGTTATTTCATGTCTCGTTTGTCCATTGTGACGGTGGTAAAGCCAGGGAAAAGTCCCGGAGATACACTGAGAAATCTTTGGAACAGCATTTTCCTGCGATCACAGCTGTTCACAGCTACGAGGCTGGGACCGCTTCCATTCGCTTCGTCTTGATCTGTAGATGTTATTTCATGTCTCATTTGTTCATTTTGATGGAGAAAAAGTTGTACATTTAGTGAATTCAGAGTGCCTAAGCTGCACAAGCAGGCATGTTTGAGTACTCAGGTCCAGTGGCTCACTGCGTTAACGCTCGCCCCTAGATGCGGTTGGTCGCGTGTTCGAATCCATGCTGTGGCAAAACAAAATTCATGTTCACCCTTTTTCTATGGATCTCCAAAAAGCTAACTTTTACATTTTCTGAGTCTGGAGGAATTCAAGGGGAGTTTTCAGGGGAGTGCGTTCTCTCTGCCATCTCCTCCCTGTGTGTGCGTTGCTGCATGCAGCAGCTGCGTGTGTGTGTAAACTGCCCCTCCCCCTCGCAAGCAGGCGGGGGAGAGAGAGATCTGTCGTCTCGATTTACACATGCTATGACTCCGGGGGTACTTCCATTCGCTTCGTCTTGATCTGTTGATGTTATTTCATGTCTCGTGTGTCCATTTGGACGGTGGTAAAGCCAGGGAAATATCCCGGAGATATACTGATAAATCTTTATAACAGCATTTTCCTGCGATCACAGCTGTTCACAGCTACGAGGCTGGGACCGCTTCCATTCGCTTCGTCTTGATCTGTAGATGTTATTTCATGTCTCATTTGTTCATTTTGATGGAAAAAAGTTGTACATTTAGTGAATTCAGAGTGTCTAAGCTGCACAAGCAGGCATGTTTGAGTACTCAGGTCCAGTGGCTCACTGCGTTAACGCTCGCCCCTGGATGCGGTTGGTCGTGTGTTTGAATCCATGCTGTGGCAAAAAAAAATCATTTTCACCCTTTTCCTATGGATCTCCAAAAAGTGAACTTTTACATTTTCTGAGTCTGGAGGAATTCAAGGGGAGTTTTCAGGGGAGTGCGTTCTCTCTGCCATCTCCTCCCTGTGTGTGCGTTGCTGCATGCAGCAGCTGCGTGTGTGTGTAAACTGCCCCTCCCCCTCGCAAGCAGGCGGAGGAGAGAGAGATCTTTCGTCTCGATTTACACATGCTATGACTCCGGGGGTACTTCCATTCGCTTCGTCTTGATCTGTTGATGTTATTTCATGTCTCGTTTGTCCATTTGGACGGTGGTAAAGCCAGGGAAATATCCCGGAGATATACTGATAAATCTTTATAACAGCATTTTCCTGCGATCACAGCTGTTCACAGCTACGAGGCTGGGACCGCTTCCATTCGCTTCGTCTTGATCTGTAGATGTTATTTCATGTCTCATTTGTTCATTTTGATGGAGAAAAAGTTGTACATTTAGTGAATTCAGAGTGTCTAAGATGCACAAGCAGGCATGTTTGAGTACTCAGGTCCAGTGGCTCACTGCGTTAACGCTCGCCCCTGGATGCGGTTGGTCGCGTGTTCGAATCCATGCTGTGGCATACTTTTTTTCATGTTCACCCTTTTTCTATGGATCTCCAAAAAGTGAACTTTTACATTTTCTGAGTCTGGAGGAATTCAAGGGGAGTTTTCAGGGGAGTGCGTTCTCTCTGCCATCTCCTCCCTGTGTGTGCGTTGCTGCATGCAGCAGCTGCGTGTGTGTGTAAACTGCCCCTCCCCCTCGCAAGCAGGCGGGGGAGAGAGAGATCTTTCGTCTCGATTTACACATGCTATGACTCCGGGGGTACTTCCATTCGCTTCGTCTTGATCTGTTGATGTTATTTCATGTCTCGTTTGTCCATTTGGACGGTGGTAAAGCCAGGGAAATATCCCGGAGATATACTGATAAATCTTTATAGGCCTAACAGCATTTTCCTGCGATCACAGCTGTTCACAGCTACGAGGCTGGGACCGCTTCCATTCGCTTCGTCTTGATCTGTAGATGTTATTTCATGTCTCATTTGTTCATTTTGATGGAGAAAAAGTTGTACATTTAGTGAATTCAGAGTGTCTAAGCTGCACAAGCAGGCATGTTTGAGTACTCAGGTCCAGTGGCTCACTGCGTTAACGCTCGCCCCTGGATGCGGTTGGTCGCGTGTTCGAATCCATGCTGTGGCAAAAAAAAAATCATTTTCACCCTTTTTTCTATGGATCTCCAAAAAGTGAACTTTTACATTTTCTGAGTCTGGAGGAATTCAAGGGGAGTTTTCAGGGGAGTGCGTTCTCTCTGCCATCTCCTCCCTGTGTGTGCGTTGCTGCATGCAGCAGCTGCGTGTGTGTGTAAACTGCCCCTCCCCCTCGCAAGCAGGCGGGGGAGAGAGAGATCTTTCGTCTCGATTTAAACATGCTATGACTCCGGGGGTACTTCCATTCGCTTCGTCTTGATCTGTTGATGTTATTTCATGTCTCGTTTGTCCATTGTGACGGTGGTAAAGTCAGGGAAATGTCCCGGAGATATAGGCTACTGAGAAATCTTTGAAACAGAATTTTCCTGCGATCACAGCTGTTCACAGCTACGAGGCTGGGACCACTTCCATTCGCTTCGTCTTGATCTGTAGATGTTATTTCATGTCTCATTTGTTCATTTTGATGGAGAAAAAGTTGTACATTTAGTGAATTCAGAGTGTCTAAGCTACACAAGTAGGCATGTTTGAGTACTCAGGTCCAGTGGCTCACTGCGTTAACGCTCTCCCCTGGATGCGGTTGGTCGCGTGTTCGAATCCATGCTGTGGCAAAACAAAATTCATTTTCACCCTTTTTCTATGGATCTCCAAAAAGTGAACTTTTACATTTTCTGAGTCTGGAGGAATTCAAGGGGAGTTTTCAGGGGAGTGCGTTCTCTCTGCCATCTCCTCCCTGTGTGTGCGTTGCTGCATGCAGCAGCTGCGTGTGTGTGTAAACTGCCCCTCCCCCTCGCAAGCAGGCGGGGGAGAGAGAGATCTTTCGTCTCGATTTACACATGCTATGACTCCGGGGGTACTTCCATTCGCTTCGTCTTGATCTGTTGATGTTATTTCATGTCTCGTTTGTCCATTTGGACGGTGGTAAAGCCAGGGAAATATCCCGGAGATATACTGATAAATCTTTATAGGCCTAACAGCATTTTCCTGCGATCACAGCTGTTCACAGCTACGAGGCTGGGACCGCCTCCATTCGCTTCGTCTTGATCTGTAGATGTTATTCATGTCTCATTTGTTCATTTTGATGGAGAAAAAGTTGTACATTTAGTGAATTCAGAGTGTCTAAGCTGCACAAGCAGGCATGTTTGAGTACTCAGGTCCAGTGGCTCACTGCGTTAACGCTCGCCCCTGGATGCGGTTGGTCGTGTGTTCGAATCCATGCTGTGGCAAAACAAAATTCATGTTCTCCCTTTTTCTATGGATCTCCAAAAAGTGAACTTTTACATTTTCTGAGTCTGGAGGAATTCAAGGGGAGTTTTCAGGGGAGTGCGTTCTCTCTGCCATCTCCTCCCTGTGTGTGCGTTGCTGCATGCAGCAGCTGCGTGTGTGTGTAAACTGCCCCTCCCCCTCGCAAGCAGGCGGGGGAGAGAGAGATCTTTCGTCTCGATTTACACATGCTATGACTCCGGGGGTACTTCCATTCGCTTCGTCTTGATCTGTTGATGTTATTTCATGTCTCGTTTGTCCATTGTGACGGTGGTAAAGTCAAGGAAATGTCCCGGAGATATAGGCTACTGAGAAATCTTTGAAACAGAATTTTCCTGCGATCACAGCTGTTCACAGCTACGAGGCTGGGACCACTTCCATTCGCTTCGTCTTGATCTGTAGATGTTATTTCATGTCTCATTTGTTCATTTTGATGGAGAAAAAGTTGTACATTTAGTGAATTCAGAGTGTCTAAGCTACACAAGTAGGCATGTTTGAGTACTCAGGTCCAGTGGCTCACTGCGTTAACGCTCGCCCCTGGATGCGGTTGGTCGCGTGTTCGAATCCATGCTGTGGCCAAAAAAAAATCATTTTCACCCTTTTTTCTATGGATCTCCAAAAAGTGAACTTTTACATTTTCTGAGTCTGGAGGAATTCAAGGGGAGTTTTCAGGGGAGTGCGTTCTCTCTGCCATCTCCTCCCTGTGTGTGCGTTGCTGCATGCAACAGCTGCGTGTGTGTGTAAACTGCCCCTCCCCCTCGCAAGCAGGCGGGGGAGAGAGAGATCTTTCGTCTCGATTTACACATGCTATGACTCCGGGGGTACTTCCATTCGCTTCGTCTTGATCTGTTGATGTTATTTCATGTCTCGTTTGTCCATTGTGACGGTGGTAAAGTCAGGGAAATGTCCCGGAGATATAGGCTACTGAGAAATCTTTGAAACAGAATTTTCCTGCGATCACAGCTGTTCACAGCTACGAGGCTGGGACCACGTCCATTCGCTTCGTCTTGATCTGTAGATGTTATTTCATGTCTCATTTGTTCATTTTGATGGAGAAAAAGTTGTACATTTAGTGAATTCAGAGTTTCTAAGCTACACAAGTAGGCATGTTTGAGTACTCAGGTCCAGTGGCTCACTGCGTTAACGCTCTCCCCTGGATGCGGTTGGTCGCGTGTTCGAATCCATGCTGTGGCAAAACAAAATTCATTTTCACCCTTTTTCTATGGATCTCCAAAAAGTGAACTTTTACATTTTCTGAGTCTGGAGGAATTCAAGGGGAGTTTTCAGGGGAGTGCGTTCTCTCTGCCATCTCCTCCCTGTGTGTGCGTTGCTGCATGCAGCAGCTGCGTGTGTGTGTAAACTGCCCCTCCCCCTCGCAAGCAGGCGGGGGAGAGAGAGATCTTTCGTCTCGATTTACACATGCTATGACTCCGGGGGTATTTCCATTCGCTTCGTCTTGATCTGTTGATGTTATTTCATGTCTCGTTTGTCCATTTGGACGGTGGTAAAGCCAGGAAAATATCCCGGAGATATACTGTTAAATCTTTATAACAGCATTTTCCTGCGATCACAGCTGTTCACAGCTACGAGGCTGGGACCGCTTCCATTCGCTTCGTCTTGATCTGTAGATGTTATTTCATGTCTCATTTGTTCATTTTGATGGAGAAAAAGTTGTACATTTAGTGAATTCAGAGTGTCTAAGCTGCACAAGCAGGCATGTTTGAGTACTCAGGTCCAGTGGCTCACTGCGTTAACGCTCGCCCCTGGATGCGGTTGGTCGCGTGTTCGAATCCATGCTGTGGCATACTTTTTTTCATTTTTACCCTTTTTCTATGGATCTCCAAAAAGTGAACTTTTACATTTTCTGAGTCTGGAGGAATTCAAGGGGAGTTTTCAGGGGAGTGCGTTCTCTCTGCCATCTCCTCCCTGTGTGTGCGTTGCTGCATGCAGCAGCTGCGTGTGTGTGTAAACTGCCCCTACCCCTCGCAAGCAGGCGGGGGAGAGAGAGATCTTTCGTCTCGATTTACACATGCTATGACTCCGGGGGTACTTCCATTCGCTTCGTCTTGATCTGTTTATGTTATTTCATGTCTCGTTTGTCCATTGTGACGGTGGTAAAGCCAGGGAAATATCCCGGAGATATACTGATAAATCTTTGTAACAGCATTTTCCTGCGATCACAGCTGTTCACAGCTACGAGGCTGGGACCGCTTCCATTCGCTTCGTCTTGATCTGTAGATGTTATTTCATGTCTCATTTGTTCATTTTGATGGAGAAAAAGTTGTACATTTAGTGAATTCAGAGTGTCTAAGCTGCACAAGCAGGCATGTTTGAGTACTCAGGTCCAGTGGCTCACTGCGTTAACGCTCGCCCCTGGATGCGGTTGATCGCGTGTTCGAATCCATGCTGTGGCAAAAAAAAAATCATTTTCACCCTTTTTCTATGGATCTCCAAAAAGTGAACTTTTACATTTTCTGAGTCTGGAGGAATTCAAGGGGAGTTTTCAGGGGAGTGCGTTCTCTCTGCCATCTCCTCCCTGTGTGTGCGTTGCTGCATGCAGCAGCTGCGTGTGTGTGTAAACTGCCCCTCCCCCTCGCAAGCAGGCGGGGGAGAGAGAGATCTTTCGTCTCGATTTACACATGCTATGACTCCGGGGGTACTTCCATTCGCTTCGTCTTGATCTGTTGATGTTATTTCATGTCTCGTTTGTCCATTGTGACGGTGGTAAAGTCAGGGAAATGTCCCGGAGATATAGGCTACTGAGAAATCTTTGAAACAGAATTTTCCTGCGATCACAGCTGTTCACAGCTACGAGGCTGGGACCACTTCCATTCGCTTCGTCTTGATCTGTAGATGTTATTTCATGTCTCATTTGTTCATTTTGATGGAGAAAAAGTTGTACATTTAGTGAATTCAGAGTGTCTAAGCTACACAAGTAGGCATGTTTGAGTACTCAGGTCCAGTGGCTCACTGCGTTAACGCTCTCCCCTGGATGCGGTTGGTCGCGTGTTCGAATCCATGCTGTGGCAAAACAAAATTCATTTTCACCCTTTTTCTATGGATCTCCAAAAAGTGAACTTTTACATTTTCTGAGTCTGGAGGAATTCAAGGGGAGTTTTCAGGGGAGTGCGTTCTCTCTGCCATCTCCTCCCTGTGTGTGCGTTGCTGCATGCAGCAGCTGCGTGTGTGTGTAAACTGCCCCTCCCCCTCGCAAGCAGGCGGGGGAGAGAGAGATCTTTCGTCTCGATTTACACATGCTATGACTCCGGGGGTATTTCCATTCGCTTCGTCTTGATCTGTTGATGTTATTTCATGTCTCGTTTGTCCATTTGGACGGTGGTAAAGCCAGGGAAATATCCCGGAGATATACTGATAAATCTTTATAACAGCATTTTCCTGCGATCACAGCTGTTCACAGCTACGAGGCTGGGACCGCTTCCATTCGCTTCGTCTTGATCTGTAGATGTTATTTCATGTCTCATTTGTTCATTTTGATTGAGAAAAAGTTGTACATTTAGTGAATTCAGAGTGTCTAAGATGCACAAGCAGGCATGTTTGAGTACTCAGGTCCAGTGGCTCACTGCGTTAACGCTCGCCCCTGGATGCGGTTGGTCGCGTGTTCGAGTCCATGCTGTGGCATACTTTTTTTCATTTTCACCCTTTTTCTATGGATCTCCAAAAAGTGAACTTTTACATTTTCTGAGTCTTGAGGAATTCAAGGGGAGTTTTCAGGGGAGTGCGTTCTCTCTGCCATCTCCTCCCTGTGTGTGCGTTGCTGCATGCAGCAGCTGCGTGTGTGTGTAAACTGCCCCTCCCCCTCGCAAGCAGGCGGGGGAGTGAGAGATCTTTCGTCTCGATTTACACATGCTATGACTCCGGGGGTAATTCCATTCGCTTCGTCTTGATCTGTTGATGTTATTTCATGTCTCGTTTGTCCATTTGGACGGTGGTAAAGCCAGGGAAAGATCCCGGAGATATACTGTTAAATCTTTATAACAGCATTTTCCTGCGATCACAGCTGTTCACAGCTACGAGGCTGGGACCGCTTCCATTCGCTTCGTCTTGATCTGTAGATGTTATTTCATGTCTCATTTGTTCATTTTGATGGAGAAAAAGTTGTACATTTAGTGAATTCAGAGTGTCTAAGCTGCACAAGCAGGCATGTTTGAGTACTCAGGTCCAGTGGCTCACTGCGTTAACGCTCGCCCCTGGATGCGGTTGGTCGCGTGTTCGAATCCATGCTGTGGCATACTTTTTTTCATTTTTACCCTTTTTCTATGGATCTCCAAAAAGTGAACTTTTACATTTTCTGAGTCTGGAGGAATTCAAGGGGAGTTTTCAGGGGAGTGCGTTCTCTCTGCCATCTCCTCCCTGTGTGTGCGTTGCTGCATGCAGCAGCTGCGTGTGTGTGTAAACTGCCCCTAACCCTCGCAAGCAGGCGGGGGAGAGAGAGATCTTTCGTCTCGATTTACACATGCTATGACTCCGGGGGTACTTCCATTCGCTTCGTCTTGATCTGTTTATGTTATTTCATGTCTCGTTTGTCCATTGTGACGGTGGTAAAGCCAGGGAAATATCCCGGAGATATACTGATAAATCTTTGTAACAGCATTTTCCTGCGATCACAGCTGTTCACAGCTACGAGGCTGGGACCGCTTCCATTCGCTTCGTCTTGATCTGTAGATGTTATTTCATGTCTCATTTGTTCATTTTGATGGAGAAAAAGTTGTACATTTAGTGAATTCAGAGTGTCTAAGCTGCACAAGCAGGCATGTTTGAGTACTCAGGTCCAGTGGCTCACTGCGTTAACGCTCGCCCCTGGATGCGGTTGGTCGCGTGTTCGAATCCATGCTGTGGCAAAAAAAAAATCATTTTCACCCTTTTTCTATGGATCTCCAAAAAGTGAACTTTTACATTTTCTGAGTCTGGAGGAATTCAAGGGGAGTTTTCAGGGGAGTGCGTTCTCTCTGCCATCTCCTCCCTGTGTGTGCGTTGCTGCATGCAGCAGCTGCGTGTGTGTGTAAACTGCCCCTCCCCCTCGCAAGCAGGCGGGGGAGAGAGAGATCTTTCGTCTCGATTTACACATGCTATGACTCCGGGGGTACTTCCATTCGCTTCGTCTTGATCTGTTTATGTTATTTCATGTCTCGTTTATCCATTGTGACGGTGGTAAAGCCAGGGAAATATCCCGGAGATATACTGATAAATCTTTGTCACAGCATTTTCCTGCGATCACAGCTGTTCACAGCTACGAGGCTGGGACCGCTTCCATTCGCTTCGTCTTGATCTGTTGATGTTATTTCATGTCTCGTTTGTCCATTGTGACGGTGGTAAAGTCAGGGAAATGTCCCGGAGATATAGGCTACTGAGAAATCTTTGAAACAGAATTTTCCTGCGATCACAGCTGTTCACAGCTACGAGGCTGGGACCACTTCCATTCGCTTCGTCTTGATCTGTAGATGTTATTTCATGTCTCATTTGTTCATTTTGATGGAGAAAAAGTTGTACATTTAGTGAATTCAGAGTGTCTAAGCTACACAAGTAGGCATGTTTGAGTACTCAGGTCCAGTGGCTCACTGCGTTAACGCTCTCCCCTGGATGCTGTTGGTCGCGTGTTCGAATCCATGCTGTGGCAAAACAAAATTCATTTTCACCCTTTTTCTATGGATCTCCAAAAAGTGAACTTTTACATTTTCTGAGTCTGGAGGAATTCAAGGGGAGTTTTCAGGGGAGTGCGTTCTCTCTGCCATCTCCTCCCTGTGTGTGCGTTGCTGCATGCAGCAGCTGCGTGTGTGTGTAAACTGCCCCTCCCCCTCGCAAGCAGGCGGGGGAGAGAGAGATCTTTCGTCTCGATTTACACATGCTATGACTCCGGGGGTACTTCCATTCGCTTCGTCTTGATCTGTTGATGTTATTTCATGTCTCGTTTGTCCATTTGGAGGGTGGTAAAGCCAGGGAAATATCCCGGAGATATACTGATAAATCTTTATAACAGCATTTTCCTGCGATCACAGCTGTTCACAGCTACGAGGCTGGGACCGCTTCCATTCGCTTCGTCTTGATCTGTAGATGTTATTTCATGTCTCATTTGTTCATTTTGATGGAGAAAAAGTTGTACATTTAGTGAATTCAGAGTGTCTAAGCTGCACAAGCAGGCATGTTTGAGTACTCAGGTCCAGTGGCTCACTGCGTTAACGCTCGCCCCTGGATGCGGTTGGTCGCGTGTTCGAATCCATGCCGTGGCATACTTTTTTTCATTTTTACCCTTTTTCTATGGATCTCCAAAAAGTGAACTTTTACATTTTCTGAGTCTGGAGGAATTCAAGGGGAGTTTTCAGGGGAGTGCGTTCTCTCTGCCATCTCCTCCCTGTGTGTGCGTTGCTGCATGCAGCAGCTGCGTGTGTGTGTAAACTGCCCCTCCCCCTCGCAAGCAGGCGGGGGAGAGAGAGATCTTTCGTCTCGATTTACACATGCTTTGACTCCGGGGGTACTTCCATTCGCTTCGTCTTGATCTGTTTATGTTATTTCATGTCTCGTTTGTCCATTGTGACGGTGGTAAAGCCAGGGAAATGTCCCGGAGATATACTGAGAAATCTTTGTAACAGCATTTTCCTGCGATCACAGCTGTTCACAGCTACGAGGCTGGGACCGCTTCCATTCGCTTCGTCTTGATCTGTAGATGTTATTTCATGTCTCATTTGTTCATTTTGATGGAAAAAAAGTTGTACATTTAGTGAATTCAGAGTTTCTAAGCTGCACAAGTAGGCATGTTTGAGTACTCAGGTCCATTGGCTCACTGCGTTAAAGCTCTCCCCTTGATGCGGATAGTCGCGTGTTCGAATCCATGCTGTGGCAAAAAAAAAATCATTTTCACCCTTTTTCTATTGATCTCCAAAAAGTGAACTTTTACATTTTCTGAGTCTGGAGGAATTCAAGGGGAGTTTTCAGGGGAGTGCGTTCTCTCTGCCATCTCCTCCCTGTGTGTGCGTTGCTGCATGCAGCAGCTGCGTGTGTGTGTAAACTGCCCCTCCCCCTCGCAAGCAGGCGGGGGAGAGAGAGATCTTTCGTCTCGATTTACACATGCTATGACTCCGGGGGTACTTCCATTCGCTTCGTCTTGATCTGTTGATGTTATTTTATGTCTCGTTTGTCCATTGTGACGGTGGTAAAGCCAGGGAAATGTCCCGGAGATATACTGAGAAATCTTTGAAACAGCATTTTCCTGCGATCACAGCTGTTCACAGCTACGAGGCTGGGACCGCTTCCATTCGCTTCGTCTTGATCTGTAGATGTTATTTCATGTCTCATTTGTTCATTTTGATGGAGAGAAAGTTGTACATTTAGTGAATTCAGAGTGTCTAAGCTGCACAAGTAGGCATGTTTGAGTACTCAGGTCCAGTGGCTCACTGCGTTAACGCTCTGATCACGCCCGCTAGGAGCGCATTGAGAGTGAGCAGTGTATGTGTGGACGCAAAAGTTTGGGACGAATTTGGACAAAGTGGAGCAAATAAGACGGTTTTTGCACTTTATTTTTGGACAAACAGCCCCCCAAACAGCTCTGCTGTCGGGGGGGATACTTTCAAACCGTGTTTTGTGAACATCAGAGGAGAAAATACGAGGAGCAACAGCGCGAACGCAGCGAGAGTGCTGGAGGAAGCAGGTCAATTGTTTGCTGAGGAAACGGGACAAAGTGTTTAAAACAAGCGTTTTAATCGCGATCTTTTCCGGCAAAACCCCCCCCCAAACAGCTCAGCTGTCTGGGGGGACAAACATTGAAGGTGCGTTGTGGAGAAAATGGAGAAAAGAACGGAGAATAAGGACGTGAATCCTGGAATGTCTGGAATGTCTGGAATGCGGGGGGCGGCAAAGAAAGCGGGAGAAGCCGAGCTGAATGCAGCGGAGCATGCTGGAGAAACGGGAGGAAAACCGACAATACAGACGGATGCTGAGGGCTCTACACAAGGAAAGGATGTAAGAGAGGCGGCCTGCATGATGGGAAATATAAGGAATGAAGAGGAGAAAGCGAAGCTGCTGCTGGAGAGGAAGCTGGATGAGAGGAGCCGGGAGGAAAGAGAGGCGGAAAAAGCCGGACTAATGAAAGGAAAGGCTGGAAAGAAGGGAAGTATGGAGAGAGAAGAGGAGATGGGTGCATTTCAATCCGGAACAAGCACAACAACGGCTTCAAAGAGACTGGGAGGAGGACATTGCGGAGCGGAACAGAACCCGGAAGAGGGCGCGAGGAATAGCAGCGGAGGCATTAAGGAACGCGCAGGGAAGAGCGGCGAGGCTCTAAAGACAAGCGGAGGGTCAGAAAATGCACAGGAGAGTGCGCAGAGAAGAACAGAAGAGGAGGAAAGCCGGGAGAACACGGGAGAAGGACAAAAGTTCGTGAATGGAGACGACGGAAGGAAAGAGGAGGGTCCTGGACAAAGAAAGAAAACGGACGGAGAAAAAGAGAGAAACAGTTTGAAACAGGGCAGTAGCCAAGTAAAAGAGAGGGGGGGAAGGGTGGGAGAAGGGAATGAGGACATTAGTTACCGGGCGGATCTGACACTGGCGGTGACGGTGGAGGGGGGCTTGGGAAAGATTACAATGTTGGACATGCTGTGTGAAATACAGGATGAGTGTGGGGAGGTGCTGGGATGCAGGCTGAAGGGGGAAAGGTATGAGGTGACAATGAGATATGTGGAGGGAAAGAAGAGATTGCTGGAGGGGCTGAGGGTGAAGGGGGTGGTTATAAAGGCAGAGGAGTTAACTGCGATGGAGGTGATGGTGTCCTTTATGTACATGCCGATATATATCGAGGATGACCAGATCCTGAGGAGGCTGTTTGAGTGGGGGGTTAAGGCGGTTTCGCCCATCAAAAGACGTTATGTAAAGAACACCAGGGAGGGGATGAGGATAGCGGACGGGACACGCTTCCTCAAAGTTTCTCTTAATGAGAAGGTAACATCACTGCCGTACTCGACACAATTTAGAGTGGAGGGGGGGGCAGAATACGTAAGGGTCATACATGACAGACAGGTGGCGGTGTGCAGAAACTGTCTAAGGGCGGGGCACATTTTTAGGGAGTGTCCGGAGATAAAATGTTACAGGTGTGGGGGTGTTGGGCATTTTGCGAGGGATTGTGCTGGGGAAGAGAGGGTGAGAAGGAGAGAACAGGCCAGGCCTGAAAAGGAGGGGGAGAGGGAGAGGTACAATGTGGAGGAGGAAGTGGAGCAGGAGGTGGAAGAGGTGGATAAAGAAGAGGGGGGGGGGGAGGATGAGGAGGTTGAGGAAGTGATAGAGGGAGAGAAGGTAGTGGTGGTGGCGGTGGGGCAGAAAGAAATAGGGGGGGAACAGAAGGAAGGAGGGAAGAAAAGACAACATGAGGGGGTAGCGGAGGAGGGAAATGAGGGGACACAGACAGTGGGGAAAGGGAAGGTGAAAAAGAAGAAAACAAAGACGGAGAGAAAGAAAAGTCCGAACGGCGAAGGTGTGGAGAAGAAGGAGGAGGTGACGGCGGTGGAGGAGAGAGGAGAATCGGTGATGGTGGCGGAGGAGAGAGAAGAAGCGGAGAAGGTGGGGGAGCAGAGAGTGGAAGATGAAATTACGTTGCTCTTGAAGGACGATGACGAAATCATAGAGGTGACGGTGGGAGAGCAGGAGATCGAGGAGCGGGTCGAGGTTCCGAGGACCAGGGGACGGAGTAGGAGTCCGATGACGCCTGGGAGAGAGGGATCGAGGGTCGGAGGAGGTGACTCAAAACCATCAGCAATAACCGTGAGAGGGAAAGTGAAAACACGTTCACAAGTGGAGAAGAATGTGAAAGGAGTCGGTGGAGATGATCTGGACAGCGAAAGGTGAGCTGAAGGAGAACTTTTGGAATACTCCAACGCTAATCCCCTTTAAATAACAATGGTGAAGATTGTTTCTTTCAACGGCTGTGGCCTGGAAAAGAAGGACAAGTGGGAACAGAATTTTTTTTTCAAACTTTACATGCAATGGTGACGATATGTACATTTAATGGCCGGGGGCTAAAAACAAAGGACAGAAGGGACAGGGCTTTACTGCTATGTACAGCTGATGTCATATGCCTACAGGAGACACACTGGGACAATGAAAGTGTGGGTGATGTGATAATGGGATGGATGGGGAGGGTATTTTTCAATAATGGTGGTTTGAATGCAAGAGGGGTGGCAATATTGTTTAGAATGGGAAAAGTGGAAAGTGTGAAAAAGGTGGAGGATGATGGAAAAGGAAGGATGATTATTGCAGAGTTTGGTTATATGGGGGAAATGTATAGACTGATGAATATTCATGCGCCTAATGTGGAGAAAGAAAGAAAGAGTTTTTTTGAGGGTCTGGATGGGAAGTGTGGGGGAAATTGTGTGGTGGTGGGTGATTTCAATGTGAGGTGTGGAAGGATTGATGTGGCGGGTGGGATGAGTTATAGAAATGACTCCTCACGAGGTGCATTGGAGAAACTGATGAGGGAGAACGGCTTAAGAGATGTGTGGAGAGAAAGGAATTTGGATGAGAGGGTATATACTAGAAAACAGGTGGTGGGGGGTGTGTTGAAGCAGAGTAGGATAGACTTGGTGCTGTGCAAGGGAAGGATAGGTGGGAAGGTGGGGACTTTTAAACATACAACGACTAGCTTGAGTGATCATGTTATCCTTGGCTTTAAGCTGGATGATGGATGTAAGGGAAGAGGGGGAGGGGTGTGGTGCCTAAACGCTGCTCTGCTTAAGGATGAGAAATACAAAAAGATGATGAATGAATGGTTAAGGAAGCAAGAGAAAATGGATGGTGAGGATGAAGGAGAATGGTGGGAGGGCCTAAAAAGAGAAATAAAAAAAATGAGCATAAAGTTCAGTTGTGGAAGAAATAAAAGAGGGAGAGAGAGGGAGGAGAGGTTAAAAGAGGAACTAAATAAAGAAGCAGAGAAGATAGAGGGAGAGGTAGGGAGAGATTTAGGGGTCTACAATAGTCTTAGGGATGAGTTAGGGATAGTGGAAAGAGAGAGGTGTATGGGGGCAATCGTCAGGAGTAGGGCAAGATATTTAGTTGAAGGGGAAAAATGTACAGGTTTTTTCTTAGGGATGGAGAATAGGAAGCAGGGGAACAATCAGATTAGGCAGATAGAGGGTAAGGGGGGTGAGATTATTAAAGACTTAGTAGGGATAGTTAAGAGGGTGGAAGAGTTTTATAGAGAGCTCTTCCAGGAGGAAGTTAATGAAAAAGAGAGCCTGGAAAAGACTCTGGGGAGCATGAGGGCGGTGTTGACAGAAGAAGGAAGAGAGTTGTGCGAAGGGGAGATGGGAAAAGAGGAAATAGAGGCAGCAATAGATGGCATGGGCAAAAATAAAAGCCCGGGACTAGATGGCCTAACTGCAGAGTTCTACATGGAATTTAAGGCTGTGCTAGTCCCAATGTTGAAGGAGTTGTTTAAGAGCTTCGAAGAGAAGGATGAACTGCCGGACGGATTGTCAACAGGGGTGATTAGCATATTGTACAAAAAGGGTAGTAGGGATAAATTAGGGAACTATAGGCCGTTAAGTATGTTGAATGGGGATTATAAGATTATGGCACGGGTGTTATCCAATAGAATGAAGAGGGTTATTGGTGCGGTGGTGGGTAGCACCCAGGCATATAGTATTCCTGGAAGGGATATATGTGACACAGTTTGTAGTATTAGGGACACGGTAAATCATATGAAGGGTGGAGAAGGAGGGGTGTTGGTAAGCTTAGATCTGAACAAGGCGTTCGATAGGGTTAATCACGTTTATTTATTCAGGGTTTTGGTAAAAGCAGGGTTTGGGAGGGGGTTTGTTGGGTGGATAAGGAGAATATATAGGAAAGCCATGAGTTGCGTTAAGGTTAATGGGATCATCACAAATGTATTTAAGTTAGGGAGATCCGTCCGGCAGGGATGCCCTCTATCGGCGATGCTCTATGCATTATCAGCGGAGCCCCTTGCGGCTTTGCTACAACAGAATGAGAGGGTAAAGGGGGTGATGGTGCCGGGGGGAGGGATAAGTGTAGTATTCCAATATGCGGATGATAATACAATCACCGTAAGAGACATGGAAAGTGTAAGAGGGGTCTTAGAGAGTGTGGAGATATATGGAAGAGCTTCAGGGGCTAAAATTAATATGGAAAAGTCAGAGTACATGGTGCTGGGAAATGGTGATGTAGGGAGAGAGGAGTTAGGTCTAAAAGAGAATAAGGAATATATTAGGGTACTGGGTATTAATGTGGGTTTGAAGGACATAGAGGGGAGGGATGTGCAATATGAGGGAGTGGTGGGTAGTTTAAAAAAGACCCTAAGCTTCTGGAAACTGAGGAGATTAAAACTGAGGGGGAAAGTTATAGTAGTAAATGGTCTCATCATGAGCAAGCTAGTTTATGTAATGAGTGTAATGGAGGTGCCAGACAGAGTAATAAAAGAGGTAAATAAAATAGTGAGTGAGTTCATGTGGGAGGGGAAGGGAGTGAGGATAGCTAGGGAGGTTCTAGAGAATGACTATAAAGATGGGGGGCTAAAACTAATAAATGTGGAAAGGAAGATGAAAGCAATGAGGGTCAAAACGATGATAAAATATCTAAATAAGGGAAATAAGCATGTGTGGAAAGAATTTTTGAGAGACAGTATAAATAAAGGAGGGGGGTGTGGGGACAGTGGGATATTTATGCGCTTTAAGAAAGGGTGGATGAATGGAATGAATGATTTTCAAAGGGAGGTGATGAATGCGTGGGGAGAGTTCTTGGGGAATGTGAAGTATGAATGTGAGAATGCGCAGCAGGTATGGAAACAACCCATATTCCAAAACTATAGGATAATGAAAGAGGGCGAAGTATTATTTAATTTACCAATGTGGAGGGCTGGATTTAGGGTAATAAGAGACCTAGTCTATGAGTATGTTCCGGGGTTCATGAGGGCTCAAGTTATTGTTGATGGGACAAGGGAAAATAATCTGTTAATGGGGGGAAGGACAGCAGAAGGCATGATGGAGAGCATCAAAGAGGGGATGCCGGTGGAATGGAGGAGGATGGTGGAGAGCAAGAAGGTGGGAGGGGGCGAAAGTGAGGTAGCGCTATATGTGGGTGAAGGGGTGAAGCTGGGAGACCTTAGCACGAAAAGGATATACAAAACCCTTGGGAAGGGGGATGCAAGGAGACCAGCATCAGAAAAGGTATGGGAAAAGGTGATGGGGGGAATGGATGTGAAAAAGATGTGGGTGAATCTGAGAGTGAAAGGGAATAGTGTGGAGGGTGAGCACTTTGATTTCTGTTTAAGGCACAACAGGGTGTTCAACAATTTAATAATAAGTATGTTTGACAAAGAGGTTAAGAGAGAATGTGATGTGTGTAAGGTGGGAGTGGAGAATTGTATGCATGAGTTTTTTGAGTGTGGGGAATTAAGGGGGTTCTTTGGGAAAATAAAAGAATTGATATGCAGGTGCTGGGATGAAGGGGTGTTAAAATGTCTAGAGTGGAAAGAATTGTGGTTGTTTGGGTTGAGTGGGAGAAGGGATGGGTGCAATGTTGATATGTTAAATCTATGTTTAAGCCAGGCAAGATATGCGGTGAAAATAAGAAGGAATGTAGCACACTATGAGGGGAGAGTGGATGGAGTGTGGGGAATTATGAAGAGGAATATAATGAGGGTTGTTGGAATGTTATATGTGTACAAAGATAATGAGATGTTCATGAAAGAACATGTTGATGGTTGTACACTGATAGAAGTGAATGATGGAAAGCTTAAGTATAATTTTGAAAAATAAGGAATGATGACCTGTGAAAGAGGAATAAATGTAAAAGAATGGTGGATTAGGGATGTCGGGGAAGTGAAAGACAAGATAGGACTGTGATGTATACTTTGTATTAAATGCATTGGGGTCCTCTTCTTTTTGGGGGATTTGTTATGCAATGTGAGTGTTTGTTTAATCTGTGTGAAAACATTTTGATAATAAAAAAAAAAAAAAAAAAAAAAAAACGCTCGCCCCTGGATGCCGTTGGTCGCGTGTTCGAATCCATGCTGTGGCATACTTTTTTTCATTTTCACCCTTTTTCTATGGATCTCCAAAAAGTGAACTTTTACATTTTCTGAGTCTGGAGGAATTCAAGGGGAGTTTTCAGGGGAGTGCGTTCTCTCTGCCATCTCCTCCCTGTGTGTGCGTTGCTGCATGCAGCAGCTGCGTGTGTGTGTAAACTGCCCCTCCCCCTCGCAAGCAGGCGGGGGAGAGAGAGATCTTTCGTCTCGATTTACACATGCTATGACTCCGGGGGTACTTCCATTCGCTTCGTCTTGATCTGTTGATGTTATTTTATGTCTCGTTTGTCCATTGTGACGGTGGTAAAGCCAGGAAAATGTCCCGGAGATATACTGAGAAATCTTTGAAACAGCATTTTCCTGCGATCACAGCTGTTCACAGCTACGAGGCTGGGACCGCTTCCATTCGCTTCGTCTTGATCTGTAGATGTTATTTCATGTATAATTTGTTCATTTTGATGGAGAAAAAGTTGTACATTTAGTGAATTCAGAGTGTCTAAGCTGCACAAGTAGGCATGTTTGAGTACTCAGGTCCAGTGGTTCACTGCGTTAACGCTCGCCCCTGGATGCGGTTGGTCGCGTATTCAAATCCATGCTGTGGCATACTTTTTTTCATTTTCACCCTTTTTCTATGGATCTCCAAAAAGTGAACTTTTACATTTTCTGAGTCTGGAGGAATTCAAGGGGAGTTTTCAGGGGAGTGCGTTCTCTCTGCCATCTCCTCCCTGTGTGTGCGTTGCTGCATGCAGCAGCTGCGTGTGTGTGTAAACTGCCCCTCCCCCTCGCAAGCAGGCGGGGGAGAGAGAGATCTGTCGTCTCAATTTACACATGCTATGACTCCGGGGGTACTTCCATTCGCTTCGTCTTGATCTGTTGATGTTATTTCATGTCTCGTTTGTCCATTGTGACGGTGGTAAAGCCAGGGAAATGTCCCGGAGATATACTGAGAAATCTTTGTAACAGCATTTTCCTGCGATCACAGCTGTTCAGAGCTACGAGGCTGGGACCGCTTCTATTCGCTTCGTCTTGATCTGTAGATGTTATTTTATGTCTCATTTGTTCATTTTGATGGAGAAAAAGTTGTACATTTAGTGAATTCAGAGTGTCTAAGCTGCACAAGCAGGCATGTTAGAGTACTCAGGTCCAGTGGCTCACTGCGTTAACGCTCGCCCCTGGATGCGGTTGGTCGCGTGTTCGAATCCATGCTGTGGCATACTTTTTTTCATTTTCACCCTTTTTCTATGGATCTCCAAAAAGTGAACTTTTACATTTTCTGAGTCTTGAGGAATTCAAGGGGAGTTTTCAGGGGAGTGCGTTCTCTCTGCCATCTCCTCCCTGTGTGTGCGTTGCTGCATGCAGCAGCTGCGTGTGTGTGTAAACTGCCCCTCCCCCTCGCAAGCAGGCGGGGGAGTGAGAGATCTTTCGTCTCGATTTACACATGCTATGACTCCGGGGGTAATTCCATTCGCTTCGTCTTGATCTGTTGATGTTATTTCATGTCTCGTTTGTCCATTGTGACGGTGGTAAAGCCAGGGAAATGTCCCGGAGATATACTGAGAAATCTTTGTAACAGCATTTTCCTGCGATCATAGCTGTTCACAGCTACGAGGCTGGGAGTGCTTCTATTCGCTTCGTCTTGATCTGTAGATGTTATTTCATGTCTCATTTGTTCATTTTGATGGAGAAAAAGTTGTACATTTAGTGAATTCAGAGTGTCTAAGCTGCACAAGCAGGCATGTTTGAGTACTCAGGTCCAGTGGCTCACTGCGTTAACGCTCGCCCCTGGATGCGGTTGGTCGCGTGTTCGAATCCATACTGTGGCAAAAAAAAAATCATTTTCACCCTTTTTCTATGGATCTCCAAAAAGTGAACTTTTACATTTTCTGAGTCTGGAGGAATTCAAGGGGAGTTTTCAGGGGAGTGCGTTCTCTCTGCCATCTCCTCCCTGTGTGTGCGTTGCTGCATGCACCAGCTGCGTGTGTGTGTAAACTGCCCCTCCCCCTCGCAAGCAGGCGGGGGAGAGAGAGATCTTTCGTCTCGATTTACACATGCTATGACTCCGGGGGTACTTCCATTCGCTTCGTCTTGATCTGTTTATGTTATTTCATGTCTCGTTTGTCCATTGTGACGGTGGTAAAGCCAGGGAAATATCCCGGAGATATAGGCTACTGAGAAATCTTTGAAACAGAATTTTCCTGCGATCACAGCTGTTCACAGCTACGAGGCTGGGACCACTTCCATTCGCTTCGTCTTGATCTGTAGATGTTATTTCATGTCTCATTTGTTCATTTTGATGGAGAAAAAGTTGTACATTTAGTGAATTCAGAGTGTCTAAGCTACACAAGTAGGCATGTTTGAGTACTCAGGTCCAGTGGCTCACTGCGTTAACGCTCTCCCCTGGATGCGGTTGGTCGCGTGTTCGAATCCATGCTGTGGCAAAACAAAATTCATTTTCACCCTTTTTCTATGGATCTCCAAAAAGTGAACTTTTACATTTTCTGAGTCTTGAGGAATTCAAGGGGAGTTTTCAGGGGAGTGCGTTCTCTCTGCCATCTCCTCCCTGTGTGTGCGTTGCTGCATGCAGCAGCTGCGTGTGTGTGTAAACTGCCCCTCCCCCTCGCAAGCAGGCGGGGGAGTGAGAGATCTTTCGTCTCGATTTACACATGCTATGACTCCGGGGGTAATTCCATTCGCTTCGTCTTGATCTGTTGATGTTATTTCATGTCTCGTTTGTCCATTGTGACGGTGGTAAAGCCAGGGAAATGTCCCGGAGATATACTGAGAAATCTTTGTAACAGCATTTTCCTGCGATCATAGCTGTTCACAGCTACGAGGCTGGGACTGCTTCTATTCGCTTCGTCTTGATCTGTAGATGTTATTTCATGTCTCATTTGTTCATTTTGATGGAGAAAAAGTTGTACATTTAGTGAATTCAGAGTGTCTAAGCTGCACAAGCAGGCATGTTTGAGTACTCAGGTCCAGTGGCTCACTGCGTTAACGCTCGCCCCTGGATGCGGTTGGTCGCGTGTTCGAATCCATGCTGTGGCATACTTTTTTTCATTTTCACCCTTTTTCTATGGATCTCCAAAAAGTGAACTTTTACATTTTCTGAGTCTTGAGGAATTCAAGGGGAGTTTTCAGGGGAGTGCGTTCTCTCTGCCATCTCCTCCCTGTGTGTGCGTTGCTGCATGCAGCAGCTGCGTGTGTGTGTAAACTGCCCCTCCCCCTCGCAAGCAGGCGGGGGAGAGAGAGATCTTTCGTCTCGATTTACACATGCTATGACTCCGGGGGTACTTCCATTCGCTTCGTCTTGATCTGTTGATGTTATTTCATGTCTCGTTTGTCCATTTGGACGGTGGTAAAGCCAGGGAAATATCCCGGAGATATACTGTTAAATCTTTATAACAGCATTTTCCTGCGATCACAGCTGTTCACAGCTACGAGGCTGGGACCGCTTCCATTCGCTTCGTCTTGATCTGTAGATGTTATTTCATGTCTCATTTGTTCATTTTGATGGAGAAAAAGTTGTACATTTAGTGAATTCAGAGTGTCTAAGCTGCACAAGCAGGCATGTTTGAGTACTCAGGTCCAGTGGCTCACTGCGTTAACGCTCGCCCCTGGATGCGGTTGGTCGCGTGTTCGAATCCATGCTGTGGCATACTTTTTTTCATTTTTACCCTTTTTCTATGGATCTCCAAAAAGTGAACTTTTACATTTTCTGAGTCTGGAGGAATTCAAGGGGAGTTTTCAGGGGAGTGCGTTCTCTCTGCCATCTCCTCCCTGTGTGTGCGTTGCTGCATGCAGCAGCTGCGTGTGTGTGTAAACTGCCCCTCCCCCTCGCAAGCAGGCGGGGGAGAGAGAGATCTTTCGTCTCGATTTACACATGCTATGACTCCGGGGGTACTTCCATTCGCTTCGTCTTGATCTGTTTATGTTATTTCATGTCTCGTTTGTCCATTGTGACGGTGGTAAAGCCAGGGAAATATCCCGGAGATATACTGATAAATCTTTGTCACAGCATTTTCCTGCGATCACAGCTGTTCACAGCTACGAGGCTGGGACCGCTTCCATTCGCTTCGTCTTGATCTGTTGATGTTATTTCATGTCTCGTTTGTCCATTGTGACGGTGGTAAAGTCAGGGAAATGTCCCGGAGATATAGGCTACTGAGAAATCTTTGAAACAGAATTTTCCTGCGATCACAGCTGTTCACAGCTACGAGGCTGGGACCACTTCCATTCGCTTCGTCTTGATCTGTAGATGTTATTTCATGTCTCATTTGTTCATTTTGATGGAGAAAAAGTTGTACATTTAGTGAATTCAGAGTGTCTAAGCTACACAAGTAGGCATGTTTGAGTACTCAGGTCCAGTGGCTCACTGCGTTAACGCTCTCCCCTGGATGCTGTTGGTCGCGTGTTCGAATCCATGCTGTGGCAAAACAAAATTCATTTTCACCCTTTTTCTATGGATCTCCAAAAAGTGAACTTTTACATTTTCTGAGTCTGGAGGAATTCAAGGGGAGTTTTCAGGGGAGTGTGTTCTCTCTGCCATCTCCTCCCTGTGTGTGCGTTGCTGCATGCAGCAGCTGCGTGTGTGTGTAAACTGCCCCTCCCCCTCGCAAGCAGGCGGGGGAGAGAGAGATCTTTCGTCTCGATTTACACATGCTATGACTCCGGGGGTACTTCCATTCGCTTCGTCTTGATCTGTTGATGTTATTTCATGTCTCGTTTGTCCATTTGGACGGTGGTAAAGCCAGGGAAATATCCCGGAGATATACTGATAAATCTTTATAACAGCATTTTCCTTCGATCACAGCTGTTCACAGCTACGAGGCTGGGACCGCTTCCATTCGCTTCGTCTTGATCTGTAGATGTTATTTCATGTCTCATTTGTTCATTTTGATGGAGAAAAAGTTGTACATTTAGTGAATTCAGAGTGTCTAAGCTGCACAAGCAGGCATGTTAGAGTACTCAGGTCCAGTGGCTCACTGCGTTAACGCTCGCCCCTGGATGCGGTTGGTCGCGTGTTCGAATCCATGCTGTGGCATACTTATTTTCATTTTCACCCTTTTTCTATGGATCTCCAAAAAGTGAACTTTTACATTTTCTGAGTCTGGAGGAATTCAAGGGGAGTTTTCAGGGGAGTGCGTTCTCTCTGCCATCTCCTCCCTGTGTGTGCGTTGCTGCATGCAGCAGCTGCGTGTGTGTGTAAACTGCCCCTCCCCCTCGCAAGCAGGCGGGGGAGAGAGAGATCTTTCGTCTCGATTTACACATGCTATGACTCCGGGGGTACTTCCATTCGCTTCGTCTTGATCTGTTGATGTTATTTCATGTCTCGTTTGTCCATTTGGACGGTGGTAAAGCCAGGGAAATATCCCGGAGATATACTGATAAATCTTTATAACAGCATTTTCCTGCGATCACAGCTGTTCACAGCTACGAGGCTGGGACCGCTTCCATTCGCTTCGTCTTGATCTGTAGATGTTATTTCATGTCTCATTTGTTCATTTTGATGGAGAAAAAGTTGTACATTTAGTGAATTCAGAGTGTCTAAGCTGCACAAGCAGGCATGTTTGAGTACTCAGGTCCAGTGGCTCACTGCGTTAACGCTCGCCCCTGGATGCGGTTGGTCTCGTGTTCGAATCCATGCTGTGGCAAAAAAAAAATCATTTTCACCCTTTTTCTATGGATCTCCAAAAAGTGAACTTTTACATTTTCTGAGTCTGGAGGAATTCAAGGGGAGTTTTCAGGGGAGTGCGTTCTCTCTGCCATCTCCTCCCTGTGTGTGCGTTGCTGCATGCAGCAGCTGCGTGTGTGTGTAAACTGCCCCTCCCCCTCGCAAGCAGGCGGGGGAGAGAGAGATCTGTCGTCTCGATTTACACATGCTATGACTCCGGGGGTACTTCCATTCGCTTCGTCTTGATCTGTTGATGTTATTTCATGTCTCGTTTGTCCATTGTGACGGTGGTAAAGCCAGGGAAACGTCCCGGAGATATACTGAGAAATCTTTGTAACAGCATTTTCCTGCAATCACAGCTGTTCACAGCTACGAGGCTGGGACCGCTTCCATTCGCTTCGTCTTGATCTGTAGATGTTATTTCATGTCTCATTTGTTCATTTTGATTGAGAAAAAGTTGTACATTTAGTGAATTCAGAGTGTCTAAGATGCACAAGCAGGCATGTTTGAGTACTCAGGTCCAGTGGCTCACTGCGTTAACGCTCGCCCCTGGATGCGGTTGGTCGCGTGTTCAAATCCATGCTGTGGCATACTTTTTTTCATTTTCACCCTTTTTCTATGGATCTCCAAAAAGTGAACTTTTACATTTTCTGAGTCTGGAGGAATTCAAGGGGAGTTTTCAGGGGAGTGCGTTCTCTCTGCCATCTCCTCCCTGTGTGTGCGTTGCTGCATGCAGCAGCTGTGTGTGTGTGTAAACTGCCCCTCCCCCTCGCAAGCAGGCGGGGGAGAGAGAGATCTGTCGTCTCGATTTACACATGATATGACTCCGGGGGTACTTCCATTCGCTTCGTCTTGATCTGTTGATGTTATTTCATGTCTCGTTTGTCCATTGTGACGGTGGTAAGGCCAGGGAAAAGTCCCGGAGATATACTGAGAAATCTTTGTAACAGCATTTTCCTGCAATCACAGCTGTTCACAGCTACGAGGCTGGGACCGCTTCCATTCGCTTCGTCTGGATCTGTAGATGTTATTTCATGTCTCATTTGTTCATTTTGATTGAGAAAAAGTTGTACATTTAGTGAATTCAGAGTGTCTAAGATGCACAAGCAGCCATGTTTGAGTACTCAGGTCCAGTGGCTCACTGCGTTAACGCTCGCCCCTGGATGCGGTTGGTCGTGTGTTCGAATCCATGCTGTGGCAAAACAAAATTAATGTTCACCCTTTTTCTATGGATCTCCAAAAAGTGAACTTTTACATTTTCTGAGTCTGGAGGAATTCAAGGGGAGTTTTCAGGGGAGTGGGTTCTCTCTGCCATCTCCTCCCTGTGTGTGCGTTGCTGCTTGCAGCAGCTGCGTGTGTGTGTAAACTGCCCCTCCCCCTCGCAAGCAGGCGGGGGAGAGAGAGATCTTTCGTCTCGATTTACACATGCTATGACTCCGGGGGTACTTCCATTCGCTTCGTCTTGATCTGTTGATGTTATTTCATGTCTCGTTTGTCCATTGTGACGGTGGTAAAGCCAGGGAAATGTCCCGGAGATATACTGAGAAATCTTTGGAACAGCATTTTCCTGCGATCACAGCTGTTCTTAGCTACGAGGCTGGGACCGCTTCCATTCGCTTCGTCTTGATCTGTAGATGTTATTTCATGTCTCATTTGTTCATTTTGATTGAGAAAAAGTTGTACATTTAGTGAATTCAGAGTGTCTAAGATGCACAAGCAGGCATGTTTGAGTACTCAGGTCCAGTGGCTCACTGCGTTAACGCTCGCCCCTGGATGCGGTTGGTCTCGTGTTCGAATCCATGCTGTGGCATACTTTTTTTCATTTTCACCCTTTTTCTATGGATCTCCAAAAAGTGAACTTTTACATTTTCTGAGTCTGGAGGAATTCAAGGGGAGTTTCAGGGGAGTGCGTTCTCTCTGCCATCTCCTCCCTGTGTGTGCGTTGCTGCATGCAGCAGCTGCGTGTGTGTGTAAACTGCCCCTCCCCCTCGCAAGCAGGCGGGGGAGAGAGAGATCTGTCGTCTCGATTTACACATGATATGACTCCGGGGGTACTTCCATTCGCTTCGTCTTGATCTGTTGATGTTATTTCATGTCTCGTTTGTCCATTGTGACGGTGGTAAAGCCAGGGAAAAGTCCCGGAGATATACTGAGAAATCTTTGTAACAGCATTTTCCTGCAATCACAGCTGTTCACAGCTACGAGGCTGGGACCGCTTCCATTCGCTTCGTCTGGATCTGTAGATGTTATTTCATGTCTCATTTGTTCATTTTGATTGAGAAAAAGTTGTACATTTAGTGAATTCAGAGTGTCTAAGATGCACAAGCAGCCATGTTTGAGTACTCAGGTCCAGTGGCTCACTGCGTTAACGCTCGCCCCTGGATGCGGTTGGTCGTGTGTTCGAATCCATGCTGTGGCAAAACAAAATTAATGTTCACCCTTTTTCTATGGATCTCCAAAAAGTGAACTTTTACATTTTCTGAGTCTGGAGGAATTCAAGGGGAGTTTTCAGGGGAGTGGGTTCTCTCTGCCATCTCCTCCCTGTGTGTGCGTTGCTGCTTGCAGCAGCTGCGTGTGTGTGTAAACTGCCCCTCCCCCTCGCAAGCAGGCGGGGGAGAGAGAGATCTTTCGTCTCGATTTACACATGCTATGACTCCGGGGGTACTTCCATTTGCTTCGTCTTGATCTGTTTATGTTATTTCATGTCTCGTTTGTCCATTGTGATGGTGGTAAAGCCAGGGAAATGTCCCGGAGATATACTGAGAAATCTTTGTAACAGCATTTTCCTGCGATCACAGCTGTTCACAGCTACGAGGCTTGGACCGCTTTCATTCGCTTCGTCTTGATCTGTAGATGTTATTTCATGTCTCATTTGTTCATTTTGATGGAAAAAAAGTTGTACATTTAGTGAATTCAGAGTTTCTAAGCTGCACAAGTAGGCATGTTTGAGTACTCAGGTCCAGTGGCTCACTGCGTTAACACTCGCCCCTGGATGCGGTTGGTCGCGTGTTCGAATCCATGCTGTGGCAAAAAAAAAATCATTTTCACCCTTTTTCTATGGATCTCCAAAAAGTGAACTTTTACATTTTCTGAGTCTGGAGGAATTCAAGGGGAGTTTTCAGGGGAGTGCGTTCTCTCTGCCATCTCCTCCCTGTGTGTGCGTTGCTGCATGCAGCAGCTGCGTGTGTGTGTAAACTGCCCCTCCCCCTCGCAAGCAGGCGGGGGAGAGAGAGATCTTTCGTCTCGATTTACACATGCTATGACTCCGGGGGTACTTCCATTCGCTTCGTCTTGATCTGTTTATGTTATTTCATGTCTCGTTTGTCCATTGTGACGGTGGTAAAGCCAGGGAAATATCCCGGAGATATACTGACAAATCTTTATAACAGCATTTTCCTGCGATCACAGCTGTTCACAGCTACGAGGCTGGGACCGCTTCCATTCACTTCGTCTTGATCGGTAGATGTTATTTCATGTCTCATTTGTTCATTTTGATGGAGAAAAAGTTGTACATTTAGTGAATTCAGAGTGTCTAAGCTGCACAAGCAGGCATGTTTGAGTACTCAGGTCCAGTGGCTCACTGCGTTAACGCTCGCCCCTGGATGCGGTTGGTCGCGTGTTTGAATCCATGCTGTGGCAAAAAAAAAATCATTTTCACCCTTTTTCTATGGATCTCCAAAAAGTGAACTTTTACATTTTCTCAGTCTGGAGGAATTCAAGGGGAGTTTTCAGGGGAGTGCGTTCTCTCTGCCATCTCCTCCCTGTGTGTGCGTTGCTGCATGCAGCAGCTGCGTGTGTGTGTAAACTGCCCCTCCCCCTCGCAAGCAGGCGGGGGAGAGAGAGATCTTTCGTCTCGATTTACACATGCTATGACTCCGGGGGTACTTCCATTCGCTTCGTCTTGATCTGTTGATGTTATTTCATGTCTCGTTTGTCCATTTGGACGGTGGTAAAGCCAGGGAAATATCCCGGAGATATACTGATAAATCTTTATAACAGCATTTTCCTGCGATCACAGCTGTTCACAGCTACGAGGCTGGGACCGCTTCCATTCGCTTCGTCTTGATCTGTATATGTTATTTCATGTCTCATTTGTTCATTTTGATGGAGAAAAAGTTGTACATTTAGTGAATTCAGAGTGTCTAAGCTGCACATGCAGGCATGTTTGAGTACTCAGGTCCAGTGGCTCACTGCGTTAACGCTCGCCCCTGGATGCGGTTGGTCGCGTGTTCGAATCCATGCTGTGGCAAGAAAAAAATCATTTTCACCCTTTTTCTATGGATCTCCAAAAAGTGAACTTTTACATTTTCTGAGTCTGGAGGAATTCAAGGGGAGTTTTCAGGGGAGTGCGTTCTCTCTGCCATCTCCTCCCTGTGTGTGCGTTGCTGCATGCAGCAGCTGCGTGTGTGTGTAAACTGCCCCTCCCCCTCGCAAGCAGGCGGGGGAGAGAGAGATCTTTCGTCTCAATTTACACATGCTATGACTCCGGGGGTACTTCCATTCGCTTCGTCTTGATCTGTTTATGTTATTTCATGTCTCGTTCGTCCATTGTGACGGTGGTAAAGCCAGGGAAATATCCCGGAGATATACTGATAAATCTTTATATCAGCATTTTCCTGCGATCACAGCTGTTCACAGCTACGAGGCTGGGACCGCTTCCATTCGCTTCGTCTTGATCTGTAGATGTTATTTCATGTCTCATTTGTTCATTTTGATGGAGAAAAAGTTGTACATTTAGTGAATTCAGAGTGTCTAAGCTGCACAAGCAGGCTTGTTTGAGTACTCAGGTCCAGTGGCTCACTGCGTTAACGCTCGCCCCTGGATGCGGTTGGTCGCGTGTTCGAATCCATGCTGTGGCGAAAGAAAAATCATTTTCACCCTTTTTCTATGGATCTCCAAAAAGTGAACTTTTACATTTTCTGAGTCTGGAGGAATTCAAGGGGAGTTTTCAGGGGAGTGCGTTCTCTCTGCCATCTCCTCCCTGTGTGTGCGTTGCTGCATGCAGCAGCTGCGTGTGTGTGTAAACTGCCCCTCCCCCTCGCAAGCAGGCGGGGGAGAGAGAGATCTTTCGTCTCGATTTACACATGCTATGACTCCGGGGGTACTTCCATTCGCTTCGTCTTGATCTGTTTATGTTATTTCATGTCTCGTTTGTCCATTGTGACGGTGTTAAAGCCAGGGAAATATCCCGGAGATATACTGATAAATCTTTATAACAGCATTTTCCTGCGATCACAGCTGTTCACAGCTACGAGGCTGGGACCGCTTCCATTCGCTTCGTCTTGATCTGTAGATGTTATTTCATGTCTCATTTGTTCATTTTGATGGAGAACAAGTTGTACATTTAGTGAATTCAGAGTGTCTAAGCTGCACAAGCAGGCATGTTTGAGTACTCAGGTCCAGTGGCTCACTGCGTTAACGCTCGCCCCTGGATGCGGTTGGTCGCGTGTTCGAATCCATGCTGTGGCAAAAAAAAAATCATTTTCACCCTTTTTCTATGGATCTCCAAAAAGTGAACTTTTACATTTTCTGAGTCTGGAGGAATTCAAGGGGAGTTTTCAGGGGAGTGCGTTCTCTCTGCCATCTCCTCCCTGTGTGTGCGTTGCTGCATGCAGCAGCTGCGTGTGTGTGTAAACTGCCCCTCCCCCTCGCAAGCAGGCGGGGGAGAGAGAGATCTTTCGTCTCGATTTACACATGCTATGACTCCGGGGGTACTTCCATTCGCTTCGTCTTGATCTGTTGATGTTATTTCATGTCTCGTTTGTCCATTTGGACGGTGGTAAAGGCAGGGAAATATCCCGGAGATATACTGATAAATCTTTATAACAGCATTTTCGTGCGATCACAGCTGTTCACAGCTACGAGGCTGGGACCGCTTCCATTCGCTTCGTCTTGATCTGTAGATGTTATTTCATGTCTCATTTGTTCATTTTGATTGAGAAAAAGTTGTACATTTAGTGAATTCAGAGTGTCTAAGATGCACAAGCAGGCTGTTTGAGTACTCAGGTCCAGTGGCTCACTGCGTTAACGCTCGCCCCTGGATGCGGTTGCTCTCGTGTTCGAATCCATGCTGTGGCATACTTTTTTTCATTTTCACCCTTTTTCTATGGATCTCCAAAAAGTGAACTTTTACATTTTCTGAGTCTGGAGGAATTCAAGGGGAGTTTTCAGGGGAGTGCGTTCTCTCTGCCATCTCCTCCATGTGTGTGCGTTGCTGCATGCAGCAGCTGCGTGTGTGTGTAAACTGCCCCTCCCCCTCGCAAGCAGGCGGGGGAGAGAGAGATCTTTCGTCTCGATTTACACATGCTATGACTCCGGGGGTACTTCCATTGGCTTCGTCTTGATCTGTTGATGTTATTTCATGTCTCGTTTGTCCATTTGAACGGTGGTAAAGCCAGGGAAATGTCCCGGAGATATACTGATAAATCTTTATAACAGCATTTTCCTGCGATCACAGCTGTTCACAGCTACGAGGCTGGGACCGCTTCCATTCGCTTCGTCTTGATCTGTAGATGTTATTTCATGTCTCATTTGTTCATTTTGATGGAGAAAAAGTTGTACATTTAGTGAATTCAGAGTGTCTAAGCTGCACAAGCAGGCATGTTTGAGTACTCAGGTCCAGTGGCTCACTGCGTTAATGCTCGCCCCTGGATGCGGTTGGTCGCGTGTTCGAATCCATGCTGTGGCAAAAAAAAAATCATTTTCACCCTTTTTTCTATGGATCTCCAAAAAGTGAACTTTTACATTTTCTGAGTCTGGAGGAATTCAAGGGGAGTTTTCAGGGGAGTGCGTTCTCTCTGCCATCTCCTCCCTGTGTGTGCGTTGTTGCATGCAGCAGCTGCGTGTGTGTGTAAACTGCCCCTCCCCCTCGCAAGCAGGCCGGGGAGAGAGAGATCTTTCGTCTCGATTTACACATGCTATGACTCCGGGGGTACTTCCATTCGCTTCGTCTTGATCTGTTGATGTTATTTCATGTCTCGTTTGTCCATTGTGACGGTGGTAAAGCCAGGGAAAAGTCCCGGAGATATACTGAGAAATCTTTGTAACAGCATTTTCCTGCAATCACAGCTGTTCACAGCTACGAGGCTGGGACCGCTTCCATTCGCTTCGTCTTGATCTGTAGATGTTATTTCATGTCTCAATTGTTCATTTTGATTGAGAAAAAGTTGTACATTTAGTGAATTCAGAGTGTCTAAGCTGCACAAGTAGGCATGTTTGAGGACTCAGGTCCAGTGGCTCACTGCGTTAACGCTCGCCCCTGGATGCGGTTGGTCGCGTGTTCGAATCCATGCTGTGGCATACTTTTTTTCATTTTCACCCTTTTTCTATGGATCTCCAAAAAGTGAACTTTTACATTTTCTGAGTCTGGAGGAATTCAAGGGGAGTTTTCAGGGGAGTGCGTTCTCTCTGCCATCTCCTCCCTGTGTGTGCGTTGCTGCATGCAGCAGCTGCGTGTGTGTGTAAACTGCCCCTCCCCCTCGCAAGCAGGCGGGGGAGAGAGAGATCTTTCGTCTCGATTTACACATGCTATGACTCCGGGGGTACTTCCATTCGCTTCGTCTTGATCTGTTGATGTTATTTCATGTCTCGTTTGTCCATTTGGACGGTGGTAAAGCCAGGGAAATATCCCGGAGATATACTGATAAATCTTTATAACAGCATTTTCCTGCGATCAAAGCTGTTCACAGCTACGAGGCTGGGACCAACTCCATTCGCTTCGTCTTGATCTGTAGATGTTATTTCATGTCTCATTTGTTCATTTTGATGGAGAAAAAGTTGTACATTTAGTGAATTCAGAGTGTCTAAGCTGCACAAGCAGGCATGTTTGAGTACTCAGGTCCAGTGGCTCACTGCGTTAATGCTCGCCCCTGGATGCGGTTGGTCGCGTGTTCGAATCCATGCTGTGGCATACTTTTTTTCATTTTCACCCTTTTTCTATGGATCTCCAAAAAGTGAACTTTTACATTTTCTGAGTCTGGAGGAATTCAAGGGGAGTTTTCAGGGGAGTGCGTTCTCTCTGCCATCTCCTCCCTGTGTGTGCGTTGCTGCATGCAACAGCTGCGTGTGTGTGTAAACTGCCCCTCCCCCTCGCAAGCAGGCGGGGGAGAGAGAGATCTTTCGTCTCGATTTACACATGCTATGACTCCGGGGGTACTTCCATTCGCTTCGTCTTGATCTGTTTATGTTATTTCATGTCTCGTTTGTCCATTGTGATGGTGGTAAAGCCAGGGAAATGTCCCGGAGATATACTGAGAAATCTTTGTAACAGCATTTTCCTGCGATCACAGCTGTTCACAGCTACGAGGCTGGGACCGCTTCCATTCGCTTCGTCTTGATCTGTAGATGTTATTTCATGTCTCATTTGTTCATTTTGATGGAGAAAAAGTTGTACATTTAGTGAATTCAGAGTGTCTAAGATGCACAAGCAGGCATGTTTGAGTACTCAGGTCCAGTGGCTCACTGCGTTAACGCTCGCCCCTGGATGCGGTTGGTCGCGTGTTCAAATCCATGCTGTGGCATACTTTTTTTCATTTTCACCCTTTTTCTATGGATCTCCAAAAAGTGAACTTTTACATTTTCTGAGTCTGGAGGAATTCAAGGGGAGTTTTCAGGGGAGTGCGTTCTCTCTGCCATCTCCTCCCTGTGTGTGCGTTGCTGCATGCAGCAGCTGCGTGTGTGTGTAAACTGCCCCTCCCCCTCGCAAGCAGGCGGGGGAGAGAGAGATCTTTCATCTCGATTTACACATGCTATGACTCCGGGGGTACTTCCATTCGCTTCGTCTTGATCTGTTGATGTTATTTCATGTCTCGTTTGTCCATTGTGACGGTGGTAAAGCCAGGGAAATGTCCCGGAGATATACTGATAAATCTTTGTAACAGCATTTTCCTGCGATCACAGCTGTTCACAGCTACGAGGCTGGGACCACTTCCATTCGCTTCGTCTTGATCTGTAGATGTTATTTCATGTCTCATTTGTTCATTTTGATTGAGAAAAAGTTGTACATTTAGTGAATTCAGAGTGTCTAAGATGCACAAGCAGGCATGTTTGAGTACTCAGGTCCAGTGGCTCACTGCGTTAACGCTCGCCCCACGATGCGGTAGGTCGGGTGTTCGAATCCATGCTGTGGCATACTTTTTTTCATTTTCACCCTTTTTCTATGGATCTCCAAAAAGTGAACTTTTACATTTTCTGAGTCTGGAGGAATTCAAGGGGAGTTTTCAGGGGAGTGCGTTCTCTCTGCCATCTCCTCCCTGTGTGTGCGTTGCTGCATGCAGCAGCTGCGTGTGTGTGTAAACTGCCCCTCCCCCTCGCAAGCAGGCGGGGGAGAGAGAGATCTTTCGTCTCGATTTACACATGCTATGACTCCGGGGGTACTTCCATTCGCTTCGTCTTGATCTGTTGATGTTATTTCATGTCTCGTTTGTCCATTGTGACGGTGGTAAAGCCAGGGAAATGTCCCGGAGATATACTGAGAAATCTTTGAAACAGCATTTTCCTGCGATCACAGCTGTTCACAGCTACGAGGCTGGGACCGCTTCCATTCGCTTCGTCTTGATCTGTAGATGTTATTTCATGTATAATTTGTTCATTTTGATGGAGAAAAAGTTGTACATTTAGTGAATTCAGAGTGTCTAAGATGCACAAGCAGGCATGTTTTAGTACTCAGGTCCAGAGGCTCACTGCGTTAACGCTCGCCCCTGGATGCGGTTGGTCGCGTGTTCGAATCCATGCTGTGGCATACTTTTTTTCATTTTCACCCTTTTTCTATGGATCTCCAAAAACTGAACTTTTACATTTTCTGAGTCTGGAGGAATTCAAGGGGAGTTTTCAGGGGAGTGGGTTCTCTCTGCCATCTCCTCCCTGTGTGTGCGTTGCTGCATGCAGCAGCTGCGTGTGTGTGTAAACTGCCCCTCCCCCTCGCAAGCAGGCTGGGGAGAGAGAGATCTTTCGTCTCGATTTACACATGCTATGACTCCGGGGGTACTTCCATTCGCTTCGTCTTGATCTGTTGATGTTATTTCATGTCTCGTTTGTCCATTGTGACGGTGGTAAAGCCAGGGAAATGTCCCGGAGATATACTGAGAAATCTTTGGAACAGCATTTTCCTGCGATCACAGCTGTTCACAGCTACGAGGCTGGGACCGCTTCCATTCGCTTCGTCTTGATCTGTAGATGTTATTTCATGTATAATTTGTTCATTTTGATGGAGAAAAAGTTGTACATTTAGTGAATTCAGAGTGTCTAAGCTGCACAAGTAGGCATGTTTGAGTACTCAGGTCCAGTGGCTCACTGCGTTAACGTTCGCCCCTGGATGCGTTTGGTCGCGTGTTCAAATCCATGCTGTGGCATACTTTTTTTCATTTTCACCCTTTTTCTATGCATCTCCAAAAAGTGAACTTTTACATTTTCTGAGTCTGGAGGAATTCAAGGGGAGTTTTCAGGGGAGTGCGTTCTCTCTGCCATCTCCTCCCTGTGTGTGCGTTGCTGCATGCAGCAGCTGCGTGTGTGTGTAAACTGCCCCTCCCCCTCGCAAGCAGGCGGGGGAGAGAGAGATCTGTCGTCTCGATTTACACATGCTATGACTCCGGGGGTACTTCCATTCGCTTCGTCTTGATCTGTTGATGTTATTTCATGTCTCGTTTGTCCATTGTGACGGTGGTAAAGCCAGGGAAATGTCCCGGAGATATACTGAGAAATCTTTGTAACAGCATTTTCCTGCGATCACAGCTGTTCACAGCTAAGAGGCTGGGACCGCTTCCATTCGCTTCTTCTTCATCTGTAGATGTTATTTCATGTCTCATTTGTTCATTTTGATGGAGAAAAAGTTGTACATTTAGTGAATTCAGAGTTTCTAAGATGCACAAGCAGGCATTTTTGAGTACTCAGGTCCAGTGGCTCACTGCGTTAACGCTCTCCCCTGGATGCGGTTGGTCGCGTGTTCGAATCCATGCTGTGGGAAAAAAAAAATCATTTTCACCCTTTTTCTATGGATCTCCAAAAGTGAACTTTTACATGTTCAGAGTCTGGAGGAATTCAAGGGGAGTTTTCAGGGGAGTGCGTTCTCCCTGCCATCTCCTCCCTGTGTGTGCGTTGCTGCATGCAGCAGCTGCGTGTGTGTGTAAACTGCCCCTCCCCCTCGCAAGCAGGCGGGGGAGAGAGAGATATTTCGTCTCGATTTACACATGCTATGACTCCGGGGGTACTTCCATTCGCTTCGTCTTGATCTGTTGATGTTATTTCATGTCTCGTTTGTCAATTGTGACGGTGGTAAAGCCAGGGAAATGTCCCGGAGATATAGGCTACTGAGAAATCTTTGAAACAGCATTTTCCTGCGATCACAGCTGTTCACAGCTACGAGGCTGGGACCACTTTCATTCGCTTCGTCTTGATCTGTAGATGTTATTTCATGTCTCATTTGTTCATTTTGATGGAGAAAAAGTTGTACATTTAGTGAATTCAGAGTGTCTAAGCTGCACAAGTAGGCATGTTTGAGTACTCAGGTCCAGTGGCTCACTGCGTTAACGCTCTCCCCTGGATGCGGTTGGTCGCGTGTTCGAATCCATGCTGTGGCAAAACAAAATTGATTTTCACCCTTTTTCTATGGATCTCCAAAAAGTGAACTTTTACATTTTCTGAGTCTGGAGGAATTCAAGGGGAGTTTTCAGGGGAGTGCGTTCTCTCTGCCATCTCCTCCCTGTGTGTGCGTTGCTGCATGCAGCAGCTGCGTGTGTGTGTAAACTGCCCCTCCCCCTCGCAAGCAGGCGGGGGAGAGAGAGATCTTTTGTCTCGATTTACACATGCTATGACTCCGGGGGTGATTCCATTCGCTTCGTCTTGATCTGTTGATGTTATTTCATGTCTCGTTTGTCCATTGTGACGGTGGTAAAGCCAGGGAAATGTCCCGGAGATATAGGCTACTGAGAAATCTTTGAAACAGCATTTTCCTGCGATCACAGCTGTTCACAGCTACGAGGCTGGGACCACTTCCATTCGCTTCGTCTTGATCTGTAGATGTTATTTCATGTCTCATTTGTTCATTTTGATGGAGAAAAAGTTGTACATTTAGTGAATTCAGAGTGTCTAAGCTGCAAAAGTAGGCATGTTTGAGTACTCAGATCCAGTGGCTCACTGCGTTAACGCTCGTCCCTGGATGCGGTTGGTCGCGTATTCGAATCCATGCTGTGGCAAAAAAAGAAACATTTTCACCCTTTTTCTATGGATCTCCAAAAGGTGAACTTTTACATTTTCTGAGTCTGGAGGAATTCAAGGGGAGTTTTCAGGGGAGTGCGTTCTCTCTAACCAATGAGCTAACTGAAGCTAACCAATGAGCTAACTGAAGCTAACCAATGAGCTAACTGATGCTAACCAATGAGCTAACCCAGGCTAACCAATGAGCTAGCCCAGGCTAACCAATGAGCTAACTGAAGCTAACCAATGAGCTAACCAAGGCTAACCAATGAGCTAACTGAGGCTAACCAATGAGCTAACTGATGCTAACCAATGAGCTAACCGAGGCTAACCAATGAGCTAACTGAAGCTAACCAGGGCTAAACAATGAGCTAACCGAGGAATGAGCTAACCCAGGCTAACCAATGAGCTAACCGAGGCTAACCAATTAGCTAACTGAAGCTAACCAATGAGCTAACCCAGGCTAACCAATGAGCTAACCGAGGCTAACCAATGAGCTAACTGAAGCTAACCAATGAGCTAACCCAGGCTAACCAATGAGCTAACCCAGGCTAACCAATGAGCTAACCCAGGCTAACCAATGAGCTAACTGAAGCTAACCAATGAGCTAACGCAGGCTAACCATTGAGCTAACCAAGGCTAACCAATGAGCTAACTGAAGCTAACCAATGAGCAAACCCAGGCTAACCAATGAGCTAACTGAGGCTAACCAATGAGCTAACTGAAGCTAACCAATGAGCTAACTGAGGAATGAGCTAACCCAGGCTAACCAATGAGCTAACTGAGGCTAACCAAAGAGCTAACTGATGCTAACCAGAGAGCTAACTGATGCTAACCAATGAGCTAACCCAGGCTAACCAATGAGCTAACCGAGGCTAACCAATGAGCTAACTGAAGCTAACCAATGAGCTAACCCAGGCTAACCAATGAGCTAACCCAGGCTAACCAATGAGCTAGCCCAGGCTAACCAATGAGCTAACTGAATCTAACCAATGAGCTAACCGAGGCTAACCAATGAGCTAACTGAAGCTAACCCAGGCTAACCAATGAGCTAACCGAGGAATGAGCTAACCCAGGCTAACCAATGAGCTAACCGAGGCTAACCAATGAGCTAACTGAGGCTAACCAATGAGCTAACTGAGGCTAACCAATGAGCTAACTGAAGCTAACCCAGGCTAACCAATGAGCTAACCGAGGAATGAGCTAACCCAGGCTAACCAATGAGCTAACCGAGGCTAACCAATGAGCTAACTGAGGCTAACCAATGAGCTAACCGAGGCTAACCAATGAGCTAACTGAGGCTAACCAATGAGCTGACCCAGGCTAACCAATGAGCTAACCCAAGCTAACCAATGAGCTAACCGAGGCTAACCAATGAGCTAACTGAGGAATGAGCTAACTGAGGCTAACCAATGAGCTAACTGAGGCTAACCAAAGAGCTAACTGATGCTAACCAGAGAGCTAACTGATGCTAACCAATGAGCTAACCCAGGCTAACCAATGAGCTAACCGAGGCTAACCAATGAGCTAACTGAAGCTAACCAATGAGCTAACCCAGGCTAACCAATGAGCTAACCCAGGCTAACCAATGAGCTAGCCCAGGCTAACCAATGAGCTAACTGAATTTAACCAATGAGCTAACCGAGGCTAACCAATGAGCTAACTGAGGCTAATCAATGAGCTAACTGATGCTAACCAATGAGCTAACTGAGGCTAACCAATGAGCTAACTGAAGCTAACCCAGGCTAACCAATGAGCTAACCGAGGAATGAGCTAACCCAGGCTAACCAATGAGCTAACCGAGGCTAACCAATGAGCTAATTGAAGCTAACCAATGAGCTAACCCAGGCTAACCAATGAGCTAACCCAGGCTAACCAATGAGCTAACCGAGGCTAACCAATGAGCTAACTGAGGCTAACCAATGAGCTAACTGATGCTAACCAATGAGCTAACCCAGGCTAACCAATGAGCTAACCGAGGCTAACCAATGAGCTAACTGAAGCTAACCAATGAGCTTACCCAGGCTAACCAATGAGCTAACCCAGGCTAACCAATGAGCTAGCCCAGGCTAACCAATGAGCTAACTGCATCTAACCAATGAGCTAACCGAGGCTAACCAATGAGCTAACTGAGGCTAACCAATGAGCTAACTGATGCTAACCAATGAGCTAACCGAGGCTAACCAATGAGCTAACTGAAGCTAACCCAGGCTAACCAATGAGCTAACCGAGGCTAACCAATGAGCTAACTGAAGCTAACCAATGAGCTAACCCAAGCTAACCAATGAGCTAACTGAGGCTAACCAATGAGCTAACCGAGGCTAACGATTTACACATGCTATGACTCCGGGGGTACTTCCATTCGCTTCGTCTTGATCTGTTGATGTTATTTCATGTCTCGTTTGTCCATTTGGACGGTGGTAAAGCCAGGGAAATATCCCGGAGATATACTGATAAATCTTTGTAACAGCATTTTCCTGCGATCACAGCTGTTCACAGCTACGAGGCTGGGACCGCTTCCATTCGCTTCGTCTTGATCTGTAGATGTTATTTCATGTCTCATTTGTTCATTTTGATGGAGAAAAAGTTGTACATTTAGTGAATTCAGAGTGTCTAAGCTGCACAAGCAGGCATGTTTACTCAGGTCCAGTGGCTCACTGCGTTAACGCTCGCCCCTGGATGCGGTTGGTCGCGTGTTTGAATCCATGCTGTGGCAAAAAAAATTCATTTTCACCCTTTTTCTATGGATCTCCAAACAGTGAACTTTTACATTTTCTGAGTCTGGATGAATTCAAGGGGAGTTTTCAGGGGAGTGCGTTCTCTCTGCCATCTCCTCCCTGTGTGTGCGTTGCTGCATGCAGCAGCTGCGTGTGTGTGTAAACTGCCCCTCCCCCTCGCAAGCAGGCGGGGGAGAGAGAGATCTTTCGTCTCGATTTACACATGCTATGACTCCGGGGGTACTTCCATTCGCTTCGTCTTGATCTGTTGATGTTATTTCATGTCTCGTTTGTCCATTGTGACGGTGGTAAAGCCAGAGAAATGTCCCGGAGATATACTGAGAAATCTGTGGAACAGCATTTTCCTGCGATCACAGCTGTTCACAGCTACGAGGCTGGGACTGCTTCCATTCGCTTCGTCTTGATCTGTAGATGTTATTTCATGTCTCATTTGTTCATTTTGATGGAGAAAAAGTTGTACATTTAGTGAATTCAGAGTGTCTAAGCTGCACAAGCAGGCATGTTTGAGTACTCAGGTCCAGTGGCTCACTGCGTTAACGCTCTCCCCTGGATGCGGTTGGTCGCGTGTTCGAATCCATGCTGTGGCAAAACAAAATTCATGTTCACCCTTTTTCTATGGATCTCCAAAAAGTGATCTTTTACATTTTCTGAGTCTGGAGGAATTCAAGGGGAGTTTTCAGGGGAGTGCGTTCTCTCTGCCATCTCCTCCCTGTGTGTGCGTTGCTGCATGCAGCAGCTGCGTGTGTGTGTAAACTGCCCCTCCCCCTCGCAAGCAGGCGGGGGAGAGAGAGATATTTCGTCTCGATTTACACATGCTATGACTCCGGGGGTACTTCCATTTGCTTCGTCTTGATCTGTTTATGTTATTTCATGTCTCGTTTGTCCATTGTGATGGTGGTAAAGCCAGGGAAATGTCCCGGAGATATACTGAGAAATCTTTGAAACAGCATTTTCCTGCGATCACAGCTGTTCACAGCTACGAGGCTGGGACCGCTTCCATTCGCTTCGTCTTGATCTGTAGATGTTATTTCATGTCTCATTTGTTCATTTTAATGGAAAAAAAGTTGTACATTTAGTGAATTCAGAGTTTCTAAGCTGCACAAGTAGGCATGTTTGAGTACTCAGGTCCAGTGGCTCACTGCGTTAACACTCGCCCCTGGATGCGGTTGGTCGTGTGTTCGAATCCATGCTGTGGCCAAAAAAAAAAAATGTTCACCCTTTTTCTATGGATCTCCAAAAAGTGAACTTTTACATTTTCTGAGTCTGGAGGAATTCAAGGGGAGTTTTCAGGGGAGTGCGTTCTCTCTGCCATCTCCTCCCTGTGTGTGCGTTGCTGCATGCAGCAGCTGCGTGTGTGTGTAAACTGCCCCTCCCCCTCGCAAGCAGGCGGGGGAGAGAGAGATCTTTTGTCTCGATTTACACATGCTATGACTCCGGGGGTACTTCCATTCGCTTCGTCTTGATCTGTTGATGTTATTTCATGTCTCGTTTGTCCATTGTGACGGTGGTAAAGCTAGGGAAATGTCCCGGAGATATACTGAGAAATCTTTGGAACAGCATTTTCCTGCGATCACAGCTGTTCACAGCTACGAGGCTGGGACTGCTTCCATTCGCTTCGTCTTGATCTGTAGATGTTATTTCATGTCTCATTTGTTCATTTTGATGGAGAAAAAGTTGTACATTTAGTGAATTCAGAGTTTCTAAGCTGCACAAGCAGGCATGTTTGAGTACTCAGGTCCAGTGGCTCACTGCGTTAACGCTCGCCCCTGGATGCGGTTGGTCGCGTGTTCGAATCCATGCTGTGGCATACTTTTTTTCATTTTCACACTTTGGATCTCCAAAAAGTGAACTTTTACATTTTCTGAGTCTGGAGGAATTCAAGGGGAGTTTTCAGGGGAGTGCGTTCTCTCTGCCATCTCCTCCCTGTGTGTGCGTTGCTGCATGCAGCAGCTGCGTGTGTGTGTAAACTGCCCCTCCCCCTCGCAAGCAGGCGGGGGAGAGAGAGATCTTTTGTCTCGATTTACACATGCTATGACTCCGGGGGTACTTCCATTCGCTTCGTCTCGATCTGTTGATGTTATTTCATGTCTTGTTTGTCCATTGTGACGGTGGTAAAGCCAGGGAAAAGTCCCGGAGATATACTGAGAAATCTTTGTAACAGCATTTTCCTGCAATCACAGCTGTTCACAGCTACGAGGCTGGGACCGCTTCCATTCGCTTCGTCTTGATCTGTAGATGTTATTTCATGTCTCATTTGTTCATTTTGATGGAGAAAAAGTTGTACATTTAGTGAATTCAGAGTGACTAAGCTGCACAAGCAGACATGTTTGAGTACTCAGGTCCAGTGGCTCACTGCGTTAACGCTCGCCCCTGGATGCAGTTGGTCGCGTGTTCGAATCCATGCTGTGGCATACTTTTTTTCATTTTGACCCTTTTTCTATGGATCTCCAAAAAGTGAACTTTTACATTTTCTGAGTCTGGAGGAATTCAAGGGGAGTTTTCAGGGGAGTGCGTTCTCTCTGCCATCTCCTCCCTGTGTGTGCGTTGCTGCATGCAGCAGCTGCGTGTGTGTGTAAACTGCCCCTCCACCTCGCAAGCAGGCGGGGGAGAGAGAGATCTTTCGTCTCGATTTACACATGCTATGACTCCGGGGGTACTTCCATTCGCTTCGTCTTGATCTGTAGATGTTATTTCATGTCTCATTTGTTCATTTTGATGGAGAAAAAGTTGTACATTTAGTGAATTCAGAGTGTCTAAGCTGCACAAGCAGGCATGTTTGAGTACTCAGGTCCAGTGGCTCACTGCGTTAACGCTCGCCCCTGGATGCGGTTGGTCTCGTGTTCGAATCCATGCTGTGGCAAAAAAAAAATCATTTTCACCCTTTTTCTATGGATCTCCAAAAAGTGAACTTTTACATTTTCTGAGTCTGGAGGAATTCAAGGGGAGTTTTCAGGGGAGTGCGTTCTCTCTGCCATCTCCTCCCTGTGTGTGCGTTGCTGCATGCAGCAGCTGCGTGTGTGTGTAAACTGCCCCTCCCCCTCGCAAGCAGGCGGGGGAGAGAGAGATCTTTCGTCTCGATTTACACATGCTATGACTCCGGGGGTACTTCCATTCGCTTCGTCTTGATCTGTTGATGTTATTTTATGTCTCGTTTGTCCATTGTGACGGTGGTAAAGCCAGGGAAATGTCCCGGAGATATACTGAGAAATCTTTGAAACAGCATTTTCCTGCGATCACAGCTGTTCACAGCTACGAGGCTGGGACCGCTTCCATTCGCTTCGTCTTGATCTGTAGATGTTATTTCATGTATAATTTGTTCATTTTGATGGAGAAAAAGTTGTACATTTAGTGAATTCAGAGTGTCTAAGCTGCACAAGTAGGCATGTTTGAGTACTCAGGTCCAGTGGTTCACTGCGTTAACGCTCTGATCACGCCCGCTAGGAGCGCATTGAGAGTGAGCAGTGTATGTGTGGACGCAAAAGGTTGGGACGAATTTGGACAAAGTGGAGCAAATAAGACGGTTTTTGCACTTTATTTTTGGACAAACAGCCCCCCAAACAGCTCTGCTGTCGGGGGGGATACTTTCAAACCGTGTTTTGTGAACATCAGAGGAGAAAAAACGAGGAGCAACAGCGCGAACGCAGCGAGAGTGCTGGAGGAAGCAGGTCAATTGTTTGCTGAGGAAATGGGACAAAGTGATTAACACAAGCGTTTTAATCGCGATCTTTTCCGGCAAAACCCCCCCCAAACAGCTCAGCTGTCTGGGGGGACAAACATTGAAGGTGCGTTGTGGAGAAAATGGAGAAAAGAACGGAGAATAAGGACGTGAATCCTGGAATGTCTGGAATGTCTGGAATGCGGGGGGCGGCGAAGAAAGCGGAAGAAGCCGAGCTGAATGCAGCGGAACATGCTGGAGAAACGGGAGGAAAACCGACAATGCAGACGGATACTGAGGGCTCTACACAAGGAAAGGATGTAAGAGAGGCGGCCTGCATGATGGGAAATATAAGGAATGAAGAGGAGAAAGCGAAGCTGCTGCTGGAGAGGAAGCTGGATGAGAGGAGCCGGGAGGAAAGAGAGGCGGAAAAAGCCGGACTAATGAAAGGAAAGGCTGGAAAGAAGGGAATTATGGAGAGAGAAGAGGAGATGGGTGCATCTCAATCCGGAACAAGCACAACAACGGCTTCAAAGAGACTGGGAGGAGGACATTGCGGAGCGGAACAGAACCCGGAAGAGGGCGCGAGGAATAGCAGCGGAGGTATTAAGGAACGCGCAGGGAAGAGCGGCGAGGCTCTAAAGACAAGCGGAGGGTCAGAAAATGCACAGGAGAGTGCGCAGAGAAGAACAGAAGAGGAGGAAAGCCGGGAGAACACGGGAGAAGGACAAAAGTTTGTGAATGGAGACGACGGAAGGAAAGAGGAGGGTCCTGGACAAAGAAAGAAAACGGACGGAGAAAAAGAGAGAAACAGTTTGAAACAGGGCAGTAGCCAAGTAAAAGAGAGGGGGGGAAGGGTGGGAGAAGGGAATGAGGACATTAGTTACCGGGCGGATCTGACACTGGCGGTGACGGTGGAGGGGGGCTTGGGAAAGATTACAATGTTGGACATGCTGTGTGAAATACAGGATGAGTGTGGGGAGGTGCTGGGATGCAGGCTGAAGGGGGAAAGGTATGAGGTGACAATGAGATATGTGGAGGGAAAGAAGAGATTGCTGGAGGGGCTGAGGGTGAAGGGGGTGGTTATAAAGGCAGAGGAGTTAACTGCGATGGAGGTGATGGTGTCCTTTATGTACATGCCGATATATATCGAGGATGACCAGATCCTGAGGAGGCTGTTTGAGTGGGGGGTTAAGGCGGTTTCGCCCATCAAAAGACGTTATGTAAAGAACACCAGGGAGGGGATGAGGATAGCGGACGGGACACGCTTCCTCAAAGTTTCTCTTAATGAGAAGGTAACATCACTGCCGTACTCGACACAATTTAGAGTGGAGGGGGGGGCAGAATACGTAAGGGTCATACATGACAGACAGGTGGCGGTGTGCAGAAACTGTCTAAGGGCGGGGCACATTTTTAGGGAGTGTCCGGAGATAAAATGTTACAACTTTTACATTTTCTGAGTCTGGAGGAATTCAAGGGGAGTTTTCAGGGGAGTGCGTTCTCTCTGCCATCTCCTCCCTGTGTGTGCGTTGCTGCATGCAGCAGCTGCGTGTGTGTGTAAACTGCCCCTCCCCTTCGCAAGCAGGTGGGGGAGAGAAAGATGTTTCGTCTCGATTTACAAATGCTATGACTCCGGGGGTACCTCCATTCACTTCGTCTTGATCTGTTGATGTTATTTCATGTCTCGTTTGTCCATTGTGATGGTGGGAAAGCCAGGGAAATGTCCCGGAGATATACTGAGAAATCTTTGTAACAGCATTTTCCTGCGATCACAGCTGTTCACAGCTACGAGGCTGGGACCGCTTCCATTCGCTTCGTCTTGATCTGTAGATGTTATTTAATGTCTCATTTGTTCATTTTGATGGATAAATAGTTGTACATTTAGTGAATTCAGAGTTTCCAAGATGCACAAGTAGGCATGTTTGAGTACTCAGGTCCAGTGGCTCACTGCGTTAATGCTCGCCCCTGGATGTGGTTGGTCGCGTGTTCGAATCCATGCTGTGGCATACTTTTTTTCATTTTCACCCTTTTTCTATGGATCTCCAAAAAGTCAACTTTGACTTTTTCTGAGTCTGGAGGAATTCAAGGGGAGTTTTCAAGGGACTCTACCCGCCTTATGAGGCACTATTTTCGAATACATTTTTCCATTTTCACCCTTTTTCTATGGATCTCCAAAAAGTCAACTTTGACTTTTTCTGAGTCTGGAGGAATTCAAGGGGAGTTTTCAAGGGACTCTAACCACTTTATGAGGCACTATTTTCGAATACTTTTTTCCATTTTCACCCTTTTTCTATGGATCTCCAAAAAGTCAACTTTGACTTTTTCTGAGTCTGGAGGAATTCAAGGGGAGTTTTCAGGGGAGTGCATTCTCTCTGCCATCTCCTCCCTCTGTGTGCGTTGCTGCATGCAGCAGCTGCGTGTGTGTGTGTAAACTGCCCCTCCCCTTCGCAAGCAGGCGGGGGAGAGAGAGATGTTTCGTCTCGATGTACACATGCTATGACTCCGGGGGTACTTCCATTCACTTCGTCTTGATCTGTTGATGTTATTTCATGTCTCGTTTGTCCATTGTGACGGTGGGAAAGCCAGGGAAATGTCCCGGAGATATACTGATAAATCTTTGTAACAGTATTTTCCTGCGATCACAGCTGTTCACAGCTACGAGGCTGGGACCGCCTCCATTCGCTTCGTCTTGATCTGTAGATGTTATTTAATGTCTCATTTGTTCATTTTGATGGAGAAAAAGTTGTACATTTAGTGAATTCAGAGTTTCTAAGATGCACAAGTAGGCATGTTTGAGTACCCAGGTCCAGTGGCTCACTGCGTTAACGCTCGCCCCTGGATGCGGTTGGTCGCGTGTTCGAATCCATGCTGTGGCATACTTTTTTTCATTTTCACCCTTTTTCTATGGATCTCCAAAAAGTCAACTTTGACTTTTTCTGAGTCTGGAGGAATTCAAGGGGAGTTTTCAAGGGACTCTACCCGCTTTATGAGGCACTATTTTCGAATACTTTTTTCCATTTTCACCCTTTTTCTATGGATCTCCAAAAAGTCAACTTTGACTTTTTCTGAGTCTGGAGGAATTCAAGGGGAGTTTTCAAGGGACTCTACCCGCCTTATGAGGCACTATTTTCGAATACTTTTTTCCATTTTCACCCTTTTTCTATGGATCTCCAAAAAGTGAACTTTTACATTTTCTGAGTCTGGAGGAATTCAAGGGGAGTTTTCAGGGGAGTGCATTCTCTCTGCCATCTCCTCCCTGTGTGTGCGTTGCTGCATGCAGCAACTGCGTGTGTGTGTGTAAACTGCCCCTCCCCTTCGCAAGCAGGCGGGGGAGAGAGAGATGTTTCGTCTCGATTTACACATGCTATGACTCCGGGGGTACTTCCATTCGCTTCGTCTTGATCTGTTGATGTTATTTCATGTCTCGTTTGTCCATTGTGACGGTGGCAAAGCCAGGGAAATGTCCCGGAGATATACTGAGAAATCTTTGGAACAGCATTTTCCTGCGATCACAGCTGTTCGCAGCTACGAGGCTGGGACCGCTTCCATTCGCTTCGTCTTGATCTGTAGATGTTATTTAATGTCTCATTTGTTCATTTTGATGGAGAAAAAGTTGTACATTTAGTGAATTCAGAGTTTCTAAGATGCACAAGTAGCCATGTTTGAGTACTCAGGTCCAGTGGCTCACTGCGTTAACGCTCGCCCCTGGATGCGGTTGGTCGCGTGTTCGAATCCATGCTGTGGTGTACTTTTTTTCATTTTCACCCTTTTTCTATGGATCTCCAAAAAGTCAACTTTGACTTTTTCTGAGTCTGGAGGAATTCAAGGGGAGTTTTCAAGGGACTCTACCCGCCTTATGAGGCACTATTTTCGAATACTTTTTTCCATTTTCACCCTTTTTCTATGGATCTCCAAAAAGTGATCTTTTACATTTTCTGAGTCTGGGGGAATTCAAGGGGAGTTTTCAGGGGAGTGCGTTCTCTCTGCCATCTCCTCCCTGTGTGTGTGTTGCTGCATGCAGCAGCTGCGTGTGTGTGTAAACTGCCCCTCCCCCTCGCAAGCAGGCGGGGGAGAGAGAGATGTTTCGTCTCGATTTACACATGCTATGACTCCGTGGGTACCTCCATTCGCTTCGTCTTGATCTGTTGATGTTATTTCATGTCTCGTTTGTCCATTGTGACGGTGGGAAAGCCAGGGAAATGTCCCGGAGATATACTGAGAAATCTTTGTAACAGCATTTTCCTGCGATCACAGCTGTTCACAGCTACGAGGCTGGGACCGCTTCCATTCGCTTCGTCTTGATCTGTAGATGTTATTTCATGTCTCATTTGTTCATTTTGATGGAGACAAAGTTGTACATTTAGTGAATTCAGAGTTTCTAAGATGCAAAAGTAGGCATGTTTGAGTACTCAGGTCCAGTGGCTCACTGCGTTAATGCTCGCCCCTGGATGCGGTTGGTCGCGTGTTCGAATCCATGCTGTAGCATACTTTTTTTCATTTTCACTCTTTTTCTATGGATCTCCAAAAAGTCAACTTCGACTTTTTCTGAGTCTGGAGGAATTCAAGGGGAGTTTTCAAGGGACTCTACCCGCCTTATGAGGCACTATTTTCGAATACTTTTTTCCATTTTCACCCTTTTTCTATGGATCTCCAAAAAGTGAACTTTTACATTTTCTGAGTCTGGAGGAATTCAAGGGGAGTTTTCAGGGGAGTGTGTTCTCTCTGCCATCTCCTCCCTGTGTGTGCGTTGCTGCATGCAGCAGCTGCGTGTGTGTGTAAACTGCCCCTCCCCTTCGCAAGCAGGCGGGGGAGAGAGAGATGTTTCGTCTCGATTTACACATGCTATGACTCCGGGGGTACCTCCATTCGCTTCGTCTTGATCTGTTGATGTTATTTCATGTCTCGTTTGTCCATTGTGACGGTGGGAAAGCCAGGGAAATGTCCCGGAGATATACTGAGAAATCTTTGTAACAGCATTTTCCTGCGATCACAGCTGTTCACAGCTACGAGGCTGGGACCGCTTCCATTCGCTTCGTCTTGATCTGTAGATGTTATTTAATGTCTCATTTGTTCATTTTGATGGAGAAAAAGTTGTACATTTAGTAAATTCAGAGTGTCTAAGATGCAAAAGTAGGCATGTTTGAGTACTCAGGTCCAGTGGCTCACTGTGTTAACGCTCGCCCCTGGATGCGGTTGGTCGCGTGTTCGAATCCATGCTGTGGCATACTTTTTTTCATTTTCACCCTTTTTCTATGGATCTCCAAAAAGTCAACTTTGACTTTTCTTAGTCTGGAGGAATTCAAGGGGAGTTTTCAAGGGACTCTACCCGCCTTATGAGGCACTATTTTCGAATACTTTTTTCCATTTTCACCCTTTTTCTATGGATCTCCAAAAAGTGAACTTTTACATTTTCTGAGTCTGGAGGAATTCAAGGGGAGTTTTCAGGGGAGTGCATTCTCTCTGCCATCTCCTCCCTCTGTGTGCGTTGCTGCATGCAGCAGCTGCGTGTGTGTGTGTAAACTGCCCCTCCCCTTCGCAAGCAGGCGGGGGAGAGAGAGATGTTTCGTCTCGATTTACACATGCTATGACTCCGGGGGTACTTCCATTCGCTTCGTCTTGATCTGTTGATGTTATTTCATGTCTCGTTTGTCCATTGTGACGGTGGCAAAGCCAGGGAAATGTCCCGGAGATATACTGAGAAATCTTTGGAACAGCATTTTCCTGCGATCACAGCTGTTCGCAGCTACGAGGCTGGGACCGCTTCCATTCGCTTCATCTTGATCTGTAGATGTTATTTAATGTCTCATTTGTTCATTTTGATGGAGAAAAAGTTGTACATTTAGTGAATTCAGAGTTTCTAAGATGCACAAGTAGCCATGTTTGAGTACTCAGGTCCAGTGGCTCACTGCGTTAACGCTCGCCCCTGGATGCGGTTGGTCGCGTGTTCGAATCCATGCTGTGGTGTACTTTTTTTCATTTTCACCCTTTTTCTATGGATCTCCAAAAAGTCAACTTTGACTTTTTCTGAGTCTGGAGGAATTCAAGGGGAGTTTTCAAGGGACTCTACCCGCCTTATGAGGCACTATTTTCGAATACTTTTTTCCATTTTCACCCTTTTTCTATGGATCTCCAAAAAGTGATCTTTTACATTTTCTGAGTCTGGGGGAATTCAAGGGGAGTTTTCAGGGGAGTGCGTTCTCTCTGCCATCTCCTCCCTGTGTGTGTGTTGCTGCATGCAGCAGCTGCGTGTGTGTGTAAACTGCCCCTCCCCCTCGCAAGCAGGCGGGGGAGAGAGAGATGTTTCGTCTCGATTTACACATGCTATGACTCCGGGGGTACCTCCATTCGCTTCGTCTTGATCTGTTGATGTTATTTCATGTCTCGTTTGTCCATTGTGACGGTGGGAAAGCCAGGGAAATGTCCCGGAGATATACTGAGAAATCTTTGTAACAGCATTTTCCTGCGATCACAGCTGTTCACAGCTACGAGGCTGGGACCGCTTCCATTCGCTTCGTCTTGATCTGTAGATGTTATTTCATGTCTCATTTGTTCATTTTGATGGAGACAAAGTTGTACATTTAGTGAATTCAGAGTTTCTAAGATGCAAAAGTAGGCATGTTTGAGTACTCAGGTCCAGTGGCTCACTGCGTTAATGCTCGCCCCTGGATGCGGTTGGTCGCGTGTTCGAATCCATGCTGTAGCATACTTTTTTTCATTTTCACTCTTTTTCTATGGATCTCCAAAAAGTCAACTTCGACTTTTTCTGAGTCTGGAGGAATTCAAGGGAAGTTTTCAAGGGACTCTACCCGCCTTATGAGGCACTATTTTCGAATACTTTTTTCCATTTTCACCCTTTTTCTATGGATCTCCAAAAAGTGAACTTTTACATTTTCTGAGTCTGGAGGAATTCAAGGGGAGTTTTCAGGGGAGTGCATTCTCTCTGCCATCTCCTCCCTCTGTGTGCGTTGCTGCATGCAGCAGCTGCGTGTGTGTGTGTAAACTGCCCCTCCCCTTCGCAAGCAGGCGGGGGAGAGAGAGATGTTTCGTCTCGATTTACACATGCTATGACTCCGGGGGTACTTCCATTCGCTTCGTCTTGATCTGTTGATGTTATTTCATGTCTCATTTGTCCATTGTGACGGTGGCAAAGCCAGGGAAAGGTCCCGGAGATATACTGAGAAATCTTTGGAACAGCATTTTCCTGCGATCACAGCTGTTCGCAGCTACGAGGCTGGGACCGCTTCCATTCGCTTCGTCTTGATCTGTAGATGTTATTTAATGTCTCATTTGTTCATTTTGATGGAGAAAAAGTTGTACATTTAGTGAATTCAGAGTTTCTAAGATGCACAAGTAGGCATGTTTGAGTACTCAGGTCCAGTGGCTAACTTCGTTAACGCTCGCCCCTGGATGCGGTTGGTCGCGTGTTCGAATCCATGCTGTAGCATACTTTTTTTCATTTTCACCCTTTTTCTATGGATCTCCAAAAAGTCAACTTTGACTTTTTCTGAGTCTGGAGGAATTCAAGGGGAGTTTTCAGGGGAGTGCGTTCTCTCTGCCATCTCCTCCCTGTGTGTGTGTTGCTGCATGCAGCAGCTGCGTGTGTGTGTAAACTGCCCCTCCCCCTCGCAAGCAGGCGGGGGAGAGAGAGATGTTTCGTCTCGATTTACACATGCTATGACTCCGGGGGTACCTCCATTCGCTTCGTCTTGATCTGTTGATGTTATTTCATGTCTCGTTTGTCCATTGTGACGGTGGGAAAGCCAGGGAAATGTCCCGGAGATATACTGAGAAATCTTTGTAACAGCATTTTCCTGCGATCACAGCTGTTCGCAGCTACGAGGCTGGGACCGCTTCCATTCGCTTCGTCTTGATCTGTAGATGTTATTTAATGTCTCATTTGTTCATTTTGATGGAGAAAAAGTTGTACATTTAGTAAATTCAGAGTGTCTAAGATGCACAAGTAGGCATGTTTGAGTACTCAGGTCCAGTGGCTAACTGCGTTAACGCTCGCCCCTGGATGCGGTTGGTCGCGTGTTCGAATCCATGCTGTGGTGTACTTTTTTTCATTTTCACCCTTTTTCTATGGATCTCCAAAAAGTCAACTTTGACTTTTTCTGAGTCTGGAGGAATTCAAGGGGAGTTTTCAAGGGACTCTACCCGCCTTATGAGGCACTATTTTCGAATACTTTTTTCCATTTTCACCCTTTTTCTATGGATCTCCAAAAAGTGAACTTTTACATTTTCTGAGTCTGGAGGAATTCAAGGGGAGTTTTCAGGGGAGTGCGTTCTCTCTGCCATCTCCTCCCTGTGTGTGCGTTGCTGCATGCAGCAGCTGTGTGTGTGTGTAAACTGCCGCTCCCCCTCGCAAGCAGGCGGGGGAGAGAGAGATGTTTCGTCTCGATTTACACATGCTATGACTCCGGGGGTACTTCCATTCGCTTCGTCTTGATCTGTTGATGTTATTTCATGTCTTGTTTGTCCATTGTGACGGTGGGAAAGCCAAGGAAATGTCCCGGAGATATACTGAGAAATCTTTGTAACAGCATTTTCCTGCGATCACAGCTGTTCACAGCTACGAGGCTGGGACCGCTTCCATTCGCTTCGTCTTGATCCGTAGATGTTATTTCATGTCTCATTTGTTCATTTTGATGGAGAAAAAGTTGTACATTTAGTGAATTCAGAGTTTCTAAGATGCACAAGTAGGCATGTTTGAGTACTCAGGTCCAGTGGCTCACTGCGTTAACGCTCGCCCCTGGATGCGGTTGGTCGCATGTTCGAGTCCATGCTGTGGCAACATTTTTTTCATTTTCACCCTTTTTCTATGGATCTCCAAAAAGTCAACTTTGACTTTTTCTGAGTCTGGAGGAATTCAAGGGGAGTTTTCAAGGGACTCTACCCGCCTTATGAGGCACTATTTTCGAATACTTTTTTCTGAACTTTTACATTTTCTGAGTCTGGAGGAATTCAAGGGGAGTTTTCAGGGGAGTGCATTCTCTCTGCCATCTCCTCCCTGTGTGTGCGTTGCTGCATGCAGCAGCTGTGTGTGTGTGTGTAAACTGCCGCTCCCCCTCGCAAGCAGGCGGGGGAGAGAGAGATGTTTCGTCTCGATTTACACATGCTATGACTCCGGGGGTACTTCCATTCGCTTCGTCTTGATCTGTTGATGTTATTTCATGTCTTGTTTGTCCATTGTGACGGTGGGAAAGCCAAGGAAATGTCCCGGAGATATACTGAGAAATCTTTGTAACAGCATTTTCCTGCGATCACAGCTGTTCGCAGCTACGAGGCTGGGACCGCTTCCATTCGCTTCGTCTTGATCTGTAGATGTTATTTAATGTCTCAGTTGTTCATGTTGATGGAGAAAAAGTTGTACATTTAGTGAATTCAGAGTTTCTAAGATGCAAAAGTAGGCATGTTTGAGTACTCAGGTCCAGTGGCTCACTGCGTTAATGCTTGCCCCTGGATGCGGTTGGTCGCGTGTTCGAATCCATACTGTGGCATACTTTTTTTCATTTTCACCCTTTTTCTATGGATCTCCAAAAAGTCAACTTTGACTTTTTCTGAGTCTGGAGGAATTCAAGGGGAGTTTTCAAGGGACTCTACCCGCCTTATGAGGCACTATTTTCGAATACTTTTTTCCATTTTCACCCTTTTTCTATGGATCTCCAAAAAGTGAACTTTTACATTTTCTGAGTCTGGAGGAATTCAAGGGGAGTTTTCAGGGGAGTGCGTTCTCTCTGCCATCTCCTCCCTGTGTGTGCGTTGCTGCATGCAGCAGCTGCGTGTGTGTGTAAACTGCCCCTCCCCTTCGCAAGCAGGCGGGGGAGAGAGAGATGTTTCGTCTCGATTTACACATGCTATGACTCCGGGGGTACTTCCATTCGCTTCGTCTTGATCTGTTGATGTTATTTCATGTCTCGTTTGTCCATTGTGATGGTGGGAAAGCCAGGGAAATGTCCCGGAGATATACTGAGAAATCTTTGTAACAGCATTTTCCTGCGACCACAGCTGTTCACAGCTACGAGTCTGGGACCGCTTCCATTCGCTTCGTCTTGATCTGTAGATGTTATTTCATGTCTCATTTGTTCATTTTGATGGAGAAAAAGTTGTACATTTAGTGAATTCAGAGTTTCTAAGATGCAAAAGTAGGCGTGTTTGAGTACTCAGGTCCAGTGGCTCACTGCGTTAACGCTCGCCCCTGGATGCGGTTGGTCGCGTGTTCAAATCCATGCTGTGGTGTACTTTTTTTCATTTTCACCCTTTTTCTATGGATCTCCAAAAAGTCAACTTTGACTTTTTCTGAGTCTGGAGGAATTCAAGGGGAGTTTTCAAGGGACTCTACCCGTCTTATGAGGCACTATTTTCGAATACTTTTTTCTGAACTTTTACATTTTCTGAGTCTGGAGGAATTCAAGGGGAGTTTTCAGGGGAGTGCATTCTCTCTGCCATCTCCTCCCTCTGTGTGCGTTGCTGCATGCAGCAGCTGCGTGTGTGTGTGTAAACTGCCCCTCCCCTTCGCAAGCAGGCGGGGGAGAGAGAGATGTTTCGTCTCGATTTACACATGCTATGACTCCGGGGGTACTTCCATTCGCTTCGTCTTGATCTGTTGATGTTATTTCATGTCTCGTTTGTCCATTGTGACGGTGGCAAAGCCAGGGAAATGTCCCGGAGATATACTGAGAAATCTTTGTAACAGCATTTTCCTGCGATCACAGCTGTTCGCAGCTACGAGGCTGGGACCGCTTCCATTCGCTTCGTCTTGATCTGTAGATGTTATTTAATGTCTCATTTGTTCATTTTGATGGAGAAAAAGTTGTACATTTAGTAAATTCAGAGTGTCTAAGATGCACAAGTAGGCATGTTTGAGTACTCAGGTCCAGTGGCTCACTGTGTTAACGCTCGCCCCTGGATGCGGTTGGTCGCGAGTTCGAATCCATGCTGTGGCATTCTTTTTTTCATTTTCACCCTTTTTCTATGGATCTCCAAAAAGTCAACTTTGACTTTTTCTGAGTCTGGAGGAATTCAAGGGGAGTTTTCAAGGGACTCTACACGCCTTATGAGGCACTATTTTCGAATACTTTTTTCCATTTTCACCCTTTTTCTATGGATCTCCAAAAAGTGAACTTTTACATTTTCTGAGTCTGGAGGAATTCAAGGGGAGTTTTCAGGGGAGTGCGTTCTCTCTGCCATCTCCTCCCTGTGTGTGCGTTGCTGCATGCAGCAGCTGCGTGTGTGTGTAAACTGCCCCTCCCCTTCGCAAGCAGGCGGGGGAGAGAGAGATGTTTCGTCTCGATTTACATATGCTATGACTCCGGGGGTACCTCCATTCGCTTCGTCTTGATCTGTTGATGTTATTTCATGTCTCGTTTGTCCATTGTGACGGTGGGAAAGCCAGGGAAATGTCCCGGAGATATACTGAGAAATCTTTGTAACAGCATTTTCCTGCGATCACAGCTGTTCACAGCTACGAGGCTGGGACCGCTTCAATTCGCTTCGTCTTGATCTGTAGATGTTATTTCATGTCTCATTTGTTCATTTTGATGGAGAAAAAGTTGTACATTTAGTGAATTCAGAGTTTCTAAGATGCACAAGTAGGCATGTTTGAGTACTCAGGTCCAGTGGCTCACTGCGTTAATGCTCGCCCCTGGATGCGGTTGGTCGCGTGTTCGAATCCATACTGTGGCATACTTTTTTTCATTTTCACCCTTTTTCTATGGATCTCCAAAAAGTCAACTTTGACTTTTTCTGAGTCTGGAGGAATTCAAGGGGAGTTTTCAGGGGAGTGCGTTCTCTCTGCCATCTCCTCCCTGTGTGTGTGTTTCTGCATGCAGCAGCTGCGTGTGTGTGTAAACTGCCCCTCCCCCTCGCAAGCAGGCGGGGGAGAGAGAGATGTTTCGTCTCGATTTACACATGCTATGACTCCGGGGGTACCTCCATTCGCTTCGTCTTGATCTGTTGATGTTATTTCATGTCTCGTTTGTCCATTGTGACGGTGGGAAAGCCAGGGAAATGTCCCGGAGATATACTGATAAATCTTTGTAACATCATTTTCCTGCGATCACAGCTGTTCGCAGCTACGAGGCTGGGACCGCTTCCATTCGCTTCGTCTTGATCTGTAGATGTTATTTAATGTCTCATTTGTTCATTTTGATGGAGAAAAAGTTGTACATTTAGTAAATTCAGAGTGTCTAAGATGCACAAGTAGGCATGTTTGAGTACTCAGGTCCAGTGGCTCACTGTGTTAACGCTCGCCCCTGGATGCGGTTGGTCGCGTTTTCGAATCCATGCTGTGGCATTCTTTTTTTCATTTTCACCCTTTTTCTATGGATCTCCAAAAAGTCAACTTTGACTTTTTCTGAGTCTGGAGGAATTCAAGGGGAGTTTTCAAGAGACTCTACCCGCCTTATGAGGCACTATTTTCGAATACTTTTTTCCATTTTCACCCTTTTTCTATGGATCTCCAAAAAGTGAACTTTTACATTTTCTGAGTCTGGAGGAATTCAAGGGGAGTTTTCAGGGGAGTGCATTCTCTCTGCCATCTCCTCCCTCTGTGTGCGTTGCTGCATGCAGCAGCTGCGTGTGTGTGTGTAAACTGCCCCTCCCCTTCGCAAGCAGGCGGGGGAGAGAGAGATGTTTCGTCTCGATTTACACATGCTATGACTCCGGGGGTACTTCCATTCGCTTCGTCTTGATCTGTTGATGTTATTTCATGTCTCATTTGTCCATTGTGACGGTGGCAAAGCCAGGGAAATGTCCCGGAGATATACTGAGAAATCTTTGGAACAGCATTTTCCTGCGATCACAGCTGTTCGCAGCTACGAGGCTGGGACCGCTTCCATTCGCTTCGTCTTGATCTGTAGATGTTATTTAATGTCTCATTTGTTCATTTTGATGGAGAAAAAGTTGTACATTTAGTGAATTCAGAGTTTCTAAGATGCACAAGTAGGCATGTTTGAGTACTCATGTCCAGTGGCTCACTGCGTTAACGCTCGCCCCTGGATGCGGTTGGTCGCGTGTTCGAATCCATGCTGTAGCATACTTTTTTTCATTTTCACCCTTTTTCTATGGATCTCCAAAAAGTCAACTTTGACTTTTTCTGAGTCTGGAGGAATTCAAGGGGAGTTTTCAAGGGACTCTACCCGCCTTATGAGGCACTATTTTCGAATACTTTTTTCTGAACTTTTACATTTTCTGAGTCTGGAGGAATTCAAGGGGAGTTTTCAGGGGAGTGCATTCTCTCTGCCATCTCCTCCCTGTGTGTGCGTTGCTGCATGCAGCAGCTGTGTGTGTGTGTGTAAACTGCCGCTCCCCCTCGCAAGCAGGCGGGGGAGAGAGAGATGTTTCGTCTCGATTTACACATGCTATGACTCCGGGGGTACTTCCATTCGCTTCGTCTTGATCTGTTGATGTTATTTCATGTCTTGTTTGTCCATTGTGACGGTGGGAAAGCCAAGGAAATGTCCCGGAGATATACTGAGAAATCTTTGTAACAGCATTTTCCTGCGATCACAGCTGTTCGCAGCTACGCGGCTGGGACCGCTTCCATTCGCTTCGTCTTGATCTGTAGATGTTATTTAATGTCTCAGTTGTTCATGTTGATGGAGAAAAAGTTGTACATTTAGTGAATTCAGAGTTTCTAAGATGCAAAAGTAGGCATGTTTGAGTACTCAGGTCCAGTGGCTCACTGCGTTAATGCTCGCCCCTGGATGCGGTTGGTCGCGTGTTCGAATCCATGCTGTGGCATACTTTTTTTCATTTTCACCCTTTTCTATGGATCTCCAAAAAGTCAACTTTGACTTTTCTTAGTCTGGAGGAATTCAAGGGGAGTTTTCAAGGGACTCTACCCGCCTTATGAGGCACTATTTTCGAATACTTTTTTCCATTTTCACCCTTTTTCTATGGATCTCCAAAAAGTGATCTTTTACATTTTCTGAGTCTGGAGGAATTCAAGGGGAGTTTTCAGGGGAGTGCGTTCTCTCTGCCATCTCCTCCCTCTGTGTGCGTTGCTGCATGCAGCAGCTGCGTGTGTGTGTGTAAACTGCCCCTCCCCTTCGCAAGCAGGCGAGGGAGAGAGAGATGTTTCGTCTCGATTTACACATGCTATGACTCCGGGGGTACTTCCATTCGCTTCGTCTTGATCTGTTGATGTTATTTCATGTCTTGTTTGTCCATTGTGACGGTGGGAAAGCCAAGGAAATGTCCCGGAGATATACTGAGAAATCTTTGTAACAGCATTTTCCTGCGATCACAGCTGTTCGCAGCTACGAGGCTGGGACCGCTTCCATTCGCTTCGTCTTGATCTGTAGATGTTATTTAATGTCTCAGTTGTTCATGTTGATGGAGAAAAAGTTGTACATTTAGTGAATTCAGAGTTTCTAAGATGCAAAAGTAGGCATGTTTGAGTACTCAGGTCCAGTGGCTCACTGCGTTAATGCTCGCCCCTGGATGCGGTTGGTCGCGTGTTCGAATCCATGCTGTGGCATACTTTTTTTCATTTTCACCCTTTTCTATGGATCTCCAAAAAGTCAACTTTGACTTTTCTTAGTCTGGAGGAATTCAAGGGGAGTTTTCAAGGGACTCTACCCGCCTTATGAGGCACTATTTTCGAATACTTTTTTCCATTTTCACCCTTTTTCTATGGATCTCCAAAAAGTGATCTTTTACATTTTCTGAGTCTGGAGGAATTCAAGGGGAGTTTTCAGGGGAGTGCGTTCTCTCTGCCATCTCCTCCCTCTGTGTGCGTTGCTGCATGCAGCAGCTGCGTGTGTGTGTGTAAACTGCCCCTCCCCTTCGCAAGCAGGCGAGGGAGAGAGAGATGTTTCGTCTCGATTTACACATGCTATGACTCCGGGGGTACTTCCATTCGCTTCGTCTTGATCTGTTGATGTTATTTCATGTCTCGTTTGTCCATTGTGACGGTGGCAAAGCCAGGGAAATGTCCCGGAGATATACTGAGAAATCTTTGTAACAGTATTTTCCTGCGATCACAGCTGTTCACAGCTACGAGGCTGGGACCGCTTCCATTCGCTTCGTCTTGATCTGTAGATGTTATTTAATGTCTCATTTGTTCATTTTGATGGAGAAAAAGTTGTACATTTAGTGAATTCAGAGTTTCTAAGATGCAAAAGTAGGCATGTTTGAGTACTCAGGTCCAGTGGCTCACTGCGTTAATGCTCGCCCCTGGATGCGGTTGGTCGCGTGTTCGAATCCATACTGTGGCATACTTTTTTTCATTTTCACCCTTTTTCTATGGATCTCCAAAAAGTCAACTTTGACTTTTTCTGAGTCTGGAGGAATTCAAGGGGAGTTTTCAGGGGAGTGCGTTCTCTCTGCCATCTCCTCCCTGTGTGTGTGTTGCTGCATGCAGCAGCTGCGTGTGTGTGTAAACTGCCCCTCCCCCTCGCAAGCAGGCGGGGGAGAGAGAGATGTTTCGTCTCGATTTACACATGCTATGACTCCGGGGGTACCTCCATTCGCTTCGTCTTGATCTGTTGATGTTATTTCATGTCTCGTTTGTCCATTGTGACGGTGGGAAAGCCAGGGAAATGTCCCGGAGATATACTGAGAAATCTTTGTAACAGCATTTTCCTGCGATCACAGCTGTTCGCAGCTACGAGGCTGGGACCGCTTCCATTCGCTTCGTCTTGATCTGTAGATGTTATTTAATGTCTCATTTGTTCATTTTGATGGAGAAAAAGTTGTACATTTAGTAAATTCAGAGTGTCTAAGATGCACAAGTAGGCATGTCTGAGTACTCAGGTCCAGTGGCTCACTGTGTTAACGCTCGCCCCTGGATGCGGTTGGTCGCGTGTTCGAATCCATGCTGTGGCATTCTTTTTTTCATTTTCACCCTTTTTCTATGGATCTCCAAAAAGTCAACTTTGACTTTTTCTGAGTCTGGAGGAATTCAAGGGGAGTTTTCAAGGGACTCTACCCGCCTTATGAGGCACTATTTTCGAATACTTTTTTCCATTTTCACCCTTTTTCTATGGATCTCCAAAAAGTGAACTTTTACATTTTCTGAGTCTGGAGGAATTCAAGGGGAGTTTTCAGGGGAGTGCATTCTCTCTGCCATCTCCTCCCTGTGTGTGCGTTGCTGCATGCAGCAACTGCGTGTGTGTGTGTAAACTGCCCCTCCCCTTCGCAAGCAGGCGGGGGAGAGAGAGATGTTTCGTCTCGATTTACACATGCTATGACTCCGGGGGTACTTCCATTCGCTTCGTCTTGATCTGTTGATGTTATTTCATGTCTCGTTTGTCCATTGTGACGGTGGGAAAGCCAGGGAAATGTCCCGGAGATATACTGAGAAATCTTTGTAACAGCATTTTCCTGCGACCACAGCTGTTCACAGCTACGAGTCTGGGACCGCTTCCATTCGCTTCGTCTTGATCTGTAGATGTTATTTCATGTCTCATTTGTTCATTTTGATGGAGAAAAAGTTGTACATTTAGTGAATTCAGAGTTTCTAAGATGCAAAAGTAGGCATGTTTGAGTACTCAGGTCCAGTGGCTCACTGCGTTAACGCTCGCCCCTGGATGCGGTTGGTCGCGTGTTCAAATCCATGCTGTGGTGTACTTTTTTTCATTTTCACCCTTTTTCTATGGATCTCCAAAAAGTCAACTTTGACTTTTTCTGAGTCTGGAGGAATTCAAGGGGAGTTTTCAAGGGACTCTACCCGCCTTATGAGGCACTATTTTCGAATACTTTTTTCTGAACTTTTACATTTTCTGAGTCTGGAGGAATTCAAGGGGAGTTTTCAGGGGAGTGCATTCTCTCTGCCATCTCCTCCCTCTGTGTGCGTTGCTGCATGCAGCAGCTGCGTGTGTGTGTGTAAACTGCCCCTCCCCTTCGCAAGCAGGCGGGGGAGAGAGAGATGTTTCGTCTCGATTTACACATGCTATGACTCCGGGGGTACTTCCATTCGCTTCGTCTTGATCTGTTGATGTTATTTCATGTCTCATTTGTCCATTGTGACGGTGGCAAAGCCAGGGAAATGTCCCGGAGATATACTGAGAAATCTTTGTAACAGCATTTTCCTGCGATCACAGCTGTTCACAGCTACGAGAATGGGACCGCTTCAATTCGCTTCGTCTTGATCTGTAGATGTTATTTAATGTCTCATTTGTTCATTTTGATGGAGAAAAAGTTGTACATTTAGTGAATTCAGAGTTTCTAAGATGCACAAGTAGCCATGTTTGAGTACTCAGGTCCAGTGGCTCACTGCGTTAATGCTCGCCCCTGGATGCTGTTGGTCGCGTGTTCGAATCCATGCTGTGGCATACTTTTTTTCATTTTCACCCTTTTTCTATGGATCTCCAAAAAGTCAACTTTGACTTTTTCTGAGTCTGGAGGAATTCAAGGGGAGTTTTCAAGGGACTCTACCCGCCTTATGAGGCACTATTTTCGAATACTTTTTTCCATTTTCACCCTTTTTCTATGGATCTCCAAAAAGTGAACTTTTACATTTTCTGAGTCTGGAGGAATTCAAGGGGAGTTTTCAGGGGAGTGCATTCTCTCTGCCATCTCCTCCCTCTGTGTGCGTTGCTGCATACAGCAGCTGCGTGTGTGTGTGTAAACTGCCCCTCCCCTTCGCAAGCAGGCGGGGGAGAGAGAGATGTTTCGTCTCGATTTACACATGCTATGACTCCGGGGGTACTTCCATTCGCTTCGTCTTGATCTGTTGATGTTATTTCATGTCTCATTTGTCCATTGTGACGGTGGCAAAGCCAGGGAAATGTCCCGGAGATATACTGAGAAATCTTTGTAACAGCATTTTCCTGCGATCACAGCTGTTCACAGCTACGAGGCTGGGACCGCTTCCATTCGCTTCGTCTTGATCTGTAGATGTTATTTCATGTCTCATTTGTTCATTTTGATGGAGAAAAAGTTGTACATTTAGTGAATTCAGAGTGTCTAAGATGCAAAAGTAGGCACGTTTGAGTACTCATGTCCAGTGGCTCACTGCGTTAACGCTCGCCCCTGGATGCGGTTGGTCGCGTGTTCGAATCCATACTGTGGCATACTTTTTTTCATTTTCACCCTTTTTCTATGGATCTCCAAAAAGTCAACTTTGACTTTTTCTGAGTCTGGAGGAATTCAAGGGGAGTTTTCAAGGGACTCTACCCGCCTTATGAGGCACTATTTTCGAATACTTTTTTCCATGTTCACCCTTTTTCTATGGATCTCCAAAAAGTGAACTTTTACATTTTCTGAGTCTGGAGGAATTCAAGGGGAGTTTTCAGGGGAGTGCATTGTCTCTGCCATCTCCTCCCTCTGTGTGCGTTGCTGCATGCAGCAGCTGCGTGTGTGTGTGTAAACTGCCCCTCCCCTTCGCAAGCAGGCGGGGGAGAGAGAGATGTTTCGTCTCGATTTACACATGCTATGACTCCGGGGGTACTTCCATTCGCTTCGTCTTGATCTGTTGATGTTATTTCATGTCTCGTTTGTCCATTGTGACGGTGGCAAAGCCAGGGAAATGTCCCGGAGATATACTGAGAAATCTTTGTAACAGTATTTTCCTGCGATCACAGCTGTTCACAGCTACGAGGCTGGGACCGCTTCCATTCGCTTCGTCTTGATCTGTAGATGTTATTTAATGTCTCATTTGTTCATTTTGATGGAGAAAAAGTTGTACATTTAGTGAATTCAGAGTTTCTAAGATGCACAAGTAGGCATGTTTGAGTACTCAGGTCCAGTGGCTCACTGCGTTAACGCTCGCCCCTGGATGCGGTTGGTCGCGTGTTCGAATCCATGCTTTGGTGTACTTTTTTTAATTTTCACCCTTTTTCTATGGATCTCCAAAAAGTCAACTTTGACTTTTTCTGAGTCTGGAGGAATTCAAGGGGAGTTTTCAAAGGACTCTACCCGCCTTATGAGGCACTATTTTCGAATACTTTTTTCCATTTTCACCCTTTTTCTATGGATCTCCAAAAAGTGAACTTTTACATTTTCTGAGTCTGGAGGAATTCAAGGGGAGTTTTCAGGGGAGTGCGTTCTCTCTGCCATCTCCTCCCTGTGTGTGCGTTGCTGCATGCAGCAGCTGTGTGTGTGTGTAAACTGCCCCTCCCCCTCTCAAGCAGGCGGGGGAGAGAGAGATGTTTCGTCTCGATTTACACATGCTGTGACTCCGGGGGTACTTCCATTCGCTTCGTCTTGATCTGTTGATGTTATTTCATGTCTTGTTTGTCCATTGTGACGGTGGGAAAGCCAGGGAAATGTCCCGGAGATATACTGAGAAATCTTTGTAACAGCATTTTCCTGCGATCACAGCTGTTCGCAGCTACGAGGCTGGGACCGCTTCCATTCGCTTCGTCTTGATCTGTAGATTTTATTTAATGTCTCAGTTGTTCATTTTGATGGAGAAAAAGTTGTACATTTAGTGAATTCAGAGTTTCTAAGATGCAAAAGTAGGCATGTTTGAGTACTCAGGTCCAGTGGCTCACTGCGTTAATGCTCGCCCCTGGATGCGGTTGGTCGCGTGTTCGAATCCATGCTGTGGCATACTTTTTTTCATTTTCACCCTTTTTCTATGGATCTCCAAAAAGTGATCTTTTACATTTTCTGAGTCTGGAGGAATTCAAGGGGAGTTTTCAGGGGAGTGCGTTCTCTCTGCCATCTCCTCCCTGTGTGTGTGTTGCTGCATGCAGCAGCTGCGTGTGTGTGTAAACTGCCCCTCCCCCTCGCAAGCAGGCGGGGGAGAGAGAGATGTTTCGTCTCGATTTACACATGCTATGACTCCGGGGGTACCTCCATTCGCTTCGTCTTGATCTGTTGATGTTATTTCATGTCTCGTTTGTCCATTGTGATGGTGGGAAAGCCAGGGAAATGTCCCGGAGATATACTGAGAAATCTTTGTAACAGCATTTTCCTGCGATCACAGCTGTTCGCAGCTACGAGGCTGGGACCGCTTCCATTCGCTTCGTCTTGATCTGTAGATGTTATTTAATGTCTCAGTTGTTCATTTTGATGGAGAAAAAGTTGTACATTTAGTGAATTCAGAGTTTCTAAGATGCACAAGTAGGAATGTTTGAGTACTCAGGTCCAGTGGCTCACTGCGTTAACGCTCGCCCCTGGATGCGGTTGGTCGCGTGTTCGAATCCATGCTGTGGTGTACTTTTTTTCATTTTCACCCTTTTTCTATGGATCTCCAAAAAGTCAACTTTGACTTTTTCTGAGTCTGGAGGAATTCAAGGGGAGTTTTCAAGGGACTCTACCCGCCTTATGAGGCACTATTTTCGAATACTTTTTTCCATTTTCACCCTTTTTCTATGGATCTCCAAAAAGTGAACTTTTACATTTTCTGAGTCTGGAGGAATTCAAGGGGAGTTTTCAGGGGAGTGCGTTCTCTCTGCCATCTCCTCCCTGTGTGTGCGTTGCTGCATGCAGCAGCTGTGTGTGTGTGTGTAAACTGCCCCTCCCCCTCGCAAGCAGGCGGGGGAGAGAGAGATGTTTCGTCTCGATTTACACATGCTATGACTCCGGGGGTACTTCCATTCGCTTCGTCTTGATCTGTTGATGTTATTTCATGTCTTGTTTGTCCATTGTGACGGTGGGAAAGCCAGGGAAATGTCCCGGAGATATACTGAGAAATCTTTGTAACAGCATTTTCCTGCGATCACAGCTGTTTGCAGCTACGAGGCTGGGACTGCTTCCATTCGCTTCGTCTTGATCTGTAGATGTTATTTAATGTCTCAGTTGTTCATTTTGATGGAGAAAAAGTTGTACATTTAGTGAATTCAGAGTTTCTAAGATGCAAAAGTAGGCATGTTTGAGTACTCAGGTCCAGTGGCTCACTGCGTTAATGCTCGCCCCTGGATGCGGTTGGTCGCGTGTTCGAATCCATGCTGTGGCATACTTTTTTTCATTTTCACCCTTTTTCTATGAATCTCCAAAAAGTCAACTTTGACTTTTTCTGAGTCTGGAGGAATTCAAGGGGAGTTTTCAAGGGACTCTACCCGCATTATGAGGCACTATTTTCGAATACTTTTTTCCATTTTCACCCTTTGTCTATGGATCTCCAAAAAGTGAACTTTTACATTTTCTGAGTCTGGAGGAATTCAAGGGGAGTTTTCAGGGGAGTGCGTTCTCTCTGCCATCTCCTCCCTGTGTGTGCGTGGCTGCATGCAGCAGCTGTGTGTGTGTGTAAACTGCCCCTCCCCCTCGCAAGCAGGCGGGGGAGAGAGAGATGTTTCGTCTCGATTTACACATGCTATGACTCCGGGGGTACTTCCATTCGCTTCGTCTTGATCTGTTGATGTTATTTCATGTCTTGTTTGTCCATTGTGACGGTGGGAAAGCCAGGGAAATGTCCCGGAGATATACTGAGAAATCTTTGTAACAGCATTTTCCTGCGATCACAGCTGTTCGCAGCTACGAGGCTGGGACCGCTTCCATTCGCTTCGTCTTGATCTGTAGATTTTATTTAATGTCTCAGTTGTTCATTTTGATGGAGAAAAAGTTGTACATTTAGTGAATTCAGAGTTTCTAAGATGCAAAAGTAGGCATGTTTGAGTACTCAGGTCCAGTGGCTCACTGCGTTAATGCTCGCCCCTGGATGCGGTTGGTCGCGTGTTCGAATCCATGCTGTGGCATACTTTTTTTCATTTTCACCCTTTTTCTATGGATCTCCAAAAAGTGATCTTTTACATTTTCTGAGTCTGGAGGAATTCAAGGGGAGTTTTCAGGGGAGTGCGTTCTCTCTGCCATCTCCTCCCTGTGTGTGTGTTGCTACATGCAGCAGCTGCGTGTGTGTGTAAACTGCCCCTCCCCCTCGCAAGCAGGCGGGGGAGAGAGAGATGTTTCGTCTCGATTTACACATGCTATGACTCCGGGGGTACCTCCATTCGCTTCGTCTTGATCTGTTGATGTTATTTCATGTCTCGTTTGTCCATTGTGATGGTGGGAAAGCCAGGGAAATGTCCCGGAGATATACTGAGAAATCTTTGTAACAGCATTTTCCTGCGATCACAGCTGTTCGCAGCTACGAGGCTGGGACCGCTTCCATTCGCTTCGTCTTGATCTGTAGATGTTATTTAATGTCTCAGTTGTTCATTTTGATGGAGAAAAAGTTGTACATTTAGTGAATTCAGAGTTTCTAAGATGCACAAGTAGGAATGTTTGAGTACTCAGGTCCAGTGGCTCACTGCGTTAACGCTCGCCCCTGGATGCGGTTGGTCGCGTGTTCGAATCCATGCTGTGGTGTACTTTTTTTCATTTTCACCCTTTTTCTATGGATCTCCAAAAAGTCAACTTTGACTTTTTCTGAGTCTGGAGGAATTCAAGGGGAGTTTTCAAGGGACTCTACCCGCCTTATGAGGCACTATTTTCGAATACTTTTTTCCATTTTCACCCTTTTTCTATGGATCTCCAAAAAGTGAACTTTTACATTTTCTGAGTCTGGAGGAATTCAAGGGGAGTTTTCAGGGGAGTGCGTTCTCTCTGCCATCTCCTCCCTGTGTGTGCGTTGCTGCATGCAGCAGCTGTGTGTGTGTGTGTAAACTGCCCCTCCCCCTCGCAAGCAGGCGGGGGAGAGAGAGATGTTTCGTCTCGATTTACACATGCTATGACTCCGGGGGTACTTCCATTCGCTTCGTCTTGATCTGTTGATGTTATTTCATGTCTTGTTTGTCCATTGTGACGGTGGCAAAGCCAGGGAAAGGTCCCGGAGATATACTGAGAAATCTTTGGAACAGCATTTTCCTGCGATCACAACTGTTCGCAGCTACGAGGCTGGGACCGCTTCCATTCGCTTCGTCTTGATCTGTATATGTTATTTAATGTCTCAGTTGTTCATTTTGATGGAGAAAAAGTTGTACATTTAGTGAATTCAGAGTTTCTAAGATGCAAAAGTAGGCATGTTTGAGTACTCAGGTCCAGTGGCTCACTGCGTTAATGCTTGCCCCTGGATGCGGTTGGTCGTGTGTTCGAATCCATGCTGTGGCATACTTTTTTTCATTTTCACCCTTTTTCTATGGATCTCCAAAAAGTGATCTTTTACATTTTCTGAGTCTGGAGGAATTCAAGGGGAGTTTTCAGGGGAGTGCGTTCTCTCTGCCATCTCCTCCCTATGTGTGTGCTGCTGCATGCAGCAGCTGCGTGTGTGTGTAAACTGCCCCTCCCCCTCGCAAGCAGGCGGGGGAGAGAGAGATGTTTCGTCTCGATTTACACATGCTATGACTCCGGGGGTACCTCCATTCGCTTCGTCTTGATCTGTTGATGTTATTTCATGTCTCGTTTGTCCATTGTGACGGTGGGAAAGCCAGGGAAATGTCCCGGAGATATACTGAGAAATCTTTGTAACAGCATTTTCCTGCGATCACAGCTGTTCACAGCTACGAGGCTGGGACCGCTTCCATTCGCTTCGTCTTGATCTGTAGATGTTATTTAATGTCTCATTTGTTCATTTTGATGGAGAAAATGTTGTACATTTAGTGAATTCAGAGTTTCTAAGATGCAAAAGTAGGCATGTTTGAGTACTCAGGTCCAGTGGCTCACTGCGTTAACGCTCGCCCCTGGATGCGGTTGGTCGCGTGTTCGAATCCATGCTGTGGCATACTGTTTTTCATTTTCACCCTTTTTCTATGGATCTCCAAAAAGTAAACTTTGACTTTTTCTGAGTCTGGAGGAATTCAAGGGGAGTTTTCAAGGGACTCTACCCGCCTTATGAGGCACTATTTTCGAATGCTTTTTTCCATTTTCACCCTTTTTCTATGGATCTCCAAAAAGTGAACTTTTACATTTTCTGAGTCTGGAGGAATTCAAGTGGAGTTTTCAGGGGAGTGCGTTCTCTCTGCCATCTCCTCCCTGTGTGTGCGTTGCTGCATGCAGCAGCTGCGTGTGTGTGTAAATTGCCCCTCCCCTTCGCAAGCAGGCGGGGGAGAGAGAGATGTTTCGTCTCGATTTACACATGCTATGACTCCGGGGGTACCTCCATTCGCTTCGTCTTGATCTGTTGATGTTATTTCATGTCTCGTTTGTCCATTGTGACGGTGGGAAAGCCAGGGAAATGTCCCGGAGATATACTGAGAAATCTTTGTAACAGCATTTTCCTGCGATCACAGCTGTTCACAGCTACGAGAATGGGACCGCTTCAATTCGCTTCGTCTTGATCTGTAGATGTTATTTAATGTCTCATTTGTTCATTTTGATGGAGAAAAAGTTGTACATTTAGTGAATTCAGAGTTTCTAAGATGCACAAGTAGCCATGTTTGAGTACTCAGGTCCAGTAGCTCACTGCGTTAATGCTCGCCCCTGGATGCTGTTGGTCGCGTGTTCGAATCCATACTGTGGCATACTTTTTTTCATTTTCACCCTTTTTCTATGGATCTCCAAAAAGTCAACTTTGACTTTTTCTGAGTCTGGAGGAATTCAAGGGGAGTTTTCAAGGGACTCTACCCGCCTTATGAGGCACTATTTTCGAATACTTTTTTCCATTTTCACCCTTTTTCTATGGATCTCCAAAAAGTGAACTTTTACATTTTCTGAGTCTGGAGGAATTCAAGGGGAGTTTTCAGGGGAGTGCGTTCTCTCTGCCATCTCCTCCCTGTGTGTGCGTTGCTGCATGCAGCAGCTGCGTGTGTGTGTAAACTGCCCCTCCCCTTCGCAAGCAGGCGGGGGAGAGAGAGATGTTTCGTCTCGATTTACACATGCTATGACTCCGGGGGTACCTCCATTCGCTTCGTCTTGATCTGTTGATGTTATTTCATGTCTCGTTTGTCCATTGTGACAGTGGGAAAGCCAGGGAAATGTCCCGGAGATATACTGAGAAATCTTTGTAACAGCATTTTCCTGCGATCACAGCTGTTCACAGCTACGAGGCTGGGACCGCTTCAATTCGCTTCGTCTTGATCTGTAGATGTTATTTAATGTCTCATTTGTTCATTTTGATGGAGAAAAAGTTGTACATTTAGTGAATTCAGAGTTTCTAAGATGCACAAGTAGCCATGTTTGAGTACTCAGGTCCAGTGGCTCACTGCGTTAACGCTCGCCCCTGGATGCGGTTGGTTGCGTGTTCAAATCCATGCTGTGGTGTACTTTTTTTCATTTTCACCCTTTTTCTATGGATCTCCAAAAAGTCAACTTTGACTTTTTCTGAGTCTGGAGGAATTCAAGGGGAGTTTTCAAGGGACTCTACCCGCCTTATGAGGCACTATTTTCGAATACTTTTTTCCATTTTCACCCTTTTTCTATGGATCTCCAAAAAGTGAACTTTTACATTTTCTGAGTCTGGAGGAATTCAAGGGGAGTTTTCAGGGGAGTGCGTTCTCTCTGCCATCTCCTCCCTGTGTGTGCGTTGCTGCATGCAGCAGCTGTGTGTGTGTGTAAACTGCCGCTCCCCCTCGCAAGCAGGCGGGGGAGAGAGAGATGTTTCGTCTCGATTTACACATGCTATGACTCCGGGGGTACTTCCATTCGCTTCGTCTTGATCTGTTGATGTTATTTCATGTCTTGTTTGTCCATTGTGACGGTGGGAAAGCCAAGGAAATGTCCCGGAGATATACTGAGAAATCTTTGTAACAGCATTTTCCTGCGATCACAGCTGTTCACAGCTACGAGGCTGGGACCGCTTCCATTCGCTTCGTCTTGATCCGTAGATGTTATTTCATGTCTCATTTGTTCATTTTGATGGAGAAAAAGTTGTACATTTAGTGAATTCAGAGTTTCTAAGATGCACAAGTAGGCATGTTTGAGTACTCAGGTCCAGTGGCTCACTGCGTTAACGCTCGCCCCTGGATGCGGTTGGTCGCATGTTCGAGTCCATGCTGTGGCATACTTTTTTTCATTTTCACCCTTTTTCTATGGATCTCCAAAAAGTCAACTTTGACTTTTTCTGAGTCTGGAGGAATTCAAGGGGAGTTTTCAAGGGACTCTACCCGCCTTATGAGGCACTATTTTCGAATACTTTTTTCTGAACTTTTACATTTTCTGAGTCTGGAGGAATTCAAGGGGAGTTTTCAGGGGAGTGCATTCTCTCTGCCATCTCCTCCCTGTGTGTGCGTTGCTGCATGCAGCAGCTGTGTGTGTGTGTGTAAACTGCCGCTCCCCCTCGCAAGCAGGCGGGGGAGAGAGAGATGTTTCGTCTCGATTTACACATGCTATGACTCCGGGGGTACTTCCATTCGCTTCGTCTTGATCTGTTGATGTTATTTCATGTCTCGTTTGTCCATTGTGACGGTGGCAAAGCCAGGGAAATGTCCCGGAGATATACTGAGAAATCTTTGTAACAGTATTTTCCTGCGATCACAGCTGTTCACAGCTACGAGGCTGGGACCGCTTCCATTCGCTTCGTCTTGATCTGTAGATGTTATTTAATGTCTCATTTGTTCATTTTGATGGAGAAAAAGTTGTACATTTAGTGAATTCAGAGTTTCTAAGATGCAAAAGTAGGCATGTTTGAGTACTCAGGTCCAGTGGCTCACTGCGTTAACGCTCGCCCCTGGATGCGGTTGGTCGCGTGTTCGAATCCATACTGTGGCATACTTTTTTTCATTTTCACCCTTTTTCTATGGATCTCCAAAAAGTCAACTTTGACTTTTTCTGAGTCTGGAGGAATTCAAGGGGAGTTTTCAGGGGAGTGCGTTCTCTCTGCCATCTCCTCCCTGTGTGTGTGTTGCTGCATGCAGCAGCTGCGTGTGTGTGTAAACTGCCCCTCCCCCTCGCAAGCAGGCGGGGGAGAGAGAGATGTTTCGTCTCGATTTACACATGCTATGACTCCGGGGGTACCTCCATTCGCTTCGTCTTGATCTGTTGATGTTATTTCATGTCTCGTTTGTCCATTGTGACGGTGGGAAAGCCAGGGAAATGTCCCGGAGATATACTGAGAAATCTTTGTAACAGCATTTTCCTGCGATCACAGCTGTTCGCAGCTACGAGGCTGGGACCGCTTCCATTCGCTTCGTCTTGATCTGTAGATGTTATTTAATGTCTCATTTGTTCATTTTGATGGAGAAAAAGTTGTACATTTAGTAAATTCAGAGTGTCTAAGATGCACAAGTAGGCATGTTTGAGTACTCAGGTCCAGTGGCTCACTGTGTTAACGCTCGCCCCTGGATGCGGTTGGTCGCGTGTTCGAATCCATGCTGTGGCATTCTTTTTTTCATTTTCACCCTTTTTCTATGGATCTCCAAAAAGTCAACTTTGACTTTTTCTGAGTCTGGAGGAATTCAAGGGGAGTTTTCAAGGGACTCTACCCGCCTTATGAGGCACTATTTTCGAATACTTTTTTCCATTTTCACCCTTTTTCTATGGATCTCCAAAAAGTGAACTTTTAAATTTTCTGAGTCTAGAGGAATTCAAGGGGAGTTTTCAGGGGAGTGCATTCTCTCTGCCATCTCCTCCCTGTGTGTGCGTTGCTGCATGCAGCAACTGCGTGTGTGTGTGTAAACTGCCCCTCCCCTTCGCAAGCAGGCGGGGGAGAGAGAGATGTTTCGTCTCGATTTACACATGCTATGACTCCGGGGGTACCTCCATTCGCTTCGTCTTGATCTGTTGATGTTATTTCATGTCTCGTTTGTCCATTGTGACAGTGGGAAAGCCAGGGAAATGTCCCGGAGATATACTGAGAAATCTTTGTAACAGCATTTTCCTGCGATCACAGCTGTTCACAGCTACGAGGCTGGGACCGCTTCAATTCGCTTCGTCTTGATCTGTAGATGTTATTTAATGTCTCATTTGTTCATTTTGATGGAGAAAAAGTTGTACATTTAGTGAATTCAGAGTTTCTAAGATGCACAAGTAGCCATGTTTGAGTACTCAGGTCCAGTGGCTCACTGCGTTAACGCTCGCCCCTGGATGCGGTTGGTCGCGTGTTCAAATCCATGCTGTGGTGTACTTTTTTTCATTTTCACCCTTTTTCTATGGATCTCCAAAAAGTCAACTTTGACTTTTTCTGAGTCTGGAGGAATTCAAGGGGAGTTTTCAAGGGACTCTACCCGCCTTATGAGGCACTATTTTCGAATACTTTTTTCTGAACTTTTACATTTTCTGAGTCTGGAGGAATTCAAGGGGAGTTTTCAGGGGAGTGCATTCTCTCTGCCATCTCCTCCCTCTGTGTGCGTTGCTGCATACAGCAGCTGCGTGTGTGTGTGTAAACTGCCCCTCCCCTTCGCAAGCAGGCGGGGGAGAGAGAGATGTTTCGTCTCGATTTACACATGCTATGACTCCGGGGGTACTTCCATTCGCTTCGTCTTGATCTGTTGATGTTATTTCATGTCTCATTTGTCCATTGTGACGGTGGCAAAGCCAGGGAAATGTCCCGGAGATATACTGAGAAATCTTTGTAACAGCATTTTCCTGCGATCACAGCTGTTCACAGCTACGAGGCTGGGACCGCTTCCATTCGCTTCGTCTTGATCTGTAGATGTTATTTCATGTCTCATTTGTTCATTTTGATGGAGAAAAAGTTGTACATTTAGTGAATTCAGAGTGTCTAAGATGCAAAAGTAGGCATGTTTGAGTACTCATGTCCAGTGGCTCACTGCGTTAACGCTCGCCCCTGGATGCGGTTGGTCGCGTGTTCGAATCCATACTGTGGCATACTTTTTTTCATTTTCACCCTTTTTCTATGGATCTCCAAAAAGTCAACTTTGACTTTTTCTGAGTCTGGAGGAATTCAAGGGGAGTTTTCAAGGGACTCTACCCGCCTTATGAGGCACTATTTTCGAATACTTTTTTCCATGTTCACCCTTTTTCTATGGATCTCCAAAAAGTGAACTTTTACATTTTCTGAGTCTGGAGGAATTCAAGGGGAGTTTTCAGGGGAGTGCATTCTCTCTGCCATCTCCTCCCTCTGTGTGCGTTGCTGCATGCAGCAGCTGCGTGTGTGTGTGTAAACTGCCCCTCCCCTTCGCAAGCAGGCGGGGGAGAGAGAGATGTTTCGTCTCGATTTACACATGCTATGACTCCGGGGGTACTTCCATTCGCTTCGTCTTGATCTGTTGATGTTATTTCATGTCTCGTTTGTCCATTGTGACGGTGGCAAAGCCAGGGAAATGTCCCGGAGATATACTGAGAAATCTTTGTAACAGTATTTTCCTGCGATCACAGCTGTTCACAGCTACGAGGCTGGGACCGCTTCCATTCGCTTCGTCTTGATCTGTAGATGTTATTTAATGTCTCATTTGTTCATTTTGATGGAGAAAAAGTTGTACATTTAGTGAATTCAGAGTTTCTAAGATGCACAAGTAGGCATGTTTGAGTACTCAGGTCCAGTGGCTCACTGCGTTAACGCTCGCCCCTGGATGCGGTTGGTCGCGTGTTCGAATCCATGCTTTGGTGTACTTTTTTTCATTTTCACCCTTTTTCTATGGATCTCCAAAAAGTCAACTTTGACTTTTTCTGAGTCTGGAGGAATTCAAGGGGAGTTTTCAAAGGACTCTACCCGCCTTATGAGGCACTATTTTCGAATACTTTTTTCCATTTTCACCCTTTTTCTATGGATCTCCAAAAAGTGAACTTTTACATGTTCTGAGTCTGGAGGAATTCAAGGGGAGTTTTCAGGGGAGTGCGTTCTCTCTGCCATCTCCTCCCTGTGTGTGCGTTGCTGCATGCAGCAGCTGTGTGTGTGTGTAAACTGCCCCTCCCCCTCTCAAGCAGGCGGGGGAGAGAGAGATGTTTCGTCTCGATTTACACATGCTGTGACTCCGGGGGTACTTCCATTCGCTTCGTCTTGATCTGTTGATGTTATTTCATGTCTTGTTTGTCCATTGTGACGGTGGGAAAGCCAGGGAAATGTCCCGGAGATATACTGAGAAATCTTTGTAACAGCATTTTCCTGCGATCACAGCTGTTCGCAGCTACGAGGCTGGGACCGCTTCCATTCGCTTCGTCTTGATCTGTAGATTTTATTTAATGTCTCAGTTGTTCATTTTGATGGAGAAAAAGTTGTACATTTAGTGAATTCAGAGTTTCTAAGATACAAAAGTAGACATGTTTGAGTACTCAGGTCCAGTGGCTCACTGCGTTAATGCTCGCCCCTGGATGCGGTTGGTCGCGTGTTCGAATCCATGCTGTGGCATACTTTTTTTCATTTTCACCCTTTTTCTATGGATCTCCAAAAAGTGATCTTTTACATTTTCTGAGTCTGGAGGAATTCAAGGGGAGTTTTCAGGGGAGTGCGTTCTCTCTGCCATCTCCTCCCTGTGTGTGTGTTGCTGCATGCAGCAGCTGCGTGTGTGTGTAAACTGCCCCTCCCCCTCGCAAGCAGGCGGGGGAGAGAGAGATGTTTCGTCTCGATTTACACATGCTATGACTCCGGGGGTACCTCCATTCGCTTCGTCTTGATCTGTTGATGTTATTTCATGTCTCGTTTGTCCATTGTGATGGTGGGAAAGCCAGGGAAATGTCCCGGAGATATACTGAGAAATCTTTGTAACAGCATTTTCCTGCGATCACAGCTGTTCGCAGCTACGAGGCTGGGACCGCTTCCATTCGCTTCGTCTTGATCTGTAGATGTTATTTAATGTCTCAGTTGTTCATTTTGATGGAGAAAAAGTTGTACATTTAGTGAATTCAGAGTTTCTAAGATGCAAAAGTAGGCATGTTTGAGTACTCAGGTCCAGTGGCTCACTGCGTTAATGCTCGCCCCTGGATGCGGTTGGTCGCGTGTTCGAATCCATGCTGTGGCATACTTTTTTTCATTTTCACCCTTTTTCTATGGATCTCCAAAAAGTCAACTTTGACTTTTTCTGAGTCTGGAGGAATTCAAGGGGAGTTTTCAAGGGACTCTACCCGCATTATGAGGCACTATTTTCGAATACTTTTTTCCATTTTCACCCTTTGTCTATGGATCTCCAAAAAGTGAACTTTTACATTTTCTGAGTCTGGAGGAATTCAAGGGGAGTTTTCAGGGGAGTGCGTTCTCTCTGCCATCTCCTCCCTGTGTGTGCGTGGCTGCATGCAGCAGCTGTGTGTGTGTGTAAACTGCCCCTCCCCCTCGCAAGCAGGCGGGGGAGAGAGAGATGTTTCGTCTCGATTTACACATGCTATGACTCCGGGGGTACTTCCATTCGCTTCGTCTTGATCTGTTGATGTTATTTCATGTCTTGTTTGTCCATTGTGACGGTGGGAAAGCCAGGGAAATGTCCCGGAGATATACTGAGAAATCTTTGTAACAGCATTTTCCTGCGATCACAGCTGTTCGCAGCTACGAGGCTGGGACCGCTTCCATTCGCTTCGTCTTGATCTGTAGATTTTATTTAATGTCTCAGTTGTTCATTTTGATGGAGAAAAAGTTGTACATTTAGTGAATTCAGAGTTTCTAAGATGCAAAAGTAGGCATGTTTGAGTACTCAGGTCCAGTGGCTCACTGCGTTAATGCTCGCCCCTGGATGCGGTTGGTCGCGTGTTCGAATCCATGCTGTGGCATGCTTTTTTTCATTTTCACCCTTTTTCTATGGATCTCCAAAAAGTGATCTTTTACATTTTCTGAGTCTGGAGGAATTCAAGGGGAGTTTTCAGGGGAGTGCGTTCTCTCTGCCATCTCCTCCCTGTGTGTGTGTTGCTGCATGCAGCAGCTGCGTGTGTGTGTAAACTGCCCCTCCCCCTCGCAAGCAGGCGGGGGAGAGAGAGATGTTTCGTCTCGATTTACACATGCTATGACTCCGGGGTTACCTCCATTCGCTTCGTCTTGATCTGTTGATGTTATTTCATGTCTCGTTTGTCCATTGTGATGGTGGGAAAGCCAGGGAAATGTCCCGGAGATATACTGAGAAATCTTTGTAACAGCATTTTCCTGCGATCACAGCTGTTCGCAGCTACGAGGCTGGGACCGCTTCCATTCGCTTCGTCTTGATCTGTAGATGTTATTTAATGTCTCAGTTGTTCATTTTGATGGAGAAAAAGTTGTACATTTAGTGAATTCAGAGTTTCTAAGATGCAAAAGTAGGCATGTTTGAGTACTCAGGTCCAGTGGCTCACTGCGTTAATGCTCGCCCCTGGATGCGGTTGGTCGCGTGTTCGAATCCATGCTGTGGCATACTTTTTTTCATTTTCACCCTTTTTCTATGGATCTCCAAAAAGTCAACTTTGACTTTTTCTGAGTCTGGAGGAATTCAAGGGGAGTTTTCAAGGGACTCTACCCGCATTATGAGGCACTATTTTCGAATACTTTTTTCCATTTTCACCCTTTGTCTATGGATCTCCAAAAAGTGAACTTTTACATTTTCTGAGTCTGGAGGAATTCAAGGGGAGTTTTCAGGGGAGTGCGTTCTCTCTGCCATCTCCTCCCTGTGTGTGCGTGGCTGCATGCAGCAGCTGTGTGTGTGTGTAAACTGCCCCTCCCCCTCGCAAGCAGGCGGGGGAGAGAGAGATGTTTCGTCTCGATTTACACATGCTATGACTCCGGGGGTACTTCCATTCGCTTCGTCTTGATCTGTTGATGTTATTTCATGTCTTGTTTGTCCATTGTGACGGTGGGAAAGCCAGGGAAATGTCCCGGAGATATACTGAGAAATCTTTGTAACAGCATTTTCCTGCGATCACAGCTGTTCGCAGCTACGAGGCTGGGACCGCTTCCATTCGCTTCGTCTTGATCTGTAGATTTTATTTAATGTCTCAGTTGTTCATTTTGATGGAGAAAAAGTTGTACATTTAGTGAATTCAGAGTTTCTAAGATGCAAAAGTAGGCATGTTTGAGTACTCAGGTCCAGTGGCTCACTGCGTTAATGCTCGCCCCTGGATGCGGTTGGTCGCGTGTTCGAATCCATGCTGTGGCATGCTTTTTTTCATTTTCACCCTTTTTCTATGGATCTCCAAAAAGTGATCTTTTACATTTTCTGAGTCTGGAGGAATTCAAGGGGAGTTTTCAGGGGAGTGCGTTCTCTCTGCCATCTCCTCCCTGTGTGTGTGTTGCTGCATGCAGCAGCTGCGTGTGTGTGTAAACTGCCCCTCCCCCTCGCAAGCAGGCGGGGGAGAGAGAGATGTTTCGTCTCGATTTACACATGCTATGACTCCGGGGTTACCTCCATTCGCTTCGTCTTGATCTGTTGATGTTATTTCATGTCTCGTTTGTCCATTGTGATGGTGGGAAAGCCAGGGAAATGTCCCGGAGATATACTGAGAAATCTTTGTAACAGCATTTTCCTGCGATCACAGCTGTTCGCAGCTACGAGGCTGGGACCGCTTCCATTCGCTTCGTCTTGATCTGTAGATGTTATTTAATGTCTCAGTTGTTCATTTTGATGGAGAAAAAGTTGTACATTTAGTGAATTCAGAGTTTCTAAGATGCACAAGTAGGCATGTTTGAGTACTCAGGTCCAGTGGCTCACTGCGTTAATGCTCGCCCCTGGATGCGGTTGGTCGCGTGTTCAAATCCATGCTGTGGTGTACTTTTTTTCATTTTCACCCTTTTTCTATGGATCTCCAAAAAGTCAACTTTGACTTTTTCTGAGTCTGGAGGAATTCAAGGGGAGTTTTCAAGGGACTCTACCCGCCTTAGGAGGCACTATTTTCGAATACTTTTTTCCATTTTCACCCTTTTTCTATGGATCTCCAAAAAGTGAACTTTTACATTTTCTGAGTCTGGAGGAATTCAAGGGGAGTTTTCAGGGGAGTGCGTTCTCTCTGCCATCTCCTCCCTGTGTGTGCGTTGCTGCATGCAGCAGCTGTGTGTGTGTGTAAACTGCCGCTCCCCCTCGCAAGCAGGCGGGGGAGAGAGAGATGTTTCGTCTCGATTTACACATGCTATGACTCCGGGGGTACTTCCATTCGCTTCGTCTTGATCTGTTGATGTTATTTCATGTCTTGTTTGTCCATTGTGACGGTGGGAAAGCCAAGGAAATGTCCCGGAGATATACTGAGAAATCTTTGTAACAGCATTTTCCTGCGATCACAGCTGTTCACAGCTACGAGGCTGGGACCGCTTCCATTCGCTTCGTCTTGATCCGTAGATGGTATTTCATGTCTCATTTGTTCATTTTGATGGAGAAAAAGTTGTACATTTAGTGAATTCAGAGTTTCTAAGATGCACAAGTAGGCATGTTTGAGTACTCTGGTCCAGTGGCTCACTGCGATAACGCTCGCCCCTGGATGCGGTTGGTCGCATGTTCGAGTCCATGCTGTGGCATACTTTTTTTCATTTTCACCCTTTTTCTATGGATCTCCAAAAAGTCAACTTTGACTTTTTCTGAGTCTGGAGGAATTCAAGGGGAGTTTTCAAGGGACTCTACCCGCCTTATGAGGCACTATTTTCGAATACTTTTTTCTGAACTTTTACATTTTCTGAGTCTGGAGGAATTCAAGGGGAGTTTTCAGGGGAGTGCATTCTCTCTGCCATCTCCTCCCTGTGTGTGCGTTGCTGCATGCAGCAGCTGTGTGTGTGTGTGTAAACTGCCGCTCCCCCTCGCAAGCAGGCGGGGGAGAGAGAGATGTTTCGTCTCGATTTACACATGCTATGACTCCGGGGGTACTTCCATTCGCTTCGTCTTGATCTGTTGATGTTATTTCATGTCTTGTTTGTCCATTGTGACGGTGGGAAAGCCAAGGAAATGTCCCGGAGATATACTGAGAAATCTTTGTAACAGCATTTTCCTGCGATCACAGCTGTTCGCAGCTACGAGGCTGGGACCGCTTCCATTCGCTTCGTCTTGATCTGTAGATGTTATTTAATGTCTCAGTTGTTCATGTTGATGGAGAAAAAGTTGTACATTTAGTGAATTCAGAGTTTCTAAGATGCAAAAGTAGGCATGTTTGAGTACTCAGGTCCAGTGGCTCACTGCGTTAATGCTCGCCCCTGGATGCGGTTGGTCGCGTGTTCGAATCCATGCTGTGGCATACTTTTTTTCATTTTCACCCTTTTCTATGGATCTCCAAAAAGTCAACTTTGACTTTTTCTGAGTCTGGAGGAATTCAAGGGGAGTTTTCAAGGGACTCTACCCGCCTTATGAGGCACTATTTTCGAATACTTTTTTCCATTTTCACCCTTTTTCTATGGATCTCCAAAAAGTGAACTTTTACATTTTCTGAGTCTGGAGGAATTCAAGGGGAGTTTTCAGGGGAGTGCATTCTCTCTGCCATCTCCTCCCTCTGTGTGCGTTGCTGCATGCAGCAGCTGCGTGTGTGTGTGTAAACTGCCCCTCCCCTTCGCAAGCAGGCGGGGGAGAGAGAGATGTTTCGTCTCGATTTACACATGCTATGACTCCGGGGGTACTTCCATTCGCTTCGTCTTGATCTGTTGATGTTATTTCATGTCTCATTTGTCCATTGTGACGGTGGCAAAGCCAGGGAAATGTCCCGGAGATATACTGAGAAATCTTTGTAACAGCATTTTCCTGCGATCACAGCTGTTCACAGCTACGAGGCTGGGACCGCTTCCATTCGCTTCGTCTTGATCTGTAGATGTTATTTCATGTCTCATTTGTTCATTTTGATGGAGAAAAAGTTGTACATTTAGTGAATTCAGAGTGTCTAAGATGCAAAAGTAGGCATGTTTGAGTACTCATGTCCAGTGGCTCACTGCGTTAACGCTCGCCCCTGGATGCGGTTGGTCGCGTGTTCGAATCCATACTGTGGCATACTTTTTTTCATTTTCACCCTTTTTCTATGGATCTCCAAAAAGTCAACTTTGACTTTTTCTGAGTCTGGAGGAATTCAAGGGGAGTTTTCAAGGGACTCTACCCGCCTTATGAGGCACTATTTTCGAATACTTTTTTCCATTTTCACCCTTTTTCTATGGATCTCCAAAAAGTGAACTTTTACATTTTCTGAGTCTGGAGGAATTCAAGGGGAGTTTTCAGGGGAGTGCGTTCTCTCTGCCATCTCCTCCCTGTGTGTGCGTTGCTGCATGCAGCAGCTGTGTGTGTGTGTAAACTGCCCCTCCCCCTCTCAAGCAGGCGGGGGAGAGAGAGATGTTTCGTCTCGATTTACACATGCTGTGACTCCGGGGGTACTTCCATTCGCTTCGTCTTGATCTGTTGATGTTATTTCATGTCTTGTTTGTCCATTGTGACGGTGGGAAAGCCAGGGAAATGTCCCGGAGATATACTGAGAAATCTTTGTAACAGCATTTTCCTGCGATCACAGCTGTTCGCAGCTACGAGGCTGGGACCGCTTCCATTCGCTTCGTCTTGATCTGTAGATTTTATTTAATGTCTCAGTTGTTCATTTTGATGGAGAAAAAGTTGTACATTTAGTGAATTCAGAGTTTCTAAGATGCAAAAGTAGGCATGTTTGAGTACTCAGGTCCAGTGGCTCACTGCGTTAATGCTCGCCCCTGGATGCGGTTGGTCGCGTGTTCGAATCCATGCTGTGGCATACTTTTTTTCATTTTCACCCTTTTTCTATGGATCTCCAAAAAGTGATCTTTTACATTTTCTGAGTCTGGAGGAATTCAAGGGGAGTTTTCAGGGGAGTGCGTTCTCTCTGCCATCTCCTCCCTGTGTGTGTGTTGCTGCATGCAGCAGCTGCGTGTGTGTGTAAACTGCCCCTCCCCCTCGCAAGCAGGCGGGGGAGAGAGAGATGTTTCGTCTCGATTTACACATGCTATGACTCCGGGGGTACCTCCATTCGCTTCGTCTTGATCTGTTGATGTTATTTCATGTCTCGTTTGTCCATTGTGATGGTGGGAAAGCCAGGGAAATGTCCCGGAGATATACTGAGAAATCTTTGTAACAGCATTTTCCTGCGATCACAGCTGTTCGCAGCTACGAGGCTGGGACCGCTTCCATTCGCTTCGTCTTGATCTGTAGATGTTATTTAATGTCTCAGTTGTTCATTTTGATGGAGAAAAAGTTGTACATTTAGTGAATTCAGAGTTTCTAAGATGCACAAGTAGGAATGTTTGAGTACTCAGGTCCAGTGGCTCACTGCGTTAACGCTCGCCCCTGGATGCGGTTGGTCGCGTGTTCGAATCCATGCTGTGGTGTACTTTTTTTCATTTTCACCCTTTTTCTATGGATCTCCAAAAAGTCAACTTTGACTTTTTCTGAATCTGGAGGAATTCAAGGGGAGTTTTCAAGGGACTCTACCCGCCTTATGAGGCACTATTTTCGAATACTTTTTTCCATTTTCACCCTTTTTCTATGGATCTCCAAAAAGTGAACTTTTACATTTTCTGAGTCTGGAGGAATTCAAGGGGAGTTTTCAGGGGAGTGCGTTCTCTCTGCCATCTCCTCCCTGTGTGTGCGTTGCTGCATGCAGCAGCTGTGTGTGTGTGTGTAAACTGCCCCTCCCCCTCGCAAGCAGGCGGGGGAGAGAGAGATGTTTCGTCTCGATTTACACATGCTATGACTCCGGGGGTACTTCCATTCGCTTCGTCTTGATCTGTTGATGTTATTTAATGTCTTGTTTGTCCATTGTGACGGTGGGAAAGCCAGGGAAATGTCCCGGAGATATACTGAGAAATCTTTGTAACAGCATTTTCCTGCGATCACAGCTGTTCACAGCTACGAGGCTGGGACCGCTTCCATTCGCTTCGTCTTGATCTGTAGATGTTATTTCATGTCTCATTTGTTCATTTTGATGGAGAAAAAGTTGTACATTTAGTGAATTCAGAGTGTCTAAGATGCAAAAGTAGGCATGTTTGAGTACTCATGTCCAGTGGCTCACTGCGTTAACGCTCGCCCCTGGATGCGGTTGGTCGCGTGTTCGAATCCATGCTGTGGCATACTTTTTTTCATTTTCAGCCTTTTTCTATGGATCTCCAAAAAGTCAACTTTGACTTTTTCTGAGTCTGGAGGAATTCAAGGGGAGTTTTCAGGGGAGTGCGTTCTCTCTGCCATCTCCTCCCTGTGTGTGTGTTGCTGCATGCAGCAGCTGCGTGTGTGTGTAAACTGCCCCTCCCTCTCGCAAGCAGGCGGGGGAGAGAGAGATGTTTCGTCTCGATTTACACATGCTATGACTCCGGGGGTACCTCCATTCGCTTCGTCTTGATCTGTTGATGTTATTTCATCTCTCGTTTGTCCATTGTGACGGTGGGAAAGCCAGGGAAATGTCCCGGAGATATACTGAGAAATCTTTGTAACAGCATTTTCCTGCGATCACAGCTGTTCACAGCTACGAGGCTGGGACCGCTTCCATTCGCTTCGTCTTGATCTGTAGATGTTATTTAATGTCTCATTTGTTCATTTTGATGGAGAAAATTTTGTACATTTAGTAAATTCAGAGTGTCTAAGATGCACAAGTAGGCATGTTTGAGTACTCAGGTCCAGTGGCTCACTGTGTTAACGCTCGACCCTGGATGCGGTTGGTCGCGTGTTCGAATCCATGCTGTGGCATTCTTTTTTTCATTTTCACCCTTTTTCTATGGATCTCCAAAAAGTCAACTTTGACTTTTTCTGAGTCTGGAGGAATTCAAGGGGAGTTTTCAAGGGACTCTACCCGCCTTATGAGGCACTATTTTCGAATACTTTTTTCCATTTTCACCCTTTTTCTATGGATCTCCAAAAAGTGAACTTTTACATTTTCTGAGTCTGGAGGAATTCAAGGGGAGTTTTCAGGGGAGTGCATTCTCTCTGCCATCTCCTCCCTCTGTGTGCGTTGCTGCATGCAGCAGCTGCGTGTGTGTGTGTAAACTGCCCCTCCCCTTCGCAAGCAGGCGGGGGAGAGAGAGATGTTTCGTCTCGATTTACACATGCTATGACTCCGGGGGTACTTCCATTCGCTTCGTCTTGATCTGTTGATGTTATTTCATGTCTCGTTTGTCCATTGTGACGGTGGGAAAGCCAGGGAAATGTCCCGGAGATATACTGAGAAATCTTTGTAACAGCATTTTCCTGCGATCACAGCTGTTCACAGCTACGAGGCTGGGACCGCTTCCATTCGCTTCGTCTTGATCTGTAGATGTTATTTAATGTCTCATTTGTTCATTTTGATGGAGAAAAAGTTGTACATTTAGTAAATTCAGAGTGTCTAAGATGCACAAGTAGGCATGTTTGAGTACTCAGGTCCAGTGGCTCACTGTGTTAACGCTTGCCCCTGGATGCGGTTGGTCGCGTGTTCGAATCCATGCTGTGGCATTCTTTTTTTCATTTTCACCCTTTTTCTATGGATCTCCAAAAAGTGATCTTTTACATTTTCTGAGTCTGGAGGAATTCAAGGGGAGTTTTCAGGGTAGTGCGTTCTCTCTGCCATCTCCTCCCTGTGTGTGTGTTGCTGCATGCAGCAGCTGCGTGTGTGTGTAAACTGCCCCTCCCCCTCGCAAGCAGGCGGGGGAGAGAGAGATGTTTCGTCTCGATTTACACATGCTATGACTCCAGGGGTACCTCCATTCGCTTCGTCTTGATCTGTTGATGTTATTTCATGTCTCGTTTGTCCATTGTGACGGTGGGAAAGCCAGGGAAATGTCCCGGAGATATACTGAGAAATCTTTGTAACAGCATTTTCCTGCGATCACAGCTGTACACAGCTACGAGGCTGGGATCGCTTCCATTCGCTTCGTCTTGATCTGTAGATGTTATTTAATGTCTCATTTGTTCATTTTGATGGAGAAAAAGTTGTACATTTAGTGAATTCAGAGTTTCTAAGATGCAAAAGTAGGCATGTTTGAGTACTCAGGTCCAGTGGCTCACTGCGTTAATGCTCGCCCCTGGATGCGGTTGGTCGCGTGTTCGAATCCATACTTTGGAATACTTTTTTTCATTTTCACCCTTTTTCTATGGATCTCCAAAAAGTCAACTTTGACTTTTTCTGAGTCTGGAGGAATTCAAGGGGAGTTTTCAAGGGACTCTACCCGCCTTATGAGGCACTATTTTCGAATACTTTTTTCCATTTTCACCCTTTTTCTATGGATCTCCAAAAAGTGAACTTTTACATTTTCTGAGTCTGGAGGAATTCAAGGGGAGTTTTCAGGGGAGTGCATTCTCTCTGCCATCTCCTCCCTCTGTGTGCGTTGCTGCATGCAGCAGCTGCGTGTGTGTATGTAAACTGCCCCTCCCCTTCGCAAGCAGGCGGGGGAGAGAGAGATGTTTCGTCTCGATTTACACATGCTATGACTCCGGGGGTACTTCCATTCGCTTCGTCTTCATCTGTTGATGTTATTTCATGTCTCGTTTGTCCATTGTGACGGTGGCAAAGCCAGGGAAATGTCCCGGAGATATACTGAGAAATCTTTGAAACAGCATTTTCCTGCGAACACAGCTGTTCACAGCTACGAGGCTGGGACCACTTCCATTCGCTTCGTCTTGATCTGTAGATGTTATTTCATGTCTCATTTGTTCATTTTGATGGAGAAAAAGTTGTACATTTAGTGAATTCAGAGTGTCTAAGATGCAAAAGTAGGCATGTTTGAGTACTCATGTCCAGTGGCTCACTGCGTTAACGCTCGCCCCTGGATGCGGTTGGTCACGTGTTCGAATCCATGCTGTGGCATACTTTTTTTCATTTTCACCCTTTTTCTATGGATCTCCAAAAAGTCAACTTTGACTTTTTCTGAGTCTGGAGGAATTCAAGGGGAGTTTTCAAGGGACTCTACCCGCCTTATGAGGCACTATTTTCGAATACTTTTTTCCATTTTCACCCTTTTTCTATGGATCTCCAAAAAGTGATCTTTTACATTTTCTGAGTCTGGAGGAATTCAAGGGGAGTTTTCAGGGGAGTGCGTTCTCTCTGCCATCTCCTCCCTGTGTGTGTGTTGCTGCATGCAGCAGCTGCGTGTGTGTGTAAACTGCCCCTCCCTCTCGCAAGCAGGCGGGGGAGAGAGAGATGTTTCGTCTCGATTTACACATGCTATGACTCCGGGGGTACCTCCATTCGCTTCGTCTTGATCTGTTGATGTTATTTCATGTCTCGTTTGTCCATTGTGTCGGTGGGAAAGCCAGGGAAATGTCCCGGAGATATACTGAGAAATCTTTGTAACAGCATTTTCCTGCGATCACAGCTGTTCACAGCTACGAGGCTGGGACCACTTCCATTCGCTTCGTCTTGATCTGTAGATGTTATTTCATGTCTCATTTGTTCATTTTGATGGAGAAAAAGTTGTACATTTAGTGAATTCAGAGTGTCTAAGATGCAAAAGTAGGCATGTTTGAGTACTCATGTCCAGTGGCTCGCTGCGTTAACGCTCGCCCCTGGATGCGGTTGGTCGCGTGTTCGAATCCATGCTGTGGCATACTTTTTTTCATTTTCACCCTTTTTCTATGGATCTCCAAAAAGTCAACTTTGACTTTTTCTGAGTCTGGAGGAATTCAAGGGGAGTTTTCAAGGGACTCTACCCGCCTTATGAGGCACTATTTTCGAATACTTTTTTCCATTTTCACCCTTTTTCTATGGATCTCCAAAAAGTGATCTTTTACATTTTCTGAGTCTGGAGGAATTCAAGGGGAGTTTTCAGGGGAGTGCGTTCTCTCTGCCATCTCCTCCCTGTGTGTGTGTTGCTGCATGCAGCAGCTGCGTGTGTGTGTAAACTGCCCCTCCCTCTCGCAAGCAGGCGGGGGAGAGAGAGATGTTTCGTCTCGATTTACACATGCTATGACTCCGGGGGTACCTCCATTCGCTTCGTCTTGATCTGTTGATGTTATTTCATGTCTCGTTTGTCCATTGTGTCGGTGGGAAAGCCAGGGAAATGTCCCGGAGATATACTGAGAAATCTTTGTAACAGCATTTTCCTGCGATCACAGCTGTTCACAGCTACGAGGCTGGGACCGCTTCCATTCGCTTCCTCTTGATCTGTAGATGTTATTTCATGTCTCATTTGTTCATTTTGATGGAGAAAAAGTTGTACATTTAGTGAATTCAGAGTTTCTAAGATGCAAAAGTAGGCATGTTTGAGTACTCAGGTCCAGTGGCTCACTGCGTTAATGCTCGCCCCTGGATCCTGTTGGTCGCGTGTTCGAATCCATACTGTGGCATACTTTTTTTCATTTTCACCCTTTTTCTATGGATCTCCAAAAAGTCAACTTTGACTTTTTCTGAGTCTGGAGGAATTCAAGGGGAGTTTTCAAGGGACTCTACCCGCCTTATGAGGCACTATTTTCGAATACTTTTTTCCATTTTCACCCTTTTTCTATGGATCTCCAAAAAGTGATCTTTTACATTTTCTGAGTCTGGAGGAATTCAAGGGGAGTTTTCAGGGGAGTGCGTTCTCTCTGCCATCTCCTCCCTGTGTGTGTGTTGCTGCATGCAGCAGCTGCGTGTGTGTGTAAACTGCCCCTCCCTCTCGCAAGCAGGCGGGGGAGAGAGAGATGTTTCGTCTCGATTTACACATGCTATGACTCCGGGGGTACCTCCATTCGCTTCGTCTTGATCTGTTGATGTTATTTCATGTCTCGTTTGTCCATTGTGTCGGTGGGAAAGCCAGGGAAATGTCCCGGAGATATACTGAGAAATCTTTGTAACAGCATTTTCCTGCGATCACAGCTGTTCACAGCTACGAGGCTGGGACCACTTCCATTCGCTTCGTCTTGATCTGTAGATGTTATTTCATGTCTCATTTGTTCATTTTGATGGAGAAAAAGTTGTACATTTAGTGAATTCAGAGTGTCTAAGATGCAAAAGTAGGCATGTTTGAGTACTCATGTCCAGTGGCTCGCTGCGTTAACGCTCGCCCCTGGATGCGGTTGGTCGCGTGTTCGAATCCATGCTGTGGCATACTTTTTTTCATTTTCACCCTTTTTCTATGGATCTCCAAAAAGTCAACTTTGACTTTTTCTGAGTCTGGAGGAATTCAAGGGGAGTTTTCAAGGGACTCTACCCGCCTTATGAGGCACTATTTTCGAATACTTTTTTCCATTTTCACCCTTTTTCTATGGATCTCCAAAAAGTGATCTTTTACATTTTCTGAGTCTGGAGGAATTCAAGGGGAGTTTTCAGGGGAGTGCGTTCTCTCTGCCATCTCCTCCCTGTGTGTGTGTTGCTGCATGCAGCAGCTGCGTGTGTGTGTAAACTGCCCCTCCCTCTCGCAAGCAGGCGGGGGAGAGAGAGATGTTTCGTCTCGATTTACACATGCTATGACTCCGGGGGTACCTCCATTCGCTTCGTCTTGATCTGTTGATGTTATTTCATGTCTCGTTTGTCCATTGTGTCGGTGGGAAAGCCAGGGAAATGTCCCGGAGATATACTGAGAAATCTTTGTAACAGCATTTTCCTGCGATCACAGCTGTTCACAGCTACGAGGCTGGGACCGCTTCCATTCGCTTCCTCTTGATCTGTAGATGTTATTTCATGTCTCATTTGTTCATTTTGATGGAGAAAAAGTTGTACATTTAGTGAATTCAGAGTTTCTAAGATGCAAAAGTAGGCATGTTTGAGTACTCAGGTCCAGTGGCTCACTGCGTTAATGCTCGCCCCTGGATCCTGTTGGTCGCGTGTTCGAATCCATACTGTGGCATACTTTTTTTCATTTTCACCCTTTTTCTATGGATCTCCAAAAAGTCAACTTTGACTTTTTCTGAGTCTGGAGGAATTCAAGGGGAGTTTTCAAGGGACTCTACCCGCCTTATGAGGCACTATTTTCGAATACTTTTTTCCATTTTCACCCTTTTTCTATGGATCTCCAAAAAGTGAACTTTTACATTTTCTGAGTCTGGAGGAATTCAAGGGGAGTTTTCAGGGGAGTGCATTCTCTCTGCCATCTCCTCCCTCTGTGTGCGTTGCTGCATGCAGCAGCAGCTGCGTGTGTGTGTAAACTGCCCCTCCCTCTCGCAAGCAGGCGGGGGAGAGAGAGATGTTTCGTCTCGATTTACACATGCTATGACTCCGGGGGTACCTCCATTCGCTTCGTCTTGATCTGTTGATGTTATTTCATGTCTCGTTTGTCCATTGTGTCGGTGGGAAAGCCAGGGAAATGTCCCGGAGATATACTGAGAAATCTTTGTAACAGCATTTTCCTGCGATCACAGCTGTTCACAGCTACGAGGCGGGGACCGCTTCCATTCGCTTCGTCTTGATCTGTAGATGTTATTTCATGTCTCATTTGTTCATTTTGATGGAGAAAAAGTTGTACATTTAGTGAATTCAGAGTGTCTAAGATGCAAAAGTAGGCATGTTTGAGTACTCATGTCCAGTGGCTCACTGCGTTAACGCTCGCCCCTGGATGCCGTTGGTCGCGTGTTCGAATCCATGTTGTGGCATACTTTTTTTCATTTTCACCCTTTTTCTATGGATCTCCAAAAAGTCAACTTTGACTTTTTCTGAGTCTGGAGGAATTCAAGGGGAGTTTTCAAGGGACTCTACCCACCTTATTAGGCACTATTTTCGAATACTTTTTTCCATTTTCACCCTTTTTCTATGGATCTCCAAAAAGTCAACTTTGACTTTTTCTGAGTCTGGAGGAATTCAAGGGGAGTTTTCAAGGGACTCTACCCGCCTTATGAGGCACTATTTTCGAATACTTTTTTCCATTTTCACCCTTTTTCTATGGATCTCCAAAAAGTGATCTTTTACATTTTCTGAGTCTGGAGGAATTCAAGGGGAGTTTTCAGGGGAGTGCGTTCTCTCTGCCATCTCCTCCCTGTGTGTGTGTTGCTGCATGCAGCAGCTGCGTGTGTGTGTAAACTGCCCCTCCCTCTCGCAAGCAGGCGGGGGAGAGAGAGATGTTTCGTCTCGATTTACACATGCTATGACTCCGGGGGTACCTCCATTCGCTTCGTCTTGATCTGTAGATGTTATTTCATGTCTCATTTGTTCATTTTGATGGAGAAAAGTTGTACATTTAGTGAATTCAGAGTTTCTAAGATGCAAAAGTAGGCATGTTTGAGTACTCAGGTCCAGTGGCTCACTGCGTTAATGCTCGCCCCTGGATGCGGTTGGTCGCGTGTTCAAATCCATACTGTGGCATACTTTTTTTCATTTTCACCCTTTTTCTATGGATCTCCAAAAAGTCAACTTTGACTTTTTCTGAGTCTGGAGGAATTCAAGGGGAGTTTTCAAGGGACTCTACCCGCCTTATGAGGCACTATTTTCGAATACTTTTTTCCATTTTCACCCTTTTTCTATGGATCTCCAAAAAGTGAACTTTTACATTTTCTGAGTCTGGAGGAATTCAAGGGGAGTTTTCAGGGGAGTGCATTCTCTCTGCCATCTCCTCCCTCTGTGTGCGTTGCTGCATGCAGCAGCTGCGTGTGTGTGTGTAAACTGCCCCTCCCCTTCGCAAGCAGGCGGGGGAGAGAGAGATGTTTCGTCTCGATTTACACATGCTATGACTCCGGGGGTACTTCCATTCGCTTCGTCTTGATCTGTTGATGTTATTTCATGTCTCGTTTGTCCATTGTGACGGTGGGAAAGACAGGGAAATGTCCCGGAGATATACTGAGAAATCTTTGTAACAGCATTTTCCTAAGATCACAGCTGTTCACAGCTACGAGGCTGGGACCGCTTCCATTCGCTTCGTCTTGATCTGTAGATGTTATTTAATGTCTCATTTGTTCATTTTGATGGAGAAAATGTTGTACATTTAGTGAATTCAGAGTTTCTAAGATGCAAAAGTAGGCATGTTTGAGTACTCAGGTCCAGTGGCTCACTGCGTTAATGCTCGCCCCTGGATGCGGTTGGTCGCGTGTTCGAATCCATGCTGTGGCATACTTTTTTTCATTTTCACCCTTTTTCTATGGATCTCCAAAAAGTCAACTTTGACTTTTTCTGAGTCTGGAGGAATTCAAGGGGAGTTTTCAAGGGACTCTACCCGCCTTATGAGGCACTATTTTCGAATACTTTTTTCCATTTTCACCCTTTTTCTATGGATCTCCAAAAAGTGAACTTTTACATTTTCTGAGTCTAGAGGAATTCAAGGGGAGTTTTCAGGGGAGTGCATTCTCTCTGCCATCTCCTCCCTGTGTGTGCGTTGCTGCATGCAGCAGCTGCGTGTGTGTGTGTAAACTGCCCCTCCCCTTCGCAAGCAGGCGGGGGAGAGAGAGATGTTTCGTCTCGATGTACACATGCTATGACTCCGGGGGTACCTCCATTCGCTTCGTCTTGATCTGTTGATGTTATTTCATGTCTCGTTTGTCCATTGTGACGGTGGGAAAGCCAGGGAAATGTCCCGGAGCTATACTGAGAAATCTTTGTAACAGTATTTTCCTGCGATCACAGCTGTTCACAGCTACGAGGCTGGGACTTCTTCCATTCGCTTCGTCTTGATCTGTAGATGTTATTTAATGTCTCATTTGTTCATTTTGATGGAGAAAAAGTTGTACATTTAGTGAATTCAGAGTGTCTAAGCTTCACAAGTAGGCGTGTTTGAGTACTCAGGTCCAGTGGCTCACTGTGTTAACGCTCGCTCCTGGATGCGGTTGGTCGCGTGTTCGAATCCATGCTGGGGCATACTTTTTTTCATTTTCACCCTTTTTCTATGGATCTCCAAAAAGTGAACTTTTACATTTTCTGAGTCTGGAGGAATTCAAGGGGAGTTTTCAGGGGAGTGCATTCTCTCTGCCATCTCCTCCCTGTTTGTGCGTTGCTGCATGCAGCAGCTGCGTGTGTGTGTGTCAACTGCCCCTCCCCTTCGCAAGCAGGCGGGGGAGAGAGAGATGTTTCGTCTCGATTTACACATGCTATGACTCCGGGGGTACCTCCATTCGCTTCGTCTTGATCTGTTGATGTTATTTCATGTCTCGTTTGTCCATTGTGACGGTGGGAAAGCCAGGGATATGTCCCGGAGATATACTGAGAAATCTTTGTAACAGCATTTTCCTGCGATCACAGCTGTTCACAGCTACGAGACTGGGACCGCTTCCATTCGCTTCGTCTTGATCTGTAGATGTTATTTCATGTCTCATTTGTTCATTTTGATGGAGAAAAAGTTGTACATTTAGTGAATTCAGAGTGTCTAAGATGCACAAGTAGGCATATTTGCGTACTCAGGTCCAGTGGCTCACTGCGTTAACGCTCGCCCCTGGATGCGGTTGGTCGCGTGTTCGAATCCATGCTGTGGCATACTTTTTTTCATTTTCACCCTTTTTCTATGGATCTCCAAAAAGTCAATTTTGACTTTTTCTGAGTCTGGAGGAATTCAAGGGGAGTTTTCAGGGGAGTGCGTTCTCTCTGCCATCTCCTCCCTGTGTGTGTGTTGCTGCATGCAGCAGCTGCGTGTGTGTGTAAACTGCCCCTCCCTCTCGCAAGCAGGCGGGGGAGAGAGAGATGTTTCGTCTCGATTTACACATGCTATGACTCCGGGGGTACCTCCATTCGCTTCGTCTTGATCTGTTGATGTTATTTCATGTCTCGTTTGTCCATTGTGACGGTGGGAAAGCCAGGGAAATGTCCCGGAGATATACTGAGAAATCTTTGTAACAGCATTTTCCTAAGATCACAGCTGTTCACAGCTACGAGGCTGGGATCGCTTCCATTCGCTTCGTCTTGATCTGTAGATGTTATTTAATGTCTCATTTGTTCATTTTGATGGAGAAAAAGTTGTACATTTAGTGAATTCAGAGTTTCTAAGATGCAAAAGTAGGCATGTTTGAGTACTCAGGTCCAGTGGCTCACTGCGTTAATGCTCGCCCCTGGATGCGGTTGGTCGCGTGTTCGAATCCATACTTTGGAATACTTTTTTTCATTTTCACCCTTTTTCTATGGATCTCCAAAAAGTCAACTTTGACTTTTTCTGAGTCTGGAGGAATTCAAGGGGAGTTTTCAAGGGACTCTACCCGCCTTATGAGGCACTATTTTCGAATACTTTTTTCCATTTTCACCCTTTTTCTATGGATCTCCAAAAAGTGATCTTTTACATTTTCTGAGTCTGGAGGAATTCAAGGGGAGTTTTCAGGGGAGTGCGTTCTCTCTGCCATCTCCTCCCTGTGTGTGTGTTGCTGCATGCAGCAGCTGCGTGTGTGTGTAAACTGCCCCTCCCTCTCGCAAGCAGGCGGGGGAGAGAGAGATGTTTCGTCTCGATTTACACATGCTATGACTCCGGGGGTACCTCCATTCGCTTCGTCTTGATCTGTTGATGTTATTTCATGTCTCGTTTGTCCATTGTGTCGGTGGGAAAGCCAGGGAAATGTCCCGGAGATATACTGAGAAATCTTTGTAACAGCATTTTCCTGCGATCACAGCTGTTCACAGCTACGAGGCTGGGACCACTTCCATTCGCTTCGTCTTGATCTGTAGATGTTATTTCATGTCTCATTTGTTCATTTTGATGGAGAAAAAGTTGTACATTTAGTGAATTCAGAGTGTCTAAGATGCAAAAGTAGGCATGTTTGAGTACTCATGTCCAGTGGCTCACTGCGTTAACGCTCGCCCCTGGATGCGGTTGGTCGCGTGTTCGAATCCATGCTGTGGCATACTTTTTTTCATTTTCACCCTTTTTCTATGGATCTCCAAAAAGTCAACTTTGACTTTTTCTGAGTCTGGAGGAATTCAAGGGGAGTTTTCAAGGGACTCTACCCGCCTTATGAGGCACTATTTTCGAATACTTTTTTCCATTTTCACCCTTTTTCTATGGATCTCCAAAAAGTGATCTTTTACATTTTCTGAGTCTGGAGGAATTCAAGGGGAGTTTTCAGGGGAGTGCGTTCTCTCTGCCATCTCCTCCCTGTGTGTGTGTTGCTGCATGCAGCAGCTGCGTGTGTGTGTAAACTGCCCCTCCCTCTCGCAAGCAGGCGGGGGAGAGAGAGATGTTTCGTCTCGATTTACACATGCTATGACTCCGGGGGTACCTCCATTAGCTTCGTCTTGATCTGTTGATGTTATTTCATGTCTCGTTTGTCCATTGTGTCGGTGGGAAAGCCAGGGAAATGTCCCGGAGATATACTGAGAAATCTTTGTAACAGCATTTTCCTGCGATCACAGCTGTTCACAGCTACGAGGCTGGGACCGCTTCCATTCGCTTCCTCTTGATCTGTAGATGTTATTTCATGTCTCATTTGTTCATTTTGATGGAGAAAAAGTTGTACATTTAGTGAATTCAGAGTTTCTAAGATGCAAAAGTAGGCATGTTTGAGTACTCAGGTCCAGTGGCTCACTGCGTTAACGCTCGCCCCTGGATGCCGTTGGTCGCGTGTTCGAATCCATGCTGTGGCATACTTTTTTTCATTTTCACCCTTTTTCTATGGATCTCCAAAAAGTCAACTTTGACTTTTTCTGAGTCTGGAGGAATTCAAGGGGAGTTTTCAAGGGACTCTACCCGCCTTATGAGGCACTATTTTCGAATACTTTTTTCCATTTTCACCCTTTTTCTATGGATCTCCAAAAAGTGAACTTTTACATTTTCTGAGTCTGGAGGAATTCAAGGGGAGTTTTCAGGGGAGTGCATTCTCTCTGCCATCTCCTCCCTCTGTGTGCGTTGCTGCATGCAGCAGCAGCTGCGTGTGTGTGTAAACTGCCCCTCCCTCTCGCAAGCAGGCGGGGGAGAGAGAGATGTTTCGTCTCGATTTACACATGCTATGACTCCGGGGGTACCTCCATTCGCTTCGTCTTGATCTGTTGATGTTATTTCATGTCTCGTTTGTCCATTGTGTCGGTGGGAAAGCCAGGGAAATGTCCCGGAGATATACTGAGAAATCTTTGTAACAGCATTTTCCTGCGATCACAGCTGTTCACAGCTATGAGGCTGGGACCGCTTCCATTCGCTTCGTCTTGATCTGTAGATGTTATTTCATGTCTCATTTGTTCATTTTGATGGAGAAAAAGTTGTACATTTAGTGAATTCAGAGTTTCTAAGATGCAAAAGTAGGCATGTTTGAGTACTCATGTCCAGTGGCTCACTGCGTTAACGCTCGCCCCTGGATGCCGTTGGTCGCGTGTTCAAATCCATGCTGTAGCATACTTTTTTTCATTTTCACCCTTTTTCTATGGATCTCCAAAAAGTCAACTTTGACTTTTTCTGAGTCTGGAGGAATTCAAGGGGAGTTTTCAAGGGACTCTACCCGCCTTATGATGCACTCGTTTCGAATACTTTTTTCCATTTTCACCCTTTTTCTATGGATCTCCAAAAAGTGAACTTTTACATTTTCTGAGTCTGGAGGAATTCAAGGGGAGTTTTCAGGGGAGTGCGTTCTCTCTGCCATCTCCTCCCTGTGTGTGTGTTGCTGCATGCAGCAGCTGCGTGTGTGTGTGTAAACTGCCCCTCCCTCTCGCAAGCAGGCGGGGGAGAGAGAGATGTTTCGTCTCGATTTACACATGCTATGACTCCGGGGGTACCTCCATTCGCTTCGTCTTGATCTGTTGATGTTATTTCATGTCTCCTTTGTCCATTGTGACGGTGGGAAAGCCAGGGAAATGTCCCGGAGATATACTGAGAAATCTTTGTAACAGCATTTTCCTGCGATCACAGCTGTTCACAGCTACGAGGCTGGGACTGCTTCCATTCGCTTCGTCTTGATCTGTAGATGTTATTTAATGTCTCATTTGTTCATTTTGATGGAGAAAAAGTTGTACATTTAGTGAATTCAGAGTGTCTAAGATGCAAAAGTAGGCATGTTTGAGTACTCATGTCCAGTGGCTCACTGCGTTAACGCTCGCCCCTGGATGCGGTTGGTCGCGTGTTCGAATCCATGCTGTGGCATACTTTTTTTCATTTTCACCCTTTTTCTATGGATCTCCAAAAAGTCAACTTTGACTTTTTTTGAGTCTGGAGGAATTCAAGGGGAGTTTTCAAGGGACTCTACCCGCCTTATGAGGCACTATTTTCGAATACTTGATTCCATTTTCACCCTTTTTCTATGGATCTCCAAAAAGTGAACTTTTACATTTTCTGAGTCTGGAGGAATTCAAGGGGAGTTTTCAGGGGAGTGCGTTCTCTCTGCCATCTCCTCCCTGTGTGTGTGTTGCTGCATGCAGCAGCTGCGTGTGTGTGTAAACTGCCCCTCCCCCTCGCAAGCAGGCGGGGGAGAGAGAGATGTTTCGTCTCGATTTACACATGCTATGACTCCGGGGGTACCTCCATTCGCTTCGTCTTGATCTGTTGATGTTATTTCATGTCTCGTTTGTCCATTGTGACGGTGGGAAAGCCAGGGAAATGTCCCGGAGATATACTGAGAAATCTTTGTAACAGCATTTTCCTGCGATCACAGCTGTTCACAGCTACGAGGCTGGGACCGCTTCCATTCGCTTCGTCTTGATCTGTAGATGTTATTTAATGTCTCATTTGTTCATTTTGATGGAGAAAAGGTTGTACATTTAGTGAATTCAGAGTTTCTAAGATGCAAAAGTAGGCATGTTTGAGTACTCAGGTCCAGTGGCTCACTGCGTTAATGCTCGCCCCTGGATGCGGTTGGTCGCGTGTTCGAATCCATACTGTGGCATACTTTTTTTCATTTTCACCCTTTTTCTATGGATCTCCAAAAAGTCAACTTTGACTTTTTCTGAGTCTGGAGGAATTCAAGGGGAGTTTTCAAGGGACTCTACCCGCCTTATGAGGCACTATTTTCGAATACTTTTTTCCATTTTCACCCTTTTTCTATGGATCTCCAAAAAGTGAACTTTTACATTTTCTGAGTCTGGAGGAATTCAAGGGGAGTTTTCAGGGGAGTGCGTTCTCTCTGCCATCTCCTCCCTGTGTGTGTGTTGCTGCATGCAGCAGCTGCGCGTGTGTGTGTAAACTGCCCCTCCCTCTCGCAAGCAGGCGGGGGAGAGAGAGATGTTTCGTCTCGATTTACACATGCTATGACTCCGGGGGTACCTCCATTCGCTTCGTCTTGATCTGTTGATGTTATTTCATGTCTCGTTTGTCCATTGTGACGGTGGCAAAGCCAGGGAAATGTCCCGGAGATATACTGAGAAATCTTTGTAACAGCATTTTCCTGCGATCACAGCTGTTCACAGCTACGAGGCTGGGACCGCTTCCATTCGCTTCGTCTTGATCTGTAGATGTTATTTCATGTCTAATTTGTTCATTTTGATGGAGAAAAAGTTGTACATTTAGTGAATTCAGAGTGTCTAAGATGCAAAAGTAGGCATGTTTGAGTACTCATGTCCAGTGGCTCACTGCGTTAACGCTCGCCCCTGGATGCGGTTGGTCGCGTGTTCGAATCCATGCTGTGGCATACTTTTTTTCATTTTCACCCTTTTTTCTATGGATCTCCAAAAAGTCAACTTTGACTTTTTCTGAGTCTGGAGGAATTCAAGGGGAGTTTTCAAGGGACTCTACCCGCCTTATGAGGCACTATTTTCGAATACTTTTTTCCATTTTCACCCTTTTTCTATGGATCTCCAAAAAGTGAACTTTTACATTTTCTGAGTCTGGAGGAATTCAAGGGGAGTTTTCAGGGGAGTGCGTTCTCTCTGCCATCTCCTCCCTGTGTGTGCGTTGCTGCATGCAGCAGCTGCGTGTGTGTGTAAACTGCCCCTCCCCTTCGCAAGCAGGCGGGGGAGAGAGAGATGTTTCGTCTCGATTTACACATGCTATGACTCCGGGGGTACCTCCATTCGCTTCGTCTTGATCTGTTGATGTTATTTCATGTCTCGTTTGTCCATTGTGACGGTTCGAAAGCCAGGGAAATGTCCCGGAGATATACTGAGAAATCTTTGTAACAGCATTTTCCTGCGATCACAGCTGTTCACAGCTACGAGGCTGGGACCGCTTCCATTCGCTTCGTCTTGATCTGTAGATGTTATTTAATGTCTCATTTGTTCATTTTGATGGAGAAAAAGTTGTACATTTAGTGAATTCAGAGTTTCTAAGATGCACAAGTAGGCATGTTTGAGTACTCAGGTCCAGTGGCTCACTGCGTTAATGCTCGCCCCTGGATGCGGTTGGTCGCGTGTTCGAATCCATGCTGTCGCATACTTTTATTCATTTTCACCCTTTTTCTATGGATCTCCAAAAAGTCAACTTTGACTTTTTCTGAGTCTGGAGGAATTCAAGGGGAGTTTTCAGGGGAGTGCGTTCTCTCTGCCATCTCCTCCCTGTGTGTGCGTTGCTGCATGCAGCAGCTGCGTGTGTGTGTAAACTGCCCCTCCCCTTCGCAAGCAGGCGGGGGAGAGAGAGATGTTTCGTCTCGATTTACACATGCTATGACTCCGGGGGTACCTCCATTCGCTTCGTCTTGATCTGTTGATGTTATTTCATGTCTCGTTTGTCCATTGTGACGGTGGGAAAGCCAGGGAAATGTCCCGGAGATATACTGAGAAATCTTTGTAACAGCATTTTCCTGCGATCACAGCTGTTCGCAGCTACGAGGCTGGGACCGCTTCCATTCGCTTCGTCTTGATCTGTAGATGTTATTTAATGTCTCATTTGTTCATTTTGATGGAGAAAAAGTTGTACATTTAGTGAATTCAGAGTTTCTAAGATGCACAAGTAGGCATGTTTGAGTACCCAGGTCCAGTGGCTCACTGCGTTAACGCTCGCCCCTGGATGCGGTTGGTCGCGTGTTCGAGTCCATGCTGTGGCATACTTTTTTTCATTTTCACCCTTTTTCTATGGATCTCCAAAAAGTCAACTTTGACTTTTTCTGAGTCTGGAGGAATTCAAGGGGAGTTTTCAAGGGACTCTACCCGCCTTATGAGGCACTATTTTCGAATACTTTTTTCCATTTTCACCCTTTTTCTATGGATCTCCAAAAAGTGAACTTTTACATTTTCTGAGTCTGGAGGAATTCAAAGGGGAGTTTTCAGGGGAGTGCATTCTCTCTGCCATCTCCTCCCTCTGTGTGCGTTGCTGCATGCAGCAGCTGCGTGTGTGTGTGTAAACTGCCCCTCCCCTTCGCAAGCAGGCGGGGGAGAGAGAGATGTTTCGTCTCGATTTACACATGCTATGACTCCGGGGGTACCTCCATTCGCTTCGTCTTGATCTGTTGATGTTATTTCATGTCTCGTTTGTCCATTGTGACGGTTCGAAAGCCAGGGAAATGTCCCGGAGATATACTGAGAAATCTTTGGAACAGCATTTTCCTGCGATCACAGCTGTTCACAGCTACGAGGCTGGGACCGCTTCCATTCGCTTCGTCTTGATCTGTAGATGTTATTTAATGTCTCATTTGTTCATTTTGATGGAGAAAAAGTTGTACATTTAGTGAATTCAGAGTTTCTAAGATGCAAAAGTAGGCATGTTTGAGTACTCAGGTCCAGTGGCTCACTGCGTTAATGCTCGCCCCTGGATGCGGTTGGTCGCGTGTTCGAATCCATGCTGTGGCATACTTTTTTTCATTTTCACCCTTTTTCTATGGATCTCCAAAAAGTCAACTTTGACTTTTTCTGAGTCTGGAGGAATTCAAGGGGAGTTTTCAAGGGACTCTACCCGCCTTATGATGCACTCGTTTCGAATACTTTTTTCCATTTTCACCCTTTTTCTATGGATCTCCAAAAAGTGAACTTTTACATTTTCTGAGTCTGGAGGAATTCAAGGGGAGTTTTCAGGGGAGTGCGTTCTCTCTGCCATCTCCTCCCTGTGTGTGTGTTGCTGCATGCAGCAGCTGCGTGTGTGTGTAAACTGCCCCTCCCTCTCGCAAGCAGGCGGGGGAGAGAGAGATGTTTCGTCTCGATTTACACATGCTATGACTCCGGGGGTACCTCCATTCGCTTCGTCTTGATCTGTTGATGTTATTTCATGTCTCGTTTGTCCATTGTGACGGTGGGAAAGCCAGGGAAATGTCCCGGAGATATACTGAGAAATCTTTGTAACAGCATTTTCCTGCGATCACAGCTGTTCACAGCTACGAGGCTGGGACCGCTTCCATTCGCTTCGCCTTGATCTGTAGATGTTATTTCATGTCTCATTTGTTCATTTTGATGGAGAAAAAGTTGTACATTTAGTGAATTCAGAGTGTCTAAGATGCACAAGTAGGCATATTTGCGTACTCAGGTCCAGTGGCTCACTGCGTTAACACTCGCCCCTGTATGCGGTTGGTCGCGTGTTCGAATCCATGCTGTGGCATTCTTTTTTTCATTTTCACCTTTTTTCTATGGATCTCCAAAAAGTGATCTTTTACATTTTCTGAGTCTGGAGGAATTCAAGGGGAGTTTTCAAGGGACTCTACCCGCCTTATGAGGCACTATTTTCGAATACTTTTTTCCATTTTCACCCTTTTTCTATGGATCTCCAAAAAGTGAACTTTTACATTTTCTGAGTCTGGAGGAATTCAAGGGGAGTTTTCAGGGGAGTGTGTTCTCTCTGCCATCTCCTCCCTGTGTGTGCGTTGCTGCATGCAGCAGCTGCGTGTGTGTGTAAACTGCCCCTCCCCTTCGCAAGCAGGCGGGGGAGAGAGAGATGTTTCGTCTCGATTTACACATGCTATGACTCCGGGGGTACCTCCATTCGCTTCGTCTTGATCTGTTGATGTTATTTCATGTCTCGTTTGTCCATTGTGACGGTGGGAAAGCCAGGGAAATGTCCCGGAGATATACTGAGAAATCTTTGTAACAGCATTTTCCTGCGATCACAGCTGTTCACAGCTACGAGGCTGGGACCGCTTCCATTCGCTTCGTCTTGATCTGTAGATGTTATTTCATGTCTCATTTGTTCATTTTGATGGAGAAAAAGTTGTACATTTAGTAAATTCAGAGTGTCTAAGATGCAAAAGTAGGCATGTTTGAGTACTCAGGTCCAGTGGCTCACTGTGTTAACGCTCGCCCCTGGATGCGGTTGGTCGCGTGTTCGAATCCATGCTGTGGCATTCTTTTTTTCATGTTCACCCTTTTTCTATGGATCTCCAAAAAGTCAACTTTGACTTTTTCTGAGTCTGGAGGAATTCAAGGGGAGTTTTCAAGGGACTCTACCCGCCTTATGAGGCACTATTTTCGAATACTTTTTTCCATTTTCACCCTTTTTCTATGGATCTCCAAAAAGTGAACTTTTACATTTTCTGAGTCTGGAGGAATTCAAGGGGAGTTTTCAGGGGAGTGCATTCTCTCTGCCATCTCCTCCCTGTGTGTGCGTTGCTGCATGCAGCAACTGCGTGTGTGTGTGTAAACTGCCCCTCCCCTTCGCAAGCAGGCGTGGGAGAGAGAGATGTTTCGTCTCGATTTACACATGCTATGACTCCGGGGGTACTTCCATTCGCTTCGTCTTGATCTGTTGATGTTATTTCATGTCTCGTTTGTCCATTGTGACGGTGGGAAAGCCAGGGAAATGTCCCGGAGATATACTGAGAAATCTTTGTAACAGTATTTTCCTGCGATCACAGCTGTTCACAGCTACGAGGCTGGGACCGCTTCCATTCGCTTCGTCTTGATCTGTAGATGTTATTTCATGTCTCATTTGTTCATTTTGATGGAGAAAAAGTTGTACATTTAGTGAATTCAGAGTTTCTAAGATGCAAAAGTAGGCATGTTTGAGTACTCAGGTCCAGTGGCTCACTGCGTTAATGCTCGCCCCTGGATGCGGTTGGTCGCGTGTTCGAATCCATACTGTGGCATACTTTTTTTCATTTTCACCCTTTTTCTATGGATCTCCAAAAAGTCAACTTTGACTTTTTCTGAGTCTGGAGGAATTCAAGGGGAGTTTTCAAGGGACTCTACCCGCCTTATGAGGCACTATTTTCGAATACTTTTTTCCATTTTCACCCTTTTTCTATGGATCTCCAAAAAGTGAACTTTTACATTTTCTGAGTCTGGAGGAATTCAAGGGGAGTTTTCAGGGGAGTGCATTCTCTCTGCCATCTCCTCCCTGTGTGTGCGTTGCTGCATGCAGCAGCTGCGTGTGTGTGTGTAAACTGCCCCTCCCCTTCGCAAGCAGGCGGGGGAGAGAGAGATGTTTCGTCTCGATTTACACATGCTATGACTCCGGGGGTACTTACATTCGCTTCGTCTTGATCTGTTGATGTTATTTCATGTCTCGTTTGTCCATTGTGACGGTGGGGAAGCCAGGGAAATGTCCCGGAGATATACTGAGAAATCTTTGTAACAGCATTTTCCTGCAATCACAGCTGTTCACAGCTACAAGGCTGGGACCGCTTCCATTCGCTTCGTCTTGATCTGTAGATGTTATTTAATGTCTCATTTGTTCATTTTGATGGAGAAAAAGTTGTACATTTAGTGAATTCAGAGTTTCTAAGATGCACAAGTAGGCATGTTTGAGTACTCAGGTCCAGTGGCTCACTGCGTTAACGCTCGCCCCTGGATGCGGTTGGTCGCGTGTTCGAGTCCATGCTGTGGCATACTTTTTTTCATTTTCACCCTTTTTCTATGGATCTCCAAAAAGTCAACTTTGACTTTTTCTGAGTCTGGAGGAATTCAAGGGGAGTTTTCAAGGGACTCTACCCGCCTTATGATGCACTCGTTTCGAATACTTTTTTCCATTTTCACCCTTTTTCTATGGATCTCCAAAAAGTGAACTTTTACATTTTCTGAGTCTGGAGGAATTCAAGGGGAGTTTTCAGGGGAGTGCGTTCTCTCTGCCATCTCCTCCCTGTGTGTGTGTTGCTGCATGCAGCAGCTGCGTGTGTGTGTAAACTGCCCCTCCCTCTCGCAAGCAGGCGGGGGAGAGAGAGATGTTTCGTCTCGATTTACACATGCTATGACTCCGGGGGTACCTCCATTCGCTTCGTCTTGATCTGTTGATGTTATTTCATGTCTCGTTTGTCCATTGTGACGGTGGGAAAGCCAGGGAAATGTCCCGGAGATATACTGAGAAATCTTTGTAACAGCATTTTCCTGCGATCACAGCTGTTCACAGCTACGAGGCTGGGACCGCTTCCATTCGCTTCGTCTTGATCTGTAGATGTTATTTCATGTCTCATTTGTTCATTTTGATGGAGAAAAAGTTGTACTTTTAGTGAATTCAGAGTGTCTAAGATGCACAAGTAGGCATATTTGCGTACTCAGGTCCAGTGGCTCACTGCGTTAACACTCGCCCCTGTATGCGGTTGGTCGCGTGTTCGAATCCATGCTGTGGCATTCTTTTTTTCATTTTCACCTTTTTTCTATGGATCTCCAAAAAGTGATCTTTTACATTTTCTGAGTCTGGAGGAATTCAAGGGGAGTTTTCAAGGGACTCTACCCGCCTTATGAGGCACTATTTTCGAATACTTTTTTCCATTTTCACCCTTTTTCTATGGATCTCCAAAAAGTGAACTTTTACATTTTCTGAGTCTGGAGGAATTCAAGGGGAGTTTTCAGGGGAGTGCGTTCTCTCTGCCATCTCCTCCCTGTGTGTGTGTTGCTGCATGCAGCAGCTGCGTGTGTGTGTAAACTGCCCCTCCCTCTCGCAAGCAGGCGGGGGAGAGAGAGATGTTTCGTCTCGATTTACACATGCTATGACTCCCGGGGTACCTCCATTCGCTTCGTCTTGATCTGTTGATGTTATTTCATGTCTCGTTTGTCCATTGTGACGGTGGGAAAGCCAGGGAAATGTCCCGGAGATATACTGAGAAATCTTTGTAACAGCATTTTCCTGCGATCACAGCTGTTCACAGCTACGAGGCTGGGACCGCTTCCATTCGCTTCCTCTTGATCTGTAGATGTTATTTCATGTCTCATTTGTTCATTTTGATGGAGAAAAAGTTGTACATTTAGTGAATTCAGAGTTTCTAAGATGCAAAAGTAGGCATGTTTGAGTACTCAGGTCCAGTGGCTCACTGCGTTAATGCTCGCCCCTGGATGCGGTTGGTCGTGTGTTCGAATCCATACTGTGGCATACTTTTTTTCATTTTCACCCTTTTTCTATGGATCTCCAAAAAGTCAACTTTGACTTTTTCTGAGTCTGGAGGAATTCAAGGGGAGTTTTCAAGGGACTCTACCCGCCTTATGAGGCACTATTTTCGAATACTTTTTTCCATTTTCACCCTTTTTCTATGGATCTCCAAAAAGTGAACTTTTACATTTTCTGAGTCTGGAGGAATTCAAGGGGAGTTTTCAGGGGAGTGCATTCTCTCTGCCATCTCCTCCCTCTGTGTGCGTTGCTGCATGCAGCAGCAGCTGCGTGTGTGTGTAAACTGCCCCTCCCTCTCGCAAGCAGGCGGGGGAGAGAGAGATGTTTCGTCTCGATTTACACATGCTATGACTCCGGGGGTACCTCCATTCGCTTCGTCTTGATCTGTTGATGTTATTTCATGTCTCGTTTGTCCATTGTGTCGGTGGGAAAGCCAGGGAAATGTCCCGGAGATATACTGAGAAATCTTTGTAACAGCATTTTCCTGCGATCACAGCTGTTCACAGCTACGAGGCGGGGACCGCTTCCATTCGCTTCGTCTTGATCTGTAGATGTTATTTCATGTCTCATTTGTTCATTTTGATGGAGAAAAAGTTGTACATTTAGTGAATTCAGAGTTTCTAAGATGCAAAAGTAGGCATGTTTGAGTACTCAGGTCCAGTGGCTCACTGCGTTAATGCTCGCCCCTGGATGCGGTTGGTCGCGTGTTCGAATCCATACTGTGGCATACTTTTTTTCATTTTCACCCTTTTTCTATGGATCTCCAAAAAGTCAACTTTGACTTTTTCTGAGTCTGGAGGAATTCAAGGGGAGTTTTCAAGGGACTCTACCCGCCTTATGAGGCACTATTTTCGAATACTTTTTTCCATTTTCACCCTTTTTCTATGGATCTCCAAAAAGTGAACTTTTACATTTTCTGAGTCTGGAGGAACTCAAGGGGAGTTTTCAGGGGAGTGCATTCTCTCTGCCATCTCCTCCCTCTGTGTGCGTTGCTGCAAGCAGCAGCTGCGTGTGTGTGTGTAAACTGCCCCTCCCCTTCGCAAGCAGGCGGGGGAGAGAGAGATGTTTCGTCTCGATTTACACATGCTATGACTCCGGGGGTACTTCCATTCGCTTTGTCTTGATCTGTTGATGTTATTTCATGTCTCGTTTGTCCATTGTGACGGTGGCAAAGCCAGGGAAATGTCCCGGAGATATACTGAGAAATCTTTGTAACAGCATTTTCCTGCGATCACAGCTGTTCACAGCTATGAGGCTGGGACCGCTTCCATTCGCTTCGTCTTGATCTGTAGATGTTATTTCATGTCTCATTTGTTCATTTTGATGGAGAAAAAGTTGTACATTTAGTGAATTCAGAGTTTCTAAGATGCAAAAGTAGGCATGTTTGAGTACTCATGTCCAGTGGCTCACTGCGTTAACGCTCGCCCCTGGATGCCGTTGGTCGCGTGTTCAAATCCATGCTGTAGCATACTTTTTTTCATTTTCACCCTTTTTCTATGGATCTCCAAAAAGTCAACTTTGACTTTTTCTGAGTCTGGAGGAATTCAAGGGGAGTTTTCAAGGGACTCTACCCGCCTTATGATGCACTCGTTTCGAATACTTTTTTCCATTTTCACCCTTTTTCTATGGATCTCCAAAAAGTGAACTTTTACATTTTCTGAGTCTGGAGGAATTCAAGGGGAGTTTTCAGGGGAGTGCGTTCTCTCTGCCATCTCCTCCCTGTGTGTGTGTTGCTGCATGCAGCAGCTGCGTGTGTGTGTAAACTGCCCCTCCCTCTCGCAAGCAGGCGGGGGAGAGAGAGAGATGTTTCGTCTCGATTTACACATGCTATGACTCCGGGGGTACCTCCATTCGCTTCGTCTTGATCTGTTGATGTTATTTCATGTCTCGTTTGTCCATTGTGACGGTGGGAAAGCCAGGGAAATGTCCCGGAGATATACTGAGAAATCTTTGTAACAGCATTTTCCTGCGATCACAGCTGTTCACAGCTACGAGGCTGGGACCGCTTCCATTCGCTTCGTCTTGATCTGTAGATGTTATTTCATGTCTCATTTGTTCATTTTGATGGAGAAAAAGTTTTACATTTAGTGAATTCAGAGTGTCTAAGATGCACAAGTAGGCATATTTGCGTACTCAGGTCCAGTGGCTCACTGCGTTAACACTCGCCCCTGTATGCGGTTGGTCGCGTGTTCGAATCCATGCTGTGGCATTCTTTTTTTCATTTTCACCTTTTTTCTATGGATCTCCAAAAAGTGATCTTTTACATTTTCTGAGTCTGGAGGAATTCAAGGGGAGTTTTCAAGGGACTCTACCCGCCTTATGAGGCACTATTTTCGAATACTTGATTCCATTTTCACCCTTTTTCTATGGATCTCCAAAAAGTGAACTTTTACATTTTCTGAGTCTGGAGGAATTCAAGGGGAGTTTTCAGGGGAGTGCGTTCTCTCTGCCATCTCCTCCCTGTGTGTGTGTTGCTGCATGCAGCAGCTGCGTGTGTGTGTAAACTGCCCCTCCCCCTCGCAAGCAGGCGGGGGAGAGAGAGATGTTTCGTCTCGATTTACACATGCTATGACTCCGGGGGTACCTCCATTCGCTTCGTCTTGATCTGTTGATGTTATTTCATGTCTCGTTTGTCCATTGTGACGGTGGGAAAGCCAGGGAAATGTCCCGGAGATATACTGAGAAATCTTTGTAACAGCATTTTCCTGCGATCACAGCTGTTCACAGCTACGAGGCTGGGACCGCTTCCATTCGCTTCGTCTTGATCTGTAGATGTTATTTAATGTCTCATTTGTTCATTTTGATGGAGAAAAGGTTGTACATTTAGTGAATTCAGAGTTTCTAAGATGCAAAAGTAGGCATGTTTGAGTACTCAGGTCCAGTGGCTCACTGCGTTAATGCTCGCCCCTGGATGCGGTTGGTCGCGTGTTCGAATCCATACTGTGGCATACTTTTTTTCATTTTCACCCTTTTTCTATGGATCTCCAAAAAGTCAACTTTGACTTTTTCTGAGTCTGGAGGAATTCAAGGGGAGTTTTCAAGGGACTCTACCCGCCTTATGAGGCACTATTTTCGAATACTTTTTTCCATTTTCACCCTTTTTCTATGGATCTCCAAAAAGTGAACTTTTACATTTTCTGAGTCTGGAGGAATTCAAGGGGAGTTTTCAGGGGAGTGCGTTCTCTCTGCCATCTCCTCCCTGTGTGTGTGTTGCTGCATGCAGCAGCTGCGTGTGTGTGTAAACTGCCCCTCCCTCTCGCAAGCAGGCGGGGGAGAGAGAGATGTTTCGTCTCGATTTACACATGCTATGACTCCGGGGTTACCTCCATTCGCTTCGTCTTGATCTGTTGATGTTATTTCATGTCTCGTTTGTCCATTGTGACGGTGGGAAAGCCAGGGAAATGTCCCGGAGATATACTGAGAAATCTTTGTAACAGCATTTTCCTGCGATCACAGCTGTTCACAGCTACGAGACTGAGACCGCTTCCATTCGCTTCGTCTTGATCTGTAGATGTTATTTCATGTCTCATTTGTTCATTTTGATTGAGAAAAAGTTGTACATTTAGTGAATTCAGAGTGTCTAAGATGCACAAGTAAGCATATTTGCGTACTCAGGTCCAGTGGCTCACTGCGTTAACACTCGCCCCTGGATGCGGTTGGTTGCGTGTTCGAATCCATGCTGTGGCATTCTTTTTTTCATTTTCACCCTTTTTCTATGGATCTCCAAAAAGTGATCTTTTACATTTTCTGAGTCTGGAGGAATTCAAGGGGAGTTTTCAGGGGAGTGCGTTCTCTCTGCCATCTCCTCCCTGTGTGTGTGTTGCTGCATGCAGCAGCTGCGCGTGTGTGTGTAAACTGCCCCTCCCTCTCGCAAGCAGGCGGGGGAGAGAGAGATGTTTCGTCTCGATTTACACATGCTATGACTCCGGGGGTACCTCCATTCGCTTCGTCTTGATCTGTTGATGTTATTTCATGTCTCGTTTGTCCATTGTGACGGTGGCAAAGCCAGGGAAATGTCCCGGAGATATACTGAGAAATCTTTGTAACAGCATTTTCCTGCGATCACAGCTGTTCACAGCTACGAGGCTGGGACCGCTTCCATTCGCTTCGTCTTGATCTGTAGATGTTATTTCATGTCTCATTTGTTCATTTTGATGGAGAAAAAGTTGTACATTTAGTGAATTCAGAGTGTCTAAGATGCAAAAGTAGGCATGTTTGAGTACTCATGTCCAGTGGCTCACTGCGTTAACGCTCGCCCCTGGATGCGGTTGGTCGCGTGTTCGAATCCATGCTGTGGCATACTTTTTTTCATTTTCACCCTTTTTTCTATGGATGTCCAAAAAGTCAACTTTGACTTTTTCTGAGTCTGGAGGAATTCAAGGGGAGTTTTCAAGGGACTCTACCCGCCTTATGAGGCACTATTTTCGAATACTTTTTTCCATTTTCACCCTTTTTCTATGGATCTCCAAAAAGTGAACTTTTACATTTTCTGAGTCTGGAGGAATTCAAGGGGAGTTTTCAGGGGAGTGCGTTCTCTCTGCCATCTCCTCCCTGTGTGTGCGTTGCTGCATGCAGCAGCTGCGTGTGTGTGTAAACTGCCCCTCCCCTTCGCAAGCAGGCGGGGGAGAGAGAGATGTTTCGTCTCGATTTACACATGCTATGACTCCGGGGGTACCTCCATTCGCTTCGTCTTGATCTGTTGATGTTATTTCATGTCTCGTTTGTCCATTGTGACGGTTCGAAAGCCAGGGAAATGTCCCGGAGATATACTGAGAAATCTTTGTAACAGCATTTTCCTGCGATCACAGCTGTTCACAGCTACGAGGCTGGGACCGCTTCCATTCGCTTCGTCTTGATCTGTAGATGTTATTTAATGTCTCATTTGTTCATTTTGATGGAGAAAAAGTTGTACATTTAGTGAATTCAGAGTTTCTAAGATGCACAAGTAGGCATGTTTGAGTACTCAGGTCCAGTGGCTCACTGCGTTAATGCTCGCCCCTGGATGCGGTTGGTCGCGTGTTCGAATCCATGCTGTGGCATACTTTTATTCATTTTCACCCTTTTTCTATGGATCTCCAAAAAGTCAACTTTGACTTTTTCTGAGTCTGGAGGAATTCAAGGGGAGTTTTCAGGGGAGTGCGTTCTCTCTGCCATCTCCTCCCTGTGTGTGCGTTGCTGCATGCAGCAGCTGCGTGTGTGTGTAAACTGCCCCTCCCCTTCGCAAGCAGGCGGGGGAGAGAGAGATGTTTCGTCTCGATTTACACATGCTATGACTCCGGGGGTACCTCCATTCGCTTCGTCTTGATCTGTTGATGTTATTTCATGTCTCGTTTGTCCATTGTGACGGTGGGAAAGCCAGGGAAATGTCCCGGAGATATACTGAGAAATCTTTGTAACAGCATTTTCCTGCGATCACAGCTGTTCGCAGCTACGAGGCTGGGACCGCTTCCATTCGCTTCGTCTTGATCTGTAGATGTTATTTAATGTCTCATTTGTTCATTTTGATGGAGAAAAAGTTGTACATTTAGTGAATTCAGAGTTTCTAAGATGCACAAGTAGGCATGTTTGAGTACCCAGGTCCAGTGGCTCACTGCGTTAACGCTCGCCCCTGGATGCGGTTGGTCGCGTGTTCGAGTCCATGCTGTGGCATACTTTTTTTCATTTTCACCCTTTTTCTATGGATCTCCAAAAAGTCAACTTTGACTTTTTCTGAGTCTGGAGGAATTCAAGGGGAGTTTTCAAGGGACTCTACCCGCCTTATGAGGCACTATTTTCGAATACTTTTTTCCATTTTCACCCTTTTTCTATGGATCTCCAAAAAGTGAACTTTTACATTTTCTGAGTCTGGAGGAATTCAAAGGGGAGTTTTCAGGGGAGTGCATTCTCTCTGCCATCTCCTCCCTCTGTGTGCGTTGCTGCATGCAGCAGCTGCGTGTGTGTGTGTAAACTGCCCCTCCCCTTCGCAAGCAGGCGGGGGAGAGAGAGATGTTTCGTCTCGATTTACACATGCTATGACTCCGGGGGTACCTCCATTCGCTTCGTCTTGATCTGTTGATGTTATTTCATGTCTCGTTTGTCCATTGTGACGGTTCGAAAGCCAGGGAAATGTCCCGGAGATATACTGAGAAATCTTTGGAACAGCATTTTCCTGCGATCACAGCTGTTCACAGCTACGAGGCTGGGACCGCTTCCATTCGCTTCGTCTTGATCTGTAGATGTTATTTAATGTCTCATTTGTTCATTTTGATGGAGAAAAAGTTGTACATTTAGTGAATTCAGAGTTTCTAAGATGCAAAAGTAGGCATGTTTGAGTACTCAGGTCCAGTGGCTCACTGCGTTAATGCTCGCCCCTGGATGCGGTTGGTCGCGTGTTCGAATCCATGCTGTGGCATACTTTTTTTCATTTTCACCCTTTTTCTATGGATCTCCAAAAAGTCAACTTTGACTTTTTCTGAGTCTGGAGGAATTCAAGGGGAGTTTTCAGGGGAGTGCGTTCTCTCTGCCATCTCCTCCCTGTGTGTGCGTTGCTGCATGCAGCAGCTGCGTGTGTGTGTAAACTGCCCCTCCCCTTCGCAAGCAGGCGGGGGAGAGAGAGATGTTTCGTCTCGATTTACACATGCTATGACTCCGGGGGTACCTCCATTCGCTTCGTCTTGATCTGTTGATGTTATTTCATGTCTCGTTTGTCCATTGTGACGGTGGGAAAGCTAGGGAAATGTCCCGGAGATATACTGAGAAATCTTTGTAACAGCATTTTCCTGCGATCACAGCTGTTCACAGCTACAAGGCTGGGACCGCTTCCATTCGCTTCGTCTTGATCTGTAGATGTTATTTAATGTCTCATTTGTTCATTTTGATGGAGAAAAAGTTGTACATTTAGTGAATTCAGAGTTTCTAAGATGCACAAGTAGGCATGTTTGAGTACCCAGGTCCAGTGGCTCACTGCGTTAACGCTCGCCCCTGGATGCGGTTGGTCGCGTGTTCGAGTCCATGCTGTGGCATACTTTTTTTCATTTTCACCCTTTTTCTATGGATCTCCAAAAAGTCAACTTTGACTTTTTCTGAGTCTGGAGGAATTCAAGGGGAGTTTTCAAGGGACTCTACCCGCCTTATGAGGCACTATTTTCGAATACTTTTTTCCATTTTCACCCTTTTTCTATGGATCTCCAAAAAGTGAACTTTTACATTTTCTGAGTCTGGAGGAATTCAAGGGGAGTTTTCAGGGGAGTGCGTTCTCTCTGCCATCTCCTCCCTGTGTGTGCGTTGCTGCATGCAGCAGCTGCGTGTGTGTGTGTGTGTAAACTGCCCCTCCCCTTCGCAAGCAGGCGGGGGAGAGAGAGATGTTTCGTCTCGATTTACACATGCTATGACTCCGGGGGTACTTCCATTCGCTTCGTCTTGATCTGTTGATGTTATTTCATGTCTCGTTTGTCCATTGTGACGGTGGCAAAGCCAGGGAAATGTCCCGGAGATATACTGAGAAATCTTTGTAACAGCATTTTCCTGCGATCACAGCTGTTCACAGCTACGAGGCTGGGACCGCTTCCATTCGCTTCGTCTTGATCTGTAGATGTTATTTAATGTCTCATTTGTTCATTTTGATGGAGAAAAAGTTGTACATTTAGTAAATTCAGAGTGTCTAAGATGCACAAGTAGGCATGTTTGAGTACTCAGGTCCAGTGGCTCACTGTGTTAACGCTCGCCCCTGGATGCGGTTGGTCGCGTGTTCGAATCCATGCTGTGGCATTCTTTTTTTCATTTTCACCCTTTTTCTGTGGATCTCCAAAAAGTCAACTTTGACTTTTTCTGAGTCTGGAGGAATTCAAGGGGAGTTTTCAAGGGACTCTACCCGCCTTATGAGGCACTATTTTCGAATACTTTTTTCCATTTTCACCCTTTTTCTATGGATCTCCAAAAAGTGAACTTTTACATTTTCTGAGTCTGGAGGAATTCAAGGGGAGTTTTCAGGGGAGTGCATTCTCTCTGCCATCTCCTCCCTGTGTGTGCGTTGCTGCATGCAGCAACTGCGTGTGTGTGTGTAAACTGCCCCTCCCCTTCGCAAGCAGGCGGGGGAGAGAGAGATGTTTCGTCTCGATTTACACATGCTATGACTCCGGGGGTACTTCCATTCGCTTCGTCTTGATCTGTTGATGTTATTTCATGTCTCGTTTGTCCATTGTGACGGTGGGAAAGCCAGGGAAATGTCCCGGAGATATACTGAGAAATCTTTGTAACAGTATTTTCCTGCGATCACAGCTGTTCACAGCTACGAGGCTGGGACCGCTTCCATTCGCTTCGTCTTGATCTGTAGATGTTATTTCATGTCTCATTTGTTCATTTTGATGGAGAAAAAGTTGTACATTTAGTGAATTCAGAGTTTCTAAGATGCAAAAGTAGGCATGTTTGAGTACTCAGGTCCAGTGGCTCACTGCGTTAATGCTCGCCCCTGGATGCGGTTGGTCGCGTGTTCGAATCCATACTGTGGCATACTTTTTTTCATTTTCACCCTTTTTCTATGGATCTCCAAAAAGTCAACTTTGACTTTTTCTGAGTCTGGAGGAATTCAAGGGGAGTTTTCAAGGGACTCTACCCGCCTTATGAGGCACTATTTTCGAATACTTTTTTCCATTTTCACCCTTTTTCTATGGATCTCCAAAAAGTGAACTTTTACATTTTCTGAGTCTGGAGGAATTCAAGGGGAGTTTTCAGGGGAGTGCATTCTCTCTGCCATCTCCTCCCTGTGTGTGCGTTGCTGCATGCAGCAGCTGCGTGTGTGTGTGTAAACTGCCCCTCCCCTTCGCAAGCAGGCGGGGGAGAGAGAGATGTTTCGTCTCGATTTACACATGCTATGACTCCGGGGGTACTTACATTCGCTTCGTCTTGATCTGTTGATGTTATTTCATGTCTCGTTTGTCCATTGTGACGGTGGGAAAGCCAGGGAAATGTCCCGGAGATATACTGAGAAATCTTTGTAACAGCATTTTCCTGCGATCACAGCTGTTCACAGCTACAAGGCTGGGACCGCTTCCATTCGCTTCGTCTTGATCTGTAGATGTTATTTAATGTCTCATTTGTTCATTTTGATGGAGAAAAAGTTGTACATTTAGTGAATTCAGAGTTTCTAAGATGCACAAGTAGGCATGTTTGAGTACTCAGGTCCAGTGGCTCACTGCGTTAACGCTCGCCCCTGGATGCGGTTGGTCGCGTGTTCGAGTCCATGCTGTGGCATACTTTTTTTCATTTTCACCCTTTTTCTATGGATCTCCAAAAAGTCAACTTTGACTTTTTCTGAGTCTGGAGGAATTCAAGGGGAGTTTTCAAGGGACTCTACCCGCCTTATGATGCACTCGTTTCGAATACTTTTTTCCATTTTCACCCTTTTTCTATGGATCTCCAAAAAGTGAACTTTTACATTTTCTGAGTCTGGAGGAATTCAAGGGGAGTTTTCAGGGGAGTGCGTTCTCTCTGCCATCTCCTCCCTGTGTGTGTGTTGCTGCATGCAGCAGCTGCGTGTGTGTGTAAACTGCCCCTCCCTCTCGCAAGCAGGCGGGGGAGAGAGAGATGTTTCGTCTCGATTTACACATGCTATGACTCCGGGGGTACCTCCATTCGCTTCGTCTTGATCTGTTGATGTTATTTCATGTCTCGTTTGTCCATTGTGACGGTGGGAAAGCCAGGGAAATGTCCCGGAGATATACTGAGAAATCTTTGTAACAGCATTTTCCTGCGATCACAGCTGTTCACAGCTACGAGGCTGGGACCGCTTCCATTCGCTTCGTCTTGATCTGTAGATGTTATTTCATGTCTCATTTGTTCATTTTGATGGAGAAAAAGTTGTACATTTAGTGAATTCAGAGTGTCTAAGATGCACAAGTAGGCATATTTGCGTACTCAGGTCCAGTGGCTCACTGCGTTAACACTCGCCCCTGTATGCGGTTGGTCGCGTGTTCGAATCCATGCTGTGGCATTCTTTTTTTCATTTTCACCTTTTTTCTATGGATCTCCAAAAAGTGATCTTTTACATTTTCTGAGTCTGGAGGAATTCAAGGGGAGTTTTCAAGGGACTCTACCCGCCTTATGAGGCACTATTTTCGAATACTTTTTTCCATTTTCACCCTTTTTCTATGGATCTCCAAAAAGTGAACTTTTACATTTTCTGAGTCTGGAGGAATTCAAGGGGAGTTTTCAGGGGAGTGCGTTCTCTCTGCCATCTCCTCCCTGTGTGTGTGTTGCTGCATGCAGCAGCTGCGTGTGTGTGTGTAAACTGCCCCTCCCTCTCGCAAGCAGGCGGGGGAGAGAGAGATGTTTCGTCTCGATTTACACATGCTATGACTCCGGGGGTACCTCCATTCGCTTCGTCTTGATCTGTTGATGTTATTTCATGTCTCCTTTGTCCATTGTGACGGTGGGAAAGCCAGGGAAATGTCCCGGAGATATACTGAGAAATCTTTGTAACAGCATTTTCCTGCGATCACAGCTGTTCACAGCTACGAGGCTGGGACTGCTTCCATTCGCTTCGTCTTGATCTGTAGATGTTATTTAATGTCTCATTTGTTCATTTTGATGGAGAAAAAGTTGTACATTTAGTGAATTCAGAGTGTCTAAGATGCAAAAGTAGGCATGTTTGAGTACTCATGTCCAGTGGCTCACTGCGTTAACGCTCGCCCCTGGATGCGGTTGGTCGCGTGTTCGAATCCATGCTGTGGCATACTTTTTTTCATTTTCACCCTTTTTCTATGGATCTCCAAAAAGTCAACTTTGACTTTTTTTGAGTCTGGAGGAATTCAAGGGGAGTTTTCAAGGGACTCTACCCGCCTTATGAGGCACTATTTTCGAATACTTGATTCCATTTTCACCCTTTTTCTATGGATCTCCAAAAAGTGAACTTTTACATTTTCTGAGTCTGGAGGAATTCAAGGGGAGTTTTCAGGGGAGTGCGTTCTCTCTGCCATCTCCTCCCTGTGTGTGTGTTGCTGCATGCAGCAGCTGCGTGTGTGTGTAAACTGCCCCTCCCCCTCGCAAGCAGGCGGGGGAGAGAGAGATGTTTCGTCTCGATTTACACATGCTATGACTCCGGGGGTACCTCCATTCGCTTCGTCTTGATCTGTTGATGTTATTTCATGTCTCGTTTGTCCATTGTGACGGTGGGAAAGCCAGGGAAATGTCCCGGAGATATACTGAGAAATCTTTGTAACAGCATTTTCCTGCGATCACAGCTGTTCACAGCTACGAGGCTGGGACCGCTTCCATTCGCTTCGTCTTGATCTGTAGATGTTATTTAATGTCTCATTTGTTCATTTTGATGGAGAAAAGGTTGTACATTTAGTGAATTCAGAGTTTCTAAGATGCAAAAGTAGGCATGTTTGAGTACTCAGGTCCAGTGGCTCACTGCGTTAATGCTCGCCCCTGGATGCGGTTGGTCGCGTGTTCGAATCCATGCTGTGGCATACTTTTTTTCATTTTCACCCTTTTTCTATGGATCTCCAAAAAGTCAACTTTGACTTTTTCTGAGTCTGGAGGAATTCAAGGGGAGTTTTCAAGGGACTCTACCCGCCTTATGAGGCACTATTTTCGAATACTTTTTTCCATTTTCACCCTTTTTCTATGGATCTCCAAAAAGTGAACTTTTACATTTTCTGAGTCTGGAGGAATTCAAGGGGAGTTTTCAGGGGAGTGCGTTCTCTCTGCCATCTCCTCCCTGTGTGTGTGTTGCTGCATGCAGCAGCTGCGTGTGTGTGTAAACTGCCCCTCCCTCTCGCAAGCAGGCGGGGGAGAGAGAGATGTTTCGTCTCGATTTACACATGCTATGACTCCGGGGGTACCTCCATTCGCTTCGTCTTGATCTGTTGATGTTATTTCATGTCTCGTTTGTCCATTGTGACGGTGGGAAAGCCAGGGAAATGTCCCGGAGATATACTGAGAAATCTTTGTAACAGCATTTTCCTGCGATCACAGCTGTTCACAGCTACGAGGCTGGGACCGCTTCCATTCGCTTCGTCTTGATCTGTAGATGTTATTTCATGTCTCATTTGTTCATTTTGATGGAGAAAAAGTTGTACATTTAGTGAATTCAGAGTGTCTAAGATGCACAAGTAGGCATATTTGCGTACTCAGGTCCAGTGGCTCACTGCGTTAACACTCGCCCCTGTATGCGGTTGGTCGCGTGTTCGAATCCATGCTGTGGCATTCTTTTTTTCATTTTCACCTTTTTTCTATGGATCTCCAAAAAGTGATCTTTTACATTTTCTGAGTCTGGAGGAATTCAAGGGGAGTTTTCAGGGGAGTGCGTTCTCTCTGCCATCTCCTCCTTGTGTGTGTGTTGCTGCAGGCAGCAGCTGCGTGTGTGTGTAAACTGCCCCTCCCTCTCGCAAGCAGGCGGGGGAGAGAGAGATGTTTCGTCTCGATTTACACATGCTATGACTCCGGGGGTACCTCCATTCGCTTCGTCTTGATCTGTTGATGTTATTTCATGTCTCGTTTGTCCATTGTGTCGGTGGGAAAGCCAGGGAAATGTCCCGGAGATATACTGAGAAATCTTTGTAACAGCATTTTCCTGCGATCACAGCTGTTCACAGCTACAAGGCTAGGACCGCTTCCATTCGCTTCGTCTTGATCTGTAGATGTTATTTCATGTCTCATTTGTTCATTTTGATGGAGAAAAAGTTGTACATTTAGTGAATTCAGAGTTTCTAAGATGCAAAAGTAGGCATGTTTGAGTACTCAGGTCCAGTGGCTCACTGCGTTAATGCTCGCCCCTGGATGCGGTTGGTCGCGTGTTCGAATCCATACTGTGGCATACTTTTTTTCATTTTCACCCTTTTTCTATGGATCTCCAAAAAGTCAACTTTGACTTTTTCTGAGTCTGGAGGAATTCAAGGGGAGTTTTCAGGGGAGTGCGTTCTCTCTGCCATCTCCTCCCTGTGTGTGCGTTGCTGCATGCAGCAGCTGCGTGTGTGTGTAAACTGCCCCTCCCCTTCGCAAGCAGGCGGGGGAGAGAGAGATGTTTCGTCTCGATTTACACATGCTATGACTCCGGGGGTACCTCCATTCGCTTCGTCTTGATCTGTTGATGTTATTTCATGTCTCGTTTGTCCATTGTGACGGTGGGAAAGCCAGGGAAATGTCCCGGAGATATACTGAGAAATCTTTGTAACAGCATTTTCCTGCGATCACAGCTGTTCACAGCTACAAGGCTGGGACCGCTTCCATTCGCTTCGTCTTGATCTGTAGATGTTATTTAATGTCTCATTTGTTCATTTTGATGGAGAAAAAGTTGTACATTTAGTGAATTCAGAGTTTCTAAGATGCACAAGTAGGCATGTTTGAGTACCCAGGTCCAGTGGCTCACTGCGTTAACGCTCGCCCCTGGATGCGGTTGGTCGCGTGTTCGAGTCCATGCTGTGGCATACTTTTTTTCATTTTCACCCTTTTTCTATGGATCTCCAAAAAGTCAACTTTGACTTTTTCTGAGTCTGGAGGAATTCAAGGGGAGTTTTCAAGGGACTCTACCCGCCTTATGAGGCACTATTTTCGAATACTTTTTTCCATTTTCACCCTTTTTCTATGGATCTCCAAAAAGTGAACTTTTACATTTTCTGAGTCTGGAGGAATTCAAAGGGGAGTTTTCAGGGGAGTGCATTCTCTCTGCCATCTCCTCCCTCTGTGTGCGTTGCTGCATGCAGCAGCTGCGTGTGTGTGTGTAAACTGCCCCTCCCCTTCGCAAGCAGGCGGGGGAGAGAGAGATGTTTCGTCTCGATTTACACATGCTATGACTCCGGGGGTACCTCCATTCGCTTCGTCTTGATCTGTTGATGTTATTTCATGTCTCGTTTGTCCATTGTGACGGTTCGAAAGCCAGGGAAATGTCCCGGAGATATACTGAGAAATCTTTGGAACAGCATTTTCCTGCGATCACAGCTGTTCACAGCTACGAGGCTGGGACCGCTTCCATTCGCTTCGTCTTGATCTGTAGATGTTATTTAATGTCTCATTTGTTCATTTTGATGGAGAAAAAGTTGTACATTTAGTGAATTCAGAGTTTCTAAGATGCAAAAGTAGGCATGTTTGAGTACTCAGGTCCAGTGGCTCACTGCGTTAATGCTCGCCCCTGGATGCGGTTGGTCGCGTGTTCGAATCCATGCTGTGGCATACTTTTTTTCATTTTCACCCTTTTTCTATGGATCTCCAAAAAGTCAACTTTGACTTTTTCTGAGTCTGGAGGAATTCAAGGGGAGTTTTCAGGGGAGTGCGTTCTCTCTGCCATCTCCTCCCTGTGTGTGCGTTGCTGCATGCAGCAGCTGCGTGTGTGTGTAAACTGCCCCTCCCCTTCGCAAGCAGGCGGGGGAGAGAGAGATGTTTCGTCTCGATTTACACATGCTATGACTCCGGGGGTACCTCCATTCGCTTCGTCTTGATCTGTTGATGTTATTTCATGTCTCGTTTGTCCATTGTGACGGTGGGAAAGCTAGGGAAATGTCCCGGAGATATACTGAGAAATCTTTGTAACAGCATTTTCCTGCGATCACAGCTGTTCACAGCTACAAGGCTGGGACCGCTTCCATTCGCTTCGTCTTGATCTGTAGATGTTATTTAATGTCTCATTTGTTCATTTTGATGGAGAAAAAGTTGTACATTTAGTGAATTCAGAGTTTCTAAGATGCACAAGTAGGCATGTTTGAGTACCCAGGTCCAGTGGCTCACTGCGTTAACGCTCGCCCCTGGATGCGGTTGGTCGCGTGTTCGAGTCCATGCTGTGGCATACTTTTTTTCATTTTCACCCTTTTTCTATGGATCTCCAAAAAGTCAACTTTGACTTTTTCTGAGTCTGGAGGAATTCAAGGGGAGTTTTCAAGGGACTCTACCCGCCTTATGAGGCACTATTTTTGAATACTTTTTTCCATTTTCACCCTTTTTCTATGGATCTCCAAAAAGTGAACTTTTACATTTTCTGAGTCTGGAGGAATTCAAGGGGAGTTTTCAGGGGAGTGCGTTCTCTCTGCCATCTCCTCCCTGTGTGTGCGTTGCTGCATGCAGCAGCTGCGTGTGTGTGTGTGTGTAAACTGCCCCTCCCCTTCGCAAGCAGGCGGGGGAGAGAGAGATGTTTCGTCTCGATTTACACATGCTATGACTCCGGGGGTACTTCCATTCGCTTCGTCTTGATCTGTTGATGTTATTTCATGTCTCGTTTGTCCATTGTGACGGTGGCAAAGCCAGGGAAATGTCCCGGAGATATACTGAGAAATCTTTGTAACAGCATTTTCCTGCGATCACAGCTGTTCACAGCTACGAGGCTGGGACCGCTTCCATTCGCTTCGTCTTGATCTGTAGATGTTATTTCATGTCTCATTTGTTCATTTTGATGGAGAAAAAGTTGTACATTTAGTAAATTCAGAGTGTCTAAGATGCACAAGTAGGCATGTTTGAGTACTCAGGTCCAGTGGCTCACTGTGTTAACGCTCGCCCCTGGATGCGGTTGGTCGCGTGTTCGAATCCATGCTGTGGCATTCTTTTTTTCATTTTCACCCTTTTTCTGTGGATCTCCAAAAAGTCAACTTTGACTTTTTCTGAGTCTGGAGGAATTCAAGGGGAGTTTTCAAGGGACTCTACCCGCCTTATGAGGCACTATTTTCGAATACTTTTTTCCATTTTCACCCTTTTTCTATGGATCTCCAAAAAGTGAACTTTTACATTTTCTGAGTCTGGAGGAATTCAAGGGGAGTTTTCAGGGGAGTGCATTCTCTCTGCCATCTCCTCCCTGTGTGTGCGTTGCTGCATGCAGCAACTGCGTGTGTGTGTGTAAACTGCCCCTCCCCTTCGCAAGCAGGCGGGGGAGAGAGAGATGTTTCGTCTCGATTTACACATGCTATGACTCCGGGGGTACTTCCATTCGCTTCGTCTTGATCTGTTGATGTTATTTCATGTCTCATTTGTCCATTGTGATGGTGGCAAAGCCAGGGAAATGTCCCGGAGATATACTGAGAAATCTTTGGAACAGCATTTTCCTGCGATCACAGCTGTTCGCAGCTACGAGGCTGGGACCGCTTCCATTCGCTTCGTCTTGATCTGTAGATGTTATTTAATGTCTCATTTGTTCATTTTGATGGAGAAAAAGTTGTACATTTAGTGAATTCAGAGTTTCTAAGATGCACAAGTAGGCATGTTTGAGTACTCAGGTCCAGTGGCTCACTGCGTTAACGCTCGCCCCTGGATGCGGTTGGTTGCGTGTTCGAATCAATGCTGTAGCATACTTTTTTTCATTTTCACCCTTTTTCTATGGATCTCCAAAAAGTCAACTTTGACTTTTTCTGAGTCTGGAGGAATTCAAGGGGAGTTTTCAAGGGACTCTACCCGCCTTATGAGGCACTATTTTCGAATACTTTTTTCCATTTTCACCCTTTTTCTATGGATCTCCAAAAAGTGAACTTTTACATTTTCTGAGTCTGGAGGAATTCAAGGGGAGTTTTCAGGGGAGTGTGTTCTCTCTGCCATCTCCTCCCTGTGTGTGCGTTGCTGCATGCAGCAGCTGCGTGTGTGTGTAAACTGCCCCTCCCCTTCGCAAGCAGGCGGGGGAGAGAGAGATGTTTCGTCTCGATTTACACATGCTATGACTCCGGGGGTACCTCCATTCGCTTCGTCTTGATCTGTTGATGTTATTTCATGTCTCGTTTGTCCATTGTGACGGTGGGAAAGCCAGGGAAATGTCCCGGAGATATACTGAGAAATCTTTGTAACAGCATTTTCCTGCGATCACAGCTGTTCACAGCTACGAGGCTGGGACCGCTTCCATTCGCTTCGTCTTGATCTGTAGATGTTATTTAATGTCTCATTTGTTCATTTTGATGGAGAAAAAGTTGTACATTTAGTAAATTCAGAGTGTCTAAGATGCAAAAGTAGGCATGTTTGAGTACTCAGGTCGAGTGGCTCACTGTGTTAACGCTCGCCCCTGGATGCGGTTGGTCGCGTGTTCGAATCCATGCTGTGGCATTCTTTTTTTCATTTTCACCCTTTTTCTATGGATCTCCAAAAAGTCAACTTTGACTTTTTCTGAGTCTGGAGGAATTCAAGGGGAGTTTTCAAGGGACTCTACCCGCCTTATGAGGTACTATTTTCGAATACTTTTTTCCATTTTCACCCTTTTTCTATGGATCTCCAAAAAGTGAACTTTTACATTTTCTGAGTCTGGAGGAATTCAAGGGGAGTTTTCAGGGGAGTGCATTCTCTCTGCCATCTCCTCCCTGTGTGTGCGTTGCTGCATGCAGCAACTGCGTGTGTGTGTGTAAACTGCCCCTCCCCTTCGCAAGCAGGCGGGGGAGAGAGAGATGTTTCGTCTCGATTTACACATGCTATGACTCCGGGGGTACTTCCATTCGCTTCGTCTTGATCTGTTGATGTTATTTCATGTCTCGTTTGTCCATTGTGACGGTGGGAAAGCCAGGGAAATGTCCCGGAGATATACTGAGAAATCTTTGTAACAGTATTTTCCTGCGATCACAGCTGTTCACAGCTACGAGGCTGGGACCGCTTCCATTCGCTTCGTCTTGATCTGTAGATGTTATTTCATGTCTCATTTGTTCATTTTGATGGAGAAAAAGTTGTACATTTAGTGAATTCAGAGTTTCTAAGATGCAAAAGTAGGCATGTTTGAGTACTCAGGTCCAGTGGCTCACTGCGTTAATGCTCGCCCTTGGATGCGGTTGGTCGCGTGTTCGAATCCATACTGTGGCATACTTTTTTTCATTTTCACCCTTTTTCTATGGATCTCCAAAAAGTCAACTTTGACTTTTTCTGAGTCTGGAGGAATTCAAGGGGAGTTTTCAAGGGACTCTACCCGCCTTATGAGGCACTATTTTCGAATACTTTTTTCCATTTTCACCCTTTTTCTATGGATCTCCAAAAAGTGAACTTTTACATTTTCTGAGTCTGGAGGAATTCAAGGGGAGTTTTCAGGGGAGTGCATTCTCTCTGCCATCTCCTCCCTGTGTGTGCGTTGCTGCATGCAGCAGCTGCGTGTGTGTGTGTAAACTGCCCCTCCCCTTCGCAAGCAGGCGGGGGAGAGAGAGATGTTTCGTCTCGATTTACACATGCTATGACTCCGGGGGTACTTACATTCGCTTCGTCTTGATCTGTTGATGTTATTTCATGTCTCGTTTGTCCATTGTGACGGTGGGAAAGCCAGGGAAATGTCCCGGAGATATACTGAGAAATCTTTGTAACAGCATTTTCCTGCGATCACAGCTGTTCACAGCTACAAGGCTGGGACCGCTTCCATTCGCTTCGTCTTGATCTGTAGATGTTATTTAATGTCTCATTTGTTCATTTTGATGGAGAAAAAGTTGTACATTTAGTGAATTCAGAGTTTCTAAGATGCACAAGTAGGCATGTTTGAGTACTCAGGTCCAGTGGCTCACTGCGTTAACGCTCGCCCCTGGATGCGGTTGGTCGCGTGTTCGAGTCCATGCTGTGGCATACTTTTTTTCATTTTCACCCTTTTTCTATGGATCTCCAAAAAGTCAACTTTGACTTTTTCTGAGTCTGGAGGAATTCAAGGGGAGTTTTCAAGGGACTCTACCCGCCTTATGATGCACTCGTTTCGAATACTTTTTTCCATTTTCACCCTTTTTCTATGGATCTCCAAAAAGTGAACTTTTACATTTTCTGAGTCTGGAGGAATTCAAGGGGAGTTTTCAGGGGAGTGCGTTCTCTCTGCCATCTCCTCCCTGTGTGTGTGTTGCTGCATGCAGCAGCTGCGTGTGTGTGTAAACTGCCCCTCCCTCTCGCAAGCAGGCGGGGGAGAGAGAGATGTTTCGTCTCGATTTACACATGCTATGACTCCGGGGGTACCTCCATTCGCTTCGTCTTGATCTGTTGATGTTATTTCATGTCTCGTTTGTCCATTGTGACGGTGGGAAAGCCAGGGAAATGTCCCGGAGATATACTGAGAAATCTTTGTAACAGCATTTTCCTGCGATCACAGCTGTTCACAGCTACGAGGCTGGGACCGCTTCCATTCGCTTCGTCTTGATCTGTAGATGTTATTTCATGTCTCATTTGTTCATTTTGATGGAGAAAAAGTTGTACATTTAGTGAATTCAGAGTGTCTAAGATGCACAAGTAGGCATATTTGCGTACTCAGGTCCAGTGGCTCACTGCGTTAACACTCGCCCCTGTATGCGGTTGGTCGCGTGTTCGAATCCATGCTGTGGCATTCTTTTTTTCATTTTCACCTTTTTTCTATGGATCTCCAAAAAGTGATCTTTTACATTTTCTGAGTCTGGAGGAATTCAAGGGGAGTTTTCAAGGGACTCTACCCGCCTTATGAGGCACTATTTTCGAATACTTTTTTCCATTTTCACCCTTTTTCTATGGATCTCCAAAAAGTGAACTTTTACATTTTCTGAGTCTGGAGGAATTCAAGGGGAGTTTTCAGGGGAGTGCGTTCTCTCTGCCATCTCCTCCCTGTGTGTGTGTTGCTGCATGCAGCAGCTGCGTGTGTGTGTGTAAACTGCCCCTCCCTCTCGCAAGCAGGCGGGGGAGAGAGAGATGTTTCGTCTCGATTTACACATGCTATGACTCCGGGGGTACCTCCATTCGCTTCGTCTTGATCTGTTGATGTTATTTCATGTCTCCTTTGTCCATTGTGACGGTGGGAAAGCCAGGGAAATGTCCCGGAGATATACTGAGAAATCTTTGTAACAGCATTTTCCTGCGATCACAGCTGTTCACAGCTACGAGGCTGGGACTGCTTCCATTCGCTTCGTCTTGATCTGTAGATGTTATTTAATGTCTCATTTGTTCATTTTGATGGAGAAAAAGTTGTACATTTAGTGAATTCAGAGTGTCTAAGATGCAAAAGTAGGCATGTTTGAGTACTCATGTCCAGTGGCTCACTGCGTTAACGCTCGCCCCTGGATGCGGTTGGTCGCGTGTTCGAATCCATGCTGTGGCATACTTTTTTTCATTTTCACCCTTTTTCTATGGATCTCCAAAAAGTCAACTTTGACTTTTTTTGAGTCTGGAGGAATTCAAGGGGAGTTTTCAAGGGACTCTACCCGCCTTATGAGGCACTATTTTCGAATACTTGATTCCATTTTCACCCTTTTTCTATGGATCTCCAAAAAGTGAACTTTTACATTTTCTGAGTCTGGAGGAATTCAAGGGGAGTTTTCAGGGGAGTGCGTTCTCTCTGCCATCTCCTCCCTGTGTGTGTGTTGCTGCATGCAGCAGCTGCGTGTGTGTGTAAACTGCCCCTCCCCCTCGCAAGCAGGCGGGGGAGAGAGAGATGTTTCGTCTCGATTTACACATGCTATGACTCCGGGGGTACCTCCATTCGCTTCGTCTTGATCTGTTGATGTTATTTCATGTCTCGTTTGTCCATTGTGACGGTGGGAAAGCCAGGGAAATGTCCCGGAGATATACTGAGAAATCTTTGTAACAGCATTTTCCTGCGATCACAGCTGTTCACAGCTACGAGGCTGGGACCGCTTCCATTCGCTTCGTCTTGATCTGTAGATGTTATTTAATGTCTCATTTGTTCATTTTGATGGAGAAAAGGTTGTACATTTAGTGAATTCAGAGTTTCTAAAATGCAAAAGTAGGCATGTTTGAGTACTCAGGTCCAGTGGCTCACTGCGTTAATGCTCGCCCCTGGATGCGGTTGGTCGCGTGTTCGAATCCATGCTGTGGCATACTTTTTTTCATTTTCACCCTTTTTCTATGGATCTCCAAAAAGTCAACTTTGACTTTTTCTGAGTCTGGAGGAATTCAAGGGGAGTTTTCAAGGGACTCTACCCGCCTTATGAGGCACTATTTTCGAATACTTTTTTCCATTTTCACCCTTTTTCTATGGATCTCCAAAAAGTGAACTTTTACATTTTCTGAGTCTGGAGGAATTCAAGGGGAGTTTTCAGGGGAGTGCGTTCTCTCTGCCATCTCCTCCCTGTGTGTGTGTTGCTGCATGCAGCAGCTGCGTGTGTGTGTAAACTGCCCCTCCCTCTCGCAAGCAGGCGGGGGAGAGAGAGATGTTTCGTCTCGATTTACACATGCTATGACTCCGGGGGTACCTCCATTTGCTTCGTCTTGATCTGTTGATGTTATTTCATGTCTCGTTTGTCCATTGTGACGGTGGGAAAGCCAGGGAAATGTCCCGGAGATATACTGAGACATCTTTGTAACAGCATTTTCCTGCGATCACAGCTGTTCACAGCTACGAGGCTGGGACCGCTTCCATTCGCTTCGTCTTGATCTGTAGATGTTATTTCATGTCTCATTTGTTCATTTTGATGGAGAAAAAGTTGTACATTTAGTGAATTCAGAGTGTCTAAGATGCACAAGTAGGCATATTTGCGTACTCAGGTCCAGTGGCTCACTGCGTTAACACTCGCCCCTGTATGCCGTTGGTCGCGTGTTCGAATCCATGCTGTGGCATTCTTTTTTTCATTTTCACCTTTTTTCTATGGATCTCCAAAAAGTGATCTTTTACATTTTCTGAGTCTGGAGGAATTCAAGGGGAGTTTTCAGGGGAGTGCGTTCTCTCTGCCATCTCCTCCTTGTGTGTGTGTTGCTGCAGGCAGCAGCTGCGTGTGTGTGTAAACTGCCCCTCCCTCTCGCAAGCAGGCGGGGGAGAGAGAGATGTTTCGTCTCGATTTACACATGCTATGACTCCGGGGGTACCTCCATTCGCTTCGTCTTGATCTGTTGATGTTATTTCATGTCTCGTTTGTCCATTGTGTCGGTGGGAAAGCCAGGGAAATGTCCCGGAGATATACTGAGAAATCTTTGTAACAGCATTTTCCTGCGATCACAGCTGTTCACAGCTACAAGGCTGGGACCGCTTCCATTCGCTTCGTCTTGATCTGTAGATGTTATTTCATGTCTCATTTGTTCATTTTGATGGAGAAAAAGTTGTACATTTATTGAATTCAGAGTTTCTAAGATGCAAAAGTAGGCATGTTTGAGTACTCAGGTCCAGTGGCTCACTGCGTTAACGCTCGCCCCTGGATGCGGTTGGTCGCGTGTTCGAATCCATGCTGTGGCATACTTTTTTTCATTTTCACCCTTTTTCTATGGATCTCCAAAAAGTCAACTTTGACTTTTTCTGAGTCTGGAGGAATTCAAGGGGAGTTTTCAAGGGACTCTACCCGCCTTATGAGGCACTATTTTCGAATACTTTTTTCCATTTTCACCCTTTTTCTATGGATCTCCAAAAAGTGAACTTTTACATTTTCTGAGTCTGGAGGAATTCAAGGGGAGTTTTCAGGGGAGTGCGTTCTCTCTGCCATCTCCTCCCTGTGTGTGTGTTGCTGCATGCAGCAGCTGCGTGTGTGTGTAAACTGCCCCTCCCTCTCGCAAGCAGGCGGGGGAGAGAGAGATGTTTCGTCTCGATTTACACATGCTATGACTCCGGGGGTACCTCCATTTGCTTCGTCTTGATCTGTTGATGTTATTTCATGTCTCGTTTGTCCATTGTGACGGTGGGAAAGCCAGGGAAATGTCCCGGAGATATACTGAGAAATCTTTGTAACAGCATTTTCCTGCGATCACAGCTGTTCACAGCTACGAGGCTGGGACCGCTTCCATTCGCTTCGTCTTGATCTGTAGATGTTATTTCATGTCTCATTTGTTCATTTTGATGGAGAAAAAGTTGTACATTTAGTGAATTCAGAGTGTCTAAGATGCACAAGTAGGCATATTTGCGTACTCAGGTCCAGTGGCTCACTGCGTTAACACTCGCCCCTGTATGCGGTTGGTTGCGTGTTCGAATCCATGCTGTGGCATTCTTTTTTTCATTTTCACCTTTTTTCTATGGATCTCCAAAAAGTGATCTTTTACATTTTCTGAGTCTGGAGGAATTCAAGGGGAGTTTTCAGGGGAGTGCGTTCTCTCTGCCATCTCCTCCTTGTGTGTGTGTTGCTGCAGGCAGCAGCTGCGTGTGTGTGTAAACTGCCCCTCCCTCTCGCAAGCAGGCGGGGGAGAGAGAGATGTTTCGTCTCGATTTACACATGCTATGACTCCGGGGGTACCTCCATTCGCTTCGTCTTGATCTGTTGATGTTATTTCATGTCTCGTTTGTCCATTGTGTCGGTGGGAAAGCCAGGGAAATGTCCCGGAGATATACTGAGAAATCTTTGTAACAGCATTTTCCTGCGATCACAGCTGTTCACAGCTACAAGGCTGGGACCGCTTCCATTCGCTTCGTCTTGATCTGTAGATGTTATTTCATGTCTCATTTGTTCATTTTGATGGAGAAAAAGTTGTACATTTAGTGAATTCAGAGTTTCTAAGATGCAAAAGTAGGCATGTTTGAGTACTCAGGTCCAGTGGCTCACTGCGTTAACGCTCGCCCCTGGATGCGGTTGGTCGCGTGTTCGAATCCATGCTGTGGCATACTTTTTTTCATTTTCACCCTTTTTCTATGGATCTCCAAAAAGTCAACTTTGACTTTTTTTGAGTCTGGAGGAATTCAAGGGGAGTTTTCAAGGGACTCTACCCGCCTTATGAGGCACTATTTTCGAATACTTTTTTCCATTTTCACCCTTTTTCTATGGATCTCCAAAAAGTGAACTTTTACATTTTCTGAGTCTGGAGGAATTCAAGGGGAGTTTTCAGGGGAGTGCATTCTCTCTGCCATCTCCTCCCTGTGTGTGCGTTGCTGCATGCAGCAACTGCGTGTGTGTGTGTAAACTGCCCCTCCCCTTCGCAAGCAGGCGGGGGAGAGAGAGATGTTTCGTCTCGATTTACACATGCTATGACTCCGGGGGTACTTCCATTCGCTTCGTCTTGATCTGTTGATGTTATTTCATGTCTCATTTGTCCATTGTGACGGTGGCAAAGCCAGGGAAATGTCCCGGAGATATACTGAGAAATCTTTGGAACAGCATTTTCCTGCGATCACAGCTGTTCGCAGCTACGAGGCTGGGACCGCTTCCATTCGCTTCGTCTTGATCTGTAGATGTTATTTAATGTCTCATTTGTTCATTTTGATGGAGAAAAAGTTGTACATTTAGTGAATTCAGAGTTTCTAAGATGCACAAGTAGGCATGTTTGAGTACTCAGGTCCAGTGGCTCACTGCGTTAACGCTCGCCCCTGGATGCGGTTGGTTGCGTGTTCGAATCAATGCTGTAGCATACTTTTTTTCATTTTCACCCTTTTTCTATGGATCTCCAAAAAGTCAACTTTGACTTTTTCTGAGTCTGGAGGAATTCAAGGGGAGTTTTCAAGGGACTCTACCCGCCTTATGAGGCACTATTTTCGAATACTTTTTTCCATTTTCACCCTTTTTCTATGGATCTCCAAAAAGTGAACTTTTACATTTTCTGAGTCTGGAGGAATTCAAGGGGAGTTTTCAGGGGAGTGTGTTCTCTCTGCCATCTCCTCCCTGTGTGTGCGTTGCTGCATGCAGCAGCTGCGTGTGTGTGTAAACTGCCCCTCCCCTTCGCAAGCAGGCGGGGGAGAGAGAGATGTTTCGTCTCGATTTACACATGCTATGACTCCGGGGGTACCTCCATTCGCTTCGTCTTGATCTGTTGATGTTATTTCATGTCTCGTTTGTCCATTGTGACGGTGGGAAAGCCAGGGAAATGTCCCGGAGATATACTGAGAAATCTTTGTAACAGCATTTTCCTGCGATCACAGCTGTTCACAGCTACGAGGCTGGGACCGCTTCCATTCGCTTCGTCTTGATCTGTAGATGTTATTTAATGTCTCATTTGTTCATTTTGATGGAGAAAAAGTTGTACATTTAGTAAATTCAGAGTGTCTAAGATGCAAAAGTAGGCATGTTTGAGTACTCAGGTCCAGTGGCTCACTGTGTTAACGCTCGCCCCTGGATGCGGTTGGTCGCGTGTTCGAATCCATGCTGTGGCATTCTTTTTTTCATTTTCACCCTTTTTCTATGGATCTCCAAAAAGTCAACTTTGACTTTTTCTGAGTCTGGAGGAATTCAAGGGGAGTTTTCAAGGGACTCTACCCGCCTTATGAGGCACTATTTTCGAATACTTTTTTCCATTTTCACCCTTTTTCTATGGATCTCCAAAAAGTGAACTTTTACATTTTCTGAGTCTGGAGGAATTCAAGGGGAGTTTTCAGGGGAGTGCATTCTCTCTGCCATCTCCTCCCTGTGTGTGCGTTGCTGCATGCAGCAACTGCGTGTGTGTGTGTAAACTGCCCCTCCCCTTCGCAAGCAGGCGGGGGAGAGAGAGATGTTTCGTCTCGATTTACACATGCTATGACTCCGGGGGTACTTCCATTCGCTTCGTCTTGATCTGTTGATGTTATTTCATGTCTCGTTTGTCCATTGTGACGGTGGGAAAGCCAGGGAAATGTCCCGGAGATATACTGAGAAATCTTTGTAACAGTATTTTCCTGTGATCACAGCTGTTCACAGCTACGAGGCTGGGACCGCTTCCATTCGCTTCGTCTTGATCTGTAGATGTTATTTCATGTCTCATTTGTTCATTTTGATGGAGAAAAAGTTGTACATTTAGTGAATTCAGAGTTTCTAAGATGCAAAAGTAGGCATGTTTGAGTACTCAGGTCCAGTGGCTCACTGCGTTAATGCTCGCCCCTGGATGCGGTTGGTCGCGTGTTCGAATCCATACTGTGGCATACTTTTTTTCATTTTCACCCTTTTTCTATGGATCTCCAAAAAGTGAACTTTTACATTTTCTGAGTCTGGAGGAATTCAAGGGGAGTTTTCAGGGGAGTGCGTTCTCTGTGCCATCTCCTCCCTGTGTGTGCGTTGCTGCATGCAGCAGCTGTGTGTGTGTGTAAACTGCCGCTCCCCCTCGCAAGCAGGCGGGGGAGAGAGAGATGTTTCGTCTCGATTTACACATGCTATGACTCCGGGGGTACTTCCATTCGCTTCGTCTTGATCTGTTGATGTTATTTCATGTCTTGTTTGTCCATTGTGACGGTGGGAAAGCCAAGGAAATGTCCCGGAGATATACTGAGAAATCTTTGTAACAGCATTTTCCTGCGATCACAGCTGTTCGCAGCTACGAGGCTGGGACCGCTTCCATTCGCTTCGTCTTGATCTGTAGATGTTATTTAATGTCTCAGTTGTTCATGTTGATGGAGAAAAAGTTGTACATTTAGTGAATTCAGAGTTTCTAAGATGCAAAAGTAGGCATGTTTGAGTACTCAGGTCCAGTGGCTCACTGCGTTAATGCTCGCCCCTGGATGCGGTTGGTCGCGTGTTCGAATCCATGCTGTGGCATACTTTTTTTCATTTTCACCCTTTTTCTATGGATCTCCAAAAAGTCAACTTTGACTTTTCTTAGTCTGGAGGAATTCAAGGGGAGTTTTCAAGGGACTCTACCCGCCTTATGAGGCACTATTTTCGAATACTTTTTTCCATTTTCACCCTTTTTCTATGGATCTCCAAAAAGTGAACTTTTACATTTTCTGAGTCTGGAGGAATTCAAGGGGAGTTTTCAGGGGAGTGCATTCTCTCTGCCATCTCCTCCCTCTGTGTGCGTTGCTGCATGCAGCAGCTGCGTGTGTGTGTGTAAACTGCCCCTCCCCTTCGCAAGCAGGCGGGGGAGAGAGAGATGTTTCGTCTCGATTTACACATGCTATGACTCCGGGGGTACTTCCATTCGCTTCGTCTTGATCTGTTGATGTTATTTCATGTCTCGTTTGTCCATTGTGACGGTGGCAAAGCCAGGGAAATGTCCCGGAGATATACTGAGAAATCTTTGGAACAGCATTTTCCTGCGATCACAGCTGTTCGCAGCTACGAGGCTGGGACCGCTTCCATTCGCTTCGTCTTGATCTGTAGATGTTATTTAATGTCTCATTTGTTCATTTTGATGGAGAAAAAGTTGTACATTTAGTGAATTCAGAGTTTCTAAGATGCACAAGTAGCCATGTTTGAGTACTCAGGTCCAGTGGCTCACTGCATTAACGCTCGCCCCTGGATGCGGTTGGTCGCGTGTTCGAATCCATGCTGTGGTGTACTTTTTTTCATTTTCACCCTTTTTCTATGGATCTCCAAAAAGTCAACTTTGACTTTTTCTGAGTCTGGAGGAATTCAAGGGGAGTTTTCAAGGGACTCTACCCGCCTTATGAGGCACTATTTTCGAATACTTTTTTCCATTTTCACCCTTTTTCTATGGATCTCCAAAAAGTGATCTTTTACATTTTCTGAGTCTGGGGGAATTCAAGGGGAGTTTTCAGGGGAGTGCGTTCTCTCTGCCATCTCCTCCCTGTGTGTGTGTTGCTGCATGCAGCAGCTGCGTGTGTGTGTGTAAACTGCCCCTCCCCTTCGCTAGCAGGCGGGGGAGAGAGAGATGTTTCGTCTCGATTTACACATGCTATGACTCCGGGGGTACTTCCATTCGCTTCGTCTTGATCTGTTGATGTTATTTCATGTCTCATTTGTCCATTGTGACGCTGGCAAAGCCAGGGAAATGTCCCGGAGATATACTGAGAAATCTTTGGAACAGCATTTTCCTGCGATCACAGCTGTTCGCAGCTACGAGGCTGGGACCGCTTCCATTCGCTTCGTCTTGATCTGTAGATGTTATTTAATGTCTCATTTGTTCATTTTGATGGAGAAAAAGTTGTACATTTAGTGAATTCAGAGTTTCTAAGATGCAAAAGTAGGCATGTTTGAGTACTCAGGTCCAGTGGCTCACTGCGTTAACGCTCGCCCCTGGATGCGGTTGGTTGCGTGTTCGAATCCATGCTGTAGCATACTTTTTTTCATTTTCACCCTTTTTCTATGGATCTCCAAAAAGTCAACTTTGACTTTTTCTGAGTCTGGAGGAATTCAAGGGGAGTTTTCAAGGGACTCTACCCGCCTTATGAGGCACTATTTTCGAATACTTTTTTCCATTTTCACCCTTTTTCTATGGATCTCCAAAAAGTGAACTTTTACATTTTCTGAGTCTGGAGGAATTCAAGGGGAGTTTTCAGGGGAGTGTGTTCTCTCTGCCATCTCCTCCCTGTGTGTGCGTTGCTGCATGCAGCAGCTGCGTGTGTGTGTAAACTGCCCCTCCCCTTCGCAAGCAGGCGGGGGAGAGAGAGATGTTTCGTCTCGATTTACACATGCTATGACTCCGGGGGTACCTCCATTCGCTTCGTCTTGATCTGTTGATGTTATTTCATGTCTCGTTTGTCCATTGTGACGGTGGGAAAGCCAGGGAAATGTCCCGGAGATATACTGAGAAATCTTTGTTACAGCATTTTCCTGCGATCACAGCTGTTCACAGCTACGAGGCTGGGACCGCTTCAATTCGCTTCGTCTTGATCTGTAGATGTTATTTAATGTCTCATTTGTTCATTTTGATGGAGAAAAAGTTGTACATTTAGTGAATTCAGAGTTTCTAAGATGCACAAGTAGCCATGTTTGAGTACTCAGGTCCAGTGGCTCACTGCGTTAACGCTCGCCCCTGGATGCGGTTGGTCGCGTGTTCGAATCCATGCTGTGGTGTACTTTTTTTCATTTTCACCCTTTTTCTATGGATCTCCAAAAAGTCAACTTTGACTTTTTCTGAGTCTGGAGGAATTCAAGGGGAGTTTTCAAGGGACTCTACCCGCCTTATGAGGCACTATTTTCGAATACTTTTTTCCATTTTCACCCTTTTTCTATGGATCTCCAAAAAGTGAACTTTTACAATTTCTGAGTCTGGAGGAATTCAAGGGGAGTTTTCAGGGGAGTGCATTCTCTCTGCCATCTCCTCCCTGTGTGTGCGTTGCTGCATGCAGCAACTGCGTGTGTGTGTGTAAACTGCCCCTCCCCTTCGCAAGCAGGCGGGGGAGAGAGAGATGTTTCGTCTCGATTTACACATGCTATGACTCCGGGGGTACTTCCATTCGCTTCGTCTTGATCTGTTGATGTTATTTCATGTCTCATTTGTCCATTGTGACGGTGGCAAAGCCAGGGAAATGTCCCGGAGATATACTGAGAAATCTTTGGAACAGCATTTTCCTGCGATCACAGCTGTTCACAGCTACGAGGCTGGGACCGCTTCCATTCGCTTCGTCTTGATCTGTAGATGTTATTTAATGTCTCATTTGTTCATTTTGATGGAGAAAAAGTTGTACATTTAGTAAATTCAGAGTGTCTAAGATGCAAAAGTAGGCATGTTTGAGTACTCAGGTCCAGTGGCTCACTGTGTTAACGCTCGCCCCTGGATGCGGTTGGTCGCGTGTTCGAATCCATGCTGTGGCATTCTTTTTTTCATTTTCACCCTTTTTCTATGGATCTCCAAAAAGTCAACTTTGACTTTTTCTGAGTCTGGAGGAATTCAAGGGGAGTTTTCAAGGGACTCTACCCGCCTTATGAGGCACTATTTTCGAATACTTTTTTCCATTTTCACCCTTTTTCTATGGATCTCCAAAAAGTGAACTTTTACATTTTCTGAGTCTGGAGGAATTCAAGGGGAGTTTTCAGGGGAGTGCATTCTCTCTGCCATCTCCTCCCTGTGTGTGCGTTGCTGCATGCAGCAACTGCGTGTGTGTGTGTAAACTGCCCCTCCCCTTCGCAAGCAGGCGGGGGAGAGAGAGATGTTTCGTCTCGATTTACACATGCTATGACTCCGGGGGTACTTCCATTCGCTTCGTCTTGATCTGTTGATGTTATTTCATGTCTCGTTTGTCCATTGTGACGGTGGGAAAGCCAGGGAAATGTCCCGGAGATATACTGAGAAATCTTTGTAACAGTATTTTCCTGTGATCACAGCTGTTCACAGCTACGAGGCTGGGACCGCTTCCATTCGCTTCGTCTTGATCTGTAGATGTTATTTCATGTCTCATTTGTTCATTTTGATGGAGAAAAAGTTGTACATTTAGTGAATTCAGAGTTTCTAAGATGCAAAAGTAGGCATGTTTGAGTACTCAGGTCCAGTGGCTCACTGCGTTAATGCTCGCCCCTGGATGCGGTTGGTCGCGTGTTCGAATCCATACTGTGGCATACTTTTTTTCATTTTCACCCTTTTTCTATGGATCTCCAAAAAGTGAACTTTTACATTTTCTGAGTCTGGAGGAATTCAAGGGGAGTTTTCAGGGGAGTGCGTTCTCTGTGCCATCTCCTCCCTGTGTGTGCGTTGCTGCATGCAGCAGCTGTGTGTGTGTGTAAACTGCCGCTCCCCCTCGCAAGCAGGCGGGGGAGAGAGAGATGTTTCGTCTCGATTTACACATGCTATGACTCCGGGGGTACTTCCATTCGCTTCGTCTTGATCTGTTGATGTTATTTCATGTCTTGTTTGTCCATTGTGACGGTGGGAAAGCCAAGGAAATGTCCCGGAGATATACTGAGAAATCTTTGTAACAGCATTTTCCTGCGATCACAGCTGTTCGCAGCTACGAGGCTGGGACCGCTTCCATTCGCTTCGTCTTGATCTGTAGATGTTATTTAATGTCTCAGTTGTTCATGTTGATGGAGAAAAAGTTGTACATTTAGTGAATTCAGAGTTTCTAAGATGCAAAAGTAGGCATGTTTGAGTACTCAGGTCCAGTGGCTCACTGCGTTAATGCTCGCCCCTGGATGCGGTTGGTCGCGTGTTCGAATCCATGCTGTGGCATACTTTTTTTCATTTTCACCCTTTTTCTATGGATCTCCAAAAAGTCAACTTTGACTTTTCTTAGTCTGGAGGAATTCAAGGGGAGTTTTCAAGGGACTCTACCCGCCTTATGAGGCACTATTTTCGAATACTTTTTTCCATTTTCACCCTTTTTCTATGGATCTCCAAAAAGTGAACTTTTACATTTTCTGAGTCTGGAGGAATTCAAGGGGAGTTTTCAGGGGAGTGCATTCTCTCTGCCATCTCCTCCCTCTGTGTGCGTTGCTGCATGCAGCAGCTGCGTGTGTGTGTGTAAACTGCCCCTCCCCTTCGCAAGCAGGCGGGGGAGAGAGAGATGTTTCGTCTCGATTTACACATGCTATGACTCCGGGGGTACTTCCATTCGCTTCGTCTTGATCTGTTGATGTTATTTCATGTCTCGTTTGTCCATTGTGACGGTGGCAAAGCCAGGGAAATGTCCCGGAGATATACTGAGAAATCTTTGGAACAGCATTTTCCTGCGATCACAGCTGTTCGCAGCTACGAGGCTGGGACCGCTTCCATTCGCTTCGTCTTGATCTGTAGATGTTATTTAATGTCTCATTTGTTCATTTTGATGGAGAAAAAGTTGTACATTTAGTGAATTCAGAGTTTCTAAGATGCACAAGTAGCCATGTTTGAGTACTCAGGTCCAGTGGCTCACTGCATTAACGCTCGCCCCTGGATGCGGTTGGTCGCGTGTTCGAATCCATGCTGTGGTGTACTTTTTTTCATTTTCACCCTTTTTCTATGGATCTCCAAAAAGTCAACTTTGACTTTTTCTGAGTCTGGAGGAATTCAAGGGGAGTTTTCAAGGGACTCTACCCGCCTTATGAGGCACTATTTTCGAATACTTTTTTCCATTTTCACCCTTTTTCTATGGATCTCCAAAAAGTGATCTTTTACATTTTCTGAGTCTGGGGGAATTCAAGGGGAGTTTTCAGGGGAGTGCGTTCTCTCTGCCATCTCCTCCCTGTGTGTGTGTTGCTGCATGCAGCAGCTGCGTGTGTGTGTGTAAACTGCCCCTCCCCTTCGCTAGCAGGCGGGGGAGAGAGAGATGTTTCGTCTCGATTTACACATGCTATGACTCCGGGGGTACTTCCATTCGCTTCGTCTTGATCTGTTGATGTTATTTCATGTCTCATTTGTCCATTGTGACGCTGGCAAAGCCAGGGAAATGTCCCGGAGATATACTGAGAAATCTTTGGAACAGCATTTTCCTGCGATCACAGCTGTTCGCAGCTACGAGGCTGGGACCGCTTCCATTCGCTTCGTCTTGATCTGTAGATGTTATTTAATGTCTCATTTGTTCATTTTGATGGAGAAAAAGTTGTACATTTAGTGAATTCAGAGTTTCTAAGATGCAAAAGTAGGCATGTTTGAGTACTCAGGTCCAGTGGCTCACTGCGTTAACGCTCGCCCCTGGATGCGGTTGGTTGCGTGTTCGAATCCATGCTGTAGCATACTTTTTTTCATTTTCACCCTTTTTCTATGGATCTCCAAAAAGTCAACTTTGACTTTTTCTGAGTCTGGAGGAATTCAAGGGGAGTTTTCAAGGGACTCTACCCGCCTTATGAGGCACTATTTTCGAATACTTTTTTCCATTTTCACCCTTTTTCTATGGATCTCCAAAAAGTGAACTTTTACATTTTCTGAGTCTGGAGGAATTCAAGGGGAGTTTTCAGGGGAGTGTGTTCTCTCTGCCATCTCCTCCCTGTGTGTGCGTTGCTGCATGCAGCAGCTGCGTGTGTGTGTAAACTGCCCCTCCCCTTCGCAAGCAGGCGGGGGAGAGAGAGATGTTTCGTCTCGATTTACACATGCTATGACTCCGGGGGTACCTCCATTCGCTTCGTCTTGATCTGTTGATGTTATTTCATGTCTCGTTTGTCCATTGTGACGGTGGGAAAGCCAGGGAAATGTCCCGGAGATATACTGAGAAATCTTTGTTACAGCATTTTCCTGCGATCACAGCTGTTCACAGCTACGAGGCTGGGACCGCTTCAATTCGCTTCGTCTTGATCTGTAGATGTTATTTAATGTCTCATTTGTTCATTTTGATGGAGAAAAAGTTGTACATTTAGTGAATTCAGAGTTTCTAAGATGCACAAGTAGCCATGTTTGAGTACTCAGGTCCAGTGGCTCACTGCGTTAACGCTCGCCCCTGGATGCGGTTGGTCGCGTGTTCGAATCCATGCTGTGGTGTACTTTTTTTCATTTTCACCCTTTTTCTATGGATCTCCAAAAAGTCAACTTTGACTTTTTCTGAGTCTGGAGGAATTCAAGGGGAGTTTTCAAGGGACTCTACCCGCCTTATGAGGCACTATTTTCGAATACTTTTTTCCATTTTCACCCTTTTTCTATGGATCTCCAAAAAGTGAACTTTTACAATTTCTGAGTCTGGAGGAATTCAAGGGGAGTTTTCAGGGGAGTGCATTCTCTCTGCCATCTCCTCCCTGTGTGTGCGTTGCTGCATGCAGCAACTGCGTGTGTGTGTGTAAACTGCCCCTCCCCTTCGCAAGCAGGCGGGGGAGAGAGAGATGTTTCGTCTCGATTTACACATGCTATGACTCCGGGGGTACTTCCATTCGCTTCGTCTTGATCTGTTGATGTTATTTCATGTCTCATTTGTCCATTGTGACGGTGGCAAAGCCAGGGAAATGTCCCGGAGATATACTGAGAAATCTTTGGAACAGCATTTTCCTGCGATCACAGCTGTTCACAGCTACGAGGCTGGGACCGCTTCCATTCGCTTCGTCTTGATCTGTAGATGTTATTTAATGTCTCATTTGTTCATTTTGATGGAGAAAAAGTTGTACATTTAGTAAATTCAGAGTGTCTAAGATGCAAAAGTAGGCATGTTTGAGTACTCAGGTCCAGTGGCTCACTGTGTTAACGCTCGCCCCTGGATGCGGTTGGTCGCGTGTTCGAATCCATGCTGTGGCATTCTTTTTTTCATTTTCACCCTTTTTCTATGGATCTCCAAAAAGTCAACTTTGACTTTTTCTGAGTCTGGAGGAATTCAAGGGGAGTTTTCAAGGGACTCTACCCGCCTTATGAGGCACTATTTTCGAATACTTTTTTCCATTTTCACCCTTTTTCTATGGATCTCCAAAAAGTGAACTTTTACATTTTCTGAGTCTGGAGGAATTCAAGGGGAGTTTTCAGGGGAGTGCATTCTCTCTGCCATCTCCTCCCTGTGTGTGCGTTGCTGCATGCAGCAACTGCGTGTGTGTGTGTAAACTGCCCCTCCCCTTCGCAAGCAGGCGGGGGAGAGAGAGATGTTTCGTCTCGATTTACACATGCTATGACTCCGGGGGTACTTCCATTCGCTTCGTCTTGATCTGTTGATGTTATTTCATGTCTCGTTTGTCCATTGTGACGGTGGGAAAGCCAGGGAAATGTCCCGGAGATATACTGAGAAATCTTTGTAACAGTATTTTCCTGCGATCACAGCTGTTCACAGCTACGAGGCTGGGACCGCTTCCATTCGCTTCGTCTTGATCTGTAGATGTTATTTCATGTCTCATTTGTTCATTTTGATGGAGAAAAAGTTGTACATTTAGTAAATTCAGAGTGTCTAAGATGCAAAAGTAGGCATGTTTGAGTACTCAGGTCCAGTGGCTCACTGTGTTAACGCTCGCCCCTGGATGCGGTTGGTCGCGTGTTCGAATCCATGCTGTGGTGTACTTTTTTTCATTTTCACCCTTTTTCTATGGATCTCCAAAAAGTCAACTTTGACTTTTTCTGAGTCTGGAGGAATTCAAGGGGAGTTTTCAAGGGACTCTACCCGCCTTATGAGGCACTATTTTCGAATACTTTTTTCCATTTTCACCCTTTTTCTATGGATCTCCAAAAAGTGAACTTTTACATTTTCTGAGTCTGGAGGAATTCAAGGGGAGTTTTCAGGGGAGTGCGTTCTCTCTGCCATCTCCTCCCTGTGTGTGCGTTGCTGCATGCATCAGCTGTGTGTGTGTGTAAACTGCCCCTCCCCCTCGCAAGCAGGCGGGGGAGAGAGAGATGTTTCGTCTCGATGTACACATGCTATGACTCCGGGGTTACTTCCATTCGCTTCGTCTTGATCTGTTGATGTTATTTCATGTCTTGTTTGTCCATTGTGACGGTGGGAAAGCCAGGGAAATGTCCCGGAGATATACTGAGAAATCTTTGTTACAGCATTTTCCTGCGATCACAGCTGTTCACAGCTACGAGGCTGGGACCGCTTCAATTCGCTTCGTCTTGATCTGTAGATGTTATTTAATGTCTCATTTGTTCATTTTGATGGAGAAAAAGTTGTACATTTAGTGAATTCAGAGTTTCTAAGATGCACAAGTAGCCATGTTTGAGTACTCAGGTCCAGTGGCTCACTGCGTTAACGCTCGCCCCTGGATGCGGTTGGTCGCGTGTTCGAATCCATGCTGTGGTGTACTTTTTTTCATTTTCACCCTTTTTCTATGGATCTCCAAAAAGTCAACTTTGACTTTTTCTGAGTCTGGAGGAATTCAAGGGGAGTTTTCAAGGGACTCTACCCGCCTTATGAGGCACTATTTTCGAATACTTTTTTCCATTTTCACCCTTTTTCTATGGATCTCCAAAAAGTGAACTTTTACATTTTCTGAGTCTGGAGGAATTCAAGGGGAGTTTTCAGGGGAGTGCGTTCTCTCTGCCATCTCCTCCCTGTGTGTGCGTTGCTGCATGCAGCAGCTGTGTGTGTGTGTAAACTGCCGCTCCCCCTCGCAAGCAGGCGGGGGAGAGAGAGATGTTTCGTCTCGATTTACACATGCTATGACTCCGGGGGTACTTCCATTCGCTTCGTCTTGATCTGTTGATGTTATTTCATGTCTCGTTTGTCCATTGTGACGGTGGCAAAGCCAGGGAAATGTCCCGGAGATATACTGAGAAATCTTTGGAACAGCATTTTCCTGCGATCACAGCTGTTCGCAGCTACGAGGCTGGGACCGCTTCCATTCGCTTCGTCTTGATCTGTAGATGTTATTTAATGTCTCATTTGTTCATTTTGATGGAGAAAAAGTTGTACATTTAGTGAATTCAGAGTTTCTAAGATGCACAAGTAGCCATGTTTGAGTACTCAGGTCCAGTGGTTCACTGCGTTAACGCTCGCCCCTGGATGCGGTTGGTCGCGTGTTCGAATCCATGCTGTGGTGTACTTTTTTTCATTTTCACCCTTTTTCTATGGATCTCCAAAAAGTCAACTTTGACTTTTTCTGAGTCTGGAGGAATTCAAGGGGAGTTTTCAAGGGACTCTACCCGCCTTATGAGGCACTATTTTCGAATACTTTTTTCCATTTTCACCCTTTTTCTATGGATCTCCAAAAAGTGAACTTTTACATTTTCTGAGTCTGGAGGAATTCAAGGGGAGTTTTCAGGGGAGTGCGTTCTCTCTGCCATCTCCTCCCTGTGTGTGCGTTGCTGCATGCATCAGCTGTGTGTGTGTGTAAACTGCCCCTCCCCCTCGCAAGCAGGCGGGGGAGAGAGAGATGTTTCGTCTCGATGTACACATGCTATGACTCCGGGGTTACTTCCATTCGCTTCGTCTTGATCTGTTGATGTTATTTCATGTCTTGTTTGTCCATTGTGACGGTGGGAAAGCCAGGGAAATGTCCCGGAGATATACTGAGAAATCTTTGTTACAGCATTTTCCTGCGATCACAGCTGTTCACAGCTACGAGGCTGGGACCGCTTCAATTCGCTTCGTCTTGATCTGTAGATGTTATTTAATGTCTCATTTGTTCATTTTGATGGAGAAAAAGTTGTACATTTAGTGAATTCAGAGTTTCTAAGATGCACAAGTAGCCATGTTTGAGTACTCAGGTCCAGTGGCTCACTGCGTTAACGCTCGCCCCTGGATGCGGTTGGTCGCGTGTTCGAATCCATGCTGTGGTGTACTTTTTTTCATTTTCACCCTTTTTCTATGGATCTCCAAAAAGTCAACTTTGACTTTTTCTGAGTCTGGAGGAATTCAAGGGGAGTTTTCAAGGGACTCTACCCGCCTTATGAGGCACTATTTTCGAATACTTTTTTCCATTTTCACCCTTTTTCTATGGATCTCCAAAAAGTGAACTTTTACAATTTCTGAGTCTGGAGGAATTCAAGGGGAGTTTTCAGGGGAGTGCATTCTCTCTGCCATCTCCTCCCTGTGTGTGCGTTGCTGCATGCAGCAACTGCGTGTGTGTGTGTAAACTGCCCCTCCCCTTCGCAAGCAGGCGGGGGAGAGAGAGATGTTTCGTCTCGATTTACACATGCTATGACTCCGGGGGTACTTCCATTCGCTTCGTCTTGATCTGTTGATGTTATTTCATGTCTCATTTGTCCATTGTGACGGTGGCAAAGCCAGGGAAATGTCCCGGAGATATACTGAGAAATCTTTGGAACAGCATTTTCCTGCGATCACAGCTGTTCACAGCTACGAGGCTGGGACCGCTTCCATTCGCTTCGTCTTGATCTGTAGATGTTATTTAATGTCTCATTTGTTCATTTTGATGGAGAAAAAGTTGTACATTTAGTAAATTCAGAGTGTCTAAGATGCAAAAGTAGGCATGTTTGAGTACTCAGGTCCAGTGGCTCACTGTGTTAACGCTCGCCCCTGGATGCGGTTGGTCGCGTGTTCGAATCCATGCTGTGGCATTCTTTTTTTCATTTTCACCCTTTTTCTATGGATCTCCAAAAAGTCAACTTTGACTTTTTCTGAGTCTGGAGGAATTCAAGGGGAGTTTTCAAGGGACTCTACCCGCCTTATGAGGCACTATTTTCGAATACTTTTTTCCATTTTCACCCTTTTTCTATGGATCTCCAAAAAGTGAACTTTTACATTTTCTGAGTCTGGAGGAATTCAAGGGGAGTTTTCAGGGGAGTGCATTCTCTCTGCCATCTCCTCCCTGTGTGTGCGTTGCTGCATGCAGCAACTGCGTGTGTGTGTGTAAACTGCCCCTCCCCTTCGCAAGCAGGCGGGGGAGAGAGAGATGTTTCGTCTCGATTTACACATGCTATGACTCCGGGGGTACTTCCATTCGCTTCGTCTTGATCTGTTGATGTTATTTCATGTCTCGTTTGTCCATTGTGACGGTGGGAAAGCCAGGGAAATGTCCCGGAGATATACTGAGAAATCTTTGTAACAGTATTTTCCTGCGATCACAGCTGTTCACAGCTACGAGGCTGGGACCGCTTCCATTCGCTTCGTCTTGATCTGTAGATGTTATTTCATGTCTCATTTGTTCATTTTGATGGAGAAAAAGTTGTACATTTAGTAAATTCAGAGTGTCTAAGATGCAAAAGTAGGCATGTTTGAGTACTCAGGTCCAGTGGCTCACTGTGTTAACGCTCGCCCCTGGATGCGGTTGGTCGCGTGTTCGAATCCATGCTGTGGCATTCTTTTTTTCATTTTCACCCTTTTTCTATGGATCTCCAAAAAGTCAACTTTGACTTTTTCTGAGTCTGGAGGAATTCAAGGGGAGTTTTCAAGGGACTCTACCCGCCTTATGAGGCACTATTTTCGAATACTTTTTTCCATTTTCACCCTTTTTCTATGGATCTCCAAAAAGTGAACTTTTACATTTTCTGAGTCTGGAGGAATTCAAGGGGAGTTTTCAGGGGAGTGCATTCTCTCTGCCATCTCCTCCCTGTGTGTGCGTTGCTGCATGCAGCAACTGCGTGTGTGTGTGTGTAAACTGCCCCTCCCCTTCGCAAGCAGGCGGGGGAGAGAGAGATGTTTCGTCTCGATTTACACATGCTATGACTCCGGGGGTACTTCCATTCGCTTCGTCTTGATCTGTTGATGTTATTTCATGTCTCGTTTGTCCATTGTGACGGTGGGAAAGCCAGGGAAATGTCCCGGAGATATACTGAGAAATCTTTGTAACAGTATTTTCCTGCGATCACAGCTGTTCACAGCTACGAGGCTGGGACCGCTTCCATTCGCTTCGTCTTGATCTGTAGATGTTATTTCATGTCTCATTTGTTCATTTTGATGGAGAAAAAGTTGTACATTTAGTAAATTCAGAGTGTCTAAGATGCAAAAGTAGGCATGTTTGAGTACTCAGGTCCAGTGGCTCACTGTGTTAACGCTCGCCCCTGGATGCGGTTGGTCGCGTGTTCGAATCCATGCTGTGGCATTCTTTTTTTCATTTTCACCCTTTTTCTATGGATCTCCAAAAAGTCAACTTTGACTTTTTCTGAGTCTGGAGGAATTCAAGGGGAGTTTTCAAGGGACTCTACCCGCCTTATGAGGCACTATTTTCGAATACTTTTTTCCATTTTCACCCTTTTTCTATGGATCTCCAAAAAGTGAACTTTTACATTTTCTGAGTCTGGAGGAATTCAAGGGGAGTTTTCAGGGGAGTGCGTTCTCTCTGCCATCTCCTCCCTGTGTGTGCGTTGCTGCATGCATCAGCTGTGTGTGTGTGTAAACTGCCCCTCCCCCTCGCAAGCAGGCGGGGGAGAGAGAGATGTTTCGTCTCGATGTACACATGCTATGACTCCGGGGTTACTTCCATTCGCTTCGTCTTGATCTGTTGATGTTATTTCATGTCTTGTTTGTCCATTGTGACGGTGGGAAAGCCAGGGAAATGTCCCGGAGATATACTGAGAAATCTTTGTTACAGCATTTTCCTGCGATCACAGCTGTTCACAGCTACGAGGCTGGGACCGCTTCAATTCGCTTCGTCTTGATCTGTAGATGTTATTTAATGTCTCATTTGTTCATTTTGATGGAGAAAAAGTTGTACATTTAGTGAATTCAGAGTTTCTAAGATGCACAAGTAGCCATGTTTGAGTACTCAGGTCCAGTGGCTCACTGCGTTAACGCTCGCCCCTGGATGCGGTTGGTCGCGTGTTCGAATCCATGCTGTGGTGTACTTTTTTTCATTTTCACCCTTTTTCTATGGATCTCCAAAAAGTCAACTTTGACTTTTTCTGAGTCTGGAGGAATTCAAGGGGAGTTTTCAAGGGACTCTACCCGCCTTATGAGGCACTATTTTCGAATACTTTTTTCCATTTTCACCCTTTTTCTATGGATCTCCAAAAAGTGAACTTTTACAATTTCTGAGTCTGGAGGAATTCAAGGGGAGTTTTCAGGGGAGTGCATTCTCTCTGCCATCTCCTCCCTGTGTGTGCGTTGCTGCATGCAGCAACTGCGTGTGTGTGTGTAAACTGCCCCTCCCCTTCGCAAGCAGGCGGGGGAGAGAGAGATGTTTCGTCTCGATTTACACATGCTATGACTCCGGGGGTACTTCCATTCGCTTCGTCTTGATCTGTTGATGTTATTTCATGTCTCATTTGTCCATTGTGACGGTGGCAAAGCCAGGGAAATGTCCCGGAGATATACTGAGAAATCTTTGGAACAGCATTTTCCTGCGATCACAGCTGTTCGCAGCTACGAGGCTGGGACCGCTTCCATTCGCTTCGTCTTGATCTGTAGATGTTATTTAATGTCTCATTTGTTCATTTTGATGGAGAAAAAGTTGTACATTTAGTGAATTCAGAGTTTCTAAGATGCACAAGTAGCCATGTTTGAGTACTCAGGTCCAGTGGTTCACTGCGTTAACGCTCGCCCCTGGATGCGGTTGGTCGCGTGTTCGAATCCATGCTGTGGTGTACTTTTTTTCATTTTCACCCTTTTTCTATGGATCTCCAAAAAGTCAACTTTGACTTTTTCTGAGTCTGGAGGAATTCAAGGGGAGTTTTCAAGGGACTCTACCCGCCTTATGAGGCACTATTTTCGAATACTTTTTTCCATTTTCACCCTTTTTCTATGGATCTCCAAAAAGTGAACTTTTACATTTTCTGAGTCTGGAGGAATTCAAGGGGAGTTTTCAGGGGAGTGCGTTCTCTCTGCCATCTCCTCCCTGTGTGTGCGTTGCTGCATGCATCAGCTGTGTGTGTGTGTAAACTGCCCCTCCCCCTCGCAAGCAGGCGGGGGAGAGAGAGATGTTTCGTCTCGATGTACACATGCTATGACTCCGGGGTTACTTCCATTCGCTTCGTCTTGATCTGTTGATGTTATTTCATGTCTTGTTTGTCCATTGTGACGGTGGGAAAGCCAGGGAAATGTCCCGGAGATATACTGAGAAATCTTTGTTACAGCATTTTCCTGCGATCACAGCTGTTCACAGCTACGAGGCTGGGACCGCTTCAATTCGCTTCGTCTTGATCTGTAGATGTTATTTAATGTCTCATTTGTTCATTTTGATGGAGAAAAAGTTGTACATTTAGTGAATTCAGAGTTTCTAAGATGCACAAGTAGCCATGTTTGAGTACTCAGGTCCAGTGGCTCACTGCGTTAACGCTCGCCCCTGGATGCGGTTGGTCGCGTGTTCGAATCCATGCTGTGGTGTACTTTTTTTCATTTTCACCCTTTTTCTATGGATCTCCAAAAAGTCAACTTTGACTTTTTCTGAGTCTGGAGGAATTCAAGGGGAGTTTTCAAGGGACTCTACCCGCCTTATGAGGCACTATTTTCGAATACTTTTTTCCATTTTCACCCTTTTTCTATGGATCTCCAAAAAGTGAACTTTTACAATTTCTGAGTCTGGAGGAATTCAAGGGGAGTTTTCAGGGGAGTGCATTCTCTCTGCCATCTCCTCCCTGTGTGTGCGTTGCTGCATGCAGCAACTGCGTGTGTGTGTGTAAACTGCCCCTCCCCTTCGCAAGCAGGCGGGGGAGAGAGAGATGTTTCGTCTCGATTTACACATGCTATGACTCCGGGGGTACTTCCATTCGCTTCGTCTTGATCTGTTGATGTTATTTCATGTCTCATTTGTCCATTGTGACGGTGGCAAAGCCAGGGAAATGTCCCGGAGATATACTGAGAAATCTTTGGAACAGCATTTTCCTGCGATCACAGCTGTTCACAGCTACGAGGCTGGGACCGCTTCCATTCGCTTCGTCTTGATCTGTAGATGTTATTTAATGTCTCATTTGTTCATTTTGATGGAGAAAAAGTTGTACATTTAGTAAATTCAGAGTGTCTAAGATGCAAAAGTAGGCATGTTTGAGTACTCAGGTCCAGTGGCTCACTGTGTTAACGCTCGCCCCTGGATGCGGTTGGTCGCGTGTTCGAATCCATGCTGTGGCATTCTTTTTTTCATTTTCACCCTTTTTCTATGGATCTCCAAAAAGTCAACTTTGACTTTTTCTGAGTCTGGAGGAATTCAAGGGGAGTTTTCAAGGGACTCTACCCGCCTTATGAGGCACTATTTTCGAATACTTTTTTCCATTTTCACCCTTTTTCTATGGATCTCCAAAAAGTGAACTTTTACATTTTCTGAGTCTGGAGGAATTCAAGGGGAGTTTTCAGGGGAGTGCATTCTCTCTGCCATCTCCTCCCTGTGTGTGCGTTGCTGCATGCAGCAACTGCGTGTGTGTGTGTAAACTGCCCCTCCCCTTCGCAAGCAGGCGGGGGAGAGAGAGATGTTTCGTCTCGATTTACACATGCTATGACTCCGGGGGTACTTCCATTCGCTTCGTCTTGATCTGTTGATGTTATTTCATGTCTCGTTTGTCCATTGTGACGGTGGGAAAGCCAGGGAAATGTCCCGGAGATATACTGAGAAATCTTTGTAACAGTATTTTCCTGCGATCACAGCTGTTCACAGCTACGAGGCTGGGACCGCTTCCATTCGCTTCGTCTTGATCTGTAGATGTTATTTCATGTCTCATTTGTTCATTTTGATGGAGAAAAAGTTGTACATTTAGTAAATTCAGAGTGTCTAAGATGCAAAAGTAGGCATGTTTGAGTACTCAGGTCCAGTGGCTCACTGTGTTAACGCTCGCCCCTGGATGCGGTTGGTCGCGTGTTCGAATCCATGCTGTGGCATTCTTTTTTTCATTTTCACCCTTTTTCTATGGATCTCCAAAAAGTCAACTTTGACTTTTTCTGAGTCTGGAGGAATTCAAGGGGAGTTTTCAAGGGACTCTACCCGCCTTATGAGGCACTATTTTCGAATACTTTTTTCCATTTTCACCCTTTTTCTATGGATCTCCAAAAAGTGAACTTTTACATTTTCTGAGTCTGGAGGAATTCAAGGGGAGTTTTCAGGGGAGTGCATTCTCTCTGCCATCTCCTCCCTGTGTGTGCGTTGCTGCATGCAGCAACTGCGTGTGTGTGTGTAAACTGCCCCTCCCCTTCGCAAGCAGGCGGGGGAGAGAGAGATGTTTCGTCTCGATTTACACATGCTATGACTCCGGGGGTACTTCCATTCGCTTCGTCTTGATCTGTTGATGTTATTTCATGTCTCGTTTGTCCATTGTGACGGTGGGAAAGCCAGGGAAATGTCCCGGAGATATACTGAGAAATCTTTGTAACAGTATTTTCCTGCGATCACAGCTGTTCACAGCTACGAGGCTGGGACCGCTTCCATTCGCTTCGTCTTGATCTGTAGATGTTATTTCATGTCTCATTTGTTCATTTTGATGGAGAAAAAGTTGTACATTTAGTGAATTCAGAGTTTCTAAGATGCAAAAGTAGGCATGTTTGAGTACTCAGGTCCAGTGGCTCACTGCGTTAATGCTCGCCCCTGGATGCGGTTGGTCGCGTGTTCGAATCCATACTGTGGCATACTTTTTTTCATTTTCACCCTTTTTCTATGGATCTCCAAAAAGTGAACTTTTACATTTTCTGAGTCTGGAGGAATTCAAGGGGAGTTTTCAGGGGAGTGCGTTCTCTCTGCCATCTCCTCCCTGTGTGTGCGTTGCTGCATGCAGCAGCTGTGTGTGTGTGTAAACTGCCGCTCCCCCTCGCAAGCAGGCGGGGGAGAGAGAGATGTTTCGTCTCGATTTACACATGCTATGACTCCGGGGGTACTTCCATTCGCTTCGTCTTGATCTGTTGATGTTATTTCATGTCTTGTTTGTCCATTGTGACGGTGGGAAAGCCAAGGAAATGTCCCGGAGATATACTGAGAAATCTTTGTAACAGCATTTTCCTGCGATCACAGCTGTTCGCAGCTACGAGGCTGGGACCGCTTCCATTCGCTTCGTCTTGATCTGTAGATGTTATTTAATGTCTCAGTTGTTCATGTTGATGGAGAAAAAGTTGTACATTTAGTGAATTCAGAGTTTCTAAGATGCAAAAGTAGGCATGTTTGAGTACTCAGGTCCAGTGGCTCACTGCGTTAATGCTCGCCCCTGGATGCGGTTGGTCGCGTGTTCGAATCCATGCTGTGGCATACTTTTTTTCATTTTCACCCTTTTTCTATGGATCTCCAAAAAGTCAACTTTGACTTTTCTTAGTCTGGAGGAATTCAAGGGGAGTTTTCAAGGGACTCTACCCGCCTTATGAGGCACTATTTTCGAATACTTTTTTCCATTTTCACCCTTTTTCTATGGATCTCCAAAAAGTGAACTTTTACATTTTCTGAGTCTGGAGGAATTCAAGGGGAGTTTTCAGGGGAGTGCATTCTCTCTGCCATCTCCTCCCTCTGTGTGCGTTGCTGCATGCAGCAGCTGCGTGTGTGTGTGTAAACTGCCCCTCCCCTTCGCAAGCAGGCGGGGGAGAGAGAGATGTTTCGTCTCGATTTACACATGCTATGACTCCGGGGGTACTTCCATTCGCTTCGTCTTGATCTGTTGATGTTATTTCATGTCTCGTTTGTCCATTGTGACGGTGGCAAAGCCAGGGAAATGTCCCGGAGATATACTGAGAAATCTTTGGAACAGCATTTTCCTGCGATCACAGCTGTTCGCAGCTACGAGGCTGGGACCGCTTCCATTCGCTTCGTCTTGATCTGTAGATGTTATTTCATGTCTCATTTGTTCATTTTGATGGAGAAAAAGTTGTACATTTAGTGAATTCAGAGTTTCTAAGATGCAAAAGTAGGCATGTTTGAGTACTCAGGTCCAGTGGCTCACTGCGTTAATGCTCGCCCCTGGATGTGGTTGGTCGCGTGTTCGAATCCATACTGTGGCATACTTTTTTTCATTTTCACCCTTTTTCTATGGATCTCCAAAAAGTCAACTTTGACTTTTTCTGAGTCTGGAGGAATTCAAGGGGAGTTTTCAAGAGACTCTACCCGCCTTATGAGGCACTATTTTCGAATACTTTTTTCCATTTTCACCCTTTTTCTATGGATCTCCAAAAAGTGAACTTTTACATTTTCTGAGTCTGGAGGAATTCAAGGGGAGTTTTCAGGGGAGTGCATTCTCTCTGCCATCTCCTCCCTCTGTGTGCGTTGCTGCATGCAGCAGCTGCGTGTGTGTGTGTAAACTGCCCCTCCCCTTCGCAAGCAGGCGGGGGAGAGAGAGATGTTTCGTCTCGATTTACACATGCTATGACTCCGGGGGTACTTCCATTCGCTTCGTCTTGATCTGTTGATGTTATTTCATGTCTCATTTGTCCATTGTGACGGTGGCAAAGCCAGGGAAAGGTCCCGGAGATATACTGAGAAATCTTTGGAACAGCATTTTCCTGCGATCACAGCTGTTCGCAGCTACGAGGCTGGGACCGCTTCCATTCGCTTCGTCTTGATCTGTAGATGTTATTTAATGTCTCATTTGTTCATTTTGATGGAGAAAAAGTTGTACATTTAGTGAATTCAGAGTTTCTAAGATGCACAAGTAGGCATGTTTGAGTACTCAGGTCCAGTGGCTAACTACGTTAACGCTCGCCCCTGGATGCGGTTGGTCGCGTGTTCGAATCCATGCTGTAGCATACTTTTTTTCATTTTCACCCTTTTTCTATGGATCTCCAAAAAGTCAACTTTGACTTTTTCTGAGTCTGGAGGAATTCAAGGGGAGTTTTCAAGGGACTCTACACGCCTTATGAGGCACTATTTTCGAATACTTTTTTCCATTTTCACCCTTTTTCTATGGATCTCCAAAAAGTGAACTTTTACATTTTCTGAGTCTGGAGGAATTCAAGGGGAGTTTTCAGGGGAGTGCGTTCTCTCTGCCATCTCCTCCCTGTGTGTGCGTTGCTGCATGCAGCAGCTGCGTGTGTGTGTAAACTGCCCCTCCCCTTCGCAAGCAGGCGGGGGAGAGAGAGATGTTTCGTCTCGATTTACACATGCTATGACTCCGGGGGTACCTCCATTCGCTTCGTCTTGATCTGTTGATGTTATTTCATGTCTCGTTTGTCCATTGTGACGGTGGGAAAGCCAGGGAAATGTCCCGGAGATATACTGAGAAATCTTTGTAACAGCATTTTCCTGCGATCACAGCTGTTCACAGCTACGAGGCTGGGACCGCTTCCATTCGCTTCGTCTTGATCCGTAGATGTTATTTCATGTCTCATTTGTTCATTTTGATGGAGAAAAAGTTGTACATTTAGTGAATTCAGAGTTTCTAAGATGCACAAGTAGGCATGTTTGAGTACTCAGGTCCAGTGGCTCACTGCGTTAACGCTCGCCCCTGGATGCGGTTGGTCGCATGTTCGAGTCCATGCTGTGGCATACTTTTTTTCATTTTCACCCTTTTTCTATGGATCTCCAAAAAGTCAACTTTGACTTTTTCTGAGTCTGGAGGAATTCAAGGGGAGTTTTCAAGGGACTCTACCCGCCTTATGAGGCACTATTTTCGAATACTTTTTTCTGAACTTTTACATTTTCTGAGTCTGGAGGAATTCAAGGGGAGTTTTCAGGGGAGTGCATTCTCTCTGCCATCTCCTCCCTGTGTGTGCGTTGCTGCATGCAGCAGCTGTGTGTGTGTGTGTAAACTGCCGCTCCCCCTCGCAAGCAGGCGGGGGAGAGAGAGATGTTTCGTCTCGATTTACACATGCTATGACTCCGGGGGTACTTCCATTCGCTTCGTCTTGATCTGTTGATGTTATTTCATGTCTTGTTTGTCCATTGTGACGGTGGGAAAGCCAAGGAAATGTCCCGGAGATATACTGATAAATCTTTGTAACAGCATTTTCCTGCGATCACAGCTGTTCGCAGCTACGAGGCTGGGACCGCTTCCATTCGCTTCGTCTTGATCTGTAGATGTTATTTAATGTCTCAGTTGTTCATGTTGATGGAGAAAAAGTTGTACATTTAGTGAATTCAGAGTTTCTAAGATGCAAAAGTAGGCATGTTTGAGTACTCAGGTCCAGTGGCTCACTGCGTTAATGCTCGCCCCTGGATGCGGTTGGTCGCGTGTTCGAATCCATGCTGTGGCATACTTTTTTTCATTTTCACCCTTTTCTATGGATCTCCAAAAAGTCAACTTTGACTTTTCTTAGTCTGGAGGAATTCAAGGGGAGTTTTCAAGGGACTCTACCCGCCTTATGAGGCACTATTTTCGAATACTTTTTTCCATTTTCACCCTTTTTCTATGGATCTCCAAAAAGTGATCTTTTACATTTTCTGAGTCTGGAGGAATTCAAGGGGAGTTTTCAGGGGAGTGCGTTCTCTCTGCCATCTCCTCCCTCTGTGTGCGTTGCTGCATGCAGCAGCTGCGTGTGTGTGTGTAAACTGCCCCTCCCCTTCGCAAGCAGGCGAGGGAGAGAGAGATGTTTCGTCTCGATTTACACATGCTATGACTCCGGGGGTACTTCCATTCGCTTCGTCTTGATCTGTTGATGTTATTTCATGTCTCGTTTGTCCATTGTGACGGTGGCAAAGCCAGGGAAATGTCCCGGAGATATACTGAGAAATCTTTGTAACAGTATTTTCCTGCGATCACAGCTGTTCACAGCTACGAGGCTGGGACCGCTTCCATTCGCTTCGTCTTGATCTGTAGATGTTATTTAATGTCTCATTTGTTCATTTTGATGGAGAAAAAGTTGTACATTTAGTGAATTCAGAGTTTCTAAGATGCAAAAGTAGGCATGTTTGAGTACTCAGGTCCAGTGGCTCACTGCGTTAATGCTCGCCCCTGGATGCGGTTGGTCGCGTGTTCGAATCCATACTGTGGCATACTTTTTTTCATTTTCACCCTTTTTCTATGGATCTCCAAAAAGTCAACTTTGACTTTTTCTGAGTCTGGAGGAATTCAAGGGGAGTTTTCAGGGGAGTGCGTTCTCTCTGCCATCTCCTCCCTGTGTGTGTGTTGCTGCATGCAGCAGCTGCGTGTGTGTGTAAACTGCCCCTCCCCCTCGCAAGCAGGCGGGGGAGAGAGAGATGTTTCGTCTCGATTTACACATGCTATGACTCCGGGGGTACCTCCATTCGCTTCGTCTTGATCTGTTGATGTTATTTCATGTCTCGTTTGTCCATTGTGACGGTGGGAAAGCCAGGGAAATGTCCCGGAGATATACTGAGAAATCTTTGTAACAGCATTTTCCTGCGATCACAGCTGTTCGCAGCTACGAGGCTGGGACCGCTTCCATTCGCTTCGTCTTGATCTGTAGATGTTATTTAATGTCTCATTTGTTCATTTTGATGGAGAAAAAGTTGTACATTTAGTAAATTCAGAGTGTCTAAGATGCACAAGTAGGCATGTTTGAGTACTCAGGTCCAGTGGCTCACTGTGTTAACGCTCGCCCCTGGATGCGGTTGGTCGCGTGTTCGAATCCATGCTGTGGCATTCTTTTTTTCATTTTCACCCTTTTTCTATGGATCTCCAAAAAGTCAACTTTGACTTTTTCTGAGTCTGGAGGAATTCAAGGGGAGTTTTCAAGGGACTCTACCCGCCTTATGAGGCACTATTTTCGAATACTTTTTTCCATTTTCACCCTTTTTCTATGGATCTCCAAAAAGTGAACTTTTACATTTTCTGAGTCTGGAGGAATTCAAGGGGAGTTTTCAGGGGAGTGCATTCTCTCTGCCATCTCCTCCCTGTGTGTGCGTTGCTGCATGCAGCAACTGCGTGTGTGTGTGTAAACTGCCCCTCCCCTTCGCAAGCAGGCGGGGGAGAGAGAGATGTTTCGTCTCGATTTACACATGCTATGACTCCGGGGGTACTTCCATTCGCTTCGTCTTGATCTGTTGATGTTATTTCATGTCTCGTTTGTCCATTGTGATGGTGGGAAAGCCAGGGAAATGTCCCGGAGATATACTGAGAAATCTTTGTAACAGCATTTTCCTGCGACCACAGCTGTTCACAGCTACGAGTCTGGGACCGCTTCCATTCGCTTCGTCTTGATCTGTAGATGTTATTTCATGTCTCATTTGTTCATTTTGATGGAGAAAAAGTTGTACATTTAGTGAATTCAGAGTTTCTAAGATGCAAAAGTAGGCATGTTTGAGTACTCAGGTCCAGTGGCTCACTGCGTTAACGCTCGCCCCTGGATGCGGTTGGTCGCGTGTTCAAATCCATGCTGTGGTGTACTTTTTTTCATTTTCACCCTTTTTCTATGGATCTCCAAAAAGTCAACTTTGACTTTTTCTGAGTCTGGAGGAATTCAAGGGGAGTTTTCAAGGGACTCTACCCGCCTTATGAGGCACTATTTTCGAATACTTTTTTCCATTTTCACCCTTTTTCTATGGATCTCCAAAAAGTGAACTTTTACATTTTCTGAGTCTGGAGGAATTCAAGGGGAGTTTTCAGGGGAGTGCGTTCTCTCTGCCATCTCCTCCCTGTGTGTGCGTTGCTGCATGCATCAGCTGTGTGTGTGTGTAAACTGCCCCTCCCCCTCGCAAGCAGGCGGGGGAGAGAGAGATGTTTCGTCTCGATTTACACATGCTATGACTCCGGGGGTACTTCCATTCGCTTCGTCTTGATCTGTTGATGTTATTTCATGTCTTGTTTGTCCATTGTGACGGTGGGAAAGCCAAGGAAATGTCCCGGAGATATACTGAGAAATCTTTGTAACAGCATTTTCCTGCGATCACAGCTGTTCGCAGCTACGAGGCTGGGACCGCTTCCATTCGCTTCGTCTTGATCTGTAGATGTTATTTAATGTCTCAGTTGTTCATGTTGATGGAGAAAAAGTTGTACATTTAGTGAATTCAGAGTTTCTAAGATGCAAAAGTAGGCATGTTTGAGTACTCAGGTCCAGTGGCTCACTGCGTTAATGCTCGCCCCTGGATGCGGTTGGTCGCGTGTTCGAATCCATGCTGTGGCATACTTTTTTTCATTTTCACCCTTTTTCTATGGATCTCCAAAAAGTCAACTTTGACTTTTCTTAGTCTGGAGGAATTCAAGGGGAGTTTTCAAGGGACTCTACCCGCCTTATGAGGCACTATTTTCGAATACTTTTTTCCATTTTCACCCTTTTTCTATGGATCTCCAAAAAGTGATCTTTTACATTTTCTGAGTCTGGAGGAATTCAAGGGGAGTTTTCAGGGGAGTGCGTTCTCTCTGCCATCTCCTCCCTCTGTGTGCGTTGCTGCATGCAGCAGCTGTGTGTGTGTGTGTAAACTGCCGCTCCCCCTCGCAAGCAGGCGGGGGAGAGAGAGATGTTTCGTCTCGATTTACACATGCTATGACTCCGGGGGTACTTCCATTCGCTTCGTCTTGATCTGTTGATGTTATTTCATGTCTTGTTTGTCCATTGTGACGGTGGGAAAGCCAAGGAAATGTCCCGGAGATATACTGAGAAATCTTTGTAACAGCATTTTCCTGCGATCACAGCTGTTCGCAGCTACGAGGCTGGGACCGCTTCCATTCGCTTCGTCTTGATCTGTAGATGTTATTTAATGTCTCAGTTGTTCATGTTGATGGAGAAAAAGTTGTACATTTAGTGAATTCAGAGTTTCTAAGATGCAAAAGTAGGCATGTTTGAGTACTCAGGTCCAGTGGCTCACTGCGTTAATGCTCGCCCCTGGATGTGGTTGGTCGCGTGTTCGAATCCATGCTGTGGCATACTTTTTTTCATTTTCACCCTTTTTCTATGGATCTCCAAAAAGTCAACTTTGACTTTTCTTAGTCTGGAGGAATTCAAGGGGAGTTTTCAAGGGACTCTACCCGCCTTATGAGGCACTATTTTCGAATACTTTTTTCCATTTTCACCCTTTTTCTATGGATCTCCAAAAAGTGATCTTTTACATTTTCTGAGTCTGGAGGAATTCAAGGGGAGTTTTCAGGGGAGTGCGTTCTCTCTGCCATCTCCTCCCTCTGTGTGCGTTGCTGCATGCAGCAGCTGCGTGTGTGTGTGTAAACTGCCCCTCCCCTTCGCAAGCAGGCGGGGGAGAGAGAGATGTTTCGTCTCGATTTCCACATGCTATGACTCCGGGGGTACTTCCATTCGCTTCGTCTTGATCTGTTGATGTTATTTCATGTCTCGTTTGTCCATTGTGACGGTGGCAAAGCCAGGGAAATGTCCCGGAGATAAACTGAGAAATCTTTGTAACAGTATTTTCCTGCGATCACAGCTGTTCACAGCTACGAGGCTGGGACCGCTTCCATTCGCTTCGTCTTGATCTGTAGATGTTATTTAATGTCTCATTTGTTCATTTTGATGGAGAAAAAGTTGTACATTTAGTGAATTCAGAGTTTCTAAGATGCAAAAGTAGGCATGTTTGAGTACTCAGGTCCAGTGGCTCACTGCGTTAATGCTCGCCCCTGGATGCGGTTGGTCGCGTGTTCGAATCCATACTGTGGCATACTTTTTTTCATTTTCACCCTTTTTCTATGGATCTCCAAAAAGTCAACTTTGACTTTTTCTGAGTCTGGAGGAATTCAAGGGGAGTTTTCAAGAGACTCTACCCGCCTTATGAGGCACTATTTTCGAATACTTTTTTCCATTTTCACCCTTTTTCTATGGATCTCCAAAAAGTGAACTTTTACATTTTCTGAGTCTGGAGGAATTCAAGGGGAGTTTTCAGGGGAGTGCATTCTCTCTGCCATCTCCTCCCTCTGTGTGCGTTGCTGCATGCAGCAGCTGCGTGTGTGTGTGTAAACTGCCCCTCCCCTTCGCAAGCAGGCGGGGGAGAGAGAGATGTTTCGTCTCGATTTACACATGCTATGACTCCGGGGGTACTTCCATTCGCTTCGTCTTGATCTGTTGATGTTATTTCATGTCTCATTTGTCCATTGTGACGGTGGCAAAGCCAGGGAAATGTCCCGGAGATATACTGAGAAATCTTTGGAACAGCATTTTCCTGCGATCACAGCTGTTCGCAGCTACGAGGCTGGGACCGCTTCCATTCGCTTCGTCTTGATCTGTAGATGTTATTTAATGTCTCATTTGTTCATTTTGATGGAGAAAAAGTTGTACATTTAGTGAATTCAGAGTTTCTAAGATGCACAAGTAGGCATGTTTGAGTACTCAGGTCCAGTGGCTCACTGCGTTAACGCTCGCCCCTGGATGCGGTTGGTCGCGTGTTCGAATCCATCCTGTAGCATACTTTTTTTCATTTTCACCCTTTTTCTATGGATCTCCAAAAAGTCAACTTTGACTTTTTCTGAGTCTGGAGGAATTCAAGGGGAGTTTTCAAGGGACTCTACCCGCCTTATGAGGCACTATTTTCTAATACTTTTTTCCATTTTCACCCTTTTTCTATGGATCTCCAAAAAGTGAACTTTTACATTTTCTGAGTCTGGAGGAATTCAAGGGGAGTTTTCAGGGGAGTGTGTTCTCTCTGCCATCTCCTCCCTGTGTGTGCGTTGCTGCATGCAGCAGCTGCGTGTGTGTGTAAACTGCCCCTCCCCTTCGCAAGCAGGCGGGGGAGAGAGAGATGTTTCGTCTCGATTTACACATGCTATGACTCCGGGGGTACCTCCATTCGCTTTGTCTTGATCTGTTGATGTTATTTCATGTCTCGTTTGTCCATTGTGACGGTGGGAAAGCCAGGGAAATGTCCCGGAGATATACTGAGAAATCTTTGTAACAGCATTTTCCTGCGATCACAGCTGTTCACAGCTACGAGGCTGGGACCGCTTCAATTCGCTTCGTCTTGATCTGTAGATGTTATTTAATGTCTCATTTGTTCATTTTGATGGAGAAAAAGTTGTACATTTAGTGAATTCAGAGTTTCTAAGATGCACAAGTAGCCATGTTTGAGTACTCAGGTCCAGTGGCTCACTGCGTTAACGCTCGCCCCTGGATGTGGTTGGTCGCGTGTTCGAATCCATGCTGTGGTGTACTTTTTTTCATTTTCACCCTTTTTCTATGGATCTCCAAAAAGTCAACTTTGACTTTTTCTGAGTCTGGAGGAATTCAAGGGGAGTTTTCAAGGGACTCTACCCGCCTTATGAGGCACTATTTTCGAATACTTTTTTCCATTTTCACCCTTTTTCTATGGATCTCCAAAAAGTGAACTTTTACATTTTCTGAGTCTGGAGGAATTCAAGGGGAGTTTTCAGGGGAGTGCGTTCTCTCTGCCATCTCCTCCCTGTGTGTGCGTTGCTGCATGCAGCAGCTGTGTGTGTGTGTAAACTGCCGCTCCCCCTCGCAAGCAGGCGGGGGAGAGAGAGATGTTTCGTCTCGATTTACACATGCTATGACTCCGGGGGTACTTCCATTCGCTTCGTCTTGATCTGTTGATGTTATTTCATGTCTTGTTTGTCCATTGTGACGGTGGGAAAGCCAAGGAAATGTCCCGGAGATATACTGAGAAATCTTTGTAACAGCATTTTCCTGCGATCACAGCTGTTCGCAGCTACGAGGCTGGGACCGCTTCCATTCGCTTCGTCTTGATCTGTAGATGTTATTTAATGTCTCAGTTGTTCATGTTGATGGAGAAAAAGTTGTACATTTAGTGAATTCAGAGTTTCTAAGATGCAAAAGTAGGCATGTTTGAGTACTCAGGTCCAGTGGCTCACTGCGTTAATGTTCGCCCCTGGATGCGGTTGGTCGCGTGTTCGAATCCATGCTGTGGCATACTTTTTTTCATTTTCACCCTTTTTCTATGGATCTCCAAAAAGTCAACTTTGACTTTTCTTAGTCTGGAGGAATTCAAGGGGAGTTTTCAAGGGACTCTACCCGCCTTATGAGGCACTATTTTCGAATACTTTTTTCCATTTTCACCCTTTTTCTATGGATCTCCAAAAAGTGATCTTTTACATTTTCTGAGTCTGGAGGAATTCAAGGGGAGTTTTCAGGGGAGTGCGTTCTCTCTGCCATCTCCTCCCTCTGTGTGCGTTGCTGCATGCAGCAGCTGTGTGTGTGTGTAAACTGCCGCTCCCCCTCGCAAGCAGGCGGGGGAGAGAGAGATGTTTCGTCTCGATTTACACATGCTATGACTCCGGGGGTACTTCCATTCGCTTCGTCTTGATCTGTTGATGTTATTTCATGTCTTGTTTGTCCATTGTGACGGTGGGAAAGCCAAGGAAATGTCCCGGAGATATACTGAGAAATCTTTGTAACAGCATTTTCCTGCGATCACAGCTGTTCGCAGCTACGAGGCTGGGACCGCTTCCATTCGCTTCGTCTTGATCTGTAGATGTTATTTAATGTCTCAGTTGTTCATGTTGATGGAGAAAAAGTTGTACATTTAGTGAATTCAGAGTTTCTAAGATGCAAAAGTAGGCATGTTTGAGTACTCAGGTCCAGTGGCTCACTGCGTTAATGCTCGCCCCTAGATGCGGTTGTTCGCGTGTTCGAATCCATGCTGTGGCATACTTTTTTTCATTTTCACCCTTTTTCTATGGATCTCCAAAAAGTCAACTTTGACTTTTCTTAGTCTGGAGGAATTCAAGGGGAGTTTTCAAGGGACTCTACCCGCCTTATGAGGCACTATTTTCGAATACTTTTTTCCATTTTCACCCTTTTTCTATGGATCTCCAAAAAGTGATCTTTTACATTTTCTGAGTCTGGAGGAATTCAAGGGGAGTTTTCAGGGGAGTGCGTTCTCTCTGCCATCTCCTCCCTGTGTGTGCGTTGCTGCATGCAGCAACTGCGTGTGTGTGTGTGTAAACTGCCCCTCCCCTTCGCAAGCAGGCGGGGGAGAGAGAGATGTTTCGTCTCGATTTACACATGCTATGACTCCGGGGGTACTTCCATTCGCTTCGTCTTGATCTGTTGATGTTATTTCATGTCTCGTTTGTCCATTGTGACGGTGGGAAAGCCAGGGAAATGTCCCGGAGATATACTGAGAAATCTTTGTAACAGCATTTTCCTGCGATCACAGCTGTTCACAGCTACGAGGCTGGGACCGCTTCCATTCGCTTCGTCTTGATCTGTAGATGTTATTTCATGTCTCATTTGTTCATTTTGATGGAGAAAAAGTTGTACATTTAGTGAATTCAGAGTTTCTAAGATGCAAAAGTAGGCATGTTTGAGTACTCAGGTCCAGTGGCTCACTGCGTTAATGCTCGCCCCTGGATGCGGTTGGTCGCGTGTTCGAATCCATACTGTGGCATACTTTTTTTCATTTTCACCCTTTTTCTATGGATCTCCAAAAAGTCAACTTTGACTTTTTCTGAGTCTGGAGGAATTCAAGGGGAGTTTTCAAGAGACTCTACCCGCCTTATGAGGCACTATTTTCGAATACTTTTTTCCATTTTCACCCTTTTTCTATGGATCTCCAAAAAGTGAACTTTTACATTTTCTGAGTCTGGAGGAATTCAAGGGGAGTTTTCAGGGGAGTGCATTCTCTCTGCCATCTCCTCCCTCTGTGTGCGTTGCTGCATGCAGCAGCTGCGTGTGTGTGTGTAAACTGCCCCTCCCCTTCGCAAGCAGGCGGGGGAGAGAGAGATGTTTCGTCTCGATTTACACATGCTATGACTCCGAGGGTACTTCCATTCGCTTCGTCTTGATCTGTTGATGTTATTTCATGTCTCATTTGTCCATTGTGACGGTGGCAAAGCCAGGGAAAGGTCCCGGAGATATACTGAGAAATCTTTGGAACAGCATTTTCCTGCGATCACAGCTGTTCGCAGCTACGAGGCTGGGACCGCTTCCATTCGCTTCGTCTTGATCTGTAGATGTTATTTAATGTCTCATTTGTTCATTTTGATGGAGAAAAAGTTGTACATTTAGTGAATTCAGAGTTTCTAAGATGCACAAGTAGGCATGTTTGAGTACTCAGGTCCAGTGGCTAACTACGTTAACGCTCGCCCCTGGATGCGGTTGGTCGCGTGTTCGAATCCATGCTGTAGCATACTTTTTTTCATTTTCACCCTTTTTCTATGGATCTCCAAAAAGTCAACTTTGACTTTTTCTGAGTCTGGAGGAATTCAAGGGGAGTTTTCAGGGGAGTGCGTTCTCTCTGCCATCTCCTCCCTGTGTGTGTGTTGCTGCATGCAGCAGCTGCGTGTGTGTGTAAACTGCCCCTCCCCCTCGCAAGCAGGCGGGGGAGAGAGAGATGTTTCGTCTCGATTTACACATGCTATGACTCCGGGGGTACCTCCATTCGCTTCGTCTTGATCTGTTGATGTTATTTCATGTCTCGTTTGTCCATTGTGACGGTGGGAAAGCCAGGGAAATGTCCCGGAGATATACTGAGAAATCTTTGTAACAGCATTTTCCTGCGATCACAGCTGTTCGCAGCTACGAGGCTGGGACCGCTTCCATTCGCTTCGTCTTGATCTGTAGATGTTATTTAATGTCTCATTTGTTCATTTTGATGGAGAAACAGTTGTACATTTAGTAAATTCAGAGTGTCTAAGATGCACAAGTAGGCATGTTTGAGTACTCAGGTCCAGTGGCTCACTGTGTTAACGCTCGCCCCTGGATGCGGTTGGTCGCGTGTTCGAATCCATGCTGTGGCATTCTTTTTTTCATTTTCACCCTTTTTCTATGGATCTCCAAAAAGTCAACTTTGACTTTTTCTGAGTCTGGAGGAATTCAAGGGGAGTTTTCAAGAGACTCTACCCGCCTTATGAGGCACTATTTTCGAATACTTTTTTCCATTTTCACCCTTTTTCTATGGATCTCCAAAAAGTGAACTTTTACATTTTCTGAGTCTGGAGGAATTCAAGGGGAGTTTTCAGGGGAGTGCGTTCTCTCTGCCATCTCCTCCCTGTGTGTGCGTTGCTGCATGCATCAGCTGTGTGTGTGTGTAAACTGCCCCTCCCCCTCGCAAGCAGGCGGGGGAGAGAGAGATGTTTCGTCTCGATTTACACATGCTATGACTCCGGGGGTACTTCCATTCGCTTCGTCTTGATCTGTTGATGTTATTTCATGTCTTGTTTGTCCATTGTGACGGTGGGAAAGCCAAGGAAATGTCCCGGAGATATACTGAGAAATCTTTGTAACAGCATTTTCCTGCGATCACAGCTGTTCGCAGCTACGAGGCTGGGACCGCTTCCATTCGCTTCGTCTTGATCTGTAGATGTTATTTAATGTCTCAGTTGTTCATGTTGATGGAGAAAAAGTTGTACATTTAGTGAATTCAGAGTTTCTAAGATGCAAAAGTAGGCATGTTTGAGTACTCAGGTCCAGTGGCTCACTGCGTTAATGCTCGCCCCTGGATGCGGTTGGTCGCGTGTTCGAATCCATGCTGTGGCATACTTTTTTTCATTTTCACCCTTTTTCTATGGATCTCCAAAAAGTCAACTTTGACTTTTCTTAGTCTGGAGGAATTCAAGGGGAGTTTTCAAGGGACTCTACCCGCCTTATGAGGCACTATTTTCGAATACTTTTTTCCATTTTCACCCTTTTTCTATGGATCTCCAAAAAGTGATCTTTTACATTTTCTGAGTCTGGAGGAATTCAAGGGGAGTTTTCAGGGGAGTGCGTTCTCTCTGCCATCTCCTCCCTCTGTGTGCGTTGCTGCATGCAGCAGCTGTGTGTGTGTGTAAACTGCCGCTCCCCCTCGCAAGCAGGCGGGGGAGAGAGAGATGTTTCGTCTCGATTTACACATGCTATGACTCCGGGGGTACTTCCATTCGCTTCGTCTTGATCTGTTGATGTTATTTCATGTCTTGTTTGTCCATTGTGACGGTGGGAAAGCCAAGGAAATGTCCCGGAGATATACTGAGAAATCTTTGTAACAGCATTTTCCTGCGATCACAGCTGTTCGCAGCTACGAGGCTGGGACCGCTTCCATTCGCTTCGTCTTGATCTGTAGATGTTATTTAATGTCTCAGTTGTTCATGTTGATGGAGAAAAAGTTGTACATTTAGTGAATTCAGAGTTTCTAAGATGCAAAAGTAGGCATGTTTGAGTACTCAGGTCCAGTGGCTCACTGCGTTAATGCTCGCCCCTGGATGCGGTTGGTCGCGTGTTCGAATCCATGCTGTGGCATACTTTTTTTCATTTTCACCCTTTTTCTATGGATCTCCAAAAAGTCAACTTTGACTTTTCTTAGTCTGGAGGAATTCAAGGGGAGTTTTCAAGGGACTCTACCCGCCTTATGAGGCACTATTTTCGAATACTTTTTTCCATTTTCACCCTTTTTTCTATGGATCTCCAAAAAGTGAACTTTTACATTTTCTGAGTCTGGAGGAATTCAAGGGGAGTTTTCAGGGGAGTGCATTCTCTCTGCCATCTCCTCCCTCTGTGTGCGTTGCTGCATGCAGCAGCTGCGTGTGTGTGTGTAAACTGCCCCTCCCCTTCGCAAGCAGGCGGGGGAGAGAGAGATGTTTCGTCTCGATTTACACATGCTATGACTCCGGGGGTACTTCCATTCGCTTCGTCTTGATCTGTTGATGTTATTTCATGTCTCATTTGTCCATTGTGACGGTGGCAAAGCCAGGGAAATGTCCCGGAGATATACTGAGAAATCTTTGTAACAGCATTTTCCTGCGATCACAGCTGTTCACAGCTACGAGGCTGGGACCGCTTCCATTCGCTTCGTCTTGATCTGTAGATGTTATTTCATGTCTCATTTGTTCATTTTGATGGAGAAAAAGTTGTACATTTAGTGAATTCAGAGTTTCTAAGATGCAAAAGTAGGCATGTTTGAGTACTCAGGTCCAGTGGCTCACTGCGTTAATGCTCGCCCCTGGATGCGGTTGGTCGCGTGTTCGAATCCATACTGTGGCATACTTTTTTTCATTTTCACCCTTTTTCTATGGATCTCCAAAAAGTCAACTTTGACTTTTTCTGAGTCTGGAGGAATTCAAGGGGAGTTTTCAAGAGACTCTACCCGCCTTATGAGGCACTATTTTCGAATACTTTTTTCCATTTTCACCCTTTTTCTATGGATCTCCAAAAAGTGAACTTTTACATTTTCTGAGTCTGGAGGAATTCAAGGGGAGTTTTCAGGGGAGTGCATTCTCTCTGCCATCTCCTCCCTCTGTGTGCGTTGCTGCATGCAGCAGCTGCGTGTGTGTGTGTAAACTGCCCCTCCCCTTCGCAAGCAGGCGGGGGAGAGAGAGATGTTTCGTCTCGATTTACACATGCTATGACTCCGGGGGTACTTCCATTCGCTTCGTCTTGATCTGTTGATGTTATTTCATGTCTCATTTGTCCATTGTGACGGTGGCAAAGCCAGGGAAAGGTCCCGGAGATATACTGAGAAATCTTTGGAACAGCATTTTCCTGCGATCACAGCTGTTCGCAGCTACGAGGCTGGGACCACTTCCATTCGCTTCGTCTTGATCTGTAGATGTTATTTAATGTCTCATTTGTTCATTTTGATGGAGAAAAAGTTGTACATTTAGTGAATTCAGAGTTTCTAAGATGCACAAGTAGGCATGTTTGAGTACTCAGGTCCAGTGGCTAACTACGTTAACGCTCGCCCCTGGATGCGGTTGGTCGCGTGTTCGAATCCATGCTGTAGCATACTTTTTTTCATTTTCACCCTTTTTCTATGGATCTCCAAAAAGTCAACTTTGACTTTTTCTGAGTCTGGAGGAATTCAAGGGGAGTTTTCAGGGGAGTGCGTTCTCTCTGCCATCTCCTCCCTGTGTGTGTGTTGCTGCATGCAGCAGCTGCGTGTGTGTGTAAACTGCCCCTCCCCCTCGCAAGCAGGCGGGGGAGAGAGAGATGTTTCGTCTCGATTTACACATGCTATGACTCCGGGGGTACCTCCATTCGCTTCGTCTTGATCTGTTGATGTTATTTCATGTCTCGTTTGTCCATTGTGACGGTGGGAAAGCCAGGGAAATGTCCCGGAGATATACTGAGAAATCTTTGTAACAGCATTTTCCTGCGATCACAGCTGTTCGCAGCTACGAGGCTGGGACCGCTTCCATTCGATTCGTCTTGATCTGTAGATGTTATTTAATGTCTCATTTGTTCATTTTGATGGAGAAACAGTTGTACATTTAGTAAATTCAGAGTGTCTAAGATGCACAAGTAGGCATGTTTGAGTACTCAGGTCCAGTGGCTCACTGTGTTAACGCTCGCCCCTGGATGCGGTTGGTCGCGTGTTCGAATCCATGCTGTGGCATTCTTTTTTTCATTTTCACCCTTTTTCTATGGATCTCCAAAAAGTCAACTTTGACTTTTTCTGAGTCTGGAGGAATTCAAGGGGAGTTTTCAAGAGACTCTACCCGCCTTATGAGGCACTATTTTCGAATACTTTTTTCCATTTTCACCCTTTTTCTATGGATCTCCAAAAAGTGAACTTTTACATTTTCTGAGTCTGGAGGAATTCAAGGGGAGTTTTCAGGGGAGTGCGTTCTCTCTGCCATCTCCTCCCTGTGTGTGCGTTGCTGCATGCAGCAGCTGCGTGTGTGTGTAAACTGCCCCTCCCCTTCGCAAGCAGGCGGGGGAGAGAGAGATGTTTCGTCTCGATGTACACATGCTATGACTCCGGGGGTACCTCCATTCGCTTCGTCTTGATCTGTTGATGTTATTTCATGTCTCGTTTGTCCATTGTGACAGTGGGAAAGCCAGGGAAATGTCCCGGAGATATACTGAGAAATCTTTGTAACAGCATTTTCCTGCGATCACAGCTGTTCACAGCTACGAGGCTGGGACCGCTTCAATTCGCTTCGTCTTGATCTGTAGATGTTATTTAATGTCTCATTTGTTCATTTTGATGGAGAAAAAGTTGTACATTTAGTGAATTCAGAGTTTCTAAGATGCACAAGTAGCCATGTTTGAGTACTCAGGTCCAGTGGCTCACTGCGTTAACGCTCGCCCCTGGATGCGGTTGGTCGCGTGTTCAAATCCATGCTGTGGTGTACTTTTTTTCATTTTCACCCTTTTTCTATGGATCTCCAAAAAGTCAACTTTGACTTTTTCTGAGTCTGGAGGAATTCAAGGGGAGTTTTCAAGGGACTCTACCCGCCTTATGAGGCACTATTTTCGAATACTTTTTTCCATTTTCACCCTTTTTCTATGGATCTCCAAAAAGTGAACTTTTACATTTTCTGAGTCTGGAGGAATTCAAGGGGAGTTTTCAGGGGAGTGCGTTCTCTCTGCCATCTCCTCCCTGTGTGTGCGTTGCTGCATGCAGCAGCTGTGTGTGTGTGTAAACTGCCGCTCCCCCTCGCAAGCAGGCGGGGGAGAGAGAGATGTTTCGTCTCGATTTACACATGCTATGACTCCGGGGGTACTTCCATTCGCTTCGTCTTGATCTGTTGATGTTATTTCATGTCTTGTTTGTCCATTGTGACGGTGGGAAAGCCAAGGAAATGTCCCGGAGATATACTGAGAAATCTTTGTAACAGCATTTTCCTGCGATCACAGCTGTTCACAGCTACGAGGCTGGGACCGCTTCCATTCGCTTCGTCTTGATCCGTAGATGTTATTTCATGTCTCATTTGTTCATTTTGATGGAGAAAAAGTTGTACATTTAGTGAATTCAGAGTTTCTAAGATGCACAAGTAGGCATGTTTGAGTACTCAGGTCCAGTGGCTCACTGCGTTAACGCTCGCCCCTGGATGCGGTTGGTCGCATGTTCGAGTCCATGCTGTGGCATACTTTTTTTCATTTTCACACTTTTTTCTATGGATCTCCAAAAAGTCAACTTTGACTTTTTCTGAGTCTGGAGGAATTCAAGGGGAGTTTTCAAGGGACTCTACCCGCCTTATGAGGCACTATTTTCGAATACTTTTTTCTGAACTTTTACATTTTCTGAGTCTGGAGGAATTCAAGGGGAGTTTTCAGGGAGTGCATTCTCTCTGCCATCTCCTCCCTGTGTGTGCGTTGCTGCATGCAGCAGCTGTGTGTGTGTGTGTAAACTGCCGCTCCCCCTCGCAAGCAGGCGGGGGAGAGAGAGATGTTTCGTCTCGATTTACACATGCTATGACTCCGGGGGTACTTCCATTCGCTTCGTCTTGATCTGTTGATGTTATTTCATGTCTTGTTTGTCCATTGTGACGGTGGGAAAGCCAAGGAAATGTCCCGGAGATATACTGAGAAATCTTTGTAACAGCATTTTCCTGCGATCACAGCTGTTCGCAGCTACGAGGCTGGGACCGCTTCCATTCGCTTTGTCTTGATCTGTAGATGTTATTTAATGTCTCAGTTGTTCATGTTGATGGAGAAAAAGTTGTACATTTAGTGAATTCAGAGTTTCTAAGATGCAAAAGTAGGCATGTTTGAGTACTCAGGTCCAGTGGCTCACTGCGTTAATGCTCGCCCCTGGATGCGGTTGGTCGCGTGTTCGAATCCATGCTGTGGCATACTTTTTTTCATTTTCACCCTTTTCTATGGATCTCCAAAAAGTCAACTTTGACTTTTCTTAGTCTGGAGGAATTCAAGGGGAGTTTTCAAGGGACTCTACCCGCCTTATGAGGCACTATTTTCGAATACTTTTTTCCATTTTCACCCTTTTTCTATGGATCTCCAAAAAGTGATCTTTTACATTTTCTGAGTCTGGAGGAATTCAAGGGGAGTTTTCAGGGGAGTGCGTTCTCTCTGCCATCTCCTCCCTCTGTGTGCGTTGCTGCATGCAGCAGCTGCGTGTGTGTGTGTAAACTGCCCCTCCCCTTCGCAAGCAGGCGGGGGAGAGAGAGATGTTTCGTCTCGATTTACACATGCTATGACTCCGGGGGTACTTCCATTCGCTTCGTCTTGATCTGTTGATGTTATTTCATGTCTCGTTTGTCCATTGTGACGGTGGCAAAGCCAGGGAAATGTCCCGGAGATATACTGAGAAATCTTTGTAACAGTATTTTCCTGCGATCACAGCTGTTCACAGCTACGAGGCTGGGACCGCTTCCATTCGCTTCGTCTTGATCTGTAGATGTTATTTAATGTCTCATTTGTTCATTTTGATGGAGAAAAAGTTGTACATTTAGTGAATTCAGAGTTTCTAAGATGCAAAAGTAGGCATGTTTGAGTACTCAGGTCCAGTGGCTCACTGCGTTAATGCTCGCCCCTGGATGCGGTTGGTCGCGTGTTCGAATCCATACTGTGGCATACTTTTTTTCATTTTCACCCTTTTTCTATGGATCTCCAAAAAGTCAACTTTGACTTTTTCTGAGTCTGGAGGAATTCAAGGGGAGTTTTCAAGGGACTCTACCCGCCTTATGAGGCACTATTTTCGAATACTTTTTTCTGAACTTTTACATTTTCTGAGTCTGGAGGAATTCAAGGGGAGTTTTCAGGGGAGTGCATTCTCTCTGCCATCTCCTCCCTCTGTGTGCGTTGCTGCATGCAGCAGCTGCGTGTGTGTGTGTAAACTGCCCCTCCCCTTCGCAAGCAGGCGGGGGAGAGAGAGATGTTTCGTCTCGATTTACACATGCTATGACTCCGGGGGTACTTCCATTCGCTTCGTCTTGATCTGTTGATGTTATTTCATGTCTCATTTGTCCATTGTGACGGTGGCAAAGCCAGGGAAATGTCCCGGAGATATACTGAGAAATCTTTGTAACAGCATTTTCCTGCGATCACAGCTGTTCACAGCTACGAGGCTGGGACCGCTTCCATTCGCTTCGTCTTGATCTGTAGATGTTATTTCATGTCTCATTTGTTCATTTTGATGGAGAAAAAGTTGTACATTTAGTGAATTCAGAGTGTCTAAGATGCAAAAGTAGGCATGTTTGAGTACTCATGTCCAGTGGCTCACTGCGTTAACGCTCGCCCCTGGATGCGGTTGGTCGCGTGTTCGAATCCATACTGTGGCATACTTTTTTTCATTTTCACCCTTTTTCTATGGATCTCCAAAAAGTCAACTTTGACTTTTTCTGAGTCTGGAGGAATTCAAGGGGAGTTTTCAAGGGACTCTACCCGCCTTATGAGGCACTTTTTTCGAATACTTTTTTCTGAACTTTTACATTTTCTGAGTCTGGAGGAATTCAAGGGGAGTTTTCAGGGGAGTGGATTCTCTCTGCCATCTCCTCCCTGTGTGTGCGTTGCTGCATGCAGCAGCTGTGTGTGTGTGTGTAAACTGCCGCTCCCCCTCGCAAGCAGGCGGGGGAGAGAGAGATGTTTCGTCTCGATTTACACATGCTATGACTCCGGGGGTACCTCCATTCGCTTCGTCTTGATCTGTTGATGTTATTTCATGTCTCGTTTGTCCATTGTGACGGTGGGAAAGCCAGGGAAATGTCCCGGAGATATACTGAGAAATCTTTGTAACAGCATTTTCCTGCGATCACAGCTGTTCGCAGCTACGAGGCTGGGACTGCTTCCATTCGCTTCGTCTTGATCTGTAGATGTTATTTAATGTCTCATTTGTTCATTTTGATGGAGAAAAAGTTGTACATTTAGTAAATTCAGAGTGTCTAAGATGCACAAGTAGGCATGTTTGAGTACTCAGGTCCAGTGGCTCACTGTGTTAACGCTCGCCCCTGGATGCGGTTGGTCGCGTGTTCGAATCCATGCTGTGGCATTCTTTTTTTCATTTTCACCCTTTTTCTATGGATCTCCAAAAAGTCAACTTTGACTTTTTCTGAGTCTGGAGGAATTCAAGGGGAGTTTTCAAGGGACTCTACCCGCCTTATGAGGCACTATTTTCGAATACTTTTTTCCATTTTCACCCTTTTTCTATGGATCTCCAAAAAGTGAACTTTTACATTTTCTGAGTCTGGAGGAATTCAAGGGGAGTTTTCAGGGGAGTGCATTCTCTCTGCCATCTCCTCCCTGTGTGTGCGTTGCTGCATGCAGCAACTGCGTGTGTGTGTGTGTGTAAACTGCCCCTCCCCTTCGCAAGCAGGCGGGGGAGAGAGAGATGTTTCGTCTCGATTTACACATGCTATGACTCCGGGGGTACTTCCATTCGCTTCGTCTTGATCTGTTGATGTTATTTCATGTCTCGTTTGTCCATTGTGATGGTGGGAAAGCCAGGGAAATGTCCCGGAGATATACTGAGAAATCTTTGTAACAGCATTTTCCTGCGACCACAGCTGTTCACAGCTACGAGTCTGGGACCGCTTCCATTCGCTTCGTCTTGATCTGTAGATGTTATTTCATGTCTCATTTGTTCATTTTGATGGAGAAAAAGTTGTACATTTAGTGAATTCAGAGTTTCTAAGATGCACAAGTAGGCATGTTTGAGTACTCAGGTCCAGTGGCTCACTGCGTTAACGCTCGCCCCTGGATGCGGTTGGTCGCATGTTCGAGTCCATGCTGTGGCATACTTTTTTTCATTTTCACCCTTTTTCTATGGATCTCCAAAAAGTCAACTTTGACTTTTTCTGAGTCTGGAGGAATTCAAGGGGAGTTTTCAAGGGACTCTACCCGCCTTATGAGGCACTATTTTCGAATACTTTTTTCTGAACTTTTACATTTTCTGAGTCTGGAGGAATTCAAGGGGAGTTTTCAGGGGAGTGCATTCTCTCTGCCATCTCCTCCCTGTGTGTGCGTTGCTGCATGCAGCAGCTGTGTGTGTGTGTGTAAACTGCCGCTCCCCCTCGCAAGCAGGCGGGGGAGAGAGAGATGTTTCGTCTCGATTTACACATGCTATGACTCCGGGGGTACTTCCATTCGCTTCGTCTTGATCTGTTGATGTTATTTCATGTCTTGTTTGTCCATTGTGACGGTGGGAAAGCCAAGGAAATGTCCCGGAGATATACTGAGAAATCTTTGTAACAGCATTTTCCTGCGATCACAGCTGTTCGCAGCTACGAGGCTGGGACCGCTTCCATTCGCTTCGTCTTGATCTGTAGATGTTATTTAATGTCTCAGTTGTTCATGTTGATGGAGAAAAAGTTGTACATTTAGTGAATTCAGAGTTTCTAAGATGCAAAAGTAGGCATGTTTGAGTACTCAGGTCCAGTGGCTCACTGCGTTAATGCTCGCCCCTGGATGCGGTTGGTCGCGTGTTCAAATCCATGCTGTGGCATACTTTTTTTCATTTTCACCCTTTTCTATGGATCTCCAAAAAGTCAACTTTGACTTTTCTTAGTCTGGAGGAATTCAAGGGGAGTTTTCAAGGGACTCTACCCGCCTTATGAGGCACTATTTTCGAATACTTTTTTCCATTTTCACCCTTTTTCTATGGATCTCCAAAAAGTGATCTTTTACATTTTCTGAGTCTGGAGGAATTCAAGGGGAGTTTTCAGGGGAGTGCGTTCTCTCTGCCATCTCCTCCCTCTGTGTGCGTTGCTGCATGCAGCAGCTGCGTGTGTGTGTGTAAACTGCCCCTCCCCTTCGCAAGCAGGCGAGGGAGAGAGAGATGTTTCGTCTCGATTTACACATGCTATGACTCCGGGGGTACTTCCATTCGCTTCGTCTTGATCTGTTGATGTTATTTCATGTCTCGTTTGTCCATTGTGACGGTGGCAAAGCCAGGGAAATGTCCCGGAGATATACTGAGAAATCTTTGTAACAGTATTTTCCTGCGATCACAGCTGTTCACAGCTACGAGGCTGGGGCCGCTTCCATTCGCTTCGTCTTGATCTGTAGATGTTATTTAATGTCTCATTTGTTCATTTTGATGGAGAAAAAGTTGTACATTTAGTGAATTCAGAGTTTCTAAGATGCAAAAGTAGGCATGTTTGAGTACTCAGGTCCAGTGGCTCACTGCGTTAATGCTCGCCCCTGGATGCGGTTGGTCGCGTGTTCGAATCCATACTGTGGCATACTTTTTTTCATTTTCACCCTTTTTCTATGGATCTCCAAAAAGTCAACTTTGACTTTTTCTGAGTCTGGAGGAATTCAAGGGGAGTTTTCAGGGGAGTGCGTTCTCTCTGCCATCTCCTCCCTGTGTGTGTGTTGCTGCATGCAGCAGCTGCGTGTGTGTGTAAACTGCCCCTCCCCCTCGCAAGCAGGCGGGGGAGAGAGAGATGTTTCGTCTCGATTTACACATGCTATGACTCCGGGGGTACCTCCATTCGCTTCGTCTTGATCTGTTGATGTTATTTCATGTCTCGTTTGTCCATTGTGACGGTGGGAAAGCCAGGGAAATGTCCCGGAGATATACTGAGAAATCTTTGTAACAGCATTTTCCTGCGATCACAGCTGTTCGCAGCTACGAGGCTGGGACCGCTTCCATTCGCTTCGTCTTGATCTGTAGATGTTATTTAATGTCTCATTTGTTCATTTTGATGGAGAAAAAGTTGTACATTTAGTAAATTCAGAGTGTCTAAGATGCACAAGTAGGCATGTTTGAGTACTCAGGTCCAGTGGCTCACTGTGTTAACGCTCGCCCCTGGATGCGGTTGGTCGCGTGTTCGAATCCATGCTGTGGCATTCTTTTTTTCATTTTCACCCTTTTTCTATGGATCTCCAAAAAGTCAACTTTGACTTTTTCTGAGTCTGGAGGAATTCAAGGGGAGTTTTCAAGGGACTCTACCCGCCTTATGAGGCACTATTTTCGAATACTTTTTTCCATTTTCACCCTTTTTCTATGGATCTCCAAAAAGTGAACTTTTACATTTTCTGAGTCTGGAGGAATTCAAGGGGAGTTTTCAGGGGAGTGCATTCTCTCTGCCATCTCCTCCCTGTGTGTGCGTTGCTGCATGCAGCAACTGCGTGTGTGTGTGTAAACTGCCCCTCCCCTTCGCAAGCAGGCGGGGGAGAGAGAGATGTTTCGTCTCGATTTACACATGCTATGACTCCGGGGGTACTTCCATTCGCTTCGTCTTGATCTGTTGATGTTATTTCATGTCTTGTTTGTCCATTGTGATGGTGGGAAAGCCAGGGAAATGTCCCGGAGATATACTGATAAATCTTTGTAACAGCATTTTCCTGCGACCACAGCTGTTCACAGCTACGAGTCTGGGACCGCTTCCATTCGCTTCGTCTTGATCTGTAGATGTTATTTCATGTCTCATTTGTTCATTTTGATGGAGAAAAAGTTGTACATTTAGTGAATTCAGAGTTTCTAAGATGCAAAAGTAGGCATGTTTGAGTACTCAGGTCCAGTGGCTCACTGCGTTAACGCTCGCCCCTGGATGCGGTTGGTCGCGTGTTCAAATCCATGCTGTGGTGTACTTTTTTTCATTTTCACCCTTTTTCTATGGATCTCCAAAAAGTCAACTTTGACTTTTTCTGAGTCTGGAGGAATTCAAGGGGAGTTTTCAAGGGACTCTACCCGCCTTATGAGGCACTATTTTCGAATACTTTTTTCTGAACTTTTACATTTTCTGAGTCTGGAGGAATTCAAGGGGAGTTTTCAGGGGAGTGCATTCTCTCTGCCATCTCCTCCCTCTGTGTGCGTTGCTGCATGCAGCAGCTGCGTGTGTGTGTGTAAACTGCCCCTCCCCTTCGCAAGCAGGCGAGGGAGAGAGAGATGTTTCGTCTCGATTTACACATGCTATGACTCCGGGGGTACTTCCATTCGCTTCGTCTTGATCTGTTGATGTTATTTCATGTCTCATTTGTCCATTGTGACGGTGGCAAAGCCAGGGAAATGTCCCGGAGATATAGTGAGAAATCTTTGTAACAGCATTTTCCTGCGATCACAGCTGTTCACAGCTACGAGGCTGGGACCGCTTCCATTCGCTTCGTCTTGATCTGTAGATGTTATTTCATGTCTCATTTGTTCATTTTGATGGAGAAAAAGTTGTACATTTAGTGAATTCAGAGTGTCTAAGATGCAAAAGTAGGCATGTTTGAGTACTCATGTCCAGTGGCTCACTGCGTTAACGCTCGCCCCTGGATGCGGTTGGTCGCGTGATCGAATCCATGCTGTGGCATACTTTTTTTCATTTTCACCCTTTTTCTATGGATCTCCAAAAAGTCAACTTTGACTTTTTCTGAGTCTGGAGGAATTCAAGGGGAGTTTTCAAGGGACTCTACCCGCCTTATGAGGCACTATTTTCGAATACTTTTTTCCATTTTCACCCTTTTTCTATGGATCTCCAAAAAGTGAACTTTTACATTTTCTGAGTCTGGAGGAATTCAAGGGGAGTTTTCAGGGGAGTGCGTTCTCTCTGCCATCTCCTCCCTGTGTGTGCGTTGCTGCATGCAGCAGCTGTGTGTGTGTGTAAACTGCCCCTCCCCCTCTCAAGCAGGCGGGGGAGAGAGAGATGTTTCGTCTCGATTTACACATGCTGTGACTCCGGGGGTACTTCCATTCGCTTCGTCTTGATCTGTTGATGTTATTTCATGTCTTGTTTGTCCATTGTGACGGTGGGAAAGCCAGGGAAATGTCCCGGAGATATACTGAGAAATCTTTGTAACAGCATTTTCCTGCGATCACAGCTGTTCGCAGCTACGAGGCTTGGACCGCTTCCATTCGCTTCGTCTTGATCTGTAGATTTTATTTAATGTCTCAGTTGTTCATTTTGATGGAGAAAAAGTTGTACATTTAGTGAATTCAGAGTTTCTAAGATGCAAAAGTAGGCATGTTTGAGTACTCAGGTCCAGTGGCTCACTGCGTTAATGCTCGCCCCTGGATGCGGTTGGTCGCGTGTTCGAATCCATGCTGTGGCATACTTTTTTTCATTTTCACCCTTTTTCTATGGATCTCCAAAAAGTGATCTTTTACATTTTCTGAGTCTGGAGGAATTCAAGGGGAGTTTTCAGGGGAGTGCGTTCTCTCTGCCATCTCCTCCCTGTGTGTGTGTTGCTGCATGCAGCAGCTGCGTGTGTGTGTAAACTGCCCCTCCCCCTCGCAAGCAGGCGGGGGAGAGAGAGATGTTTCGTCTCGATTTACACATGCTATGACTCCGGGGGTACCTCCATTCGCTTCGTCTTGATCTGTTGATGTTATTTCATGTCTCGTTTGTCCATTGTGATGGTGGGAAAGCCAGGGAAATGTCCCGGAGATATACTGAGAAATCTTTGTAACAGCATTTTCCTGCGATCACAGCTGTTCGCAGCTACGAGGCTGGGACCGCTTCCATTCGCTTCGTCTTGATCTGTAGATGTTATTTAATGTCTCAGTTGTTCATTTTGATGGAGAAAAAGTTGTACATTTAGTGAATTCAGAGTTTCTAAGATGCACAAGTAGGAATGTTTGAGTACTCAGGTCCAGTGGCTCACTGCGTTAACGCTCGCCCCTGGATGCGGTTGGTCGCGTGTTCGAATCCATGCTGTGGTGTACTTTTTTTCATTTTCACCCTTTTTCTATGGATCTCCAAAAAGTCAACTTTGACTTTTTCTGAGTCTGGAGGAATTCAAGGGGAGTTTTCAAGGGACTCTACCCGCCTTATGAGGCACTATTTTCGAATACTTTTTTCCATTTTCACCCTTTTTCTATGGATCTCCAAAAAGTGAACTTTTACATTTTCTGAGTCTGGAGGAATTCAAGGGGAGTTTTCAGGGGAGTGCGTTCTCTCTGCCATCTCCTCCCTGTGTGTGCGTTGCTGCATGCAGCAGCTGCGTGTGTGTGTAAACTGCCCCTCCCCTTCGCAAGCAGGCGGGGGAGAGAGAGATGTTTCGTCTCGATTTACACATGCTATGACTCCGGGGGTACCTCCATTCGCTTCGTCTTGATCTGTTGATGTTATTTCATGTCTCGTTTGTCCATTGTGACGGTGGGAAAGCCAGGGAAATGTCCCGGAGATATACTGAGAAATCTTTGTAACAGTATTTTCCTGCGATCACAGCTGTTCACAGCTACGAGGCTGGGACCGCTTCCATTCGCTTCGTCTTGATCTGTAGATGTTATTTAATGTCTCATTTGTTCATTTTGATGGAGAAAAAGTTGTACATTTAGTGAATTCAGAGTTTCTAAGATGCACAAGTAGGCATGTTTGAGTACTCAGGTCCAGTGGCTCACTGCGTTAACGCTCGTCCCTGGATGCGGTTGGTCGCGTGTTCGAATCCATGCTGTGGTGTACTTTTTTTCATTTTCACCCTTTTTCTATGGATCTCCAAAAAGTCAACTTTGACTTTTTCTGAGTCTGGAGGAATTCAAGGGGAGTTTTCAAGGGACTCTACCCGCCTTATGAGGCACTATTTTCGAATACTTTTTTCCATTTTCACCCTTTTTCTATGGATCTCCAAAAAGTGAACTTTTACATTTTCTGAGTCTGGAGGAATTCAAGGGGAGTTTTCAGGGGAGTGCGTTCTCTCTGCCATCTCCTCCCTGTGTGTGCGTTGCTGCATGCAGCAGCTGTGTGTGTGTGTAAACTGCCGCTCCCCCTCGCAAGCAGGCGGGGGAGAGAGAGATGTTTCGTCTCGATTTACACATGCTATGACTCCGGGGGTACTTCCATTCGCTTCGTCTTGATCTGTTGATGTTATTTCATGTCTTGTTTGTCCATTGTGACGGTGGGAAAGCCAAGGAAATGTCCCGGAGATATACTGAGAAATCTTTGTAACAGCATTTTCCTGCGATCACAGCTGTTCACAGCTACGAGGCTGGGACCGCTTCCATTCGCTTCGTCTTGATCCGTAGATGTTATTTCATGTCTCATTTGTTCATTTTGATGGAGAAAAAGTTGTACATTTAGTGAATTCAGAGTTTCTAAGATGCACAAGTAGGCATGTTTGAGTACTCAGGTCCAGTGGCTCACTGCGTTAACGCTCGCCCCTGGATGCGGTTGGTCGCATGTTCGAGTCCATGCTGTGGCATACTTTTTTTCATTTTCACCCTTTTTCTATGGATCTCCAAAAAGTCAACTTTGACTTTTTCTGAGTCTGGAGGAATTCAAGGGGAGTTTTCAAGGGACTCTACCCGCCTTATGAGGCACTATTTTCGAATACTTTTTTCTGAACTTTTACATTTTCTGAGTCTGGAGGAATTCAAGGGGAGTTTTCAGGGGAGTGCATTCTCTCTGCCATCTCCTCCCTGTGTGTGCGTTGCTGCATGCAGCAGCTGTGTGTGTGTGTGTAAACTGCCGCTCCCCCTCGCAAGCAGGCGGGGGAGAGAGAGATGTTTCGTCTCGATTTACACATGCTATGACTCCGGGGGTACTTCCATTCGCTTCGTCTTGATCTGTTGATGTTATTTCATGTCTTGTTTGTCCATTGTGACGGTGGGAAAGCCAAGGAAATGTCCCGGAGATATACTGAGAAATCTTTGTAACAGCATTTTCCTGCGATCACAGCTGTTCGCAGCTACGAGGCTGGGACCGCTTCCATTCGCTTCGTCTTGATCTGTAGATGTTATTTAATGTCTCAGTTGTTCATGTTGATGGAGAAAAAGTTGTACATTTAGTGAATTCAGAGTTTCTAAGATGCAAAAGTAGGCATGTTTGAGTACTCATGTCCAGTGGCTCACTGCGTTAATGCTCGCCCCTGGATGCGGTTGGTCGCGTGTTCGAATCCATGCTGTGGCATACTTTTTTTCATTTTCACCCTTTTCTATGGATCTCCAAAAAGTCAACTTTGACTTTTCTTAGTCTGGAGGAATTCAAGGGGAGTTTTCAAGGGACTCTACCCGCCTTATGAGGCACTATTTTCGAATACTTTTTTCCATTTTCACCCTTTTTCTATGGATCTCCAAAAAGTGATCTTTTACATTTTCTGAGTCTGGAGGAATTCAAGGGGAGTTTTCAGGGGAGTGCGTTCTCTCTGCCATCTCCTCCCTCTGTGTGCGTTGCTGCATGCAGCAGCTGCGTGTGTGTGTGTAAACTGCCCCTCCCCTTCGCAAGCAGGCGAGGGAGAGAGAGATGTTTCGTCTCGATTTACACATGCTATGACTCCGGGGGTACTTCTATTCGCTTCGTCTTGATCTGTTGATGTTATTTCATGTCTCGTTTGTCCATTGTGACGGTGGCAAAGCCAGGGAAATGTCCCGGAGATATACTGAGAAATCTTTGTAACAGTATTTTCCTGCGATCACAGCTGTTCACAGCTACGAGGCTGGGACCGCTTCCATTCGCTTCGTCTTGATCTGTAGATGTTATTTCATGTCTCATTTGTTCATTTTGATGGAGAAAAAGTTGTACATTTAGTAAATTCAGAGTGTCTAAGATGCACAAGTAGGCATGTTTGAGTACTCAGGTCCAGTGGCTCACTGTGTTAACGCTCGCCCCTGGATGCGGTTGGTCGCGTGTTCGAATCCATGCTGTGGCATTCTTTTTTTCATTTTCACCCTTTTTTCTATGGATCTCCAAAAAGTCAACTTTGACTTTTTCTGAGTCTGGAGGAATTCAAGGGGAGTTTTCAAGGGACTCTACCCGCCTTATGAGGCACTATTTTCGAATACTTTTTTCCATTTTCACCCTTTTTCTATGGATCTCCAAAAAGTGAACTTTTACATTTTCTGAGTCTGGAGGAATTCAAGGGGAGTTTTCAGGGGAGTGCATTCTCTCTGCCATCTCCTCCCTGTGTGTGCGTTGCTGCATGCAGCAACTGCGTGTGTGTGTGTAAACTGCCCCTCCCCTTCGCAAGCAGGCGGGGGAGAGAGAGATGTTTCGTCTCGATTTACACATGCTATGACTCCGGGGGTACTTCCATTCGCTTCGTCTTAATCTGTTGATGTTATTTCATGTCTCGTTTGTCCATTGTGATGGTGGGAAAGCCAGGAAAATGTCCCGGAGATATACTGAGAAATCTTTGTAACAGCATTTTCCTGCGACCACAGCTGTTCACAGCTACGAGTCTGGGACCGCTTCCATTCGCTTCGTCTTGATCTGTAGATGTTATTTCATGTCTCATTTGTTCATTTTGATGGAGAAAAAGTTGTACATTTAGTGAATTCAGAGTTTCTAAGATGCAAAAGTAGGCATGTTTGAGTACTCAGGTCCAGTGGCTCACTGCGTTAACGCTCGCCCCTGGATGCGGTTTGTTTGCGTGTTCAAATCCATGCTGTGGTGTACTTTTTTTCATTTTCACCCTTTTTCTATGGATCTCCAAAAAGTCAACTTTGACTTTTTCTGAGTCTGGAGGAATTCAAGGGGAGTTTTCAAGGGACTCTACCCGCCTTATGAGGCACTATTTTCGAATACTTTTTTCTGAACTTTTACATTTTCTGAGTCTGGAGGAATTCAAGGGGAGTTTTCAGGGGAGTGCATTCTCTCTGCCATCTCCTCCCTCTGTGTGCGTTGCTGCATGCAGCAGCTGCGTGTGTGTGTGTAAACTGCCCCTCCCCTTCGCAAGCAGGCGGGGGAGAGAGAGATGTTTCGTCTCGATTTACACATGCTATGACTCCGGGGGTACTTCCATTCGCTTCGTCTTGATCTGTTGATGTTATTTCATGTCTCATTTGTCCATTGTGACGGTGGCAAAGCCAGGGAAATGTCCCGGAGATATACTGAGAAATCTTTGTAACAGCATTTTCCTGCGATCACAGCTGTTCACAGCTACGAGGCTGGGACCGCTTCCATTCGCTTCGTCTTGATCTGTAGATGTTATTTCATGTCTCATTTGTTCATTTTGATGGAGAAAAAGTTGTACATTTAGTGAATTCAGAGTGTCTAAGATGCAAAAGTAGGCATGTTTGAGTACTCATGTCCAGTGGCTCACTGCGTTAACGCTCGCCCCTGGATGCGGTTGGTCGCGTGTTCGAATCCATACTGTGGCATACTTTTTTTCATTTTCACCCTTTTTCTATGGATCTCCAAAAAGTCAACTTTGACTTTTTCTGAGTCTGGAGGAATTCAAGGGGAGTTTTCAAGGGACTCTACCCGCCTTATGAGGCACTATTTTCGAATACTTTTTTCCATTTTCACCCTTTTTCTATGGATCTCCAAAAAGTGAACTTTTACATTTTCTGAGTCTGGAGGAATTCAAGGGGAGTTTTCAGGGGAGTGCGTTCTCTCTGCCATCTCCTCCCTGTGTGTGCGTTGCTGCATGCAGCAGCTGCGTGTGTGTGTAAACTGCCCCTCCCCTTCGCAAGCAGGCGGGGGAGAGAGAGATGTTTCGTCTCGATGTACACATGCTATGACTCCGGGGGTACATCCATTCGCTTCGTCTTGATCTGTTGATGTTATTTCATGTCTCGTTTGTCCATTGTGACAGTGGGAAAGCCAGGGAAATGTCCCGGAGATATACTGAGAAATCTTTGTAACAGCATTTTCCTGCGATCACAGCTGTTCACAGCTACGAGGCTGGGACCGCTTCAATTCGCTTCGTCTTGATCTGTAGATGTTATTTAATGTCTCATTTGTTCATTTTGATGGAGAAAAAGTTGTACATTTAGTGAATTCAGAGTTTCTAAGATGCACAAGTAGCCATGTTTGAGTACTCAGGTCCAGTGGCTCACTGCGTTAACGCTCGCCCCTGGATGCGGTTGGTCGCGTGTTCAAATCCATGCTGTGGTGTACTTTTTTTCATTTTCACCCTTTTTCTATGGATCTCCAAAAAGTCAACTTTGACTTTTTCTGAGTCTGGAGGAATTCAAGGGGAGTTTTCAAGGGACTCTACCCGCCTTATGAGGCACTATTTTCGAATACTTTTTTCTGAACTTTTACATTTTCTGAGTCTGGAGGAATTCAAGGGGAGTTTTCAGGGGAGTGCATTCTCTCTGCCATCTCCTCCCTCTGTGTGCGTTGCTGCATGCAGCAGCTGCGTGTGTGTGTGTAAACTGCCCCTCCCCTTCGCAAGCAGGCGGGGGAGAGAGAGATGTTTCGTCTCGATTTACACATGCTATGACTCCGGGGGTACTTCCATTCGCTTCGTCTTGATCTGTTGATGTTATTTCATGTCTCGTTTGTCCATTGTGACGGTGGCAAAGCCAGGGAAATGTCCCGGAGATATACTGAGAAATCTTTGTAACAGTATTTTCCTGCGATCACAGCTGTTCACAGCTACGAGGCTGGGACCGCTTCCATTCGCTTCGTCTTGATCTGTAGATTTTATTTAATGTCTCAGTTGTTCATTTTGATGGAGAAAAAGTTGTACATTTAGTGAATTCAGAGTTTCTAAGATGCAAAAGTAGGCATGTTTGAGTACTCAGGTCCAGTGGCTCACTGCGTTAATGCTCGCCCCTGGATGCGGTTGGTCGCGTGTTCGAATCCATGCTGTGGCATACTTTTTTTCATTTTCACCCTTTTTCTATGGATCTCCAAAAAGTGATCTTTTACATTTTCTGAGTCTGGAGGAATTCAAGGGGAGTTTTCAGGGGAGTGCGTTCTCTCTGCCATCTCCTCCCTGTGTGTGTGTTGCTGCATGCAGCAGCTGCGTGTGTGTGTAAACTGCCCCTCCCCCTCGCAAGCAGGCGGGGGAGAGAGAGATGTTTCGTCTCGATTTACACATGCTATGACTCCGGGGGTACCTCCATTCGCTTCGTCTTGATCTGTTGATGTTATTTCATGTCTCGTTTGTCCATTGTGATGGTGGGAAAGCCAGGGAAATGTCCCGGAGATATACTGAGAAATCTTTGTAACAGCATTTTCCTGCGATCACAGCTGTTCGCAGCTACGAGGCTGGGACCGCTTCCATTCGCTTCGTCTTGATCTGTAGATGTTATTTAATGTCTCAGTTGTTCATTTTGATGGAGAAAAAGTTGTACATTTAGTGAATTCAGAGTTTCTAAGATGCACAAGTAGGAATGTTTGAGTACTCAGGTCCAGTGGCTCACTGCGTTAACGCTCGCCCCTGGATGCGGTTGGTCGCGTGTTCGAATCCATGCTGTGGTGTACTTTTTTTCATTTTCACCCTTTTTCTATGGATCTCCAAAAAGTCAACTTTGACTTTTTCTGAGTCTGGAGGAATTCAAGGGGAGTTTTCAAGGGACTCTACCCGCCTTATGAGGCACTATTTTCGAATACTTTTTTCTGAACTTTTACATTTTCTGAGTCTGGAGGAATTCAAGGGGAGTTTTCAGGGGAGTGCATTCTCTCTGCCATCTCCTCCCTCTGTGTGCGTTGCTGCATGCAGCAGCTGCGTGTGTGTGTGTAAACTGCCCCTCCCCTTCGCAAGCAGGCGGGGGAGAGAGAGATGTTTCGTCTCGATTTACACATGCTATGACTCCGGGGGTACTTCCATTCGCTTCGTCTTGATCTGTTGATGTTATTTCATGTCTCATTTGTCCATTGTGACGGTGGCAAAGCCAGGGAAATGTCCCGGAGATATACTGAGAAATCTTTGTAACAGCATTTTCCTGCGATCACAGCTGTTCACAGCTACGAGGCTGGGACCGCTTCCATTCGCTTCGTCTTGATCTGTAGATGTTATTTCATGTCTCATTTGTTCATTTTGATGGAGAAAAAGTTGTACATTTAGTGAATTCAGAGTGTCTAAGATGCAAAAGTAGGCATGTTTGAGTACTCATGTCCAGTGGCTCACTGCGTTAACGCTCGCCCCTGGATGCGGTTGGTCGCGTGTTCGAATCCATACTGTGGCATACTTTTTTCATTTTCACCCTTTTTCTATGGATCTCCAAAAAGTCAACTTTGACTTTTTCTGAGTCTGGAGGAATTCAAGGGGAGTTTTCAAGGGACTCTACCCGCCTTATGAGGCACTATTTTCGAATACTTTTTTCCATTTTCACCCTTTTTCTATGGATCTCCAAAAAGTGAACTTTTACATTTTCTGAGTCTGGAGGAATTCAAGGGGAGTTTTCAGGGGAGTGCATTCTCTCTGCCATCTCCTCCCTCTGTGTGCGTTGCTGCATGCAGCAGCTGCGTGTGTGTGTGTAAACTGCCCCTCCCCTTCGCAAGCAGGCGGGGGAGAGAGAGATGTTTCGTCTCGATTTACACATGCTATGACTCCGGGGGTACTTCCATTCGCTTCGTCTTGATCTGTTGATGTTATTTCATGTCTCATTTGTCCATTGTGACGGTGGCAAAGCCAGGGAAAGGTCCCGGAGATATACTGAGAAATCTTTGGAACAGCATTTTCCTGCGATCACAGCTGTTCGCAGCTACGAGGCTGGGACCGCTTCCATTCGCTTCGTCTTGATCTGTAGATGTTATTTAATGTCTCATTTGTTCATTTTGATGGAGAAAAAGTTGTACATTTAGTGAATTCAGAGTTTCTAAGATGCACAAGTAGGCATGTTTGAGTACTCAGGTCCAGTGGCTAACTACGTTAACGCTCGCCCCTGGATGCGGTTGGTCGCGTGTTCGAATCCATGCTGTAGCATACTTTTTTTCATTTTCACCCTTTTTCTATGGATCTCCAAAAAGTCAACTTTGACTTTTTCTGAGTCTGGAGGAATTCAAGGGGAGTTTTCAAGGGACTCTACACGCCTTATGAGGCACTATTTTCGAATACTTTTTTCCATTTTCACCCTTTTTCTATGGATCTCCAAAAAGTGAACTTTTACATTTTCTGAGTCTGGAGGAATTCAAGGGGAGTTTTCAGGGGAGTGCGTTCTCTCTGCCATCTCCTCCCTGTGTGTGCGTTGCTGCATGCAGCAGCTGCGTGTGTGTGTAAACTGCCCCTCCCCTTCGCAAGCAGGCGGGGGAGAGAGAGATGTTTCGTCTCGATTTACACATGCTATGACTCCGGGGGTACCTCCATTCGCTTCGTCTTGATCTGTTGATGTTATTTCATGTCTCGTTTGTCCATTGTGACGGTGGGAAAGCCAGGGAAATGTCCCGGAGATATACTGAGAAATCTTTGTAACAGCATTTTCCTGCGATCACAGCTGTTCACAGCTACGAGGCTGGGACCGCTTCCATTCGCTTCGTCTTGATCCGTAGATGTTATTTCATGTCTCATTTGTTCATTTTGATGGAGAAAAAGTTGTACATTTAGTGAATTCAGAGTTTCTAAGATGCACAAGTAGGCATGTTTGAGTACTCAGGTCCAGTGGCTCACTGCGTTAACGCTCGCCCCTGGATGCGGTTGGTCGCATGTTCGAGTCCATGCTGTGGCATACTTTTTTTCATTTTCACCCTTTTTCTATGGATCTCCAAAAAGTCAACTTTGACTTTTTCTGAGTCTGGAGGAATTCAAGGGGAGTTTTCAAGGGACTCTACCCGCCTTATGAGGCACTATTTTCGAATACTTTTTTCCATTTTCACCCTTTTTCTATGGATCTCCAAAAAGTGAACTTTTACATTTTCTGAGTCTGGAGGAATTCAAGGGGAGTTTTCAGGGGAGTGCATTCTCTCTGCCATCTCCTCCCTGTGTGTGCGTTGCTGCATGCAGCAACTGCGTGTGTGTGTGTAAACTGCCCCTCCCCTTCGCAAGCAGGCGGGGGAGAGAGAGATGTTTCGTCTCGATTTACACATGCTATGACTCCGGGGGTACTTCCATTCGCTTCGTCTTGATCTGTTGATGTTATTTCATGTCTCGTTTGTCCATTGTGATGGTGGGAAAGCCAGGGAAATGTCCCGGAGATATACTGAGAAATCTTTGTAACAGCATTTTCCTGCGACCACAGCTGTTCACAGCTACGAGTCTGGGACCGCTTCCATTCGCTTCGTCTTGATCTGTAGATGTTATTTCATGTCTCATTTGTTCATTTTGATGGAGAAAAAGTTGTACATTTAGTGAATTCAGAGTTTCTAAGATGCAAAAGTAGGCATGTTTGAGTACTCAGGTCCAGTGGCTCACTGCGTTAACGCTCGCCCCTGGATGCGGTTGGTCGCGTGTTCAAATCCATGCTGTGGTGTACTTTTTTTCATTTTCACCCTTTTTCTATGGATCTCCAAAAAGTCAACTTTGACTTTTTCTGAGTCTGGAGGAATTCAAGGGGAGTTTTCAAGGGACTCTACCCGCCTTATGAGGCACTATTTTCGAATACTTTTTTCCATTTTCACCCTTTTTCTATGGATCTCCAAAAAGTGAACTTTTACATTTTCTGAGTCTGGAGGAATTCAAGGGGAGTTTTCAGGGGAGTGCGTTCTCTCTGCCATCTCCTCCCTGTGTGTGCGTTGCTGCATGCAGCAGCTGCGTGTGTGTGTAAACTGCCCCTCCCCTTCGCAAGCAGGCGGGGGAGAGAGAGATGTTTCGTCTCGATGTACACATGCTATGACTCCGGGGGTACATCCATTCGCTTCGTCTTGATCTGTTGATGTTATTTCATGTCTCGTTTGTCCATTGTGACAGTGGGAAAGCCAGGGAAATGTCCCGGAGATATACTGAGAAATCTTTGTAACAGCATTTTCCTGCGATCACAGCTGTTCACAGCTACGAGGCTGGGACCGCTTCAATTCGCTTCGTCTTGATCTGTAGATGTTATTTAATGTCTCATTTGTTCATTTTGATGGAGAAAAAGTTGTACATTTAGTGAATTCAGAGTTTCTAAGATGCACAAGTAGCCATGTTTGAGTACTCAGGTCCAGTGGCTCACTGCGTTAACGCTCGCCCCTGGATGCGGTTGGTCGCGTGTTCAAATCCATGCTGTGGTGTACTTTTTTTCATTTTCACCCTTTTTCTATGGATCTCCAAAAAGTCAACTTTGACTTTTTCTGAGTCTGGAGGAATTCAAGGGGAGTTTTCAAGGGACTCTACCCGCCTTATGAGGCACTATTTTCGAATACTTTTTTCTGAACTTTTACATTTTCTGAGTCTGGAGGAATTCAAGGGGAGTTTTCAGGGGAGTGCATTCTCTCTGCCATCTCCTCCCTCTGTGTGCGTTGCTGCATGCAGCAGCTGCGTGTGTGTGTGTAAACTGCCCCTCCCCTTCGCAAGCAGGCGGGGGAGAGAGAGATGTTTCGTCTCGATTTACACATGCTATGACTCCGGGGGTACTTCCATTCGCTTCGTCTTGATCTGTTGATGTTATTTCATGTCTCGTTTGTCCATTGTGACGGTGGCAAAGCCAGGGAAATGTCCCGGAGATATACTGAGAAATCTTTGTAACAGTATTTTCCTGCGATCACAGCTGTTCACAGCTACGAGGCTGGGACCGCTTCCATTCGCTTCGTCTTGATCTGTAGATTTTATTTAATGTCTCAGTTGTTCATTTTGATGGAGACAAAGTTGTACATTTAGTGAATTCAGAGTTTCTAAGATGCAAAAGTAGGCATGTTTGAGTACTCAGGTCCAGTGGCTCACTGCGTTAATGCTCGCCCCTGGATGCGGTTGGTCGCGTGTTCGAATCCATGCTGTGGCATACTTTTTTTCATTTTCACCCTTTTTCTATGGATCTCCAAAAAGTGATCTTTTACATTTTCTGAGTCTGGAGGAATTCAAGGGGAGTTTTCAGGGGAGTGCGTTCTCTCTGCCATCTCCTCCCTGTGTGTGTGTTGCTGCATGCAGCAGCTGCGTGTGTGTGTAAACTGCCCCTCCCCCTCGCAAGCAGGCGGGGGAGAGAGAGATGTTTCGTCTCGATTTACACATGCTATGACTCCGGGGGTACCTCCATTCGCTTCGTCTTGATCTGTTGATGTTATTTCATGTCTCGTTTGTCCATTGTGATGGTGGGAAAGCCAGGGAAATGTCCCGGAGATATACTGAGAAATCTTTGTAACAGCATTTTCCTGCGATCACAGCTGTTCGCAGCTACGAGGCTGGGACCGCTTCCATTCGCTTCGTCTTGATCTGTAGATGTTATTTAATGTCTCAGTTGTTCATTTTGATGGAGAAAAAGTTGTACATTTAGTGAATTCAGAGTTTCTAAGATGCACAAGTAGGAATGTTTGAGTACTCAGGTCCAGTGGCTCACTGCGTTAACGCTCGCCCCTGGATGCGGTTGGTCGCGTGTTCGAATCCATGCTGTGGTGTACTTTTTTTCATTTTCACCCTTTTTCTATGGATCTCCAAAAAGTCAACTTTGACTTTTTCTGAGTCTGGAGGAATTCAAGGGGAGTTTTCAAGGGACTCTACCCGCCTTATGAGGCACTATTTTCGAATACTTTTTTCTGAACTTTTACATTTTCTGAGTCTGGAGGAATTCAAGGGGAGTTTTCAGGGGAGTGCATTCTCTCTGCCATCTCCTCCCTCTGTGTGCGTTGCTGCATGCAGCAGCTGCGTGTGTGTGTGTAAACTGCCCCTCCCCTTCGCAAGCAGGCGGGGGAGAGAGAGATGTTTCGTCTCGATTTACACATGCTATGACTCCGGGGGTACTTCCATTCGCTTCGTCTTGATCTGTTGATGTTATTTCATGTCTCATTTGTCCATTGTGACGGTGGCAAAGCCAGGGAAATGTCCCGGAGATATACTGAGAAATCTTTGTAACAGCATTTTCCTGCGATCACAGCTGTTCACAGCTACGAGGCTGGGACCGCTTCCATTCGCTTCGTCTTGATCTGTAGATGTTATTTCATGTCTCATTTGTTCATTTTGATGGAGAAAAAGTTGTACATTTAGTGAATTCAGAGTGTCTAAGATGCAAAAGTAGGCATGTTTGAGTACTCATGTCCAGTGGCTCACTGCGTTAACGCTCGCCCCTGGATGCGGTTGGTCGCGTGTTCGAATCCATACTGTGGCATACTTTTTTCATTTTCACCCTTTTTCTATGGATCTCCAAAAAGTCAACTTTGACTTTTTCTGAGTCTGGAGGAATTCAAGGGGAGTTTTCAAGGGACTCTACCCGCCTTATGAGGCACTATTTTCGAATACTTTTTTCCATTTTCACCCTTTTTCTATGGATCTCCAAAAAGTGAACTTTTACATTTTCTGAGTCTGGAGGAATTCAAGGGGAGTTTTCAGGGGAGTGCATTCTCTCTGCCATCTCCTCCCTCTGTGTGCGTTGCTGCATGCAGCAGCTGCGTGTGTGTGTGTAAACTGCCCCTCCCCTTCGCAAGCAGGCGGGGGAGAGAGAGATGTTTCGTCTCGATTTACACATGCTATGACTCCGGGGGTACTTCCATTCGCTTCGTCTTGATCTGTTGATGTTATTTCATGTCTCATTTGTCCATTGTGACGGTGGCAAAGCCAGGGAAAGGTCCCGGAGATATACTGAGAAATCTTTGGAACAGCATTTTCCTGCGATCACAGCTGTTCGCAGCTACGAGGCTGGGACCGCTTCCATTCGCTTCGTCTTGATCTGTAGATGTTATTTAATGTCTCATTTGTTCATTTTGATGGAGAAAAAGTTGTACATTTAGTGAATTCAGAGTTTCTAAGATGCACAAGTAGGCATGTTTGAGTACTCAGGTCCAGTGGCTAACTACGTTAACGCTCGCCCCTGGATGCGGTTGGTCGCGTGTTCGAATCCATGCTGTAGCATACTTTTTTTCATTTTCACCCTTTTTCTATGGATCTCCAAAAAGTCAACTTTGACTTTTTCTGAGTCTGGAGGAATTCAAGGGGAGTTTTCAAGGGACTCTACACGCCTTATGAGGCACTATTTTCGAATACTTTTTTCCATTTTCACCCTTTTTCTATGGATCTCCAAAAAGTGAACTTTTACATTTTCTGAGTCTGGAGGAATTCAAGGGGAGTTTTCAGGGGAGTGCGTTCTCTCTGCCATCTCCTCCCTGTGTGTGCGTTGCTGCATGCAGCAGCTGCGTGTGTGTGTAAACTGCCCCTCCCCTTCGCAAGCAGGCGGGGGAGAGAGAGATGTTTCGTCTCGATTTACACATGCTATGACTCCGGGGGTACCTCCATTCGCTTCGTCTTGATCTGTTGATGTTATTTCATGTCTCGTTTGTCCATTGTGACGGTGGGAAAGCCAGGGAAATGTCCCGGAGATATACTGAGAAATCTTTGTAACAGCATTTTCCTGCGATCACAGCTGTTCACAGCTACGAGGCTGGGACCGCTTCCATTCGCTTCGTCTTGATCCGTAGATGTTATTTCATGTCTCATTTGTTCATTTTGATGGAGAAAAAGTTGTACATTTAGTGAATTCAGAGTTTCTAAGATGCACAAGTAGGCATGTTTGAGTACTCAGGTCCAGTGGCTCACTGCGTTAACGCTCGCCCCTGGATGCGGTTGGTCGCATGTTCGAGTCCATGCTGTGGCATACTTTTTTTCATTTTCACCCTTTTTCTATGGATCTCCAAAAAGTCAACTTTGACTTTTTCTGAGTCTGGAGGAATTCAAGGGGAGTTTTCAAGGGACTCTACCCGCCTTATGAGGCACTATTTTCGAATACTTTTTTCCATTTTCACCCTTTTTCTATGGATCTCCAAAAAGTGAACTTTTACATTTTCTGAGTCTGGAGGAATTCAAGGGGAGTTTTCAGGGGAGTGCATTCTCTCTGCCATCTCCTCCCTGTGTGTGCGTTGCTGCATGCAGCAACTGCGTGTGTGTGTGTAAACTGCCCCTCCCCTTCGCAAGCAGGCGGGGGAGAGAGAGATGTTTCGTCTCGATTTACACATGCTATGACTCCGGGGGTACTTCCATTCGCTTCGTCTTGATCTGTTGATGTTATTTCATGTCTCGTTTGTCCATTGTGATGGTGGGAAAGCCAGGGAAATGTCCCGGAGATATACTGAGAAATCTTTGTAACAGCATTTTCCTGCGACCACAGCTGTTCACAGCTACGAGTCTGGGACCGCTTCCATTCGCTTCGTCTTGATCTGTAGATGTTATTTCATGTCTCATTTGTTCATTTTGATGGAGAAAAAGTTGTACATTTAGTGAATTCAGAGTTTCTAAGATGCAAAAGTAGGCATGTTTGAGTACTCAGGTCCAGTGGCTCACTGCGTTAACGCTCGCCCCTGGATGCGGTTGGTCGCGTGTTCAAATCCATGCTGTGGTGTACTTTTTTTCATTTTCACCCTTTTTCTATGGATCTCCAAAAAGTCAACTTTTACATTTTCTGAGTCTGGAGGAATTCAAGGGGAGTTTTCAGGGGAGTGCATTCTCTCTGCCATCTCCTCCCTCTGTGTGCGTTGCTGCATGCAGCAGCTGCGTGTGTGTGTGTAAACTGCCCCTCCCCTTCGCAAGCAGGCGGGGGAGAGAGAGATGTTTCGTCTCGATTTACACATGCTATGACTCCGGGGGTACTTCCATTCGCTTCGTCTTGATCTGTTGATGTTATTTCATGTCTCATTTGTCCATTGTGACGGTGGCAAAGCCAGGGAAATGTCCCGGAGATATACTGAGAAATCTTTGTAACAGCATTTTCCTGCGATCACAGCTGTTCACAGCTACGAGGCTGGGACCGCTTCCATTCGCTTCGTCTTGATCTGTAGATGTTATTTCATGTCTCATTTGTTCATTTTGATGGAGAAAAAGTTGTACATTTAGTGAATTCAGAGTGTCTAAGATGCAAAAGTAGGCATGTTTGAGTACTCATGTCCAGTGGCTCACTGCGTTAACGCTCGCCCCTGGATGCGGTTGGTCGCGTGTTCGAATCCATACTGTGGCATACTTTTTTCATTTTCACCCTTTTTCTATGGATCTCCAAAAAGTCAACTTTGACTTTTTCTGAGTCTGGAGGAATTCAAGGGGAGTTTTCAAGGGACTCTACCCGCCTTATGAGGCACTATTTTCGAATACTTTTTTCCATTTTCACCCTTTTTCTATGGATCTCCAAAAAGTGAACTTTTACATTTTCTGAGTCTGGAGGAATTCAAGGGGAGTTTTCAGGGGAGTGCATTCTCTCTGCCATCTCCTCCCTCTGTGTGCGTTGCTGCATGCAGCAGCTGCGTGTGTGTGTGTAAACTGCCCCTCCCCTTCGCAAGCAGGCGGGGGAGAGAGAGATGTTTCGTCTCGATTTACACATGCTATGACTCCGGGGGTACCTCCATTCGCTTTGTCTTGATCTGTTGATGTTATTTCATGTCTCGTTTGTCCATTGTGACGGTGGGAAAGCCAGGGAAATGTCCCGGAGATATACTGAGAAATCTTTGTAACAGCATTTTCCTGCGATCACAGCTGTTCACAGCTACGAGGCTGGGACCGCTTCAATTCGCTTCGTCTTGATCTGTAGATGTTATTTAATGTCTCATTTGTTCATTTTGATGGAGAAAAAGTTGTACATTTAGTGAATTCAGAGTTTCTAAGATGCACAAGTAGCCATGTTTGAGTACTCAGGTCCAGTGGCTCACTGCGTTAACGCTCGCCCCTGGATGTGGTTGGTCGCGTGTTCGAATCCATGCTGTGGTGTACTTTTTTTCATTTTCACCCTTTTTCTATGGATCTCCAAAAAGTCAACTTTGACTTTTTCTGAGTCTGGAGGAATTCAAGGGGAGTTTTCAAGGGACTCTACCCGCCTTATGAGGCACTATTTTCGAATACTTTTTTCCATTTTCACCCTTTTTCTATGGATCTCCAAAAAGTGAACTTTTACATTTTCTGAGTCTGGAGGAATTCAAGGGGAGTTTTCAGGGGAGTGCGTTCTCTCTGCCATCTCCTCCCTGTGTGTGCGTTGCTGCATGCAGCAGCTGTGTGTGTGTGTAAACTGCCGCTCCCCCTCGCAAGCAGGCGGGGGAGAGAGAGATGTTTCGTCTCGATTTACACATGCTATGACTCCGGGGGTACTTCCATTCGCTTCGTCTTGATCTGTTGATGTTATTTCATGTCTTGTTTGTCCATTGTGACGGTGGGAAAGCCAAGGAAATGTCCCGGAGATATACTGAGAAATCTTTGTAACAGCATTTTCCTGCGATCACAGCTGTTCGCAGCTACGAGGCTGGGACCGCTTCCATTCGCTTCGTCTTGATCTGTAGATGTTATTTAATGTCTCAGTTGTTCATGTTGATGGAGAAAAAGTTGTACATTTAGTGAATTCAGAGTTTCTAAGATGCAAAAGTAGGCATGTTTGAGTACTCAGGTCCAGTGGCTCACTGCGTTAATGTTCGCCCCTGGATGCGGTTGGTCGCGTGTTCGAATCCATGCTGTGGCATACTTTTTTTCATTTTCACCCTTTTTCTATGGATCTCCAAAAAGTCAACTTTGACTTTTCTTAGTCTGGAGGAATTCAAGGGGAGTTTTCAAGGGACTCTACCCGCCTTATGAGGCACTATTTTCGAATACTTTTTTCCATTTTCACCCTTTTTCTATGGATCTCCAAAAAGTGATCTTTTACATTTTCTGAGTCTGGAGGAATTCAAGGGGAGTTTTCAGGGGAGTGCGTTCTCTCTGCCATCTCCTCCCTCTGTGTGCGTTGCTGCATGCAGCAGCTGTGTGTGTGTGTAAACTGCCGCTCCCCCTCGCAAGCAGGCGGGGGAGAGAGAGATGTTTCGTCTCGATTTACACATGCTATGACTCCGGGGGTACTTCCATTCGCTTCGTCTTGATCTGTTGATGTTATTTCATGTCTTGTTTGTCCATTGTGACGGTGGGAAAGCCAAGGAAATGTCCCGGAGATATACTGAGAAATCTTTGTAACAGCATTTTCCTGCGATCACAGCTGTTCGCAGCTACGAGGCTGGGACCGCTTCCATTCGCTTCGTCTTGATCTGTAGATGTTATTTAATGTCTCAGTTGTTCATGTTGATGGAGAAAAAGTTGTACATTTAGTGAATTCAGAGTTTCTAAGATGCAAAAGTAGGCATGTTTGAGTACTCAGGTCCAGTGGCTCACTGCGTTAATGCTCGCCCCTAGATGCGGTTGTTCGCGTGTTCGAATCCATGCTGTGGCATACTTTTTTTCATTTTCACCCTTTTTCTATGGATCTCCAAAAAGTCAACTTTGACTTTTCTTAGTCTGGAGGAATTCAAGGGGAGTTTTCAAGGGACTCTACCCGCCTTATGAGGCACTATTTTCGAATACTTTTTTCCATTTTCACCCTTTTTCTATGGATCTCCAAAAAGTGATCTTTTACATTTTCTGAGTCTGGAGGAATTCAAGGGGAGTTTTCAGGGGAGTGCGTTCTCTCTGCCATCTCCTCCCTGTGTGTGCGTTGCTGCATGCAGCAACTGCGTGTGTGTGTGTGTAAACTGCCCCTCCCCTTCGCAAGCAGGCGGGGGAGAGAGAGATGTTTCGTCTCGATTTACACATGCTATGACTCCGGGGGTACTTCCATTCGCTTCGTCTTGATCTGTTGATGTTATTTCATGTCTCGTTTGTCCATTGTGACGGTGGGAAAGCCAGGGAAATGTCCCGGAGATATACTGAGAAATCTTTGTAACAGCATTTTCCTGCGATCACAGCTGTTCACAGCTACGAGGCTGGGACCGCTTCCATTCGCTTCGTCTTGATCTGTAGATGTTATTTCATGTCTCATTTGTTCATTTTGATGGAGAAAAAGTTGTACATTTAGTGAATTCAGAGTTTCTAAGATGCAAAAGTAGGCATGTTTGAGTACTCAGGTCCAGTGGCTCACTGCGTTAATGCTCGCCCCTGGATGCGGTTGGTCGCGTGTTCGAATCCATACTGTGGCATACTTTTTTTCATTTTCACCCTTTTTCTATGGATCTCCAAAAAGTCAACTTTGACTTTTTCTGAGTCTGGAGGAATTCAAGGGGAGTTTTCAAGAGACTCTACCCGCCTTATGAGGCACTATTTTCGAATACTTTTTTCCATTTTCACCCTTTTTCTATGGATCTCCAAAAAGTGAACTTTTACATTTTCTGAGTCTGGAGGAATTCAAGGGGAGTTTTCAGGGGAGTGCATTCTCTCTGCCATCTCCTCCCTCTGTGTGCGTTGCTGCATGCAGCAGCTGCGTGTGTGTGTGTAAACTGCCCCTCCCCTTCGCAAGCAGGCGGGGGAGAGAGAGATGTTTCGTCTCGATTTACACATGCTATGACTCCGAGGGTACTTCCATTCGCTTCGTCTTGATCTGTTGATGTTATTTCATGTCTCATTTGTCCATTGTGACGGTGGCAAAGCCAGGGAAAGGTCCCGGAGATATACTGAGAAATCTTTGGAACAGCATTTTCCTGCGATCACAGCTGTTCGCAGCTACGAGGCTGGGACCGCTTCCATTCGCTTCGTCTTGATCTGTAGATGTTATTTAATGTCTCATTTGTTCATTTTGATGGAGAAAAAGTTGTACATTTAGTGAATTCAGAGTTTCTAAGATGCACAAGTAGGCATGTTTGAGTACTCAGGTCCAGTGGCTAACTACGTTAACGCTCGCCCCTGGATGCGGTTGGTCGCGTGTTCGAATCCATGCTGTAGCATACTTTTTTTCATTTTCACCCTTTTTCTATGGATCTCCAAAAAGTCAACTTTGACTTTTTCTGAGTCTGGAGGAATTCAAGGGGAGTTTTCAGGGGAGTGCGTTCTCTCTGCCATCTCCTCCCTGTGTGTGTGTTGCTGCATGCAGCAGCTGCGTGTGTGTGTAAACTGCCCCTCCCCCTCGCAAGCAGGCGGGGGAGAGAGAGATGTTTCGTCTCGATTTACACATGCTATGACTCCGGGGGTACCTCCATTCGCTTCGTCTTGATCTGTTGATGTTATTTCATGTCTCGTTTGTCCATTGTGACGGTGGGAAAGCCAGGGAAATGTCCCGGAGATATACTGAGAAATCTTTGTAACAGCATTTTCCTGCGATCACAGCTGTTCGCAGCTACGAGGCTGGGACCGCTTCCATTCGCTTCGTCTTGATCTGTAGATGTTATTTAATGTCTCATTTGTTCATTTTGATGGAGAAACAGTTGTACATTTAGTAAATTCAGAGTGTCTAAGATGCACAAGTAGGCATGTTTGAGTACTCAGGTCCAGTGGCTCACTGTGTTAACGCTCGCCCCTGGATGCGGTTGGTCGCGTGTTCGAATCCATGCTGTGGCATTCTTTTTTTCATTTTCACCCTTTTTCTATGGATCTCCAAAAAGTCAACTTTGACTTTTTCTGAGTCTGGAGGAATTCAAGGGGAGTTTTCAAGAGACTCTACCCGCCTTATGAGGCACTATTTTCGAATACTTTTTTCCATTTTCACCCTTTTTCTATGGATCTCCAAAAAGTGAACTTTTACATTTTCTGAGTCTGGAGGAATTCAAGGGGAGTTTTCAGGGGAGTGCGTTCTCTCTGCCATCTCCTCCCTGTGTGTGCGTTGCTGCATGCATCAGCTGTGTGTGTGTGTAAACTGCCCCTCCCCCTCGCAAGCAGGCGGGGGAGAGAGAGATGTTTCGTCTCGATTTACACATGCTATGACTCCGGGGGTACTTCCATTCGCTTCGTCTTGATCTGTTGATGTTATTTCATGTCTTGTTTGTCCATTGTGACGGTGGGAAAGCCAAGGAAATGTCCCGGAGATATACTGAGAAATCTTTGTAACAGCATTTTCCTGCGATCACAGCTGTTCGCAGCTACGAGGCTGGGACCGCTTCCATTCGCTTCGTCTTGATCTGTAGATGTTATTTAATGTCTCAGTTGTTCATGTTGATGGAGAAAAAGTTGTACATTTAGTGAATTCAGAGTTTCTAAGATGCAAAAGTAGGCATGTTTGAGTACTCAGGTCCAGTGGCTCACTGCGTTAATGCTCGCCCCTGGATGCGGTTGGTCGCGTGTTCGAATCCATGCTGTGGCATACTTTTTTTCATTTTCACCCTTTTTCTATGGATCTCCAAAAAGTCAACTTTGACTTTTCTTAGTCTGGAGGAATTCAAGGGGAGTTTTCAAGGGACTCTACCCGCCTTATGAGGCACTATTTTCGAATACTTTTTTCCATTTTCACCCTTTTTCTATGGATCTCCAAAAAGTGATCTTTTACATTTTCTGAGTCTGGAGGAATTCAAGGGGAGTTTTCAGGGGAGTGCGTTCTCTCTGCCATCTCCTCCCTCTGTGTGCGTTGCTGCATGCAGCAGCTGTGTGTGTGTGTAAACTGCCGCTCCCCCTCGCAAGCAGGCGGGGGAGAGAGAGATGTTTCGTCTCGATTTACACATGCTATGACTCCGGGGGTACTTCCATTCGCTTCGTCTTGATCTGTTGATGTTATTTCATGTCTTGTTTGTCCATTGTGACGGTGGGAAAGCCAAGGAAATGTCCCGGAGATATACTGAGAAATCTTTGTAACAGCATTTTCCTGCGATCACAGCTGTTCGCAGCTACGAGGCTGGGACCGCTTCCATTCGCTTCGTCTTGATCTGTAGATGTTATTTAATGTCTCAGTTGTTCATGTTGATGGAGAAAAAGTTGTACATTTAGTGAATTCAGAGTTTCTAAGATGCAAAAGTAGGCATGTTTGAGTACTCAGGTCCAGTGGCTCACTGCGTTAATGCTCGCCCCTGGATGCGGTTGGTCGCGTGTTCGAATCCATGCTGTGGCATACTTTTTTTCATTTTCACCCTTTTTCTATGGATCTCCAAAAAGTCAACTTTGACTTTTCTTAGTCTGGAGGAATTCAAGGGGAGTTTTCAAGGGACTCTACCCGCCTTATGAGGCACTATTTTCGAATACTTTTTTCCATTTTCACCCTTTTTTCTATGGATCTCCAAAAAGTGAACTTTTACATTTTCTGAGTCTGGAGGAATTCAAGGGGAGTTTTCAGGGGAGTGCATTCTCTCTGCCATCTCCTCCCTCTGTGTGCGTTGCTGCATGCAGCAGCTGCGTGTGTGTGTGTAAACTGCCCCTCCCCTTCGCAAGCAGGCGGGGGAGAGAGAGATGTTTCGTCTCGATTTACACATGCTATGACTCCGGGGGTACTTCCATTCGCTTCGTCTTGATCTGTTGATGTTATTTCATGTCTCATTTGTCCATTGTGACGGTGGCAAAGCCAGGGAAATGTCCCGGAGATATACTGAGAAATCTTTGTAACAGCATTTTCCTGCGATCACAGCTGTTCACAGCTACGAGGCTGGGACCGCTTCCATTCGCTTCGTCTTGATCTGTAGATGTTATTTCATGTCTCATTTGTTCATTTTGATGGAGAAAAAGTTGTACATTTAGTGAATTCAGAGTTTCTAAGATGCAAAAGTAGGCATGTTTGAGTACTCAGGTCCAGTGGCTCACTGCGTTAATGCTCGCCCCTGGATGCGGTTGGTCGCGTGTTCGAATCCATACTGTGGCATACTTTTTTTCATTTTCACCCTTTTTCTATGGATCTCCAAAAAGTCAACTTTGACTTTTTCTGAGTCTGGAGGAATTCAAGGGGAGTTTTCAAGAGACTCTACCCGCCTTATGAGGCACTATTTTCGAATACTTTTTTCCATTTTCACCCTTTTTCTATGGATCTCCAAAAAGTGAACTTTTACATTTTCTGAGTCTGGAGGAATTCAAGGGGAGTTTTCAGGGGAGTGCATTCTCTCTGCCATCTCCTCCCTCTGTGTGCGTTGCTGCATGCAGCAGCTGCGTGTGTGTGTGTAAACTGCCCCTCCCCTTCGCAAGCAGGCGGGGGAGAGAGAGATGTTTCGTCTCGATTTACACATGCTATGACTCCGGGGGTACTTCCATTCGCTTCGTCTTGATCTGTTGATGTTATTTCATGTCTCATTTGTCCATTGTGACGGTGGCAAAGCCAGGGAAAGGTCCCGGAGATATACTGAGAAATCTTTGGAACAGCATTTTCCTGCGATCACAGCTGTTCGCAGCTACGAGGCTGGGACCACTTCCATTCGCTTCGTCTTGATCTGTAGATGTTATTTAATGTCTCATTTGTTCATTTTGATGGAGAAAAAGTTGTACATTTAGTGAATTCAGAGTTTCTAAGATGCACAAGTAGGCATGTTTGAGTACTCAGGTCCAGTGGCTAACTACGTTAACGCTCGCCCCTGGATGCGGTTGGTCGCGTGTTCGAATCCATGCTGTAGCATACTTTTTTTCATTTTCACCCTTTTTCTATGGATCTCCAAAAAGTCAACTTTGACTTTTTCTGAGTCTGGAGGAATTCAAGGGGAGTTTTCAGGGGAGTGCGTTCTCTCTGCCATCTCCTCCCTGTGTGTGTGTTGCTGCATGCAGCAGCTGCGTGTGTGTGTAAACTGCCCCTCCCCCTCGCAAGCAGGCGGGGGAGAGAGAGATGTTTCGTCTCGATTTACACATGCTATGACTCCGGGGGTACCTCCATTCGCTTCGTCTTGATCTGTTGATGTTATTTCATGTCTCGTTTGTCCATTGTGACGGTGGGAAAGCCAGGGAAATGTCCCGGAGATATACTGAGAAATCTTTGTAACAGCATTTTCCTGCGATCACAGCTGTTCGCAGCTACGAGGCTGGGACCGCTTCCATTCGCTTCGTCTTGATCTGTAGATGTTATTTAATGTCTCATTTGTTCATTTTGATGGAGAAACAGTTGTACATTTAGTAAATTCAGAGTGTCTAAGATGCACAAGTAGGCATGTTTGAGTACTCAGGTCCAGTGGCTCACTGTGTTAACGCTCGCCCCTGGATGCGGTTGGTCGCGTGTTCGAATCCATGCTGTGGCATTCTTTTTTTCATTTTCACCCTTTTTCTATGGATCTCCAAAAAGTCAACTTTGACTTTTTCTGAGTCTGGAGGAATTCAAGGGGAGTTTTCAAGAGACTCTACCCGCCTTATGAGGCACTATTTTCGAATACTTTTTTCCATTTTCACCCTTTTTCTATGGATCTCCAAAAAGTGAACTTTTACATTTTCTGAGTCTGGAGGAATTCAAGGGGAGTTTTCAGGGGAGTGCATTCTCTCTGCCATCTCCTCCCTCTGTGTGCGTTGCTGCATGCAGCAGCTGCGTGTGTGTGTGTAAACTGCCCCTCCCCTTCGCAAGCAGGCGGGGGAGAGAGAGATGTTTCGTCTCGATGTACACATGCTATGACTCCGGGGGTACTTCCATTCGCTTCGTCTTGCTCTGTTGATGTTATTTCATGTCTCGTTTGTCCATTGTGACGGTGGGAAAGCCAGGGAAATGTCCCGGAGATATACTGAGAAATCTTTGTAACAGCATTTTCCTGCGATCACAGCTGTTCACAGCTACGAGAATGGGACCGCTTCAATTCGCTTCGTCTTGATCTGTAGATGTTATTTAATGTCTCATTTGTTCATTTTGATGGAGAAAAAGTTGTACATTTAGTGAATTCAGAGTTTCTAAGATGCACAAGTAGCCATGTTTGAGTACTCAGGTCCAGTGGCTCACTGCGTTAATGCTCGCCCCTGGATGCTGTTGGTCGCGTGTTCGAATCCATACTGTGGCATACTTTTTTTTTCATTTTCACCCTTTTTCTATGGATCTCCAAAAAGTCAACTTTGACTTTTTCTGAGTCTGGAGGAATTCAAGGGGAGTTTTCAAGGGACTCTACCCGCCTTATGAGGCACTATTTTCGAATACTTTTTTCCATTTTCACCCTTTTTCTATGGATCTCCAAAAAGTGAACTTTTACATTTTCTGAGTCTGGAGGAATTCAAGGGGAGTTTTCAGGGGAGTGCGTTCTCTCTGCCATCTCCTCCCTGTGTGTGCGTTGCTGCATGCAGCAGCTGCGTGTGTGTGTAAACTGCCCCTCCCCTTCGCAAGCAGGCGGGGGAGAGAGAGATGTTTCGTCTCGATTTACACATGCTATGACTCCGGGGGTACCTCCATTCGCTTCGTCTTGATCTGTTGATGTTATTTCATGTCTCGTTTGTCCATTGTGACAGTGGGAAAGCCAGGGAAATGTCCCGGAGATATACTGAGAAATCTTTGTAACAGCATTTTCCTGCGATCACAGCTGTTCACAGCTACGAGGCTGGGACCGCTTCAATTCGCTTCGTCTTGATCTGTAGATGTTATTTAATGTCTCATTTGTTCATTTTGATGGAGAAAAAGTTGTACATTTAGTGAATTCAGAGTTTCTAAGATGCACAAGTAGCCATGTTTGAGTACTCAGGTCCAGTGGCTCACTGCGTTAACGCTCGCCCCTGGATGCGGTTGGTCGCGTGTTCAAATCCATGCTGTGGTGTACTTTTTTTCATTTTCACCCTTTTTCTATCGATCTCCAAAAAGTCAACTTTGACTTTTTCTGAGTCTGGAGGAATTCAAGGGGAGTTTTCAAGGGACTCTACCCGCCTTATGAGGCACTATTTTCGAATACTTTTTTCCATTTTCACCCTTTTTCTATGGATCTCCAAAAAGTGAACTTTTACATTTTCTGAGTCTGGAGGAATTCAAGGGGAGTTTTCAGGGGAGTGCGTTCTCTCTGCCATCTCCTCCCTGTGTGTGCGTTGCTGCATGCAGCAGCTGTGTGTGTGTGTAAACTGCCGCTCCCCCTCGCAAGCAGGCGGGGGAGAGAGAGATGTTTCGTCTCGATTTACACATGCTATGACTCCGGGGGTACTTCCATTCGCTTCGTCTTGATCTGTTGATGTTATTTCATGTCTTGTTTGTCCATTGTGACGGTGGGAAAGCCAAGGAAATGTCCCGGAGATATACTGAGAAATCTTTGTAACAGCATTTTCCTGCGATCACAGCTGTTCACAGCTACGAGGCTGGGACCGCTTCCATTCGCTTCGTCTTGATCCGTAGATGTTATTTCATGTCTCATTTGTTCATTTTGATGGAGAAAAAGTTGTACATTTAGTGAATTCAGAGTTTCTAAGATGCACAAGTAGGCATGTTTGAGTACTCAGGTCCAGTGGCTCACTGCGTTAACGCTCGCCCCTGGATGCGGTTGGTCGCATGTTCGAGTCCATGCTGTGGCATACTTTTTTTCATTTTCACACTTTTTTCTATGGATCTCCAAAAAGTCAACTTTGACTTTTTCTGAGTCTGGAGGAATTCAAGGGGAGTTTTCAAGGGACTCTACCCGCCTTATGAGGCACTATTTTCGAATACTTTTTTCTGAACTTTTACATTTTCTGAGTCTGGAGGAATTCAAGGGGAGTTTTCAGGGAGTGCATTCTCTCTGCCATCTCCTCCCTGTGTGTGCGTTGCTGCATGCAGCAGCTGTGTGTGTGTGTGTAAACTGCCGCTCCCCCTCGCAAGCAGGCGGGGGAGAGAGAGATGTTTCGTCTCGATTTACACATGCTATGACTCCGGGGGTACTTCCATTCGCTTCGTCTTGATCTGTTGATGTTATTTCATGTCTTGTTTGTCCATTGTGACGGTGGGAAAGCCAAGGAAATGTCCCGGAGATATACTGAGAAATCTTTGTAACAGCATTTTCCTGCGATCACAGCTGTTCGCAGCTACGAGGCTGGGACCGCTTCCATTCGCTTTGTCTTGATCTGTAGATGTTATTTAATGTCTCAGTTGTTCATGTTGATGGAGAAAAAGTTGTACATTTAGTGAATTCAGAGTTTCTAAGATGCAAAAGTAGGCATGTTTGAGTACTCAGGTCCAGTGGCTCACTGCGTTAATGCTCGCCCCTGGATGCGGTTGGTCGCGTGTTCGAATCCATGCTGTGGCATACTTTTTTTCATTTTCACCCTTTTCTATGGATCTCCAAAAAGTCAACTTTGACTTTTCTTAGTCTGGAGGAATTCAAGGGGAGTTTTCAAGGGACTCTACCCGCCTTATGAGGCACTATTTTCGAATACTTTTTTCCATTTTCACCCTTTTTCTATGGATCTCCAAAAAGTGATCTTTTACATTTTCTGAGTCTGGAGGAATTCAAGGGGAGTTTTCAGGGGAGTGCGTTCTCTCTGCCATCTCCTCCCTCTGTGTGCGTTGCTGCATGCAGCAGCTGCGTGTGTGTGTGTAAACTGCCCCTCCCCTTCGCAAGCAGGCGGGGGAGAGAGAGATGTTTCGTCTCGATTTACACATGCTATGACTCCGGGGGTACTTCCATTCGCTTCGTCTTGATCTGTTGATGTTATTTCATGTCTCGTTTGTCCATTGTGACGGTGGCAAAGCCAGGGAAATGTCCCGGAGATATACTGAGAAATCTTTGTAACAGTATTTTCCTGCGATCACAGCTGTTCACAGCTACGAGGCTGGGACCGCTTCCATTCGCTTCGTCTTGATCTGTAGATGTTATTTAATGTCTCATTTGTTCATTTTGATGGAGAAAAAGTTGTACATTTAGTGAATTCAGAGTTTCTAAGATGCAAAAGTAGGCATGTTTGAGTACTCAGGTCCAGTGGCTCACTGCGTTAATGCTCGCCCCTGGATGCGGTTGGTCGCGTGTTCGAATCCATACTGTGGCATACTTTTTTTCATTTTCACCCTTTTTCTATGGATCTCCAAAAAGTCAACTTTGACTTTTTCTGAGTCTGGAGGAATTCAAGGGGAGTTTTCAAGGGACTCTACCCGCCTTATGAGGCACTATTTTCGAATACTTTTTTCTGAACTTTTACATTTTCTGAGTCTGGAGGAATTCAAGGGGAGTTTTCAGGGGAGTGCATTCTCTCTGCCATCTCCTCCCTCTGTGTGCGTTGCTGCATGCAGCAGCTGCGTGTGTGTGTGTAAACTGCCCCTCCCCTTCGCAAGCAGGCGGGGGAGAGAGAGATGTTTCGTCTCGATTTACACATGCTATGACTCCGGGGGTACTTCCATTCGCTTCGTCTTGATCTGTTGATGTTATTTCATGTCTCATTTGTCCATTGTGACGGTGGCAAAGCCAGGGAAATGTCCCGGAGATATACTGAGAAATCTTTGTAACAGCATTTTCCTGCGATCACAGCTGTTCACAGCTACGAGGCTGGGACCGCTTCCATTCGCTTCGTCTTGATCTGTAGATGTTATTTCATGTCTCATTTGTTCATTTTGATGGAGAAAAAGTTGTACATTTAGTGAATTCAGAGTGTCTAAGATGCAAAAGTAGGCATGTTTGAGTACTCATGTCCAGTGGCTCACTGCGTTAACGCTCGCCCCTGGATGCGGTTGGTCGCGTGTTCGAATCCATACTGTGGCATACTTTTTTTCATTTTCACCCTTTTTCTATGGATCTCCAAAAAGTCAACTTTGACTTTTTCTGAGTCTGGAGGAATTCAAGGGGAGTTTTCAAGGGACTCTACCCGCCTTATGAGGCACTTTTTTCGAATACTTTTTTCTGAACTTTTACATTTTCTGAGTCTGGAGGAATTCAAGGGGAGTTTTCAGGGGAGTGGATTCTCTCTGCCATCTCCTCCCTGTGTGTGCGTTGCTGCATGCAGCAGCTGTGTGTGTGTGTGTAAACTGCCGCTCCCCCTCGCAAGCAGGCGGGGGAGAGAGAGATGTTTCGTCTCGATTTACACATGCTATGACTCCGGGGGTACCTCCATTCGCTTCGTCTTGATCTGTTGATGTTATTTCATGTCTCGTTTGTCCATTGTGACGGTGGGAAAGCCAGGGAAATGTCCCGGAGATATACTGAGAAATCTTTGTAACAGCATTTTCCTGCGATCACAGCTGTTCGCAGCTACGAGGCTGGGACTGCTTCCATTCGCTTCGTCTTGATCTGTAGATGTTATTTAATGTCTCATTTGTTCATTTTGATGGAGAAAAAGTTGTACATTTAGTAAATTCAGAGTGTCTAAGATGCACAAGTAGGCATGTTTGAGTACTCAGGTCCAGTGGCTCACTGTGTTAACGCTCGCCCCTGGATGCGGTTGGTCGCGTGTTCGAATCCATGCTGTGGCATTCTTTTTTTCATTTTCACCCTTTTTCTATGGATCTCCAAAAAGTCAACTTTGACTTTTTCTGAGTCTGGAGGAATTCAAGGGGAGTTTTCAAGGGACTCTACCCGCCTTATGAGGCACTATTTTCGAATACTTTTTTCCATTTTCACCCTTTTTCTATGGATCTCCAAAAAGTGAACTTTTACATTTTCTGAGTCTGGAGGAATTCAAGGGGAGTTTTCAGGGGAGTGCATTCTCTCTGCCATCTCCTCCCTGTGTGTGCGTTGCTGCATGCAGCAACTGCGTGTGTGTGTGTGTGTAAACTGCCCCTCCCCTTCGCAAGCAGGCGGGGGAGAGAGAGATGTTTCGTCTCGATTTACACATGCTATGACTCCGGGGGTACTTCCATTCGCTTCGTCTTGATCTGTTGATGTTATTTCATGTCTCGTTTGTCCATTGTGATGGTGGGAAAGCCAGGGAAATGTCCCGGAGATATACTGAGAAATCTTTGTAACAGCATTTTCCTGCGACCACAGCTGTTCACAGCTACGAGTCTGGGACCGCTTCCATTCGCTTCGTCTTGATCTGTAGATGTTATTTCATGTCTCATTTGTTCATTTTGATGGAGAAAAAGTTGTACATTTAGTGAATTCAGAGTTTCTAAGATGCACAAGTAGGCATGTTTGAGTACTCAGGTCCAGTGGCTCACTGCGTTAACGCTCGCCCCTGGATGCGGTTGGTCGCATGTTCGAGTCCATGCTGTGGCATACTTTTTTTCATTTTCACCCTTTTTCTATGGATCTCCAAAAAGTCAACTTTGACTTTTTCTGAGTCTGGAGGAATTCAAGGGGAGTTTTCAAGGGACTCTACCCGCCTTATGAGGCACTATTTTCGAATACTTTTTTCTGAACTTTTACATTTTCTGAGTCTGGAGGAATTCAAGGGGAGTTTTCAGGGGAGTGCATTCTCTCTGCCATCTCCTCCCTGTGTGTGCGTTGCTGCATGCAGCAGCTGTGTGTGTGTGTGTAAACTGCCGCTCCCCCTCGCAAGCAGGCGGGGGAGAGAGAGATGTTTCGTCTCGATTTACACATGCTATGACTCCGGGGGTACTTCCATTCGCTTCGTCTTGATCTGTTGATGTTATTTCATGTCTTGTTTGTCCATTGTGACGGTGGGAAAGCCAAGGAAATGTCCCGGAGATATACTGAGAAATCTTTGTAACAGCATTTTCCTGCGATCACAGCTGTTCGCAGCTACGAGGCTGGGACCGCTTCCATTCGCTTCGTCTTGATCTGTAGATGTTATTTAATGTCTCAGTTGTTCATGTTGATGGAGAAAAAGTTGTACATTTAGTGAATTCAGAGTTTCTAAGATGCAAAAGTAGGCATGTTTGAGTACTCAGGTCCAGTGGCTCACTGCGTTAATGCTCGCCCCTGGATGCGGTTGGTCGCGTGTTCAAATCCATGCTGTGGCATACTTTTTTTCATTTTCACCCTTTTCTATGGATCTCCAAAAAGTCAACTTTGACTTTTCTTAGTCTGGAGGAATTCAAGGGGAGTTTTCAAGGGACTCTACCCGCCTTATGAGGCACTATTTTCGAATACTTTTTTCCATTTTCACCCTTTTTCTATGGATCTCCAAAAAGTGATCTTTTACATTTTCTGAGTCTGGAGGAATTCAAGGGGAGTTTTCAGGGGAGTGCGTTCTCTCTGCCATCTCCTCCCTCTGTGTGCGTTGCTGCATGCAGCAGCTGCGTGTGTGTGTGTAAACTGCCCCTCCCCTTCGCAAGCAGGCGAGGGAGAGAGAGATGTTTCGTCTCGATTTACACATGCTATGACTCCGGGGGTACTTCCATTCGCTTCGTCTTGATCTGTTGATGTTATTTCATGTCTCGTTTGTCCATTGTGACGGTGGCAAAGCCAGGGAAATGTCCCGGAGATATACTGAGAAATCTTTGTAACAGTATTTTCCTGCGATCACAGCTGTTCACAGCTACGAGGCTGGGGCCGCTTCCATTCGCTTCGTCTTGATCTGTAGATGTTATTTAATGTCTCATTTGTTCATTTTGATGGAGAAAAAGTTGTACATTTAGTGAATTCAGAGTTTCTAAGATGCAAAAGTAGGCATGTTTGAGTACTCAGGTCCAGTGGCTCACTGCGTTAATGCTCGCCCCTGGATGCGGTTGGTCGCGTGTTCGAATCCATACTGTGGCATACTTTTTTTCATTTTCACCCTTTTTCTATGGATCTCCAAAAAGTCAACTTTGACTTTTTCTGAGTCTGGAGGAATTCAAGGGGAGTTTTCAGGGGAGTGCGTTCTCTCTGCCATCTCCTCCCTGTGTGTGTGTTGCTGCATGCAGCAGCTGCGTGTGTGTGTAAACTGCCCCTCCCCCTCGCAAGCAGGCGGGGGAGAGAGAGATGTTTCGTCTCGATTTACACATGCTATGACTCCGGGGGTACCTCCATTCGCTTCGTCTTGATCTGTTGATGTTATTTCATGTCTCGTTTGTCCATTGTGACGGTGGGAAAGCCAGGGAAATGTCCCGGAGATATACTGAGAAATCTTTGTAACAGCATTTTCCTGCGATCACAGCTGTTCGCAGCTACGAGGCTGGGACCGCTTCCATTCGCTTCGTCTTGATCTGTAGATGTTATTTAATGTCTCATTTGTTCATTTTGATGGAGAAAAAGTTGTACATTTAGTAAATTCAGAGTGTCTAAGATGCACAAGTAGGCATGTTTGAGTACTCAGGTCCAGTGGCTCACTGTGTTAACGCTCGCCCCTGGATGCGGTTGGTCGCGTGTTCGAATCCATGCTGTGGCATTCTTTTTTTCATTTTCACCCTTTTTCTATGGATCTCCAAAAAGTCAACTTTGACTTTTTCTGAGTCTGGAGGAATTCAAGGGGAGTTTTCAAGGGACTCTACCCGCCTTATGAGGCACTATTTTCGAATACTTTTTTCCATTTTCACCCTTTTTCTATGGATCTCCAAAAAGTGAACTTTTACATTTTCTGAGTCTGGAGGAATTCAAGGGGAGTTTTCAGGGGAGTGCATTCTCTCTGCCATCTCCTCCCTGTGTGTGCGTTGCTGCATGCAGCAACTGCGTGTGTGTGTGTAAACTGCCCCTCCCCTTCGCAAGCAGGCGGGGGAGAGAGAGATGTTTCGTCTCGATTTACACATGCTATGACTCCGGGGGTACTTCCATTCGCTTCGTCTTGATCTGTTGATGTTATTTCATGTCTTGTTTGTCCATTGTGATGGTGGGAAAGCCAGGGAAATGTCCCGGAGATATACTGATAAATCTTTGTAACAGCATTTTCCTGCGACCACAGCTGTTCACAGCTACGAGTCTGGGACCGCTTCCATTCGCTTCGTCTTGATCTGTAGATGTTATTTCATGTCTCATTTGTTCATTTTGATGGAGAAAAAGTTGTACATTTAGTGAATTCAGAGTTTCTAAGATGCAAAAGTAGGCATGTTTGAGTACTCAGGTCCAGTGGCTCACTGCGTTAACGCTCGCCCCTGGATGCGGTTGGTCGCGTGTTCAAATCCATGCTGTGGTGTACTTTTTTTCATTTTCACCCTTTTTCTATGGATCTCCAAAAAGTCAACTTTGACTTTTTCTGAGTCTGGAGGAATTCAAGGGGAGTTTTCAAGGGACTCTACCCGCCTTATGAGGCACTATTTTCGAATACTTTTTTCTGAACTTTTACATTTTCTGAGTCTGGAGGAATTCAAGGGGAGTTTTCAGGGGAGTGCATTCTCTCTGCCATCTCCTCCCTCTGTGTGCGTTGCTGCATGCAGCAGCTGCGTGTGTGTGTGTAAACTGCCCCTCCCCTTCGCAAGCAGGCGAGGGAGAGAGAGATGTTTCGTCTCGATTTACACATGCTATGACTCCGGGGGTACTTCCATTCGCTTCGTCTTGATCTGTTGATGTTATTTCATGTCTCATTTGTCCATTGTGACGGTGGCAAAGCCAGGGAAATGTCCCGGAGATATACTGAGAAATCTTTGTAACAGCATTTTCCTGCGATCACAGCTGTTCACAGCTACGAGGCTGGGACCGCTTCCATTCGCTTCGTCTTGATCTGTAGATGTTATTTCATGTCTCATTTGTTCATTTTGATGGAGAAAAAGTTGTACATTTAGTGAATTCAGAGTGTCTAAGATGCAAAAGTAGGCATGTTTGAGTACTCATGTCCAGTGGCTCACTGCGTTAACGCTCGCCCCTGGATGCGGTTGGTCGCGTGATCGAATCCATGCTGTGGCATACTTTTTTTCATTTTCACCCTTTTTCTATGGATCTCCAAAAAGTCAACTTTGACTTTTTCTGAGTCTGGAGGAATTCAAGGGGAGTTTTCAAGGGACTCTACCCGCCTTATGAGGCACTATTTTCGAATACTTTTTTCCATTTTCACCCTTTTTCTATGGATCTCCAAAAAGTGAACTTTTACATTTTCTGAGTCTGGAGGAATTCAAGGGGAGTTTTCAGGGGAGTGCGTTCTCTCTGCCATCTCCTCCCTGTGTGTGCGTTGCTGCATGCAGCAGCTGTGTGTGTGTGTAAACTGCCCCTCCCCCTCTCAAGCAGGCGGGGGAGAGAGAGATGTTTCGTCTCGATTTACACATGCTGTGACTCCGGGGGTACTTCCATTCGCTTCGTCTTGATCTGTTGATGTTATTTCATGTCTTGTTTGTCCATTGTGACGGTGGGAAAGCCAGGGAAATGTCCCGGAGATATACTGAGAAATCTTTGTAACAGCATTTTCCTGCGATCACAGCTGTTCGCAGCTACGAGGCTTGGACCGCTTCCATTCGCTTCGTCTTGATCTGTAGATTTTATTTAATGTCTCAGTTGTTCATTTTGATGGAGAAAAAGTTGTACATTTAGTGAATTCAGAGTTTCTAAGATGCAAAAGTAGGCATGTTTGAGTACTCAGGTCCAGTGGCTCACTGCGTTAATGCTCGCCCCTGGATGCGGTTGGTCGCGTGTTCGAATCCATGCTGTGGCATACTTTTTTTCATTTTCACCCTTTTTCTATGGATCTCCAAAAAGTGATCTTTTACATTTTCTGAGTCTGGAGGAATTCAAGGGGAGTTTTCAGGGGAGTGCGTTCTCTCTGCCATCTCCTCCCTGTGTGTGTGTTGCTGCATGCAGCAGCTGCGTGTGTGTGTAAACTGCCCCTCCCCCTCGCAAGCAGGCGGGGGAGAGAGAGATGTTTCGTCTCGATTTACACATGCTATGACTCCGGGGGTACCTCCATTCGCTTCGTCTTGATCTGTTGATGTTATTTCATGTCTCGTTTGTCCATTGTGATGGTGGGAAAGCCAGGGAAATGTCCCGGAGATATACTGAGAAATCTTTGTAACAGCATTTTCCTGCGATCACAGCTGTTCGCAGCTACGAGGCTGGGACCGCTTCCATTCGCTTCGTCTTGATCTGTAGATGTTATTTAATGTCTCAGTTGTTCATTTTGATGGAGAAAAAGTTGTACATTTAGTGAATTCAGAGTTTCTAAGATGCACAAGTAGGAATGTTTGAGTACTCAGGTCCAGTGGCTCACTGCGTTAACGCTCGCCCCTGGATGCGGTTGGTCGCGTGTTCGAATCCATGCTGTGGTGTACTTTTTTTCATTTTCACCCTTTTTCTATGGATCTCCAAAAAGTCAACTTTGACTTTTTCTGAGTCTGGAGGAATTCAAGGGGAGTTTTCAAGGGACTCTACCCGCCTTATGAGGCACTATTTTCGAATACTTTTTTCCATTTTCACCCTTTTTCTATGGATCTCCAAAAAGTGAACTTTTACATTTTCTGAGTCTGGAGGAATTCAAGGGGAGTTTTCAGGGGAGTGCGTTCTCTCTGCCATCTCCTCCCTGTGTGTGCGTTGCTGCATGCAGCAGCTGCGTGTGTGTGTAAACTGCCCCTCCCCTTCGCAAGCAGGCGGGGGAGAGAGAGATGTTTCGTCTCGATTTACACATGCTATGACTCCGGGGGTACCTCCATTCGCTTCGTCTTGATCTGTTGATGTTATTTCATGTCTCGTTTGTCCATTGTGACGGTGGGAAAGCCAGGGAAATGTCCCGGAGATATACTGAGAAATCTTTGTAACAGTATTTTCCTGCGATCACAGCTGTTCACAGCTACGAGGCTGGGACCGCTTCCATTCGCTTCGTCTTGATCTGTAGATGTTATTTAATGTCTCATTTGTTCATTTTGATGGAGAAAAAGTTGTACATTTAGTGAATTCAGAGTTTCTAAGATGCACAAGTAGGCATGTTTGAGTACTCAGGTCCAGTGGCTCACTGCGTTAACGCTCGTCCCTGGATGCGGTTGGTCGCGTGTTCGAATCCATGCTGTGGTGTACTTTTTTTCATTTTCACCCTTTTTCTATGGATCTCCAAAAAGTCAACTTTGACTTTTTCTGAGTCTGGAGGAATTCAAGGGGAGTTTTCAAGGGACTCTACCCGCCTTATGAGGCACTATTTTCGAATACTTTTTTCCATTTTCACCCTTTTTCTATGGATCTCCAAAAAGTGAACTTTTACATTTTCTGAGTCTGGAGGAATTCAAGGGGAGTTTTCAGGGGAGAGCGTTCTCTCTGCCATCTCCTCCCTGTGTGTGCGTTGCTGCATGCAGCAGCTGTGTGTGTGTGTAAACTGCCGCTCCCCCTCGCAAGCAGGCGGGGGAGAGAGAGATGTTTCGTCTCGATTTACACATGCTATGACTCCGGGGGTACTTCCATTCGCTTCGTCTTGATCTGTTGATGTTATTTCATGTCTTGTTTGTCCATTGTGACGGTGGGAAAGCCAAGGAAATGTCCCGGAGATATACTGAGAAATCTTTGTAACAGCATTTTCCTGCGATCACAGCTGTTCACAGCTACGAGGCTGGGACCGCTTCCATTCGCTTCGTCTTGATCCGTAGATGTTATTTCATGTCTCATTTGTTCATTTTGATGGAGAAAAAGTTGTACATTTAGTGAATTCAGAGTTTCTAAGATGCACAAGTAGGCATGTTTGAGTACTCAGGTCCAGTGGCTCACTGCGTTAACGCTCGCCCCTGGATGCGGTTGGTCGCATGTTCGAGTCCATGCTGTGGCATACTTTTTTTCATTTTCACCCTTTTTCTATGGATCTCCAAAAAGTCAACTTTGACTTTTTCTGAGTCTGGAGGAATTCAAGGGGAGTTTTCAAGGGACTCTACCCGCCTTATGAGGCACTATTTTCGAATACTTTTTTCTGAACTTTTACATTTTCTGAGTCTGGAGGAATTCAAGGGGAGTTTTCAGGGGAGTGCATTCTCTCTGCCATCTCCTCCCTGTGTGTGCGTTGCTGCATGCAGCAGCTGTGTGTGTGTGTGTAAACTGCCGCTCCCCCTCGCAAGCAGGCGGGGGAGAGAGAGATGTTTCGTCTCGATTTACACATGCTATGACTCCGGGGGTACTTCCATTCGCTTCGTCTTGATCTGTTGATGTTATTTCATGTCTTGTTTGTCCATTGTGACGGTGGGAAAGCCAAGGAAATGTCCCGGAGATATACTGAGAAATCTTTGTAACAGCATTTTCCTGCGATCACAGCTGTTCGCAGCTACGAGGCTGGGACCGCTTCCATTCGCTTCGTCTTGATCTGTAGATGTTATTTAATGTCTCAGTTGTTCATGTTGATGGAGAAAAAGTTGTACATTTAGTGAATTCAGAGTTTCTAAGATGCAAAAGTAGGCATGTTTGAGTACTCAGGTCCAGTGGCTCACTGCGTTAATGCTCGCCCCTGGATGCGGTTGGTCGCGTGTTCGAATCCATGCTGTGGCATACTTTTTTTCATTTTCACCCTTTTCTATGGATCTCCAAAAAGTCAACTTTGACTTTTCTTAGTCTGGAGGAATTCAAGGGGAGTTTTCAAGGGACTCTACCCGCCTTATGAGGCACTATTTTCGAATACTTTTTTCCATTTTCACCCTTTTTCTATGGATCTCCAAAAAGTGATCTTTTACATTTTCTGAGTCTGGAGGAATTCAAGGGGAGTTTTCAGGGGAGTGCGTTCTCTCTGCCATCTCCTCCCTCTGTGTGCGTTGCTGCATGCAGCAGCTGCGTGTGTGTGTGTAAACTGCCCCTCCCCTTCGCAAGCAGGCGAGGGAGAGAGAGATGTTTCGTCTCGATTTACACATGCTATGACTCCGGGGGTACTTCTATTCGCTTCGTCTTGATCTGTTGATGTTATTTCATGTCTCGTTTGTCCATTGTGACGGTGGCAAAGCCAGGGAAATGTCCCGGAGATATACTGAGAAATCTTTGTAACAGTATTTTCCTGCGATCACAGCTGTTCACAGCTACGAGGCTGGGACCGCTTCCATTCGCTTCGTCTTGATCTGTAGATGTTATTTCATGTCTCATTTGTTCATTTTGATGGAGAAAAAGTTGTACATTTAGTAAATTCAGAGTGTCTAAGATGCACAAGTAGGCATGTTTGAGTACTCAGGTCCAGTGGCTCACTGTGTTAACGCTCGCCCCTGGATGCGGTTGGTCGCGTGTTCGAATCCATGCTGTGGCATTCTTTTTTTCATTTTCACCCTTTTTTCTATGGATCTCCAAAAAGTCAACTTTGACTTTTTCTGAGTCTGGAGGAATTCAAGGGGAGTTTTCAAGGGACTCTACCCGCCTTATGAGGCACTATTTTCGAATACTTTTTTCCATTTTCACCCTTTTTCTATGGATCTCCAAAAAGTGAACTTTTACATTTTCTGAGTCTGGAGGAATTCAAGGGGAGTTTTCAGGGGAGTGCATTCTCTCTGCCATCTCCTCCCTGTGTGTGCGTTGCTGCATGCAGCAACTGCGTGTGTGTGTGTAAACTGCCCCTCCCCTTCGCAAGCAGGCGGGGGAGAGAGAGATGTTTCGTCTCGATTTACACATGCTATGACTCCGGGGGTACTTCCATTCGCTTCGTCTTAATCTGTTGATGTTATTTCATGTCTCGTTTGTCCATTGTGATGGTGGGAAAGCCAGGAAAATGTCCCGGAGATATACTGAGAAATCTTTGTAACAGCATTTTCCTGCGACCACAGCTGTTCACAGCTACGAGTCTGGGACCGCTTCCATTCGCTTCGTCTTGATCTGTAGATGTTATTTCATGTCTCATTTGTTCATTTTGATGGAGAAAAAGTTGTACATTTAGTGAATTCAGAGTTTCTAAGATGCAAAAGTAGGCATGTTTGAGTACTCAGGTCCAGTGGCTCACTGCGTTAACGCTCGCCCCTGGATGCGGTTTGTTTGCGTGTTCAAATCCATGCTGTGGTGTACTTTTTTTCATTTTCACCCTTTTTCTATGGATCTCCAAAAAGTCAACTTTGACTTTTTCTGAGTCTGGAGGAATTCAAGGGGAGTTTTCAAGGGACTCTACCCGCCTTATGAGGCACTATTTTCGAATACTTTTTTCTGAACTTTTACATTTTCTGAGTCTGGAGGAATTCAAGGGGAGTTTTCAGGGGAGTGCATTCTCTCTGCCATCTCCTCCCTCTGTGTGCGTTGCTGCATGCAGCAGCTGCGTGTGTGTGTGTAAACTGCCCCTCCCCTTCGCAAGCAGGCGGGGGAGAGAGAGATGTTTCGTCTCGATTTACACATGCTATGACTCCGGGGGTACTTCCATTCGCTTCGTCTTGATCTGTTGATGTTATTTCATGTCTCATTTGTCCATTGTGACGGTGGCAAAGCCAGGGAAATGTCCCGGAGATATACTGAGAAATCTTTGTAACAGCATTTTCCTGCGATCACAGCTGTTCACAGCTACGAGGCTGGGACCGCTTCCATTCGCTTCGTCTTGATCTGTAGATGTTATTTCATGTCTCATTTGTTCATTTTGATGGAGAAAAAGTTGTACATTTAGTGAATTCAGAGTGTCTAAGCTGCAAAAGTAGGCATGTTTGAGTACTCATGTCCAGTGGCTCACTGCGTTAACGCTCGCCCCTGGATGCGGTTGGTCGCGTGTTCGAATCCATACTGTGGCATACTTTTTTCATTTTCACCCTTTTTCTATGGATCTCCAAAAAGTCAACTTTGACTTTTTCTGAGTCTGGAGGAATTCAAGGGGAGTTTTCAAGGGACTCTACCCGCCTTATGAGGCACTATTTTCGAATACTTTTTTCCATTTTCACCCTTTTTCTATGGATCTCCAAAAAGTGAACTTTTACATTTTCTGAGTCTGGAGGAATTCAAGGGGAGTTTTCAGGGGAGTGCATTCTCTCTGCCATCTCCTCCCTCTGTGTGCGTTGCTGCATGCAGCAGCTGCGTGTGTGTGTGTAAACTGCCCCTCCCCTTCGCAAGCAGGCGGGGGAGAGAGAGATGTTTCGTCTCGATTTACACATGCTATGACTCCGGGGGTACTTCCATTCGCTTCGTCTTGATCTGTTGATGTTATTTCATGTCTCGTTTGTCCATTGTGACGGTGGCAAAGCCAGGGAAATGTCCCGGAGATATACTGAGAAATCTTTGTAACAGTATTTTCCTGCGATCACAGCTGTTCACAGCTACGAGGCTGGGACCGCTTCCATTCGCTTCGTCTTGATCTGTAGATTTTATTTAATGTCTCAGTTGTTCATTTTGATGGAGAAAAAGTTGTACATTTAGTGAATTCAGAGTTTCTAAGATGCAAAAGTAGGCATGTTTGAGTACTCAGGTCCAGTGGCTCACTGCGTTAATGCTCGCCCCTGGATGCGGTTGGTCGCGTGTTCGAATCCATGCTGTGGCATACTTTTTTTCATTTTCACCCTTTTTCTATGGATCTCCAAAAAGTGATCTTTTACATTTTCTGAGTCTGGAGGAATTCAAGGGGAGTTTTCAGGGGAGTGCGTTCTCTCTGCCATCTCCTCCCTGTGTGTGTGTTGCTGCATGCAGCAGCTGCGTGTGTGTGTAAACTGCCCCTCCCCCTCGCAAGCAGGCGGGGGAGAGAGAGATGTTTCGTCTCGATTTACACATGCTATGACTCCGGGGGTACCTCCATTCGCTTCGTCTTGATCTGTTGATGTTATTTCATGTCTCGTTTGTCCATTGTGATGGTGGGAAAGCCAGGGAAATGTCCCGGAGATATACTGAGAAATCTTTGTAACAGCATTTTCCTGCGATCACAGCTGTTCGCAGCTACGAGGCTGGGACCGCTTCCATTCGCTTCGTCTTGATCTGTAGATGTTATTTAATGTCTCAGTTGTTCATTTTGATGGAGAAAAAGTTGTACATTTAGTGAATTCAGAGTTTCTAAGATGCACAAGTAGGAATGTTTGAGTACTCAGGTCCAGTGGCTCACTGCGTTAACGCTCGCCCCTGGATGCGGTTGGTCGCGTGTTCGAATCCATGCTGTGGTGTACTTTTTTTCATTTTCACCCTTTTTCTATGGATCTCCAAAAAGTCAACTTTGACTTTTTCTGAGTCTGGAGGAATTCAAGGGGAGTTTTCAAGGGACTCTACCCGCCTTATGAGGCACTATTTTCGAATACTTTTTTCTGAACTTTTACATTTTCTGAGTCTGGAGGAATTCAAGGGGAGTTTTCAGGGGAGTGCATTCTCTCTGCCATCTCCTCCCTCTGTGTGCGTTGCTGCATGCAGCAGCTGCGTGTGTGTGTGTAAACTGCCCCTCCCCTTCGCAAGCAGGCGGGGGAGAGAGAGATGTTTCGTCTCGATTTACACATGCTATGACTCCGGGGGTACTTCCATTCGCTTCGTCTTGATCTGTTGATGTTATTTCATGTCTCATTTGTCCATTGTGACGGTGGCAAAGCCAGGGAAATGTCCCGGAGATATACTGAGAAATCTTTGTAACAGCATTTTCCTGCGATCACAGCTGTTCACAGCTACGAGGCTGGGACCGCTTCCATTCGCTTCGTCTTGATCTGTAGATGTTATTTCATGTCTCATTTGTTCATTTTGATGGAGAAAAAGTTGTACATTTAGTGAATTCAGAGTGTCTAAGATGCAAAAGTAGGCATGTTTGAGTACTCATGTCCAGTGGCTCACTGCGTTAACGCTCGCCCCTGGATGCGGTTGGTCGCGTGTTCGAATCCATACTGTGGCATACTTTTTTCATTTTCACCCTTTTTCTATGGATCTCCAAAAAGTCAACTTTGACTTTTTCTGAGTCTGGAGGAATTCAAGGGGAGTTTTCAAGGGACTCTACCCGCCTTATGAGGCACTATTTTCGAATACTTTTTTCCATTTTCACCCTTTTTCTATGGATCTCCAAAAAGTGAACTTTTACATTTTCTGAGTCTGGAGGAATTCAAGGGGAGTTTTCAGGGGAGTGCATTCTCTCTGCCATCTCCTCCCTCTGTGTGCGTTGCTGCATGCAGCAGCTGCGTGTGTGTGTGTAAACTGCCCCTCCCCTTCGCAAGCAGGCGGGGGAGAGAGAGATGTTTCGTCTCGATTTACACATGCTATGACTCCGGGGGTACTTCCATTCGCTTCGTCTTGATCTGTTGATGTTATTTCATGTCTCGTTTGTCCATTGTGACGGTGGCAAAGCCAGGGAAATGTCCCGGAGATATACTGAGAAATCTTTGTAACAGTATTTTCCTGCGATCACAGCTGTTCACAGCTACGAGGCTGGGACCGCTTCCATTCGCTTCGTCTTGATCTGTAGATTTTATTTAATGTCTCAGTTGTTCATTTTGATGGAGAAAAAGTTGTACATTTAGTGAATTCAGAGTTTCTAAGATGCAAAAGTAGGCATGTTTGAGTACTCAGGTCCAGTGGCTCACTGCGTTAATGCTCGCCCCTGGATGCGGTTGGTCGCGTGTTCGAATCCATGCTGTGGCATACTTTTTTTCATTTTCACCCTTTTTCTATTGATCTCCAAAAAGTGATCTTTTACATTTTCTGAGTCTGGAGGAATTCAAGGGGAGTTTTCAGGGGAGTGCGTTCTCTCTGCCATCTCCTCCCTGTGTGTGTGTTGCTGCATGCAGCAGCTGCGTGTGTGTGTAAACTGCCCCTCCCCCTCGCAAGCAGGCGGGGGAGAGAGAGATGTTTCGTCTCGATTTACACATGCTATGACTCCGGGGGTACCTCCATTCGCTTCGTCTTGATCTGTTGATGTTATTTCATGTCTCGTTTGTCCATTGTGATGGTGGGAAAGCCAGGGAAATGTCCCGGAGATATACTGAGAAATCTTTGTAACAGCATTTTCCTGCGATCACAGCTGTTCGCAGCTACGAGGCTGGGACCGCTTCCATTCGCTTCGTCTTGATCTGTAGATGTTATTTAATGTCTCAGTTGTTCATTTTGATGGAGAAAAAGTTGTACATTTAGTGAATTCAGAGTTTCTAAGATGCACAAGTAGGAATGTTTGAGTACTCAGGTCCAGTGGCTCACTGCGTTAACGCTCGCCCCTGGATGCGGTTGGTCGCGTGTTCGAATCCATGCTGTGGTGTACTTTTTTTCATTTTCACCCTTTTTCTATGGATCTCCAAAAAGTCAACTTTGACTTTTTCTGAGTCTGGAGGAATTCAAGGGGAGTTTTCAAGGGACTCTACCCGCCTTATGAGGCACTATTTTCGAATACTTTTTTCCATTTTCACCCTTTTTCTATGGATCTCCAAAAAGTGAACTTTTACATTTTCTGAGTCTGGAGGAATTCAAGGGGAGTTTTCAGGGGAGTGCGTTCTCTCTGCCATCTCCTCCCTGTGTGTGCGTTGCTGCATGCAGCAGCTGCGTGTGTGTGTAAACTGCCCCTCCCCTTCGCAAGCAGGCGGGGGAGAGAGAGATGTTTCGTCTCGATTTACACATGCTATGACTCCGGGGGTACCTCCATTCGCTTCGTCTTGATCTGTTGATGTTATTTCATGTCTCGTTTGTCCATTGTGACGGTGGGAAAGCCAGGGAAATGTCCCGGAGATATACTGAGAAATCTTTGTAACAGCATTTTCCTGCGATCACAGCTGTTCACAGCTACGAGAATGGGACCGCTTCAATTCGCTTCGTCTTGATCTGTAGATGTTATTTAATGTCTCATTTGTTCATTTTGATGGAGAAAAAGTTGTACATTTAGTGAATTCAGAGTTTCTAAGATGCACAAGTAGCCATGTTTGAGTACTCAGGTCCAGTGGCTCACTGCGTTAATGCTCGCCCCTGGATGCTGTTGGTCGCGTGTTCGAATCCATACTGTGGCATACTTTTTTTCATTTTCACCCTTTTTCTATGGATCTCCAAAAAGTCAACTTTGACTTTTTCTGAGTCTGGAGGAATTCAAGGGGAGTTTTCAAGGGACTCTACCCGCCTTATGAGGCACTATTTTCGAATACTTTTTTCCATTTTCACCCTTTTTCTATGGATCTCCAAAAAGTGAACTTTTACATTTTCTGAGTCTGGAGGAATTCAAGGGGAGTTTTCAGGGGAGTGCGTTCTCTCTGCCATCTCCTCCCTGTGTGTGTGTTGCTGCATGCAGCAGCTGCGTGTGTGTGTAAACTGCCCCTCCCCCTCGCAAGCAGGCGGGGGAGAGAGAGATGTTTCGTCTCGATTTACACATGCTATGACTCCGGGGGTACTTCCATTCGCTTCGTCTTGATCTGTTGATGTTATTTCATGTCTTGTTTGTCCATTGTGACGGTGGGAAAGCCAGGGAAATGTCCCGGAGATATACTGAGAAATCTTTGTAACAGCATTTTCCTGCGATCACAGCTGTTCGCAGCTACGAGGCTGGGACCGCTTCCATTCGCTTCGTCTTGATCTGTAGATGTTATTTAATGTCTCAGTTGTTCATTTTGATGGAGAAAAAGTTGTACATTTAGTGAATTCAGAGTTTCTAAGATGCAAAAGTAGGCATGTTTGAGTACTCAGGTCCAGTGGCTCACTGCGTTAATGCTCGCCCCTGGATGCGGTTGGTCGCGTGTTCGAATCCATGCTGTGGCATACTTTTTTTCATTTTCACCCTTTTTCTATGGATCTCCAAAAAGTCAACTTTGACTTTTTCTGAGTCTGGAGGAATTCAAGGGGAGTTTTCAAGGGACTCTACCCGCATTATGAGGCACTATTTTCGAATACTTTTTTCCATTTTCACCCTTTGTCTATGGATCTCCAAAAAGTGAACTTTTACATTTTCTGAGTCTGGAGGAATTCAAGGGGAGTTTTCAGGGGAGTGCGTTCTCTCTGCCATCTCCTCCCTGTGTGTGCGTGGCTGCATGCAGCAGCTGTGTGTGTGTGTAAACTGCCCCTCCCCCTCGCAAGCAGGCGGGGGAGAGAGAGATGTTTCGTCTCGATTTACACATGCAATGACTCCGGGGGTACTTCCATTCGCTTCGTCTTGATCTGTTGATGTTATTTCATGTCTTGTTTGTCCATTGTGACGGTGGGAAAGCCAGGGAAATGTCCCGGAGATATACTGAGAAATCTTTGTAACAGCATTTTCCTGCGATCACAGCTGTTCGCAGCTACGAGGCTGGGACCGCTTCCATTCGCTTCGTCTTGATCTGTAGATTTTATTTAATGTCTCAGTTGTTCATTTTGATGGAGAAAAAGTTGTACATTTAGTGAATTCAGAGTTTCTAAGATGCAAAAGTAGGCATGTTTGAGTACTCAGGTCCAGTGGCTCACTGCGTTAATGCTCGCCCCTGGATGCGGTTGGTTGCGTGTTCGAATCCATGCTGTGGCATACTTTTTTTCATTTTCACCCTTTTTCTATGGATCTCCAAAAAGTGATCTTTTACATTTTCTGAGTCTGGAGGAATTCAAGGGGAGTTTTCAGGGGAGTGCGTTCTCTCTGCCATCTCCTCCCTGTGTGTGTGTTGCTGCATGCAGCAGCTGCGTGTGTGTGTAAACTGCCCCTCCCCCTCGCAAGCAGGCGGGGGAGAGAGAGATGTTTCGTCTCGATTTACACATGCTATGACTCCGGGGGTACCTCCATTCGCTTCGTCTTGATCTGTTGATGTTATTTCATGTCTCGTTTGTCCATTGTGATGGTGGGAAAGCCAGGGAAATGTCCCGGAGATATACTGAGAAATCTTTGTAACAGCATTTTCCTGCGATCACAGCTGTTCGCAGCTACGAGGCTGGGACCGCTTCCATTCGCTTCGTCTTGATCTGTAGATGTTATTTAATGTCTCAGTTGTTCATTTTGATGGAGAAAAAGTTGTACATTTAGTGAATTCAGAGTTTCTAAGATGCACAAGTAGGAATGTTTGAGTACTCAGGTCCAGTGGCTCACTGCGTTAACGCTCGCCCCTGGATGCGGTTGGTCGCGTGTTCGAATCCATGCTGTGGTGTACTTTTTTTCATTTTCACCCTTTTTCTATGGATCTCCAAAAAGTCAACTTTGACTTTTTCTGAGTCTGGAGGAATTCAAGGGGAGTTTTCAAGGGACTCTACCCGCCTTATGAGGCACTATTTTCGAATACTTTTTTCTGAACTTTTACATTTTCTGAGTCTGGAGGAATTCAAGGGGAGTTTTCAGGGGAGTGCATTCTCTCTGCCATCTCCTCCCTCTGTGTGCGTTGCTGCATGCAGCAGCTGCGTGTGTGTGTGTAAACTGCCCCTCCCCTTCGCAAGCAGGCGGGGGAGAGAGAGATGTTTCGTCTCGATTTACACATGCTATGACTCCGGGGGTACTTCCATTCGCTTCGTCTTGATCTGTTGATGTTATTTCATGTCTCATTTGTCCATTGTGACGGTGGCAAAGCCAGGGAAATGTCCCGGAGATATACTGAGAAATCTTTGTAACAGCATTTTCCTGCGATCACAGCTGTTCACAGCTACGAGGCTGGGACCGCTTCCATTCGCTTCGTCTTGATCTGTAGATGTTATTTCATGTCTCATTTGTTCATTTTGATGGAGAAAAAGTTGTACATTTAGTGAATTCAGAGTGTCTAAGATGCAAAAGTAGGCATGTTTGAGTACTCATGTCCAGTGGCTCACTGCGTTAACGCTCGCCCCTGGATGCGGTTGGTCGCGTGTTCGAATCCATACTGTGGCATACTTTTTTTCATTTTCACCCTTTTTCTATGGATCTCCAAAAAGTCAACTTTGACTTTTTCTGAGTCTGGAGGAATTCAAGGGGAGTTTTCAAGGGACTCTACCCGCCTTATGAGGCACTATTTTCGAATACTTTTTTCCATTTTCACCCTTTTTCTATGGATCTCCAAAAAGTGAACTTTTACATTTTCTGAGTCTGGAGGAATTCAAGGGGAGTTTTCAGGGGAGTGCGTTCTCTCTGCCATCTCCTCCCTGTGTGTGCGTTGCTGCATGCAGCAGCTGCGTGTGTGTGTAAACTGCCCCTCCCCTTCGCAAGCAGGCGGGGGAGAGAGAGTTGTTTCGTCTCGATTTACACATGCTATGACTCCGGGGGTACCTCCATTCGCTTCGTCTTGATCTGTTGATGTTATTTCATGTCTCGTTTGTCCATTGTGACGGTGGGAAAGCCAGGGAAATGTCCCGGAGATATACTGAGAAATCTTTGTAACAGCATTTTCCTGCGATCACAGCTGTTCACAGCTACGAGAATGGGACCGCTTCAATTCGCTTCGTCTTGATCTGTAGATGTTATTTAATGTCTCATTTGTTCATTTTGATGGAGAAAAAGTTGTACATTTAGTGAATTCAGAGTTTCTAAGATGCACAAGTAGCCATGTTTGAGTACTCAGGTCCAGTGGCTCACTGCGTTAACGCTCGCCCCTGGATGCGGTTGGTCGCGTGTTCAAATCCATGCTGTGGTGTACTTTTTTTCATTTTCACCCTTTTTCTATGGATCTCCAAAAAGTCAACTTTGACTTTTTCTGAGTCTGGAGGAATTCAAGGGGAGTTTTCAAGGGACTCTACCCGCCTTATGAGGCACTATTTTCGAATACTTTTTTCCATTTTCACCCTTTTTCTATGGATCTCCAAAAAGTGAACTTTTACATTTTCTGAGTCTGGAGGAATTCAAGGGGAGTTTTCAGGGGAGTGCGTTCTCTCTGCCATCTCCTCCCTGTGTGTGCGTTGCTGCATGCAGCAGCTGTGTGTGTGTGTAAACTGCCGCTCCCCCTCGCAAGCAGGCGGGGGAGAGAGAGATGTTTCGTCTCGATTTACACATGCTATGACTCCGGGGGTACTTCCATTCGCTTCGTCTTGATCTGTTGATGTTATTTCATGTCTTGTTTGTCCATTGTGACGGTGGGAAAGCCAAGGAAATGTCCCGGAGATATACTGAGAAATCTTTGTAACAGCATTTTCCTGCGATCACAGCTGTTCACAGCTACGAGGCTGGGACCGCTTCAATTCGCTTCGTCTTGATCCGTAGATGTTATTTCATGTCTCATTTGTTCATTTTGATGGAGAAAAAGTTGTACATTTAGTGAATTCAGAGTTTCTAAGATGCACAAGTAGGCATGTTTGAGTACTCAGGTCAAGTGGCTCACTGCGTTAACGCTCGCCCCTGGATGCGGTTGGTCGCATGTTCGAGTCCATGCTGTGGCATACTTTTTTTCATTTTCACCCTTTTTCTATGGATCTCCAAAAAGTCAACTTTGACTTTTTCTGAGTCTGGAGGAATTCAAGGGGAGTTTTCAAGGGACTCTACCCGCCTTATGAGGCACTATTTTCGAATAATTTTTTCTGAACTTTTACATTTTCTGAGTCTGGAGGAATTTAAGGGGAGTTTTCAGGGGAGTGCATTCTCTCTGCCATCTCCTCCCTGTGTGTGCGTTGCTGCATGCAGCAGCTGTGTGTGTGTGTGTAAACTGCCGCTCCCCCTCGCAAGCAGGCGGGGGAGAGAGAGATGTTTCGTCTCGATTTACACATGCTATGACTCCGGGGGTACTTCCATTCGCTTCGTCTTGATCTGTTGATGTTATTTCATGTCTTGTTTGTCCATTGTGACGGTGGGAAAGCCAAGGAAATGTCCCGGAGATATACTGAGAAATCTTTGTAACAGCATTTTCCTGCGATCACAGCTGTTCGCAGCTACGAGGCTGGGACCGCTTCCATTCGCTTCGTCTTGATCTGTAGATGTTATTTAATGTCTCAGTTGTTCATGTTGATGGAGAAAAAGTTGTACATTTAGTGAATTCAGAGTTTCTAAGATGCAAAAGTAGGCATGTTTGAGTACTCAGGTCCAGTGGCTCACTGCGTTAATGCTCGCCCCTGGATGCGGTTGGTCGCGTGTTCGAATCCATGCTGTGGCATACTTTTTTTCATTTTCACCCTTTTCTATGGATCTCCAAAAAGTCAACTTTGACTTTTCTTAGTCTGGAGGAATTCAAGGGGAGTTTTCAAGGGACTCTAACCGCCTTATGAGGCACTATTTTCGAATACTTTTTTACATTTTCACCCTTTTTCTATGGATCTCCAAAAAGTGATCTTTTACATTTTCTGAGTCTGGAGGAATTTAAGGGGCGTTTTCAGGGGAGTGCGTTCTCTCTGCCATCTCCTCCCTGTGTGTGTGTTGCTGTATGCAGCAGCTGCGTGTGTGTGTAAACTGCCCCTCCCTCTCGCAAGCAGGCGGGGGAGAGAGATGTTTCGTCTCGATTTACACATGCTATGACTCCGGGGGTACCTCCATTCGCTTCGTCTTGATCTGTTGATGTTATTTCATGTCTCGTTTGTCCATTGTGACGGTGGGAAAGCCAGGGAAATGTCCCGGAGATATACTGAGAAATCTTTGTAACAGCATTTTCCTGCGATCACAGCTGTTCACAGCTACGAGACTGGGACCGCTTCCATTCGCTTCGTCTTGATCTGTAGATGTTATTTCATGTCTCATTTGTTCATTTTGATGGAGAAAAAGTTGTACATTTAGTGAATTCAGAGTGTCTAAGATGCACAAGTAGGCATATTTGCGTACTCAGGTCCAGTGGCTCACTGCGTTAACACTCGCCCCTGGATGCGGTTGGTCGCGTGTTCGAATCCATGCTGTGGCATTCTTTTTTTCATTTTCACCCTTTTTCTATGGATCTCCAAAAAGTGATCTTTTACATTTTCTGAGTCTGGAGGAATTCAAGGGGAGTTTTCAGGGGAGTGCGTTCTCTCTGCCATCTCCTCCCTCTGTGTGCGTTGCTGCATGCAGCAGCTGCGTGTGTGTGTGTAAACTGCCCCTCCACTTCGCAAGCAGGCGGGGGAGAGAGAGATGTTTCGTCTCGATTTACACATGCTATGACTCCGGGGGTACTTACATTTGCTTCGTCTTGATCTGTTGATGTTATTTCATGTCTCGTTTGTCCATTGTGACGGTGGCAAAGCCATTGAAATGTCCCGGAGATATACTGAGAAATCTTTGTAACAGCATTTTCCTGCGATCACAGCTGTTCACAGCTACGAGGCTGGGACCGCTTCCATTCGCTTCGTCTTGATCTGTAGATGTTATTTAATGTCTCATTTGTTCATTTTGATGGAGAAAAAGTTGTACATTTAGTGAATTCAGAGTGTCTAAGATGCAAAAGTAGGCATGTTTGAGTACTCATGTCCAGTGGCTCACTGCGTTAACGCTCGCCCCTGGATGCGGTTGGTCGCGTGTTCGAATCCATACTGTGGCATACTTTTTTTCATTTTCACCCTTTTTCTATGGATCTCCAAAAAGTCAACTTTGATTTTTTCTGAGTCTGGAGGAATTCAAGGGGAGTTTTCAAGGGACTCTACCCGCCTTATGAGGCACTATTTTCGAATACTTTTTTCCATTTTCACCCTTTTTCTATGGATCTCCAAAAAGTGAACTTTTACATTTTCTGAGTCTGGAGGAATTCAAGGGGAGTTTTCAGGGGAGTGCATTCTCTCTGCCATCTCCTCCCTCTGTGTGCGTTGCTGCATGCAGCAGCTGCGTGTGTGTGTGTAAACTGCCCCTCCCCTTTGCAAGCAGGCGGGGGAGAGAGAGATGTTTCGTCTCGATTTACACATGCTATGACTCCGGGGGTACTTCCATTCGCTTCGTCTTGATCTGTTGATGTTATTTCATGTCTCGTTTGTCCATTGTGACGGTGGCAAAGCCAGGGAAATGTCCCGGAGATATACTGAGAAATCTTTGTAACAGCATTTTCCTGCGATCACAGCTGTTCACAGCTACGAGGCTGGGACCGCTTCCATTCGCTTCTTCTTGATCTGTAGATGTTATTTAATGTCTCATTTGTTCATTTTGATGGAGAAAAAGTTGTACATTTAGTGAATTCAGAGTTTCTAAGATGCAAAAGTAGGCATGTTTGAGTACTCAGGTCCAGTGGCTCACTGCGTTAATGCTCGCCCCTGGATGCGGTTGGTCGCGTGTTCGAATCCATGCTGTGACATACTTTTTTTCATTTTCACCCTTTTTCTATGGATCTCCAAAAAGTCAACTTTGACTTTTTCTGAGTCTGGAGGAATTCAAGGGGAGTTTTCAAGGGACTCTACCCGCCTTATGAGGCACTATTTTTGAATACTTTTTTCCATTTTCACCCTTTTTCTATGGATCTCCAAAAAGTGATATTTTACATTTTCTGAGTCTGGAGGAATTCAAGGGGAGTTTTCAGGGGAGTGCGTTCTCTCTGCCATCTCCTCCCTGTGTGTGTGTTGCTGCATGCAGCAGCTGCGTGTGTGTGTAAACTGCCCCTCCCCCTCGCAAGCAGGCGGGGGAGAGAGAGATGTTTCGTCTCGATTTACACATGCTATGACTCCGGGGGTACTTCCATTCGCTTCGTCTTGATCTGTTGATGTTATTTCATGTCTTGTTTGTCCATTGTGACGGTGGGAAAGCCAGGGAAATGTCCCGGAGATATACTGAGAAATCTTTGTAACAGCATTTTCCTGCGATCACAGCTGTTCGCAGCTACGAGGCTGGGACCGCTTCCATTCGCTTCGTCTTGATCTGTAGATGTTATTTAATGTCTCAGTTGTTCATTTTGATGGAGAAAAAGTTGTACATTTAGTGAATTCAGAGTTTCTAAGATGCAAAAGTAGGCATGTTTGAGTACTCAGGTCCAGTGGCTCACTGCGTTAATGCTCGCCCCTGGATGCGGTTGGTCGCGTGTTCGAATCCATGCTGTGGCATACTTTTTTTCATTTTCACCCTTTTTCTATGGATCTCCAAAAAGTCAACTTTGACTTTTTCTGAGTCTGGAGGAATTCAAGGGGAGTTTTCAAGGGACTCTACCCGCATTATGAGGCACTATTTTCGAATACTTTTTTCCATTTTCACCCTTTGTCTATGGATCTCCAAAAAGTGAACTTTTACATTTTCTGAGTCTGGAGGAATTCAAGGGGAGTTTTCAGGGGAGTGCGTTCTCTCTGCCATCTCCTCCCTGTGTGTGCGTGGCTGCATGCAGCAGCTGTGTGTGTGTGTAAACTGCCCCTCCCCCTCGCAAGCAGGCGGGGGAGAGAGAGATGTTTCGTCTCGATTTACACATGCAATGACTCCGGGGGTACTTCCATTCGCTTCGTCTTGATCTGTTGATGTTATTTCATGTCTTGTTTGTCCATTGTGACGGTGGGAAAGCCAGGGAAATGTCCCGGAGATATACTGAGAAATCTTTGTAACAGCATTTTCCTGCGATCACAGCTGTTCGCAGCTACGAGGCTGGGACCGCTTCCATTCGCTTCGTCTTGATCTGTAGATTTTATTTAATGTCTCAGTTGTTCATTTTGATGGAGAAAAAGTTGTACATTTAGTGAATTCAGAGTTTCTAAGATGCAAAAGTAGGCATGTTTGAGTACTCAGGTCCAGTGGCTCACTGCGTTAATGCTCGCCCCTGGATGCGGTTGGTTGCGTGTTCGAATCCATGCTGTGGCATACTTTTTTTCATTTTCACCCTTTTTCTATGGATCTCCAAAAAGTGATCTTTTACATTTTCTGAGTCTGGAGGAATTCAAGGGGAGTTTTCAGGGGAGTGCGTTCTCTCTGCCATCTCCTCCCTGTGTGTGTGTTGCTGCATGCAGCAGCTGCGTGTGTGTGTAAACTGCCCCTCCCCCTCGCAAGCAGGCGGGGGAGAGAGAGATGTTTCGTCTCGATTTACACATGCTATGACTCCGGGGGTACCTCCATTCGCTTCGTCTTGATCTGTTGATGTTATTTGATGTCTCGTTTGTCCATTGTGATGGTGGGAAAGCCAGGGAAATGTCCCGGAGATATACTGAGAAATCTTTGTAACAGCATTTTCCTGCGATCACAGCTGTTCGCAGCTACGAGGCTGGGACCGCTTCCATTCGCTTCGTCTTGATCTGTAGATGTTATTTAATGTCTCAGTTGTTCATTTTGATGGAGAAAAAGTTGTACATTTAGTGAATTCAGAGTTTCTAAGATGCACAAGTAGGAATGTTTGAGTACTCAGGTCCAGTGGCTCACTGCGTTAACGCTCGCCCCTGGATGCGGTTGGTCGCGTGTTCGAATCCATGCTGTGGTGTACTTTTTTTCATTTTCACCCTTTTTCTATGGATCTCCAAAAAGTCAACTTTGACTTTTTCTGAGTCTGGAGGAATTCAAGGGGAGTTTTCAAGGGACTCTACCCGCCTTATGAGGCACTATTTTCGAATACTTTTTTCTGAACTTTTACATTTTCTGAGTCTGGAGGAATTCAAGGGGAGTTTTCAGGGGAGTGCATTCTCTCTGCCATCTCCTCCCTCTGTGTGCGTTGCTGCATGCAGCAGCTGCGTGTGTGTGTGTAAACTGCCCCTCCCCTTCGCAAGCAGGCGGGGGAGAGAGAGATGTTTCGTCTCGATTTACACATGCTATGACTCCGGGGGTACTTCCATTCGCTTCGTCTTGATCTGTTGATGTTATTTCATGTCTCATTTGTCCATTGTGACGGTGGCAAAGCCAGGGAAATGTCCCGGAGATATACTGAGAAATCTTTGTAACAGCATTTTCCTGCGATCACAGCTGTTCACAGCTACGAGGCTGGGACCGCTTCCATTCGCTTCGTCTTGATCTGTAGATGTTATTTCATGTCTCATTTGTTCATTTTGATGGAGAAAAAGTTGTACATTTAGTGAATTCAGAGTGTCTAAGATGCAAAAGTAGGCATGTTTGAGTACTCATGTCCAGTGGCTCACTGCGTTAACGCTCGCCCCTGGATGCGGTTGGTCGCGTGTTCGAATCCATACTGTGGCATACTTTTTTTCATTTTCACCCTTTTTCTATGGATCTCCAAAAAGTCAACTTTGACTTTTTCTGAGTCTGGAGGAATTCAAGGGGAGTTTTCAAGGGACTCTACCCGCCTTATGAGGCACTATTTTCGAATACTTTTTTCCATTTTCACCCTTTTTCTATGGATCTCCAAAAAGTGAACTTTTACATTTTCTGAGTCTGGAGGAATTCAAGGGGAGTTTTCAGGGGAGTGCGTTCTCTCTGCCATCTCCTCCCTGTGTGTGCGTTGCTGCATGCAGCAGCTGTGTGTGTGTGTAAACTGCCCCTCCCCCTCTCAAGCAGGCGGGGGAGAGAGAGATGTTTCGTCTCGATTTACACATGCTGTGACTCCGGGGGTACTTCCATTCGCTTCGTCTTGATCTGTTGATGTTATTTCATGTCTTGTTTGTCCATTGTGACGGTGGGAAAGCCAGGGAAATGTCCCGGAGATATACTGAGAAATCTTTGTAACAGCATTTTCCTGCGATCACAGCTGTTCGCAGCTACGAGGCTGGGACCGCTTCCATTCGCTTCGTCTTGATCTGTAGATTTTATTTAATGTCTCAGTTGTTCATTTTGATGGAGAAAAAGTTGTACATTTAGTGAATTCAGAGTTTCTAAGATGCAAAAGTAGGCATGTTTGAGTACTCAGGTCCAGTGGCTCACTGCGTTAATGCTCGCCCCTGGATGCGGTTGGTCGCGTGTTCGAATCCATGCTGTGGCATACTTTTTTTCATTTTCACCCTTTTTCTATGGATCTCCAAAAAGTGATCTTTTACATTTTCTGAGTCTGGAGGAATTCAAGGGGAGTTTTCAGGGGAGTGCGTTCTCTCTGCCATCTCCTCCCTGTGTGTGTGTTGCTGCATGCAGCAGCTGCGTGTGTGTGTAAACTGCCCCTCCCCCTCGCAAGCAGGCGGGGGAGAGAGAGATGTTTCGTCTCGATTTACACATGCTATGACTCCGGGGGTACCTCCATTCGCTTCGTCTTGATCTGTTGATGTTATTTCATGTCTCGTTTGTCCATTGTGATGGTGGGAAAGCCAGGGAAATGTCCCGGAGATATACTGAGAAATCTTTGTAACAGCATTTTCCTGCGATCACAGCTGTTCGCAGCTACGAGGCTGGGACCGCTTCCATTCGCTTCGTCTTGATCTGTAGATGTTATTTAATGTCTCAGTTGTTCATTTTGATGGAGAAAAAGTTGTACATTTAGTGAATTCAGAGTTTCTAAGATGCACAAGTAGGAATGTTTGAGTACTCAGGTCCAGTGGCTCACTGCGTTAACGCTCGCCCCTGGATGCGGTTGGTCGCGTGTTCGAATCCATGCTGTGGTGTACTTTTTTTCATTTTCACCCTTTTTCTATGGATCTCCAAAAAGTCAACTTTGACTTTTTCTGAGTCTGGAGGAATTCAAGGGGAGTTTTCAAGGGACTCTACCCGCCTTATGAGGCACTATTTTCGAATACTTTTTTCCATTTTCACCCTTTTTCTATGGATCTCCAAAAAGTGAACTTTTACATTTTCTGAGTCTGGAGGAATTCAAGGGGAGTTTTCAGGGGAGTGCGTTCTCTCTGCCATCTCCTCCCTGTGTGTGCGTTGCTGCATGCAGCAGCTGCGTGTGTGTGTAAACTGCCCCTCCCCTTCGCAAGCAGGCGGGGGAGAGAGAGTTGTTTCGTCTCGATTTACACATGCTATGACTCCGGGGGTACCTCCATTCGCTTCGTCTTGATCTGTTGATGTTATTTCATGTCTCGTTTGTCCATTGTGACGGTGGGAAAGCCAGGGAAATGTCCCGGAGATATACTGAGAAATCTTTGTAACAGCATTTTCCTGCGATCACAGCTGTTCACAGCTACGAGAATGGGACCGCTTCAATTCGCTTCGTCTTGATCTGTAGATGTTATTTAATGTCTCATTTGTTCATTTTGATGGAGAAAAAGTTGTACATTTAGTGAATTCAGAGTTTCTAAGATGCACAAGTAGCCATGTTTGAGTACTCAGGTCCAGTGGCTCACTGCGTTAACGCTCGCCCCTGGATGCGGTTGGTCGCGTGTTCAAATCCATGCTGTGGTGTACTTTTTTTCATTTTCACCCTTTTTCTATGGATCTCCAAAAAGTCAACTTTGACTTTTTCTGAGTCTGGAGGAATTCAAGGGGAGTTTTCAAGGGACTCTACCCGCCTTATGAGGCACTATTTTCGAATACTTTTTTCCATTTTCACCCTTTTTCTATGGATCTCCAAAAAGTGAACTTTTACATTTTCTGAGTCTGGAGGAATTCAAGGGGAGTTTTCAGGGGAGTGCGTTCTCTCTGCCATCTCCTCCCTGTGTGTGCGTTGCTGCATGCAGCAGCTGTGTGTGTGTGTAAACTGCCGCTCCCCCTCGCAAGCAGGCGGGGGAGAGAGAGATGTTTCGTCTCGATTTACACATGCTATGACTCCGGGGGTACTTCCATTCGCTTCGTCTTGATCTGTTGATGTTATTTCATGTCTTGTTTGTCCATTGTGACGGTGGGAAAGCCAAGGAAATGTCCCGGAGATATACTGAGAAATCTTTGTAACAGCATTTTCCTGCGATCACAGCTGTTCACAGCTACGAGGCTGGGACCGCTTCAATTCGCTTCGTCTTGATCCGTAGATGTTATTTCATGTCTCATTTGTTCATTTTGATGGAGAAAAAGTTGTACATTTAGTGAATTCAGAGTTTCTAAGATGCACAAGTAGGCATGTTTGAGTACTCAGGTCAAGTGGCTCACTGCGTTAACGCTCGCCCCTGGATGCGGTTGGTCGCATGTTCGAGTCCATGCTGTGGCATACTTTTTTTCATTTTCACCCTTTTTCTATGGATCTCCAAAAAGTCAACTTTGACTTTTTCTGAGTCTGGAGGAATTCAAGGGGAGTTTTCAAGGGACTCTACCCGCCTTATGAGGCACTATTTTCGAATAATTTTTTCTGAACTTTTACATTTTCTGAGTCTGGAGGAATTTAAGGGGAGTTTTCAGGGGAGTGCATTCTCTCTGCCATCTCCTCCCTGTGTGTGCGTTGCTGCATGCAGCAGCTGTGTGTGTGTGTGTAAACTGCCGCTCCCCCTCGCAAGCAGGCGGGGGAGAGAGAGATGTTTCGTCTCGATTTACACATGCTATGACTCCGGGGGTACTTCCATTCGCTTCGTCTTGATCTGTTGATGTTATTTCATGTCTTGTTTGTCCATTGTGACGGTGGGAAAGCCAAGGAAATGTCCCGGAGATATACTGAGAAATCTTTGTAACAGCATTTTCCTGCGATCACAGCTGTTCGCAGCTACGAGGCTGGGACCGCTTCCATTCGCTTCGTCTTGATCTGTAGATGTTATTTAATGTCTCAGTTGTTCATGTTGATGGAGAAAAAGTTGTACATTTAGTGAATTCAGAGTTTCTAAGATGCAAAAGTAGGCATGTTTGAGTACTCAGGTCCAGTGGCTCACTGCGTTAATGCTCGCCCCTGGATGCGGTTGGTCGCGTGTTCGAATCCATGCTGTGGCATACTTTTTTTCATTTTCACCCTTTTCTATGGATCTCCAAAAAGTCAACTTTGACTTTTCTTAGTCTGGAGGAATTCAAGGGGAGTTTTCAAGGGACTCTAACCGCCTTATGAGGCACTATTTTCGAATACTTTTTTACATTTTCACCCTTTTTCTATGGATCTCCAAAAAGTGATCTTTTACATTTTCTGAGTCTGGAGGAATTTAAGGGGCGTTTTCAGGGGAGTGCGTTCTCTCTGCCATCTCCTCCCTGTGTGTGTGTTGCTGTATGCAGCAGCTGCGTGTGTGTGTAAACTGCCCCTCCCTCTCGCAAGCAGGCGGGGGAGAGAGATGTTTCGTCTCGATTTACACATGCTATGACTCCGGGGGTACCTCCATTCGCTTCGTCTTGATCTGTTGATGTTATTTCATGTCTCGTTTGTCCATTGTGACGGTGGGAAAGCCAGGGAAATGTCCCGGAGATATACTGAGAAATCTTTGTAACAGCATTTTCCTGCGATCACAGCTGTTCACAGCTACGAGACTGGGACCGCTTCCATTCGCTTCGTCTTGATCTGTAGATGTTATTTCATGTCTCATTTGTTCATTTTGATGGAGAAAAAGTTGTACATTTAGTGAATTCAGAGTGTCTAAGATGCACAAGTAGGCATATTTGCGTACTCAGGTCCAGTGGCTCACTGCGTTAACACTCGCCCCTGGATGCGGTTGGTCGCGTGTTCGAATCCATGCTGTGGCATTCTTTTTTTCATTTTCACCCTTTTTCTATGGATCTCCAAAAAGTGATCTTTTACATTTTCTGAGTCTGGAGGAATTCAAGGGGAGTTTTCAGGGGAGTGCGTTCTCTCTGCCATCTCCTCCCTCTGTGTGCGTTGCTGCATGCAGCAGCTGCGTGTGTGTGTGTAAACTGCCCCTCCACTTCGCAAGCAGGCGGGGGAGAGAGAGATGTTTCGTCTCGATTTACACATGCTATGACTCCGGGGGTACTTACATTTGCTTCGTCTTGATCTGTTGATGTTATTTCATGTCTCGTTTGTCCATTGTGACGGTGGCAAAGCCATTGAAATGTCCCGGAGATATACTGAGAAATCTTTGTAACAGCATTTTCCTGCGATCACAGCTGTTCACAGCTACGAGGCTGGGACCGCTTCCATTCGCTTCGTCTTGATCTGTAGATGTTATTTAATGTCTCATTTGTTCATTTTGATGGAGAAAAAGTTGTACATTTAGTGAATTCAGAGTGTCTAAGATGCAAAAGTAGGCATGTTTGAGTACTCATGTCCAGTGGCTCACTGCGTTAACGCTCGCCCCTGGATGCGGTTGGTCGCGTGTTCGAATCCATACTGTGGCATACTTTTTTTCATTTTCACCCTTTTTCTATGGATCTCCAAAAAGTCAACTTTGATTTTTTCTGAGTCTGGAGGAATTCAAGGGGAGTTTTCAAGGGACTCTACCCGCCTTATGAGGCACTATTTTCGAATACTTTTTTCCATTTTCACCCTTTTTCTATGGATCTCCAAAAAGTGAACTTTTACATTTTCTGAGTCTGGAGGAATTCAAGGGGAGTTTTCAGGGGAGTGCATTCTCTCTGCCATCTCCTCCCTCTGTGTGCGTTGCTGCATGCAGCAGCTGCGTGTGTGTGTGTAAACTGCCCCTCCCCTTTGCAAGCAGGCGGGGGAGAGAGAGATGTTTCGTCTCGATTTACACATGCTATGACTCCGGGGGTACTTCCATTCGCTTCGTCTTGATCTGTTGATGTTATTTCATGTCTCGTTTGTCCATTGTGACGGTGGCAAAGCCAGGGAAATGTCCCGGAGATATACTGAGAAATCTTTGTAACAGCATTTTCCTGCGATCACAGCTGTTCACAGCTACGAGGCTGGGACCGCTTCCATTCGCTTCTTCTTGATCTGTAGATGTTATTTAATGTCTCATTTGTTCATTTTGATGGAGAAAAAGTTGTACATTTAGTGAATTCAGAGTTTCTAAGATGCAAAAGTAGGCATGTTTGAGTACTCAGGTCCAGTGGCTCACTGCGTTAATGCTCGCCCCTGGATGCGGTTGGTCGCGTGTTCGAATCCATGCTGTGACATACTTTTTTTCATTTTCACCCTTTTTCTATGGATCTCCAAAAAGTCAACTTTGACTTTTTCTGAGTCTGGAGGAATTCAAGGGGAGTTTTCAAGGGACTCTACCCGCCTTATGAGGCACTATTTTTGAATACTTTTTTCCATTTTCACCCTTTTTCTATGGATCTCCAAAAAGTGATATTTTACATTTTCTGAGTCTGGAGGAATTCAAGGGGAGTTTTCAAGGGAGTGCGTTCTCTCTGCCATCTCCTCCCTATGTGTGTGTTGCTGCATGCAGCAGCTGCGTGTGTGTGTAAACTGCCCCTCCCCCTCGCAAGCAGGCGGGGGAGAGAGAGATGTTTCGTCTCGATTTACAAATGCTATGACTCCGGGGGTACCTCCATTCGCTTCGTCTTGATCTGTTGATGTTATTTCATGTCTCGTTTGTCCATTGTGACGGTGGGAAAGCCAGGGAAATGTCCCGGAGATATACTGAGAAATCTTTGTAACAGCATTTTCCTGCGATCACAGCTGTTCACAGCTACGAGGCTGGGACCGCTTCCATTCGCTTCGTCTTGATCTGTAGATGTTATTTAATGTCTCATTTGTTCATTTTGATGGAGAAAAGGTTGTACATTTAGTGAATTCAGAGTTTCTAAGATGCAAAAGTAGGCATGTTTGAGTACTCAGGTCCAGTGGCTCACTGCGTTAACACTCGCCCCTGGATGCGGTTGGTCGCGTGTTCGAATCCATGCTGTAGCATACTTTTTTTCATTTTCACCCTTTTTCTATGGATCTCCAAAAAGTCAACTTTGACTTTTTCTGAGTCTGGAGGAATTCAAGGGGAGTTTTCAAGGGACTCTACCCGCCTTATGAGGCACTATTTTCGAATACTTTTTTCCATTTTCACCCTTTTTCTATGGATCTCCAAAAAGTGAACTTTTACATTTTCTGAGTCTGGAGGAATTCAAGGGGAGTTTTCAGGGGAGTGCGTTCTCTCTGCCATCTCCTCCCTGTGTGTGCGTTGCTGCATGCAGCAGCTGCGTGTGTGTGTAAACTTCCCCTCCCCTTCGCAAGCAGGCGGGGGATAGAGAGATGTTTCGTCTCGATTTACACATGCTATGACTCCGGGGGTACCTCCATTTGCTTCGTCTTGATCTGTTGATGTTATTTCATGTCTCGTTTGTCCATTGTGACGGTGGGAAAGCCAGGGAAATGTCCCGGAGATATACTGAGAAATCTTTGTAACAGCATTTTCCTGCGATCACAGCTGTTCACAGCTACGAGGCTGGGACCGCTTCCATTCGCTTCGTCTTGATCTGTAGATGTTATTTCATGTCTCATTTGTTCATTTTGATGGAGAAAAAGTTGTACATTTAGTAAATTCAGAGTGTCTAAGATGCACAAGTAGGCATGTTTGAGTACTCAGGTCCAGTGGCTCACTGTGTTAACGCTCGCCCCTGGATGCGGTTGGTCGCGTGTTCGAATCCATGCTGTGGCATTCTTTTTTTCATTTTCACCCTTTTTCTATGGATCTCCAAAAAGTCAACTTTGACTTTTTCTGAGTCTGGAGGAATTCAAGGGGAGTTTTCAAGGGACTCTACCCGCCTTATGAGGCACTATTTTCGAATAATTTTTTCTGAACTTTTACATTTTCTGAGTCTGGAGGAATTTAAGGGGAGTTTTCAGGGGAGTGCATTCTCTCTGCCATCTCCTCCCTGTGTGTGCGTTGCTGCATGCAGCAGCTGTGTGTGTGTGTGTAAACTGCCGCTCCCCCTCGCAAGCAGGCGGGGGAGAGAGAGATGTTTCGTCTCGATTTACACATGCTATGACTCCGGGGGTACTTCCATTCGCTTCGTCTTGATCTGTTGATGTTATTTCATGTCTTGTTTGTCCATTGTGACGGTGGGAAAGCCAAGGAAATGTCCCGGAGATATACTGAGAAATCTTTGTAACAGCATTTTCCTGCGATCACAGCTGTTCGCAGCTACGAGGCTGGGACCGCTTCCATTCGCTTCGTCTTGATCTGTAGATGTTATTTAATGTCTCAGTTGTTCATGTTGATGGAGAAAAAGTTGTACATTTAGTGAATTCAGAGTTTCTAAGATGCAAAAGTAGGCATGTTTGAGTACTCAGGTCCAGTGGCTCACTGCGTTAATGCTCGCCCCTGGATGCGGTTGGTCGCGTGTTCGAATCCATGCTGTGGCATACTTTTTTTCATTTTCACCCTTTTCTATGGATCTCCAAAAAGTCAACTTTGACTTTTCTTAGTCTGGAGGAATTCAAGGGGAGTTTTCAAGGGACTCTAACCGCCTTATGAGGCACTATTTTCGAATACTTTTTTCCATTTTCACCCTTTTTCTATGGATCTCCAAAAAGTGATCTTTTACATTTTCTGAGTCTGGAGGAATTCAAGGGGAGTTTTCAGGGGAGTGCGTTCTCTCTGCCATCTCCTCCCTGTGTGTGTGTTGCTGCATGCAGCAGCTGCGTGTGTGTGTAAACTGCCCCTCCCCCTCACAAGCAGGCGGGGGAGAGAGAGATGTTTCGTCTCGATTTACACATGCTATGACTCCGGGGGTACCTCCATTCGCTTCGTCTTGATCTGTTGATGTTATTTCATGTCTTGTTTGTCCATTGTGACGGTGGGAAAGCCAGGGAAATGTCCCGGAGATATACTGAGAAATCTTTGTAACAGCATTTTCCTGCGATCACAGCTGTTCGCAGCTACGATGCTGGGACCGCTTCCATTCGCTTCGTCTTGATCTGTAGATGTTATTTAATGTCTCAGTTGTTCATTTTGATGGAGAAAAAGTTGTACATTTAGTGAATTCAGAGTTTCTAAGATGCAAAAGTAGGCATGTTTGAGTACTCAGGTCCAGTGGCTCACTGCGTTAATGCTCGCCCCTGGATGCGGTTGGTCGCGTGTTCGAATCCATACTGTGGCATACTTTTTTTCATTTTCACCCTTTTTCTATGGATCTCCAAAAAGTCAACTTTGACTTTTTCTGAGTCTGGAGGAATTCAAGGGGAGTTTTCAAGAGACTCTACCCGCCTTATGAGGCACTATTTTCGAATACTTTTTTCCATTTTCACCCTTTTTCTATGGATCTCCAAAAAGTGAACTTTTACATTTTCTGAGTCTGGAGGAATTCAAGGGGAGTTTTCAGGGGAGTGCATTCTCTCTGCCATCTCCTCCCTCTGTGTGCGTTGCTGCATGCAGCAGCTGCGTGTGTGTGTGTAAACTGCCCCTCCCCTTCGCAAGCAGGTGGGGGAGAGAGAGATGTTTCGTCTCGATTTACACATGCTATGACTCCGGGGGTACCTCCATTCGCTTCGTCTTGATCTGTTGATGTTATTTCATGTCTCGTTTGTCCATTGTGACGGTGGGAAAGCCAGGGAAATGTCCCGGAGATATACTGAGAAATCTTTGTAACAGCATTTTCCTGCGATCACAGCTGTTCACAGCTACAAGGCTGGGACCGCTTCCATTCGCTTCGTCTTGATCTGTAGATGTTATTTAATGTCTCATTTGTTCATTTTGATGGAGAACAAGTTGTACATTTAGTGAATTCAGAGTTTCTAAGATGCACAAGTAGGCATGTTTGAGTACTCCGGTCCAGTGGCTCACTGCGTTAACGCTCGCCCCTGGATGCGGTTGGTCGTGTGTTCGAGTCCATGCTGTGGCATACTTTTTTTCATTTTCACCCTTTTTCTATGGATCTCCAAAAAGTCAACTTTGACTTTTTCTGAGTCTGGAGGAATTCAATGGGAGTTTTCAAAGGATTCTACCCGCCTTATGAGGCACTATTTTCGAATACTTTTTTACATTTTCACCCTTTTTCTATGGATCTCCAAAAAGTGATCTTTTACATTTTCTGAGTCTGGAGGAATTCAAAGGGAGTTTTCAGGGGAGTGCGTTCTCTCTGCCATCTCCTCCCTGTGTGTGTGTTGCTGCATGCAGCAGCTGCGTGTGTGTGTAAACTGCCCCTCCCTCTCGCAAGCAGGCGGGGGAGAGAGAGATGTTTCGTCTCGATTTACACATGCTATGACTCCGGGGGTACCTCCATTCACTTCGTCTTGATCTGTTGATGTTATTTCATGTCTCGTTTGTCCATTGTGACGGTGGGAAAGCCAGGGAAATGTCCCGGAGATATACTGAGAAATCTTTGTAACAGCATTTTCCTGCGATCACAGCTGTTCACAGCTACGAGGCTGGGACCGCCTCCATTCGCTTCGTCTTGATCTGTAGATGTTATTTCATGTCTCATTTGTTCATTTTGATGGAGAAAAAGTTGTACATTTAGTGAATTCAGAGTGTCTAAGATGCACAAGTAGGCATATTTGCGTACTCAGCTCCAGTGGCTCACTGCGTTAACACTCGCCCCTGGATGCGGTTGGTCGCGTGTTCGAATCCATGCTGTGGTATTCTTTTTTTCATTTTCACCTTTTTTCTATGGATCTCCAAAAAGTGATCTTTTACATTTTCTGAGTCTGGAGGAATTCAAGGGGAGTTTTCAGGGGAGTGCGTTCTCTCTGCCATCTCCTCCTTGTGTGTGTGTTGCTGCAGGCAGCAGCTGCGTGTGTGTGTAAACTGCCCCTCCCTCTCGCAAGCAGGCGGGGGAGAGAGAGATGTTTCGTCTCGATTTACACATGCTATGACTCCGGGGGTACCTCCATTCGCTTCGTCTTGATCTGTTGATGTTATTTCATGTCTCGTTTGTCCATTGTGTCGGTGGGAAAGCCAGGGAAATGTCCCGGAGATATACTGAGAAATCTTTGTAACAGCATTTTCCTGCGATCACAGCTGTTCACAGCTACGAGGCTGGGACCGCTTCCATTCGCTTCGTCTTGATCTGTAGATGTTATTTAATGTCTCATTTGTTAATTTTGATGGAGAAAAGGTTGTACATTTAGTGAATTCAGAGTTTCTAAGATGCAAAAGTAGGCATGTTTGAGTACTCAGGTCCAGTGGCTCACTGCGTTAATGCTCGCCCCTGGATGCGGTTGGTCGCGTGTTCGAATCCATGCTGTGGCATACTTTTTTTCATTTTCACCCTTTTTCTATGGATCTCCAAAAAGTCAACTTTGACTTTTTCTGAGTCTGGAGGAATTCAAGGGGAGTTTTCAAGGGACTCTACCCGCCTTATGAGGCACTATTTTCGAATACTTTTTTCCATTTTCACCCTTTTTCTATGGATCTCCAAAAAGTGAACTTTTACATTTTCTGAGTCTGGAGGAATTCAAGGGGAGTTTTCAGGGGAGTGCATTCTCTCTGCCATATCCTCCCTGTGTGTGCGTTGCTGCATGCAGCAGCTGCGTGTGTGTGTAAACTGCCCCTCCCCCTCACAAGCAGGCGGGGGAGAGAGAGATGTTTCGTCTCGATTTACACATGCTATGACTCCGGGGGTACCTCCATTCGCTTCGTCTTGATCTGTTGATGTTATTTCATGTCTCGTTTGTCCATTGTGACGGTGAGAAAGCCAGGGAAATGTCCCGGAGATATACTGAGAAATCTTTGTAACAGCATTTTCCTGCGATCACAGCTGTTCACAGCTACGAGGCTGGGACCGCTTCCATTCGCTTCGTCTTGATCTGTAGATGTTATTTAATGTCTCATTTGTTCATTTTGATGGAGAAAAAGTTGTACATTTAGTGAATTCAGAGTTTCTAAGATGCACAAGTAGGCATGTTTGAGTACTCAGGTCCAGTGGCTCACTGCGTTAACGCTCGCCCCTGGATGCGGTTGGTCGCATGTTCGAGTCCATGCTGTGGCATACTTTTTTTCATTTTCACCCTTTTTCTATGGATCTCCAAAAAGTCAACTTTGACTTTTTCTGAGTCTGGAGGAATTCAAGGGGAGTTTTCAAGGGACTCTACCCGCCTTATGAGGCACTATTTTCGAATACTTTTTTCCATTTTCACCCTTTTTCTATGGATCTCCAAAAAGTGAACTTTTACATTTTCTGAGTCTGGAGGAATTCAAGGGGAGTTTTCAGGGGAGTGCATTCTCTCTGCCATCTCCTCCCTGTGTGTGTGTTGCTGCATGCAGCAGCTGCGTGTGTGTGTAAACTGCCCCTCCCTCTCGCAAGCAGGCGGGGGAGAGAGAGATGTTTCGTCTCGATTTACACATGCTATGACTCCGGGGGTACCTCCATTCGCTTCGTCTTGATCTGTTGATGTTATTTCATGTCTCGTTTGTCCATTGTGACGGTGGGAAAGCCAGGGAAATGTCCCGGAGATATACTGAGAAATCTTTGTAACAGCATTTTCCTGCGATCACAGCTGTTCACAGCTACGAGGCTGGGACCGCCTCCATTCGCTTCGTCTTGATCTGTAGATGTTATTTCATGTCTCATTTGTTCATTTTGATGGAGAAAAAGTTGTACATTTAGTGAATTCAGAGTGTCTAAGATGCACAAGTAGGCATATTTGCGTACTCAGCTCCAGTGGCTCACTGCGTTAACTCTCGCCCCTGGATGCGGTTGGTCGCGTGTTCGAATCCATGCTGTGGTATTCTTTTTTTCATTTTCACCTTTTTTCTATGGATCTCCAAAAAGTGATCTTTTACATTTTCTGAGTCTGGAGGAATTCAAGGGGAGTTTTCAGTTGAGTGCGTTCTCTCTACCATCTCCTCCTTGTGTGTGTGTTGCTGCAGGCAGCAGCTGCGTGTGTGTGTAAACTGCCCCTCCCTCTCGCAAGCAGGCGGGGGAGAGAGAGATGTTTCGTCTCGATTTACACATGCTATGACTCCGGGGGTACCTCCATTCGCTTCGTCTTGATCTGTTGATGTTATTTCATGTCTCGTTTGTCCATTGTGTCGGTGGGAAAGCCAGGGAAATGTCCCGGAGATATACTGAGAAATCTTTGTAACAGCATTTTCCTGCGATCACAGCTGTTCACAGCTACGAGGCTGGTACCGCTTCCATTCGCTTCGTCTTGATCTGTAGATGTTATTTAATGTCTCATTTGTTAATTTTGATGGAGAAAAGGTTGTACATTTAGTGAATTCAGAGTTTCTAAGATGCAAAAGTAGGCATGTTTGAGTACTCAGGTCCAGTGACTCACTGCGTTAATGCTCGCCCCTGGATGCGGTTGGTCGCATGTTCGAGTCCATGCTGTGGCATACTTTTTTTCATTTTCACCCTTTTTCTATGGATCTCCAAAAAGTCAACTTTGACTTTTTCTGAGTCTGGAGGAATTCAAGGGGAGTTTTCAGGGGAGTGCGTTCTCTCTGCCATCTCCTCCCTGTGTGTGTGTTGCTGCATGCAGCAGCTGCGTGTGTGTGTAAACTGCCCCTCCCCCTCGCAAGCATGCGGGGGAGAGAGAGATGTTTCGTCTCGATTTACACATGCTATGACTCCGGGGGTACCTCCATTCGCTTCGTCTTGATCTGTTGATGTTATTTCATGTCTCGTTTGTCCATTGTGTCGGTGGGAAAGCCAGGAAAATGTCCCGGAGATATACTGAGAAATCTTTGTAACAGCATTTTCCTGCGATCACAGCTGTTCACAGCTACGAGGCTGGGACCGCTTCCATTCGCTTCGTCTTGATCTGTAGATGTTATTTCATGTCTCATTTGTTCATTTTGATGGAGAAAAAGTTGTACATTTAGTGAATTCAGAGTTTCTAAGATGCAAAAGTAGGCATGTTTGAGTACTCAGGTCCAGTGGCTCACTGCGTTAATGCTCGCCCCTGGATGCGGTTGGTCGCGTGTTCGAATCCATACTGTGGCATACTTTTTTTCATTTTCACCCTTTTTCTATGGATCTCCAAAAAGTCAACTATGACTTTTTCTGAGTCTGGAGGAATTCAAGGGGAGTTTTCAAGGGACTCTACCCGCCTTATGAGGCACTATTTTCGAATACTTTTTTCCATTTTCACCCTTTTTCTATGGATCTCCAAAAAGTGAACTTTTACATTTTCTGAGTCTGGAGGAATTCAAGGGGAGTTTTCAGGGGAGTGCATTCTCTCTGCCATCTCCTCCCTCTGTGTGCGTTGCTGCATGCAGCAGCTGCGTGTGTGTGTGTAAACTGCCCCTCCCCTTCGCAAGCAGGCGGGAGAGAGAGAGATGTTTCGTCTCGATTTACACATGCTATGACTCCGGGGGTACTTCCCTTCGCTTCGTCTTGATCTATTGATGTTATTTCATGTCTCGTTTGTCCATTGTGACGGTGGGAAAGCCAGGGAAATGTCCCGGAGATATACTGAGAAATCTTTGTAACAGCATTTTCCTGCGATCACAGCTGTTCACAGCTACGAGGCTGGGACCGCTTCCATTCGCTTCGTCTTGATCTGTAGATGTTATTTAATGTCTCATTTGTTCATTTTGATGGAGAAAAGGTTGTACATTTAGTGAATTCAGAGTTTCTAAGATGCAAAAGTAGGCATGTTTGAGTACTCAGGTCCAGTGGCTCACTGCGTTAATGCTCGCCCCTGGATGCGGTTGGTCGCGTGTTCGAATCCATGCTGTGGCATACTTTTTTTCATTTTCACCCTTTTTCTATGGATCTCCAAAAAGTCAACTTTGACTTTTTCTGAGTCTGGAGGAATTCAAGGGGAGTTTTCAAGGGACTCTACCCGCCTTATGAGGCACTATTTTCGAATACTTTTTTCCATTTTCACCCTTTTCTATGGATCTCCAAAAAGTGAACTTTTACATTTTCTGAGTCTGGAGGAATTCAAGGGGAGTTTTCAGGGGAGTGCATTCTCTCTGCCATCTCCTCCCTGTGTGTGCGTTGCTGCATGCAGCAGCTGCGTGTGTGTGTGTAAACTGCCCCTCCCCTTCGCAAGCAGGCGGGGGAGAGAGAGATGTTTCGTCTCGATGTACACATGCTATGACTCCGGGGGTACTTCCATTCGCTTCGTCTTGATCTGTTGATGTTATTTCATGTCTTGTTTGTCCATTGTGACGGTGGGAAAGCCAGGGAAATGTCCCGGAGATATACTGAGAAATCTTTGTAACAGCATTTTCCTGCGATCACAGCTGTTCGCAGCTACGATGCTGGGACCGCTTCCATTCGCTTCGTCTTGATCTGTAGATGTTATTTAATGTCTCAGTTGTTCATTTTGATGGAGAAAAAGTTGTACATTTAGTGAATTCAGAGTTTCTAAGATGCAAAAGTAGGCATGTTTGAGTACTCAGGTCCAGTGGCTCACTGCGTTAATGCTCGCCCCTGGATGCGGTTGGTCGCGTGTTCGAATCCATACTGTGGCATACTTTTTTTCATTTTCACCCTTTTTCTATGGATCTCCAAAAAGTCAACTTTGACTTTTTCTGAGTCTGGAGGAATTCAAGGGGAGTTTTCAAGAGACTCTACCCGCCTTATGAGGCACTATTTTCGAATACTTTTTTCCATTTTCACCCTTTTTCTATGGATCTCCAAAAAGTGAACTTTTACATTTTCTGAGTCTGGAGGAATTCAAGGGGAGTTTTCAGGGGAGTGCATTCTCTCTGCCATCTCCTCCCTCTGTGTGCGTTGCTGCATGCAGCAGCTGCGTGTGTGTGTGTAAACTGCCCCTCCCCTTCGCAAGCAGGTGGGGGAGAGAGAGATGTTTCGTCTCGATTTACACATGCTATGACTCCGGGGGTACCTCCATTCGCTTCGTCTTGATCTGTTGATGTTATTTCATGTCTCGTTTGTCCATTGTGACGGTGGGAAAGCCAGGGAAATGTCCCGGAGATATACTGAGAAATCTTTGTAACAGCATTTTCCTGCGATCACAGCTGTTCACAGCTACAAGGCTGGGACCGCTTCCATTCGCTTCGTCTTGATCTGTAGATGTTATTTAATGTCTCATTTGTTCATTTTGATGGAGAACAAGTTGTACATTTAGTGAATTCAGAGTTTCTAAGATGCACAAGTAGGCATGTTTGAGTACTCCGGTCCAGTGGCTCACTGCGTTAACGCTCGCCCCTGGATGCGGTTGGTCGTGTGTTCGAGTCCATGCTGTGGCATACTTTTTTTCATTTTCACCCTTTTTCTATGGATCTCCAAAAAGTCAACTTTGACTTTTTCTGAGTCTGGAGGAATTCAATGGGAGTTTTCAAAGGATTCTACCCGCCTTATGAGGCACTATTTTCGAATACTTTTTTACATTTTCACCCTTTTTCTATGGATCTCCAAAAAGTGATCTTTTACATTTTCTGAGTCTGGAGGAATTCAAAGGGAGTTTTCAGGGGAGTGCGTTCTCTCTGCCATCTCCTCCCTGTGTGTGTGTTGCTGCATGCAGCAGCTGCGTGTGTGTGTAAACTGCCCCTCCCTCTCGCAAGCAGGCGGGGGAGAGAGAGATGTTTCGTCTCGATTTACACATGCTATGACTCCGGGGGTACCTCCATTCACTTCGTCTTGATCTGTTGATGTTATTTCATGTCTCGTTTGTCCATTGTGACGGTGGGAAAGCCAGGGAAATGTCCCGGAGATATACTGAGAAATCTTTGTAACAGCATTTTCCTGCGATCACAGCTGTTCACAGCTACGAGGCTGGGACCGCCTCCATTCGCTTCGTCTTGATCTGTAGATGTTATTTCATGTCTCATTTGTTCATTTTGATGGAGAAAAAGTTGTACATTTAGTGAATTCAGAGTGTCTAAGATGCACAAGTAGGCATATTTGCGTACTCAGCTCCAGTGGCTCACTGCGTTAACACTCGCCCCTGGATGCGGTTGGTCGCGTGTTCGAATCCATGCTGTGGTATTCTTTTTTTCATTTTCACCTTTTTTCTATGGATCTCCAAAAAGTGATCTTTTACATTTTCTGAGTCTGGAGGAATTCAAGGGGAGTTTTCAGGGGAGTGCGTTCTCTCTGCCATCTCCTCCTTGTGTGTGTGTTGCTGCAGGCAGCAGCTGCGTGTGTGTGTAAACTGCCCCTCCCTCTCGCAAGCAGGCGGGGGAGAGAGAGATGTTTCGTCTCGATTTACACATGCTATGACTCCGGGGGTACCTCCATTCGCTTCGTCTTGATCTGTTGATGTTATTTCATGTCTCGTTTGTCCATTGTGACGGTGAGAAAGCCAGGGAAATGTCCCGGAGATATACTGAGAAATCTTTGTAACAGCATTTTCCTGCGATCACAGCTGTTCACAGCTACGAGGCTGGGACCGCTTCCATTCGCTTCGTCTTGATCTGTAGATGTTATTTAATGTCTCATTTGTTCATTTTGATGGAGAAAAAGTTGTACATTTAGTGAATTCAGAGTTTCTAAGATGCACAAGTAGGCATGTTTGAGTACTCAGGTCCAGTGGCTCACTGCGTTAACGCTCGCCCCTGGATGCGGTTGGTCGCATGTTCGAGTCCATGCTGTGGCATACTTTTTTTCATTTTCACCCTTTTTCTATGGATCTCCAAAAAGTCAACTTTGACTTTTTCTGAGTCTGGAGGAATTCAAGGGGAGTTTTCAGGGGAGTGCGTTCTCTCTGCCATCTCCTCCCTGTGTGTGTGTTGCTGCATGAAGCAGCTGCGTGTGTGTGTAAACTGCCCCTCCCCCTCGCAAGCATGCGGGGGAGAGAGAGATGTTTCGTCTCGATTTACACATGCTATGACTCCGGGGGTACCTCCATTCGCTTCGTCTTGATCTGTTGATGTTATTTCATGTCTCGTTTGTCCATTGTGTCGGTGGGAAAGCCAGGAAAATGTCCCGGAGATATACTGAGAAATCTTTGTAACAGCATTTTCCTGCGATCACAGCTGTTCACAGCTACGAGGCTGGGACCGCTTCCATTCGCTTCGTCTTGATCTGTAGATGTTATTTCATGTCTCATTTGTTCATTTTGATGGAGAAAAAGTTGTACATTTAGTGAATTCAGAGTTTCTAAGATGCAAAAGTAGGCATGTTTGAGTACTCAGGTCCAGTGGCTCACTGCGTTAATGCTCGCCCCTGGATGCGGTTGGTCGCGTGTTCGAATCCATACTGTGGCATACTTTTTTTCATTTTCACCCTTTTTCTATGGATCTCCAAAAAGTCAACTTTGACTTTTTCTGAGTCTGGAGGAATTCAAGGGGAGTTTTCAAGGGACTCTACCCGCCTTATGAGGCACTATTTTCGAATACTTTTTTCCATTTTCACCCTTTTCTATGGATCTCCAAAAAGTGAACTTTTACATTTTCTGAGTCTGGAGGAATTCAAGGGGAGTTTTCAGGGGAGTGAATTCTCTCTGCCATCTCCTCCCTGTGTGTGCGTTGCTGCATGCAGCAGCTGCGTGTGTGTGTGTAAACTGCCCCTCCCCTTCGCAAGCAGGCGGGGGAGAGAGAGATGTTTCGTCTCGATTTACACATGCTATGACTCCGGGGGTACTTCCATTCGCTTCGTCTTGATCTGTTGATGTTATTTCATGTCTTGTTTGTCCATTGTGACGGTGGGAAAGCCAGGGAAATGTCCCGGAGATATACTGAGAAATCTTTGTAACAGCATTTTCCTGCGATCACAGCTGTTCGCAGCTACGATGCTGGGACCGCTTCCATTCGCTTCGTCTTGATCTGTAGATGTTATTTAATGTCTCAGTTGTTCATTTTAATGGAGAAAAAGTTGTACATTTAGTGAATTCAGAGTTTCTAAGATGCAAAAGTAGGCATGTTTGAGTACTCAGGTCCAGTGGCTCACTGCGTTAATGCTCGCCCCTGGATGCGGTTGGTCGCGTGTTCGAATCCATACTGTGGCATACTTTTTTTCATTTTCACCCTTTTTCTATGGATCTCCAAAAAGTCAACTTTGACTTTTTCTGAGTCTGGAGGAATTCAAGGGGAGTTTTCAAGAGACTCTACCCACCTTATGAGGCACTATTTTCGAATACTTTTTTCCATTTTCACCCTTTTTCTATGGATCTCCAAAAAGTGAACTTTTACATTTTCTGAGTCTGGAGGAATTCAAGGGGAGTTTTCAGGGGAGTGCATTCTCTCTGCCATCTCCTCCCTCTGTGTGCGTTGCTGCATGCAGCAGCTGCGTGTGTGTGTGTAAACTGCCCCTCCCCTTCGCGAGCAGGTGGGGGAGAGAGAGATGTTTCGTCTCGATTTACACATGCTATGACTCCGGGGGTACTTCCATTCGCTTCGTCTTGATCTGTTGATGTTATTTCATGTCTCGTTTGTCCATTGTGACGGTGAGAAAGCCAGGGAAATGTCCCGGAGATATACTGAGAAATCTTTGTAACAGCATTTTCCTGCGATCACAGCTGTTCACAGCTACGAGGCTGGGACCGCTTCCATTCGCTTCGTCTTGATCTGTAGATGTTATTTCATGTCTCATTTGTTCATTTTGATGGAGAAAAAGTTGTACATTTAGTGAATTCAGAGTTTCTAAGATGCAAAAGTAGGCATGTTTGAGTACTCAGGTCCAGTGGCTCACTGCGTTAATGCTCGCCCCTGGATGCGGTTGGTCGCGTGTTCGAATCCATACTGTGGCATACTTTTTTTCATTTTCACCCTTTTTCTATGGATCTCCAAAAAGTCAACTTTGACTTTTTCTGAGTCTGGAGGAATTCAAGGGGAGTTTTCAAGGGACTCTACCCGCCTTATGAGGCACTATTTTCGAATACTTTTTTCCATTTTCACCCTTTTTCTATGGATCTCCAAAAAGTGAACTTTTACATTTTCTGAGTCTGGAGGAATTCAAGGGGAGTTTTCAGGGGAGTGCATTCTCTCTGCCATCTCCTCCCTCTGTGTGCGTTGCTGCATGCAGCAGCTGCGTGTGTGTGTAAACTGCCCCTCCCCTTCGCAAGCAGGCGGGGGAGAGAGAGATGTTTCGTCTCGATTTACAAATGCTATGACTCCGGGGGTACCTCCATTCGCTTCGTCTTGATCTGTTGATGTTATTTCATGTCTCGTTTGTCCATTGTGACGGTGGGAAAGCCAGGGAAATGTCCCGGAGATATACTGAGAAATCTTTGTAACAGCATTTTCCTGCGATCACAGCTGTTCACAGCTACGAGGCTGGGACCGCTTCCATTCGCTTCGTCTTGATCTGTAGATGTTATTTAATGTCTCATTTGTTCATTTTGATGGAGAAAAGGTTGTACATTTAGTGAATTCAGAGTTTCTAAGATGCAAAAGTAGGCATGTTTGAGTACTCAGGTCCAGTGGCTCACTGCGTTAACGCTCGCCCCTGGATGCGGTTGGTCGCGTGTTCGAATCCATGCTGTAGCATACTTTTTTTCATTTTCACCTTTTTTCTATGGATCTCCAAAAAGTCAACTTTGACTTTTTCTGAGTCTGGAGGAATTCAAGGGGAGTTTTCAAGGGACTCTACCCGCCTTATGAGGCACTATTTTCGAATACTTTTTTCCATTTTCACCCTTTTTCTATGGATCTCCAAAAAGTGAACTTTTACATTTTCTGAGTCTGGAGGAATTCAAGGGGAGTTTTCAGGGGAGTGCGTTCTCTCTGCCATCTCCTCCCTGTGTGTGCGTTGCTGCATGCAGCAGCTGCGTGTGTGTGTAAACTGCCCCTCCCCTTCGCAAGCAGGCGGGGGAGAGAGAGATGTTTCGTCTCGATTTACACATGCTATGACTCCGGGGGTACCTCCATTCGCTTCGTCTTGATCTGTTGATGTTATTTCATGTCTCGTTTGTCCATTGTGTCGGTGGGAAAGCCAGGGAAATGTCCCGGAGATATACTGAGAAATCTTTGTAACAGCATTTTCCTGCGATCACAGCTGTTCACAGCTACGAGGCTGGGACCGCTTCCATTCGCTTCGTCTTGATCTGTAGATGTTATTTAATGTCTCATTTGTTCATTTTGATGGAGAAAAGGTTGTACATTTAGTGAATTCAGAGTTTCTAAGATGCACAAGTAGGCATGTTTGAGTACTCAGGTCCAGTGGCTCACTGCGTTAATGCTCGCCCCTGGATGCGGTTGGTCGCGTGTTCGAATCCATGCTGTGGCATACTTTTTTTCATTTTCACCCTTTTTCTATGGATCTCCAAAAAGTCAACTTTGACTTTTTCTGAGTCTGGAGGAATTCAAGGGGAGTTTTCAAGGGACTCTACCCGCCTTATGAGGCACTATTTTCGAATACTTTTTTCCATTTTCACCCTTTTTCTATGGATCTCCAAAAAGTGAACTTTTACATTTTCTGAGTCTGGAGGAATTCAAGGGGAGTTTTCAGGGGAGTGCATTCTCTCTGCCATCTCCTCCCTGTGTGTGTGTTGCTGCATGCAGCAGCTGCGTGTGTGTGTAAACTGCCCCTCCCTCTCGCAAGCAGGCGGGGGAGAGAGAGATGTTTCGTCTCGATTTACACATGCTATGACTCCGGGGGTACCTCCATTCGCTTCGTCTTGATCTGTTGATGTTATTTCATGTCTCGTTTGTCCATTGTGACGGTGGGAAAGCCAGGGAAATGTCCCGGAGATATACTGAGAAATCTTTGTAACAGCATTTTCCTGCGATCACAGCTGTTCACAGCTACGAGGCTGGGACCGCCTCCATTCGCTTCGTCTTGATCTGTAGATGTTATTTCATGTCTCATTTGTTCATTTTGATGGAGAAAAAGTTGTACATTTAGTGAATTCAGAGTGTCTAAGATGCACAAGTAGGCATATTTGCGTACTCAGCTCCAGTGGCTCACTGCGTTAACTCTCGCCCCTGGATGCGGTTGGTCGCGTGTTCGAATCCATGCTGTGGTATTCTTTTTTTCATTTTCACCTTTTTTCTATGGATCTCCAAAAAGTGATCTTTTACATTTTCTGAGTCTGGAGGAATTCAAGGGGAGTTTTCAGTTGAGTGCGTTCTCTCTGCCATCTCCTCCTTGTGTGTGTGTTGCTGCAGGCAGCAGCTGCGTGTGTGTGTAAACTGCCCCTCCCTCTCGCAAGCAGGCGGGGGAGAGAGAGATGTTTCGTCTCGATTTACACATGCTATGACTCCGGGGGTACCTCCATTCGCTTCGTCTTGATCTGTTGATGTTATTTCATGTCTCGTTTGTCCATTGTGTCGGTGGGAAAGCCAGGGAAATGTCCCGGAGATATACTGAGAAATCTTTGTAACAGCATTTTCCTGCGATCACAGCTGTTCACAGCTACGAGGCTGGTACCGCTTCCATTCGCTTCGTCTTGATCTGTAGATGTTATTTAATGTCTCATTTGTTAATTTTGATGGAGAAAAGGTTGTACATTTAGTGAATTCAGAGTTTCTAAGATGCAAAAGTAGGCATGTTTGAGTACTCAGGTCCAGTGGCTCACTGCGTTAATGCTCGCCCCTGGATGCGGTTGGTCGCGTGTTCGAATCCATGCTGTGGCATACTTTTTTTCATTTTCACCCTTTTTCTATGGATCTCCAAAAAGTCAACTTTGACTTTTTCTGAGTCTGGAGGAATTCAAGGGGAGTTTTCAAGGGACTCTACCCGCCTTATGAGGCTCTATTTTCGAATACTTTTTTCCATTTTCACCCTTTTTCTATGGATCTCCAAAAAGTGAACTTTTACATTTTCTGAGTCTGGAGGAATTCAAGGGGAGTTTTCAGGGGAGTGCATTCTCTCTGCCATCTCCTCCCTGTGTGTGCGTTGCTGCATGCAGCAACTGCGTGTGTGTGTGTAAACTGCCCCTCCCCTTCGCAAGCAGGCGGGGGAGAGAGAGATGTTTCGTCTCGATTTACACATGCTATGACTCCGGGGGTACCTCCATTCGCTTCGTCTTGATCTGTTGATGTTATTTCATGTCTCGTTTGTCCATTGTGACGGTGAGAAAGCCAGGGAAATGTCCCGGAGATATACTGAGAAATCTTTGTAACAGCATTTTCCTGCGATCACAGCTGTTCACAGCTACGAGGCTGGGACCGCTTCCATTCGTTTCGTCTTGATCTGTAGATGTTATTTAATGTCTCATTTGTTCATTTTGATGGAGAAAAAGTTGTACATTTAGTGAATTCTGAGTTTCTAAGATGCACAAGTAGGCATGTTTGAGTACTCAGGTCCAGTGGCTCACTGCGTTAACGCTCGCCCCTGGATGCGGTTGGTCGCATGTTCGAGTCCATGCTGTGGCATACTTTTTTTCATTTTCACCCTTTTTCTATGGATCTCCAAAAAGTCAACTTTGACTTTTTCTGAGTCTGGAGGAATTCAAGGGGAGTTTTCAGGGGAGTGCGTTCTCTCTGCCATCTCCTCCCTGTGTGTGTGTTGCTGCATGCAGCAGCTGCGTGTGTGTGTAAACTGCCCCTCCCCCTCGCAAGCATGCGGGGGAGAGAGAGATGTTTCGTCTCGATTTACACATGCTATGACTCCGGGGGTACCTCCATTCGCTTCGTCTTGATCTGTTGATGTTATTTCATGTCTCGTTTGTCCATTGTGTCGGTGGGAAAGCCAGGAAAATGTCCCGGAGATATACTGAGAAATCTTTGTAACAGCATTTTCCTGCGATCACAGCTGTTCACAGCTACGAGGCTGGGACCGCTTCCATTCGCTTCGTCTTGATCTGTAGATGTTATTTCATGTCTCATTTGTTCATTTTGATGGAGAAAAAGTTGTACATTTAGTGAATTCAGAGTTTCTAAGATGCAAAAGTAGGCATGTTTGAGTACTCAGGTCCAGTGGCTCACTGCGTTAATGCTCGCCCCTGGATGCGGTTGGTCGCGTGTTCGAATCCATACTGTGGCATACTTTTTTTCATTTTCACCCTTTTTCTATGGATCTCCAAAAAGTCAACTATGACTTTTTCTGAGTCTGGAGGAATTCAAGGGGAGTTTTCAGGGGACTCTACCCGCCTTATGAGGCACTATTTTCGAATACTTTTTTCCATTTTCACCCTTTTTCTATGGATCTCCAAAAAGTGAACTTTTACATTTTCTGAGTCTGGAGGAATTCAAGGGGAGTTTTCAGGGGAGTGCATTCTCTCTGCCATCTCCTCCCTCTGTGTGCGTTGCTGCATGCAGCAGCTGCGTGTGTGTGTGTAAACTGCCCCTCCCCTTCGCAAGCAGGCGGGAGAGAGAGAGATGTTTCGTCTCGATTTACACATGCTATGACTCCGGGGGTACTTCCCTTCGCTTCGTCTTGATCTATTGATGTTATTTCATGTCTCGTTTGTCCATTGTGACGGTGGGAAAGCCAGGGAAATGTCCCGGAGATATACTGAGAAATCTTTGTAACAGCATTTTCCTGCGATCACAGCTGTTCACAGCTACGAGGCTGGGACCGCTTCCATTCGCTTCGTCTTGATCTGTAGATGTTATTTAATGTCTCATTTGTTCATTTTGATGGAGAAAAGGTTGTACATTTAGTGAATTCAGAGTTTCTAAGATGCAAAAGTAGGCATGTTTGAGTACTCAGGTCCAGTGGCTCACTGCGTTAATGCTCGCCCCTGGATGCGGTTGGTCGCGTGTTCGAATCCATGCTGTGGCATACTTTTTTTCATTTTCACCCTTTTTCTATGGATCTCCAAAAAGTCAACTTTGACTTTTTCTGAGTCTGGAGGAATTCAAGGGGAGTTTTCAAGGGACTCTACCCGCCTTATGAGGCACTATTTTCGAATACTTTTTTCCATTTTCACCCTTTTCTATGGATCTCCAAAAAGTGAACTTTTACATTTTCTGAGTCTGGAGGAATTCAAGGGGAGTTTTCAGGGGAGTGCATTCTCTCTGCCATCTCCTCCCTGTGTGTGCGTTGCTGCATGCAGCAGCTGCGTGTGTGTGTGTAAACTGCCCCTCCCCTTCGCAAGCAGGCGGGGGAGAGAGAGATGTTTCGTCTCGATGTACACATGCTATGACTCCGGGGGTACTTCCATTCGCTTCGTCTTGATCTGTTGATGTTATTTCATGTCTTGTTTGTCCATTGTGACGGTGGGAAAGCCAGGGAAATGTCCCGGAGATATACTGAGAAATCTTTGTAACAGCATTTTCCTGCGATCACAGCTGTTCGCAGCTACGATGCTGGGACCGCTTCCATTCGCTTCGTCTTGATCTGTAGATGTTATTTAATGTCTCAGTTGTTCATTTTGATGGAGAAAAAGTTGTACATTTAGTGAATTCAGAGTTTCTAAGATGCAAAAGTAGGCATGTTTGAGTACTCAGGTCCAGTGGCTCACTGCGTTAATGCTCGCCCCTGGATGCGGTTGGTCGCGTGTTCGAATCCATACTGTGGCATACTTTTTTTCATTTTCACCCTTTTTCTATGGATCTCCAAAAAGTCAACTTTGACTTTTTCTGAGTCTGGAGGAATTCAAGGGGAGTTTTCAAGAGACTCTACCCGCCTTATGAGGCACTATTTTCGAATACTTTTTTCCATTTTCACCCTTTTTCTATGGATCTCCAAAAAGTGAACTTTTACATTTTCTGAGTCTGGAGGAATTCAAGGGGAGTTTTCAGGGGAGTGCATTCTCTCTGCCATCTCCTCCCTCTGTGTGCGTTGCTGCATGCAGCAGCTGCGTGTGTGTGTGTAAACTGCCCCTCCCCTTCGCAAGCAGGTGGGGGAGAGAGAGATGTTTCGTCTCGATTTACACATGCTATGACTCCGGGGGTACCTCCATTCGCTTCGTCTTGATCTGTTGATGTTATTTCATGTCTCGTTTGTCCATTGTGACGGTGGGAAAGCCAGGGAAATGTCCCGGAGATATACTGAGAAATCTTTGTAACAGCATTTTCCTGCGATCACAGCTGTTCACAGCTACAAGGCTGGGACCGCTTCCATTCGCTTCGTCTTGATCTGTAGATGTTATTTAATGTCTCATTTGTTCATTTTGATGGAGAACAAGTTGTACATTTAGTGAATTCAGAGTTTCTAAGATGCACAAGTAGGCATGTTTGAGTACTCCGGTCCAGTGGCTCACTGCGTTAACGCTCGCCCCTGGATGCGGTTGGTCGTGTGTTCGAGTCCATGCTGTGGCATACTTTTTTTCATTTTCACCCTTTTTCTATGGATCTCCAAAAAGTCAACTTTGACTTTTTCTGAGTCTGGAGGAATTCAATGGGAGTTTTCAAAGGATTCTACCCGCCTTATGAGGCACTATTTTCGAATACTTTTTTACATTTTCACCCTTTTTCTATGGATCTCCAAAAAGTGATCTTTTACATTTTCTGAGTCTGGAGGAATTCAAAGGGAGTTTTCAGGGGAGTGCGTTCTCTCTGCCATCTCCTCCCTGTGTGTGTGTTGCTGCATGCAGCAGCTGCGTGTGTGTGTAAACTGCCCCTCCCTCTCGCAAGCAGGCGGGGGAGAGAGAGATGTTTCGTCTCGATTTACACATGCTATGACTCCGGGGGTACCTCCATTCACTTCGTCTTGATCTGTTGATGTTATTTCATGTCTCGTTTGTCCATTGTGACGGTGGGAAAGCCAGGGAAATGTCCCGGAGATATACTGAGAAATCTTTGTAACAGCATTTTCCTGCGATCACAGCTGTTCACAGCTACGAGGCTGGGACCGCCTCCATTCGCTTCGTCTTGATCTGTAGATGTTATTTCATGTCTCATTTGTTCATTTTGATGGAGAAAAAGTTGTACATTTAGTGAATTCAGAGTGTCTAAGATGCACAAGTAGGCATATTTGCGTACTCAGCTCCAGTGGCTCACTGCGTTAACACTCGCCCCTGGATGCGGTTGGTCGCGTGTTCGAATCCATGCTGTGGTATTCTTTTTTTCATTTTCACCTTTTTTCTATGGATCTCCAAAAAGTGATCTTTTACATTTTCTGAGTCTGGAGGAATTCAAGGGGAGTTTTCAGGGGAGTGCGTTCTCTCTGCCATCTCCTCCTTGTGTGTGTGTTGCTGCAGGCAGCAGCTGCGTGTGTGTGTAAACTGCCCCTCCCTCTCGCAAGCAGGCGGGGGAGAGAGAGATGTTTCGTCTCGATTTACACATGCTATGACTCCGGGGGTACCTCCATTCGCTTCGTCTTGATCTGTTGATGTTATTTCATGTCTCGTTTGTCCATTGTGTCGGTGGGAAAGCCAGGGAAATGTCCCGGAGATATACTGAGAAATCTTTGTAACAGCATTTTCCTGCGATCACAGCTGTTCACAGCTACGAGGCTGGGACCGCTTCCATTCGCTTCGTCTTGATCTGTAGATGTTATTTAATGTCTCATTTGTTAATTTTGATGGAGAAAAGGTTGTACATTTAGTGAATTCAGAGTTTCTAAGATGCAAAAGTAGGCATGTTTGAGTACTCAGGTCCAGTGGCTCACTGCGTTAATGCTCGCCCCTGGATGCGGTTGGTCGCGTGTTCGAATCCATGCTGTGGCATACTTTTTTTCATTTTCACCCTTTTTCTATGGATCTCCAAAAAGTCAACTTTGACTTTTTCTGAGTCTGGAGGAATTCAAGGGGAGTTTTCAAGGGACTCTACCCGCCTTATGAGGCACTATTTTCGAATACTTTTTTCCATTTTCACCCTTTTTCTATGGATCTCCAAAAAGTGAACTTTTACATTTTCTGAGTCTGGAGGAATTCAAGGGGAGTTTTCAGGGGAGTGCATTCTCTCTGCCATATCCTCCCTGTGTGTGCGTTGCTGCATGCAGCAGCTGCGTGTGTGTGTAAACTGCCCCTCCCCCTCACAAGCAGGCGGGGGAGAGAGAGATGTTTCGTCTCGATTTACACATGCTATGACTCCGGGGGTACCTCCATTCGCTTCGTCTTGATCTGTTGATGTTATTTCATGTCTCGTTTGTCCATTGTGACGGTGAGAAAGCCAGGGAAATGTCCCGGAGATATACTGAGAAATCTTTGTAACAGCATTTTCCTGCGATCACAGCTGTTCACAGCTACGAGGCTGGGACCGCTTCCATTCGCTTCGTCTTGATCTGTAGATGTTATTTAATGTCTCATTTGTTCATTTTGATGGAGAAAAAGTTGTACATTTAGTGAATTCAGAGTTTCTAAGATGCACAAGTAGGCATGTTTGAGTACTCAGGTCCAGTGGCTCACTGCGTTAACGCTCGCCCCTGGATGCGGTTGGTCGCATGTTCGAGTCCATGCTGTGGCATACTTTTTTTCATTTTCACCCTTTTTCTATGGATCTCCAAAAAGTCAACTTTGACTTTTTCTGAGTCTGGAGGAATTCAAGGGGAGTTTTCAGGGGAGTGCGTTCTCTCTGCCATCTCCTCCCTGTGTGTGTGTTGCTGCATGAAGCAGCTGCGTGTGTGTGTAAACTGCCCCTCCCCCTCGCAAGCATGCGGGGGAGAGAGAGATGTTTCGTCTCGATTTACACATGCTATGACTCCGGGGGTACCTCCATTCGCTTCGTCTTGATCTGTTGATGTTATTTCATGTCTCGTTTGTCCATTGTGTCGGTGGGAAAGCCAGGAAAATGTCCCGGAGATATACTGAGAAATCTTTGTAACAGCATTTTCCTGCGATCACAGCTGTTCACAGCTACGAGGCTGGGACCGCTTCCATTCGCTTCGTCTTGATCTGTAGATGTTATTTCATGTCTCATTTGTTCATTTTGATGGAGAAAAAGTTGTACATTTAGTGAATTCAGAGTTTCTAAGATGCAAAAGTAGGCATGTTTGAGTACTCAGGTCCAGTGGCTCACTGCGTTAATGCTCGCCCCTGGATGCGGTTGGTCGCGTGTTCGAATCCATACTGTGGCATACTTTTTTTCATTTTCACCCTTTTTCTATGGATCTCCAAAAAGTCAACTTTGACTTTTTCTGAGTCTGGAGGAATTCAAGGGGAGTTTTCAAGGGACTCTACCCGCCTTATGAGGCACTATTTTCGAATACTTTTTTCCATTTTCACCCTTTTCTATGGATCTCCAAAAAGTGAACTTTTACATTTTCTGAGTCTGGAGGAATTCAAGGGGAGTTTTCAGGGGAGTGAATTCTCTCTGCCATCTCCTCCCTGTGTGTGCGTTGCTGCATGCAGCAGCTGCGTGTGTGTGTGTAAACTGCCCCTCCCCTTCGCAAGCAGGCGGGGGAGAGAGAGATGTTTCGTCTCGATTTACACATGCTATGACTCCGGGGGTACTTCCATTCGCTTCGTCTTGATCTGTTGATGTTATTTCATGTCTTGTTTGTCCATTGTGACGGTGGGAAAGCCAGGGAAATGTCCCGGAGATATACTGAGAAATCTTTGTAACAGCATTTTCCTGCGATCACAGCTGTTCGCAGCTACGATGCTGGGACCGCTTCCATTCGCTTCGTCTTGATCTGTAGATGTTATTTAATGTCTCAGTTGTTCATTTTAATGGAGAAAAAGTTGTACATTTAGTGAATTCAGAGTTTCTAAGATGCAAAAGTAGGCATGTTTGAGTACTCAGGTCCAGTGGCTCACTGCGTTAATGCTCGCCCCTGGATGCGGTTGGTCGCGTGTTCGAATCCATACTGTGGCATACTTTTTTTCATTTTCACCCTTTTTCTATGGATCTCCAAAAAGTCAACTTTGACTTTTTCTGAGTCTGGAGGAATTCAAGGGGAGTTTTCAAGAGACTCTACCCACCTTATGAGGCACTATTTTCGAATACTTTTTTCCATTTTCACCCTTTTTCTATGGATCTCCAAAAAGTGAACTTTTACATTTTCTGAGTCTGGAGGAATTCAAGGGGAGTTTTCAGGGGAGTGCATTCTCTCTGCCATCTCCTCCCTCTGTGTGCGTTGCTGCATGCAGCAGCTGCGTGTGTGTGTGTAAACTGCCCCTCCCCTTCGCGAGCAGGTGGGGGAGAGAGAGATGTTTCGTCTCGATTTACACATGCTATGACTCCGGGGGTACTTCCATTCGCTTCGTCTTGATCTGTTGATGTTATTTCATGTCTCGTTTGTCCATTGTGACGGTGAGAAAGCCAGGGAAATGTCCCGGAGATATACTGAGAAATCTTTGTAACAGCATTTTCCTGCGATCACAGCTGTTCACAGCTACGAGGCTGGGACCGCTTCCATTCGCTTCGTCTTGATCTGTAGATGTTATTTCATGTCTCATTTGTTCATTTTGATGGAGAAAAAGTTGTACATTTAGTGAATTCAGAGTTTCTAAGATGCAAAAGTAGGCATGTTTGAGTACTCAGGTCCAGTGGCTCACTGCGTTAATGCTCGCCCCTGGATGCGGTTGGTCGCGTGTTCGAATCCATACTGTGGCATACTTTTTTTCATTTTCACCCTTTTTCTATGGATCTCCAAAAAGTCAACTTTGACTTTTTCTGAGTCTGGAGGAATTCAAGGGGAGTTTTCAAGGGACTCTACCCGCCTTATGAGGCACTATTTTCGAATACTTTTTTCCATTTTCACCCTTTTTCTATGGATCTCCAAAAAGTGAACTTTTACATTTTCTGAGTCTGGAGGAATTCAAGGGGAGTTTTCAGGGGAGTGCATTCTCTCTGCCATCTCCTCCCTCTGTGTGCGTTGCTGCATGCAGCAGCTGCGTGTGTGTGTAAACTGCCCCTCCCCTTCGCAAGCAGGCGGGGGAGAGAGAGATGTTTCGTCTCGATTTACACATGCTATGACTCCGGGGGTACTTCCATTCGCTTCGTCTTGATCTGTTGATGTTATTTCATGTCTCGTTTGTCCATTGTGACGGTGGCAAAGCCAGGGAAATGTCCCGGAGATATACTGAGAAATCTTTGTAACAGCATTTTCCTGCGATGACAGCTGTTCACAGCTACGAGGCTGGGACCGCTTCCATTCGCTTCGTCTTGATCTGTAGATGTTATTTCATGTCTCATTTGTTCATTTTGATGGAGAAAAAGTTGTACATTTAGTGAATTCAGAGTGTCTAAGATGCAAAAGTAGGCATGTTTGAGTACTCATGTCCAGTGGCTCACTGCGTTAACGCTCGCCCCTGGATGCGGTTGGTCGCGTGTTCGAATCCATGCTGTGGCATACTTTTTTTCATTTTCACCCTTTTTCTATGGATCTCCAAAAAGTCAACTTTGACTTTTTCTGAGTCTGGAGGAATTCAAGGGGAGTTTTCAAAGGACTCTACCCGCCTTATGAGGCACTATTTTCGAATACTTTTTTACTTTTCACCCTTTTTCTATGGATCTCCAAAAAGTGATCTTTTACATTTTCTGAGTCTGGAGGAATTCAAGGGGAGTTTTCAGGGGAGTGCGTTCTCTCTGCCATCTCCTCCCTGTGTGTGTGTTGCTGCATGCAGCAGCTGCGTGTGTGTGTAAACTGCCCCTCCCTCTCGCAAGCAGGCGGGGGCGAGAGAGATGTTTCGTCTCGATTTACACATGCTATGACTCCGGGGGTACCTCCATTCGCTTCGTCTTGATCTGTTGATGTTATTTCATGTCTCGTTTGTCCATTGTGACGGTGGGAAAGCCAGGGAAATGTCCCGGAGATATACTGAGAAATCTTTGTAACAGCATTTTCCTGCGATCACAGCTGTTCACAGCTACGAGACTGGGACCGCTTCCATTCGCTTCGTCTTGATCTGTAGATGTTATTTCATGTCTCATTTGTTCATTTTGATGGAGAAAAAGTTGTACATTTAGTGAATTCAGAGTTTCTAAGATGCAAAAGTAGGCATGTTTGAGTACTCAGGTCCAGTGGCTCACTGCGTTAATGCTCGCCCCTGGATGCGGTTGGTCGCGTGTTCGAATCCATACTGTGGCATACTTTTTTTCATTTTCACCCTTTTTCTATGGATCTCCAAAAAGTGAACTTTTACATTTTCTGAGTCTGGAGGAATTCAAGGGGAGTTTTCAGGGGAGTGCATTCTCTCTGCCATCTCCTCCCTCTGTGTGCGTTGCTGCATGCAGCAGCTGCGTGTGTGTGTGTGTAAACTGCCCCTCCCCTTCGCAAGCAGGCGGGGGAGAGAGAGATGTTTCGTCTCGATTTACACATGCTATGACTCCGGGGGTACTTCCATTCGCTTCGTCTTGATCTGTTGATGTTATTTCATGTCTCGTTTGTCCATTGTGACGGTGGCAAAGCCAGGGAAATGTCCCGGAGATATACTGAGAAATCTTTGTAACAGCATTTTCCTGCGATCACAGCTGTTCACAGCTACGAGGCTGGGACCGCTTCCATTCGCTTCGTCTTGATCTGTAGATGTTATTTCATGTCTCATTTGTTCATTTTGATGGAGAAAATGTTGTACATTTAGTGAATTCAGAGTTTCTAAGATGCAAAAGTCGGCATGTTTGAGTACTCAGGTCCAGTGGCTCACTGCGTTAATGCTCGCCCCTGGATGCGGTTGGTCGCGTGTTCGAATCCATACTGTGGCATACTTTTTTTCATTTTCACCCTTTTTCTATGGATCTCCAAAAAGTCAACTTTGACTTTTTCTGAGTCTGGAGGAATTCAAGGGGAGTTTTCAAAGGACTCTACCCGCCTTATGAGGCACTATTTTCGAATACTTTTTTACATTTTCACCCTTTTTCTATGGATCTCCAAAAAGTGATCTTTTACATTTTCTGAGTCTGGAGGAATTCAAGGGGCGTTTTCAGGGGAGTGCGTTCTCTCTGCCATCTCCTCCCTGTGTGTGTGTTGCTGTATGCAGCAGCTGCGTGTGTGTGTAAACTGCCCCTCCCTCTCGCAAGCAGGCGGGGGAGAGAGAGATGTTTCGTCTCGATTTACACATGCTATGACTCCGGGGGTACCTCCATTCGCTTCGTCTTGATCTATTGATGTTATTTCATGTCTCGTTTGTCCATTGTGACGGTGGGAAAGCCAGGGAAATGTCCCGGAGATATACTGAGAAATCTTTGTAACAGCATTTTCCTGCGATCACAGCTGTTCACAGCTACGAGGCTGGGACCGCTTCCTTTCGCTTCGTCTTGATCTGTAGATGTTATTTAATGTCTCATTTGTTAATTTTGATGGAGAAAAGGTTGTACATTTAGTGAATTCAGAGTTTCTAAGATGCAAAAGTAGGCATGTTTGAGTACTCAGGTCCAGTGGCTCACTGCGTTAATGCTCGCCCCTGGATGCGGTTGGTCGCGTGTTCGAATCCATACTGTGGCATACTTTTTTTCATTTTCACCCTTTTTCTATGGATCTCCAAAAAGTCAACTTTGACTTTTTCTGAGTCTGGAGGAATTCAAGGGGAGTTTTCAGGGGAGTGCGTTCCCTCTGCCATCTCCTCCCTGTGTGTGCGTTGCTGCATGCAGCAGCTGCGTGTGTGTGTAAACTGCCCCTCCCCTTCGCAAGCAGGCGGGGGAGAGAGAGAGATGTTTCGTCTCGATTTACACATGCTATGACTCCGGGGGTACCTCCATTCGCTTCGTCTTGATCTGTTGATGTTATTTCATGTCTCGTTTGTCCATTGTGACGGTGGGAAAGCCAGGGAAATGTCCCGGAGATATACTGAGAAATCTTTGTAACAGCATTTTCCTGCGATCACAGCTGTTCACAGCTACGAGGCTGGGACCGCTTCCATTCGCTTCGTCTTGATCTGTAGATGTTATTTAATGTCTCATTTGTTCATTTTGATGGAGAAAAAGTTGTACATTTAGTGAATTCAGAGTTTCTAAGATGCAAAAGTAGGCATGTTTGAGTACTCAGGTCCAGTGGCTCACTGCGTTAACGCTCGCCCTTGGATGCGGTTGGTCGCGTGTTCGAATCCATGCTGTAGCATACTTTTTTTCATTTTCATCCTTTTTCTATGGATCTCCAAAAAGTCAACTTTGACTTTTTCTGAGTCTGGAGGAATTCAAGGGGAGTTTTCAAGGGACTCTACCCGCCTTATGAGGCACTATTTTCGAATACTTTTTTCCATTTTCACCCTTTTTCTATGGATCTCCAAAAAGTGAACTTTTACATTTTCTGAGTCTGGAGGAATTCAAGGGGAGTTTTCAGGGGAGTGCGTTCTCTCTGCCATCTCCTCCCTGTGTGTGCGTTGCTGCATGCAGCAGCTGCGTGTGTGTGTAAACTGCCCCTCCCCTTCGCAAGCAGGCGGGGGAGAGAGAGATGTTTCGTCTCGATTTACACATGCTATGAATCCGGGGGTACCTCCATTTGCTTCGTCTTGATCTGTTGGTGTTATTTCATGTCTCGTTTGTCCATTGTGTCGGTGGGAAAGCCAGGGAAATGTCCCGGAGATATACTGATAAATCTTTGTAACAGCATTTTCCTGCAATCACAGCTGTTCACAGCTACGAGGCTGGGACCGCTTCCATTCGCTTTGTCTTGATCTGTAGATGTTATTTCATGTCTCATTTGTTCATTTTGATGGAGAAAAAGTTGTACATTTAGTGAATTCAGAGTTTCTAAGATGCAAAAGTAGGCATGTTTGAGTACTCAGGTCCAGTGGCTCACTGCGTTAATGCTCGCCCCTGGATGCGGTTGGTCGCGTGTTCGAATCCATACTGTGGCATACTTTTTTTCATTTTCACCCTTTTTCTATGGATCTCCAAAAAGTCAACTTTGACTTTTTCTGAGTCTGGAGGAATTCAAGGGGAGTTTTCAAGGGACTCTACCCGCCTTATGAGGCACTATTTTCGAATACTTTTTTCCATTGTCACCCTTTTTCTATGGATCTCCAAAAAGTGAACTTTTACATTTTCTGAGTCTGGAGGAATTCAAGGGGAGTTTTCAGGGGAGTGCATTCTCTCTGCCATCACCTCCCTGTGTGTGCGTTGCTGCATGCAGCAACTGCGTGTGTGTGTGTAAACTGCCCCTCCCCTTCGAAAGCAGGCGGGGGAGAGAAAGATGTTTCGTCTCGATTTACACATGCTATGACTCCGGGGGTACTTCCATTCGCTTCGTCTTGATCTGTTGATGTTATTTCATGTCTCGTTTGTCCATTGTGACGGTGGCAAAGCCAGGGAAATGTCCCGGAGATATACTGAGAAATCTTTGTAACAGCATTTTCCTGCGATCACAGCTGTTCGCAGCTACGAGGCTGGGACCGCTTCCATTCGCTTCGTCTTGATCTGTAGATGTTATTTAATGTCTCATTTGTTCATTTTGATGGAGAAAAGGTTGTACATTTAGTGAATTCAGAGTGTCTAAGATGCACAAGTAGGCATGTTTGAGTACTCAGGTCCAGTGGCTCACTGCGTTAACGCTCGCCCCTGGATGCGGTTGGTCGCGTGTTCGAGTCCATGCTGTGGCATACTTTTTTTCATTTTCACGCTTTTTCTATGGATCTCCAAAAAGTCAACTTTGACTTTTTCTGAGTCTGGAGGAATTCAAGGGGAGTTTTCAAGGGACTCTACCCGCCTTATGATACACTATTTTCGAATACTTTTTTCCATTTTCACCCTTTTTCTATGGATCTCCAAAAAGTGAACTTTTACATTTTCTGAGTCTGGAGGAATTCAAGGGGAGTTTTCAGGGGAGTGCATTCTCTCTGCCATCACCTCCCTGTGTGTGCGTTGCTGCATGCAGCAACTGCGTGTGTGTGTGTAAACTGCCCCTCCCCTTCGCAAGCAGGCGGGGGAGAGAGAGATGTTTCGTCTCAATTTACACATGCTATGACTCCGGGGGTACCTCCATTCGCTTCGTCTTGATCTGTAGATGTTATTTAATGTCTCATTTGTTCATTTTGATGGAGAAAAAGTTGTACATTTAGTGAATTCAGAGTTTCTAAGATGCAAAAGTAGGCATGTTTGAGTACTCAGGTCCAGTGGCTCACTGCGTTAATGCTCGCCCCTGGATGCGGTTGGTCGCGTGTTCGAATCCATGCTGTGACATACTTTTTTTCATTTTCACCCTTTTTCTATGGATCTCCAAAAAGTCAACTTTGACTTTTTCTGAGTCTGGAGGAATTCAAGGGGAGTTTTCAAGGGACTCTACCCGCCTTATGAGGCACTATTTTCGAATACTTTTTTCCATTTTCACCCTTTTTCTATGGATCTCCAAAAAGTGAACTTTTACATTTTATGAGTCTGGAGGAATTCAAGGGGAGTTTTCAGGGGAGTGCGTTCTCTCTGCCATCTCCTCCCTGTGTGTGCGTTGCTGCATGCAGCAGCTGCGTGTGTGTGTAAACTGCCCCTCCCCTTCGCAAGCAGGCGGGGGAGAGAGAGATGTTTCGTCTCGATTTACACATGCTATGAATCCGGGGGTACCTCCATTTGCTTCGTCTTGATCTGTTGGTGTTATTTCATGTCTCGTTTGTCCATTGTGTCGGTGGGAAAGCCAGGGAAATGTCCCGGAGATATACTGATAAATCTTTGTAACAGCATTTTCCTGCGATCACAGCTGTTCACAGCTACGAGGCTGGGACCGCTTCCATTCGCTTCGTCTTGATCTGTAGATGTTATTTCATGTCTCATTTGTTCATTTTGATGGAGAAAAAGTTGTACATTTAGTGAATTCAGAGTTTCTAAGATGCAAAAGTAGGCATGTTTGAGTACTCAGGTCCAGTGGCTCACTGCGTTAATGCTCGCCCCTGGATGCGGTTGGTCGCGTGTTCGAATCCATACTGTGGCATACTTTTTTTCATTTTCACCCTTTTTCTATGGATCTCCAAAAAGTCAACTTTGACTTTTTCTGAGTCTGGAGGAATTCAAGGGGAGTTTTCAGGGGAGTGCGTTCTCTCTGCCATCTCCTCCCTGTGTGTGTGTTGCTGCATGCAGCAGCTGCGTGTGTGTGTAAACTGCCCCTCCCTCTCGCAAGCAGGCGGGGGAGAGAGAGATGTTTCGTCTCGATTTACACATGCTATGACTCCGGGGGTACCTCCATTCGCTTCGTCTTGATCTGTTGATGTTATTTCATGTCTCGTTTGTCCATTGTGACGGTGGGAAAGCCAGGGAAATGTCCCGGAGATATACTGAGAAATCTTTGTAACAGCATTTTCCTGCGATCACAGCTGTTCACAGCTACGAGACTGAGACCGCTTCCATTCGCTTCGTCTTGATCTGTAGATGTTATTTCATGTCTCATTTGTTCATTTTGATGGAGAAAAAGTTGTACATTTAGTGAATTCAGAGTGTCTAAGATGCACAAGTAAGCATATTTGCATACTCAGGTCCAGTGGCTCACTGCGTTAACACTCGCCCCAGGATGCGGTTGGTCGCGTGTTCGAATCCATGCTGTGGCATTCTTTTTTTCATTTTCACCCTTTTTCTATGGATCTCCAAAAAGTGATCTTTTACATTTTCTGAGTCTGGAGGAATTCAAGGGGAGTTTTCAGGGGAGTGCGTTCTCTCTGCCATCTCCTCCCTGTGTGTGCGTTGCTGCATGCAGCAGCTGCGTGTGTGTGTAAACTGCCCCTCCCCTTCGCAAGCAGGCGGGGGAGAGAGAGATGTTTCGTCTCGATTTACACATGCTATGACTCCGGGGGTACCTCCATTCGCTTCGTCTTGATCTGTTGATGTTATTTCATGTCTCGTTTGTCCATTGTGACGGTGGGAAAGCCAGGGAAATGTCCCGGAGATATACTGAGAAATCTTTGTAACAGCATTTTCCTGCGATCACAGCTGTTCACAGCTACAAGGCTGGGACCGCTTCCATTCGCTTCGTCTTGATCTGTAGATGTTATTTAATGTCTCATTTGTTCATTTTGATGGAGAACAAGTTGTACATTTAGTGAATTCAGAGTTTCTAAGATGCACAAGTAGGCATGTTTGAGTACTCCGGTCCAGTGGCTCACTGCGTTAACGCTCGCCCCTGGATGCGGTTGGTCGTGTGTTCGAGTCCATGCTGTGGCATACTTTTTTTCATTTTCACCCTTTTTCTATGGATCTCCAAAAAGTCAACTTTGACTTTTTCTGAGTCTGGAGGAATTCAAGGGGAGTTTTCAAGGGACTCTACCCGCCTTATGAGGCACTATTTTCGAATACTTTTTTCCATTTTCACCCTTTTTCTATGGATCTCCAAAAAGTGAACTTTTACATTTTCTGAGTCTGGAGGAATTCAAGGGGAGTTTTCAGGGGAGTGCATTCTCTCTGCCATCTCCTCCCTCTGTGTGCGTTGCTGCATGCAGCAGCTGCGTGTGTGTGTGTAAACTCCCCCTCCCCTTCGCAAGCAGGCGGGGGAGAGAGAGATGTTTCGTCTCGATTTACACATGCTATGACTCCGGGGGTACTTCCATTCGCTTCGTCTTGATCTGTTGATGTTATTTCATGTCTCGTTTGTCCATTGTGACGGTGGGAAAGCCAGGGAAATGTCCCGGAGATATACTGAGAAATCTTTGTAACAGCATTTTCCTGCGATCACAGCTGTTCACAGCTACAAGGCTGGGACCGCTTCCATTCGCTTCGTCTTGATCTGTAGATGTTATTTAATGTCTCATTTGTTCATTTTGATGGAGAACAAGTTGTACATTTAGTGAATTCAGAGTTTCTAAGATGCACAAGTAGGCATGTTTGAGTACTCAGGTCCAGTGGCTCACTGCGTTAATGCTCGCCCCTGGATTCGGTTGGTCGCGTGCTCGAATCCATACTGTGGCATACTTTTTTTCATTTTCACCCTTTTTCTATGGATCTCCAAAAAGTCAACTTTGACTTTTTCTGAGTCTGGAGGAATTCAAGGGGAGTTTTCAAGGGACTCTACCCGCCTTATGAGGCACTATTTTCGAATACTTTTTTCCATTTTCACCCTTTTATTATGGATCTCCAAAAAGTGAACTTTTACATTTTCTGAGTCTGGAGGAATTCAAGGGGAGTTTTCAGGGGAGTGCATTCTCTCTGCCATCTCCTCCCTCTGTGTGCGTTGCTGCATGCAGCAGCTGCGTGTGTGTGTGTAAACTGCCCCTCCCCTTCGCAAGCAGGCGGGGGAGAGAGAGATGTTTCGTCTCGATTTACACATGCTATGACTCCGGGGGTACTTCCATTCGCTTCGTCTTGATCTGTTGATGTTATTTCATGTCTCGTTTGTCCATTGTGACGGTGGCAAAGCCAGGTAAATGTCCCGGAGATAAACTGAGAAATCTTTGTAACAGCATTTTCCTGCGATCACAGCTGTTCACAGCTACGAGGCTGGGACCGCTTCCATTCGCTTCGTCTTGATCTGTAGATGTTATTTCATGTCTCATTTGTTCATTTTGATGGAGAAAAAGTTGTACATTTAGTGAATTCAGAGTGTCTAAAATGCAAAAGTAGGCATGTTTGAGTACTCATGTCCAGTGGCTCACTGCGTTAACGCTCGCCCCTGGATGCGGTTGGTCGCGTGTTCGAATCCATGCTGTGGCATACTTTTTTTCATTTTCACCCTTTTTCTATGGATCTCCAAAAAGTCAACTTTGACTTTTTCTGAGTCTGGAGGAATTCAAGGGGAGTTTTCAAGGGACTCTACCCGCCTTATGAGGCACTATTTTCGAATACTTTTTTCCATTTTCACCCTTTTTCTATGGATCTCCAAAAAGTGAACTTTTACATTTTCTGAGTCTGGAGGAATTCAAAGGGGAGTTTTCAGGGGAGTGCATTCTCTCTGCCATCTCCTCCCTCTGTGTGCGTTGCTGCATGCAGCAGCTGCGTGTGTGTGTGTAAACTGCCCCTCCCCTTCGCAAGCAGGCGGGGGAGAGAGAGATGTTTCGTCTCGATTTACACATGCTATGACTCCGGGGGTACTTCCATTCGCTTCGTCTTGATCTGTTGATGTTATTTCATGTCTCGTTTGTCCATTGTGACGGTGGCAAAGCCAGGTAAATGTCCCGGAGATAAACTGAGAAATCTTTGTAACAGCATTTTCCTGCGATCACAGCTGTTCACAGCTACGAGGCTGGGACCGCTTCCATTCGCTTCGTCTTGATCTGTAGATGTTATTTCATGTCTCATTTGTTCATTTTGATGGAGAAAAAGTTGTACATTTAGTGAATTCAGAGTGTCTAAGATGCAAAAGTAGGCATGTTTGAGTACTCATGTCCAGTGGCTCACTGCGTTAACGCTCGCCCCTGGATGCGGTTGGTCGCGTGTTCGAATCCATGCTGTGGCATACTTTTTTTCATTTTCACCCTTTTTCTATGGATCTCCAAAAAGTCAACTTTGACTTTTTCTGAGTCTGGAGGAATTCAAGGGGAGTTTTCAAGGGACTCTACCCGCCTTATGAGGCACTATTTTCGAATACTTTTTTCCATTTTCACCCTTTTTCTATGGATCTCCAAAAAGTGAACTTTTACATTTTCTGAGTCTGGAGGAATTCAAGGGGAGTTTTCAGGGGAGTGCATTCTCTCTGCCATCTCCTCCCTCTGTGTGCGTTGCTGCATGCAGCAGCTGCGTGTGTGTGTGTAAACTGCCCCTCCCCTTCGCAAGCAGGCGGGGGAGAGAGAGATGTTTCGTCTCGATTTACACATGCTATGACTCCGGGGGTACTTCCATTCGCTTCGTCTTGATCTGTTGATGTTATTTCATGTCTCGTTTGTCCATTGTGACGGTGGCAAAGCCAGGTAAATGTCCCGGAGATAAACTGAGAAATCTTTGTAACAGCATTTTCCTGCGATCACAGCTGTTCACAGCTACGAGGCTGGGACCGCTTCCATTCGCTTCGTCTTGATCTGTAGATGTTATTTCATGTCTCATTTGTTCATTTTGATGGAGAAAAAGTTGTACATTTAGTGAATTCAGAGTGTCTAAGATGCAAAAGTAGGCATGTTTGAGTACTCATGTCCAGTGGCTCACTGCGTTAACGCTCGCCCCTGGATGCGGTTGGTCGCGTGTTCGAATCCATGCTGTGGCATACTTTTTTTCATTTTCACCCTTTTTCTATGGATCTCCAAAAAGTCAACTTTGACTTTTTCTGAGTCTGGAGGAATTCAAGGGGAGTTTTCAAGGGACTCTACCCGCCTTATGAGGCACTATTTTCGAATACTTTTTTCCATTTTCACCCTTTTTCTATGGATCTCCAAAAAGTGAACTTTTACATTTTCTGAGTCTGGAGGAATTCAAAGGGGAGTTTTCAGGGGAGTGCATTCTCTCTGCCATCTCCTCCCTCTGTGTGCGTTGCTGCATGCAGCAGCTGCGTGTGTGTGTGTGTAAACTGCCCCTCCCCTTTTCAAGCAGGCGGGGGAGAGAGAGATGTTTCGTCTCGATTTACACATGCTATGACTCCGGGGGTACCTCCATTCGCTTCGTCTTGATCTGTTGATGTTATTTCATGTCTCGTTTGTCCATTGTGACGGTGGGAAAGCTAGGGAAATGTCCCGGAGATATACTGAGAAATCTTTGTAACAGCATTTTCCTGCGATCACAGCTGTTCAAAGCTACGAGACTGGGACCGCTTCCATTCGCTTCGTCTTGATCTGTAGATGTTATTTCATGTCTCATTTGTTCATTTTGATGGAGAAAAAGTTGTACATTTAGTGAATTCAGAGTGTCTAAGATGCAAAAGTAGGCATGTTTGAGTACTCATGTCCAGTGGCTCACTGCGTTAACGCTCGCCCCTGGATGCGGTTGGTCGCGTGTTCGAATCCATGCTGTGGCATACTTTTTTTCATTTTCACCCTTTTTCTATGGATCTCCAAAAAGTCAACTTTGACTTTTTCTGAGTCTGGAGGAATTCAAGGGGAGTTTTCAAAGGACTCTACCCGCCTTATGAGGCACTATTTTTGAATACTTTTTTACATTTTCACCCTTTTTCTATGGATCTCCAAAAAGTGATCTTTTACATTTTCTGAGTCTGGAGGAATTCAAGGGGAGTTTTCAGGGGAGTGCGTTCTCTCTGCCATCTCCTCCCTGTGTGTGTGTTGCTGCAGGCAGCAGCTGCGTGTGTGTGTAAACTGCCCCTCCCTCTCGCAAGCAGGCGGGGGAGAGAGAGATGTTTCGTCTCGATTTACACATGCTATGACTCCGGGGGTACCTCCATTCGCTTCGTCTTGATCTGTTGATGTTATTTCATGTCTCGTGTGTCCATTGTGACGGTGGGAAAGCAAGGGAAATGTCCCGGAGATATACTGAGAAATCTTTGTAACAGCATTTTCCTGCGATCACAGCTGTTCACAGCTACAAGGCTGGGACCGCTTCCATTCGCTTCGTCTTGATCTGTAGATGTTATTTAATGTCTCATTTGTTCATTTTGATGGAGAAAAAGTTGTACATTTAGTGAATTCAGAGTTTCTAAGATGCACAAGTAGGCATGTTTGAGTACTCAGGTCCAGTGGCTCACTGCGTTAACGCTCGCCCCTGGATGCGGTTGGTCGCGTGTTTGAGTCCATGCTGTGGCATACTTTTTTTCATTTTCACCCTTTTTCTATGGATCTCCAAAAAGTCAACTTTGACTTTTTCTGAGTCTGGAGGAATTCAAGGGGAGTTTTCAAGGGACTCTACCCGCCTTATGAGGCACTATTTTCGAATACTTTTTTCCATTTTCACCCTTTTTCTATGGATCTCCAAAAAGTGAACTTTTACATTTTCTGAGTCTGGAGGAATTCAAAGGGGAGTTTTCAGGGGAGTGCATTCTCTCTGCCATCTCCTCCCTCTGTGTGCGTTGCTGCATGCAGCAGCTGCGTGTGTGTGTGTAAACTGCCCCTCCCCTTCGCAAGCAGGCGGGGGAGAGAGAGATGTTTCGTCTCGATTTACACATGCTATGACTCCGGGGGTACCTCCATTCGCTTCGTCTTGATCTGTTGATGTTATTTCATGTCTCGTTTGTCCATTGTGACGGTGGCAAAGCCAGGGAAATGTCCCGGAGATATACTGAGAAATCTTTGTAACAGCATTTTCCTGCGATCACAGCTGTTCACAGCTACGAGGCTGGGACCGCTTCCATTCGCTTCGTCTTGATCTGTAGATGTTATTTCATGTCTCATTTGTTCATTTTGATGGAGGAAAAGTTGTACATTTAGTGAATTCAGAGTGTCTAAGATGCAAAAGTAGGCATGTTTGAGTACTCATGTCCAGTGGCTCACTGTGTTAACGCTCGCCCCTGGATGCGGTTGGTCGCGTGTTCGAATCCATGCTGTGGCATACTTTTTTTCATTTTCACCCTTTTTCTATGGATCTCCAAAAAGTCAACTTTGACTTTTTCTGAGTCTGGAGGAATTCAAGGGGAGTTTTCAAGGGACTCTACCCGCCTTATGAGGCACTATTTTCGAATACTTTTTTCCATTTTCACCCTTTTTCTATGGATCTCCAAAAAGTGAACTTTTACATTTTCTGAGTCTGGAGGAATTCAAGGGGAGTTTTCAAGGGACTCTACCCGCCTTATGCGGCACTATTTTCGAATACTTTTTTCCATTTTCACCCTTTTTCTATGGATCTCCAAAAAGTGAACTTTTACATTTTCTGAGTCTGGAGGAATTCAAGGGGAGTTTTCAGGGGAGTGCATTCTCTCTGCCATCTCCTCCCTCTGTGTGCGTTGCTGCATGCAGCAGCTGCGTGTGTGTGTGTGTAAACTGCCCCTCCCCTTCGCAAGCAGGCGGGGGAAAGAGAGATGTTTCGTCTAGATTTACACATGCTATGACTCCGGGGGTACTTCCATTCGCTTCGTCTTGATCTGTTGATGTTATTTCATGTCTCGTTTGTCCATTGTGACGGTGGGAAAGCCAGGGAAATGTCCCGGAGATATACTGAGAAATCTTTGTAACAGCATTTTCCCGCGGTCACATCTGTTCACAGCTACAAGGCTGGGACCGCTTCCATTCGCTTCGTCTTGATCTGTAGATGTTATTTAATGTCTCATTTGTTCATTTTGATGGAGAAAAAGTTGTACATTTAGTACATTCAGAGTGTCTAAGATGCACAAGTAGGCATGTTTGAGTACTCAGGTCCAGTGGCTCACTGGGTTAACCCTCGCCCCTGGATGCGGTTGGTCGCGTGTTCGAATCCATGCTGTGGCATTCTTTTTTTCATTTTCACCCTTTTTCTATGGATCTCCAAAAAGTGAACTTTTACATTTTCTGAGTCTGGAGGAATTCAAGGGGAGTTTTCAGGGGAGTGCATTCTCTCTGCCATCTCCTCCCTCTGTGTGCGTTGCTGCATGCAGCAGCTGCGTGTGTGTGTGTGTAAACTGCCCCTCCCCTTCGCAAGCAGGCGGGGGAAAGAGAGATGTTTCGTCTCGATTTACACATGCTATTACTCCGGGGGTACTTCCATTCGCTTCGTCTTGATCTGTTGATGTTATTTCATGTCTCGTTTGTCCATTGTGACGGTGGCAAAGCCAGGGAAATGTCCCGGAGATATACTGAGAAATCTTTGTAACAGCATTTTCCTGCGATCACAGCTGTTCACAGCTACGAGGCTGGGACCGCTTCCATTCGCTTCGTCTTGATCTGTAGATGTTATTTAATGTCTCATTTGTTCATTTTGATGGAGAAAAAGTTGTACATTTAGTGAATTCAGAGTTTCTAAGATGCACAAGTAGGCATGTTTGAAAACTCAGGTCCAGTGGCTCACTGCGTTAACGCTCGCCCCTGGATGCGGTTGGTCGCGTGTTCGAGTCCATGCTGTGGCATACTTTTTTTCATTTTCACCCTTTTTCTATGGATCTCCAAAAAGTCAACTTTGACTTTTTCTGAGTCTGGAGGAATTCAAGGGGAGTTTTCAATGGACTCTACCCGCCTTATGAGGCACTATTTTCGAATACTTTTTTCCATTTTCACCCTTTTTCTATGGATCTCCAAAAAGTGAACTTTTACATTTTCTGAGTCTGGAGGAATTCAAGGGGAGTTTTCAGGGGAGTGCGTTCTCTCTGCCATCTCCTCCCTGTGTGTGTGTTGCTGCATGCAGCAGCTGCGTGTGTGTGTAAACTGCCCCTCCCCCTCGCAAGCAGGCGGGGGAGAGAGAGATGTTTCGTCTCGATTTACACATGCTATGACTCCGGGGGTACTTCCATTCGCTTCGTCTTGATCTGTTGATGTTATTTCATGTCTCGTTTGTCCATTGTGACGGTGGCAAAGCCAGGGAAATGTCCCGGAGATATACTGAGAAATCTTTGTAACAGCATTTTCCTGCGATCACAGCTGTTCACAGCTACGAGGCTGGGACCGCTTCCATTCGCTTCGTCTTGATCTGTAGATGTTATTTCATGTCTCATTTGTTCATTTTGATGGAGAAAAAGTTGTACATTTAGTGAATTCAGAGTGTCTAAGATGCAAAAGTAGGCATGTTTGAGTACTCATGTCCAGTGGCTCACTGCGTTAACGCTCGCCCCTGGATGCGGTTGGTCGCGTGTTCGAATCCATGCTGTGGCATACTTTTTTTCATTTTCACCCTTTTTTCTATGGATCTCCAAAAAGTCAACTTTGACTTTTTCTGAGTCTGGAGGAATTCAAGGGGAGTTTTCAAGGGACTCTACCCGCCTTATGAGGCACTATTTTCGAATACTTTTTTCCATTTTCACCCTTTTTCTATGGATCTCCAAAAAGTGAACTTTTACATTTTCTGAGTCTGGAGGAATTCAAGGGGAGTTTTCAGGGGAGTGCATTTTCTCTGCCATCTCCTCCCTGTGTGTGCGTTGCTGCATGCAGCAGCTGCGTGTGTGTGTGTAAACTGCCCCTCCCCTTCGCAAGCAGGCGGGGGAGAGAGAGATGTTTCGTCTCGATTGACATATGCTATGACTCCGGGGGTACTTCCATTCGCTTCGTCTTGATCTGTTGATGCTATTTCATGTCTCGTTTGTCCATTGTGACGGTGGGAAAGCCAGGGAAATGTCCCGGAGATATACTGAGAAATCTTTGTAACAGCATTTTCCTGCGATCACAGCTATTCGCAGCTACGAGGCTGGGACTGCTTCCATTCGCTTCGTCTTGATCTGTAGATGTTATTTAATGTCTCATTTGTTCATTTTGATGGAGAACAAGTTGTACATTTAGTGAATTCAGAGTGTCTAAGATGCACAAGTAGGCATGTTTGAGTACTCAGGTCCAGTGGCTCACTGCGTTCACGCTCGCCCCTGGATGCGGTTGGTCGCGTGTTCGAATCCATGCTGTGGCATACTTTTTTTCATTTTCACCCTTTTTCTATGGATCTCCAAAAAGTCAACTTTGACTTTTTCTGAGTCTGGAGGAATTCAAGGGGAGTTTTCAAAGGACTCTACCCGCCTTATGATGCACTATTTTCGAATACTTTTTTACATTTTCACCCTTTTTCTATGGATCTCCAAAAAGTGATCTTTTACATTTTCTGAGTCTGGAGGAATTCAAGGGGAGTTTTCAGGGGAGTGCGTTCTCTCTGCCATCTCCTCCCTGTGTGTGTGTTGCTGCATGCAGCAGCTGCGTGTGTGTGTAAACTGCCCCTCCCTCTCGCAAGCAGGCGGGGGAGAGAGAGATGTTTCGTCTCGATTTACACATGCTATGACTCCGGGGGTACCTCCATTCGCTTCGTCTTGATCTGTTGATGTTATTTTATGTCTCGTTTGTCCATTGTGACGGTGGGAAAGCTAGGGAAATGTCCCGGAGATATACTGAGAAATCTTTGTAACAGCATTTTCCTGCGATCACAGCTGTTCAAAGCTACGAGACTGGGACCGCTTCCATTCGCTTCGTCTTGATCTGTAGATGTTATTTAATGTCTCATTTGTTCATTTTGATGGAGAAAAAGTTGTACATTTAGTGAATTCAGAGTTTCTAAGATGCACAAGTAGGCATGTTTGAAAACTCAGGTCCAGTGGCTCACTGCGTTAACGCTCGCCCCTGGATGCGGTTGGTCGCGTGTTCGAGTCCATGCTGTGGCATACTTTTTTTCATTTTCACCCTTTTTCTATGGATCTCCAAAAAGTCAACTTTGACTTTTTCTGAGTCTGGAGGAATTCAAGGGGAGTTTTCAATGGACTCTACCCGCCTTATGAGGCACTATTTTCGAATACTTTTTTCCATTTTCACCCTTTTTCTATGGATCTCCAAAAAGTGAACTTTTACATTTTCTGAGTCTGGAGGAATTCAAAGGAGAGTTTTCAGGGGAGTGCATTCTCTCTGCCATCTCCTCCCTCTGTGTGCGTTGCTGCATGCAGCAGCTGCGTGTGTGTGTGTAAACTGCCCCTCCCCTTCGCAAGCAGGCGGGGGAGAGAGAGATTTTTCGTCTCGATTTACACATGCTATGACTCCGGGGGTACTTCCATTCGCTTCGTCTTGATCTGTTGATGTTATTTCATGTCTCGTTTGTCCATTGTGACGGTGGCAAAGCCAGGGAAATGTCCCGGAGATATACTGAGAAATCTTTGTAACAGCATTTTCCTGCGATCACAGCTGTTCACAGCTACGAGGCTGGGACCGCTTCCATTCGCTTCGTCTTGATCTGTAGATGTTATTTCATGTCTCATTTGTTCATTTTGATGGAGAAAAAGTTGTACATTTAGTGAATTCAGAGTTTCTAAGATGCACAAGTAGGCATGTTTGAGTACTCAGGTCCAGTGGCTCACTGCGTTAACGCTCGCCCCTGGATGCGGTTGGTCGCGTGTTCGAGTCCATGCTGTGGCATACTTTTTTTCATTTTCACCCTTTTTCTATGGATCTCCAAAAAGTCAACTTTGACTTTTTCTGAGTCTGGAGGAATTCAAGGGGAGTTTTCAAGGGACTCTACCCGCCTTATGAGGCACTATTTTCGAATACTTTTTTCCATTTTCACCCTTTTTCTATGGATCTCCAAAAAGTGAACTTTTACATTTTCTGAGTCTGGAGGAATTCAAAGGGGAGTTTTCAGGGGAGTGCATTCTCTCTGCCATCTCCTCCCTCTGTGTGCGTTGCTGCATGCAGCAGCTGCGTGTGTGTGTGTAAACTGCCCCTCCCCTTCGCAAGCAGGCGGGGGAGAGAGAGATGTTTCGTCTCGATTTACACATGCTATGACTCCGGGGGTACTTCCATTCGCTTCGTCTTGATCTGTTGATGTTATTTCATGTCTCGTTTGTCCATTGTGACGGTGGCAAAGCCAGGGAAATGTCCCGGAGATATACTGAGAAATCTTTGTAAAAGCATTTTCCTGCGATCACAGCTGTTCACAGCTACGAGGCTGGGACCGCTTCCATTCGCTTCGTCTTGATCTGTAGATGTTATTTCATGTCTCATTTGTTCATTTTGATGGAGAAAAAGTTGTACATTTAGTGAATTCAGAGTGTCTAAGATGCAAAAGTAGGCATGTTTGAGTACTCATGTCCAGTGGCTCACTGCGTTAACGCTCGCCCCTGGATGCGGTTGGTCGCGTGTTCGAATCCATGCTGTGGCATACTTTTTTTCATTTTCACCCTTTTTTCTATGGATCTCCAAAAAGTCAACTTTGACTTTTTCTGAGTCTGGAGGAATTCAAGGGGAGTTTTCAAGGGACTCTACCCGCCTTATGAGGCACTATTTTCGAATACTTTTTTCCATTTTCACCCTTTTTCTATGGATCTCCAAAAAGTGAACTTTTACATTTTCTGAGTCTGGAGGAATTCAAGGGGAGTTTTCAGGGGAGTGCATTCTCTCTGCCATCTCCTCCCTGTGTGTGCGTTGCTGCATGCAGCAGCTGCGTGTGTGTGTAAACTGCCCCTCCCCTTCGCAAGCAGGCGGGGGAGAGAGAGATGTTTCGTCTCGATTTACACATGCTATGACTCCGGGGGTACCTCCATTCGCTTCGTCTTGATCTGTTGATGTTATTTCATGTCTCGTTTGTCCATTGTGACGGTGGGAAAGCCAGGGAAATGTCCCGGAGATATACTGAGAAATCTTTGTAACAGCATTTTCCTGCGATCACAGCTGTTCACAGCTACAAGGCTGGGACCGCTTCCATTCGCTTCGTCTTGATCTGTAGATGTTATTTAATGTCTCATTTGTTCATTTTGATGGAGAAAAAGTTGTACATTTAGTGAATTCAGAGTTTCTAAGATGCACAAGTAGGCATGTTTGAGTACTCATGTCCAGTGGCTCACTGCGTTAACGCTCGCCCCTGGATGCGGTTGGTCGCGTGTTCGAGTCCATGCTGTGGCATACTTTTTTTCATTTTCACCCTTTTTCTATGGATCTCCAAAAAGTCAACTTTGACTTTTTCTGAGTCTGGAGGAATTCAAGGGGAGTTTTCAAAGGACTCTACCCCCCTTATGAGGCACTATTTTCGAATACTTTTTTCCATTTTCACCCTTTTTCTATGGATCTCCAAAAAGTGATCTTTTACATTTTCTGAGTCTGGAGGAATTCAAGGGGAGTTTTCAGGGGAGTGCGTTCTCTCTGCCATCTCCTCCCTGTGTGTGTGTTGCTGCAGGCAGCAGCTGCGTGTGTGTGTAAACTGCCCCTCCCTCTCGCAAGCAGGCGGGGGAGAGAGAGATGTTTCGTCTCTATTTACACATGCTATGACTCCGGGGGTACTTCCATTCGCTTCGTCTTGATCTGTTGATGTTATTTCATGTCTCGTTTGTCCATTGTGACGGTGGCAAAGCCAGGGAAATGTCCCGGAGATATACTGAGAAATCTTTGTAACAGCATTTTCCTGCGATCACAGCTGTTCACAGCTACGAGGCTGGGACCGCTTCCATTCGCTTCGTCTTGATCTGTAGATGTTATTTCATGTCTCATTTGTTCATTTTGATGGAGAAAAAGTTGTACATTTAGTGAATTCAGAGTTTCTAAGATGCACAAGTAGGCATGTTTGAGTACTCAGGTCCAGTGGCTCACTGCGTTAACGCTCGCCCCTGGATGCGGTTGGTCGCGTGTTCGAGTCCATGCTGTGGCATACTTTTTTTCATTTTCACCCTTTTTCTATGGATCTCCAAAAAGTCAACTTTGACTTTTTCTGAGTCTGGAGGAATTCAAGGGGAGTTTTCAAGGGACTCTACCCGCCTTATGAGGCACTATTTTCGAATACTTTTTTCCATTTTCACCCTTTTTCTATGGATCTCCAAAAAGTGAACTTTTACATTTTCTGAGTCTGGAGGAATTCAAAGGGGAGTTTTCAGGGGAGTGCATTCTCTCTGCCATCTCCTCCCTCTGTGTGCGTTGCTGCATGCAGCAGCTGCGTGTGTGTGTGTAAACTGCCCCTCCCCTTCGCAAGCAGGCGGGGGAGAGAGAGATGTTTCGTCTCGATTTACACATGCTATGACTCCGGGGGTACTTCCATTCGCTTCGTGTTGATCTGTTGATGTTATTTCATGTCTCGTTTGTCCATTGTGACGGTGGCAAAGCCAGGGAAATGTCCCGGAGATATACTGAGAAATCTTTGTAAAAGCATTTTCCTGCGATCACAGCTGTTCACAGCTACGAGGCTGGGACCGCTTCCATTCGCTTCGTCTTGATCTGTAGATGTTATTTCATGTCTCATTTGTTCATTTTGATGGAGAAAAAGTTGTACATTTAGTGAATTCAGAGTGTCTAAGATGCAAAAGTAGGCATGTTTGAGTACTCATGTCCAGTGGCTCACTGCGTTAACGCTCGCCCCTGGATGCGGTTGGTCGCGTGTTCGAATCCATGCTGTGGCATACTTTTTTTCATTTTCACCCTTTTTTCTATGGATCTCCAAAAAGTCAACTTTGACTTTTTCTGAGTCTGGAGGAATTCAAGGGGAGTTTTCAAGGGACTCTACCCGCCTTATGAGGCACTATTTTCGAATACTTTTTTCCATTTTCACCCTTTTTCTATGGATCTCCAAAAAGTGAACTTTTACATTTTCTGAGTCTGGAGGAATTCAAGGGGAGTTTTCAGGGGAGTGCATTCTCTCTGCCATCTCCTCCCTGTGTGTGCGTTGCTGCATGCAGCAGCTGCGTGTGTGTGTAAACTGCCCCTCCCCTTCGCAAGCAGGCTGGGGAGAGAGAGATGTTTCGTCTCGATTTACACATGCTATGACTCGGGGTACCTCCATTCGCTTCGTCTTGATCTGTTGATGTTATTTCATGTCTCGTTTGTCCATTGTGACGGTGGGAAAGCCAGGGAAATGTCCCGGAGATATACTGAGAAATCTTTGTAACAGCATTTTCCTGCGATCACAGCTGTTCACAGCTACAAGGCTGGGACCGCTTCCATTCGCTTCGTCTTGATCTGTAGATGTTATTTAATGTCTCATTTGTTCATTTTGATGGAGAAAAAGTTGTACATTTAGTGAATTCAGAGTTTCTAAGATGCACAAGTAGGCATGTTTGAGTACTCATGTCCAGTGGCTCACTGCGTTAACGCTCGCCCCTGGATGCGGTTGGTCGCGTGTTCGAGTCCATGCTGTGGCATACTTTTTTTCATTTTCACCCTTTTTCTATGGATCTCCAAAAAGTCAACTTTGACTTTTTCTGAGTCTGGAGGAATTCAAGGGGAGTTTTCAAGGGACTCTACCCGCCTTATGAGGCACTATTTTCGAATACTTTTTTCCATTTTCACCCTTTTTCTATGGATCTCCAAAAAGTCAACTTTGACTTTTTCTGAGTCTGGAGGAATTCAAGGGGAGTTTTCAGGGGAGTGCGTTCTCTCTGCCATCTCCTCCCTGTGTGTGTGTTGCTGCATGCAGCAGCTGCGTGTGTGTGTAAACTGCCCCTCCCCCTCGCAAGCAGGCGGGGGAGAGAGAGATGTTTCATCTCGATTTACACATGCTATGACTCCGGGGGTACCTCCATTCGCTTCGTCTTGATCTGTTGATGTTATTTCATGTCTCGTTTGTCCATTGTGTCGGTGGGAAAGCCAGGGAAATGTCCCGGAGATATACTGATAAATCTTTGTAACAGCATTTTCCTGCGATCACAGCTGTTCACAGCTACGAGGCTGGGACCGCTTCCATTCGCTTCGTCTTGATCTGTAGATGTTATTTCATGTCTCATTTGTTCATGTTGATGGAGAAAAAGTTGTACATTTAGTGAATTCAGAGTTTCTAAGATGCAAAAGTAGGCATGTTTGAGTACTCAGGTCCAGTGGCTCACTGCGTTAATGCTCGCCCCTGGATGCGGTTGGTCGCGTGTTCGAATCCATACTGTGGCATACTTTTTTTCATTTTCACCCTTTTTCTATGGATCTCCAAAAAGTCAACTTTGACTTTTTCTGAGTCTGGAGGAATTCAAGGGGAGTTTTCAGGGGAGTGCGTTCTCTCTGCCATCTCCTCCCTGTGTGTGTGTTGCTGCATGCAGCAGCTGCGTGTGTGTGTAAACTGCCCCTCCCTCTCGCAAGCAGGCGGGGGAGAGAGAGATGTTTCGTCTCGATTTACACATGCTATGACTCCGGGGGTACCTCCATTCGCTTCGTCTTGATCTGTTGATGTTATTTCATGTCTCGTTTGTCCATTGTGTCGGTGGGAAAGCCAGGGAAATGTCCCGGAGATATACTGAGAAATCTTTGTAACAGCATTTTCCTGCGATCACAGCTGTTCACAGCTACGAGGCTGGGACCGCTTCCATTCGCTTCCTCTTGATCTGTAGATGTTATTTCATGTCTCATTTGTTCATTTTGATGGAGAAAAAGTTGTACATTTAGTGAATTCAGAGTTTCTAAGATGCAAAAGTAGGCATGTTTGAGTACTCAGGTCCAGTGGCTCACTGCGTTAATGCTCGCCCCTGGATGCGGTTGGTCGCGTGTTCGAATCCATACTGTGGCATACTTTTTTTCATTTTCACCCTTTTTCTATGGATCTCCAAAAAGTCAACTTTGACTTTTTCTGAGTCTGGAGGAATTCAAGGGGAGTTTTCAAGGGACTCTACCCGCCTTATGAGGCACTATTTTCGAATACTTTTTTCCATTTTCACCCTTTTTCTATGGATCTCCAAAAAGTGAACTTTTACATTTTCTGAGTCTGGAGGAATTCAAGGGGAGTTTTCAGGGGAGTGCATTCTCTCTGCCATCTCCTCCCTCTGTGTGCGTTGCTGCATGCAGCAGCAGCAGCTGCGTGTGTGTGTAAACTGCCCCTCCCTCTCGCAAGCAGGCGGGGGAGAGAGAGATGTTTCGTCTCGATTTACACATGCTATGACTCCGGGGGTACCTCCATTCGCTTCGTCTTGATCTGTTGATGTTATTTCATGTCTCGTTTGTCCATTGTGACGGTGGCAAAGCCAGGGAAATGTCCCGGAGATATACTGAGAAATCTTTGTAACAGCATTTTCCTGCGATCACAGCTGTTCACAGCTACGAGGCTGGGACCGCTTCCATTCGCTTCGTCTTGATCTGTAGATGTTATTTCATGTCTCATTTGTTCATTTTGATGGAGAAAAAGTTGTACATTTAGTGAATTCAGAGTGTCTAAGATGCAAAAGTAGGCATGTTTGAGTACTCATGTCCAGTGGCTCACTGCGTTAACGCTCGCCCCTGGATGCCGTTGGTCGCGTGTTCGAATCCATGCTGTGGCATACTTTTTTTCATTTTCACCCTTTTTCTATGGATCTCCAAAAAGTCAACTTTGACTTTTTCTGAGTCTGGAGGAATTCAAGGGGAGTTTTCAAGGGACTCTACCCACCTTATGAGGTACTATTTTCGAATACTTTTTTCCATTTTCACCCTTTTTCTATGGATCTCCAAAAAGTGAACTTTTACATTTTCTGAGTCTGGAGGAATTCAAGGGGAGTTTTCAGTGGAGTGCATTCTCTCTGCCATCTCCTCCCTCTGTGTGCGTTGCTGCAAGCAGCAGCTGCGTGTGTGTGTGTAAACTGCCCCTCCCCTTCGCAAGCAGGCGGGGGAGAGAGATATGTTTCGTCTCGATTTACACATGCTATGACTCCGGGGGTACTTCCATTCGCTTCGTCTTGATCTGTTGATGTTATTTCATGTCTCGTTTGTCCATTGTGACGGTGGCAAAGCCAGGGAAATGTCCCGGAGATATACTGAGAAATCTTTGTAACAGCATTTTCCTGCGATCACAGCTGTTCACAGCTACGAGGCTGGGACCGCTTCCATTCGCTTCGTCTTGATCTGTAGATGTTATTTCATGTCTCATTTGTTCATTTTGATGGAGAAAAAGTTGTACATTTAGTGAATTCAGAGTGTCTAAGATGCAAAAGTAGGCATGTTTGAGTACTCAGGTCCAGTGGCTCACTGCGTTAACGCTCGCCCCTGGATGCGGTTGGTCGCGTGTTCGAATCCATGCTGTGGCATACTTTTTTTCATTTTCACCCTTTTTCTATGGATCTCCAAAAAGTCAACTTTGACTTTTTCTGAGTCTGGAGGAATTCAAGGGGAGTTTTCAGGGGAGTGCATTCTCTCTGCCATCTCCTCCCTCTGTGTGCGTTGCTGCATGCAGCAGCTGCGTGTGTGTGTGTAAACTGCCCCTCCCCTTCGCAAGCAGGCGGGGGAGAGAGAGATGTTTCGTCTCGATTTACACATGCTATGACTCCGGGGGTACTTCCATTCGCTTCGTCTTGATCTGTTGATGTTATTTCATGTCTCATTTGTCCATTGTGACGGTGGCAAAGCCAGGGAAATGTCCCGGAGATATACTGAGAAATCTTTGTAACAGCATTTTCCTGCGATCACAGCTGTTCACAGCTACGAGGCTGGGACCGCTTCCATTCGCTTCGTCTTGATCTGTAGATGTTATTTCATGTCTCATTTGTTCATTTTGATGGAGAAAAAGTTGTACATTTAGTGAATTCAGAGTGTCTAAGATGCAAAAGTAGGCATGTTTGAGTACTCATGTCCAGTGGCTCACTGCGTTAACGCTCGCCCCTGGATGCGGTTGGTCGCGTGTTCAAATCCATGCTGTAGCATACTTTTTTTCATTTTCACCCTATGGATCTCCAAAAAGTCAACTTCGACTTTTTCTGAGTCTGGATGAATTCAAGGGGAGTTTTCAAGGGACTCTACCCGCCTTATGAGGCACTATTTTCGAATACTTTTTTCCATTTTCACCCTTTTTCTATGGATCTCCAAAAAGTCAACTTTGACTTTTTCTGAGTCTGGAGGAATTCAAGGGGAGTTTTCAGGGGAGTGCGTTCTCTCTGCCATCTCCTCCCTGTGTGTGTGTTGCTGCATGCAGCAGCTGCGTGTGTGTGTAAACTGCCCCTCCCCCTCGCAAGCAGGCGGGGGAGAGAGAGATGTTTCATCTCGATTTACACATGCTATGACTCCGGGGGTACCTCCATTCGCTTCGTCTTGATCTGTTGATGTTATTTCATGTCTCGTTTGTCCATTGTGTCGGTGGGAAAGCCAGGGAAATGTCCCGGAGATATACTGATAAATCTTTGTAACAGCATTTTCCTGCGATCACAGCTGTTCACAGCTACGAGGCTGGGACCGCTTCCATTCGCTTCGTCTTGATCTGTAGATGTTATTTCATGTCTCATTTGTTCATGTTGATGGAGAAAAAGTTGTACATTTAGTGAATTCAGAGTTTCTAAGATGCAAAAGTAGGCATGTTTGAGTACTCAGGTCCAGTGGCTCACTGCGTTAATGCTCGCCCCTGGATGCGGTTGGTCGCGTGTTCGAATCCATACTGTGGCATACTTTTTTTCATTTTCACCCTTTTTCTATGGATCTCCAAAAAGTCAACTTTGACTTTTTCTGAGTCTGGAGGAATTCAAGGGGAGTTTTCAGGGGAGTGCGTTCTCTCTGCCATCTCCTCCCTGTGTGTGTGTTGCTGCATGCAGCAGCTGCGTGTGTGTGTAAACTGCCCCTCCCTCTCGCAAGCAGGCGGGGGAGAGAGAGATGTTTCGTCTCGATTTACACATGCTATGACTCCGGGGGTACCTCCATTCGCTTCGTCTTGATCTGTTGATGTTATTTCATGTCTCGTTTGTCCATTGTGTCGGTGGGAAAGCCAGGGAAATGTCCCGGAGATATACTGAGAAATCTTTGTAACAGCATTTTCCTGCGATCACAGCTGTTCACAGCTACGAGGCTGGGACCGCTTCCATTCGCTTCCTCTTGATCTGTAGATGTTATTTCATGTCTCATTTGTTCATTTTGATGGAGAAAAAGTTGTACATTTAGTGAATTCAGAGTTTCTAAGATGCAAAAGTAGGCATGTTTGAGTACTCAGGTCCAGTGGCTCACTGCGTTAATGCTCGCCCCTGGATGCGGTTGGTCGCGTGTTCGAATCCATACTGTGGCATACTTTTTTTCATTTTCACCCTTTTTCTATGGATCTCCAAAAAGTCAACTTTGACTTTTTCTGAGTCTGGAGGAATTCAAGGGGAGTTTTCAAGGGACTCTACCCGCCTTATGAGGCACTATTTTCGAATACTTTTTTCCATTTTCACCCTTTTTCTATGGATCTCCAAAAAGTGATCTTTTACATTTTCTGAGTCTGGAGGAATTCAAGGGGAGTTTTCAGGGGAGTGCGTTCTCTCTGCCATCTCCTCCCTGTGTGTGTGTTGCTGCATGCAGCAGCTGCGTGTGTGTGTAAACTGCCCCTCCCTCTCGCAAGCAGGCGTTGGAGAGAGAGATGTTTCGTCCAGATTTACACATGCTATGACTCCGGGAGTACCTCCATTCGCTTCGTCTTGATCTGTTGATGTTATTTCATGTCTCGTTTGTCCATTGTGTCGGTGGGAAAGCCAGGGAAATGTCCCGGAGATATACTGAGAAATCTTTGTAACAGCATTTTCCTGCGATCACAGCTGTTCACAGCTACGAGGCTGGGACCGCTTCCATTCGCTTCCTCTTGATCTGTAGATGTTATTTCATGTCTCATTTGTTCATTTTGATGGAGAAAAAGTTGTACATTTAGTGAATTCAGAGTTTCTAAGATGCAAAAGTAGGCATGTTTGAGTACTCAGGTCCAGTGGCTCACTGCGTTAATGCTCGCCCCTGGATGCGGTTGGTCGCGTGTTCGAATCCATACTGTGGCATACTTTTTTTCATTTTCACCCTTTTTCTATGGATCTCCAAAAAGTCAACTTTGACTTTTTCTGAGTCTGGAGGAATTCAAGGGGAGTTTTCAAGGGACTCTACCCGCCTTATGAGGCACTATTTTCGAATACTTTTTTCCATTTTCACCCTTTTTCTATGGATCTCCAAAAAGTGAACTTTTACATTTTCTGAGTCTGGAGGAATTCAAGGGGAGTTTTCAGGGGAGTGCATTCTCTCTGCCATCTCCTCCCTCTGTGTGCGTTGCTGCATGCAGCAGCAGCAGCTGCGTGTGTGTGTAAACTGCCCCTCCCTCTCGCAAGCAGGCGGGGGAGAGAGAGATGTTTCGTCTCGATTTACACATGCTATGACTCCGGGGGTACCTCCATTCGCTTCGTCTTGATCTGTTGATGTTATTTCATGTCTCGTTTGTCCATTGTGACGGTGGCAAAGCCAGGGAAATGTCCCGGAGATATACTGAGAAATCTTTGTAACAGCATTTTCCTGCGATCACAGCTGTTCACAGCTACGAGGCTGGGACCGCTTCCATTCGCTTCGTCTTGATCTGTAGATGTTATTTCATGTCTCATTTGTTCATTTTGATGGAGAAAAAGTTGTACATTTAGTGAATTCAGAGTGTCTAAGATGCAAAAGTAGGCATGTTTGAGTACTCATGTCCAGTGGCTCACTGCGTTAACGCTCGCCCCTGGATGCCGTTGGTCGCGTGTTCGAATCCATGCTGTGGCATACTTTTTTTCATTTTCACCCTTTTTCTATGGATCTCCAAAAAGTCAACTTTGACTTTTTCTGAGTCTGGAGGAATTCAAGGGGAGTTTTCAAGGGACTCTACCCACCTTATGAGGTACTATTTTCGAATACTTTTTTCCATTTTCACCCTTTTTCTATGGATCTCCAAAAAGTGAACTTTTACATTTTCTGAGTCTGGAGGAATTCAAGGGGAGTTTTCAGTGGAGTGCATTCTCTCTGCCATCTCCTCCCTCTGTGTGCGTTGCTGCAAGCAGCAGCTGCGTGTGTGTGTGTAAACTGCCCCTCCCCTTCGCAAGCAGGCGGGGGAGAGAGATATGTTTCGTCTCGATTTACACATGCTATGACTCCGGGGGTACTTCCATTCGCTTCGTCTTGATCTGTTGATGTTATTTCATGTCTCGTTTGTCCATTGTGACGGTGGCAAAGCCAGGGAAATGTCCCGGAGATATACTGAGAAATCTTTGTAACAGCATTTTCCTGCGATCACAGCTGTTCACAGCTACGAGGCTGGGACCGCTTCCATTCGCTTCGTCTTGATCTGTAGATGTTATTTCATGTCTCATTTGTTCATTTTGATGGAGAAAAAGTTGTACATTTAGTGAATTCAGAGTGTCTAAGATGCAAAAGTAGGCATGTTTGAGTACTCAGGTCCAGTGGCTCACTGCGTTAACGCTCGCCCCTGGATGCGGTTGGTCGCGTGTTCGAATCCATGCTGTGGCATACTTTTTTTCAATTTCACCCTTTTTCTATGGATCTCCAAAAAGTCAACTTTGACTTTTTCTGAGTCTGGAGGAATTCAAGGGGAGTTTTCAAAGGACTCTACCCGCCTTATGAGGCACTATTTTCGAATACTTCTTTCCATTTTCACCCTTTTTCTATGGATCTCCAAAAAGTGATCTTTTACATTTTCTGAGTCTGGAGGAATTCAAGGGGAGTTTTCAGGGGAGTGCGTTCTCTCTGCCATCTCCTCCCTGTGTGTGCGTTGCTGCATGCAGCAGCTGCGTGTGTGTGTAAACTGCCCCTCCCCTTCGCAAGCAGGCGGGGGAGAGAGAGATGTTTCGTCTCGATTTACACATGCTATGACTCCGGGGGTACCTCCATTCGCTTCGTCTTGATCTGTTGATGTTATTTCATGTCTCGTTTGTCCATTGTGACGGTGAGAAAGCCAGGGAAATGTCCCGGAGATATACTGAGAAATCTTTGTAACAGCATTTTCCTGCGATCACAGCTGTTCACAGCTACGAGGCTGGGACCGCTTCCATTCGCTTCGTCTTGATCTGTAGATGTTATTTAATGTCTCATTTGTTCATTTTGATGGAGAAAAAGTTGTACATTTAGTGAATTCAGAGTTTCTAAGATGCACAAGTAGGCATGTTTGAGTACTCAGGTCCAGTGGCTCACTGCGTTAACGCTCGCCCCTGGATGCGGTTGGTCGCATGTTCGAGTCCATGCTGTGGCATACTTTTTTTCATTTTCACCCTTTTTCTATGGATCTCCAAAAAGTCAACTTTGACTTTTTCTGAGTCTGGAGGAATTCAAGGGGAGTTTTCAGGGGAGTGCGTTCTCTCTGCCATCTCCTCCCTGTGTGTGTGTTGCTGCATGCAGCAGCTGCGTGTGTGTGTAAACTGCCCCTCCCCCTCGCAAGCAGGCGGGGGAGAGAGAGATGTTTCATCTCGATTTACACATGCTATGACTCCGGGGGTACCTCCATTCGCTTCGTCTTGATCTGTTGATGTTATTTCATGTCTCGTTTGTCCATTGTGTCGGTGGGAAAGCCAGGGAAATGTCCCGGAGATATACTGATAAATCTTTGTAACAGCATTTTCCTGCGATCACAGCTGTTCACAGCTACGAGGCTGGGACCGCTTCCATTCGCTTCGTCTTGATCTGTAGATGTTATTTCATGTCTCATTTGTTCATTTTGATGGAGAAAAAGTTGTACATTTAGTGAATTCAGAGTTTCTAAGATGCAAAATTAGGCATGTTTGAGTACTCAGGTCCAGTGGCTCACTGCGTTAATGCTCGCCCCTGGATTCGGTTGGTCGCGTGTTCGAATCCATACTGTGGCATACTTTTTTTCATTTTCACCCTTTTTCTATGGATCTCCAAAAAGTCAACTTTGACTTTTTCTGAGTCTGGAGGAATTCAAGGGGAGTTTTCAAGGGACTGTACCCGCCTTATGAGGCACTATTTTCGAATACTTTTTTCCATTTTCACCCTTTTCTATGGATCTCCAAAAAGTGAACTTTTACATTTTCTGAGTCTGGAGGAATTCAAGGGGAGTTTTCAGGGGAGTGCATTCTCTCTGCCATCTCCTCCCTGTGTGTGCGTTGCTGCATGCAGCAGCTGCGTGTGTGTGTGTAAACTGCCCCTCCCCTTCGCAAGCAGGCGGGGGAGAGAGAGATGTTTCGTCTCGATTTACACATGCTATGACTCCGGGGGTACCTCCATTCGCTTCGTCTTGATCTGTTGATGTTATTTCATGTCTCGTTTGTCCATTGTGACGGTGGGAAAGCCAGGGAAATGTCCCGGAGATATACTGATAAATCTTTGTAACAGCATTTTCCTGCGATCACAGCTGTTCACAGCTACGAGGCTGGGACCGCTTCCATTCGCTTCGTCTTGATCTGGAGATGTTATTTCATGTCTCATTTGTTCATTTTGATGGAGAAAAGGTTGTACATTTAGTGAATTCAGAGTGTCTAAGATGCACAAGTAGGCATGTTTGAGTACTCAGGTCCAGTGGCTCACTGCGTTAACGCTCGCCCCTGGATGCGGTTGGTCGCGTGTTCGAATCCATGCTGTGGCATACTTTTTTTCAATTTCACCCTTTTTCTATGGATCTCCAAAAAGTCAACTTTGACTTTTTCTGAGTCTGGAGGAATTCAAGGGGAGTTTTCAAAGGACTCTACCCGCCTTATGAGGCACTATTTTCGAATACTTCTTTCCATTTTCACCCTTTTTCTATGGATCTCCAAAAAGTGATCTTTTACATTTTCTGAGTCTGGAGGAATTCAAGGGGAGTTTTCAGGGGAGTGCGTTCTCTCTGCCATCTCCTCCCTGTGTGTGTGTTGCTGCATGCAGCAGCTGCGTGTGTGTGTAAACTGCCCCTCCCCTTCGCAAGCAGGCGGGGGAGAGAGAGATGTTTCGTCTCGATTTACACATGCTATGACTCCGGGGGTACCTCCATTCGCTTCGTCTTGATCTGTTGATGTTATTTCATGTCTCGTTTGTCCATTGTGACGGTGGGAAAGCCAGGGAAATGTACCGGAGATATACTGAGAAATCTTTGTAACAGCATTTTCCTGCGATCACAGCTGTTCACAGTTACGAGGCTGGGATCGCTTCCATTCGCTTCGTCTTGATCTGTAGATGTTATTTAATGTCTCTTTTGTTCATTTTGATGGAGAAAAAGTTGTACATTTAGTGAATTCAGAGTTTCTAAGATGCAAAAGTAGGCATGTTTGAGTACTCATGTCCAGTGGCTCACTGCGTTAACGCTCGCCCCTGGATGCGGTTGGTCGCGTGTTCGAATCCATGCTGTGGCATACTTTTTTTCATTTTCACCCTTTTTCTATGGATCTCCAAAAAGTCAACTTTGACTTTTTCTGAGTCTGGAGGAATTCAAGGGGAGTTTTCAAGGGACTCTACCCGCCTTAGGAGGCACTATTTTCGAATACTTTTTTCCATTTTCACCCTTTTTCTATGGATCTCCAAAAAGTGATCTTTTACATTTTCTGAGTCTGGAGGAATTCAAGGGGAGTTTTCAGGGGAGTGCGTTCTCTCTGCCATCTCCTCCCTGTGTGTGTGTTGCTGCATGCAGCAGCTGCGTGTGTGTGTAAACTGCCCCTCCCTCTCGCAAGCAGGCGGGGGAGAGAGATGTTTCGTCTCGATTTACACATGCTATGACTCCGGGGGTACCTCCATTCGCTTCGTCTTGATCTGTTGATGTTATTTCATGTCTCGTTTGTCCATTGTGTCGGTGGGAAAGCCAGGGAAATGTCCCGGAGATATACTGAGAAATCTTTGTAACAGCATTTTCCTGCGATCACAGCTGTTCACAGCTACGAGGCTGGGACCGCTTCCATTCGCTTCCTCTTGATCTGTAGATGTTATTTCATGTCTCATTTGTTCATTTTGATGGAGAAAAAGTTGTACATTTAGTGAATTCAGAGTTTCTAAGATGCAAAAGTAGGCATGTTTGAGTACTCAGGTCCAGTGGCTCACTGCGTTAATGCTCGCCCCTGGATGCGGTTGGTCGCGTGTTCGAATCCATACTGTGGCATACTTTTTTTCATTTTCACCCTTTTTCTATGGATCTCCAAAAAGTCAACTTTGACTTTTTCTGAGTCTGGAGGAATTCAAGGGGAGTTTTCAAGGGACTCTACCCGCCTTATGAGGCACTATTTTCGAATACTTTTTTCCATTTTCACCCTTTTTCTATGGATCTCCAAAAAGTGAACTTTTACATTTTCTGAGTCTGGAGGAATTCAAGGGGAGTTTTCAGGGGAGTGCATTCTCTCTGCCATCTCCTCCCTCTGTGTGCGTTGCTGCATGCAGCAGCAGCAGCTGCGTGTGTGTGTAAACTGCCCCTCCCTCTCGCAAGCAGGCGGGGGAGAGAGAGATGTTTCGTCTCGATTTACACATGCTATGACTCCGGGGGTACCTCCATTCGCTTCGTCTTGATCTGTTGATGTTATTTCATGTCTCGTTTGTCCATTGTGACGGTGGCAAAGCCAGGGAAATGTCCCGGAGATATACTGAGAAATCTTTGTAACAGCATTTTCCTGCGATCACAGCTGTTCACAGCTACGAGGCGGGGACCACTTCCATTCGCTTCGTCTTGATCTGTAGATGTTATTTCATGTCTCATTTGTTCATTTTGATGGAGAAAAAGTTGTACATTTAGTGAATTCAGAGTTTCTAAGATGCAAAAGTAGGCATGTTTGAGTACTCAGGTCCAGTGGCTCACTGCGTTAATGCTCGCCCCTGGATGCGGTTGGTCGCGTGTTCGAATCCATACTGTGGCATACTTTTTTTCATTTTCACCCTTTTTCTATGGATCTCCAAAAAGTCAACTTTGACTTTTTCTGAGTCTGGAGGAATTCAAGGGGAGTTTTCAAGGGACTCTACCCGCCTTATGAGGCACTATTTTCGAATACTTTTTTCCATTTTCACCCTTTTTCTATGGATCTCCAAAAAGTGATCTTTTACATTTTCTGAGTCTGGAGGAATTCAAGGGGAGTTTTCAGGGGAGTGCGTTCTCTCTGCCATCTCCTCCCTGTGTGTGTGTTGCTGCATGCAGCAGCTGCGTGTGTGTGTAAACTGCCCCTCCCTCTCGCAAGCAGGCGTTGGAGAGAGAGATGTTTCGTCCAGATTTACACATGCTATGACTCCGGGGGTACTTCCATTCGCTTCGTCTTGATCTGTTGATGTTATTTCATGTCTCGTTTGTCCATTGTGACGGTGGCAAAGCCAGGGAAATGTCCCGGAGATATACTGAGAAATCTTTGTAACAGCATTTTCCTGCGATCACAGCTGTTCACAGCTACGAGGCTGGGACCGCTTCCATTCGCTTCGTCTTGATCTGTAGATGTTATTTCATGTCTCATTTGTTCATTTTGATGGAGAAAAAGTTGTACATTTAGTGAATTCAGAGTTTCTAAGATGCAAAAGTAGGCATGTGTGAGTACTCAGGTCCAGTGGCTCACTGCGTTAATGCTCGCCCCTGGATGCGGTTGGTCGCGTGTTCGAATCCATACTGTGGCATACTTTTTTTCATTTTCACCCTTTTTCTATGGATCTCCAAAAAGTCAACTTTGACTTTTTCTGAGTCTGGAGGAATTCAAGGGGAGTTTTCAAGGGACTCTACCCGCCTTATGAGGCACTATTTTCGAATACTTTTTTCCATTTTCACCCTTTTTCTATGGATCTCCAAAAAGTGAACTTTTACATTTTCTGAGTCTGGAGGAATTCAAGGGGAGTTTTCAGGGGAGTGCATTCTCTCTGCCATCTCCTCCCTCTGTGTGCGTTGCTGCATGCAGCAGCAGCTGCGTGTGTGTGTAAACTGCCCCTCCCTCTCGCAAGCAGGCGGGGGAGAGAGAGATGTTTCGTCTCGATTTACACATGCTATGACTCCGGGGGTACCTCCATTCGCTTCGTCTTGATCTGTTGATGTTATTTCATGTCTCGTTTGTCCATTGTGTCGGTGGGAAAGCCAGGGAAATGTCCCGGAGATATACTGAGAAATCTTTGGAACAGCATTTTCCTGCGATCACAACTGTTCACAGCTACGAGGCGGGGACCGCTTCCATTCGCTTCGTCTTGATCTGTAGATGTTATTTCATGTCTCATTTGTTCATTTTGATGGAGAAAAAGTTGTACATTTAGTGAATTCAGAGTGTCTAAGATGCAAAAGTAGGCATGTTTGAGTACTCATGTCCAGTGGCTCACTGCGTTAACGCTCGCCCCTGGATGCCGTTGGTCGCGTGTTCGAATCCATGCTGTAGCATACTTTTTTTCATTTTCACCCTTTTTCTATGGATCTCCAAAAAGTCAACTTTGACTTTTTCTGAGTCTGGAGGAATTCAAGGGGAGTTTTCAAGGGACTCTACCCGCCTTATGAGGCACTATTTTCGAATACCTTTTTCCATTTTCACCCTTTTTCTATGGATCTCCAAAAAGTGAACTTTTACATTTTCTGAGTCTGGAGGAATTCAAGGGGAGTTTTCAGGGGAGTGCATTCTCTCTGCCATCTCCTCCCTCTGTGTGCGTTGCTGCATGCAGCAGCTGCGTGTGTGTGTGTAAACTGCCCCTCCCCTTCGCAAGCAGGCGGGGGAGAGAGAGATGTTTCGTCTCGATTTACACATGCTATGACTCCGGGGGTACTTCCATTCGCTTCGTCTTGATCTGTTGATGTTATTTCATGTCTCATTTGTTCATTTTGATGGAGAAAAAGTTGTACATTTAGTGAATTCAGAGTGTCTAAGATGCAAAAGTAGGCATGTTTGAGTACTCATGTCCAGTGGCTCACTGCGTTAACGCTCGCCCCTGGATGCGGTTGGTCGCGTTTTCGAATCCATGCTGTGGCATACTTTTTTTCATTTTCACCCTTTTTCTATGGATCTCCAAAAAGTCAACTTTGACTTTTTCTGAGTCTGGAGGAATTCAAGAGGAGTTTTCAAGGGACTCTACCCGCCTTATGAGGCACTATTTTCGAATACTTTTTTCCATTTTCACCCTTTTTCTATGGATCTCCAAAAAGTGATCTTTCACATTTTCTGAGTCTGGAGGAATTCAAGGGGAGATTTCAGGGGAGTGCGTTCTCTCTGCCATCTCCTCCCTGTGTGTGTGTTGCTGCATGCAGCAGCTGCGTGTGTGTGTAAACTGCCCCTCCCCCTCGCAAGCAGGCGGGGGAGAGAGATATGTTTCGTCTCGATTTACACATGCTATGACTCCGGGGGTACCTCCATTCGCTTCGTCTTGATCTGTTGATGTTATTTCATGTCTCGTTTGTCCATTGTGTCGGTGGGAAAGCCAGGGAAATGTCCCGGAGATATACTGAGAAATCTTTGTAACAGCATTTTCTTGCGATCACAGCTGTTCACAGCTACGAGGCTGGGACCGCTTCCATTCGCTTCGTCTTGATCTGTAGATGTTATTTCATGTCTCATTTGTTCATTTTGATGGAGAAAAAGTTGTACATTTAGTGAATTCAGAGTTTCTAAGATGCAAAAGTAGGCATGTTTGAGTACTCAGGTCCAGTGGCTCACTGCGTTAATGCTCGCCCCTGGACGCGGTTGGTCGCGTGTTCGAATCCATACTGTGGCATACTTTTTTTCATTTTCACCCTTTTTCTATGGATCTCCAAAAAGTCAACTTTGACTTTTTCTGAGTCTGGAGGAATTCAAGGGGAGATTTCAGGGGAGTGCGTTCTCTCTGCCATCTCCTCCCTGTGTGTGTGTTGCTGCATGCAGCAGCTGCGTGTGTGTGTAAACTGCCCCTCCCTCTCGCAAGCAGGCGGGGGAGAGAGAGATGTTTCGTCTCGATTTACACATGCTATGACTCCGGGGGTACTTCCATTCGCTTCGTCTTGATCTGTTGATGTTATTTCATGTCTCGTTTGTCCATTGTGACGGTGGCAAAGCCAGGGAAATGTCCCGGAGATATACTGAGAAATCTTTGTAACATCATTTTCCTGCGATCACAGCTGTTCACAGCTACGAGGCTGGGACCGCTTCCATTCGCTTCGTCTTGATCTGTAGATGTTATTTAATGTCTCATTTGTTCATTTTGATGGAGAAAAAGTTGTACATTTAGTGAATTCAGAGTTTCTAAGATGCAAAAGTAGGCATGTTTGAGTACTCAGGTCCAGTGGCTCACTGCGTTAATGCTCGCCCCTGGATGTGGTTGGTCGCGTGTTCGAATCCATACTGTGGAATACTTTTTTTCATTTTCACCCTTTTTCTATGGATCTCCAAAAAGTCAACTTTGACTATTTCTGAGTCTGGAGGAATTCAAGGGGAGTTTTCAAGGGACTCTACCCGCCTTATGAGGCACTATTTTCGAATACTTTTTTCCATTTTCACCCTTTTTCTATGGATCTCCAAAAAGTGAACTTTTACATTTTCTGAGTCTGGAGGAATTCAAGGGGAGTTTTCAGGGGAGTGCATTCTCTCTGCCATCTCCTCCCTCTGTGTGCGTTGCTGCATGCAGCAGCTGCGTGTGTGTTTGTAAACTGCCCCTCCCCTTCGCAAGCAGGCGGGGGAGAGAGAGATGTTTCGTCTCGATTTACACATGCTATGACTCCGGGGGTACTTACATTCGCTTCGTCTTGATCTGTAGATGTTATTTCATGTCTCATTTGTTCATTTTGATGGAGAAAAAGTTGTACATTTAGTAAATTCAGAGTGTCTAAGATGCACAAGTAGGCATGTTTGAGTACTCAGGTCCAGTGGCTCACTGTGTTAACGCTCGCCCCTGGATGCGGTTGGTCGCGTGTTCGAATCCATGCTTTGGCATTCTTTTTTTCATTTTCACCCTTTTTCTATGGATCTCCAAAAAGTGATCTTTCACATTTTCTGAGTCTGGAGGAATTCAAGGGGAGATTTCAGGGGAGTGCGTTCTCTCTGCCATCTCCTCCCTGTGTGTGTGTTGCTGCATGCAGCAGCTGCGTGTGTGTGTAAACTGCCCCTCCCCCTCGCAAGCAGGCGGGGGAGAGAGATATGTTTCGTCTCGATTTACACATGCTATGACTCCGGGGGTACTTCCATTCGCTTCGTCTTGATCTGTTGATGTTATTTCATGTCTCGTTTGTCCATTGTGACGGTGGCAAAGCCATGGAAATGTCCCGGAGATATACTGAGAAATCTTTGTAACAGCATTTTCCTGCGATCACAGCTGTTCACAGCTACGAGGCTGGGACCACTTCCATTCGCTTCGTCTTGATCTGTAGATGTTATTTCATGTCTCATTTGTTCATTTTGATGGAGAAAAAGTTGTACATTTAGTGAATTCAGAGTGTCTAAGATGCAAAAGTAGGCATGTTTGATTACTCATGTCCAGTGGCTCACTGCGTTAACGCTCGCCCCTGGATGCCGTTGGTCGCGTGTTCGAATCCATGCTGTGGCATACTTTTTTTCATTTTCACCCTTTTTCTATGGATCTCCAAAAAGTCAACTTTGACTTTTTCTGAGTCTGGAGGAATTCAAGGGGAGTTTTCAAGGGACTCAACCCGCCTTATGAGGCACTATTTTCGAATACTTTTTTCAATTTTCACCCTTTTTCTATGGATCTCCAAAAAGTGATCTTTTACATTTTCTGAGTCTGGAGGAATTCAAGGGGAGTTTTCAGGGGAGTGCGTTCTCTCTGCCATCTCCTCCCTGTGTGTGTGTTGCTGCATGCAGCAGCTGCGTGTGTGTGTAAACTGCCCCTCCCTCTCGCAAGCAGGCGGGGGAGAGAGAGATGTTTCGTCTCGATTTACACATGCTATGACTCCGGGGGTACTTCCATTCGCTTCGTCTTGATCTGTTGATGTTATTTCATGTCTCGTTTGTCCATTGTGACGGTGGCAAAGCCAGGGAAATGTCCCGGAGATATACTGAGAAATCTTTGTAACAGCATTTTCCTGCGATCACAGCTGTTCACAGCTACGAGGCTGGGACCGCTTCCATTCGCTTCGTCTTGATCTGTAGATGTTATTTCATGTCTCATTTGTTCATTTTGATGGAGAAAAAGTTGTACATTTAGTGAATTCAGAGTTTCTAAGATGCAAAAGTAGGCATGTTTGAGTACTCAGATCCAGTGGCTCACTGCGTTAATGCTCGCCCCTGGATGCGGTTGGTCGCGTGTTCGAATCCATACTGTGGCATACTTTTTTTCATTTTCACCCTTTTTCTATGGATCTCCAAAAAGTGAACTTTGACTTTTTCTGAGTCTGGAGGAATTCAAGGGGAGATTTCAGGGGAGTGCGTTCTCTCTGCCATCTCCTCCCTGTGTGTGTGTTGCTGCATGCAGCAGCTGCGTGTGTGTGTGTGTAAACTGCCCCTCCCCTTTGCAAGCAGGCGGGGGAGAGAGAGATGTTTCGTCTCGATTTACACATGCTATGACTCCGGGGGTACTTCCATTCGCTTCGTCTTGATCTGTTGATGTTATTTCATGTCTCGTTTGTTCATTTTGATGGAGAAAAAGTTGTACATTTAGTGAATTCAGAGTTTCTAAGATGCAAAAGTAGGCATGTTTGAGTACTCAGGTCCAGTGGCTCACTGCGTTAATGCTCGCCCCTGGATGCGGTTGGTCGCGTGTTCGAATCCATGCTGTGACATACTTTTTTTCATTTTCACCCTTTTTCTATGGATCTCCAAAAAGTCAACTTCGACTTTTTCTGAGTCTGGAGGAATTCAAGGGGAGTTTTCAAGGGACTCTACCCGCCTTATGAGGCACTATTTTTGAATACTTTTTTCCATTTTCACCCTTTTTCTATGGATCTCCAAAAAGTGATCTTTTACATTTTCTGAGTCTGGAGGAATTCAAGGGGAGTTTTCAAGGGAGTGCGTTCTCTCTGCCATCTCCTCCCTATGTGTGTGTTGCTGCATGCAGCAGCTGCGTGTGTGTGTAAACTGCCCCTCCCCCTCGCAAGCAGGCGGGGGAGAGAGAGATGTTTCGTCTCGATTTACACATGCTATGACTCCGGGGGTACCTCCATTCGCTTCGTCTTGATCTGTTGATGTTATTTCATGTCTCGTTTGTCCATTGTGACGGTGGGAAAGCCAGGGAAATGTCCCGGAGATATACTGAGAAATCTTTGTAACAGCATTTTCCTGCGATCACAGCTGTTCACAGCTACGAGGCTGGGATCGCTTCCATTCGCTTCGTCTTGATCTGTAGATGTTATTTAATGTCTCATTTGTTCATTTTGATGGAGAAAAAGTTGTACATTTAGTGAATTCAGAGTTTCTAAGATGCAAAAGTAGGCATGTTTGAGTACTCAGGTCCAGTGGCTCACTGCGTTAATGCTCGCCCCTGGATGCGGTTGGTCGCGTGTTCGAATCCATGCTGTGACATACTTTTTTTCATTTTCACCCTTTTTCTATGGATCTCCAAAAAGTCAACTTTGACTTTTTCTGAGTCTGGAGGAATTCAAGGGGAGTTTTCAAGGGACTCTACCCGCCTTATGAGGCACTATTTTCGAATACTTTTTTCCATTTTCACCCTTTTTCTATGGATCTCCAAAAAGTGAACTTTTACATTTTCTGAGTCTGGAGGAATTCAAGGGGAGTTTTCAGGGGAGTGCGTTCTCTCTGCCATCTCCTCCCTGTGTGTGCGTTGCTGCATGCAGCAGCTGCGTGTGTGTGTAAACTGCCCCTCCCCTTCGCAAGCAGGCGGGGGAGAGAGAAATGTTTCGTCTCGATTTACACATGCTATGAATCCGGGGGTACCTCCATTTGCTTCGTCTTGATCTGTTGGTGTTATTTCATGTCTCGTTTGTCCATTGTGTCGGTGGGAAAGCCAGGGAAATGTCCCGGAGATATACTGATAAATCTTTGTAACAGCATTTTCCTGCGATCACAGCTGTTCACAGCTACGAGGCTGGGACCGCTTCCATTCGCTTCGTCTTGATCTGTAGATGTTATTTCATGTCTCATTTGTTCATTTTGATGGAGAAAAAGTTGTACATTTAGTGAATTCAGAGTTTCTAAGATGCAAAAGTAGGCATGTTTGAGTACTCAGGTCCAGTGGCTCACTGCGTTAATGCTCGCCCCTGGATGCGGTTGGTCGCGTGTTCGAATCCATACTGTGGCATACTTTTTTTCATTTTCACCCTTTTTCTATGGATCTCCAAAAAGTCAACTTTGACTTTTTCTGAGTCTGGAGGAATTCAAGGGGAGTTTTCAAGGGACTCTACCCGCCTTATGAGGCACTATTTTCGAATACTTTTTTCCATTGTCACCCTTTTTCTATGGATCTCCAAAAAGTGAACTTTTACATTTTCTGAGTCTGGAGGAATTCAAGGGGAGTTTTCAGGGGAGTGCATTCTCTCTGCCATCACCTCCCTGTGTGTGCGTTGCTGCATGCAGCAACTGCGTGTGTGTGTGTAAACTGCCCCTCCCCTTCGAAAGCAGGCGGGGGAGAGAAAGATGTTTCGTCTCGATTTACACATGCTATGACTCCGGGGGTACTTCCATTCGCTTCGTCTTGATCTGTTGATGTTATTTCATGTCTCGTTTGTCCATTGTGACGGTGGCAAAGCCAGCGAAATGTCCCGGAGATATACTGAGAAATCTTTGTAACAGCATTTTCCTGCGATCACAGCTGTTCGCAGCTACGAGGCTGGGACCGCTTCCATTCGCTTCGTCTTGATCTGTAGATGTTATTTAATGTCTCATTTGTTCATTTTGATGGAGAAAGGGTTGTACATTTAGTGAATTCAGAGTGTCTAAGATGCACAAGTAGGCATGTTTGAGTACTCAGGTCCAGTGGCTCACTGCGTTAACGCTCGCCCCTGGATGCGGTTGGTCGCGTCTTCGAGTCCATGCTGTGGCATACTTTTTTTCATTTTCACCCTTTTTCTATGGATCTCCAAAAAGTCAACTTTGACTTTTTCTGAGTCTGGAGGAATTCAAGGGGAGTTTTCAAGGGACTCTACCCGCCTTATGATACACTATTTTCGAATACTTTTTTCCATTTTCACCCTTTTTCTATGGATCTCCAAAAAGTGAACTTTTACATTTTCTGAGTCTGGAGGAATTCAAGGGGAGTTTTCAGGGGAGTGCATTCTCTCTGCCATCACCTCCCTGTGTGTGCGTTGCTGCATGCAGCAACTGCGTGTGTGTGTGTAAACTGCCCCTCCCCTTCGCAAGCAGGCGGGGGAGAGAGAGATGTTTCGTCTCAATTTACACATGCTATGACTCCGGGGGTACCTCCATTCGCTTCGTCTTGATCTGTAGATGTTATTTAATGTCTCATTTGTTCATTTTGATGGAGAAAAAGTTGTACATTTAGTGAATTCAGAGTTTCTAAGATGCAAAAGTAGGCATGTTTGAGTACTCAGGTCCAGTGGCTCACTGCGTTAATGCTCGCCCCTGGATGCGGTTGGTCGCGTGTTCGAATCCATACTGTGGCATACTTTTTTTCATTTTCACCCTTTTTCTATGGATCTCCAAAAAGTCAACTTTGACTTTTTCTGAGTCTGGAGGAATTCAAGGGGAGTTTTCAAGGGACTCTACCCGCCTTATGAGGCACTATTTTTGAATACTTTTTTCCATTTTCACCCTTTTTCTATGGATCTCCAAAAAGTGATCTTTTACATTTTCTGAGTCTGGAGGAATTCAAGGGGAGTTTTCAAGGGAGTGCGTTCTCTCTGCCATCTCCTCCCTATGTGTGTGTTGCTGCATGCAGCAGCTGCGTGTGTGTGTAAACTGCCCCTCCCCTTCGCAAGCAGGCGGGGGAGAGAGAAATGTTTCGTCTCGATTTACACATGCTATGAATCCGGGGGTACCTCCATTTGCTTCGTCTTGATCTGTTGGTGTTATTTCATGTCTCGTTTGTCCATTGTGTCGGTGGGAAAGCCAGGGAAATGTCCCGGAGATATACTGATAAATCTTTGTAACAGCATTTTCCTGCGATCACAGCTGTTCACAGCTACGAGGCTGGGACCGCTTCCATTCGCTTCGTCTTGATCTGTAGATGTTATTTCATGTCTCATTTGTTCATTTTGATGGAGAAAAAGTTGTACATTTAGTGAATTCAGAGTTTCTAAGATGCAAAAGTAGGCATGTTTGAGTACTCAGGTCCAGTGGCTCACTGCGTTAATGCTCGCCCCTGGATGCGGTTGGTCGCGTGTTCGAATCCATACTGTGGCATACTTTTTTTCATTTTCACCCTTTTTCTATGGATCTCCAAAAAGTCAACTTTGACTTTTTCTGAGTCTGGAGGAATTCAAGGGGAGTTTTCAAGGGACTCTACCCGCCTTATGAGGCACTATTTTCGAATACTTTTTTCCATTGTCACCCTTTTTCTATGGATCTCCAAAAAGTGAACTTTTACATTTTCTGAGTCTGGAGGAATTCAAGGGGAGTTTTCAGGGGAGTGCATTCTCTCTGCCATCACCTCCCTGTGTGTGCGTTGCTGCATGCAGCAACTGCGTGTGTGTGTGTAAACTGCCCCTCCCCTTCGAAAGCAGGCGGGGGAGAGAAAGATGTTTCGTCTCGATTTACACATGCTATGACTCCGGGGGTACTTCCATTCGCTTCGTCTTGATCTGTTGATGTTATTTCATGTCTCGTTTGTCCATTGTGACGGTGGCAAAGCCAGCGAAATGTCCCGGAGATATACTGAGAAATCTTTGTAACAGCATTTTCCTGCGATCACAGCTGTTCGCAGCTACGAGGCTGGGACCGCTTCCATTCGCTTCGTCTTGATCTGTAGATGTTATTTAATGTCTCATTTGTTCATTTTGATGGAGAAAGGGTTGTACATTTAGTGAATTCAGAGTGTCTAAGATGCACAAGTAGGCATGTTTGAGTACTCAGGTCCAGTGGCTCACTGCGTTAACGCTCGCCCCTGGATGCGGTTGGTCGCGTCTTCGAGTCCATGCTGTGGCATACTTTTTTTCATTTTCACCCTTTTTCTATGGATCTCCAAAAAGTCAACTTTGACTTTTTCTGAGTCTGGAGGAATTCAAGGGGAGTTTTCAAGGGACTCTACCCGCCTTATGATACACTATTTTCGAATACTTTTTTCCATTTTCACCCTTTTTCTATGGATCTCCAAAAAGTGAACTTTTACATTTTCTGAGTCTGGAGGAATTCAAGGGGAGTTTTCAGGGGAGTGCATTCTCTCTGCCATCACCTCCCTGTGTGTGCGTTGCTGCATGCAGCAACTGCGTGTGTGTGTGTAAACTGCCCCTCCCCTTCGCAAGCAGGCGGGGGAGAGAGAGATGTTTCGTCTCAATTTACACATGCTATGACTCCGGGGGTACCTCCATTCGCTTCGTCTTGATCTGTAGATGTTATTTAATGTCTCATTTGTTCATTTTGATGGAGAAAAAGTTGTACATTTAGTGAATTCAGAGTTTCTAAGATGCAAAAGTAGGCATGTTTGAGTACTCAGGTCCAGTGGCTCACTGCGTTAATGCTCGCCCCTGGATGCGGTTGGTCGCGTGTTCGAATCCATACTGTGGCATACTTTTTTTCATTTTCACCCTTTTTCTATGGATCTCCAAAAAGTCAACTTTGACTTTTTCTGAGTCTGGAGGAATTCAAGGGGAGTTTTCAAGGGACTCTACCCGCCTTATGAGGCACTATTTTTGAATACTTTTTTCCATTTTCACCCTTTTTCTATGGATCTCCAAAAAGTGATCTTTTACATTTTCTGAGTCTGGAGGAATTCAAGGGGAGTTTTCAAGGGAGTGCGTTCTCTCTGCCATCTCCTCCCTATGTGTGTGTTGCTGCATGCAGCAGCTGCGTGTGTGTGTAAACTGCCCCTCCCCCTCGCAAGCAGGCGGGGGAGAGAGAGATGTTTCGTCTCGATTTACACATGCTATGACTCCGGGGGTACCTCCATTCGCTTCGTCTTGATCTGTTGATGTTATTTCATGTCTCGTTTGTCCATTGTGACAGTGGGAAAGCCAGGGAAATGTCCCGGAGATATACTGAGCAATCTTTGTAACAGCATTTTCCTGCAATCACAGCTGTTCACAGCTACGAGGCTGGGACCGCTTCCTCTCGCTTCGTCTTGATCTGTAGATGTTATTTAATGTCTCATTTGTTCATTTTGATGGAGAAAAGGTTGTACATTTAGTGAATTCAGAGTTTCTAAGATGCAAAAGTAGGCATGTTTGATTACTCAGGTCCAGTGGCTCACTGCGTTAACGCTCGCCCCTGGATGCGGTTGGTCGCGTGTTCGAATCCATGCTGTAGCATACTTTTTTTCATTTTCACCCTTTTTCTATGGATCTCCAAAAAGTCAACTTTGACTTTTTCTGAGTCTGGAGGAATTCAAGGGGAGTTTTCAAGGGACTCTACCCGCCTTATGAGGCACTATTTTCGAATACTTTTTTCCATTTTCACCCTTTTTCTATGGATCTCCAAAAAGTGAACTTTTACATTTTCTGAGTCTGGAGGAATTCAAGGGGAGTTTTCAGGGGAGTGCGTTCTCTCTGCCATCTCCTCCCTGTGTGTGCGTTGCTGCATGCAGCAGCTGCGTGTGTGTGTAAACTGCCCCTCCCCTTCGCAAGCAGGCGGGGGAGAGAGAGATGTTTCGTCTCGATTTACACATGCTATGAATCCGGGGGTACCTCCATTTGCTTCGTCTTGATCTGTTGGTGTTATTTCATGTCTCGTTTGTCCATTGTGTCGGTGGGAAAGCCAGGGAAATGTCCCGGAGATATACTGATAAATCTTTGTAACAGCATTTTCCTGCGATCACAGCTGTTCACAGCTACGAGGCTGGGACCGCTTCCATTCGCTTCGTCTTGATCTGTAGATGTTATTTCATGTCTCATTTGTTCATTTTGATGGAGAAAAAGTTGTACATTTAGTGAATTCAGAGTTTCTAAGATGCAAAAGTAGGCATGTTTGAGTACTCAGGTCCAGTGGCTCACTGCGTTAATGCTCGCCCCTGGATGCGGTTGGTCGCGTGTTCGAATCCATACTGTGGCATACTTTTTTTCATTTTCACCCTTTTTCTATGGATCTCCAAAAAGTCAACTTTGACTTTTTCTGAGTCTGGAGGAATTCAAGGGGAGTTTTCAAGGGACTCTACCCGCCTTATGAGGCACTATTTTCGAATACTTTTTTCCATTGTCACCCTTTTTCTATGGATCTCCAAAAAGTGAACTTTTACATTTTCTGAGTCTGGAGGAATTCAAGGGGAGTTTTCAGGGGAGTGCATTCTCTCTGCCATCACCTCCCTGTGTGTGCGTTGCTGCATGCAGCAACTGCGTGTGTGTGTGTAAACTGCCCCTCCCCTTCGAAAGCAGGCGGGGGAGAGAAAGATGTTTCGTCTCGATTTACACATGCTATGACTCCGGGGGTACTTCCATTCGCTTCGTCTTGATCTGTTGATGTTATTTCATGTCTCGTTTGTCCATTGTGACGGTGGCAAAGCCAGGGAAATGTCCCGGAGATATACTGAGAAATCTTTGTAACAGCATTTTCCTGCGATCACAGCTGTTCGCAGCTACGAGGCTGGGACCGCTTCCATTCGCTTCGTCTTGATCTGTAGATGTTATTTAATGTCTCATTTGTTCATTTTGATGGAGAAAAAGTTGTACATTTAGTGAATTCAGAGTTTCTAAGATGCAAAAGTAGGCATGTTTGAGTACTCAGGTCCAGTGGCTCACTGCGTTAATGCTCGCCCCTGGATGCGGTTGGTCGCGTGTTTGAATCCATACTGTGGCATACTTTTTTTCATTTTCACCCTTTTTCTATGGATCTCCAAAAAGTCAACTTTGACTTTTTCTGAGTCTGGAGGAATTCAAGGGGAGTTTTCAAGGGACTCTACCCGCCTTATGAGGCACTATTTTCGAATACTTTTTTCCATTTTCACCCTTTTTCTATGGATCTCCAAAAAGTGAACTTTTACATTTTCTGAGTCTGGAGGAATTCAAGGGGAGTTTTCAGGGGAGTGCATTCTCTCTGCCATCTCCTCCCTCTGTGTGCGTTGCTGCATGCAGCAGCTGCGTGTGTGTGTGTGTAAACTGCCCCTCCCCTTCGCAAGCAGGCGGGGGAAAGAGAGATGTTTCGTCTCGATTTACACATGCTATGACTCCGGGGGTACTTCCATTCGCTTCGTCTTGATCTGTTGATGTTATTTCATGTCTCATTTGTTCATTTTGATGGAGAACAAGTTGTACATTTAGTGAATTCAGAGTTTCTAAGATGCACAAGTAGGCATGTTTGAGTACTCCGGTCCAGTGGCTCACTGCGTTAACGCTCGCCCCTGGATGCGGTTGGTCGTGTGTTCGAGTCCATGCTGTGGCATACTTTTTTTCATTTTCACCCTTTTTCTATGGATCTCCAAAAAGTCAACTTTGACTTTTTCTGAGTCTGGAGGAATTCAAGGGGAGTTTTCAAGGGACTCTACCCGCCTTATGAGGCACTATTTTCGAATACTTTTTTCCATTTTCACCCTTTTTCTATGGATCTCCAAAAAGTGAACTTTTACATTTTCTGAGTCTGGAGGAATTCAAGGGGAGTTTTCAGGGGAGTGCGTTCTCTCTGCCATCTCCTCCCTGTGTGTGTGTTGCTGCATGCAGCAGCTGCGTGTGTGTGTAAACTGCCCCTCCCTCTCGCAAGCAGGCGGGGGAGAGAGAGATGTTTCGTCCATATTTACACATGCTATGACTCCGGGGGTACCTCCATTCGCTTCGTCTTGATCTGTTGATGTTATTTCATGTCTCGTTTGTCCATTGTGACGGTGGGAAAGCCAGGGAAATGTCCCGGAGATATACTGAGAAATCTTTGTAACAGCATTTTCCTGCGATCACAGCTGTTCACAGCTACGAGACTGAGACCGCTTCCATTCGCTTCGTCTTGATCTGTAGATGTTATTTCATGTCTCATTTGTTCATTTTGATTGAGAAAAAGTTGTACATTTAGTGAATTCAGAGTGTCTAAGATGCACAAGTAAGCATATTTGCGTACTCAGGTCCAGTGGCTCACTGCGTTAACACTCGCCCCTGGATGCGGTTGGTCGCGTGTTCGAATCCATGCTGTGGCATTCTTTTTTTCATTTTCACCCTTTTTCTATGGATCTCCAAAAAGTGATCTTTTACATTTTCTGAGTCTGGAGGAATTCAAGGGGAGTTTTCAGGGGAGTGCGTTCTCTCTGCCATCTCCTCCCTGTGTGTGTGTTGCTGCATGCAGCAGCTGCGTGTGTGTGTAAACTGCCCCTCCCTCTCGCAAGCAGGCGGGGGAGAGAGAGATGTTTCGTCTCGATTTACACATGCTATGACTCCGGGGGTACCTCCATTCGCTTCGTCTTGATCTGTTGATGTTATTTCATGTCTCGTTTGTCCATTGTGACGGTGGGAAAGCCAGGGAAATGTCCCGGAGATATACTGAGAAATCTTTGTAACAGCTTTTTCCTGCGATCACAGCTGTTCACAGCTACGAGACTGGGACCGCTTCCATTCGCTTCGTCTTGATCTGTAGATGTTATTTCATGTCTCATTTGTTCATTTTGATGGAGAAAAAGTTGTACATTTAGTGAATTCAGAGTGTCTAAGATGCACAAGTAGGCATATTTGCGTACTCAGGTCCAGTGGCTCACTGCGTTAACACTCGCCCCTGGATGCGGTTGGTCGCGTGTTCGAATCCATGCTGTGGCATTCTTTTTTTTCATTTTCACCCTTTTTCTATGGATCTCCAAAAAGTCAACTTTGACTTTTTCTGAGTCTGGAGGAATTCAAGGGGAGTTTTCAAGGGACTCTACCCGGCTTATGAGGCACTATTTTCGAATACTTTTTTCCATTTTCACCCTTTTTCTATGGATCTCCATAAAGTGAACTTTTACATTTTCTGAGTCTGGAGGAATTCAAGGGGAGTTTTCAGGGGAGTGCGTTCTCTCTGCCATCTCCTCCCTGTGTGTGCGTTGCTGCATGCAGCAGCTGCGTGTGTGTGTAAACTGCCCCTCCCCTTCGCAAGCAGGCGGGGGAGAGAGAGATGTTTCGTCTCGATTTACACATGCTATGACTCCGGGGGTACCTCCATTCGCTTCGTCTTGATCTGTTGATGTTATTTCATGTCTCGTTTGTCCATTGTGACGGTGGGAAAGCCAGGGAAATGTCCCGGAGATATACTGAGAAATCTTTGTAACAGCATTTTCCTGCGATCACAGCTGTTCACAGCTACGAGGCTGGGACCGCTTCCATTCGCTTCGTCTTGATCTGTAGATGTTATTTAATGTCTCATTTGTTCATTTTGATGGAGAAAAAGTTGTACATTTAGTGAATTCAGAGTGTCTAAGATGCAAAAGTAGGCATGTTTGAGTACTCATGTCCAGTGGCTCACATTAACGCTCGCCCCTGGATGCGGTTGGTCGCGTGTTCGAATCCATGCTGTGGCATACTTTTTTTCATTTTCACCCTTTTTCTATGGATCTCCAAAAAGTCAACTTTGACTTTTTTTGAGTCTGGAGGAATTCAAGGGGAGTTTTCAAGGGACTCTGCCCGCCTTATGAGGCACTATTTTCGAATACTTGATTCCATTTTCACCCTTTTTCTATGGATCTCCAAAAAGTGAACTTTTACATTTTCTGAGTCTGGAGGAATTCAAGGGGAGTTTTCAGGGGAGTGCATTCTCTCTGCCATCTCCTCCCTCTGTGTGCGTTGCTGCATGCAGCAGCTGCGTGTGTGTGTGTGTAAACTGCCCCTCCCCTTCGCAAGCAGGCGGGGGAAAGAGAGATGTTTCGTCTCGATTTACACATGCTATGACTCCGGGGGTACTTCCATTCGCTTCGTCTTGATCTGTTGATGTTATTTCATGTCTCATTTGTTCATTTTGATGGAGAACAAGTTGTACATTTAGTGAATTCAGAGTTTCTAAGATGCACAAGTAGGCATGTTTGAGTACTCCGGTCCAGTGGCTCACTGCGTTAACGCTCGCCCCTGGATGCGGTTGGTCGTGTGTTCGAGTCCATGCTGTGGCATACTTTTTTTCATTTTCACCCTTTTTCTATGGATCTCCAAAAAGTCAACTTTGACTTTTTCTGAGTCTGGAGGAATTCAAGGGGAGTTTTCAAGGGACTCTACCCGCCTTATGAGGCACTATTTTCGAATACTTTTTTCCATTTTCACCCTTTTTCTATGGATCTCCAAAAAGTGAACTTTTACATTTTCTGAGTCTGGAGGAATTCAAGGGGAGTTTTCAGGGGAGTGCGTTCTCTCTGCCATCTCCTCCCTGTGTGTGTGTTGCTGCATGCAGCAGCTGCGTGTGTGTGTAAACTGCCCCTCCCTCTCGCAAGCAGGCGGGGGAGAGAGAGATGTTTCGTCCATATTTACACATGCTATGACTCCGGGGGTACCTCCATTCGCTTCGTCTTGATCTGTTGATGTTATTTCATGTCTCGTTTGTCCATTGTGACGGTGGGAAAGCCAGGGAAATGTCCCGGAGATATACTGAGAAATCTTTGTAACAGCATTTTCCTGCGATCACAGCTGTTCACAGCTACGAGACTGAGACCGCTTCCATTCGCTTCGTCTTGATCTGTAGATGTTATTTCATGTCTCATTTGTTCATTTTGATTGAGAAAAAGTTGTACATTTAGTGAATTCAGAGTGTCTAAGATGCACAAGTAAGCATATTTGCGTACTCAGGTCCAGTGGCTCACTGCGTTAACACTCGCCCCTGGATGCGGTTGGTCGCGTGTTCGAATCCATGCTGTGGCATTCTTTTTTTCATTTTCACCCTTTTTCTATGGATCTCCAAAAAGTGATCTTTTACATTTTCTGAGTCTGGAGGAATTCAAGGGGAGTTTTCAGGGGAGTGCGTTCTCTCTGCCATCTCCTCCCTGTGTGTGTGTTGCTGCATGCAGCAGCTGCGTGTGTGTGTAAACTGCCCCTCCCTCTCGCAAGCAGGCGGGGGAGAGAGAGATGTTTCGTCTCGATTTACACATGCTATGACTCCGCGGGTACCTCCATTCGCTTCGTCTTGATCTGTTGATGTTATTTCATGTCTCGTTTGTCCATTGTGACGGTGGGAAAGCCAGGGAAATGTCCCGGAGATATACTGAGAAATCTTTGTAACAGCTTTTTCCTGCGATCACAGCTGTTCACAGCTACGAGACTGGGACCGCTTCCATTCGCTTCGTCTTGATCTGTAGATGTTATTTCATGTCTCATTTGTTCATTTTGATGGAGAAAAAGTTGTACATTTAGTGAATTCAGAGTGTCTAAGATGCACAAGTAGGCATATTTGCGTACTCAGGTCCAGTGGCTCACTGCGTTAACACTCGCCCCTGGATGCGGTTGGTCGCGTGTTCGAATCCATGCTGTGGCATTCTTTTTTTTCATTTTCACCCTTTTTCTATGGATCTCCAAAAAGTCAACTTTGACTTTTTCTGAGTCTGGAGGAATTCAAGGGGAGTTTTCAAGGGACTCTACCCGGCTTATGAGGCACTATTTTCGAATACTTTTTTCCATTTTCACCCTTTTTCTATGGATCTCCATAAAGTGAACTTTTACATTTTCTGAGTCTGGAGGAATTCAAGGGGAGTTTACAGGGGAGTGCGTTCTCTCTGCCATCTCCTCCCTGTGTGTGCGTTGCTGCATGCAGCAGCTGCGTGTGTGTGTAAACTGCCCCTCCCCTTCGCAAGCAGGCGGGGGAGAGAGAGATGTTTCGTCTCGATTTACACATGCTATGACTCCGGGGGTACCTCCATTCGCTTCGTCTTGATCTGTTGATGTTATTTCATGTCTCGTTTGTCCATTGTGACGGTGGGAAAGCCAGGGAAATGTCCCGGAGATATACTGAGAAATCTTTGTAACAGCATTTTCCTGCGATCACAGCTGTTCACAGCTCCGAGGCTGGGACCGCTTCCATTCACTTCGTCTTGATCTGTAGATGTTATTTAATGTCTCATTTGTTCATTTTGATGGAGAAAAAGTTGTACATTTAGTGAATTCAGAGTGTCTAAGATGCAAAAGTAGGCATGTTTGAGTACTCATGTCCAGTGGCTCACTGCGTTAATGCTCGCCCCTGGATGCGGTTGGTCGCGTGTTCGAATCCATGCTGTGGCATACTTTTTTTCATTTTCACCCTTTTTTCTATGGATCTCCAAAAAGTCAACTTTGACTTTTTCTGAGTCTGGAGGAATTCAAGGGGAGTTTTCAAGGGACTCTACCCGCCTTATGAGGCACTTTTATCGAATACTTTTTTCCATTTTCACCCTTTTTCTATGGATCTCCAAAAAGTGAACTTTTACATTTTCTGAGTCTGGAGGAATTCAAGGGGAGTTTTCAGGGGAGTGCGTTCTCTCTGCCATCTCCTCCCTGTGTGTGCGTTGCTGCATGCAGCAGCTGCGTGTGTGTGTAAACTGCCCCTCCCCTATTTAGGGGCAATGGATGTCCACTTGCGGGAGACGACAGACAGTGGTGCGGTTAGCCAAAGTGACAATGGATGTCCACTTGCGGGAGACGACAGACAGTGGTGCGGTTAGCCAAAGTGACAGACCTAATGTTAGACCAATTTACAGGCAATGGACGTCCACTCTCGGGAGAGAGACCTCCAGCATGTGTCCCTGACATGGAGACTCTGTTTATTTCACTCATCCTAGACAGAGACCGGGGAAATCTCCTCTCTGTGGCCCCTCCAAGACCCCCAAAGGACGGACCACAGACCTCCAGCATGTGTCCCTGACATGGGCACCTCCATAACCTTGCACACCGTGAGTCCCCGGACTCCCGGACTTAAGCACTCCCCCACGGACTAAACCCAGATGTTCACACCCTACAGAACTCCATGCCCCTGGTTAACCTAAAGGGGGTGGATTTTGCGGTGCTTTACCGTCGGCACATCGGTATCCATATTCGGCCTTATTCACGGCACCACCACCCCTTCTGTGGAGGATATTCTCATGCTCCTGGTAACCCTTTAAATAGTCTGATACTGTCAGGGCTCATCACCGCACTTTACAAGCCATAAATAATGTTTAAATGGTCGGGGAAAGTGTTTTTAAATGTCTGGAAGAGAGTTGTAGCCTGTCATTTTGCAGGATATCATTTAACATGTAACCTCTCCTGGAAATGCACAGAATATGTCCATTTCCAGGAGAGGTTCCATGTTAAATTATATCCTGCAAAATGACAGGCTATAAGCCAGGAACAAGTGTTTGAAAGGCGGGGAAAAGTTGTTTAAAATAGTCGGAAAAGTGTTTTTAAACGTCTGGAAGAGAGTTGTTGCCTGTCATTTTGCAGGATATAATTTAACATGGAACCTCTCCTGGAAATGCGCAGAGTATGTCCATTTCCAGGAGAGGTTCCATGTTAAATTATATCCTGCAAAATGACAGGCTATAAGCCAGGAAAAAGTGTTTGAAAGGCGGGGAAAAGTTGTTTAAAATAGTCGGAAAAGTGTTTTTAAACGTCTGGAAGAGAGTTGTTGCCTGTCATTTTGCAGGATATAATTTAACATGGAACCTCTCCTGGAAATGCGCAGAGTATGTCCATTTCCAGGAGAGGTTCCATGTTAAATTATATCCTGCAAAATGACAGGCTATAAGCCAGGAAAAAGTGTTTGAAAGGCGGGGAAAAGTTGTTTAAAATAGTCGGAAAAGTGTTTTTAAACGTCTGGAAGAGAGTTGTTGCCTGTCATTTTGCAGGATATAATTTAACATGGAACCTCTCCTGGAAATGCGCAGAGTATGTCCATTTCCAGGAGAGGTTCCATGTTAAATTATATCCTGCAAAATGACAGGCTATAAGCCAGGAAAAAGTGTTTGAAAGGCGGGGAAAAGTTGTTTAAAATACTCTGATACCTCCAGGGCGCATCACCGCATTTTACAAGCCAGGGAAGGTGTCGGAATCCTGGGTAAACATTGTTTAAATAGTCTGACACCTGGCACTGTATTTGCCCCTGGGAGAGGTTCCATGTTAAATTATATCCTGCAAAATGACAGGCTATAAGCCAGGAAAAAGTGTTTGAAAGGCGGGGAAAAGTTGTTTAAAATACTCTGATACCTCCAGGGCGCATCACCGCATTTTACAAGCCAGGGAAGGTGTCGGAATCCTGGGTAAACATTGTTTAAATAGTCTGACACCTGGCACTGTATTTGCCCCTGGGAGAGGTTCCATGTTAAATTATATCCTGCAAAATGACAGGCTATAAGCCAGGAAAAAGTGTTTGAAAGGCGGGGAAAAGTTGTTTAAAATACTCTGATACCTCCAGGGCGCATCACCGCATTTTACAAGCCAGGGAAGGTGTCGGAATCCTGGGTAAACATTGTTTAAATAGTCTGACACCTGGCACTGTATTTGCCCCTGGGAGAGGTTCCATGTTAAATTATATCCTGCAAAATGACAGGCTATAAGCCAGGAAAAAGTGTTTGAAAGGCGGGGAAAAGTTGTTTAAAATACTCTGATACCTCCAGGGCGCATCACCGCATTTTACAAGCCAGGGAAGGTGTCGGAATCCTGGGTAAACATTGTTTAAATAGTCTGACACCTGGCACTGTATTTGCCCCTGGGAGAGGTTCCATGTTAAATTATATCCTGCAAAATGACAGGCTATAAGCCAGGAAAAAGTGTTTGAAAGGCGGGGAAAAGTTGTTTAAAATACTCTGATACCTCCAGGGCGCATCACCGCATTTTACAAGCCAGGGAAGGTGTCGGAATCCTGGGTAAACATTGTTTAAATAGTCTGACACCTGGCACTGTATTTGCCCCTGGGAGAGGTTCCATGTTAAATTATATCCTGCAAAATGACAGGCTATAAGCCAGGAAAAAGTGTTTGAAAGGCGGGGAAAAGTTGTTTAAAATACTCTGATACCTCCAGGGCGCATCACCGCATTTTACAAGCCAGGGAAGGTGTCGGAATCCTGGGTAAACATTGTTTAAATAGTCTGACACCTGGCACTGTATTTGCCCCTGGGAGAGGTTCCATGTTAAATTATATCCTGCAAAATGACAGGCTATAAGCCAGGAAAAAGTGTTTGAAAGGCGGGGAAAAGTTGTTTAAAATACTCTGATACCTCCAGGGCGCATCACCGCATTTTACAAGCCAGGGAAGGTGTCGGAATCCTGGGTAAACATTGTTTAAATAGTCTGACACCTGGCACTGTATTTGCCCCTGGGAGAGGTTCCATGTTAAATTATATCCTGCAAAATGACAGGCTATAAGCCAGGAAAAAGTGTTTGAAAGGCGGGGAAAAGTTGTTTAAAATACTCTGATACCTCCAGGGCGCATCACCGCATTTTACAAGCCAGGGAAGGTGTCGGAATCCTGGGTAAACATTGTTTAAATAGTCTGACACCTGGCACTGTATTTGCCCCTGGGAGAGGTTCCATGTTAAATTATATCCTGCAAAATGACAGGCTATAAGCCAGGAAAAAGTGTTTGAAAGGCGGGGAAAAGTTGTTTAAAATACTCTGATACCTCCAGGGCGCATCACCGCATTTTACAAGCCAGGGAAGGTGTCGGAATCCTGGGTAAACATTGTTTAAATAGTCTGACACCTGGCACTGTATTTGCCCCTGGGAGAGGTTCCATGTTAAATTATATCCTGCAAAATGACAGGCTATAAGCCAGGAAAAAGTGTTTGAAAGGCGGGGAAAAGTTGTTTAAAATACTCTGATACCTCCAGGGCGCATCACCGCATTTTACAAGCCAGGGAAGGTGTCGGAATCCTGGGTAAACATTGTTTAAATAGTCTGACACCTGGCACTGTATTTGCCCCTGGGAAACTTCAAGGTTATATTCATGTTTTATTATTTATTTAATAATCACATGATTTTTACAAAAACAGTATACACAGTATACATATATACAATAATAATAATAATAATAATATAACAATATACATAATAAAAACATGAAAAGTGGTGAAAATGAGAAAATGTATCCGAAAATAGTGCCTCCTAATGCGGGCATGTGGACAGTAGCCACAGACTCACAGGCACACACACACATGCAGAGATCCAGGGGGCGGAGCACATGGCTTTTTTTACCCAGAAATAAGTCTATGAGAGGCGGGGAGACTCAGAGGACAGGCTGCGTCACCTCACTTTGTAACCCAGGAAAAGAGCAGGAATTCTGGCTGCGTGAGTGTTAAAAGTGCATTCATCTGTGTTAATCCGACAGCCGCAGAGGTGCTGACGCAAAGCAGGCGGAACAAATTGATTATTTGAACCAGGAATAAATGTTTGCAAGGCGGGGAAAGTGTTCCTGCAGCCCCTCCATAACGGTAATAATGATTAGAAATGATTTCCAGGGCAGAAAGCGTTTTTTAAATGTGGAAAAAAATATGTTAAACTGTTTAAAAAGCACAAAGTGATTTGAGTGCAGTTCTCATGTGTCCCCACAGGAGGGCGCGTCGTCCCAGGGAGCACAGTACATGGTGACAAGGTACGATTTATACCCTAAAATAGCATGCTAAGTGTGGGTGGATTAGTTTCAAAGCATGCACACTCTGCTCGTGTCAGACTTCCATCAAATAGACCGGGGAAAACACCTCTCATTAGCCCCTCAAAGACCACCAAAGGACGGACTAAGCAGCTCCAGCACGGCTCCCTCACATGGAGCTCAGGTTATTTCATACCTCCAGGAGAGGGACCGGGAAAACCACCTCTCTGTAGCCCCTGACAGAGCCCCAAAGGACGGACTAAGGACCTCCGGCAACAGTGGCACTTCCATAACCTCGTGCACCGTGAGACCCCGGGCCCCCGGACTTAAGCACTCCCCCACGGACTAAACCCAGTTGTTCACACCCTGCAGAATCTCATGCCCCTGGTCACCTTTAAGGGGGGGTGGATTTTGCGGTGCTTTACCGTCCGAACACAAGCATCAATATTCGTCCTCCTTCACAGCAGCAGCAGCAGCAGCAGCAGCAGCAGCAGCAGCAGCAGCAGCAGCAGCAGCAGCAGCAGCAGCAGCAGCACCTTCCCTGCTGCACTTCCATAACCTCGTGCACCGTGAGACCCCGGGCCCCCGGACTTAAGCACTCCCCCACGGACTAAACCCAGATGTTCACACCCTGCAGAATCTCATGCCCCTGGTCACCTTTAAGGGGGGGTGGATTTTGCGGTGCTTTACCGTCCGAACACAAGCATCAATATTTGTCCTCCTTCACAGCAGCAGCAGCAGCAGCAGCAGCAGCAGCAGCAGCAGCAGCACCTGCCCTGCTGGAGGTTCACACTTTAACTTATTTGTATTCGTTTTTTTTTGTTCCCCTCCTCTGCCTTACACATCCTCCCACGCTCGAGCACTCCTCACTCGGACTAAACCCCTCCATGCACACCGCCAGAACCAGAACCTCACGCCCCTGGTGACCTTAAAGGTGTTTGTCTTTGTTTGTTTTTGTACTCCACATAGACAGGCAGGTGTTCAGCACCACGGACAGAGCGGGCCCGCTGCTGCTGCTGCTGGAAGGTGGAACACTTTGAGTCTTTTTATTTTCTCTTTTCTCCCTGCTCCTGCACACACCTTTTGTTACCCTCCTCTGCCTTACACATCCTCCCACGCTCGAGCACTCCTCACTCGGACTAAACCCAGATGTTCACACCCTACAGAACTTCATGCCCCTGGTTACCCTAAAGGGGTGGATTTTGCGGTGCTTTACCGTCCGCACATCGGCATACATATTCGGCCTTATTCATGACACTACCACCCCTTCTTTGGAGGATATTGCAGGATATAATTTAACATGGAACCTCTCCTGGAAATGCACAGAGTATGTCCATTTCCAGGAGAGGTTACATGTTAAATTATATCCTGCAAAATGACAGGCACTGTATTTGCCCCTGGGAACCTTCAAGGTTATACTAATGTTTTTTTTTTATTTTTTATTTAATTATCACACCACTTTTACAAAAACAGTATACAAAATAAACATAATAACAACATGATTAACAGGGGCCTGGGGGCCATATTAGCCGTCTAACTTGTACAGTGCACCGGGGAAAAAAGGTTGAGTCCACGGCCCCTTTCCCCTCATCAGGAGTACCAATCGGTCCTGAAGAAGAGGTATCGCTGCTCTCCGCCCCTGAATCCTCTTCGGAGGTAGCTGACGGTGGTAGACCTCCTTCTGATGATGATGCTGCTGCAGCTGCTGCCGCCGCCCTGAACATGGAGCGGATCTTCAATGCCTCCTTTATTCCAGGCGTATTCGCGTAGAACCGGTCTGCAGTGCTTACGTCGTGGCACATAAACCTAGCCAGAATCGACCTGCTTTCTGGATCTTGGTGATGCTTGATATTGTCAGCCAGGGCAGTGCGCAAGATGGTGAAGGTGACGGCTGTTTCTAGCCCAGCATCAGCCCAAGCCCTCTTCAAGTGAGCGTTCAGGTTCTTGGAAGCCTGCTTCCCCGATGTGAAAAGGAAGAATTCATTCTGAGGACCCGACAAGCCCTCTTTTATCCCCATCCACCGCATGACCCAGCTAAACTCCTTTATTGTAAGCACCAGCTGTGCTTCACCAAATGTCTTGGCAGTCTTGTGATCCTGCACGTGGATGATGTAGCCCTCAGCAGTGCCCCTTCTGTCCGCCTCAAAGACCTCCGTGTTGGTCATGTTTGCATACACACCCGGACGGTGGCCATACAGGAGGCTCCAATGGAGGGTTAGATAGCCATATAGCAGGTACTGGGTGATTGTGGTCGGATTGCTAGCCATCAGGTCAAGGAGATCAGGGATGCGCTTCTCAGCGGCCGCCATGGCGGCGAGAAGCTCCGCCTGGCTCGGCAGACGATCCAGCTTGTCCCTCTTCACCTTAAACTGGTGGAGAGTGACAGACTTTTTCAAATCGTTAATGTTGGCTTTCACCTCTCTGATGATGTTGGTCATATCAGACTGGGTGAGCCTGCACCCCCGGAGCTTTGATGCAGACAAGTACCTCAGGAAATGGTTCACAGTCTTCAGGAACAACAGCGATGTTGTGACTGTCCGGCCCGACTCTGAAATATACTTGCTCCAGCCACGGACCCTCTTTGTGTCTTTTAGAAACAGCCAGTCTGACAGCCGGTCAAAACCATGGGCCATGAATACTATGAAGTTCTTTATCCGGCTGACATTGGACATACAATTCTCTTTCCGTTTTACTGTCGGTGCAAGACCCTCACAATGACCTCTGTATGTCTGAATGTACGTCTCCATGCTTTTAGGCAACGTGATTTCACGCATGGTATTCCGCAGTCCCTTCCCAGTGCACCATTGATTTTGGGAAGAGGGCCAGTCCTTAGCCAGATTAGCTTTCAGCTTATTGGAGACAGACGCACGGGTCTTCTGGCATACAGGGGTCTCACTACAGGAGGCTTCTACGGACCGCATGACAGTCTGCATCGGGGTCTTGCTTCCGGAGGCTTCTGGGGACCACATGACAGTCTTCACTGGGGTCTTGCTTCCGGAGGCTTCTGGGGACCGCATCACAGACTTGAGAGGGGTCTCTCTACCGGAGGCTTTGTCGGACCGCATGACAGTCTTCACCGGGGTCTTGCTTCCGGAGGCTTCTGGGGACCGCATGACAGTGTTCACCGGGGTCTCACTACCGGAGGCTTTGTCGGACCGCATGACAGTCTTCAACGGGGTCTTGCTTCCGGAGGCTTCTGGGGACCGCATCACAGACTTGAGGGGGGTCTCACTCGCAGAGGCTTCTATGGACCGCATGACAGTCTTCACCGGGGTCTTGAGAGGGGTATTGCTGCCGGAGGCTACTGAGTTCATGTCGGGGGTACTTGGGATTGCTACGCCCTTAAATCGTATACATTCTTCGTCTTCCTCAAGCAGAGCAGCAGTGGCATTCTGCTTCCTGGGTTTTAGACCCTGTTTTAGCCTGGAGCGCAGGGTCTTCACCTCATCAATGAGGGCATCCTTCTGAGCCCTCAATGCCACATTGTCCAGCCTCACCTGCATGCAGTCCTCTTCGTCACACTCGGTATGTGGGGAGAAGGGTGGAGGGTGCACCGGGTATTCCTCCTCATTGTCTATATCCAATGATGTAGCCATTCCAATGATGGGATTAGTCTCTCGGAGGTCATGGAGCAACTGCAGGGCCACACTATGCTTCAGCCTTGCCATGACCTGATGTGCCTCATCTCGGGAGAACTCAGGGTGGTCACGAGTTACATGACGGTGTAGTTTCCTCCCAGCATACGAACACCCTGTGATGGGACAGGGTTTGGTCCGAACATTTATTCTACCACTGGCCATTTTAAGAATGATGCCTCTTTCATCCAGGTTCCGCACTGCATGTTTGTGCTTAAGGTGCTTATTCAAAGCCAGATAGCGGAGGCTGCACACCGGGCATTCGGTCAACATCCTTCCAAAAACACACACAATGAATTATATTTAAATGGTTTTCTGTTTCTCCGTTTATATGCGTTAGCCAACTGCTGATTGCAACCATGGGTCCGATGCTTCAATGCAGGGAACACGGACCAAGGGGAGGACTTGGGTTACCACCTGGTTAAAATGGTCCCACCTCCGCACCAACGCGACTGGCGATGGGTCCGATACATTGATTGTTTTTTGTTTCATGGTTCTGCCACGAACTCACAAGACAGTTTTGGGTACAAAACGTGGGGGTAACAGTACCTCCGGGCGCTCCGTCCCGCTCCGGCTTTCGCCGCAGCGGGGGGAGGAGGCATTGAACCCCTCGCACCTGCCCCCGGAGGAGGCAGGGGAGTCAGGTATCCGGAGGCGCACGGTGGACGGCCAGGGCGAGACCGCCACACCGCACTGGAGTCAGAGTTCCGAGTTTTTCGAGCCAGGTCCCGGTGAAACGCAGTACGGAGCACCCGGCAGGAACCTCCAGCAGACCCCCCCGCGCGGTTCCCTCGTCCCTCGGAAGAGGCGGAGAGGTGGGTGTTTTTCATCTGCTGGCGGACTGCCGGGGAGAACGTGCTGCTCGGGAGCCAGGCTCAGAGTTAGTGGAAGTGAGAGCCCGTGCACCTGCCTTTTACAGCAGGCACGCGCTGGTATCGGGGTGGGGAGAGAAGGTAGATGCAGAGGCTGCAGAAACAGCCAGAGCCTTTCCCCTCTAACACACCCCTCATTTGGTTCATGAGCACTGGGCAGAGTCCCCTGTCAACTCTCCTTATATTCCTCCGGAGACCAGTTGGGAAATGGCAGCATCCCACTTCACCTGGTAGACCAATATCGTTAAATGAGCTCAGTAATGTACTGCACAACATCACATGGGTAAAATGAGCTATATCATGCACTGCAAAATCACATTTGGTTTATTTCCAAAAAGCCTGGAAAAAACACATATCCATCATGTCCTGTAAAATATCATTCTTTGTTTATGTCCGCTCCAGGATTACCCGTAGTTTGGATGAACCGACCGCCAAGCACCGGAAGCTGGACCCGGGGAGGAGGCCCTCCGATGGCGGGTCAAAGTTGATGATACCGCAGCTGGCTGGACACTAGCCGTAGAAGAACACCTGGGCGGGACCAGGCATGTCCCTCTTTGCAGACAAGCATATGTGCTCCCAGGAGCAGAGTCAATCACACAGTTTGGAGGAACCGACCGCCTAGCACCGGAAGCTGGACCCGGGGAGGAGGCCCTCCGATGGCGGGTCAAAGTTGATGATACCGCAGCTGGCTGGACACTAGCCGTAGAAGAACACCTGGGCGGGACCAGGCATGTCCCTCTTTGCAGACAAGCATATGTGCTCCCAGGAGCAGAGTCAAACCCACAGTTTGGAGGAACCGACCGCCAAGCACCGGAAGCTGGACCCGGGGAGGAGGCCCTCCGATGGCGGGTCAAAGTTGATGATACCGCAGCTGGCTGGACACTAGCCGTAGAAGAACACCTGGGCGGGACCAGGCATGTCCCTCTTTGCAGACAAGCATATGTGCTCCCAGGAGCAGAGTCAAACCCGCAGTTTGGAAGAACCGACCGCCAGAGCACCGGCACGAAGCCGGGCCGGCGGAGGCCTTCCGATGGCGGGTCACGTTTGCCATTCGATCAATGTCTTTGCAGACAAGCATATATGTGGTTGTTACGCAGGATCAAATAGGTAGTTTGATGAAGTAGGGTCCTGTGCCCGGAGCAAGGCCAATTGCTGAATGCCGCAGCCGACTAAGGCCGCTATGCCACAGTGGAGGATGAGAGAAACAGGTGTTTGTTTTGCATTCCGCGGCAAAGAGGGGAGGTGGAACTTCCACCCCGCTACGGAACCTGTGGTGGGACCCCTGAGTCAGACGGTTCGTCTTGGAAACGCTTCATATCGGTCGGCCTGGGAGGTAAGAGACACGCAGGGTAACGGACACGCAGGGTTACCCCCACGTAGCCCACGCAACACGGAGGAGGCAGGGGAGTCTGGTACCCGGAGGCGCATGGCCGCAACACCGCACTGGAGTCAGGGTTTCAAGTTTTTCGAGCCAGGTCCCAGTGAACGCAAGACTCCAGCAGGAGCCTCCAGCAGACCCCCCCGACGTTTCCCTCGTCCCTCCCGGCCATCAGAGTCGAACCCGCAGTTCGGAGGAACCGACCGCCAGAGCACCGGCACGAGGCCGGGCCGGCGGAGGCCCTCCGATGGCGGGTCACGTTTGCCATTCGATCAATGTCTTTGCAGACAAGCATATATGTGGTTGTTACGCAGGATCAAATAGGTAGTTTGATGAAGTAGGGTCCTGTGCCCGGAGCCTCCAGCAGACCCCCCCGACGTTTCCCTCGTCCCTCCCGGCCATCAGAGTCGAACCCGCAGTTCGGAGGAACCGACCGCCAGAGCACCGGCACGAGGCCGGGCCGGCGGAGGCCCTCCGATGGCGGGTCGCGTTTGCCATTCGATCAGTGAGAAATCAGAAGAGGAAGGGGGAAGAAAAAAGACTAACTTGTCTTTTTGGAGAACCATCAAAAATGGGTGAAAATGAAAAAATGTATCCGAGAATAGTGCCCCATAAGGCGGGTAAAGTCCCCTGTCAACTCCCCTCACCTTCCTCCACACTCTGAAAAAGTCAGAGTTATTTTTTGGAGAACCATCAAAAATGGGTGAAAATGAAAAAATGTATCCGAGAATAGTGCCCCATAAGGCGGGTAAAGTCCCCTGTCAACTCCCCTCACCTTCCTCCACACTCTGAAAAAGTCAGAGTTATTTTTTGGAGAACCATCAAAAATGGGTGAAAATGAAAAAATGTATCCGAGAATAGTGCCCCATAAGGCGGGTAAAGTCCCCTGTCAACTCCCCTCACCTTCCTCCACACTCTGAAAAAGTCAGAGTTATTTTTTGGAGAACCATCAAAAATGGGTGAAAATGAAAAAATGTATCCGAGAATAGTGCCCCATAAGGCGGGTAAAGTCCCCTGTCAACTCCCCTCACCTTCCTCCACACTCTGAAAAAGTCAGAGTTATTTTTTGGAGAACCATCAAAAAGGGCTAAAAGTGTTGAAATGTATCCGAGAATAGTGCCCCATAAGGCGGGTAAAGTCCCCTGTCAACTCCCCTCACCTTCCTCCACACTCTGAAAAAGTCAGAGTTATTTTTTGGAGAACCATCAAAAAGGGCTAAAAGTGTTGAAATGTATCCGAGAATAGTGCCCCATAAGGCGGGTAAAGTCCCCTGTCAACTCCCCTCACCTTCCTCCACACTCTGAAAAAGTCAGAGTTATTTTTTGGAGAACCATCAAAAAGGGCTAAAAGTGTTGAAATGTATCCGAGAATAGTGCCCCATAAGGCGGGTAAAGTCCCCTGTCAACTCCCCTCACCTTCCTCCACACTCTGAAAAAGTCAGAGTTATTTTTTGGAGAACCATCAAAAATGGGTGAAAATGAAAAAATGTATCCGAGAATAGTGCCCCATAAGGCGGGTAAAGTCCCCTGTCAACTCCCCTCACCTTCCTCCACACTCTGAAAAAGTCAGAGTTATTTTTTGGAGAACCATCAAAAATGGGTGAAAATGAAAAAATGTATCCGAGAATAGTGCCCCATAAGGCGGGTAAAGTCCCCTGTCAACTCCCCTCACCTTCCTCCACACTCTGAAAAAGTCAGAGTTATTTTTTGGAGAACCATCAAAAAGGGCTAAAAGTGTTGAAATGTATCCGAGAATAGTGCCCCATAAGGCGGGTAAAGTCCCCTGTCAACTCCCCTCACCTTCCTCCACACTCTGAAAAAGTCAGAGTTATTTTTTGGAGAACCATCAAAAAGGGCTAAAAGTGTTGAAATGTATCCGAGAATAGTGCCCCATAAGGCGGGTAAAGTCCCCTGTCAACTCCCCTCACCTTCCTCCACACTCTGAAAAAGTCAGAGTTATTTTTTGGAGAACCATCAAAAAGGGCTAAAAGTGTTGAAATGTATCCGAGAATAGTGCCCCATAAGGCGGGTAAAGTCCCCTGTCAACTCCCCTCACCTTCCTCCACACTCTGAAAAAGTCAGAGTTATTTTTTGGAGAACCATCAAAAAGGGCTAAAAGTGTTGAAATGTATCCGAGAATAGTGCCCCATAAGGCGGGTAAAGTCCCCTGTCAACTCCCCTCACCTTCCTCCACACTCTGAAAAAGTCAGAGTTATTTTTTGGAGAACCATCAAAAAGGGCTAAAAGTGTTGAAATGTATCCGAGAATAGTGCCCCATAAGGCGGGTAAAGTCCCCTGTCAACTCCCCTCACCTTCCTCCACACTCTGAAAAAGTCAGAGTTATTTTTTGGAGAACCATCAAAAAGGGCTAAAAGTGTTGAAATGTATCCGAGAATAGTGCCCCATAAGGCGGATAAAGTCCCCTGTCAACTCCCCTCACCTTCCTCCACACTCTGAAAAAGTCAGAGTTATTTTTTGGAGAACCATCAAAAAGGGCTAAAAGTGTTGAAATGTATCCGAGAATAGTGCCCCATAAGGCGGATTGAGTCCCCTGTCAACTCCCCTTACCTTCCTCCACACTCTGAAAAAGTCAGAGTTATTTTTTGGAGAACCATGAAAAAGGGCTAAAAGTGTTGAAATGTATCCGAAAATAGTGCCTCATGAGGCGGATTGAGTCCCCTGTCAACTCCCCTTACCTTCCTCCAGAGCCCAGTTCAAAAACTTTAAGTTTGGTAAGAACCATGCTGGGGGGTCTCCAGGCAACAAAATGTATCCGAGCCAAAGTGCACATACAGCGGATGAATTCCTCCATGAAGTTACACAGCCGTTTTTTTTCTGAGTCCTCTCAAAAACCGGGTTTCCGATTTCGTGCAGAAGGTAGCTTGTAAAACATGAACGGTTTTTTACAACGGAGGAGGGGAAGTCTGGATTCCCCTCTCCGTTGTACCTTGCAACGGGGTAGGGGAAAAGTGTTCGGCGCTTCGTCCCGAAGCGCCGAACACTTTTCCCCTTCTCCAATTTTTCAGATCCCCATGTAATTTTAAAAGTTCATTTTTTGATTATTTTAACATATAATTGACCGTTTTCTTTCATTTTTTTTTCATTCCACGGGTGGGGGCCTATGGCAGGCTGCCTATGAGCTCCCAAATTTGGCCCGGATCATCCGGGATTTGTGGGATAAGCTCCATAAACTGACAAAGTCATCCAAATATGTCGCTTTTATTGCCCAAAGATATATCATGCAAATACATTAAAATAGTAAAAGGTACGATTGTGCTCAGCATTAACCGGAATTTGATTTATATAGACCCCAAAAAATAATTAAAAATCATTTTCGTGGGGAAAAGTGTTAAAACGCCTGATTAAAGCATTTGCAGGACCCCAGCAAGCTCCAGACTATGTGCATTGTGTCGGGGACCCTGGATAATGATAAAACACATCATTTAAATGCCAAAAACACCATTAAAAGTCACTTTTAGGGGCAAAAAACAGCCTCTGTCCACTTCGTTAACAAAGTGATGGGGAAAAGGACAAAATCGTGATTAAAGCATTTTGCGGGACCCCAGCGAGCTCCAGACTATGTGCATTGCGTCGGGGACCCTGGAGAAAAATAAAACACATCATTTAAATACAAAAAACACCATTAAAAGTCACTTTTAGGGGCAAAAAACAGCCTCTGTCCACTTCGTTAACAAAGTGATGGGGAAATGGACCAAATCGTGATTAAAGCATTTTGCGGGACCCCAGCGAGCTCCAGACTAGTTTCATTGTGTCGGGGACCCTGGATAATGATAAAACACATCATTTAAATGCCAAAAACACCATTAAAAGTCACTTTTAGGGGCAAAAAACAGCCTCTGTCCACTTCGTTAACAAAGTGATGGGGAAAAGGACAAAATCGTGATTAAAGCATTTTGCGGGACCCCAGCGAGCTCCAGACTAGTTTCATTGTGTCGGGGACCCTGGAGAATGATAAAACCCATCATTTAAATGCCAAAAACACCATTAAAAGTCACTTTTAGGGGCGAAAAACAGCCTCTGTCCACTTCGTTAACAAACTGATAGGCAAATGGACAGAAGGGGGAACACGGCCCAGCCGCTGCTCCGCTGCTCCAGACTATGTGCATTGTGTCGGGGAGCCAGGTCAAACCCCTCCATGCACACCGCCAGAACCAGAACCTCACGACCCTGGTGACCTTAAAGGTGTTTGTCTTTGTTTGTTTTTGTACTCCACATAGACAGGCAGGTGTTCAGCACCGCGGGCCCGCTGCTGCTGCTGCTGCTGCTGGAAGGTGGAACACTTTGAGTCTTTTTATTTTCTCTTTTCTCCCTGCTCCTGCACACACCTTTTGTTACCCTCCTCTGCCTTACACATCCTCCCACGCTCGAGCACTCCTCACTCGGACTAAACCCCTCCATGCACACCGCCAGAACCAGAACCTCACGACCCTGGTGACCTTAAAGGTGTTTGTCTTTGTTTGTTTTTGTATTCCACATAGACAGGCTGGGGTTCAGCACCACGCACAGAGCCTACCCGCTACCTCCAGGGCGCATCACCAAATTTTACAAGCCAGGAAAGGTGCATGGATCCTGGGTAAACATTGATTAAGTGTTTTTAAATGTGTGGAACAGTGTTTTGTCACTTTCAAAACTCTCCTGTCATTGACCGGAGAATTTGGGTCGATTTTGTATTCAATCTGGCCATTAATATTCCAGTGAGACGAAGTACGTACATTGACCGGAGTGATCCCATGTTAATGTTGTCCAAATACCGGAACATTCCCTAACCCTATTTAGGGGCAATGGATGTCCACTTGCGGGAGACGACAGACAGTGGTGCGGTTAGCCAAAGTGACAATGGATGTCTACTTGCGGGAGACGACAGACAGTGGTGCGGTTAGCCAAAGTGACAGACCTAATGTTAGACCAATTTACAGGCAATGGACGTCCACTCTCGGGAGAGAGACCTCCAGCATGTGTCCCTGACATGGAGACTCTGTTTATTTCACTCATCCTAGACAGAGACCGGGGAAATCTCCTCTCTGTGGCCCCTCCAAGACCCCCAAAGGACGGACCACAGACCTCCAGCATGTGTCCCTGACATGGGCACCTCCATAACCTTGCACACCGTGAGTCCCCGGACTCCCGGACTTAAGCACTCCCCCACGGACTAAACCCAGATGTTCACACCCTACAGAACTCCATGCCCCTGGTTAACCTAAAGGGGGTGGATTTTGCGGTGCTTTACCGTCGGCACATCGGTATCCATATTCGGCCTTATTCACGGCACCACCACCCCTTCTGTGGAGGATATTCTCATGCTCCTGGTAACCCTTTAAATAGTCTGATACTGTCAGGGCTCATCACCGCACTTTACAAGCCATAAATAATGTTTAAATGGTCGGGGAAAGTGTTTTTAAACGTCTGGAAGAGAGTTGTAGCCTGTCATTTTGCAGGATATCATTTAACATGTAACCTCTCCTGGAAATGCACAGAATATGTCCATTTCCAGGAGAGGTTCCATGTTAAATTATATCCTGCAAAATGACAGGCTATAAGCCAGGAACAAGTGTTTGAAAGGCGGGGAAAAGTTGTTTAAAATAGTCGGAAAAGTGTTTTTAAACGTCTGGAAGAGAGTTGTTGCCTGTCATTTTGCAGGATATAATTTAACATGGAACCTCTCCTGGAAATGCGCAGAGTATGTCCATTTCCAGGAGAGGTTCCATGTTAAATTATATCCTGCAAAATGACAGGCTATAAGCCAGGAAAAAGTGTTTGAAAGGCGGGGAAAAGTTGTTTAAAATACTCTGATACCTCCAGGGCGCATCACCGCATTTTACAAGCCAGGGAAGGTGTCGGAATCCTGGGTAAACATTGTTTAAATAGTCTGACACCTGGCACTGTATTTGCCCCTGGGAGAGGTTCCATGTTAAATTATATCCTGCAAAATGACAGGCTATAAGCCAGGAAAAAGTGTTTGAAAGGCGGGGAAAAGTTGTTTAAAATACTCTGATACCTCCAGGGCGCATCACCGCATTTTACAAGCCAGGGAAGGTGTCGGAATCCTGGGTAAACATTGTTTAAATAGTCTGACACCTGGCACTGTATTTGCCCCTGGGAGAGGTTCCATGTTAAATTATATCCTGCAAAATGACAGGCTATAAGCCAGGAAAAAGTGTTTGAAAGGCGGGGAAAAGTTGTTTAAAATACTCTGATACCTCCAGGGCGCATCACCGCATTTTACAAGCCAGGGAAGGTGTCGGAATCCTGGGTAAACATTGTTTAAATAGTCTGACACCTGGCACTGTATTTGCCCCTGGGAGAGGTTCCATGTTAAATTATATCCTGCAAAATGACAGGCTATAAGCCAGGAAAAAGTGTTTGAAAGGCGGGGAAAAGTTGTTTAAAATACTCTGATACCTCCAGGGCGCATCACCGCATTTTACAAGCCAGGGAAGGTGTCGGAATCCTGGGTAAACATTGTTTAAATAGTCTGACACCTGGCACTGTATTTGCCCCTGGGAGAGGTTCCATGTTAAATTATATCCTGCAAAATGACAGGCTATAAGCCAGGAAAAAGTGTTTGAAAGGCGGGGAAAAGTTGTTTAAAATACTCTGATACCTCCAGGTCGCATCACCGCATTTTACAAGCCAGGGAAGGTGTCGGAATCCTGGGTAAACATTGTTTAAATAGTCTGACACCTGGCACTGTATTTGCCCCTGGGAGAGGTTCCATGTTAAATTATATCCTGCAAAATGACAGGCTATAAGCCAGGAAAAAGTGTTTGAAAGGCGGGGAAAAGTTGTTTAAAATACTCTGATACCTCCAGGGCGCATCACCGCATTTTACAAGCCAGGGAAGGTGTCGGAATCCTGGGTAAACATTGTTTAAATAGTCTGACACCTGGCACTGTATTTGCCCCTGGGAAACTTCAAGGTTATATTCATGTTTTATTATTTATTTAATAATCACATGATTTTTACAAAAACAGTATACACAGTATACATATATACAATAATAATAATAATAATAATATAACAATATACATAATAAAAACATGAAAAGTGGTGAAAATGAGAAAATGTATCCGAAAATAGTGCCTCCTAATGCGGGCATGTGGACAGTAGCCACAGACTCACAGGCACACACACACATGCAGAGATCCAGGGGGCGGAGCACATGGCTTTTTTTACCCAGAAATAAGTCTATGAGAGGCGGGGAGACTCAGAGGACAGGCTGCGTCACCTCACTTTGTAACCCAGGAAAAGAGCAGGAATTCTGGCTGCGTGAGTGTTAAAAGTGCATTCATCTGTGTTAATCCGACAGCCGCAGAGGTGCTGACGCAAAGCAGGCGGAACAAATTGATTATTTGAACCAGGAATAAATGTTTGCAAGGCGGGGAAAGTGTTCCTGCAGCCCCTCCATAACGGTAATAATGATTAGAAATGATTTCCAGGGCAGAAAGCGTTTTTTAAATGTGGAAAAAAATATGTTAAACTGTTTAAAAAGCACAAAGTGATTTGAGTGCAGTTCTCATGTGTCCCCACAGGAGGGCGCGTCGTCCCAGGGAGCACAGTACATGGTGACAAGGTACGATTTATACCCTAAAATAGCATGCTAAGTGTGGGTGGATTAGTTTCAAAGCATGCACACTCTGCTCGTGTCAGACTTCCATCAAATAGACCGGGGAAAACACCTCTCATTAGCCCCTCAAAGACCACCAAAGGACGGACTAAGCAGCTCCAGCACGGCTCCCTCACATGGAGCTCAGGTTATTTCATACCTCCAGGAGAGGGACCGGGAAAACCACCTCTCTGTAGCCCCTGACAGAGCCCCAAAGGACGGACTAAGGACCTCCGGCAACAGTGGCACTTCCATAACCTCGTGCACCGTGAGACCCCGGGCCCCCGGACTTAAGCACTCCCCCACGGACTAAACCCAGTTGTTCACACCCTGCAGAATCTCATGCCCCTGGTCACCTTTAAGGGGGGGTGGATTTTGCGGTGCTTTACCGTCCGAACACAAGCATCAATATTCGTCCTCCTTCACAGCAGCAGCAGCAGCAGCAGCAGCAGCAGCAGCAGCAGCAGCAGCAGCAGCAGCACCTTCCCTGCTGCACTTCCATAACCTCGTGCACCGTGAGACCCCGGGCCCCCGGACTTAAGCACTCCCCCACGGACTAAACCCAGATGTTCACACCCTGCAGAATCTCATGCCCCTGGTCACCTTTAAGGGGGGGTGGATTTTGCGGTGCTTTACCGTCCGAACACAAGCATCAATATTTGTCCTCCTTCACAGCAGCAGCAGCAGCAGCAGCAGCAGCAGCAGCAGCAGCAGCACCTGCCCTGCTGGAGGTTCACACTTTAACTTATTTGTATTCGTTTTTTTTTGTTCCCCTCCTCTGCCTTACACATCCTCCCACGCTCGAGCACTCCTCACTCGGACTAAACCCCTCCATGCACACCGCCAGAACCAGAACCTCACGCCCCTGGTGACCTTAAAGGTGTTTGTCTTTGTTTGTTTTTGTACTCCACATAGACAGGCAGGTGTTCAGCACCACGGACAGAGCGGGCCCGCTGCTGCTGCTGCTGGAAGGTGGAACACTTTGAGTCTTTTTATTTTCTCTTTTCTCCCTGCTCCTGCACACACCTTTTGTTACCCTCCTCTGCCTTACACATCCTCCCACGCTCGAGCACTCCTCACTCGGACTAAACCCAGATGTTCACACCCTACAGAACTTCATGCCCCTGGTTACCCTAAAGGGGTGGATTTTGCGGTGCTTTACCGTCCGCACATCGGCATACATATTCGGCCTTATTCATGACACTACCACCCCTTCTTTGGAGGATATTGCAGGATATAATTTAACATGGAACCTCTCCTGGAAATGCACAGAGTATGTCCATTTCCAGGAGAGGTTACATGTTAAATTATATCCTGCAAAATGACAGGCACTGTATTTGCCCCTGGGAACCTTCAAGGTTATACTAATGTTTTTTTTTTATTTTTTATTTAATTATCACACCACTTTTACAAAAACAGTATACAAAATAAACATAATAACAACATGATTAACAGGGGCCTGGGGGCCATATTAGCCGTCTAACTTGTACAGTGCACCGGGGAAAAAAGGTTGAGTCCACGGCCCCTTTCCCCTCATCAGGAGTACCAATCGGTCCTGAAGAAGAGGTATCGCTGCTCTCCGCCCCTGAATCCTCTTCGGAGGTAGCTGACGGTGGTAGACCTCCTTCTGATGATGATGCTGCTGCAGCTGCTGCCGCCGCCCTGAACATGGAGCGGATCTTCAATGCCTCCTTTATTCCAGGCGTATTCGCGTAGAACCGGTATGCAGTGCTTACGTCGTGGCACATAAACCTAGCCAGAATCGACCTGCTTTCTGGATCTTGGTGATGCTTGATATTGTCAGCCAGGGCAGTGCGCAAGATGGTGAAGTTGACGGCTGTTTCTAGCCCAGCATCAGCCCAAGCCCTCTTCAAGTGAGCGTTCAGGTTCTTGGAAGCCTGCTTCCCCGATGTGAAAAGGAAGAATTCATTCTGAGGACCCGACAAGCCCTCTTTTATCCCCATCCACCGCATGACCCAGCTAAACTCCTTTATTGTAAGCACCAGCTGTGCTTCACCAAATGTCTTGGCAGTCTTGTGATCCTGCACGTGGATGATGTAGCCCTCAGCAGTGCCCCTTCTGTCCGCCTCAAAGACCTCCGTGTTGGTCATGTTTGCATACACACCCGGACGGTGGCCATACAGGAGGCTCCAATGGAGGGTTAGATAGCCATATAGCAGGTACTGGGTGATTGTGGTCGGATTGCTAGCCATCAGGTCAAGGAGATCAGGGATGCGCTTCTCAGCGGCCGCCATGGCGGCGAGAAGCTCCGCCTGGCTCGGCAGACGATCCAGCTTGTCCCTCTTCACCTTAAACTGGTGGAGAGTGACAGACTTTTTCAAATCGTTAATGTTGGCTTTCACCTCTCTGATGATGTTGGTCATATCAGACTGGGTGAGCCTGCACCCCCGGAGCTTTGATGCAGACAAGTACCTCAGGAAATGGTTCACAGTCTTCAGGAACAACAGCGATGTTGTGACTGTCCGGCCCGACTCTGAAATATACTTGCTCCAGCCACGGACCCTCTTTGTGTCTTTTAGAAACAGCCAGTCTGACAGCCGGTCAAAACCATGGGCCATGAATACTATGAAGTTCTTTATCCGGCTGACATTGGACATACAATTCTCTTTCCGTTTTACTGTCGGTGCAAGACCCTCACAATGACCTCTGTATGTCTGAATGTACGTCTCCATGCTTTTAGGCAACGTGATTTCACGCATGGTATTCCGCAGTCCCTTCCCAGTGCACCATTGATTTTGGGAAGAGGGCCAGTCCTTAGCCAGATTAGCTTTCAGCTTATTGGAGACAGACGCACGGGTCTTCTGGCATACAGGGGTCTCACTACAGGAGGCTTCTACGGACCGCATGACAGTCTGCATCGGGGTCTTGCTTCCGGAGGCTTCTGGGGACCACATGACAGTCTTCACTGGGGTCTTGCTTCCGGAGGCTTCTGGGGACCGCATCACAGACTTGAGAGGGGTCTCTCTACCGGAGGCTTTGTCGGACCGCATGACAGTCTTCACCGGGGTCTTGCTTCCGGAGGCTTCTGGGGACCGCATGACAGTGTTCACCGGGGTCTCACTACCGGAGGCTTTGTCGGACCGCATGACAGTCTTCACCGGGGTCTTGCTTCCGGAGGCTTCTGGGGACCGCATCACATACTTGAGGGGGGTCTCACTCGCAGAGGCTTCTATGGACCGCATGACAGTCTTCACCGGGGTCTTGAGAGGGGTATTGCTGCCGGAGGCTACTGAGTTCATGTCGGGGGTACTTGGGATTGCTACGCCCTTAAATCGTATACATTCTTCGTCTTCCTCAAGCAGAGCAGCAGTGGCATTCTGCTTCCTGGGTTTTAGACCCTGTTTTAGCCTGGAGCGCAGGGTCTTCACCTCATCAATGAGGGCATCCTTCTGAGCCCTCAATGCCACATTGTCCAGCCTCACCTGCATGCAGTCCTCTTCGTCACACTCGGTATGTGGGGAGAAGGGTGGAGGGTGCACCGGGTATTCCTCCTCATTGTCTATATCCAATGATGTAGCCATTCCAATGATGGGATTAGTCTCTCGGAGGTCATGGAGCAACTGCAGGGCCACACTATGCTTCAGCCTTGCCATGACCTGATGTGCCTCATCTCGGGAGAACTCAGGGTGGTCACGAGTTACATGACGGTGTAGTTTCCTCCCAGCATACGAACACCCTGTGATGGGACAGGGTTTGGTCCGAACATTTATTCTACCACTGGCCATTTTAAGAATGATGCCTCTTTCATCCAGGTTCCGCACTGCATGTTTGTGCTTAAGGTGCTTATTCAAAGCCAGATAGCGGAGGCTGCACACCGGGCATTCGGTCAACATCCTTCCAAAAACACACACAATGAATTATATTTAAATGGTTTTCTGTTTCTCCGTTTATATGCGTTAGCCAACTGCTGATTGCAACCATGGGTCCGATGCTTCAATGCAGGGAACACGGACCAAGGGGAGGACTTGGGTTACCACCTGGTTAAAATGGTCCCACCTCCGCACCAACGCGACTGGCGATGGGTCCGATACATTGATTGTTTTTTGTTTCATGGTTCTGCCACAAACTCACAAGACAGTTTTGGGTACAAAACGTGGGGGTAACAGTACCTCCGGGCGCTCCGTCCCGCTCCGGCTTTCGCCGCAGCGGGGGGAGGAGGCATTGAACCCCTCGCACCTGCCCCCGGAGGAGGCAGGGGAGTCAGGTATCCGGAGGCGCACGGTGGACGGCCAGGGCGAGACCGCCACACCGCACTGGAGTCAGAGTTCCGAGTTTTTCGAGCCAGGTCCCGGTGAAACGCAGTACGGAGCACCCGGCAGGAACCTCCAGCAGACCCCCCCGCGCGGTTCCCTCGTCCCTCGGAAGAGGCGGAGAGGTGGGTGTTTTTCATCTGCTGGCGGACTGCCGGGGAGAACGTGCTGCTCGGGAGCCAGGCTCAGAGTTAGTGGAAGTGAGAGCCCGTGCACCTGCCTTTTACAGCAGGCACGCGCTGGTATCGGGGTGGGGAGAGAAGGTAGATGCAGAGGCTGCAGAAACAGCCAGAGCCTTTCCCCTCTAACACACCCCTCATTTGGTTCATGAGCACTGGGCAGAGTCCCCTGTCAACTCTCCTTATATTCCTCCGGAGACCAGTTGGGAAATGGCAGCATCCCACTTCACCTGGTAGACCAATATCGTTAAATGAGCTCAGTAATGTACTGCACAACATCACATGGGTAAAATGAGCTATATCATGCACTGCAAAATCACATTTGGTTTATTTCCAAAAAGCCTGGAAAAAACACATATCCATCATGTCCTGTAAAATATCATTCTTTGTTTATGTCCGCTCCAGGATTACCCGTAGTTTGGATGAACCGACCGCCAAGCACCGGAAGCTGGACCCGGGGAGGAGGCCCTCCGATGGCGGGTCAAAGTTGATGATACCGCAGCTGGCTGGACACTAGCCGTAGAAGAACACCTGGGCGGGACCAGGCATGTCCCTCTTTGCAGACAAGCATATGTGCTCCCAGGAGCAGAGTCAATCACACAGTTTGGAGGAACCGACCGCCTAGCACCGGAAGCTGGACCCGGGGAGGAGGCCCTCCGATGGCGGGTCAAAGTTGATGATACCGCAGCTGGCTGGACACTAGCCGTAGAAGAACACCTGGGCGGGACCAGGCATGTCCCTCTTTGCAGACAAGCATATGTGCTCCCAGGAGCAGAGTCAAACCCACAGTTTGGAGGAACCGACCGCCAAGCACCGGAAGCTGGACCCGGGGAGGAGGCCCTCCGATGGCGGGTCAAAGTTGATGATACCGCAGCTGGCTGGACACTAGCCGTAGAAGAACACCTGGGCGGGACCAGGCATGTCCCTCTTTGCAGACAAGCATATGTGCTCCCAGGAGCAGAGTCAAACCCGCAGTTTGGAAGAACCGACCGCCAGAGCACCGGCACGAAGCCGGGCCGGCGGAGGCCTTCCGATGGCGGGTCACGTTTGCCATTCGATCAATGTCTTTGCAGACAAGCATATATGTGGTTGTTACGCAGGATCAAATAGGTAGTTTGATGAAGTAGGGTCCTGTGCCCGGAGCAAGGCCAATTGCTGAATGCCGCAGCCGACTAAGGCCGCTATGCCACAGTGGAGGATGAGAGAAACAGGTGTTTGTTTTGCATTCCGCGGCAAAGAGGGGAGGTGGAACTTCCACCCCGCTACGGAACCTGTGGTGGGACCCCTGAGTCAGACGGTTCGTCTTGGAAACGCTTCATATCGGTCGGCCTGGGAGGTAAGAGACACGCAGGGTAACGGACACGCAGGGTTACCCCCACGTAGCCCACGCAACACGGAGGAGGCAGGGGAGTCTGGTACCCGGAGGCGCATGGCCGCAACACCGCACTGGAGTCAGGGTTTCAAGTTTTTCGAGCCAGGTCCCAGTGAACGCAAGACTCCAGCAGGAGCCTCCAGCAGACCCCCCCGACGTTTCCCTCGTCCCTCCCGGCCATCAGAGTCGAACCCGCAGTTCGGAGGAACCGACCGCCAGAGCACCGGCACGAGGCCGGGCCGGCGGAGGCCCTCCGATGGCGGGTCGCGTTTGCCATTCGATCAGTGAGAAATCAGAAGAGGAAGGGGGAAGAAAAAAGACTAACTTGTCTTTTTGGAGAACCATCAAAAATGGGTGAAAATGAAAAAATGTATCCGAGAATAGTGCCCCATAAGGCGGGTAAAGTCCCCTGTCAACTCCCCTCACCTTCCTCCACACTCTGAAAAAGTCAGAGTTATTTTTTGGAGAACCATCAAAAATGGGTGAAAATGAAAAAATGTATCCGAGAATAGTGCCCCATAAGGCGGGTAAAGTCCCCTGTCAACTCCCCTCACCTTCCTCCACACTCTGAAAAAGTCAGAGTTATTTTTTGGAGAACCATCAAAAATGGGTGAAAATGAAAAAATGTATCCGAGAATAGTGCCCCATAAGGCGGGTAAAGTCCCCTGTCAACTCCCCTCACCTTCCTCCACACTCTGAAAAAGTCAGAGTTATTTTTTGGAGAACCATCAAAAATGGGTGAAAATGAAAAAATGTATCCGAGAATAGTGCCCCATAAGGCGGGTAAAGTCCCCTGTCAACTCCCCTCACCTTCCTCCACACTCTGAAAAAGTCAGAGTTATTTTTTGGAGAACCATCAAAAAGGGCTAAAAGTGTTGAAATGTATCCGAGAATAGTGCCCCATAAGGCGGGTAAAGTCCCCTGTCAACTCCCCTCACCTTCCTCCACACTCTGAAAAAGTCAGAGTTATTTTTTGGAGAACCATCAAAAAGGGCTAAAAGTGTTGAAATGTATCCGATAATAGTGCCCCATAAGGCGGGTAAAGTCCCCTGTCAACTCCCCTCACCTTCCTCCACACTCTGAAAAAGTCAGAGTTATTTTTTGGAGAACCATCAAAAAGGGCTAAAAGTGTTGAAATGTATCCGAGAATAGTGCCCCATAAGGCGGGTAAAGTCCCCTGTCAACTCCCCTCACCTTCCTCCACACTCTGAAAAAGTCAGAGTTATTTTTTGGAGAACCATCAAAAAGGGCTAAAAGTGTTGAAATGTATCCGAGAATAGTGCCCCATAAGGCGGGTAAAGTCCCCTGTCAACTCCCCTCACCTTCCTCCACACTCTGAAAAAGTCAGAGTTATTTTTTGGAGAACCATCAAAAAGGGCTAAAAGTGTTGAAATGTATCCGAGAATAGTGCCCCATAAGGCGGATAAAGTCCCCTGTCAACTCCCCTCACCTTCCTCCACACTCTGAAAAAGTCAGAGTTATTTTTTGGAGAACCATCAAAAAGGGCTAAAAGTGTTGAAATGTATCCGAGAATAGTGCCCCATAAGGCGGATTGAGTCCCCTGTCAACTCCCCTTACCTTCCTCCACACTCTGAAAAAGTCAGAGTTATTTTTTGGAGAACCATGAAAAAGGGCTAAAAGTGTTGAAATGTATCCGAAAATAGTGCCTCATGAGGCGGATTGAGTCCCCTGTCAACTCCCCTTACCTTCCTCCAGAGCCCAGTTCAAAAACTTTAAGTTTGGTAAGAACCATGCTGGGGGGTCTCCAGGCAACAAAATGTATCCGAGCCAAAGTGCACATACAGCGGATGAATTCCTCCATGAAGTTACACAGCCGTTTTTTTTCTGAGTCCTCTCAAAAACCGGGTTTCCGATTTCGTGCAGAAGGTAGCTTGTAAAACATGAACGGTTTTTTACAACGGAGGAGGGGAAGTCTGGATTCCCCTCTCCGTTGTACCTTGCAACGGGGTAGGGGAAAAGTGTTCGGCGCTTCGTCCCGAAGCGCCGAACACTTTTCCCCTTCTCCAATTTTTCAGATCCCCATGTAATTTTAAAAGTTCATTTTTTGATTATTTTAACATATAATTGACCGTTTTCTTTCATTTTTTTTTCATTCCACGGGTGGGGGCCTATGGCAGGCTGCCTATGAGCTCCCAAATTTGGCCCGGATCATCCGGGATTTGTGGGATAAGCTCCATAAACTGACAAAGTCATCCAAATATGTCGCTTTTATCGCCCAAAGATATATCATGCAAATACATTAAAATAGTAAAAGGTACGATTGTGCTCAGCATTAACCGGAATTTGATTTATATAGCCCCCAAAAAATAATTAAAAATCATTTTCGTGGGGAAAAGTGTTAAAACGCCTGATTAAAGCATTTGCAGGACCCCAGCGAGCTCCAGACTATGTGCATTGTGTCGGGGACCCTGGATAATGATAAAACACATCATTTAAATGCCAAAAACACCATTAAAAGTCACTTTTAGGGGCAAAAAACAGCCTCTGTCCACTTCGTTAACAAAGTGATGGGGAAAAGGACAAAATCGTGATTAAAGCATTTTGCGGGACCCCAGCGAGCTCCAGACTATGTGCATTGCGTCGGGGACCCTGGAGAAAAATAAAACACATCATTTAAATACAAAAAACACCATTAAATGTCACTTTTAGGGGCAAAAAACAGCCTCTGTCCACTTCGTTAACAAAGTGATGGGGAAATGGACCAAATCGTGATTAAAGCATTTTGCGGGACCCCAGCGAGCTCCAGACTAGTTTCATTGTGTCGGGGACCCTGGATAATGATAAAACACATCATTTAAATGCCAAAAACACCATTAAAAGTCACTTTTAGGGGCAAAAAACAGCCTCTGTCCACTTCGTTAACAAAGTGATGGGGAAAAGGACAAAATCGTGATTAAAGCATTTTGCGGGACCCCAGCGAGCTCCAGACTAGTTTCATTGTGTCGGGGACCCTGGAGAATGATAAAACCCATCATTTAAATGCCAAAAACACCATTAAAAGTCACTTTTAGGGGCGAAAAACAGCCTCTGTCCACTTCGTTAACAAACTGATAGGCAAATGGACAGAAGGGGGAACACGGCCCAGCCGCTGCTCCGCTGCTCCAGACTATGTGCATTGTGTCGGGGAGCCAGGTCAAACCCCTCCATGCACACCGCCAGAACCAGAACCTCACGACCCTGGTGACCTTAAAGGTGTTTGTCTTTGTTTGTTTTTGTACTCCACATAGACAGGCAGGTGTTCAGCACCGCGGGCCCGCTGCTGCTGCTGCTGCTGCTGGAAGGTGGAACACTTTGAGTCTTTTTATTTTCTCTTTTCTCCCTGCTCCTGCACACACCTTTTGTTACCCTCCTCTGCCTTACACATCCTCCCACGCTCGAGCACTCCTCACTCGGACTAAACCCCTCCATGCACACCGCCAGAACCAGAACCTCACGACCCTGGTGACCTTAAAGGTGTTTGTCTTTGTTTGTTTTTGTATTCCACATAGACAGGCTGGGGTTCAGCACCACGCACAGAGCCTACCCGCTACCTCCAGGGCGCATCACCACATTTTACAAGCCAGGAAAGGTGCATGGATCCTGGGTAAACATTGATTAAGTGTTTTTAAATGTGTGGAACAGTGTTTTGTCACTTTCAAAACTCTCCTGTCATTGACCGGAGAATTTGGGTCGATTTTGTATTCAATCTGGCCATTAATATTCCAGTGAGACGAAGTACGTACATTGACCGGAGTGATCCCATGTTAATGTTGTCCAAATACCGGAACATTCCCTAACCCTTCGCAAGCAGGCGGGGGAGAGAGAGATGTTTCGTCTCGATTTACACATGCTATGACTCCGGGGGTACCTCCATTCGCTTCGTCTTGATCTGTTGATGTTATTTCATGTCTCGTTTGTCCATTGTGACGGTTCGAAAGCCAGGGAAATGTCCCGGAGATATACTGAGAAATCTTTGGAACAGCATTTTCCTGCGATCACAGCTGTTCACAGCTACGAGGCTGGGACCGCTTCCATTCGCTTCGTCTTGATCTGTAGATGTTATTTAATGTCTCATTTGTTCATTTTGATGGAGAAAAAGTTGTACATTTAGTGAATTCAGAGTTTCTAAGATGCAAAAGTAGGCATGTTTGAGTACTCAGGTCCAGTGGCTCACTGCGTTAATGCTCGCCCCTGGATGCGGTTGGTCGCGTGTTCGAATCAATGCTGTGGCATACTTTTTTTCATTTTCACCCTTTTTCTATGGATCTCCAAAAAGTCAACTTTGACTTTTTCTGAGTCTGGAGGAATTCAAGGGGAGTTTTCAAGGGACTCTACCCGCCTTATGAGGCACTATTTTCGAATACTTTTTTCCATTTTCACCCTTTTTCTATGGATCTCCAAAAAGTGAACTTTTACATTTTCTGAGTCTGGAGGAATTCAAGGGGAGTTTTCAGGGGAGTGCGTTCTCTCTGCCATCTCCTCCCTGTGTGTGCGTTGCTGCATGCAGCAGCTGCGTGTGTGTGTAAACTGCCCCTCCCCTTCGCAAGCAGGCGGGGGAGAGAGAGATGTTTCGTCTCGATTTACACATGCTATGACTCCGGGGGTACCTCCATTCGCTTCGTCTTGATCTGTTGATGTTATTTCATGTCTCGTTTGTCCATTGTGACGGTGGGAAAGCCAGGGAAATGTCCCGGAGATATACTGAGAAATCTTTGTAACAGAATTTTCCTGCGATCACAGCTGTTCACAGCTACAAGGCTGGGACCGCTTCCATTCGCTTCGTCTTGATCTGTAGATGTTATTTAATGTCTCATTTGTTCATTTTGATGGAGAAAAAGTTGTACATTTAGTGAATTCAGAGTTTCTAAGATGCACAAGTAGGCATGTTTGAGTACTCAGGTCCAGTGGCTCACTGCGTTAACGCTCGCCCCTGGATGCGGTTGGTCGCGTGTTCGAGTCCATGCTGTGGCATACTTTTTTTCATTTTCACCCTTTTTCTATGGATCTCCAAAAAGTCAACTTTGACTTTTTCTGAGTCTGGAGGAATTCAAGGGGAGTTTTCAAGGGACTCTACCCGCCTTATGAGGCACTATTTTCGAATACTTTTTTCCATTTTCACCCTTTTTCTATGGATCTCCAAAAAGTGAACTTTTACATTTTCTGAGTCTGGAGGAATTCAAAGGGGAGTTTTCAGGGGAGTGCATTCTCTCTGCCATCTCCTCCCTCTGTGTGCGTTGCTGCATGCAGCAGCTGCGTGTGTGTGTGTAAACTGCCCCTCCCCTTCGCAAGCAGGCGGGGGAGAGAGAGAGATGTTTCGTCTCGATTTACACATGCTATGACTCCGGGGGTACTTCCATTCGCTTCGTCTTGATCTGTTGATGTTATTTCATGTCTCGTTTGTCCATTGTGACAGTGGCAAAGCCAGGGAAATGTCCCGGAGATATACTGAGAAATCTTTGTAACAGCATTTTCCTGCGATCACAGCTGTTCACAGCTACGAGGCTGGGACCGCTTCCATTCGCTTCGTCTTGATCTGTAGATGTTATTTAATGTCTCATTTGTTCATTTTGATGGAGAAAAAGTTGTACATTTAGTGAATTCAGAGTTTCTAAGATGCAAAAGTAGGCATGTTTGAGTACTCAGGTCCAGTGGCTCACTGCGTTAATGGTCGCCCCTGGATGCGGTTGGTCGCGTGTTCGAATCCATGCTGTGGCATACTTTTTTTCATTTTCACCCTTTTTCTATGGATCTCCAAAAAGTCAACTTTGACTTTTTCTGAGTCTGGAGGAATTCAAGGGGAGTTTTCAAGGGACTCTACCCGCCTTATGAGGCACTATTTTCGAATACTTTTTTCCATTTTCACCCTTTTTCTATGGATCTCCAAAAAGTGAACTTTTACATTTTCTGAGTCTGGAGGAATTCAAAGGGGAGTTTTCAGGGGAGTGCATTCTCTCTGCCATCTCCTCCCTCTGTGTGCGTTGCTGCATGCAGCAGCTGCGTGTGTGTGTGTAAACTGCCCCTCCCCTTCGCAAGCAGGCGGGGGAGAGAGAGATGTTTCGTCTCGATTTACACATGCTATGACTCCGGGGGTACCTCCATTCGCTTCGTCTTGATCTGTTGATGTTATTTCATGTCTCGTTTGTTCATTGTGACGGTTCGAAAGCCAGGGAAATGTCCCGGAGATATACTGAGAAATCTTTGTAACAGCATTTTCCTGCGATCACAGCTGTTCACAGCTACGAGGCTGGGACCGCTTCCATTCGCTTCGTCTTGATCTGTAGATGTTATCTAATGTCTCATTTGTTCATTTTGATGGAGAAAAAGTTGTACATTTAGTGAATTCAGAGTTTCTAAGATGCAAAAGTAGGCATGTTTGAGTACTCAGGTCCAGTGGCTCACTGCGTTAATGCTCGCCCCTGGATGCGGTTGGTCGCGTGTTCGAATCCATGCTGTGGCATACTTTTTTTCATTTTCACCCTTTTTCTATGGATCTCCAAAAAGTCAACTTTGACTTTTTCTGAGTCTGGAGGAATTCAAGGGGAGTTTTCAAGGGACTCTACCCGCCTTATGAGGCACTATTTTCGAATACTTTTTTCCATTTTCACCCTTTTTCTATGGATCTCCAAAAAGTGATCTTTTACATTTTCTGAGTCTGGAGGAATTCAAGGGGAGTTTTCAGGGGAGTGCGTTCTCTCTGCCATCTCCTCCCTATGTGTGTGTTGCTGCATGCAGCAGCTGCGTGTGTGTGTAAACTGCCCCTCCCCCTCGCAAGCAGGCGGGGGAGAGAGAGATGTTTCGTCTCGATTTACAAATGCTATGACTCCGGGGGTACCTCCATTCGCTTCGTCTTGATCTGTTGATGTTATTTCATGTCTCGTTTGTCCATTGTGACGGTGGGAAAGCCAGGGAAATGTCCCGGAGATATACTGAGAAATCTTTGTAACAGCATTTTCCTGCGATCACAGCTGTTCACAGCTACGAGGCTGGGACCGCTTCCATTCGCTTCGTCTTGATATGTAGATGTTATTTAATGTCTCATTTGTTCATTTTGATGGAGAAAAAGTTGTACATTTAGTGAATTCAGAGTTTCTAAGATGCAAAAGTAGGCATGTTTGAGTACTCAGGTCCAGTGGCTCACTGCGTTAATGCTCGCCCCTGGATGCGGTTGGTCGCGTGTTCGAATCCATGCTGTGGCATACTTTTTTTCATTTTCACCCTTTTTCTATGGATCTCCAAAAAGTGAACTTTTACATTTTCTGAGTCTGGAGGAATTCAAGGGGAGTTTTCAGGGGAGTGCATTCTCTCTGCCATCTCCTCCCTCTGTGTGCGTTGCTGCATGCAGCAGCTGCGTGTGTGTGTGTAAACTGCCCCTCCCCTTCGCAAGCAGGCGGGGGAGAGAGAGATGTTTCGTCTCGATTTACACATGCTATGACTCCGGGGGTACTTCCATTCGCTTCGTCTTGATCTGTTGATGTTATTTCATGTCTCGTTTGTCCATTGTGACGGTGGCAAAGCCAGGGAAATGTCCCGGAGATATACTGAGAAATCTTTGTAACAGCATTTTCCTGCGATCACAGCTGTTCACAGCTACGAGGCTGGGACCACTTCCATTCGCTTCGTCTTGATCTGTAGATGTTATTTCATGTCTCATTTGTTCATTTTGATGGAGAAAAAGTTGTACATTTAGTGAATTCAGAGTTTCTAAGATGCAAAAGTAGGCATGTTTGAGTACTCAGGTCCAGTGGCTCACTGCGTTAACGCTCGCCCCTGGATGCGGTTGGTCGCGTGTTCGAATCCATGCTGTAGCATACTTTTTTTCATTTTCACCCTTTTTCTATGGATCTCCAAAAAGTCAACTTTGACTTTTTCTGAGTCTGGAGGAATTCAAGGGGAGTTTTCAAGGGACTCTACCCGCCTTATGAGGCACTATTTTCGAATACTTTTTTCCATTTTCACCCTTTTTCTATGGATCTCCAAAAAGTGATCTTTTACATTTTCTGAGTCTGGAGGAATTCAAGGGGAGTTTTCAAGGGAGTGCGTTCTCTCTGCCATCTCCTCCCTATGTGTGTGTTGCTGCATGCAGCAGCTGCGTGTGTGTGTAAACTGCCCCTCCCCCTCGCAAGCAGGCGGGGGAGAGAGAGATGTTTCGTCTCGATTTACACATGCTATGACTCCGGGGGTACCTCCATTCGCTTCGTCTTGATCTGTTGATGTTATTTCATGTCTCGTTTGTCCATTGTGACGGTGGGAAAGCCAGGGAAATGTCCCGGAGATATACTGAGAAATCTTTGTAACAGCATTTTCCTGCGATCACAGCTGTTCACAGCTACGAGGCTGGGACCGCTTCCATTCGCTTCGTCTTGATCTGTAGATGTTATTTAATGTCTAATTTGTTCATTTTGATGAATAAAAGGTTGTACATTTAGTGAATTCAGAGTTTCTAAGATGCAAAAGTAGGCATGTTTGAGTACTCAGGTCCAGTGGCTCACTGCGTTAATGCTCGCCCCTGGATGCGGTTGGTCGCGTGTTCGAATCCATACTGTGGCATACTTTTTTTCATTTTCAACCTTTTTCTATGGATCTCCAAAAAGTCAACTTTGACTTTTTCTGAGTCTGGAGGAATTCAAGGGGAGTTTTCAAGGGACTCTACCCGCCTTATGAGGCACTATTTTCGAATACTTTTTTCCATTTTCACCCTTTTTCTATGGATCTCCAAAAAGTGAACTTTTACATTTTCTGAGTCTGGAGGAATTCAAGGGGAGTTTTCAGGGGAGTGCATTCTCTCTGCCATCTCCTCCCTCTGTGTGCGTTGCTGCATGCAGCAGCTGCGTGTGTGTGTGTAAACTGCCCCTCCCCTTCGCAAGCAGGCGGGGGAGAGAGAGATGTTTCGTCTCGATTTACACATGCTATGACTCCGGGGGTACTTCCATTCGCTTCGTCTTGATCTGTTGATGTTATTTCATGTCTCGTTTGTCCATTGTGACGGTGGCAAAGCCAGCGAAATGTCCCGGAGATATACTGAGAAATCTTTGTAACAGCATTTTCCTGCGATCACAGCTGTTCACAGCTACGAGGCTGGGACCACTTCCATTCGCTTCGTCTTGATCTGTAGATGTTATTTCATGTCTCATTTGTTCATTTTGATGGAGAAAAAGTTGTACATTTAGTGAATTCAGAGTTTCTAAGATGCAAAAGTAGGCATGTTTGAGTACTCAGGTCCAGTGGCTCACTGCGTTAATGCTCGCCCCTGGATGCGGTTGGTCGCGTGTTCGAATCCATGCTGTGGCATACTTTTTTTCATTTTCACCCTTTTTCTATGGATCTCCAAAAAGTCAAGTTTGACTTTTTCTGAGTCTGGAGGAATTCAAGGGGAGTTTTCAAGGGACTCTACCCGCCTTATGAGGCACTATTTTCGAATACTTTTTTCCATTTTCACCCTTTTTCTATGGATCTCCAAAAAGTGAACTTTTACATTTTCTGAGTCTGGAGGAATTCAAGGGGAGTTTTCAGGGGAGTGCATTCTCTCTGCCATCTCCTCCCTGTGTGTGCGTTGCTGCATGCAGCAGCTGCGTGTGTGTGTAAACTGCCCCTCCCCTTCGCAAGCAGGCGGGGGAGAGAGAGATGTTTCGTCTCGATTTACACATGCTATGACTCCGGGGGTACCTCCATTCGCTTCGTCTTGATCTGTTGATGTTATTTCATGTCTCGTTTGTCCATTGTGACTGTGGGAAAGCCAGGGAAATGTCCCGGAGATATACTGAGAAATCTTTGTAACAGCATTTTCCTGCGATCACAGCTGTTCACAGCTACGAGGCTGGGACCGCTTCCATTCGCTTCGTCTTGATCTGTAGATGTTATTTAATGTCTAATTTGTTCATTTTGATGAAGAAAAGGTTGTACATTTAGTGAATTCAGAGTTTCTAAGATGCAAAAGTAGGCATGTTTGAGTACTCAGGTCCAGTGGCTCACTGCGTTAACGCTCGCCCCTGGATGCGGTTTGTCGCGTGTTCGAATCCATGCTGTAGCATACTTTTTTTCATTTTCACCCTTTTTCTATGGATCTCCAAAAAGTCAACTTTGACTTTTTCTGAGTCTGGAGGAATTCAAGGGGAGTTTTCAAGGGACTCTACCCGCCTTATGAGGCACTATTTTCGAATACTTTTTTCCATTTTCACCCTTTTTCTATGGATCTCCAAAAAGTGAACTTTTACATTTTCTGAGTCTGGAGGAATTCAAGGGGAGTTTTCAGGGGAGTGCATTCTCTCTGCCATCTCCTCCCTCTGTGTGCGTTGCTGCATGCAGCAGCTGCGTGTGTGTGTGTAAACTGCCCCTCCCCTTCGCAAGCAGGCGGGGGAGAGAGAGATGTTTCGTCTCGATTTACACATGCTATGACTCCGGGGGTACTTCCATTCGCTTCGTCTTGATCTGTTGATGTTATTTCATGTCTCGTTTGTCCATTGTGACGGTGGCAAAGCCAGGGAAATGTCCCGGAGATATACTGAGAAATCTTTGTAACAGCATTTTCCTGCGATCACAGCTGTTCACAGCTACGAGGCTGGGACCGCTTCCATTCGCTTCGTCTTGATCTGTAGATGTTATTTAATGTCTCATTTGTTCATTTTGATGGAGAAAAAGTTGTACATTTAGTGAATTCAGAGTTTCTAAGATGCAAAAGTAGGCATGTTTGAGTACTCAGGTCCAGTGGCTCACTGCGTTAATGCTCGCCCCTGGACGCGGTTGGTCGCGTGTTCGAATCCATACTGTGGCATACTTTTTTTCATTTTCACCCTTTTTCTATGGATCTCCAAAAAGTCAACTTTGACTTTTTCTGAGTCTGGAGGAATTCAAGGGGAGTTTTCAAGGGACTCTACCCGCCTTATGAGGCACTATTTTCGAATACTTTTTTCCATTTTCACCCTTTTTCTATGGATCTCAGAAAAGTGAACTTTTACATTTTCTGAGTCTGGAGGAATTCAAGGGGAGTTTTCAGGGGAGTGCATTCTCTCTGCCATCTCCTCCCTCTGTGTGCGTTGCTGCATGCAGCAGCTGCGTGTGTGTGTGTAAACTGCCCCTCCCCTTCGCAAGCAGGCGGGGGAGAGAGAGATGTTTCGTCTCGATTTACACATGCTATGACTCCGGGGGTACTTCCATTCGCTTCGTCTTGATCTGTTGATGTTATTTCATGTCTCGTTTGTCCATTGTGACGGTGGGAAAGCCAGGGAAATGTCCCGGAGATATACTGATAAATCTTTGTAACAGCATTTTCCTGCGATCACAGCTCTTCACAGCTACGAGGCTGGGACCGCTTCCATTCGCTTCGTCTTGATCTGGAGATGTTATTTCATGTCTCATTTGTTCATTTTGATGGAGAAAAGGTTGTACATTTAGTGAATTCAGAGTGTCTAAGATGCACAAGTAGGCATGTTTGAGTACTCAGGTCCAGTGGCTCACTGCGTTAACGCTCGCCCCTGGATGCGGTTGGTCGCGTGTTCGAATCCATGCTGTGGCATACTTTTTTTCATTTTCACCCTTTTTCTATGGATCTCCAAAAAGTCAACTTTGACTTTTTCTGAGTCTGGAGGAATTCAAGGGGAGTTTTCAAAGGACTCTACCCGCCTTATGAGGCACTATTTTCGAATACTTTTTTACATTTTCACCCTTTTTCTATGGATCTCCAAAAAGTGAACTTTTACATTTTCTGAGTCTGGAGGAATTCAAGGGGAGTTTTCAGGGGAGTGCATTCTCTCTGCCATCTCCTCCCTCTGTGTGCGTTGCTGCATGCAGCAGCTGCGTGTGTGTGTGTAAACTGCCCCTCCCCTTCGCAAGCAGGCGGGGGAGAGAGAGATGTTTCGTCTCGATGTACACATGCTATGACTCCGGGGGTACTTCCATTCGCTTCGTCTTGATCTGTTGATGTTATTTCATGTCTCGTTTGTCCATTGTGACGGTGGGAAAGCCAGGGAAATGTCCCGGAGATATACTGATAAATCTTTGTAACAGCATTTTCCTGCGATCACAGCTCTTCACAGCTACGAGGCTGGGACCGCTTCCATTCGCTTCGTCTTGATCTGGAGATGTTATTTCATGTCTCATCTGTTCATTTTGATGGAGAAAAGGTTGTACATTTAGTGAATTCAGAGTGTCTATGATGCACAAGTAGGCATGTTTGAGTACTCAGGTCCAGTGGCTCACTGCGTTAACGCTCGCCCCTGGATGCGGTTGGTCGCGTGTTCGAATCCATGCTGTGGTATACTTTTTTTCATTTTCACCCTTTTTCTATGGATCTCCAAAAAGTGAACTTTTACATTTTCTGAGTCTGGAGGAATTCAAGGGGAGTTTTCAGGGGAGTGCGTTCTCTCTGCCATCTCCTCCCTCTGTGTGCATTGCTGCATGCAGCAGCTGCGTGTGTGTGTAAACTGCCCCTCCCCTTCGCAAGCAGGCGGGGGAGAGAGAGATGTTTCGTCTCGATTTACACATGCTATGACTCCGGGGGTACCTCCATTCGCTTCGTCTTGATCTGTTGATGTTATTTCATGTCTCGTTTGTCCATTGTGACGGTGGGAAAGCCAGGGAAATGTCCCGGAGATATACTGAGAAATCTTTGTAACAGCATTTTCCTGCGATCACAGCTGTTCACAGCTACGAGGCTGGGACCGCTTCCATTCGCTTCGTCTTGATATGTAGATGTTATTTAATGTCTCATTTGTTCATTTTGATGGAGAAAAAGTTGTACATTTAGTGAATTCAGAGTTTCTAAGATGCAAAAGTAGGCATGTTTGAGTACTCAGGTCCAGTGGCTCACTGCGTTAATGCTCGCCCCTGGATGCGGTTGGTCGCGTGTTCGAATCCATGCTGTGGCATACTTTTTTTCATTTTCACCCTTTTTCTATGGATCTCCAAAAAGTCAACTTTGACTTTTTCTGAGTCTGGAGGAATTCAAGGGGAGTTTTCAAGGGACTCTACCCGCCTTATGAGGCACTATTTTCGAATACTTTTTTCCATTTTCACCCTTTTTCTATGGATCTCCAAAAAGTGATCTTTTACATTTTCTGAGTCTGGAGGAATTCAAGGGGAGTTTTCAAGGGAGTGCGTTCTCTCTGCCATCTCCTCCCTATGTGTGCGTTGCTGCATGCAGCAGCTGCGTGTGTGTGTGTAAACTGCCCCTCCCCTTCGCAAGCAGGCGGGGGAGAGAGAGATGTTTCGTCTCGATTTACACATGCTATGACTCCGGGGGTACTTCCATTCGCTTCGTCTTGATCTGTTGATGTTATTTCATGTCTCGTTTGTCCATTGTGACGGTGGCAAAGCCAGGGAAATGTCCCGGAGATATACTGAGAAATCTTTGTAACAGCATTTTCCTGCGATCACAGCTGTTCACAGCTACGAGGCTGGGACCACTTCCATTCGCTTCGTCTTGATCTGTAGATGTTATTTCATGTCTCATTTGTTCATTTTGATGGAGAAAAAGTTGTACATTTAGTGAATTCAGAGTTTCTAAGATGCAAAAGTAGGCATGTTTGAGTACTCAGGTCCAGTGGCTCACTGCGTTAACGCTCGCCCCTGGATGCGGTTGGTCGCGTGTTCGAATCCATGCTGTAGCATACTTTTTTTCATTTTCACCCTTTTTCTATGGATCTCCAAAAAGTCAACTTTGACTTTTTCTGAGTCTGGAGGAATTCAAGGGGAGTTTTCAAGGGACTCTACCCGCCTTATGAGGCACTATTTTCGAATACTTTTTTCCATTTTCACCCTTTTTCTATGGATCTCCAAAAAGTGATCTTTTACATTTTCTGAGTCTGGAGGAATTCAAGGGGAGTTTTCAAGGGAGTGCGTTCTCTCTGCCATCTCCTCCCTATGTGTGTGTTGCTGCATGCAGCAGCTGCGTGTGTGTGTAAACTGCCCCTCCCCCTCGCAAGCAGGCGGGGGAGAGAGAGATGTTTCGTCTCGATTTACACATGCTATGACTCCGGGGGTACCTCCATTCGCTTCGTCTTGATCTGTTGATGTTATTTCATGTCTCGTTTGTCCATTGTGACGGTGGGAAAGCCAGGGAAATGTCCCGGAGATATACTGAGAAATCTTTGTAACAGCATTTTCCTGCGATCACAGCTGTTCACAGCTACGAGGCTGGGACCGCTTCCATTCGCTTCGTCTTGATCTGTAGATGTTATTTAATGTCTAATTTGTTCATTTTGATGAATAAAAGGTTGTACATTTAGTGAATTCAGAGTTTCTAAGATGCAAAAGTAGGCATGTTTGAGTACTCAGGTCCAGTGGCTCACTGCGTTAATGCTCGCCCCTGGATGCGGTTGGTCGCGTGTTCGAATCCATACTGTGGCATACTTTTTTTCATTTTCAACCTTTTTCTATGGATCTCCAAAAAGTCAACTTTGACTTTTTCTGAGTCTGGAGGAATTCAAGGGGAGTTTTCAAGGGACTCTACCCGCCTTATGAGGCACTATTTTCGAATACTTTTTTCCATTTTCACCCTTTTTCTATGGATCTCCAAAAAGTGAACTTTTACATTTTCTGAGTCTGGAGGAATTCAAGGGGAGTTTTCAGGGGAGTGCATTCTCTCTGCCATCTCCTCCCTCTGTGTGCGTTGCTGCATGCAGCAGCTGCGTGTGTGTGTGTAAACTGCCCCTCCCCTTCGCAAGCAGGCGGGGGAGAGAGAGATGTTTCGTCTCGATTTACACATGCTATGACTCCGGGGGTACTTCCATTCGCTTCGTCTTGATCTGTTGATGTTATTTCATGTCTCGTTTGTCCATTGTGACGGTGGCAAAGCCAGCGAAATGTCCCGGAGATATACTGAGAAATCTTTGTAACAGCATTTTCCTGCGATCACAGCTGTTCACAGCTACGAGGCTGGGACCACTTCCATTCGCTTCGTCTTGATCTGTAGATGTTATTTCATGTCTCATTTGTTCATTTTGATGGAGAAAAAGTTGTACATTTAGTGAATTCAGAGTTTCTAAGATGCAAAAGTAGGCATGTTTGAGTACTCAGGTCCAGTGGCTCACTGCGTTAATGCTCGCCCTTGGATGCGGTTGGTCGCGTGTTCGAATCCATGCTGTGGCATACTTTTTTTCATTTTCACCCTTTTTCTATGGATCTCCAAAAAGTCAAGTTTGACTTTTTCTGAGTCTGGAGGAATTCAAGGGGAGTTTTCAAGGGACTCTACCCGCCTTATGAGGCACTATTTTCGAATACTTTTTTCCATTTTCACCCTTTTTCTATGGATCTCCAAAAAGTGAACTTTTACATTTTCTGAGTCTGGAGGAATTCAAGGGGAGTTTTCAGGGGAGTGCATTCTCTCTGCCATCTCCTCCCTGTGTGTGCGTTGCTGCATGCAGCAGCTGCGTGTGTGTGTAAACTGCCCCTCCCCTTCGCAAGCAGGCGGGGGAGAGAGAGATGTTTCGTCTCGATTTACACATGCTATGACTCCGGGGGTACCTCCATTCGCTTCGTCTTGATCTGTTGATGTTATTTCATGTCTCGTTTGTCCATTGTGACGGTGGGAAAGCCAGGGAAATGTCCAGGAGAGATACTGAGAAATCTTTGTAACAGCATTTTCCTGCGATCACAGCTGTTCACAGCTACGAGGCTGGGACCGCTTCCATTCGCTTCGTCTTGATCTGTAGATGTTATTTAATGTCTAATTTGTTCATTTTGATGAAGAAAAGGTTGTACATTTAGTGAATTCAGAGTTTCTAAGATGCAAAAGTAGGCATGTTTGAGTACTCAGGTCCAGTGGCTCACTGCGTTAACGCTCGCCCCTGGATGCGGTTTGTCGCGTGTTCGAATCCATGCTGTAGCATACTTTTTTTCATTTTCACCCTTTTTCTATGGATCTCCAAAAAGTCAACTTTGACTTTTTCTGAGTCTGGAGGAATTCAAGGGGAGTTTTCAAGGGACTCTACCCGCCTTATGAGGCACTATTTTCGAATACTTTTTTCCATTTTCACCCTTTTTCTATGGATCTCCAAAAAGTGAACTTTTACATTTTCTGAGTCTGGAGGAATTCAAGGGGAGTTTTCAGGGGAGTGCATTCTCTCTGCCATCTCCTCCCTGTGTGTGCGTTGCTGCATGCAGCAGCTGCGTGTGTGTGTAAACTGCCCCTCCCCTTCGCAAGCAGGCGGGGGAGAGAGAGATGTTTCGTCTCGATTTACACATGCTATGACTCCGGGGGTACCTCCATTCGCTTCGTCTTGATCTGTTGATGTTATTTCATGTCTCGTTTGTCCATTGTGACGGTGGGAAAGCCAGGGAAATGTCCCGGAGATATACTGAGAAATCTTTGTAACAGCATTTTCCTGCGATCACAGCTGTTCACAGCTACGAGGCTGGGACCGCTTCCATTCGCTTCGTCTTGATCTGTAGATGTTATTTCATGTCTCATTTGTTCATTTTGATGGAGAAAAAGTTGTACATTTAGTGAATTCAGAGTGTCTAAGATGCAAAAGTAGGCATGTTTGAGTACTCATGTCCAGTGGCTCACTGCGTTAACGTTCGCCCCTGGATGCGGTTGGTCGCGTGTTCGAATCCATACTGTGGCATACTTTTTTTCATTTTCACCCTTTTTCTATGGATCTCCAAAAAGTCAACTTTGACTTTTTCTGAGTCTGGAGGAATTCAAGGGGAGTTTTCAAGGGACTCTACCCGCCTTATGAGGCACTATTTTCGAATACTTTTTTCCATTTTCACCCTTTTTCTATGGATCTCCAAAAAGTGAACTTTTACATTTTCTGAGTCTGGAGGAATTCAAGGGGAGTTTTCAGGGGAGTGCGTTCTCTCTGCCATCTCCTCCCTGTGTGTGCGTTGCTGCATGCAGCAGCTGCGTGTGTGTGTAAACTGCCCCTCCCCTTCGCAAGCAGGCGGGGGAGAGAGAGATGTTTCGTCTCGATTTACACATGCTATGACTCCGGGGGTACCTCCATTCGCTTTGTCTTGATCTGTTGATGTTATTTCATGTCTCGTTTGTCCATTGTGACGGTGGGAAAGCCAGGGAAATGTCCCGGAGATATACTGAGAAATCTTTGTAACAGCATTTTCCTGCGATCACAGCTGTTCACAGCTACGAGGCTGGGACCGCTTCCATTCGCTTCGTCTTGATCTGTAGATGTTATTTAATGTCTCATTTGTTCATTTTGATGGAGAAAAAGTTGTACATTTAGTAAATTCAGAGTGTCTAAGATGCACAAGTAGGCATGTTTGAGTACTCAGGTCCAGTGGCTCACTATGTTAATGCTCGCCCCTGGATGCGGTTGCTCGCGTGTTTGAATCCATGCTGTAGCATACTTTTTTTCATTTTCACCCTTTTTCTATGGATCTCCAAAAAGTGAACTTTTACATTTTCTGAGTCTGGAGGAATTCAAGGGGAGTTTTCAGGGGAGTGCGTTCTCTCTGCCATCTCCTCCCTATGTGTGTGTTGCTGCATGCAGCAGCTGCGTGTGTGTGTAAACTGCCCCTCCCCCTCGCAAGCAGGCGGGGGAGAGAGAGATGTTTCGTCTCGATTTACAAATGCTATGACTCCGGGGGTACCTCCATTCGCTTCGTCTTGATCTGTTGATGTTATTTCATGTCTCGTTTGTCCATTGTGACGGTGGGAAAGCCAGGGAAATGTCCCGGAGATATACTGAGAAATCTTTGTAACAGCATTTTCCTGCGATCACAGCTGTTCACAGCTACGAGGCTGGGACCGCTTCCATTCGCTTCGTCTTGATCTGTAGATGTTATTTAATGTCTCATTTGTTCATTTTGATGGAGAAAAAGTTGTACATTTAGTGAATTCAGAGTTTCTAAGATGCAAAAGTAGGCATGTTTGAGTACTCAGGTCCAGTGGCTCACTGCGTTAATGCTCGCCCCTGGATGCGGTTGGTCGCGTGTTTGAATCCATGCTGTAGCATACTTTTTTTCATTTTCACCCTTTTTCTATGGATCTCCAAAAAGTCAACTTTGACTTTTTCTGAGTCTGGAGGAATTCAAGGGGAGTTTTCAAGGGACTCTACCCGCCTTATGAGGCACTATTTTCGAATACTTTTTTCCATTTTCACCCTTTTTCTATGGATCTCCAAAAAGTGAACTTTTACATGTTCTGAGTCTGGAGGAATTCAAGGGGAGTTTTCAGGGGAGTGCATTCTCTCTGCCATCTCCTCCCTCTGTGTGCGTTGCTGCATGCAGCAGCTGCGTGTGTGTGTGTAAACTGCCCCTCCCCTTCGCAAGCAGGCGGGGGAGAGAGAGATGTTTCGTCTCGATTTACACATGCTATGACTCCGGGGGTACTTCCATTCGCTTCGTCTTGATCTGTTGATGTTATTTCATGTCTCGTTTGTCCATTGTGACGGTGGCAAAGCCAGGGAAATGTCCCGGAGATATACTGAGAAATCTTTGTAACAGCATTTTCCTGCGATCACAGCTGTTCACAGCTACGAGGCTGGGACCGCTTCCATTCGCTTCGTCTTGATCTGTAGATGTTATTTCATGTCTCATTTGTTCATTTTGATGGAGAAAAAGTTGTACATTTAGTGAATTCAGAGTGTCTAAGATGCAAAAGTAGGCATGTTTGAGTACTCATGTCCAGTGGCTCACTGCGTTAACGCTCGCCCCTGGATGCGGTTGGTCGCGTGTTCGAATCCATACTGTGGCATACTTTTTTTCATTTTCACCCTTTTTCTATGGATCTCCAAAAAGTCAACTTTGACTTTTTCTGAGTCTGGAGGAATTCAAGGGGAGTTTTCAAGGGACTCTACCCGCCTTATGAGGCACTATTTTCGAATACTTTTTTCCATTTTCACCCTTTTTCTATGGATCTCCAAAAAGTGAACTTTTACATTTTCTGAGTCTGGAGGAATTCAAGGGGAGTTTTCAGGGGAGTGCATTCTCTCTGCCATCTCCTCCCTCTGTGTGCGTTGCTGCATGCAGCAGCTGCGTGTGTGTGTGTAAACTGCCCCTCCACTTCGCAAGCAGGCGGGGGAGAGAGAGATGTTTCGTCTCGATTTACACATGCTATGACTCCGGGGGTACTTCCATTCGCTTCGTCTTGATCTGTTGATGTTATTTCATGTCTCGTTTGTCCATTGTGACGGTGGCAAAGCCATTGAAATGTCCCGGAGATATACTGAGAAATCTTTGTAACAGCATTTTCCTGCGATCACAGCTGTTCACAGCTACGAGGCTGGGACCGCTTCCATTCGCTTCGTCTTGATCTGTATATGTTATTTCATGTCTCATTTGTTCATTTTGATGGAGAAAAAGTTGTACATTTAGTGAATTCAGAGTTTCTAAGATGCAAAAGTCGGCATGTTTGAGTACTCAGGTCCAGTGGCTCACTGCGTTAATGCTCGCCCCTGGAAGCGGTTGGTCGCGTGTTCGAATCCATACTGTGGCATACTTTTTTTCATTTTCACCCTTTTTCTATGGATCTCCAAAAAGTCAACTTTGACTTTTTCTGAGTCTGGAGGAATTCAAGGGGAGTTTTCAAAGGACTCTACCCGCCTTATGAGGCACTATTTTCGAATACTTTTTTACATTTTCACCCTTTTTCTATGGATCTCCAAAAAGTGATCTTTTACATTTTCTGAGTCTGGAGGAATTCAAGGGGCGTTTTCAGGGGAGTGCGTTCTCTCTGCCATCTCCTCCCTGTGTGTGTGTTGCTGCATGCAGCAGCTGCGTGTGTGTGTAAACTGCCCCTCCCTCTCGCAAGCAGGCGGGGGAGAGAGAGATGTTTCGTCTCGATTTACACATGCTATGACTCCGGGGGTACCTCCATTCGCTTCGTCTTGATCTGTTGATGTTATTTCATGTCTCGTTTGTCCATTGTGACGGTGGGAAAGCCAGGGAAATGTCCCGGAGATATACTGAGAAATCTTTGTAACAGCATTTTCCTGCGATCACAGCTGTTCACAGCTACGAGACTGGGACCGCTTCCATTCGCTTCGTCTTGATCTGTAGATGTTATTTCATGTCTCATTTGTTCATTTTGATGGAGAAAAAGTTGTACATTTAGTGAATTCAGAGTGTCTAAGATGCACAAGTAGGCATATTTGCGTACTCAGGTCCAGTGGCTCACTGCGTTAACACTCGCCCCTGGATGCGGTTGGTCGCGTGTTCGAATCCATGCTGTGGCATTCTTTTTTTCATTTTCACCCTTTTTCTATGGATCTCCAAAAAGTGATGTTTTACATTTTCTGAGTCTGGAGGAATTCAAGGGGAGTTTTCAGGGGAGTGCGTTCTCTCTGCCATCTCCTCCCTCTGTGTGCGTTGCTGCATGCAGCAGCTGCGTGTGTGTGTGTAAACTGCCCCTCCACTTCGCAAGCAGGCGGGGGAGAGAGAGATGTTTCGTCTCGATTTACACATGCTATGACTCCGGGGGTACTTCCATTCGCTTCGTCTTGATCTGTTGATGTTATTTCATGTCTCGTTTGTCCATTGTGACGGTGGCAAAGCCATTGAAATGTCCCGGAGATATACTGAGAAATCTTTGTAACAGATCAAGACGAAGCGAATGGAAGCGGTCCCAGCCTCGTAGCTGTGAACAGCTGTGATCGCAGGAAAATGCTGTTACAAAGATTTCTCAGTATATCTCCGGGACATTTCCCTGGCTTTCGAACCGTCACAATGGACAAACGAGACATGAAATAACATCAACAGATCAAGACGAAGCGAATGGAGGTACCCCGGGAGTCATAGCATGTGTAAATCGAGACGAAACATCTCTCTCTCCCCCGCCTGCTTGCGAAGGGGAGGGGCAGTTTACACACACACACGCAGCTGCTGCATGCAGCAACGCACACAGAGGGAGGAGATGGCAGAGAGAATGCACTCCCCTGAAAACTCCCCATGAATTCCTCCAGACTCAGAAAATGTAAAAGTTCACTTTTTGGAGATCCTTAGAAAAAGGGTGAAAATGGAAAAAAGTATTGTTATCTAATGTCTCATTTGTTCATTTTGATGGAGAAAAAGTTGTACATTTAGTAAATTCAGAGTGTCTAAGATGCACAAGTAGGCATGTTTGAGTACTCAGGTCCAGTGGCTCACTGTGTTAACGCTCGCCCCTGGATGCGGTTGGTCGCGTGTTCGAATCCATGCTTTGGCATTAATTTTTTTCATTTTCACCCTTTTTCTATGGATCTCCAAAAAGTGATCTTTCACATTTTCTGAGTCTGGAGGAATTCAAGGGGAGATTTCAGGGGAGTGCGTTCTCTCTGCCATCTCCTCCCTGTGTGTGTGTTGCTGCATGCAGCAGCTGCGTGTGTGTGTAAACTGCCCCTCCCCCTCGCAAGCAGGCGGGGGAGAGAGAGATGTTTCGTCTCGATTTACACATGCTATGACTCCGGGGGTACTTCCATTCGCTTCGTCTTGATCTGTTGATGTTATTTCATGTCTCGTTTGTCCATTGTGACGGTGGGAAAGCCAGGGAAATGTCCCGGAGATATACTGATAAATCTTTGTAACAGCATTTTCCTGCGATCACAGCTCTTCACAGCTACGAGGCTGGGACCGCTTCCATTCGCTTCGTCTTGATCTGGAGATGTTATTTCATGTCTCATCTGTTCATTTTGATGGAGAAAAGGTTGTACATTTAGTGAATTCAGAGTGTCTAAGATGCACAAGTAGGCATGTTTGAGTACTCAGGTCCAGTGGCTCACTGCGTTAACGCTCGCCCCTGGATGCGGTTGGTCGCGTGTTCGAATCCATGCTGTGGTATACTTTTTTTCATTTTCACCCTTTTTCTATGGATCTCCAAAAAGTCAACTTTGACTTTTTCTGAGTCTGGAGGAATTCAAGGGGAGTTTTCAAAGGACTCTACCCGCCTTATGAGGCACTATTTTCGAATACTTTTTTACATTTTCACCCTTTTTCTATGGATCTCCAAAAAGTGATCTTTTACATTTTCTGAGTCTGGAGGAATTCAAGGGGAGTTTTCAGGGGAGTGCGTTCTCTCTGCCATCTCCTCCCTCTGTGTGCGTTGCTGCATGCAGCAGCTGCGTGTGTGTGTGTAAACTGCCCCTCCACTTCGCAAGCAGGCGGGGGAGAGAGAGATGTTTCGTCTCGATTTACACATGCTATGACTCCGGGGGTACTTCCATTCGCTTCGTCTTGATCTGTTGATGTTATTTCATGTCTCGTTTGTCCATTGTGACGGTGGCAAAGCCATTGAAATGTCCCGGAGATATACTGAGAAATCTTTGTAACAGCATTTTCCTGCGATCACAGCTGTTCACAGCTACGAGGCTGGGACCGCTTCCATTCGCTTCGTCTTGATCTGTAGATGTTATTTCATGTCTCATTTGTTCATTTTGATGGAGAAAAAGTTGTACATTTAGTGAATTCAGAGTGTCTAAGATGCACAAGTAGGCATATTTGCGTATTCAGGTCCAGTGGCTCACTGCGTTAACACTCGCCCCTGGATGCGGTTGGTCGCGTGTTCGAATCCATGCTGTGGCATTCTTTTTTTCATTTTCACCCTTTTTCTATGGATCTCCAAAAAGTGATCTTTTACATTTTCTGAGTCTGGAGGAATTCAAGGGGAGTTTTCAGGGGAGTGCATTCTCTCTGCCATCTCCTCCCTCTGTGTGCGTTGCTGCATGCAGCAGCTGCGTGTGTGTGTGTAAACTGCCCCTCCCCTTCGCAAGCAGGCGGGGGAGAGAGAGATGTTTCGTCTCGATTTACACATGCTATGACTCCGGGGGTACCTCCATTCGCTTCGTCTTGATCTGTTGATGTTATTTCATGTCTCGTTTGTCCATTGTGATGGTGGGAAAGCCAGGGAAATGTCCCGGAGATATACTGAGAAATCTTTGTAACAGCATTTTCCTGCGATCACAGCTGTTCACAGCTACAAGGCTGGGACCGCTTCCATTCGCTTCGTCTTGATCTGTAGATGTTATTTAATGTCTCATTTGTTCATTTTGATGGAGAAAAAGTTGTACATTTAGTGAATTCAGAGTTTCTAAGATGCACAAGTAGGCATGTTTGAGTACTCAGGTCCAGTGGCTCACTGCGTTAACGCTCGCCCCTGGATGCGGTTGGTCGCGTGTTCGAGTCCATGCTGTGGCATACTTTTTTTCATTTTCACCCTTTTTCTATGGATCTCCAAAAAGTCAACTTTGACTTTTTCTGAGTCTGGAGGAATTCAAGGGGAGTTTTCAAGGGACTCTACCCGCCTTATGAGGCACTATTTTCGAATACTTTTTTCCATTTTCACCCTTTTTCTATGGATCTCCAAAAAGTGAACTTTTACATTTTCTGAGTCTGGAGGAATTCAAGGGGAGTTTTCAGGGGAGTGCATTCTCTCTGCCATCTCCTCCCTCTGTGTGCGTTGCTGCATGCAGCAGCTGCGTGTGTGTGTGTAAACTGCCCCTCCCCTTCGCAAGCAGGCGGGGGAGAGAGAGATGTTTCGTCTCGATTTACACATGCTATGACTCCGGGGGTACCTCCATTCGCTTCGTCTTGATCTGTTGATGTTATTTCATGTCTCGTTTGTCCATTGTGACGGTGGGAAAGCCAGGGAAATGTCCCGGAGATATACTGAGAAATCTTTGTAACAGCATTTTCCTGGGATCACAGCTGTTCACAGCTACGAGGCTGGGACCGCTTCCATTCGCTTCGTCTTGATCTGTAGATGTTATTTAATGTCTCATTTGCTCATTTTTATGGAGAAAAAGTTGTACATTTAGTGAATTCAGAGTTTCTAAGATGCAAAAGTAGGCATGTTTGAGTACTCAGGTCCAGTGGCTCACTGCGTTAATGCTCGCCCCTGGATGCGGTTGGTCGCGTGTTCGAATCCATGCTGTGGCATACTTTTTTTCATTTTCACCCTTTTTCTATGGATCTCCAAAAAGTCAACTTTGACTTTTTCTGAGTCTGGAGGAATTCAAGGGGAGTTTTCAAGGGACTCTACCCGCCTTATGAGGCACTATTTTCGAATACTTTTTTCCATTTTCACCCTTTTTCTATGGATCTCCAAAAAGTGAACTTTTACATTTTCTGAGTCTGGAGGAATTCAAGGGGAGTTTTCAGGGGAGTGCGTTCTCTCTGCCATCTCCTCCCTGTGTGTGCGTTGCTGCATGCAGCAGCTGCGTGTGTGTGTAAACTGCCCCTCCCCTTCGCAAGCAGGCGGGGGAGAGAGAGATGTTTCGTCTCGATTTACACATGCTATGACTCCGGGGGTACCTCCATTCGCTTCGTCTTGATCTGTTGATGTTATTTCATGTCTCGTTTGTCCATTGTGACGGTGGGAAAGCCAGGGAAATGTCCCGGAGATATACTGAGAAATCTTTGTAACAGCATTTTCCTGCGATCACAGCTGTTCACAGCTACGAGGCTGGGACCGCTTCCTTTCGCTTCGTCTTGATCTGTAGATGTTATTTAATGTCTCATTTGTTCATTTTGATGGAGAAAAAGTTGTACATTTAGTAAATTCAGAGTGTCTAAGATGCACAAGTAGGCATGTTTGAGTACTCAGGTCCAGTGGCTCACTGTGTTAATGCTCGCCCCTGGATGCGGTTGGTCGCGTGTTCGAATCCATGCTTTGGCATTAATTTTTTTCATTTTCACCCTTTTTCTATGGATCTCCAAAAAGTGATCTTTCACATTTTCTGAGTCTGGAGGAATTCAAGGGGAGATTTCAGGGGAGTGCGTTCTCTCTGCCATCTCCTCCCTGTGTGTGTGTTGCTGCATGCAGCAGCTGCGTGTGTGTGTAAACTGCCCCTCCCCCTCGCAAGCAGGCGGGGGAGAGAGAGATGTTTCGTCTCGATTTACACATGCTATGACTCCGGGGGTACTTCCATTCGCTTCGTCTTGATCTGTTGATGTTATTTCATGTCTCGTTTGTCCATTGTGACGGTGGGAAAGCCAGGGAAATGTCCCGGAGATATACTGATAAATATTTGTAACAGCATTTTCCTGCGATCACAGCTCTTCACAGCTACGAGGCTGGGACCGCTTCCATTCGCTTCGTCTTGATCTGGAGATGTTATTTCATGTCTCATCTGTTCATTTTGATGGAGAAAAGGTTGTACATTTAGTGAATTCAGAGTGTCTAAGATGCACAAGTAGGCATGTTTGAGTACTCAGGTCCAGTGGCTCACTGCGTTAACGCTCGCCCCTGGATGCGGTTGGTCGCGTGTTCGAATCCATGCTGTGGTATACTTTTTTTCATTTTCACCCTTTTTCTATGGATCTCCAAAAAGTCAACTTTGACTTTTTCTGAGTCTGGAGGAATTCAAGGGGAGTTTTCAAAGGACTCTACCCGCCTTATGAGGCACTATTTTCGAATACTTTTTTACATTTTCACCCTTTTTCTATGGATCTCCAAAAAGTGATCTTTTACATTTTCTGAGTCTGGAGGAATTCAAGGGGAGTTTTCAGGGGAGTGCGTTCTCTCTGCCATCTCCTCCCTCTGTGTGCGTTGCTGCATGCAGCAGCTGCGTGTGTGTGTGTAAACTGCCCCTCCACTTCGCAAGCAGGCGGGGGAGAGAGAGATGTTTCGTCTCGATTTACACATGCTATGACTCCGGGGGTACTTCCATTCGCTTCGTCTTGATCTGTTGATGTTATTTCATGTCTCGTTTGTCCATTGTGACGGTGGCAAAGCCATTGAAATGTCCCGGAGATATACTGAGAAATCTTTGTAACAGCATTTTCCTGCGATCACAGCTGTTCACAGCTACGAGGCTGGGACCGCTTCCATTCGCTTCGTCTTGATCTGTAGATGTTATTTCATGTCTCATTTGTTCATTTTGATGGAGAAAAAGTTGTACATTTAGTGAATTCAGAGTGTCTAAGATGCACAAGTAGGCATATTTGCGTATTCAGGTCCAGTGGCTCACTGCGTTAACACTCGCCCCTGGATGCGGTTGGTCGCGTGTTCGAATCCATGCTGTGGCATTCTTTTTTTCATTTTCACCCTTTTTCTATGGATCTCCAAAAAGTGATCTTTTACATTTTCTGAGTCTGGAGGAATTCAAGGGGAGTTTTCAGGGGAGTGCATTCTCTCTGCCATCTCCTCCCTCTGTGTGCGTTGCTGCATGCAGCAGCTGCGTGTGTGTGTGTAAACTGCCCCTCCCCTTCGCAAGCAGGCGGGGGAGAGAGAGATGTTTCGTCTCGATTTACACATGCTATGACTCCGGGGGTACCTCCATTCGCTTCGTCTTGATCTGTTGATGTTATTTCATGTCTCGTTTGTCCATTGTGACGGTGGGAAAGCCAGGGAAATGTCCCGGAGATATACTGAGAAATCTTTGTAACAGCATTTTCCTGGGATCACAGCTGTTCACAGCTACGAGGCTGGGACCGCTTCCATTCGCTTCGTCTTGATCTGTAGATGTTATTTAATGTCTCATTTGCTCATTTTTATGGAGAAAAAGTTGTACATTTAGTGAATTCAGAGTTTCTAAGATGCAAAAGTAGGCATGTTTGAGTACTCAGGTCCAGTGGCTCACTGCGTTAATGCTCGCCCCTGGATGCGGTTGGTCGCGTGTTCGAATCCATGCTGTGGCATACTTTTTTTCATTTTCACCCTTTTTCTATGGATCTCCAAAAAGTCAACTTTGACTTTTTCTGAGTCTGGAGGAATTCAAGGGGAGTTTTCAAGGGACTCTACCCGCCTTATGAGGCACTATTTTCGAATACTTTTTTCCATTTTCACCCTTTTTCTATGGATCTCCAAAAAGTGAACTTTTACATTTTCTGAGTCTGGAGGAATTCAAGGGGAGTTTTCAGGGGAGTGCGTTCTCTCTGCCATCTCCTCCCTGTGTGTGCGTTGCTGCATGCAGCAGCTGCGTGTGTGTGTAAACTGCCCCTCCCCTTCGCAAGCAGGCGGGGGAGAGAGAGATGTTTCGTCTCGATTTACACATGCTATGACTCCGGGGGTACCTCCATTCGCTTCGTCTTGATCTGTTGATGTTATTTCATGTCTCGTTTGTCCATTGTGACGGTGGGAAAGCCAGGGAAATGTCCCGGAGATATACTGAGAAATCTTTGTAACAGCATTTTCCTGCGATCACAGCTGTTCACAGCTACGAGGCTGGGACCGCTTCCTTTCGCTTCGTCTTGATCTGTAGATGTTATTTAATGTCTCATTTGTTCATTTTGATGGAGAAAAAGTTGTACATTTAGTAAATTCAGAGTGTCTAAGATGCACAAGTAGGCATGTTTGAGTACTCAGGTCCAGTGGCTCACTGTGTTAACGCTCGCCCCTGGATGCGGTTGGTCGCGTGTTCGAATCCATGCTTTGGCATTAATTTTTTTCATTTTCACCCTTTTTCTATGGATCTCCAAAAAGTGATCTTTCACATTTTCTGAGTCTGGAGGAATTCAAGGGGAGATTTCAGGGGAGTGCGTTCTCTCTGCCATCTCCTCCCTGTGTGTGTGTTGCTGCATGCAGCAGCTGCGTGTGTGTGTAAACTGCCCCTCCCCCTCGCAAGCAGGCGGGGGAGAGAGAGATGTTTCGTCTCGATTTACACATGCTATGACTCCGGGGGTACTTCCATTCGCTTCGTCTTGATCTGTTGATGTTATTTCATGTCTCGTTTGTCCATTGTGACGGTGGGAAAGCCAGGGAAATGTCCCGGAGATATACTGATAAATCTTTGTAACAGCATTTTCCTGCGATCACAGCTCTTCACAGCTACGAGGCTGGGACCGCTTCCATTCGCTTCGTCTTGATCTGGAGATGTTATTTCATGTCTCATCTGTTCATTTTGATGGAGAAAAGGTTGTACATTTAGTGAATTCAGAGTGTCTAAGATGCACAAGTAGGCATGTTTGAGTACTCAGGTCCAGTGGCTCACTGCGTTAACGCTCGCCCCTGGATGCGGTTGGTCGCGTGTTCGAATCCATGCTGTGGTATACTTTTTTTCATTTTCACCCTTTTTCTATGGATCTCCAAAAAGTCAACTTTGACTTTTTCTGAGTCTGGAGGAATTCAAGGGGAGTTTTCAAAGGACTCTACCCGCCTTATGAGGCACTATTTTCGAATACTTTTTTACATTTTCACCCTTTTTCTATGGATCTCCAAAAAGTGATCTTTTACATTTTCTGAGTCTGGAGGAATTCAAGGGGAGTTTTCAGGGGAGTGCGTTCTCTCTGCCATCTCCTCCCTCTGTGTGCGTTGCTGCATGCAGCAGCTGCGTGTGTGTGTGTAAACTGCCCCTCCACTTCGCAAGCAGGCAGGGGAGAGAGAGATGTTTCGTCTCGATTTACACATGCTATGACTCCGGGGGTACTTCCATTCGCTTCGTCTTGATCTGTTGATGTTATTTCATGTCTCGTTTGTCCATTGTGACGGTGGGAAAGCCAGGGAAATGTCCCGGAGATATACTGATAAATATTTGTAACAGCATTTTCCTGCGATCACAGCTCTTCACAGCTACGAGGCTGGGACCGCTTCCATTCGCTTCGTCTTGATCTGGAGATGTTATTTCATGTCTCATCTGTTCATTTTGATGGAGAAAAGGTTGTACATTTAGTGAATTCAGAGTGTCTAAGATGCACAAGTAGGCATGTTTGAGTACTCAGGTCCAGTGGCTCACTGCGTTAACGCTCGCCCCTGGATGCGGTTGGTCGCGTGTTCGAATCCATGCTGTGGTATACTTTTTTTCATTTTCACCCTTTTTCTATGGATCTCCAAAAAGTCAACTTTGACTTTTTCTGAGTCTGGAGGAATTCAAGGGGAGTTTTCAAAGGACTCTACCCGCCTTATGAGGCACTATTTTCGAATACTTTTTTACATTTTCACCCTTTTTCTATGGATCTCCAAAAAGTGATCTTTTACATTTTCTGAGTCTGGAGGAATTCAAGGGGAGTTTTCAGGGGAGTGCGTTCTCTCTGCCATCTCCTCCCTCTGTGTGCGTTGCTGCATGCAGCAGCTGCGTGTGTGTGTGTAAACTGCCCCTCCACTTCGCAAGCAGGCGGGGGAGAGAGAGATGTTTCGTCTCGATTTACACATGCTATGACTCCGGGGGTACTTCCATTCGCTTCGTCTTGATCTGTTGATGTTATTTCATGTCTCGTTTGTCCATTGTGACGGTGGCAAAGCCATTGAAATGTCCCGGAGATATACTGAGAAATCTTTGTAACAGCATTTTCCTGCGATCACAGCTGTTCACAGCTACGAGGCTGGGACCGCTTCCATTCGCTTCGTCTTGATCTGTAGATGTTATTTCATGTCTCATTTGTTCATTTTGATGGAGAAAAAGTTGTACATTTAGTGAATTCAGAGTGTCTAAGATGCACAAGTAGGCATATTTGCGTATTCAGGTCCAGTGGCTCACTGCGTTAACACTCGCCCCTGGATGCGGTTGGTCGCGTGTTCGAATCCATGCTGTGGCATTCTTTTTTTCATTTTCACCCTTTTTCTATGGATCTCCAAAAAGTGATCTTTTACATTTTCTGAGTCTGGAGGAATTCAAGGGGAGTTTTCAGGGGAGTGCATTCTCTCTGCCATCTCCTCCCTCTGTGTGCGTTGCTGCATGCAGCAGCTGCGTGTGTGTGTGTAAACTGCCCCTCCCCTTCGCAAGCAGGCGGGGGAGAGAGAGATGTTTCGTCTCGATTTACACATGCTATGACTCCGGGGGTACCTCCATTCGCTTCGTCTTGATCTGTTGATGTTATTTCATGTCTCGTTTGTCCATTGTGACGGTGGGAAAGCCAGGGAAATGTCCCGGAGATATACTGAGAAATCTTTGTAACAGCATTTTCCTGCGATCACAGCTGTTCACAGCTACAAGGCTGGGACCGCTTCCATTCGCTTCGTCTTGATCTGTAGATGTTATTTAATGTCTCATTTGTTCATTTTGATGGAGAAAAAGTTGTACATTTAGTGAATTCAGAGTTTCTAAGATGCACAAGTAGGCATGTTTGAGTACTCAGGTCCAGTGGCTCACTGCGTTAACGCTCGCCCCTGGATGCGGTTGGTCGCGTGTTCGAGTCCATGCTGTGGCATACTTTTTTTCATTTTCACCCTTTTTCTATGGATCTCCAAAAAGTCAACTTTGACTTTTTCTGAGTCTGGAGGAATTCAAGGGGAGTTTTCAAGGGACTCTACCCGCCTTATGAGGCACTATTTTCGAATACTTTTTTCCATTTTCACCCTTTTTCTATGGATCTCCAAAAAGTGAACTTTTACATTTTCTGAGTCTGGAGGAATTCAAGGGGAGTTTTCAGGGGAGTGCATTCTCTCTGCCATCTCCTCCCTCTGTGTGCGTTGCTGCATGCAGCAGCTGCGTGTGTGTGTGTAAACTGCCCCTCCCCTTCGCAAGCAGGCGGGGGAGAGAGAGATGTTTCGTCTCGATTTACACATGCTATGACTCCGGGGGTACCTCCATTCGCTTCGTCTTGATCTGTTGATGTTATTTCATGTCTCGTTTGTCCATTGTGACGGTGGGAAAGCCAGGGAAATGTCTCGGAGATATACTGAGAAATCTTTGTAACAGCATTTTCCTGCGATCACAGCTGTTCACAGCTACGAGGCTGGGACCGCTTCCATTCGCTTCTTCTTGATCTGTAGATGTTATTTAATGTCTCATTTGTTCATTATGATGGAGAAAAAGTTGTACATTTAGTGAATTCAGAGTTTCTAAGATGCAAAAGTAGGCATGTTTGAGTACTCAGGTCCAGTGGCTCACTGCGTTAATGCTCGCCCCTGGATGCGGTTGGTCGCGTGTTCGAATCCATGCTGTGACATACTTTTTTTCATTTTCACCCTTTTTCTATGGATCTCCAAAAAGTCAACTTTGACTTTTTCTGAGTCTGGAGGAATTCAAGGGGAGTTTTCAAGGGACTCTACCCGCCTTATGAGGCACTATTTTTGAATACTTTTTTCCATTTTCACCCTTTTTCTATGGATCTCCAAAAAGTGAACTTTTACATTTTCTGAGTCTGGAGGAATTCAAGGGGAGTTTTCAGGGGAGTGCATTCTCTCTGCCATCTCCTCCCTCTGTGTGCGTTGCTGCATGCAGCAGCTGCGTGTGTGTGTGTAAACTGCCCCTCCCCTTCGCAAGCAGGCGGGGGAGAGAGAGATGTTTCGTCTCGATTTACACATGCTATGACTCCGGGGGTACTTCCATTCACTTCGTCTTGATCTGTTGATGTTATTTCATGTCTCGTGTGTCCATTGTGACGGTGGGAAAGCCAGGGAAATGTCCCGGAGATATACTGATAAATCTTTGTAACAGCATTTTCCTGCGATCACAGCTCTTCACAGCTACGAGGCTGGGACCGCTTCCATTCGCTTCGTCTTGATCTGGAGATGTTATTTCATGTCTCATTTGTTCATTTTGATGGAGAAAAGGTTGTACATTTAGTGAATTCAGAGTGTCTAAGATGCACAAGTAGGCATGTTTGAGTACTCAGGTCCAGTGGCTCACTGCGTTAACGCTCGCCCCTGGATGCGGTTGGTCGCGTGTTCGAATCCATGCTGTGGCATACTTTTTTTCATTTTCACCCTTTTTCTATGGATCTCCAAAAAGTCAACTTTGACTTTTTCTGAGTCTGGAGGAATTCAAGGGGAGTTTTCAAAGGACTCTACCCGCCTTATGAGGCACTATTTTCGAATACTTTTTTACATTTTCACCCTTTTTCTATGGATCTCCAAAAAGTGAACTTTTACATTTTCTGAGTCTGGAGGAATTCAAGGGGAGTTTTCAGGGGAGTGCGTTCTCTCTGCCATCTCCTCCCTCTGTGTGCGTTGCTGCATGCAGCAGCTGCGTGTGTGTGTGTAAACTGCCCCTCCACTTCGCAAGCAGGCGGGGGAGAGAGAGATGTTTCGTCTCGATTTACACATGCTATGACTCCGGGGGTACTTCCATTCGCTTCGTCTTGATCTGTTGATGTTATTTCATGTCTCGTTTGTCCATTGTGACGGTGGCAAAGCCAGGGAAATGTCCCGGAGATATACTGAGAAATCTTTGTAACAGCATTTTCCTGCGATCACAGCTGTTCACAGCTACGAGGCTGGGACCGCTTCCATTCGCTTCGTCTTGATCTGTAGATGTTATTTCATGTCTCATTTGTTCATTTTGATGGAGAAAAAGTTGTACATTTAGTAAATTCAGAGTGTCTAAGATGCACAAGTAGGCATGTTTGAGTACTCAGGTCCAGTGGCTCACTGTGTTAACGCTCGCCCCTGGATGCGGTTGGTCGCGTGTTCGAATCCATGCTGTGGCATTCTTTTTTTCATTTTCACCCTTTTTCTATGGATCTCCAAAAAGTGATCTTTTACATTTTCTGAGTCTGGAGGAATTCAAGGGGAGTTTTCAGGGGAGTGCGTTCTCTCTGCCATCTCCTCCCTGTGTGTGTGTTGCTGCATGCAGCAGCTGCGTGTGTGTGTAAACTGCCCCTCCCCCTCACAAGCAGGCGGGGGAGAGAGAGATGTTTCGTCTCGATTTACACATGCTATGACTCCGGGGGTACCTCCATTCGCTTCGTCTTGATCTGTTGATGTTATTTCATGTCTCGTTTGTCCATTGTGTCGGTGGGAAAGCCAGGGAAATGTCCCGGAGATATACTGAGAAATCTTTGTAACAGCATTTTCCTGCGATCACAGCTGTTCACAGCTACGAGGCTGGGACCGCTTCCATTCGCTTCGTCTTGATCTGTAGATGTTATTTCATGTCTCATTTGTTCATTTTGATGGAGAAAAAGTTGTACATTTAGTGAATTCAGAGTTTCTAAGATGCAAAAGTCGGCATGTTTGAGTACTCAGGTCCAGTGGCTCACTGCGTTAATGCTCGCCCCTGGATGCGGTTGGTCGCGTGTTCGAATCCATACTGTGGCATACTTTTTTTCATTTTCACCCTTTTTCTATGGATCTCCAAAAAGTCAACTTTGACTTTTTCTGAGTCTGGAGGAATTCAAGGGGAGTTTTCAAAGGACTCTACCCGCCTTATGAGGCACTATTTTCGAATACTTTTTTACATTTTCACCCTTTTTCTATGGATCTCCAAAAAGTGATCTTTTACATTTTCTGAGTCTGGAGGAATTCAAGGGGAGTTTTCAGGGGAGTGCGTTCTCTCTGCCATCTCCTCCCTCTGTGTGCGTTGCTGCATGCAGCAGCTGCGTGTGTGTGTGTAAACTGCCCCTCCACTTCGCAAGCAGGCGGGGGAGAGAGAGATGTTTCGTCTCGATTTACACATGCTATGACTCCGGGGGTACTTCCATTCGCTTCGTCTTGATCTGTTGATGTTATTTCATGTCTCGTTTGTCCATTGTGACGGTGGCAAAGCCATTGAAATGTCCCGGAGATATACTGAGAAATCTTTGTAACAGCATTTTCCTGCGATCACAGCTGTTCACAGCTACGAGGCTGGGACCGCTTCCATTCGCTTCGTCTTGATCTGTAGATGTTATTTCATGTCTCATTTGTTCATTTTGATGGAGAAAAAGTTGTACATTTAGTGAATTCAGAGTGTCTAAGATGCACAAGTAGGCATATTTGCGTATTCAGGTCCAGTGGCTCACCCCTGGATGCGGTTGGTCGCGTGTTCGAATCCATGCTGTGGCATTCTTTTTTTCATTTTCACCCTTTTTCTATGGATCTCCAAAAAGTGATCTTTTACATTTTCTGAGTCTGGAGGAATTCAAGGGGAGTTTTCAGGGGAGTGCGTTCTCTCTGCCATCTCCTCCCTGTGTGTGTGTTACTGCAGGCAGCAGCTGCGTGTGTGTGTAAACTGCCCCTCCCTCTCGCAAGCAGGCGGGGGAGAGAGAGATGTTTCGTCTCGATTTACACATGCTATGACTCCGGGGGTACCTCCATTCGCTTCGTCTTGATCTGTTGATGTTATTTCATGTCTCGTTTGTCCATTGTGACGGTGGGAAAGCCAGGGAAATGTCCCGGAGATATACTGAGAAATCTTTGTAACAGCATTTTCCTGCGATCACAGCTGTTCACAGCTACAAGGCTGGGACCGCTTCCATTCGCTTCGTCTTGATCTGTAGATGTTATTTAATGTCTCATTTGTTCATTTTGATGGAGAAAAAGTTGTACATTTAGTGAATTCAGAGTTTCTAAGATGCACAAGTAGGCATGTTTGAGTACTCAGGTCCAGTGGCTCACTGCGTTAACGCTCGCCCCTGGATGCGGTTGGTCGCGTGTTCGAGTCCATGCTGTGGCATACTTTTTTTCATTTTCACCCTTTTTCTATGGATCTCCAAAAAGTCAACTTTGACTTTTTCTGAGTCTGGAGGAATTCAAGGGGAGTTTTCAAGGGACTCTACCCGCCTTATGAGGCACTATTTTCGAATACTTTTTTCCATTTTCACCCTTTTTCTATGGATCTCCAAAAAGTGAACTTTTACATTTTCTGAGTCTGGAGGAATTCAAGGGGAGTTTTCAGGGGAGTGCATTCTCTCTGCCATCTCCTCCCTCTGTGTGCGTTGCTGCATGCAGCAGCTGCGTGTGTGTGTGTGTAAACTGCCCCTCCCCTTCGCAAGCAGGCGGGGGAGAGAGAGATGTTTCGTCTCGATTTACACATGCTATGACTCCGGGGGTACTTCCATTCGCTTCGTCTTGATCTGTTGATGTTATTTCATGTCTCGTTTGTCCATTGTGACGGTGGGAAAGCCAGGGAAATGTCCCGGAGATATACTGATAAATCTTTGTAACAGCATTTTCCTGCGATCACAGCTCTTCACAGCTACGAGGCTGGGACCGCTTCCATTCGCTTCGTCTTGATCTGGAGATGTTATTTAATGTCTCATTTGTTCATTTTGATGGAGAAAAGGTTGTACATTTAGTGAATTCAGAGTGTCTAAGATGCACAAGTAGGCATGTTTGAGTACTCAGGTCCAGTGGCTCACTGCGTTAACGCTCGCCCCTGGATGCGGTTGGTCGCGTGTTCGAATCCATGCTGTGGCATACTTTTTTTCATTTTCACCCTTTTTCTATGGATCTCCAAAAAGTCAACTTTGACTTTTTCTGAGTCTGGAGGAATTCAAGGGGAGTTTTCAAAGGACTCTACCCGCCTTATGAGGCACTATTTTCGAATACTTTTTTACATTTTCACCCTTTTTCTATGGATCTCCAAAAAGTGATCTTTTACATTTTCTGAGTCTGGAGGAATCCAAGGGGCGTTTTCAGGGGAGTGCGTTCTCTCTGCCATCTCCTCCCTGTGTGTGTGTTGCTGCATGCAGCAGCTGCGTGTGTGTGTAAACTGCCCCTCCCTCTCGCAAGCAGGCGGGGGAGAGAGAGATGTTTCGTCTCGATTTACACATGCTATGACTCCGGGGGTACCTCCATTCGCTTCGTCTTGATCTGTTGATGTTATTTCATGTCTCGTTTGTCCATTGTGTCGGTGGGAAAGCCAGGGAAATGTCCCGGAGATATACTGAGAAATCTTTGTAACAGCATTTTCCTGCGATCACAGCTGTTCACAGCTACGAGGCTGGGACCGCTTCCATTCGCTTCGTCTTGATCTGTAGATGTTATTTCATGTCTCATTTGTTCATTTTGATGGAGAAAAAGTTGTACATTTAGTGAATTCAGAGTTTCTAAGATGCAAAAGTCGGCATGTTTGAGTACTCAGGTCCAGTGGCTCACTGCGTTAATGCTCGCCCCTGGATGCGGTTGGTCGCGTGTTCGAATCCATACTGTGGCATACTTTTTTTCATTTTCACCCTTTTTCTATGGATCTCCAAAAAGTCAACTTTGACTTTTTCTGAGTCTGGAGGAATTCAAGGGGAGTTTTCAAAGGACTCTACCCGCCTTATGAGGCACTATTTTCGAATACTTTTTTACATTTTCACCCTTTTTCTATGGATCTCCAAAAAGTGATCTTTTACATTTTCTGAGTCTGGAGGAATTCAAGGGGAGTTTTCAGGGGAGTGCGTTCTCTCTGCCATCTCCTCCCTCTGTGTGCGTTGCTGCATGCAGCAGCTGCGTGTGTTTGTGTAAACTGCCCCTCCACTTCGCAAGCAGGCGGGGGAGAGAGAGATGTTTCGTCTCGATTTACACATGCTATGACTCCGGGGGTACTTCCATTCGCTTCGTCTTGATCTGTTGATGTTATTTCATGTCTCGTTTGTCCATTGTGACGGTGGCAAAGCCATTGAAATGTCCCGGAGATATACTGAGAAATCTTTGTAACAGCATTTTCCTGCGATCACAGCTGTTCACAGCTACGAGGCTGGGACCGCTTCCATTCGCTTCGTCTTGATCTGTAGATGTTATTTCATGTCTCATTTGTTCATTTTGATGGAGAAAAAGTTGTACATTTAGTGAATTCAGAGTGTCTAAGATGCACAAGTAGGCATATTTGCGTATTCAGGTCCAGTGGCTCACTGCGTTAACACTCGCCCCTGGATGCGGTTGGTCGCGTGTTCGAATCCATGCTGTGGCATTCTTTTTTTCATTTTCACCCTTTTTCTATGGATCTCCAAAAAGTCAACTTTGATTTTTTCTGAGTCTGGAGGAATTCAAGGGGAGTTTTCAAGGGACTCTACCCGCCTTATGAGGCACTATTTTCGAATACTTTTTTTCATTTTCACCCTTTTTCTATGGATCTCCAAAAAGTCAACTTTGACTTTTTCTGAGTCTGGAGGAATTCAAGGGGAGTTTTCAAGGGACTCTACCCGCCTTATGAGGCACTATTTTTGAATACTTTTTTCCATTTTCACCCTTTTTCTATGGATCTCCAAAAAGTGATATTTTACATTTTCTGAGTCTGGAGGAATTCAAGGGGCGTTTTCAGGGGAGTGCGTTCTCTCTGCCATCTCCTCCCTGTGTGTGTGTTGCTGTATGCAGCAGCTGCGTGTGTGTGTAAACTGCCCCTCCCTCTCGCAAGCAGGCGGGGGAGAGAGAGATGTTTCGTCTCGATTTACACATGCTATGACTCCGGGGGTACCTCCATTCGCTTCGTCTTGATCTGTTGATGTTATTCCATGTCTCGTTTGTCCATTGTGACGGTGGGAAAGCCAGGGAAATGTCCCGGAGATATACTGAGAAATCTTTGTAACAGCATTTTCCTGCGATCACAGCTGTTCACAGCTACAAGGCTGGGACCGCTTCCATTCGCTTCGTCTTGATCTGTAGATGTTATTTAATGTCTCATTTGTTCATTTTGATGGAGAAAAAGTTGTAAATTTAGTGAATTCAGAGTTTCTAAGATGCACAAGTAGGCATGTTTGAGTACTCAGGTCCAGTGGCTCACTGCGTTAACGCTCGCCCCTGGATGCGGTTGGTCGCGTGTTCGAGTCCATGCTGTGGCATACTTTTTTTCATTTTCACCCTTTTTCTATGGATCTCCAAAAAGTCAACTTTGATTTTTTCTGAGTCTGGAGGAATTCAAGGGGAGTTTTCAAGGGACTCTACCCGCCTTATGAGGCACTATTTTCGAATACTTTTTTTCATTTTCACCCTTTTTCTATGGATCTCCAAAAAGTCAACTTTGACTTTTTCTGAGTCTGGAGGAATTCAAGGGGAGTTTTCAAGGGACTCTACCCGCCTTATGAGGCACTATTTTTGAATACTTTTTTCCATTTTCACCCTTTTTCTATGGATCTCCAAAAAGTGATATTTTACATTTTCTGAGTCTGGAGGAATTCAAGGGGCGTTTTCAGGGGAGTGCGTTCTCTCTGCCATCTCCTCCCTGTGTGTGTGTTGCTGTATGCAGCAGCTGCGTGTGTGTGTAAACTGCCCCTCCCTCTCGCAAGCAGGCGGGGGAGAGAGAGATGTTTCGTCTCGATTTACACATGCTATGACTCCGGGGGTACCTCCATTCGCTTCGTCTTGATCTGTTGATGTTATTTCATGTCTCGTTTGTCCATTGTGACGGTGGGAAAGCCAGGGAAATGTCCCGGAGATATACTGAGAAATCTTTGTAACAGCATTTTCCTGCGATCACAGCTGTTCACAGCTACGAGGCTGGGACCGCTTCCATTCGCTTCGTCTTGATCTGTAGATGTTATTTAATGTCTCATTTGTTCATTTTGATGGAGAAAAAGTTGTACATTTAGTGAATTCAGAGTGTCTAAGATGCAAAAGTAGGCATGTTTGAGTACTCATGTCCAGTGGCTCACTGCGTTAACGCTCGCCCCTGGATGCGGTTGGTCGCGTGTTCGAATCCATACTGTGGCATACTTTTTTTCATTTTCACCCTTTTTCTATGGATCTCCAAAAAGTCAACTTTGATTTTTTCTGAGTCTGGAGGAATTCAAGGGGAGTTTTCAAGGGACTCTACCCGCCTTATGAGGCACTATTTTCGAATACTTTTTTTCATTTTCACCCTTTTTCTATGGATCTCCAAAAAGTCAACTTTGACTTTTTCTGAGTCTGGAGGAATTCAAGGGGAGTTTTCAAGGGACTCTACCCGCCTTATGAGGCACTATTTTTGAATACTTTTTTCCATTTTCACCCTTTTTCTATGGATCTCCAAAAAGTGATATTTTACATTTTCTGAGTCTGGAGGAATTCAAGGGGAGTTTTCAAGGGAGTGCGTTCTCTCTGCCATCTCCTCCCTATGTGTGTGTTGCTGCATGCAGCAGCTGCGTGTGTGTGTAAACTGCCCCTCCCCCTCGCAAGCAGGCGGGGGAGAGAGAGATGTTTCGTCTCGATTTACAAATGCTATGACTCCGGGGGTACCTCCATTCGCTTCGTCTTGATCTGTTGATGTTATTTCATGTCTCGTTTGTCCATTGTGACGGTGGCAAAGCCATTGAAATGTCCCGGAGATATACTGAGAAATCTTTGTAACAGCATTTTCCTGCGATCACAGCTGTTCACAGCTACGAGGCTGGGACCGCTTCCATTCGCTTCGTCTTGATCTGTAGATGTTATTTCATGTCTCATTTGTTCATTTTGATGGAGAAAAAGTTGTACATTTAGTGAATTCAGAGTGTCTAAGATGCAAAAGTAGGCATGTTTGAGTACTCATGTCCAGTGGCTCACTGCGTTAACGCTCGCCCCTGGATGCGGTTGGTCGCGTGTTCGAATCCATACTGTGGCATACTTTTTTTCATTTTCACCCTTTTTCTATGGATCTCCAAAAAGTCAACTTTGACTTTTTCTGAGTCTGGAGGAATTCAAGGGGAGTTTTCAAAGGACTCTACCCGCCTTATGAGGCACTATTTTCGAATACTTTTTTTCATTTTCACCCTTTTTCTATGGATCTCCAAAAAGTGATCTTTGACTTTTTCTGAGTCTGGAGGAATTCAAGGGGCGTTTTCAGGGGAGTGCGTTCTCTCTGCCATCTCCTCCCTGTGTGTGTGTTGCTGTATGCAGCAGCTGCGTGTGTGTGTAAACTGCCCCTCCCTCTCGCAAGCAGGCGGGGGAGAGAGAGATGTTTCGTCTCGATTTACACATGCTATGACTCCGGGGGTACCTCCATTCGCTTCGTCTTGATCTGTTGATGTTATTTCATGTCTCGTTTGTCCATTGTGACGGTGGGAAAGCCAGGGAAATGTCCCGGAGATATACTGAGAAATCTTTGTAACAGCATTTTCCTGCGATCACAGCTGTTCACAGCTACGAGACTGGGACCGCTTCCATTCGCTTCGTCTTGATCTGTAGATGTTATTTCATGTCTCATTTGTTCATTTTGATGGAGAAAAAGTTGTACATTTAGTGAATTCAGAGTGTCTAAGATGCACAAGTAGGCATATTTGCGTACTCAGGTCCAGTGGCTCACTGCGTTAACACTCGCCCCTGGATGCGGTTGGTCGCGTGTTCGAATCTATGCTGTGGCATTCTTTTTTTCATTTTCACCCTTTTTCTATGGATCTCCAAAAAGTGATCTTTTACATTTTCTGAGTCTGGAGGAATTCAAGGGGAGTTTTCAGGGGAGTGCGTTCTCTCTGCCATCTCCTCCCTCTGTGTGCGTTGCTGCATGCAGCAGCTGCGTGTGTGTGTGTAAACTGCCCCTCCACTTCGCAAGCAGGCGGGGGAGAGAGAGATGTTTCGTCTCGATTTACACATGCTATGACTCCGGGGGTACTTCCATTCGATTCGTCTTGATCTGTTGATGTTATTTCATGTCTCGTTTGTCCATTGTGACGGTGGCAAAGCCATTGAAATGTCCCGGAGATATACTGAGAAATCTTTGTAACAGCATTTTCCTGCGATCACAGCTGTTCACAGCTACGAGGCTGGGACCGCTTCCATTCGCTTCGTCTTGATCTGTAGATGTTATTTAATGTCTCATTTGTTCATTTTGATGGAGAAAAAGTTGTACATTTAGTGAATTCAGAGTGTCTAAGATGCAAAAGTAGGCATGTTTGAGTACTCATGTCCAGTGGCTCACTGCGTTAACGCTCGCCCCTGGATGCGGTTGGTCGCGTGTTCGAATCCATACTGTGGCATACTTTTTTTCATTTTCACCCTTTTTCTATGGATCTCCAAAAAGTCAACTTTGATTTTTTCTGAGTCTGGAGGAATTCAAGGGGAGTTTTCAAGGGACTCTACCCGCCTTATGAGGCACTATTTTCGAATACTTTTTTTCATTTTCACCCTTTTTCTATGGATCTCCAAAAAGTCAACTTTGACTTTTTCTGAGTCTGGAGGAATTCAAGGGGAGTTTTCAAGGGACTCTACCCGCCTTATGAGGCACTATTTTTGAATACTTTTTTCCATTTTCACCCTTTTTCTATGGATCTCCAAAAAGTGATATTTTACATTTTCTGAGTCTGGAGGAATTCAAGGGGAGTTTTCAAGGGAGTGCGTTCTCTCTGCCATCTCCTCCCTATGTGTGTGTTGCTGCATGCAGCAGCTGCGTGTGTGTGTAAACTGCCCCTCCCCCTCGCAAGCAGGCGGGGGAGAGAGAGATGTTTCGTCTCGATTTACAAATGCTATGACTCCGGGGGTACCTCCATTCGCTTCGTCTTGATCTGTTGATGTTATGTCATGTCTCGTTTGTCCATTGTGACGGTGGGAAAGCCAGGGAAATGTCCCGGAGATATACTGAGAAATCTTTGTAACAGCATTTTCCTGCGATCACAGCTGTTCACAGCTACGAGGCTGGGACCGCTTCCATTCGCTTCGTCTTGATCTGTAGATGTTATTTAATGTCTCATTTGTTCATTTTGATGGAGAAAAAGTTGTACATTTAGTGAATTCAGAGTGTCTAAGATGCAAAAGTAGGCATGTTGAGTACTCATGTCCAGTGGCTCACTGCGTTAACGCTCGCCCCTGGATGCGGTTGGTCGCGTGTTCGAATCCATACTGTGGCATACTTTTTTTCATTTTCACCCTTTTTCTATGGATCTCCAAAAAGTCAACTTTGATTTTTTCTGAGTCTGGAGGAATTCAAGGGGAGTTTTCAAGGGACTCTACCCGCCTTATGAGGCACTATTTTCGAATACTTTTTTTCATTTTCACCCTTTTTCTATGGATCTCCAAAAAGTGATCTTTGACTTTTTCTGAGTCTGGAGGAATTCAAGGGGCGTTTTCAGGGGAGTGCGTTCTCTCTGCCATCTCCTCCCTGTGTGTGTGTTGCTGTATGCAGCAGCTGCGTGTGTGTGTAAACTGCCCCTCCCTCTCGCAAGCAGGCGGGGGAGAGAGAGATGTTTCGTCTCGATTTACACATGCTATGACTCCGGGGGTACCTCCATTCGCTTCGTCTTGATCTGTTGATGTTATTTCATGTCTCGTTTGTCCATTGTGACGGTGGGAAAGCCAGGGAAATGTCCCGGAGATATACTGAGAAATCTTTGTAACAGCATTTTCCTGCGATCACAGCTGTTCACAGCTACGAGGCTGGGACCGCTTCCATTCGCTTCGTCTTGATCTGTAGATGTTATTTCATGTCTCATTTGTTCATTTTGATGGAGAAAAAGTTGTACATTTAGTGAATTCAGAGTGTCTAAGATGCACAAGTAGGCATATTTGCGTACTCAGGTCCAGTGGCTCACTGCGTTAACACTCGCCCCTGGATGCGGTTGGTCGCGTGTTCGAATCCATGCTGTGGCATTCTTTTTTTCATTTTCACCCTTTTTCTATGGATCTCCAAAAAGTGATCTTTTACATTTTCTGAGTCTGGAGGAATTCAAGGGGAGTTTTCAGGGGAGTGCGTTCTCTCTGCCATCTCCTCCCTCTGTGTGCGTTGCTGCATGCAGCAGCTGCGTGTGTGTGTGTAAACTGCCCCTCCACTTCGCAAGCAGGCGGGGGAGAGAGAGATGTTTCGTCTCGATTTACACATGCTATGACTCCGGGGGTACTTCAATTCGCTTCGTCTTGATCTGTTGATGTTATTTCATGTCTCGTTTGTCCATTGTGACGGTGGCAAAGCCATTGAAATGTCCCGGAGATATACTGAGAAATCTTTGTAACAGCATTTTCCTGCGATCACAGCTGTTCACAGCTACGAGGCTGGGACCGCTTCCATTCGCTTCGTCTTGATCTGTAGATGTTATTTAATGTCTCATTTGTTCATTTTGATGGAGAAAAAGTTGTACATTTAGTGAATTCAGAGTGTCTAAGATGCAAAAGTAGGCATGTTTGAGTACTCATGTCCAGTGGCTCACTGCGTTAACGCTCGCCCCTGGATGCGGTTGGTCGCGTGTTCGAATCCATACTGTGGCATACTTTTTTTCATTTTCACCCTTTTTCTATGGATCTCCAAAAAGTCAACTTTGACTTTTTCTGAGTCTGGAGGAATTCAAGGGGAGTTTTCAAAGGACTCTACCCGCCTTATGAGGCACTATTTTCGAATACTTTTTTTCATTTTCACCCTTTTTCTATGGATCTCCAAAAAGTGATCTTTGACTTTTTCTGAGTCTGGAGGAATTCAAGGGGCGTTTTCAGGGGAGTGCGTTCTCTCTGCCATCTCCTCCCTGTGTGTGTGTTGCTGTATGCAGCAGCTGCGTGTGTGTGTAAACTGCCCCTCCCTCTCGCAAGCAGGCGGGGGAGAGAGAGATGTTTCGTCTCGATTTACACATGCTATGACTCCGGGGGTACCTCCATTCGCTTCGTCTTGATCTGTTGATGTTATTTCATGTCTCGTTTGTCCATTGTGACGGTGGGAAAGCCAGGGAAATGTCCCGGAGATATACTGAGAAATCTTTGTAACAGCATTTTCCTGCGATCACAGCTGTTCACAGCTACGAGACTGGGACCGCTTCCATTCGCTTCGTCTTGATCTGTAGATGTTATTTCATGTCTCATTTGTTCATTTTGATGGAGAAAAAGTTGTACATTTAGTGAATTCAGAGTGTCTAAGATGCACAAGTAGGCATATTTGCGTACTCAGGTCCAGTGGCTCACTGCGTTAACACTCGCCCCTGGATGCGGTTGGTCGCGTGTTCGAATCTATGCTGTGGCATTCTTTTTTCATTTTCACCCTTTTTCTATGGATCTCCAAAAAGTGATCTTTTACATTTTCTGAGTCTGGAGGAATTCAAGGGGAGTTTTCAGGGGAGTGCGTTCTCTCTGCCATCTCCTCCCTCTGTGTGCGTTGCTGCATGCAGCAGCTGCGTGTGTGTGTGTAAACTGCCCCTCCACTTCGCAAGCAGGCGGGGGAGAGAGAGATGTTTCGTCTCGATTTACACATGCTATGACTCCGGGGGTACTTCCATTCGATTCGTCTTGATCTGTTGATGTTATTTCATGTCTCGTTTGTCCATTGTGACGGTGGCAAAGCCATTGAAATGTCCCGGAGATATACTGAGAAATCTTTGTAACAGCATTTTCCTGCGATCACAGCTGTTCACAGCTACGAGGCTGGGACCGCTTCCATTCGCTTCGTCTTGATCTGTAGATGTTATTTAATGTCTCATTTGTTCATTTTGATGGAGAAAAAGTTGTACATTTAGTGAATTCAGAGTGTCTAAGATGCAAAAGTAGGCATGTTTGAGTACTCATGTCCAGTGGCTCACTGCGTTAACGCTCGCCCCTGGATGCGGTTGGTCGCGTGTTCGAATCCATACTGTGGCATACTTTTTTTCATTTTCACCCTTTTTCTATGGATCTCCAAAAAGTCAACTTTGATTTTTTCTGAGTCTGGAGGAATTCAAGGGGAGTTTTCAAGGGACTCTACCCGCCTTATGAGGCACTATTTTCGAATACTTTTTTTCATTTTCACCCTTTTTCTATGGATCTCCAAAAAGTCAACTTTGACTTTTTCTGAGTCTGGAGGAATTCAAGGGGAGTTTTCAAGGGACTCTACCCGCCTTATGAGGCACTATTTTTGAATACTTTTTTCCATTTTCACCCTTTTTCTATGGATCTCCAAAAAGTGATATTTTACTTTTTCTGAGTCTGGAGGAATTCAAGGGGAGTTTTCAAGGGAGTGCGTTCTCTCTGCCATCTCCTCCCTATGTGTGTGTTGCTGCATGCAGCAGCTGCGTGTGTGTGTAAACTGCCCCTCCCCCTCGCAAGCAGGCGGGGGAGAGAGAGATGTTTCGTCTCGATTTACAAATGCTATGACTCCGGGGGTACCTCCATTCGCTTCGTCTTGATCTGTTGATGTTATGTCATGTCTCGTTTGTCCATTGTGACGGTGGGAAAGCCAGGGAAATGTCCCGGAGATATACTGAGAAATCTTTGTAACAGCATTTTCCTGCGATCACAGCTGTTCACAGCTACGAGGCTGGGACCGCTTCCATTCGCTTCGTCTTGATCTGTAGATGTTATTTAATGTCTCATTTGTTCATTTTGATGGAGAAAAAGTTGTACATTTAGTGAATTCAGAGTGTCTAAGATGCACAAGTAGGCATATTTGCGTACTCAGGTCCAGTGGCTCACTGCGTTAACACTCGCCCCTGGATGCGGTTGGTCGCGTGTTCGAATCCATGCTGTGGCATTCTTTTTTTCATTTTCACCCTTTTTCTATGGATCTCCAAAAAGTGATCTTTTACATTTTCTGAGTCTGGAGGAATTCAAGGGGAGTTTTCAGGGGAGTGCGTTCTCTCTGCCATATCCTCCCTCTGTGTGCGTTGCTGCATGCAGCAGCTGCGTGTGTGTGTGTAAACTGCCCCTCCACTTTGCAAGCAGGCGGGGGAGAGAGAGATGTTTCGTCTCGATTTACACATGCTATGACTCCGGGGGTACTTCCATTCGCTTCGTCTTGATCTGTTGATGTTATTTCATGTCTCGTTTGTCCATTGTGACGGTGGCAAAGCCATTGAAATGTCCCGGAGATATACTGAGAAATCTTTGTAACAGCATTTTCCTGCGATCACAGCTGTTCACAGCTACGAGGCTGGGACCGCTTCCATTCGCTTCGTCTTGATCTGTAGATGTTATTTAATGTCTCATTTGTTCATTTTGATGGAGAAAAAGTTGTACATTTAGTGAATTCAGAGTGTCTAAGATGCAAAAGTAGGCATGTTTGAGTACTCATGTCCAGTGGCTCACTGCGTTAACGCTCGCCCCTGGATGCGGTTGGTCGCGTGTTCGAATCCATACTGTGGCATACTTTTTTTCATTTTCACCCTTTTTCTATGGATCTCCAAAAAGTCAACTTTGATTTTTTCTGAGTATGGAGGAATTCAAGGGGAGTTTTCAAGGGACTCTACCCGCCTTATGAGGCACTATTTTCGAATACTTTTTTTCATTTTCACCCTTTTTCTATGGATCTCCAAAAAGTCAACTTTGACTTTTTCTGAGTCTGGAGGAATTCAAGGGGAGTTTTCAAGGGACTCTACCCGCCTTATGAGGCACTATTTTTGAATACTTTTTTCCATTTTCACCCTTTTTCTATGGATCTCCAAAAAGTGATATTTTACATTTTCTGAGTCTGGAGGAATTCAAGGGGAGTTTTCAAGGGAGTGCGTTCTCTCTGCCATCTCCTCCCTATGTGTGTGTTGCTGCATGCAGCAGCTGCGTGTGTGTGTAAACTGCCCCTCCCCCTCGCAAGCAGGCGGGGGAGAGAGAGATGTTTCGTCTCGATTTACAAATGCTATGACTCCGGGGGTACCTCCATTCGCTTCGTCTTGATCTGTTGATGTTATTTCATGTCTCGTTTGTCCATTGTGACGGTGGGAAAGCCAGGGAAATGTCCCGGAGATATACTGAGAAATCTTTGTAACAGCATTTTCCTGCGATCACAGCTGTTCACAGCTACGAGGCTGGGACCGCTTCCATTCGCTTCGTCTTGATCTGTAGATGTTATTTAATGTCTCATTTGTTCATTTTGATGGAGAAAAGGTTGTACATTTAGTGAATTCAGAGTTTCTAAGATGCAAAAGTAGGCATGTTTGAGTACTCAGGTCCAGTGGCTCACTGCGTTAACGCTCGCCCCTGGAAGCGGTTGGTCGCGTGTTCGAATCCATGCTGTAGCATACTTTTTTTCATTTTCACCCTTTTTCTATGGATCTCCAAAAAGTCAACTTTGACTTTTTCTGAGTCTGGAGGAATTCAAGGGGAGTTTTCAAGGGACTCTACCCGCCTTATGAGGCACTATTTTCGAATACTTTTTTCCATTTTCACCCTTTTTCTATGGATCTCCAAAAAGTGAACTTTTACATTTTCTGAGTCTGGAGGAATTCAAGGGGAGTTTTCAGGGGAGTGCGTTCTCTCTGCCATCTCCTCCCTGTGTGTGCGTTGCTGCATGCAGCAGCTGCGTGTGTGTGTAAACTGCCCCTCCCCTTCGCAAGCAGGCGGGGGAGAGAGAGATGTTTCGTCTCGATTTACACATGCTATGACTCCGGGGGTACCTCCATTCACTTCGTCTTGATCTGTTGATGTTATTTCATGTCTCGTTTGTCCATTGTGACGGTGGGAAAGCCAGGGAAATGTCCCGGAGATATACTGAGAAATCTTTGTAACAGCATTTTCCTGCGATCACAGCTGTTCACAGCTACGAGGCTGGGACCGCTTCCATTCGCTTCGTCTTGATCTGTAGATGTTATTTAATGTCTCATTTGTTCATTTTGATGGAGAAAAGGTTGTACATTTAGTGAATTCAGAGTTTCTAAGATGCAAAAGTAGGCATGTTTGAGTACTCAGGTCCAGTGGCTCACTGCGTTAATGCTCGCCCCTGGATGCGGTTGGTCGCGTGTTCGAATCCATACTGTGGCATACTTTTTTTCATTTTCACCCTTTTTCTATGGATCTCCAAAAAGTCAACTTTGACTTTTTCTGAGTCTGGAGGAATTCAAGGGGAGTTTTCAGGGGAGTGCGTTCCCTCTGCCATCTCCTCCCTGTGTGCGCGTTGCTGCATGCAGCAGCTGCGTGTGTGTGTAAACTGCCCCTCCCCTTCGCAAGCAGGCGGGGGAGAGAGAGATGTTTCGTCTCGATTTACACATGCTATGACTCAGGGGGTACCTCCATTCGCTTCGTCTTGATCTGTTGATGTTATTTCATGTCTCGTTTGTCCATTGTGACGGTGGGAAAGCCAGGGAAATGTATCGGAGATATACTGAGAAATCTTTGTAACAGCATTTTCCTGCGATCACAGCTGTTCACAGCTACGAGGCTGGGACCGCTTCCATTCGCTTCGTCTTGATCTGTAGATGTTATTTAATGTCTCATTTGTTCATTTTGATGTAGAAAAAGTTGTACATTTAGTGAATTCAGAGTTTCTAAGATGCAAAAGTAGGCATGTTTGAGTACTCAGGTCCAGTGGCTCACTGCGTTAATGCTCGCCCCTGGATGCGGTTGGTCGCGTGTTCGAATCCATGCTGTGACATACTTTTTTTCATTTTCACCCTTTTTCTATGGATCTCCAAAAAGTCAACTTTGACTTTTTCTGAGTCTGGAGGAATTCAAGGGGAGTTTTCAAGGGACTCTACCCGCCTTATGAGGCACTATTTTTGAATACTTTTTTCCATTTTCACCCTTTTTCTATGGATCTCCAAAAAGTGATATTTTACATTTTCTGAGTCTGGAGGAATTCAAGGGGAGTTTTCAAGGGAGTGCGTTCTCTCTGCCATCTCCTCCCTATGTGTGTGTTGCTGCATGCAGCAGCTGCGTGTGTGTGTAAACTGCCCCTCCCCCTCGCAAGCAGGCGGGGGAGAGAGAGATGTTTCGTCTCGATTTACAAATGCTATGACTCCGGGGGTACCTCCATTCGCTTCGTCTTGATCTGTTGATGTTATTTCATGTCTCGTTTGTCCATTGTGACGGTGGGAAAGCCAGGGAAATGTCCCGGAGATATACTGAGAAATCTTTGTAACAGCATTTTCCTGCGATCACAGCTGTTCACAGCTACGAGGCTGGGACCGCTTCCATTCGCTTCGTCTTGATCTGTAGATGTTATTTAATGTCTCATTTGTTCATTTTGATGGAGAAAAGGTTGTACATTTAGTGAATTCAGAGTTTCTAAGAAGCAAAAGTAGGCATGTTTGAGTACTCAGGTCCAGTGGCTCACTGCGTTAACGCTCGCCCCTGGAAGCGGTTGGTCGCGTGTTCGAATCCATGCTGTAGCATACTTTTTTTCATTTTCACCCTTTTTCTATGGATCTCCAAAAAGTCAACTTTGACTTTTTCTGAGTCTGGAGGAATTCAAGGGGAGTTTTCAAGGGACTCTACCCGCCTTATGAGGCACTATTTTCGAATACTTTTTTCCATTTTCACCCTTTTTCTATGGATCTCCAAAAAGTGAACTTTTACATTTTCTGAGTCTGGAGGAATTCAAGGGGAGTTTTCAGGGGAGTGCGTTCTCTCTGCCATCTCCTCCCTGTGTGTGCGTTGCTGCATGCAGCAGCTGCGTGTGTGTGTAAACTGCCCCTCCCCTTCGCAAGCAGGTGGGGGAGAGAGAGATGTTTCGTCTCGATTTACACATGCTATGACTCCGGGGGTACCTCCATTCGCTTCGTCTTGATCTGTTGATGTTATTTCATGTCTCGTTTGTCCATTGTGACGGTGGGAAAGCCAGGGAAATGTCCCGGAGATATACTGAGAAATCTTTGTAACAGCATTTTCCTGCGATCACAGCTGTTCACAGCTACGAGGCTGGGACCGCTTCCATTCGCTTCGTCTTGATCTGTAGATGTTATTTAATGTCTCATTTGTTCATTTTGATGGAGAAAAGGTTGTACATTTAGTGAATTCAGAGTTTCTAAGATGCAAAAGTAGGCATGTTTGAGTACTCAGGTCCAGTGGCTCACTGCGTTAATGCTCGCCCCTGGATGCGGTTGGTCGCGTGTTCGAATCCATACTGTGGCATACTTTTTTTCATTTTCACCCTTTTTCTATGGATCTCCAAAAAGTCAACTTTGACTTTTTCTGAGTCTGGAGGAATTCAAGGGGAGTTTTCAGGGGAGTGCGTTCCCTCTGCCATCTCCTCCCTGTGTGTGCGTTGCTGCATGCAGCAGCTGCGTGTGTGTGTAAACTGCCCCTCCCCTTCGCAAGCAGGCGGGGGAGAGAGAGATGTTTCGTCTCGATTTACACATGCTATGACTCCGGGGGTACCTCCATTCGCTTCGTCTTGATCTGTTGATGTTATTTCATGTCTCGTTTGTCCATTGTGACGGTGGGAAAGCCAGGGAAATGTCTCGGAGATATACTGAGAAATCTTTGTAACAGCATTTTCCTGCGATCACAGCTGTTCACAGCTACGAGGCTGGGACCGCTTCCATTCGCTTCGTCTTGATCTGTAGATGTTATTTAATGTCTCATTTGTTCATTTTGATGGAGAAAAGGTTGTACATTTAGTGAATTCAGAGTTTCTAAGAAGCAAAAGTAGGCATGTTTGAGTACTCAGGTCCAGTGGCTCACTGCGTTAACGCTCGCCCCTGGAAGCGGTTGGTCGCGTGTTCGAATCCATGCTGTAGCATACTTTTTTTCATTTTCACCCTTTTTCTATGGATCTCCAAAAAGTCAACTTTGACTTTTTCTGAGTCTGGAGGAATTCAAGGGGAGTTTTCAAGGGACTCTACCCGCCTTATGAGGCACTATTTTCGAATACTTTTTTCCATTTTCACCCTTTTTCTATGGATCTCCAAAAAGTGAACTTTTACATTTTCTGAGTCTGGAGGAATTCAAGGGGAGTTTTCAGGGGAGTGCGTTCTCTCTGCCATCTCCTCCCTGTGTGTGCGTTGCTGCATGCAGCAGCTGCGTGTGTGTGTAAACTGCCCCTCCCCTTCGCAAGCAGGTGGGGGAGAGAGAGATGTTTCGTCTCGATTTACACATGCTATGACTCCGGGGGTACCTCCATTCGCTTCGTCTTGATCTGTTGATGTTATTTCATGTCTCGTTTGTCCATTGTGACGGTGGGAAAGCCAGGGAAATGTCCCGGAGATATACTGAGAAATCTTTGTAACAGCATTTTCCTGCGATCACAGCTGTTCACAGCTACGAGGCTGGGACCGCTTCCATTCACTTCGTCTTGATCTGTAGATGTTATTTAATGTCTCATTTGTTCATTTTGATGGAGAAAAGGTTGTACATTTAGTGAATTCAGAGTTTCTAAGATGCAAAAGTAGGCATGTTTGAGTACTCAGGTCCAGTGGCTCACTGCGTTAATGCTCGCCCCTGGATGCGGTTGGTCGCGTGTTCGAATCCATACTGTGGCATACTTTTTTTCATTTTCACCCTTTTTCTATGGATCTCCAAAAAGTCAACTTTGACTTTTTCTGAGTCTGGAGGAATTCAAGGGGAGTTTTCAGGGGAGTGCGTTCCCTCTGCCATCTCCTCCCTGTGTGTGCGTTGCTGCATGCAGCAGCTGCGTGTGTGTGTAAACTGCCCCTCCCCTTCGCAAGCAGGCGGGGGAGAGAGAGATGTTTCGTCTCGATTTACACATGCTATGACTCCGGGGGTGCCTCCATTCGCTTCGTCTTGATCTGTTGATGTTATTTCATGTCTCGTTTGTCCATTGTGACGGTGGGAAAGCCAGGGAAATGTCTCGGAGATATACTGAGAAATCTTTGTAACAGCATTTTCCTGCGATCACAGCTGTTCACAGCTACGAGGCTGGGACCGCTTCCATTCGCTTCGTCTTGATCTGTAGATGTTATTTAATGTCTCATTTGTTCATTTTGATGGAGAAAAAGTTGTACATTTAGTGAATTCAGAGTTTCTAAGATGCAAAAGTAGGCATGTTTGAGTACTCAGGTCCAGTGGCTCACTGCGTTAATGCTCGCCCCTGGATGCGGTTGGTCGCGTGTTCGAATCCATGCTGTGACATACTTTTTTTCATTTTCACCCTTTTTCTGGGGATCTCCAAAAAGTCAACTTTGACTTTTTCTGAGTCTGGAGGAATTCAAGGGGAGTTTTCAAGGGACTCTACCCGCCTTATGAGGCACTATTTTTGAATACTTTTTTCCATTTTCACCCTTTTTCTATGGATCTCCAAAAAGTGATATTTTACATTTTCTGAGTCTGGAGGAATTCAAGGGGAGTTTTCAAGGGAGTGCGTTCTCTCTGCCATCTCCTCCCTATGTGTGTGTTGCTGCATGCAGCAGCTGCGTGTGTGTGTAAACTGCCCCTCCCCCTCGCAAGCAGGCGGGGGAGAGAGAGATGTTTCGTCTCGATTTACAAATGCTATGACTCCGGGGGTACCTCCATTCGCTTCGTCTTGATCTGTTGATGTTATTTCATGTCTCGTTTGTCCATTGTGACGGTGGGAAAGCCAGGGAAATGTCCCGGAGATATACTGAGAAATCTTTGTAACAGCATTTTCCTGCGATCACAGCTGTTCACAGCTACGAGGCTGGGACCGCTTCCATTCGCTTCGTCTTGATCTGTAGATGTTATTTAATGTCTCATTTGTTCATTTTGATGGAGAAAAAGTTGTACATTTAGTGAATTCAGAGTGTCTAAGATGCAAAAGTAGGCATGTTTGAGTACTCATGTCCAGTGGCTCACTGCGTTAACGCTCGCCCCTGGATGCGGTTGGTCGCGTGTTCGAATCCATACTGTGGCATACTTTTTTTCATTTTCACCCTTTTTCTATGGATCTCCAAAAAGTCAACTTTGATTTTTTCTGAGTCTGGAGGAATTCAAGGGGAGTTTTCAAGGGACTCTACCCGCCTTATGAGGCACTATTTTCGAATACTTTTTTTCATTTTCACCCTTTTTCTATGGATCTCCAAAAAGTCAACTTTGACTTTTTCTGAGTCTGGAGGAATTCAAGGGGAGTTTTCAAGGGACTCTACCCGCCTTATGAGGCACTATTTTTGAATACTTTTTTCCATTTTCACCCTTTTTCTATGGATCTCCAAAAAGTGATATTTTACATTTTCTGAGTCTGGAGGAATTCAAGGGGAGTTTTCAAGGGAGTGCGTTCTCTCTGCCATCTCCTCCCTATGTGTGTGTTGCTGCATGCAGCAGCTGCGTGTGTGTGTAAACTGCCCCTCCCCCTCGCAAGCAGGCGGGGGAGAGAGAGATGTTTCGTCTCGATTTACAAATGCTATGACTCCGGGGGTACCTCCATTCGCTTCGTCTTGATCTGTTGATGTTATTTCATGTCTCGTTTGTCCATTGTGACGGTGGGAAAGCCAGGGAAATGTCCCGGAGATATACTGAGAAATCTTTGTAACAGCATTTTCCTGCGATCACAGCTGTTCACAGCTACGAGGCTGGGACCGCTTCCATTCGCTTCGTCTTGATCTGTAGATGTTATTTAATGTCTCATTTGTTCATTTTGATGGAGAAAAAGTTGTACATTTAGTGAATTCAGAGTGTCTAAGATGCACAAGTAGGCATATTTGCGTACTCAGGTCCAGTGGCTCACTGCGTTAACACTCGCCCCTGGATGCGGTTGGTCGCGTGTTCGAATCCATGCTGTGGCATTCTTTTTTTCATTTTCACCCTTTTTCTATGGATCTCCAAAAAGTGATCTTTTACATTTTCTGAGTCTGGAGGAATTCAAGGGGAGTTTTCAGGGGAGTGCGTTCTCTCTGCCATCTCCTCCCTCTGTGTGCGTTGCTGCATGCAGCAGCTGCGTGTGTGTGTGTAAACTGCCCCTCCACTTTGCAAGCAGGCGGGGGAGAGAGAGATGTTTCGTCTCGATTTACACATGCTATGACTCCGGGGGTACTTCCATTCGCTTCGTCTTGATCTGTTGATGTTATTTCATGTCTCGTTTGTCCATTGTGACGGTGGCAAAGCCATTGAAATGTCCCGGAGATATACTGAGAAATCTTTGTAACAGCATTTTCCTGCGATCACAGCTGTTCACAGCTACGAGGCTGGGACCGCTTCCATTCGCTTCGTCTTGATCTGTAGATGTTATTTAATGTCTCATTTGTTCATTTTGATGGAGAAAAAGTTGTACATTTAGTGAATTCAGAGTGTCTAAGATGCAAAAGTAGGCATGTTTGAGTACTCATGTCCAGTGGCTCACTGCGTTAACGCTCGCCCCTGGATGCGGTTGGTCGCGTGTTCGAATCCATACTGTGGCATACTTTTTTTCATTTTCACCCTTTTTCTATGGATCTCCAAAAAGTCAACTTTGATTTTTTCTGAGTCTGGAGGAATTCAAGGGGAGTTTTCAAGGGACTCTACCCGCCTTATGAGGCACTATTTTCGAATACTTTTTTTCATTTTCACCCTTTTTCTATGGATCTCCAAAAAGTCAACTTTGACTTTTTCTGAGTCTGGAGGAATTCAAGGGGAGTTTTCAAGGGTCTCTACCCGCCTTATGAGGCACTATTTTTGAATACTTTTTTCCATTTTCACCCTTTTTCTATGGATCTCCAAAAAGTGATATTTTACATTTTCTGAGTCTGGAGGAATTCAAGGGGAGTTTTCAAGGGAGTGCGTTCTCTCTGCCATCTCCTCCCTATGTGTGTGTTGCTGCATGCAGCAGCTGCGTGTGTGTGTAAACTGCCCCTCCCCCTCGCAAGCAGGCGGGGGAGAGAGAGATGTTTCGTCTCGATTTACAAATGCTATGACTCCGGGGGTACCTCCATTCGCTTCGTCTTGATCTGTTGATGTTATTTCATGTCTCGTTTGTCCATTGTGACGGTGGGAAAGCCAGGGAAATGTCCCGGAGATATACTGAGAAATCTTTGTAACAGCATTTTCCTGCGATCACAGCTGTTCACAGCTACGAGGCTGGGACCGCTTCCATTCGCTTCGTCTTGATCTGTAGATGTTATTTAATGTCTCATTTGTTCATTTTGATGGAGAAAAGGTTGTACATTTAGTGAATTCAGAGTTTCTAAGATGCAAAAGTAGGCATGTTTGAGTACTCAGGTCCAGTGGCTCACTGCGTTAACGCTCGCCCCTGGAAGCGGTTGGTCGCGTGTTCGAATCCATGCTGTAGCATACTTTTTTTCATTTTCACCCTTTTTCTATGGATCTCCAAAAAGTCAACTTTGACTTTTTCTGAGTCTGGAGGAATTCAAGGGGAGTTTTCAAGGGACTCTACCCGCCTTATGAGGCACTATTTTCGAATACTTTTTTCCATTTTCACCCTTTTTCTATGGATCTCCAAAAAGTGAACTTTTACATTTTCTGAGTCTGGAGGAATTCAAGGGGAGTTTTCAGGGGAGTGCGTTCTCTCTGCCATCTCCTCCCTGTGTGTGCGTTGCTGCATGCAGCAGCTGCGTGTGTGTGTAAACTGCCCCTCCCCTTCGCAAGCAGGCGGGGGAGAGAGAGATGTTTCGTCTCGATTTACACATGCTATGACTCCGGGGGTACCTCCATTCGCTTCGTCTTGATCTGTTGATGTTATTTCATGTCTCGTTTGTCCATTGTGACGGTGGGAAAGCCAGGGAAATGTCCCGGAGATATACTGAGAAATCTTTGTAACAGCATTTTCCTGCGATCACAGCTGTTCACAGCTACGAGGCTGGGACCGCTTCCATTCGCTTCGTCTTGATCTGTAGATGTTATTTAATGTCTCATTTGTTCATTTTGATGGAGAAAAGGTTGTACATTTAGTGAATTCAGAGTTTCTAAGATGCAAAAGTAGGCATGTTTGAGTACTCAGGTCCAGTGGCTCACTGCGTTAATGCTCGCCCCTGGATGCGGTTGGTCGCGTGTTCGAATCCATACTGTGGCATACTTTTTTTCATTTTCACCCTTTTTCTATGGATCTCCAAAAAGTCAACTTTGACTTTTTCTGAGTCTGGAGGAATTCAAGGGGAGTTTTCAGGGGAGTGCGTTCCCTCTGCCATCTCCTCCCTGTGTGCGCGTTGCTGCATGCAGCAGCTGCGTGTGTGTGTAAACTGCCCCTCCCCTTCGCAAGCAGGCGGGGGAGAGAGAGATGTTTCGTCTCGATTTACACATGCTATGACTCAGGGGGTACCTCCATTCGCTTCGTCTTGATCTGTTGATGTTATTTCATGTCTCGTTTGTCCATTGTGACGGTGGGAAAGCCAGGGAAATGTATCGGAGATATACTGAGAAATCTTTGTAACAGCATTTTCCTGCGATCACAGCTGTTCACAGCTACGAGGCTGGGACCGCTTCCATTCGCTTCGTCTTGATCTGTAGATGTTATTTAATGTCTCATTTGTTCATTTTGATGTAGAAAAAGTTGTACATTTAGTGAATTCAGAGTTTCTAAGATGCAAAAGTAGGCATGTTTGAGTACTCAGGTCCAGTGGCTCACTGCGTTAATGCTCGCCCCTGGATGCGGTTGGTCGCGTGTTCGAATCCATGCTGTGACATACTTTTTTTCATTTTCACCCTTTTTCTATGGATCTCCAAAAAGTCAACTTTGACTTTTTCTGAGTCTGGAGGAATTCAAGGGGAGTTTTCAAGGGACTCTACCCGCCTTATGAGGCACTATTTTTGAATACTTTTTTCCATTTTCACCCTTTTTCTATGGATCTCCAAAAAGTGATATTTTACATTTTCTGAGTCTGGAGGAATTCAAGGGGAGTTTTCAAGGGAGTGCGTTCTCTCTGCCATCTCCTCCCTATGTGTGTGTTGCTGCATGCAGCAGCTGCGTGTGTGTGTAAACTGCCCCTCCCCCTCGCAAGCAGGCGGGGGAGAGAGAGATGTTTCGTCTCGATTTACAAATGCTATGACTCCGGGGGTACCTCCATTCGCTTCGTCTTGATCTGTTGATGTTATTTCATGTCTCGTTTGTCCATTGTGACGGTGGGAAAGCCAGGGAAATGTCCCGGAGATATACTGAGAAATCTTTGTAACAGCATTTTCCTGCGATCACAGCTGTTCACAGCTACGAGGCTGGGACCGCTTCCATTCGCTTCGTCTTGATCTGTAGATGTTATTTAATGTCTCATTTGTTCATTTTGATGGAGAAAAGGTTGTACATTTAGTGAATTCAGAGTTTCTAAGAAGCAAAAGTAGGCATGTTTGAGTACTCAGGTCCAGTGGCTCACTGCGTTAACGCTCGCCCCTGGAAGCGGTTGGTCGCGTGTTCGAATCCATGCTGTAGCATACTTTTTTTCATTTTCACCCTTTTTCTATGGATCTCCAAAAAGTCAACTTTGACTTTTTCTGAGTCTGGAGGAATTCAAGGGGAGTTTTCAAGGGACTCTACCCGCCTTATGAGGCACTATTTTCGAATACTTTTTTCCATTTTCACCCTTTTTCTATGGATCTCCAAAAAGTGAACTTTTACATTTTCTGAGTCTGGAGGAATTCAAGGGGAGTTTTCAGGGGAGTGCGTTCTCTCTGCCATCTCCTCCCTGTGTGTGCGTTGCTGCATGCAGCAGCTGCGTGTGTGTGTAAACTGCCCCTCCCCTTCGCAAGCAGGTGGGGGAGAGAGAGATGTTTCGTCTCGATTTACACATGCTATGACTCCGGGGGTACCTCCATTCGCTTCGTCTTGATCTGTTGATGTTATTTCATGTCTCGTTTGTCCATTGTGACGGTGGGAAAGCCAGGGAAATGTCCCGGAGATATACTGAGAAATCTTTGTAACAGCATTTTCCTGCGATCACAGCTGTTCACAGCTACGAGGCTGGGACCGCTTCCATTCGCTTCGTCTTGATCTGTAGATGTTATTTAATGTCTCATTTGTTCATTTTGATGGAGAAAAGGTTGTACATTTAGTGAATTCAGAGTTTCTAAGATGCAAAAGTAGGCATGTTTGAGTACTCAGGTCCAGTGGCTCACTGCGTTAATGCTCGCCCCTGGATGCGGTTGGTCGCGTGTTCGAATCCATACTGTGGCATACTTTTTTTCATTTTCACCCTTTTTCTATGGATCTCCAAAAAGTCAACTTTGACTTTTTCTGAGTCTGGAGGAATTCAAGGGGAGTTTTCAGGGGAGTGCGTTCCCTCTGCCATCTCCTCCCTGTGTGTGCGTTGCTGCATGCAGCAGCTGCGTGTGTGTGTAAACTGCCCCTCCCCTTCGCAAGCAGGCGGGGGAGAGAGAGATGTTTCGTCTCGATGTACACATGCTATGACTCCGGGGGTACCTCCATTCGCTTCGTCTTGATCTGTTGATGTTATTTCATGTCTCGTTTGTCCATTGTGACGGTGGGAAAGCCAGGGAAATGTCTCGGAGATATACTGAGAAATCTTTGTAACAGCATTTTCCTGCGATCACAGCTGTTCACAGCTACGAGGCTGGGACCGCTTCCATTCGCTTCGTCTTGATCTGTAGATGTTATTTAATGTCTCATTTGTTCATTTTGATGGAGAAAAAGTTGTACATTTAGTGAATTCAGAGTTTCTAAGATGCAAAAGTAGGCATGTTTGAGTACTCAGGTCCAGTGGCTCACTGCGTTAATGCTCGCCCCTGGATGCGGTTGGTCGCGTGTTCGAATCCATGCTGTGACATACTTTTTTTCATTTTCACCCTTTTTCTGGGGATCTCCAAAAAGTCAACTTTGACTTTTTCTGAGTCTGGAGGAATTCAAGGGGAGTTTTCAAGGGACTCTACCCGCCTTATGAGGCACTATTTTTGAATACTTTTTTCCATTTTCACCCTTTTTCTATGGATCTCCAAAAAGTGATATTTTACATTTTCTGAGTCTGGAGGAATTCAAGGGGAGTTTTCAAGGGAGTGCGTTCTCTCTGCCATCTCCTCCCTATGTGTGTGTTGCTGCATGCAGCAGCTGCGTGTGTGTGTAAACTGCCCCTCCCCCTCGCAAGCAGGCGGGGGAGAGAGAGATGTTTCGTCTCGATTTACAAATGCTATGACTCCGGGGGTACCTCCATTCGCTTCGTCTTGATCTGTTGATGTTATTTCATGTCTCGTTTGTCCATTGTGACGGTGGGAAAGCCAGGGAAATGTCCCGGAGATATACTGAGAAATCTTTGTAACAGCATTTTCCTGCGATCACAGCTGTTCACAGCTACGAGGCTGGGACCGCTTCCATTCGCTTCGTCTTGATCTGTAGATGTTATTTAATGTCTCATTTGTTCATTTTGATGGAGAAAAGGTTGTACATTTAGTGAATTCAGAGTTTCTAAGAAGCAAAAGTAGGCATGTTTGAGTACTCAGGTCCAGTGGCTCACTGCGTTAACGCTCGCCCCTGGAAGCGGTTGGTCGCGTGTTCGAATCCATGCTGTAGCATACTTTTTTTCATTTTCACCCTTTTTCTATGGATCTCCAAAAAGTCAACTTTGACTTTTTCTGAGTCTGGAGGAATTCAAGGGGAGTTTTCAAGGGACTCTACCCGCCTTATGAGGCACTATTTTCGAATACTTTTTTCCATTTTCACCCTTTTTCTATGGATCTCCAAAAAGTGAACTTTTACATTTTCTGAGTCTGGAGGAATTCAAGGGGAGTTTTCAGGGGAGTGCGTTCTCTCTGCCATCTCCTCCCTGTGTGTGCGTTGCTGCATGCAGCAGCTGCGTGTGTGTGTAAACTGCCCCTCCCCTTCGCAAGCAGGTGGGGGAGAGAGAGATGTTTCGTCTCGATTTACACATGCTATGACTCCGGGGGTACCTCCATTCGCTTCGTCTTGATCTGTTGATGTTATTTCATGTCTCGTTTGTCCATTGTGACGGTGGGAAAGCCAGGGAAATGTCCCGGAGATATACTGAGAAATCTTTGTAACAGCATTTTCCTGCGATCACAGCTGTTCACAGCTACGAGGCTGGGACCGCTTCCATTCGCTTCGTCTTGATCTGTAGATGTTATTTAATGTCTCATTTGTTCATTTTGATGGAGAAAAGGTTGTACATTTAGTGAATTCAGAGTTTCTAAGATGCAAAAGTAGGCATGTTTGAGTACTCAGGTCCAGTGGCTCACTGCGTTAATGCTCGCCCCTGGATGCGGTTGGTCGCGTGTTCGAATCCATACTGTGGCATACTTTTTTTCATTTTCACCCTTTTTCTATGGATCTCCAAAAAGTCAACTTTGACTTTTTCTGAGTCTGGAGGAATTCAAGGGGAGTTTTCAGGGGAGTGCGTTCCCTCTGCCATCTCCTCCCTGTGTGTGTGTTGCTGCATGCAGCAGCTGCGTGTGTGTGTAAACTGCCCCTCCCCTTCGCAAGCAGTCGGGGGAGAGAGAGATGTTTCGTCTCGATTTACACATGCTATGACTCCGGGGGTACCTCCATTCGCTTCGTCTTGATCTGTAGATGTTATTTAATGTCTCATTTGTTCATTTTGATGGAGAAAAAGTTGTACATTTAGTGAATTCAGAGTTTCTAAGATGCAAAAGTAGGCATGTTTGAGTACTCAGGTCCAGTGGCTCACTGCGTTAATGCTCGCCCCTGGATGCGGTTGGTCGCGTGTTCGAATCCATGCTGTGACATACTTTTTTTCATTTTCACCCTTTTTCTATGGATCTCCAAAAAGTGATCTTTTACATTTTCTGAGTCTGGAGGAATTCAAGGGGAGTTTTCAAGGGAGTGCGTTCTCTCTGCCATCTCCTCCCTATGTGTGTGTTGCTGCATGCAGCAGCTGCGTGTGTGTGTAAACTGCCCCTCCCCCTCGCAAGCAGGCGGGGGAGAGAGAGATGTTTCGTCTCGATTTACAAATGCTATGACTCCGGGGGTACCTCCATTCGCTTCGTCTTGATCTGTTGATGTTATTTCATGTCTCGTTTGTCCATTGTGACGGTGGGAAAGCCAGGGAAATGTCCCGGAGATATACTGAGAAATCTTTGTAACAGCATTTTCCTGCGATCACAGCTGTTCACAGCTACGAGGCTGGGACCGCTTCCATTCGCTTCGTCTTGATCTGTAGATGTTATTTAATGTCTCATTTGTTCATTTTGATGGAGAAAAGGTTGTACATTTAGTGAATTCAGAGTTTCTAAGAAGCAAAAGTAGGCATGTTTGAGTACTCAGGTCCAGTGGCTCACTGCGTTAACGCTCGCCCCTGGAAGCGGTTGGTCGCGTGTTCGAATCCATGCTGTAGCATACTTTTTTTCATTTTCACCCTTTTTCTATGGATCTCCAAAAAGTCAACTTTGACTTTTTCTGAGTCTGGAGGAATTCAAGGGGAGTTTTCAAGGGACTCTACCCGCCTTATGAGGCACTATTTTCGAATACTTTTTTCCATTTTCACCCTTTTTCTATGGATCTCCAAAAAGTGAACTTTTACATTTTCTGAGTCTGGAGGAATTCAAGGGGAGTTTTCAGGGGAGTGCGTTCTCTCTGCCATCTCCTCCCTGTGTGTGCGTTGCTGCATGCAGCAGCTGCGTGTGTGTGTAAACTGCCCCTCCCCTTCGCAAGCAGGTGGGGGAGAGAGAGATGTTTCGTCTCGATTTACACATGCTATGACTCCGGGGGTACCTCCATTCGCTTCGTCTTGATCTGTTGATGTTATTTCATGTCTCGTTTGTCCATTGTGACGGTGGGAAAGCCAGGGAAATGTCCCGGAGATATACTGAGAAATCTTTGTAACAGCATTTTCCTGCGATCACAGCTGTTCACAGCTACGAGGCTGGGACCGCTTCCATTCGCTTCGTCTTGATCTGTAGATGTTATTTAATGTCTCATTTGTTCATTTTGATGGAGAAAAGGTTGTACATTTAGTGAATTCAGAGTTTCTAAGATGCAAAAGTAGGCATGTTTGAGTACTCAGGTCCAGTGGCTCACTGCGTTAATGCTCGCCCCTGGATGCGGTTGGTCGCGTGTTCGAATCCATACTGTGGCATACTTTTTTTCATTTTCACCCTTTTTCTATGGATCTCCAAAAAGTCAACTTTGACTTTTTCTGAGTCTGGAGGAATTCAAGGGGAGTTTTCAGGGGAGTGCGTTCCCTCTGCCATCTCCTCCCTGTGTGTGTGTTGCTGCATGCAGCAGCTGCGTGTGTGTGTAAACTGCCCCTCCCCTTCGCAAGCAGTCGGGGGAGAGAGAGATGTTTCGTCTCGATTTACACATGCTATGACTCCGGGGGTACCTCCATTCGCTTCGTCTTGATCTGTAGATGTTATTTAATGTCTCATTTGTTCATTTTGATGGAGAAAAAGTTGTACATTTAGTGAATTCAGAGTTTCTAAGATGCAAAAGTAGGCATGTTTGAGTACTCAGGTCCAGTGGCTCACTGCGTTAATGCTCGCCCCTGGATGCGGTTGGTCGCGTGTTCGAATCCATGCTGTGACATACTTTTTTTCATTTTCACCCTTTTTCTATGGATCTCCAAAAAGTGATCTTTTACATTTTCTGAGTCTGGAGGAATTCAAGGGGAGTTTTCAAGGGAGTGCGTTCTCTCTGCCATCTCCTCCCTATGTGTGTGTTGCTGCATGCAGCAGCTGCGTGTGTGTGTAAACTGCCCCTCCCCCTCGCAAGCAGGCGGGGGAGAGAGAGATGTTTCGTCTCGATTTACAAATGCTATGACTCCGGGGGTACCTCCATTCGCTTCGTCTTGATCTGTTGATGTTATTTCATGTCTCGTTTGTCCATTGTGACGGTGGGAAAGCCAGGGAAATGTCCCGGAGATATACTGAGAAATCTTTGTAACAGCATTTTCCTGCGATCACAGCTGTTCACAGCTACGAGGCTGGGACCGCTTCCATTCGCTTCGTCTTGATCTGTAGATGTTATTTAATGTCTCATTTGTTCATTTTGATGGAGAAAAGGTTGTACATTTAGTGAATTCAGAGTTTCTAAGAAGCAAAAGTAGGCATGTTTGAGTACTCAGGTCCAGTGGCTCACTGCGTTAACGCTCGCCCCTGGAAGCGGTTGGTCGCGTGTTCGAATCCATGCTGTAGCATACTTTTTTTCATTTTCACCCTTTTTCTATGGATCTCCAAAAAGTCAACTTTGACTTTTTCTGAGTCTGGAGGAATTCAAGGGGAGTTTTCAAGGGACTCTACCCGCCTTATGAGGCACTATTTTCGAATACTTTTTTCCATTTTCACCCTTTTTCTATGGATCTCCAAAAAGTGAACTTTTACATTTTCTGAGTCTGGAGGAATTCAAGGGGAGTTTTCAGGGGAGTGCGTTCTCTCTGCCATCTCCTCCCTGTGTGTGCGTTGCTGCATGCAGCAGCTGCGTGTGTGTGTAAACTGCCCCTCCCCTTCGCAAGCAGGTGGGGGAGAGAGAGATGTTTCGTCTCGATTTACACATGCTATGACTCCGGGGGTACCTCCATTCGCTTCGTCTTGATCTGTTGATGTTATTTCATGTCTCGTTTGTCCATTGTGACGGTGGGAAAGCCAGGGAAATGTCCCGGAGATATACTGAGAAATCTTTGTAACAGCATTTTCCTGCGATCACAGCTGTTCACAGCTACGAGGCTGGGACCGCTTCCATTCGCTTCGTCTTGATCTGTAGATGTTATTTAATGTCTCATTTGTTCATTTTGATGGAGAAAAGGTTGTACATTTAGTGAATTCAGAGTTTCTAAGATGCAAAAGTAGGCATGTTTGAGTACTCAGGTCCAGTGGCTCACTGCGTTAATGCTCGCCCCTGGATGCGGTTGGTCGCGTGTTCGAATCCATACTGTGGCATACTTTTTTTCATTTTCACCCTTTTTCTATGGATCTCCAAAAAGTCAACTTTGACTTTTTCTGAGTCTGGAGGAATTCAAGGGGAGTTTTCAGGGGAGTGCGTTCCCTCTGCCATCTCCTCCCTGTGTGTGTGTTGCTGCATGCAGCAGCTGCGTGTGTGTGTAAACTGCCCCTCCCCTTCGCAAGCAGTCGGGGGAGAGAGAGATGTTTCGTCTCGATTTACACATGCTATGACTCCGGGGGTACCTCCATTCGCTTCGTCTTGATCTGTATATGTTATTTAATGTCTCATTTGTTCATTTTGATGGAGAAAAAGTTGTACATTTAGTGAATTCAGAGTTTCTAAGATGCAAAAGTAGGCATGTTTGAGTACTCAGGTCCAGTGGCTCACTGCGTTAATGCTCGCCCCTGGATGCGGTTGGTCGCGTGTTCGAATCCATGCTGTGACATACTTTTTTTCATTTTCACCCTTTTTCTATGGATCTCCAAAAAGTCAACTTTGACTTTTTCTGAGTCTGGAGGAATTCAAGGGGAGTTTTCAAGGGACTCTACCCGCCTTATGAGGCACTATTTTTGAATACTTTTTTCCATTTTCACCCTTTTTCTATGGATCTCCAAAAAGTGATCTTTTACATTTTCTGAGTCTGGAGGAATTCAAGGGGAGTTTTCAAGGGAGTGCGTTCTCTCTGCCATCTCCTCCCTATGTGTGTGTTGCTGCATGCAGCAGCTGCGTGTGTGTGTAAACTGCCCCTCCCCCTCGCAAGCAGGCGGGGGAGAGAGAGATGTTTCGTCTCGATTTACACATGCTATGACTCCGGGGGTACCTCCATTCGCTTCGTCTTGATCTGTTGATGTTATTTCATGTCTCGTGTGTCCATTGTGACGGTGGCAAAGCCAGGGAAATGTCCCGGAGATATACTGAGAAATCTTTGTAACAGCATTTTCCTGCGATCACAGCTGTTCACAGCTACGAGGCTGGGACCGCTTCCATTCGCTTCGTCTTGATCTGTAGATGTTATTTCATGTCTCATTTGTTCATTTTGATGGAGAAAAAGTTGTACATTTAGTAAATTCAGAGTGTCTAAGATGCACAAGTAGGCATGTTTGAGTACTCAGGTCCAGTGGCTCACTGTGTTAACGCTCGCCCCTGGATGCGGTTGGTCGCGTGTTCGAATCCATGCTGTGGCATTCTTTTTTTCATTTTCACCCTTTTTCTATGGATCTCCAAAAAGTGATCTTTTACATTTTCTGAGTCTGGAGGAATTCAAGGGGAGTTTTCAGGGGAGTGCGTTCTCTCTGCCATCTCCTCCCTGTGTGTGTGTTGCTGCATGCAGCAGCTGCGTGTGTGTGTAAACTGCCCCTCCCCCTCACAAGCAGGCGGGGGAGAGAGAGATGTTTCGTCTCGATTTACACATGCTATGACTCCGGGGGTACTTCCATTCGCTTCGTCTTGATCTGTTGATGTTATTTCATGTCTCGTTTGTCCATTGTGACGGTGGCAAAGCCATTGAAATGTCCCGGAGATATACTGAGAAATCTTTGTAACAGCATTTTCCTTCGATCACAGCTGTTCACAGCTACGAGACTGGGACCGCTTCCATTCGCTTCGTCTTGAGCTGTAGATGTTATTTCATGTCTCATTTGTTCATTTTGATGGAGAAAAAGTTGTACATTTAGTGAATTCAGAGTTTCTAAGATGCAAAAGTAGGCATGTTTGAGTACTCATGTCCAGTGGCTCACTGCGTTAACGCTCGCCCCTGGATGCGGTTGGTCGCGTGTTCGAATCCATACTGTGGCATACTTTTTTTCATTTTCACCCTTTTTCTATGGATCTCCAAAAAGTCAACTTTGATTTTTTCTGAGTCTGGAGGAATTCAAGGTGAGTTTTCAAGGGACTCTACCCGCCTTATGAGGCACTATTTTCGAATACTTTTTTTCATTTTCACCCTTTTTCTATGGATCTCCAAAAAGTCAACTTTGACTTTTTCTGAGTCTGGAGGAATTCAAGGGGAGTTTTCAAGGGACTCTACCCGCCTTATGAGGCACTATTTTCGAATACTTTTTTACATTTTCACCCTTTTTCTATGGATCTCCAAAAAGTGATCTTTTACATTTTCTGAGTCTGGAGGAATTCAAGGGGCGTTTTCAGGGGAGTGCGTTCTCTCTGCCATCTCCTCCCTGTGTGTGTGTTGCTGTATGCAGCAGCTGCGTGTGTGTGTAAACTGCCCCTCACTCTCGCAAGCAGGCGGGGGAGAGAGAGATGTTTCGTCTCGATTTACACATGCTATGACTCCGGGGGTACCTCCATTCGCTTCGTCTTGATCTGTTGATGTTATTTCATGTCTCGTTTGTCCATTGTGACGGTGGGAAAGCCAGGGAAATGTCCCGGAGATATACTGAGAAATCTTTGTAACAGCATTTTCCTGCGATCACAGCTGTTCACAGCTACGAGACTGGGACCGCTTCCATTCGCTTCGTCTTGATCTGTAGATGTTATTTCATGTCTCATTTGTTCATTTTGATGGAGAAAAAGTTGTACATTTAGTGAATTCAGAGTGTCTAAGATGCACAAGTAGGCATATTTGCGTACTCAGGTCCAGTGGCTCACTGCGTTAACACTCGCCCCTGGATGCGGTTGGTCGCGTGTTCGAATCCATGCTGTGGCATTCTTTTTTTCATTTTCACCCTTTTTCTATGGATCTCCAAAAAGTGATCTTTTACATTTTCTGAGTCTGGAGGAATTCAAGGGGAGTTTTCAGGGGAGTGCGTTCTCTCTGCCATCTCCTCCCTCTGTGTGCGTTGCTGCATGCAGCAGCTGCGTGTGTGTGTGTAAACTGCCCCTCCACTTCGCAAGCAGGCGGGGGAGAGAGAGATGTTTCGTCTCGATTTACACATGCTATGACTCCGGGGGTACTTCCATTCGCTTCGTCTTGATCTGTTGATGTTATTTCATGTCTCGTTTGTCCATTGTGACGGTGGCAAAGCCATTGAAATGTCCCGGAGATATACTAAGAAATCTTTGTAACAGCATTTTCCTGCGATCACAGCTGTTCACAGCTACGAGGCTGGGACCGCTTCCATTCGCTTCGTCTTGATCTGTAGATGTTATTTAATGTCTCATTTGTTCATTTTGATGGAGAAAAGGTTGTACATTTAGTGAATTCAGAGTTTCTAAGATGCAAAAGTAGGCATGTTTGAGTACTCAGGTCCAGTGGCTCACTGCGTTAATGCTCGCCCCTGGATGCGGTTGGTCGCGTGTTCGAATCCATACTGTGGCATACTTTTTTTCATTTTCACCCTTTTTCTGGGGATCTCCAAAAAGTCAACTTTGACTTTTTCTGAGTCTGGAGGAATTCAAGGGGAGTTTTCAAGGGACTCTACCCGCCTTATGAGGCACTATTTTTGAATACTTTTTTCCATTTTCACCCTTTTTCTATGGATCTCCAAAAAGTGATATTTTACATTTTCTGAGTCTGGAGGAATTCAAGGGGAGTTTTCAAGGGAGTGCGTTCTCTCTGCCATCTCCTCCCTATGTGTGTGTTGCTGCATGCAGCAGCTGCGTGTGTGTGTAAACTGCCCCTCCCCCTCGCAAGCAGGCGGGGGAGAGAGAGATGTTTCGTCTCGATTTACAAATGCTATGACTCCGGGGGTACCTCCATTCGCTTCGTCTTGATCTGTTGATGTTATTTCATGTCTCGTTTGTCCATTGTGACGGTGGGAAAGCCAGGGAAATGTCCCGGAGATATACTGAGAAATCTTTGTAACAGCATTTTCCTGCGATCACAGCTGTTCACAGCTACGAGGCTGGGACCGCTTCCATTCGCTTCGTCTTGATCTGTAGATGTTATTTAATGTCTCATTTGTTCATTTTGATGGAGAAAAGGTTGTACATTTAGTGAATTCAGAGTTTCTAAGAAGCAAAAGTAGGCATGTTTGAGTACTCAGGTCCAGTGGCTCACTGCGTTAACGCTCGCCCCTGGAAGCGGTTGGTCGCGTGTTCGAATCCATGCTGTAGCATACTTTTTTTCATTTTCACCCTTTTTCTATGGATCTCCAAAAAGTCAACTTTGACTTTTTCTGAGTCTGGAGGAATTCAAGGGGAGTTTTCAAGGGACTCTACCCGCCTTATGAGGCACTATTTTCGAATACTTTTTTCCATTTTCACCCTTTTTCTATGGATCTCCAAAAAGTGAACTTTTACATTTTCTGAGTCTGGAGGAATTCAAGGGGAGTTTTCAGGGGAGTGCGTTCTCTCTGCCATCTCCTCCCTGTGTGTGCGTTGCTGCATGCAGCAGCTGCGTGTGTGTGTAAACTGCCCCTCCCCTTCGCAAGCAGGTGGGGGAGAGAGAGATGTTTCGTCTCGATTTACACATGCTATGACTCCGGGGGTACCTCCATTCGCTTCGTCTTGATCTGTTGATGTTATTTCATGTCTCGTTTGTCCATTGTGACGGTGGGAAAGCCAGGGAAATGTCCCGGAGATATACTGAGAAATCTTTGTAACAGCATTTTCCTGCGATCACAGCTGTTCACAGCTACGAGGCTGGGACCGCTTCCATTCGCTTCGTCTTGATCTGTAGATGTTATTTAATGTCTCATTTGTTCATTTTGATGGAGAAAAGGTTGTACATTTAGTGAATTCAGAGTTTCTAAGATGCAAAAGTAGGCATGTTTGAGTACTCAGGTCCAGTGGCTCACTGCGTTAATGCTCGCCCCTGGATGCGGTTGGTCGCGTGTTCGAATCCATACTGTGGCATACTTTTTTTCATTTTCACCCTTTTTCTATGGATCTCCAAAAAGTCAACTTTGACTTTTTCTGAGTCTGGAGGAATTCAAGGGGAGTTTTCAGGGGAGTGCGTTCCCTCTGCCATCTCCTCCCTGTGTGTGTGTTGCTGCATGCAGCAGCTGCGTGTGTGTGTAAACTGCCCCTCCCCTTCGCAAGCAGTCGGGGGAGAGAGAGATGTTTCGTCTCGATTTACACATGCTATGACTCCGGGGGTACCTCCATTCGCTTCGTCTTGATCTGTAGATGTTATTTAATGTCTCATTTGTTCATTTTGATGGAGAAAAAGTTGTACATTTAGTGAATTCAGAGTTTCTAAGATGCAAAAGTAGGCATGTTTGAGTACTCAGGTCCAGTGGCTCACTGCGTTAATGCTCGCCCCTGGATGCGGTTGGTCGCGTGTTCGAATCCATGCTGTGACATACTTTTTTTCATTTTCACCCTTTTTCTATGGATCTCCAAAAAGTGATCTTTTACATTTTCTGAGTCTGGAGGAATTCAAGGGGAGTTTTCAAGGGAGTGCGTTCTCTCTGCCATCTCCTCCCTGTGTGTGCGTTGCTGCATGCAGCAGCTGCGTGTGTGTGTAAACTGCCCCTCCCCTTCGCAAGCAGGTGGGGGAGAGAGAGATGTTTCGTCTCGATTTACACATGCTATGACTCCGGGGGTACCTCCATTCGCTTCGTCTTGATCTGTTGATGTTATTTCATGTCTCGTTTGTCCATTGTGACGGTGGGAAAGCCAGGGAAATGTCCCGGAGATATACTGAGAAATCTTTGTAACAGCATTTTCCTGCGATCACAGCTGTTCACAGCTACGAGGCTGGGACCGCTTCCATTCGCTTCGTCTTGATCTGTAGATGTTATTTAATGTCTCATTTGTTCATTTTGATGGAGAAAAGGTTGTACATTTAGTGAATTCAGAGTTTCTAAGATGCAAAAGTAGGCATGTTTGAGTACTCAGGTCCAGTGGCTCACTGCGTTAATGCTCGCCCCTGGATGCGGTTGGTCGCGTGTTCGAATCCATACTGTGGCATACTTTTTTTCATTTTCACCCTTTTTCTATGGATCTCCAAAAAGTCAACTTTGACTTTTTCTGAGTCTGGAGGAATTCAAGGGGAGTTTTCAGGGGAGTGCGTTCCCTCTGCCATCTCCTCCCTGTGTGTGTGTTGCTGCATGCAGCAGCTGCGTGTGTGTGTAAACTGCCCCTCCCCTTCGCAAGCAGTCGGGGGAGAGAGAGATGTTTCGTCTCGATTTACACATGCTATGACTCCGGGGGTACCTCCATTCGCTTCGTCTTGATCTGTATATGTTATTTAATGTCTCATTTGTTCATTTTGATGGAGAAAAAGTTGTACATTTAGTGAATTCAGAGTTTCTAAGATGCAAAAGTAGGCATGTTTGAGTACTCAGGTCCAGTGGCTCACTGCGTTAATGCTCGCCCCTGGATGCGGTTGGTCGCGTGTTCGAATCCATGCTGTGACATACTTTTTTTCATTTTCACCCTTTTTCTATGGATCTCCAAAAAGTCAACTTTGACTTTTTCTGAGTCTGGAGGAATTCAAGGGGAGTTTTCAAGGGACTCTACCCGCCTTATGAGGCACTATTTTTGAATACTTTTTTCCATTTTCACCCTTTTTCTATGGATCTCCAAAAAGTGATCTTTTACATTTTCTGAGTCTGGAGGAATTCAAGGGGAGTTTTCAAGGGAGTGCGTTCTCTCTGCCATCTCCTCCCTATGTGTGTGTTGCTGCATGCAGCAGCTGCGTGTGTGTGTAAACTGCCCCTCCCCCTCGCAAGCAGGCGGGGGAGAGAGAGATGTTTCGTCTCGATTTACACATGCTATGACTCCGGGGGTACCTCCATTCGCTTCGTCTTGATCTGTTGATGTTATTTCATGTCTCGTGTGTCCATTGTGACGGTGGCAAAGCCAGGGAAATGTCCCGGAGATATACTGAGAAATCTTTGTAACAGCATTTTCCTGCGATCACAGCTGTTCACAGCTACGAGGCTGGGACCGCTTCCATTCGCTTCGTCTTGATCTGTAGATGTTATTTCATGTCTCATTTGTTCATTTTGATGGAGAAAAAGTTGTACATTTAGTAAATTCAGAGTGTCTAAGATGCACAAGTAGGCATGTTTGAGTACTCAGGTCCAGTGGCTCACTGTGTTAACGCTCGCCCCTGGATGCGGTTGGTCGCGTGTTCGAATCCATGCTGTGGCATTCTTTTTTTCATTTTCACCCTTTTTCTATGGATCTCCAAAAAGTGATCTTTTACATTTTCTGAGTCTGGAGGAATTCAAGGGGAGTTTTCAGGGGAGTGCGTTCTCTCTGCCATCTCCTCCCTGTGTGTGTGTTGCTGCATGCAGCAGCTGCGTGTGTGTGTAAACTGCCCCTCCCCCTCACAAGCAGGCGGGGGAGAGAGAGATGTTTCGTCTCGATTTACACATGCTATGACTCCGGGGGTACTTCCATTCGCTTCGTCTTGATCTGTTGATGTTATTTCATGTCTCGTTTGTCCATTGTGACGGTGGCAAAGCCATTGAAATGTCCCGGAGATATACTGAGAAATCTTTGTAACAGCATTTTCCTTCGATCACAGCTGTTCACAGCTACGAGACTGGGACCGCTTCCATTCGCTTCGTCTTGAGCTGTAGATGTTATTTCATGTCTCATTTGTTCATTTTGATGGAGAAAAAGTTGTACATTTAGTGAATTCAGAGTTTCTAAGATGCAAAAGTAGGCATGTTTGAGTACTCATGTCCAGTGGCTCACTGCGTTAACGCTCGCCCCTGGATGCGGTTGGTCGCGTGTTCGAATCCATACTGTGGCATACTTTTTTTCATTTTCACCCTTTTTCTATGGATCTCCAAAAAGTCAACTTTGATTTTTTCTGAGTCTGGAGGAATTCAAGGTGAGTTTTCAAGGGACTCTACCCGCCTTATGAGGCACTATTTTCGAATACTTTTTTTCATTTTCACCCTTTTTCTATGGATCTCCAAAAAGTCAACTTTGACTTTTTCTGAGTCTGGAGGAATTCAAGGGGAGTTTTCAAGGGACTCTACCCGCCTTATGAGGCACTATTTTCGAATACTTTTTTACATTTTCACCCTTTTTCTATGGATCTCCAAAAAGTGATCTTTTACATTTTCTGAGTCTGGAGGAATTCAAGGGGCGTTTTCAGGGGAGTGCGTTCTCTCTGCCATCTCCTCCCTGTGTGTGTGTTGCTGTATGCAGCAGCTGCGTGTGTGTGTAAACTGCCCCTCACTCTCGCAAGCAGGCGGGGGAGAGAGAGATGTTTCGTCTCGATTTACACATGCTATGACTCCGGGGGTACCTCCATTCGCTTCGTCTTGATCTGTTGATGTTATTTCATGTCTCGTTTGTCCATTGTGACGGTGGGAAAGCCAGGGAAATGTCCCGGAGATATACTGAGAAATCTTTGTAACAGCATTTTCCTGCGATCACAGCTGTTCACAGCTACGAGACTGGGACCGCTTCCATTCGGTTCGTCTTGATCTGTAGATGTTATTTCATGTCTCATTTGTTCATTTTGATGGAGAAAAAGTTGTACATTTAGTGAATTCAGAGTGTCTAAGATGCACAAGTAGGCATATTTGCGTACTCAGGTCCAGTGGCTCACTGCGTTAACACTCGCCCCTGGATGCGGTTGGTCGCGTGTTCGAATCCATGCTGTGGCATTCTTTTTTTCATTTTCACCCTTTTTCTATGGATCTCCAAAAAGTGATCTTTTACATTTTCTGAGTCTGGAGGAATTCAAGGGGAGTTTTCAGGGGAGTGCGTTCTCTCTGCCATCTCCTCCCTCTGTGTGCGTTGCTGCATGCAGCAGCTGCGTGTGTGTGTGTAAACTGCCCCTCCACTTCGCAAGCAGGCGGGGGAGAGAGAGATGTTTCGTCTCGATTTACACATGCTATGACTCCGGGGGTACTTCCATTCGCTTCGTCTTGATCTGTTGATGTTATTTCATGTCTCGTTTGTCCATTGTGACGGTGGCAAAGCCATTGAAATGTCCCGGAGATATACTAAGAAATCTTTGTAACAGCATTTTCCTGCGATCACAGCTGTTCACAGCTACGAGGCTGGGACCGCTTCCATTCGCTTCGTCTTGATCTGTAGATGTTATTTCATGTCTCATTTGTTCATTTTGATGGAGAAAAAGTTGTACATTTAGTGAATTCAGAGTGTCTAAGATGCACAAGTAGGCATATTTGCGTATTCAGGTCCAGTGGCTCACTGCGTTAACACTCGCCCCTGGATGCGGTTGGTCGCGTGTTCGAATCCATGCTGTGGCATTCTTTTTTTCATTTTCACCCTTTTTCTATGGATCTCCAAAAAGTGATCTTTTACATTTTCTGAGTCTGGAGGAATTCAAGGGGAGTTTTCAGGGGAGTGCGTTCTCTCTGCCATCTCCTCCCTGTGTGTGTGTTACTGCAGGCAGCAGCTGCGTGTGTGTGTAAACTGCCCCTCCCTCTCGCAAGCAGGCGGGGGAGAGAGAGATGTTTCGTCTCGATTTACACATGCTATGACTCCGGGGGTACCTCCATTCGCTTCGTCTTGATCTGTTGATGTTATTTCATGTCTCGTTTGTCCATTGTGACGGTGGGAAAGCCAGGGAAATGTCCCGGAGATATACTGAGAAATCTTTGTAACAGCATTTTCCTGCGATCACAGCTGTTCACAGCTACAAGGCTGGGACCGCTTCCATTCGCTTCGTCTTGATCTGTAGATGTTATTTAATGTCTCATTTGTTCATTTTGATGGAGAAAAAGTTGTACATTTAGTGAATTCAGAGTTTCTAAGATGCACAAGTAGGCATGTTTGAGTACTCAGGTCCAGTGGCTCACTGCGTTAACGCTCGCCCCTGGATGCGGTTGGTCGCGTGTTCGAGTCCATGCTGTGGCATACTTTTTTTCATTTTCACCCTTTTTCTATGGATCTCCAAAAAGTGAACTTTTACATTTTCTGAGTCTGGAGGAATTCAAGGGGAGTTTTCAGGGGAGTGCATTCTCTCTGCCATCTCCTCCCTCTGTGTGCGTTGCTGCATGCAGCAGCTGCGTGTGTGTGTGTAAACTGCCCCTCCCCTTCGCAAGCAGGCGGGGGAGAGAGAGATGTTTCGTCTCGATTTACACATGCTATGACTCCGGGGGTACTTCCATTCGCTTCGTCTTGATCTGTTGATGTTATTTCATGTCTCGTTTGTCCATTGTGACGGTGGGAAAGCCAGGGAAATGTCCCGGAGATATACTGATAAATCTTTGTAACAGCATTTTCCTGCGATCACAGCTCTTCACAGCTACGAGGCTGGGACCGCTTCCATTCGCTTCGTCTTGATCTGGAGATGTTATTTAATGTCTCATTTGTTCATTTTGATGGAGAAAAGGTTGTACATTTAGTGAATTCAGAGTGTCTAAGATGCACAAGTAGGCATGTTTGAGTATTCAGGTCCAGTGGCTCACTGCGTTAACGCTCGCCCCTGGATGCGGTTGGTCGAGTGTTCGAATCCATGCTGTGGCATACTTTTTTTCATTTTCACCCTTTTTCTATGGATCTCCAAAAAGTCAACTTTGACTTTTTCTGAGTCTGGAGGAATTCAAGGGGAGTTTTCAAAGGACTCTACCCGCCTTATGAGGCACTATTTTCGAATACTTTTTTACATTTTCACCCTTTTTCTATGGATCTCCAAAAAGTGAACTTTTACATTTTCTGAGTCTGGAGGAATTCAAGGGGAGTTTTCAGGGGAGTGCATTCTCTCTGCCATCTCCTCCCTCTGTGTGCGTTGCTGCATGCAGCAGCTGCGTGTGTGTGTGTAAACTGCCCCTCCCCTTCGCAAGCAGGCGGGGGAGAGAGAGATGTTTCGTCTCGATTTACACATGCTATGACTCCGGGGGTACTTCCATTCGCTTCGTCTTGATCTGTTGATGTTATTTCATGTCTCGTGTGTCCATTGTGACGGTGGCAAAGCCAGGGAAATGTCCCGGAGATATACTGAGAAATCTTTGTAACAGCATTTTCCTGCGATCACAGCTGTTCACAGCTACGAGGCTGGGACCGCTTCCATTCGCTTCGTCTTGATCTGTAGATGTTATTTCATGTCTCATTTGTTCATTTTGATGGAGAAAAAGTTGTACATTTAGTAAATTCAGAGTGTCTAAGATGCACAAGTAGGCATGTTTGAGTACTCAGGTCCAGTGGCTCACTGTGTTAACGCTCGCCCCTGGATGCGGTTGGTCGCGTGTTCGAATCCATGCTGTGGCATTCTTTTTTTCATTTTCACCCTTTTTCTATGGATCTCCAAAAAGTGATCTTTTACATTTTCTGAGTCTGGAGGAATTCAAGGGGAGTTTTCAGGGGAGTGCGTTCTCTCTGCCATCTCCTCCCTGTGTGTGTGTTGCTGCATGCAGCAGCTGCGTGTGTGTGTAAACTGCCCCTCCCCCTCACAAGCAGGCGGGGGAGAGAGAGATGTTTCGTCTCGATTTACACATGCTATGACTCCGGGGGTACCTCCATTCGCTTCGTCTTGATCTGTTGATGTTATTTCATGTCTCGTTTGTCCATTGTGTCGGTGGGAAAGCCAGGGAAATGTCCCGGAGATATACTGAGAAATCTTTGTAACAGCATTTTCCTGCGATCACAGCTGTTCACAGCTACGAGGCTGGGACCGCTTCCATTCGCTTCGTCTTGATCTGTAGATGTTATTTCATGTCTCATTTGTTCATTTTGATGGAGAAAAAGTTGTACATTTAGTGAATTCAGAGTTTCTAAGATGCAAAAGTCGGCATGTTTGAGTACTCAGGTCCAGTGGCTCACTGCGTTAATGCTCGCCCCTGGATGCGGTTGGTCGCGTGTTCGAATCCATACTGTGGCATACTTTTTTTCATTTTCACCCTTTTTCTATGGATCTCCAAAAAGTCAACTTTGACTTTTTCTGAGTCTGGAGGAATTCAAGGGGAGTTTTCAAAGGACTCTACCCGCCTTATGAGGCACTATTTTCGAATACTTTTTTACATTTTCACCCTTTTTCTATGGATCTCCAAAAAGTGATCTTTTACATTTTCTGAGTCTGGAGGAATTCAAGGGGCGTTTTCAGGGGAGTGCGTTCTCTCTGCCATCTCCTCCCTGTGTGTGTGTTGCTGTATGCAGCAGCTGCGTGTGTGTGTAAACTGCCCCTCCCTCTCGCAAGCAGGCGGGGGAGAGAGAGATGTTTCGTCTCGATTTACACATGCTATGACTCCGGGGGTACCTCCATTCGCTTCGTCTTGATCTGTTGATGTTATTTCATGTCTCGTTTGTCCATTGTGACGGTGGGAAAGCCAGGGAAATGTCCCGGAGATATACTGAGAAATCTTTGTAACAGCATTTTCCTGCGATCACAGCTGTTCACAGCTACGAGGCTGGGACCGCTTCCATTCGCTTCGTCTTGATCTGTAGATGTTATTTCATGTCTCATTTGTTCATTTTGATGGAGAAAAAGTTGTACATTTAGTGAATTCAGAGTGTCTAAGATGCACAAGTAGGCATATTTGCGTACTCAGGTCCAGTGGCTCACTGCGTTAACACTCGCCCCTGGATGCGGTTGGTCGCGTGTTCGAATCCATGCTGTGGCATTCTTTTTTTCATTTTCACCCTTTTTCTATGGATCTCCAAAAAGTGATCTTTTACATTTTCTGAGTCTGGAGGAATTCAAGGGGAGTTTTCAGGGGAGTGCGTTCTCTCTGCCATCTCCTCCCTCTGTGTGCGTTGCTGCATGCAGCAGCTGCGTGTGTGTGTGTGTAAACTGCCCCTCCACTTCGCAAGCAGGCGGGGGAGAGAGAGATGTTTCGTCTCGATTTACACATGCTATGACTCCGGTGGTACTTCCATTCGCTTCGTCTTGATCTGTTGATGTTATTTCATGTCTCGTTTGTCCATTGTGACGGTGGCAAAGCCATTGAAATGTCCCGGAGATATACTGAGAAATCTTTGTAACAGCATTTTCCTGCGATCACAGCTGTTCACAGCTACGAGGCTGGGACCGCTTCCATTCGCTTCGTCTTGATCTGTATATGTTATTTCATGTCTCATTTGTTCATTTTGATGGAGAAAAAGTTGTACATTTGGTGAATTCAGAGTGTCTAAGATGCAAAAGTAGGCATGTTTGAGTACTCATGTCCAGTGGCTCACTGCGTTAACGCTCGCCCCTGGATGCGGTTGGTCGCGTGTTCGAATCCATACTGTGGCATACTTTTTTTCATTTTCACCCTTTTTCTATGGATCTCCAAAAAGTCAACTTTGATTTTTTCTGAGTCTGGAGGAATTCAAGGGGAGTTTTCAAGGGACTCTACCCGCCTTATGAGGCACTATTTTCGAATACTTTTTTCCATTTTCACCCTTTTTCTATGGATCTCCAAAAAGTGAACTTTTACATTTTCTGAGTCTGGAGGAATTCAAGGGGAGTTTTCAGGGGAGTGCATTCTCTCTGCCATCTCCTCCCTCTGTGTGCGTTGCTGCATGCAGCAGCTGCGTGTGTGTGTGTAAACTGCCCCTCCCCTTCGCAAGCAGGCGGGGGAGAGAGAGATGTTTCGTCTCGATTTACACATGCTATGACTCCGGGGGTACTTCCATTCGCTTCGTCTTGATCTGTTGATGTTATTTCATGTCTCGTGTGTCCATTGTGACGGTGGCAAAGCCAGGGAAATGTCCCGGAGATATACTGAGAAATCTTTGTAACAGCATTTTCCTGCGATCACAGCTGTTCACAGCTACGAGGCTGGGACCGCTTCCATTCGCTTCGTCTTGATCTGTAGATGTTATTTCATGTCTCATTTGTTCATTTTGATGGAGAAAAAGTTGTACATTTGGTGAATTCAGAGTGTCTAAGATGCAAAAGTAGGCATGTTTGAGTACTCATGTCCAGTGGCTCACTGCGTTAACGCTCGCCCCTGGATGCGGTTGGTCGCGTGTTCGAATCCATACTGTGGCATACTTTTTTTCATTTTCACCCTTTTTCTATGGATCTCCAAAAAGTCAACTTTGATTTTTTCTGAGTCTGGAGGAATTCAAGGGGAGTTTTCAAGGGACTCTACCCGCCTTATGAGGCACTATTTTCGAATACTTTTTTCCATTTTCACCCTTTTTCTATGGATCTCCAAAAAGTGATCTTTTACATTTTCTGAGTCTGGAGGAATTCAAGGGGCGTTTTCAGGGGAGTGCGTTCTCTCTGCCATCTCCTCCCTGTGTGTGTGTTGCTGTATGCAGCAGCTGCGTGTGTGTGTAAACTGCCCCTCCCTCTCGCAAGCAGGCGGGGGAGAGAGAGATGTTTCGTCTCGATTTACACATGCTATGACTCCGGGGGTACCTCCATTCGCTTCGTCTTGATCTGTTGATGTTATTTCATGTCTCGTTTGTCCATTGTGACGGTGGGAAAGCCAGGGAAATGTCCCGGAGATATACTGAGAAATCTTTGTAACAGCATTTTCCTGCGATCACAGCTGTTCACAGCTACGAGACTGGGACCGCTTCCATTCGCTTCGTCTTGATCTGTAGATGTTATTTCATGTCTCATTTGTTCATTTTGATGGAGAAAAAGTTGTACATTTAGTGAATTCAGAGTGTCTAAGATGCACAAGTAGGCATATTTGCGTACTCAGGTCCAGTGGCTCACTGCGTTAACACTCGCCCCTGGATGCGGTTGGTCGCGTGTTCGAATCTATGCTGTGGCATTCTTTTTTTCATTTTCACCCTTTTTCTATGGATCTCCAAAAAGTGATCTTTTACATTTTCTGAGTCTGGAGGAATTCAAGGGGAGTTTTCAGGGGAGTGCGTTCTCTCTGCCATCTCCTCCCTGTGTGTGTGTTACTGCAGGCAGCAGCTGCGTGTGTGTGTAAACTGCCCCTCCCTCTCGCAAGCAGGCGGGGGAGAGAGAGATGTTTCGTCTCGATTTACACATGCTATGACTCCGGGGGTACCTCCATTCGCTTCGTCTTGATCTGTTGATGTTATTTCATGTCTCGTTTGTCCATTGTGACGGTGGGAAAGCCAGGGAAATGTCCCGGAGATATACTGAGAAATCTTTGTAACAGCATTTTCCTGCGATCACAGCTGTTCACAGCTACAAGGCTGGGACCGCTTCCATTCGCTTCGTCTTGATCTGTAGATGTTATTTAATGTCTCATTTGTTCATTTTGATGGAGAAAAAGTTGTACATTTAGTGAATTCAGAGTTTCTAAGATGCACAAGTAGGCATGTTTGAGTACTCAGGTCCAGTGGCTCACTGCGTTAACGCTCGCCCCTGGATGCGGTTGGTCGCGTGTTCGAGTCCATGCTGTGGCATACTTTTTTTCATTTTCACCCTTTTTCTATGGATCTCCAAAAAGTCAACTTTGACTTTTTCTGAGTCTGGAGGAATTCAAGGGGAGTTTTCAAGGGACTCTACCCGCCTTATGAGGCACTATTTTTGAATACTTTTTTCCATTTTCACCCTTTTTCTATGGATCTCCAAAAAGTGATATTTTACATTTTCTGAGTCTGGAGGAATTCAAGGGGAGTTTTCAAGGGAGTGCGTTCTCTCTGCCATCTCCTCCCTATGTGTGTGTTGCTGCATGCAGCAGCTGCGTGTGTGTGTAAACTGCCCCTCCCCCTCGCAAGCAGGCGGGGGAGAGAGAGATGTTTCGTCTCGATTTACAAATGCTATGACTCCGGGGGTACCTCCATTCGCTTCGTCTTGATCTGTTGATGTTATTTCATGTCTCGTTTGTCCATTGTGACGGTGGGAAAGCCAGGGAAATGTCCCGGAGATATACCGAGAAATCTTTGTAACAGCATTTTCCTGCGATCACAGCTGTTCACAGCTACGAGGCTGGGACCGCTTCCATTCGCTTCGTCTTGATCTGTAGATGTTATTTAATGTCTCATTTGTTCATTTTGATGGAGAAAAAGTTGTACATTTAGTGAATTCAGAGTGTCTAAGATGCACAAGTAGGCATATTTGCGTACTCAGGTCCAGTGGCTCACTGCGTTAACACTCGCCCCTGGATGCGGTTGGTCGCGTGTTCGAATCCATGCTGTGGCATTCTTTTTTTCATTTTCACCCTTTTTCTATGGATCTCCAAAAAGTGATCTTTTACATTTTCTGAGTCTGGAGGAATTCAAGGGGAGTTTTCAGGGGAGTGCGTTCTCTCTGCCATCTCCTCCCTCTGTGTGCGTTGCTGCATGCAGCAGCTGCGTGTGTGTGTGTAAACTGCCCCTCCACTTCGCAAGCAGGCGGGGGAGAGAGAGATGTTTCGTCTCGATTTACACATGCTATGACTCCGGGGGTACTTCCATTCGCTTCGTCTTGATCTGTTGATGTTATTTCATGTCTCGTTTGTCCATTGTGACGGTGGCAAAGCCATTGAAATGTCCCGGAGATATACTGAGAAATCTTTGTAACAGCATTTTCCTGCGATCACAGCTGTTCACAGCTACGAGGCTGGGACCGCTTCCATTCGCTTCGTCTTGATCTGTAGATGTTATTTAATGTCTCATTTGTTCATTTTGATGGAGAAAAAGTTGTACATTTAGTGAATTCAGAGTGTCTAAGATGCAAAAGTAGGCATGTTTGAGTACTCATGTCCAGTGGCTCACTGCGTTAACGCTCGCCCCTGGATGCGGTTGGTCGCGTGTTCGAATCCATACTGTGGCATACTTTTTTTCATTTTCACCCTTTTTCTATGGATCTCCAAAAAGTCAACTTTGATTTTTTCTGAGTCTGGAGGAATTCAAGGGGAGTTTTCAAGGGACTCTACCCGCCTTATGAGGCACTATTTTCGAATACTTTTTTTCATTTTCACCCTTTTTCTATGGATCTCCAAAAAGTCAACTTTGACTTTTTCTGAGTCTGGAGGAATTCAAGGGGAGTTTTCAAGGGACTCTACCCGCCTTATGAGGCACTATTTTTGAATACTTTTTTCCATTTTCACCCTTTTTCTATGGATCTCCAAAAAGTGATATTTTACATTTTCTGAGTCTGGAGGAATTCAAGGGGAGTTTTCAAGGGAGTGCGTTCTCTCTGCCATCTCCTCCCTATGTGTGTGTTGCTGCATGCAGCAGCTGCGTGTGTGTGTAAACTGCCCCTCCCCCTCGCAAGCAGGCGGGGGAGAGAGAGATGTTTCGTCTCGATTTACAAATGCTATGACTCCGGGGGTACCTCCATTCGCTTCGTCTTGATCTGTTGATGTTATTTCATGTCTCGTTTGTCCATTGTGACGGTGGGAAAGCCAGGGAAATGTCCCGGAGATATACTGAGAAATCTTTGTAACAGCATTTTCCTGCGATCACAGCTGTTCACAGCTACGAGGCTGGGACCGCTTCCATTCGCTTCGTCTTGATCTGTAGATGTTATTTAATGTCTCATTTGTTCATTTTGATGGAGAAAAGGTTGTACATTTAGTGAATTCAGAGTTTCTAAGATGCAAAAGTAGGCATGTTTGAGTACTCAGGTCCAGTGGCTCACTGCGTTAACGCTCGCCCCTGGAAGCGGTTGGTCGCGTGTTCGAATCCATGCTGTAGCATACTTTTTTTCATTTTCACCCTTTTTCTATGGATCTCCAAAAAGTCAACTTTGACTTTTTCTGAGTCTGGAGGAATTCAAGGGGAGTTTTCAAGGGACTCTACCCGCCTTATGAGGCACTATTTTCGAATACTTTTTTCCATTTTCACCCTTTTTCTATGGATCTCCAAAAAGCGAACTTTTACATTTTCTGAGTCTGGAGGAATTCAAGGGGAGTTTTCAGGGGAGTGCGTTCTCTCTGCCATCTCCTCCCTGTGTGTGCGTTGCTGCATGCAGCAGCTGCGTGTGTGTGTAAACTGCCCCTCCCCTTCGCAAGCAGGCGGGGGAGAGAGAGATGTTTCGTCTCGATTTACACATGCTATGACTCCGGGGGTACCTCCATTCGCTTCGTCTTGATCTGTTGATGTTATTTCATGTCTCGTTTGTCCATTGTGACGGTGGGAAAGCCAGGGAAATGTCCCGGAGATATACTGAGAAATCTTTGTAACAGCATTTTCCTGCGATCACAGCTGTTCACAGCTACGAGGCTGGGACCGCTTCCATTCGCTTCGTCTTGATCTGTAGATGTTATTTAATGTCTCATTTGTTCATTTTGATGGAGAAAAGGTTGTACATTTAGTGAATTCAGAGTTTCTAAGATGCAAAAGTAGGCATGTTTGAGTACTCAGGTCCAGTGGCTCACTGCGTTAATGTTCGCCCCTGGATGCGGTTGGTCGCGTGTTCGAATCCATACTGTGGCATACTTTTTTTCATTTTCACCCTTTTTCTATGGATCTCCAAAAAGTCAACTTTGACTTTTTCTGAGTCTGGAGGAATTCAAGGGGAGTTTTCAGGGGAGTGCGTTCCCTCTGCCATCTCCTCCCTGTGTGTGCGTTGCTGCATGCAGCAGCTGCGTGTGTGTGTAAACTGCCCCTCCCCTTCGCAAGCAGGCGGGGGAGAGAGAGATGTTTCGTCTCGATTTACACATGCTATGACTCCGGGGGTACCTCCATTCGCTTCGTCTTGATCTGTTGATGTTATTTCATGTCTCGTTTGTCCATTGTGACGGTGGGAAAGCCAGGGAAATGTATCGGAGATATACTGAGAAATCTTTGTAACAGCATTTTCCTGCGATCACAGCTGTTCACAGCTACGAGGCTGCGACCGCTTCCATTCGCTTCGTCTTGATCTGTAGATGTTATTTAATGTCTCATTTGTTCATTTTGATGGAGAAAAAGTTGTACATTTAGTGAATTCAGAGTTTCTAAGATGCAAAAGTAGGCATGTTTGAGTACTCAGGTCCAGTGGCTCACTGCGTTAATGCTCGCCCCTGGATGCGGTTGGTCGCGTGTTCGAATCCATGCTGTGACATACTTTTTTTCATTTTCACCCTTTTTCTATGGATCTCCAAAAAGTCAACTTTGACTTTTTCTGAGTCTGGAGGAATTCAAGGGGAGTTTTCAAGGGACTCTACCCGCCTTATGAGGCACTATTTTTGAATACTTTTTTCCATTTTCACCCTTTTTCTATGGATCTCCAAAAAGTGATATTTTACATTTTCTGAGTCTGGAAGAATTCAAGGGGAGTTTTAAAGGGAGTGCGTTCTCTCTGCCATCTCCTCCCTATGTGTGTGTTGCTGCATGCAGCAGCTGCGTGTGTGTGTAAACTGCCCCTCCCCCTCGCAAGCAGGCGGGGGAGAGAGAGATGTTTCGTCTCGATTTACAAATGCTATGACTCCGGGGGTACCTCCATTCGCTTCGTCTTGATCTGTTGATGTTATTTCATGTCTCGTTTGTCCATTGTGACGGTGGGAAAGCCAGGGAAATGTCCCGGAGATATACTGAGAAATCTTTGTAACAGCATTTTCCTGCGATCACAGCTGTTCACAGCTACGAGGCTGGGACCGCTTCCATTCGCTTCTTCTTGATCTGTAGATGTTATTTAATGTCTCATTTGTTCATTTTGATGGAGAAAAAGTTGTACATTTAGTGAATTCAGAGTTTCTAAGATGCAAAAGTAGGCATGTTTGAGTACTCAGGTCCAGTGGCTCACTGCGTTAATGCTCGCCCCTGGATGCGGTTGGTCGCGTGTTCGAATCCATGCTGTGACATACTTTTTTTCATTTTCACCCTTTTTCTATGGATCTCCAAAAAGTCAACTTTGACTTTTTCTGAGTCTGGAGGAATTCAAGGGGAGTTTTCAAGGGACTCTACCCGCCTTATGAGGCACTATTTTTGAATACTTTTTTCCATTTTCACCCTTTTTCTATGGATCTCCAAAAAGTGATCTTTTACATTTTCTGAGTCTGGAGGAATTCAAGGGGAGTTTTCAAGGGAGTGCATTCTCTCTGCCATCTCCTCCCTATGTGTGTGTTGCTGCATGCAGCAGCTGCGTGTGTGTGTAAACTGCCCCTCCCCCTCGCAAGCAGGCGGGGGAGAGAGAGATGTTTCGTCTCGATTTACAAATGCTATGACTCCGGGGGTACCTCCATTCGCTTCGTCTTGATCTGTTGATGTTATTTCATGTCTCGTTTGTCCATTGTGACGGTGGGAAAGCCAGGGAAATGTCCCGGAGATATATTGAGAAATCTTTGTAACAGCATTTTCCTGCGATCACAGCTGTTCACAGCTACGAGGCTGGGACCGCTTCCATTTGCTTCGTCTTGATCTGTAGATGTTATTTAATGTCTCATTTGTTCATTTTGATGGAGAAAAGGTTGTACATTTAGTGAATTCAGAGTTTCTAAGATGCAAAAGTAGGCATGTTTGAGTACTCAGGTCCAGTGGCTCACTGCGTTAACGCTCGCCCCTGGATGCGGTTGGTCGCGTGTTCGAATCCATGCTGTAGCATACTTTTTTTCATTTTCACCTTTTTTCTATGGATCTCCAAAAAGTCAACTTTGACTTTTTCTGAGTCTGGAGGAATTCAAGGGGAGTTTTCAAGGGACTCTACCCGCCTTATGAGGCACTATTTTCGAATACTTTTTTCCATTTTCACCCTTTTTCTATGGATCTCCAAAAAGTGAACTTTTACATTTTCTGAGTCTGGAGGAATTCAAGGGGAGTTTTCAGGGGAGTGCGTTCTCTCTGCCATCTCCTCCCTGTGTGTGCGTTGCTGCATGCAGCAGCTGCGTGTGTGTGTAAACTGCCCCTCCCCTTCGCAAGCAGGCGGGGGAGAGAGAGATGTTTCGTCTCGATTTACAAATGCTATGACTCCGGGGGTACCTCCATTCGCTTCGTCTTGATCTGTTGATGTTATTTCATGTCTCGTTTGTCCATTGTGACGGTGGGAAAGCCAGGGAAATGTCCCGGAGATATACTGAGAAATCTTTGTAACAGCATTTTCCTGCGATCACAGCTGTTCACAGCTACGAGGCTGGGACCGCTTCCATTCGCTTTGTCTTGATCTGTAGATGTTATTTAATGTCTCATTTGTTCATTTTGATGGAGAAAAGGTTGTACATTTAGTGAATTCAGAGTTTCTAAGAAGCAAAAGTAGGCATGTTTGAGTACTCAGGTCCAGTGGCTCACTGCGTTAACGCTCGCCCCTGGAAGCGGTTGGTCGCGTGTTCGAATCCATGCTGTAGCATACTTTTTTTCATTTTCACCCTTTTTCTATGGATCTCCAAAAAGTCAACTTTGACTTTTTCTGAGTCTGGAGGAATTCAAGGGGAGTTTTCAAGGGACTCTACCCGCCTTATGAGGCACTATTTTCGAATACTTTTTTTCATTTTCACCCTTTTTCTATGGATCTCCAAAAAGTCAACTTTGACTTTTTCTGAGTCTGGAGGAATTCAAGGGGAGTTTTCAAGGGACTCTACCCGCCTTATGAGGCACTATTTTTGAATACTTTTTTCCATTTTCACCCTTTTTCTATGGATCTCCAAAAAGTGATCTTTTACATTTTCTGAGTCTGGAGGAATTCAAGGGGAGTTTTCAAGGGAGTGCATTCTCTCTGCCATCTCCTCCCTATGTGTGTGTTGCTGCATGCAGCAGCTGCGTGTGTGTGTAAACTGCCCCTCCCCCTCGCAAGCAGGCGGGGGAGAGAGAGATGTTTCGTCTCGATTTACAAATGCTATGACTCCGGGGGTACCTCCATTCGCTTCGTCTTGATCTGTTGATGTTATTTCATGTCTCGTTTGTCCATTGTGACGGTGGGAAAGCCAGGGAAATGTCCCGGAGATATATTGAGAAATCTTTGTAACAGCATTTTCCTGCGATCACAGCTGTTCACAGCTACGAGGCTGGGACCGCTTCCATTTGCTTCGTCTTGATCTGTAGATGTTATTTAATGTCTCATTTGTTCATTTTGATGGAGAAAAGGTTGTACATTTAGTGAATTCAGAGTTTCTAAGATGCAAAAGTAGGCATGTTTGAGTACTCAGGTCCAGTGGCTCACTGCGTTAACGCTCGCCCCTGGATGCGGTTGGTCGCGTGTTCGAATCCATGCTGTAGCATACTTTTTTTCATTTTCACCTTTTTTCTATGGATCTCCAAAAAGTCAACTTTGACTTTTTCTGAGTCTGGAGGAATTCAAGGGGAGTTTTCAAGGGACTCTACCCGCCTTATGAGGCACTATTTTCGAATACTTTTTTTCATTTTCACCCTTTTTCTATGGATCTCCAAAAAGTCAACTTTGACTTTTTCTGAGTCTGGAGGAATTCAAGGGGAGTTTTCAAGGGACTCTACCCGCCTTATGAGGCACTATTTTTGAATACTTTTTTCCATTTTCACCCTTTTTCTATGGATCTCCAAAAAGTGATCTTTTACATTTTCTGAGTCTGGAGGAATTCAAGGGGAGTTTTCAGGGGAGTGCGTTCTCTCTGCCATCTCCTCCCTCTGTGTGCGTTGCTGCATGCAGCAGCTGCGTGTGTGTGTGTAAACTGCCCCTCCACTTCGCAAGCAGGCGGGGGAGAGAGAGATGTTTCGTCTCGATTTACACATGCTATGACTCCGGGGGTACTTCCATTCGCTTCGTCTTGATCTGTTGATGTTATTTCATGTCTCGTTTGTCCATTGTGACGGTGGCAAAGCCATTGAAATGTCCCGGAGATATACTGAGAAATCTTTGTAACAGCATTTTCCTTCGATCACAGCTGTTCACAGCTACGAGACTGGGAACGCTTCCATTCGCTTCGTCTTGATCTGTAGATGTTATTTCATGTCTCATTTGTTCATTTTGATGGAGAAAAAGTTGTACATTTAGTGAATTCAGAGTTTCTAAGATGCAAAAGTAGGCATGTTTGAGTACTCATGTCCAGTGGCTCACTGCGTTAACGCTCGCCCCTGGATGCGGTTGGTCGCGTGTTCGAATCCATACTGTGGCATACTTTTTTTCATTTTCACCCTTTTTCTATGGATCTCCAAAAAGTCAACTTTGATTTTTTCTGAGTCTGGAGGAATTCAAGGGGAGTTTTCAAGGGACTCTACCCGCCTTATGAGGCACTATTTTCGAATACTTTTTTTCATTTTCACCCTTTTTCTATGGATCTCCAAAAAGTCAACTTTGACTTTTTCTGAGTCTGGAGGAATTCAAGGGGAGTTTTCAAGGGACTCTACCCGCCTTATGAGGCACTATTTTTGAATACTTTTTTCCATTTTCACCCTTTTTCTATGGATCTCCAAAAAGTGATATTTTACATTTTCTGAGTCTGGAGGAATTCAAGGGGAGTTTTCAAGGGAGTGCGTTCTCTCTGCCATCTCCTCCCTATGTGTGTGTTGCTGCATGCAGCAGCTGCGTGTGTGTGTAAACTGCCCCTCCCCCTCGCAAGCAGGCGGGGGAGAGAGAGATGTTTCGTCTCGATTTACAAATGCTATGACTCCGGGGGTACCTCCATTCGCTTCGTCTTGATCTGTTGATGTTATTTCATGTCTCGTTTGTCCATTGTGACGGTGGGAAAGCCAGGGAAATGTCCCGGAGATATACTGAGAAATCTTTGTAACAGCATTTTCCTGCGATCACAGCTGTTCACAGCTACGAGGCTGGGACCGCTTCCATTCGCTTCGTCTTGATCTGTAGATGTTATTTAATGTCTCATTTGTTCATTTTGATGGAGAAAAAGTTGTACATTTAGTGAATTCAGAGTGTCTAAGATGCACAAGTAGGCATATTTGCGTACTCAGGTCCAGTGGCTCACTGCGTTAACACTCGCCCCTGGATGCGGTTGGTCGCGTGTTCGAATCCATGCTGTGGCATTCTTTTTTTCATTTTCACCCTTTTTCTATGGATCTCCAAAAAGTGATCTTTTACATTTTCTGAGTCTGGAGGAATTCAAGGGGAGTTTTCAGGGGAGTGCGTTCTCTCTGCCATCTCCTCCCTCTGTGTGCGTTGCTGCATGCAGCAGCTGCGTGTGTGTGTGTAAACTGCCCCTCCACTTCGCAAGCAGGCGGGGGAGAGAGAGATGTTTCGTCTCGATTTACACATGCTATGACTCCGGGGGTACTTCCATTCGCTTCGTCTTGATCTGTTGATGTTATTTCATGTCTCGTTTGTCCATTGTGACGGTGGCAAAGCCATTGAAATGTCCCGGAGATATACTGAGAAATCTTTGTAACAGCATTTTCCTTCGATCACAGCTGTTCACAGCTACGAGACTGGGACCGCTTCCACTCGCTTCGTCTTGATCTGTAGATGTTATTTCATGTCTCATTTGTTCATTTTGATGGAGAAAAAGTTGTACATTTAGTGAATTCAGAGTTTCTAAGATGCAAAAGTAGGCATGTTTGAGTACTCATGTCCAGTGGCTCACTGCGTTAACGCTCGCCCCTGGATGCGGTTGGTCGCGTGTTCGAATCCATACTGTGGCATACTTTTTTTCATTTTCACCCTTTTTCTATGGATCTCCAAAAAGTCAACTTTGATTTTTTCTGAGTCTGGAGGAATTCAAGGGGAGTTTTCAAGGGACTCTACCCGCCTTATGAGGCACTATTTTCGAATACTTTTTTTCATTTTCACCCTTTTTCTATGGATCTCCAAAAAGTCAACTTTGACTTTTTCTGAGTCTGGAGGAATTCAAGGGGAGTTTTCAAGGGACTCTACCCGCCTTATGAGGCACTATTTTTGAATACTTTTTTCCATTTTCACCCTTTTTCTATGGATCTCCAAAAAGTGATATTTTACATTTTCTGAGTCTGGAGGAATTCAAGGGGAGTTTTCAAGGGAGTGCGTTCTCTCTGCCATCTCCTCCCTATGTGTGTGTTGCTGCATGCAGCAGCTGCGTGTGTGTGTAAACTGCCCCTCCCCCTCGCAAGCAGGCGGGGGAGAGAGAGATGTTTCGTCTCGATTTACAAATGCTATGACTCCGGGGGTACCTCCATTCGCTTCGTCTTGATCTGTTGATGTTATTTCATGTCTCGTTTGTCCATTGTGACGGTGGGAAAGCCAGGGAAATGTCCCGGAGATATACTGAGAAATCTTTGTAACAGCATTTTCCTGCGATCACAGCTGTTCACAGCTACGAGGCTGGGACCGCTTCCATTCGCTTCGTCTTGATCTGTAGATGTTATTTAATGTCTCATTTGTTCATTTTGATGGAGAAAAAGTTGTACATTTAGTGAATTCAGAGTGTCTAAGATGCAAAAGTAGGCATGTTTGAGTACTCATGTCCAGTGGCTCACTGCGTTAACGCTCGCCCCTGGATGCGGTTGGTCGCGTGTTCGAATCCATACTGTGGCATACTTTTTTTCATTTTCACCCTTTTTCTATGGATCTCCAAAAAGTCAACTTTGATTTTTTCTGTGTCTGGAGGAATTCAAGGGGAGTTTTCAAGGGACTCTACCCGCCTTATGAGGCACTATTTTCGAATACTTTTTTTCATTTTCACCCTTTTTCTATGGATCTCCAAAAAGTGAACTTTTACATTTTCTGAGTCTGGAGGAATTCAAGGGGAGTTTTCAGGGGAGTGCGTTCTCTCTGCCATCTCCTCCCTGTGTGTGCGTTGCTGCATGCATCAGCTGCGTGTGTGTGTAAACTGCCCCTCCCCTTCGCAAGCAGGCGGGGGAGAGAGAGATGTTTCGTCTCGATTTACACATGCTATGACTCCGGGGGTACCTCCATTCGCTTCGTCTTGATCTGTTGATGTTATTTCATGTCTCGTTTGTCCATTGTGACGGTGGGAAAGCCAGGGAAATGTCCCGGAGATATACTGAGAAATCTTTGTAACAGCATTTTCCTGCGATCACAGCTGTTCACAGCTACGAGGCTGGGACCGCTTCCATTCGCTTCGTCTTGATCTGTAGATGTTATTTAATGTCTCATTTGTTCATTTTGATGGAGAAAAGGTTGTACATTTAGTGAATTCAGAGTTTCTAAGATGCAAAAGTAGGCAAGTTTGAGTACTCAGGTCCAGTGGCTCACTGCGTTAATGCTCGCCCCTGGATGCGGTTGGTCGCGTGTTCGAATCCATACTGTGGCATACTTTTTTTCATTTTCACCCTTTTTCTATGGATCTCCAAAAAGTCAACTTTGACTTTTTCTGAGTCTGGAGGAATTCAAGGGGAGTTTTCAGGGGAGTGCGTTCCCTCTGCCATCTCCTCCCTGTGTGTGCGTTGCTGCATGCAGCAGCTGCGTGTGTGTGTAAACTGCCCCTCCCCTTCGCAAGCAGGCGGGGGAGAGAGAGATGTTTCGTCTCGATTTACACATGCTATGACTCCGGGGGTACCTCCATTCGCTTCGTCTTGATCTGTTGATGTTATTTCATGTCTCGTTTGTCCATTGTGACCGTGGGAAAGCCAGGGATATGTCTCGGAGATATACTGAGAAATCTTTGTAACAGCATTTTCCTGCGATCACAGCTGTTCACAGCTACGAGGCTGGGACCGCTTCCATTCGCTTCTTCTTGATCTGTAGATGTTATTTAATGTCTCATTTGTTCATTTTGATGGAGAAAAAGTTGTACATTTAGTGAATTCAGAGTTTCTAAGATGCAAAAGTAGGCATGTTTGAGTACTCAGGTCCAGTGGCTCACTGTGTTAACGCTCGGCCCTGGATGCGGTTGGTCGCGTGTTCGAATCCATGCTGTGGCATTCTTTTTTTCATTTTCACCCTTTTTCTATGGATCTCCAAAAAGTCAACTTTGACTTTTTCTGAGTCTGGAGGAATTCAAGGGGAGTTTTCAAAGAATTCTACCCGCCTTATGAGGCACTATTTTCGAATACTTTTTTACATTTTCACCCTTTTTCTATGGATCTCCAAAAAGTGATCTTTTACATTTTCTGAGTCTGGAGGAATTCAAGGGGAGTTTTCAGGGGAGTGCGTTCTCTCTGCCATCTCCTCCCTGTGTGTGTGTGTTGCTGCATGCAGCAGCTGCGTGTGTGTGTAAACTGCCCCTCCCTCTTGCAAGCAGGCGGGGGAGAGAGAGATGTTTCGTCTCGATTTACACATGCTATGACTCCGGGGGTACTTCCATTCGCTTCGTCTTGATCTGTTGATGTTATTTCATGTCTCGTTTGTCCATTGTGACGGTGGGAAAGCCAGGGAAATGTCCCGGAGATATACTGATAAATCTTTGTAACAGCATTTTCCTGCGATCACAGCTCTTCACAGCTACGAGGCTGGGACCGCTTCCATTCGCTTCGTCTTGATCTGGAGATGTTATTTCATGTCTCATCTGTTCATTTTGATGGAGAAAAGGTTGTACATTTAGTGAATTCAGAGTGTCTAAGATGCACAAGTAGGCATGTTTGAGTACTCAGGTCCAGTGGCTCACTGCGTTAACGCTCGCCCCTGGATGCGGTTGGTCGCGTGTTCGAATCCATACTGTGGCATACTTTTTTTCATTTTCACCCTTTTTCTATGGATCTCCAAAAAGTCAACTTTGATTTTTTCTGAGTCTGGAGGAATTCAAGGGGAATTTCAAGGGACTCTACCCGCCTTATGAGGCACTATTTTCGAATACTTTTTTCCATTTTCACCCTTTTTCTATGGATCTCCAAAAAGTGAACTTTTACATTTTCTGAGTCTGGAGGAATTCAAGGGGAGTTTTCAGGGGAGTGCATTCTCTCTGCCATCTCCTCCCTCTGTGTGCGTTGCTGCATGCAGCAGCTGCGTGTGTGTGTGTAAACTGCCCCTCCCCTTCGCAAGCAGGCGGGGGAGAGAGAGATGTTTCGTCTCGATTTACACATGCTATGACTCCGGGGGTACTTCCATTCGCTTCGTCTTGATCTGTTGATGTTATTTCATGTCTCGTGTGTCCATTGTGACGGTGGCAAAGCCAGGGAAATGTCCCGGAGATATACTGAGAAATCTTTGTAACAGCATTTTCCTGCGATCACAGCTGTTCACAGCTACGAGGCTGGGACCGCTTCCATTCGCTTCGTCGTGATCTGTAGATGTTATTTAATGTCTCATTTGTTCATTTTGATGGAGAAAAAGTTGTACATTTAGTGAATTCAGAGTGTCTAAGATGCAAAAGTAGGCATGTTTGAGTACTCATGTCCAGTGGCTCACTGCGTTAATGCTCGCCCCTGGATGCGGTTGGTCGCGTGTTCGAATCCATACTGTGGCATACTTTTTTTCATTTTCACCCTTTTTCTATGGATCTCCAAAAAGTCAACTTTGACTTTTTCTGAGTCTGGAGGAATTCAAGGGGAGTTTTCAGGGGAGTGAGTTCCCTCTGCCATCTCCTCCCTGTGTGTGCGTTGCTGCATGCAGCAGCTGCGTGTGTGTGTAAACTGCCCCTCCCCTTCGCAAGCAGGCGGGGGAGAGAGAGATGTTTCGTCTCGATTTACACATGCTATGACTCCGGGGGTACCTCCATTCGCTTCGTCTTGATCTGTTGATGTTATTTCATGTCTCGTTTGTCCATTGTGACGGTGGGAAAGCCAGGGAAATGTCTCGGAGATATACTGAGAAATCTTTGTAACAGCATTTTCCTGCGATCACAGCTGTTCACAGCTACGAGGCTGGGACCGCTTCCATTCGCTTCTTCTTGATCTGTAGATGTTATTTAATGTCTCATTTGTTCATTTTGATGGAGAAAAAGTTGTACATTTAGTGAATTCAGAGTTTCTAAGATGCAAAAGTAGGCATGTTTGAGTACTCAGGTCCAGTGGCTCACTGCGTTAATGCTCGCCCCTGGATGCGGTTGGTCGCGTGTTCGAATCCATGCTGTGACATACTTTTTTTCATTTTCACCCTTTTTCTATGGATCTCCAAAAAGTCAACTTTGACTTTTTCTGAGTCTGGAGGAATTCAAGGGGAGTTTTCAAGGGACTCTACCCGCCTTATGAGGCACTATTTTTGAATACTTTTTTCCATTTTCACCCTTTTTCTATGGATCTCCAAAAAGTGATCTTTTACATTTTCTGAGTCTGGAGGAATTCAAGGGGAGTTTTCAAGGGAGTGCATTCTCTCTGCCATCTCCTCCCTATGTGTGTGTTGCTGCATGCAGCAGCTGCGTGTGTGTGTAAACTGCCCCTCCCCCTCGCAAGCAGGCGGGGGAGAGAGAGATGTTTCGTCTCGATTTACAAATGCTATGACTCCGGGGGTACCTCCATTCGCTTCGTCTTGATCTGTTGATGTTATTTCATGTCTCGTTTGTCCATTGTGACGGTGGGAAAGCCAGGGAAATGTCCCGGAGATATATTGAGAAATCTTTGTAACAGCATTTTCCTGCGATCACAGCTGTTCACAGCTACGAGGCTGGGACCGCTTCCATTTGCTTCGTCTTGATCTGTAGATGTTATTTAATGTCTCATTTGTTCATTTTGATGGAGAAAAGGTTGTACATTTAGTGAATTCAGAGTTTCTAAGATGCAAAAGTAGGCATGTTTGAGTACTCAGGTCCAGTGGCTCACTGCGTTAACACTCGCCCCTGGATGCGGTTGGTCGCGTGTTCGAATCCATGCTGTAGCATACTTTTTTTCATTTTCACCTTTTTTCTATGGATCTCCAAAAAGTCAACTTTGACTTTTTCTGAGTCTGGAGGAATTCAAGGGGAGTTTTCAAGGGACTCTACCCGCCTTATGAGGCACTATTTTCGAATACTTTTTTTCATTTTCACCCTTTTTCTATGGATCTCCAAAAAGTCAACTTTGACTTTTTCTGAGTCTGGAGGAATTCAAGGGGAGTTTTCAAGGGACTCTACCCGCCTTATGAGGCACTATTTTTGAATACTTTTTTCCATTTTCACCCTTTTTCTATGGATCTCCAAAAAGTGATATTTTACATTTTCTGAGTCTGGAGGAATTCAAGGGGAGTTTTCAAGGGAGTGCGTTCTCTCTGCCATCTCCTCCCTATGTGTGTGTTGCTGCATGCAGCAGCTGCGTGTGTGTGTAAACTGCCCCTCCCCCTCGCAAGCAGGCGGGGGAGAGAGAGATGTTTCGTCTCGATTTACAAATGCTATGACTCCGGGGGTACCTCCATTCGCTTCGTCTTGATCTGTTGATGTTATTTCATGTCTCGTTTGTCCATTGTGACGGTGGGAGAGCCAGGGAAATGTCCCGGAGATATACTGAGAAATCTTTGTAACAGCATTTTCATGCGATCACAGCTGTTCACAGCTACGAGGCTGGGACCGCTTCCATTCGCTTCGTCTTGATCTGTAGATGTTATTTCATGTCTCATTTGTTCATTTTGATGGAGAAAAAGTTGTACATTTAGTGAATTCAGAGTGTCTAAGATGCACAAGTAGGCATATTTGCGTAATCAGGTCCAGTGGCTCACTGCGTTAACACTCGCCCCTGGATGCGGTTGGTCGCGTGTTCGAATCCATGCTGTGGCATTCTTTTTTTCATTTTCACCCTTTTTCTATGGATCTCCAAAAAGTGATCTTTTACATTTTCTGAGTCTGGAGGAATTCAAGGGGAGTTTTCAGGGGAGTGCGTTCTCTCTGCCATCTCCTCCCTCTGTGTGCGTTGCTGCATGCAGCAGCTGCGTGTGTGTGTGTAAACTGCCCCTCCACTTCGCAAGCAGGCGGGGGAGAGAGAGATGTTTCGTCTCGATTTACACATGCTATGACTCCGGGGGTACTTCCATTCGCTTCGTCTTGATCTGTTGATGTTATTTCATGTCTCGTTTGTCCATTGTGACGGTGGCAAAGCCATTGAAATGTCCCGGAGATATACTGAGAAATCTTTGTAACAGCATTTTCCTTCGATCACAGCTGTTCACAGCTACGAGACTGGGACCGCTTCCATTCGCTTCGTCTTGATCTGTAGATGTTATTTCATGTCTCATTTGTTCATTTTGATGGAGAAAAAGTTGTACATTTAGTGAATTCAGAGTTTCTAAGATGCAAAAGTAGGCATGTTTGAGTACTCATGTCCAGTGGCTCACTGCGTTAACGCTCGCCCCTGGATGCGGTTGGTCGCGTGTTCGAATCCATACTGTGGCATACTTTTTTTCATTTTCACCCTTTTTCTATGGATCTCCAAAAAGTCAACTTTGATTTTTTCTGAGTCTGGAGGAATTCAAGGGGAGTTTTCAAGGGACTCTACCCGCCTTATGAGGCACTATTTTCGAATACTTTTTTTCATTTTCACCCTTTTTCTATGGATCTCCAAAAAGTCAACTTTGACTTTTTCTGAGTCTGGAGGAATTCAAGGGGAGTTTTCAAGGGACTCTACCCGCCTTATGAGGCACTATTTTTGAATACTTTTTTCCATTTTCACCCTTTTTCTATGGATCTCCAAAAAGTGATATTTTACATTTTCTGAGTCTGGAGGAATTCAAGGGGAGTTTTCAAGGGAGTGCGTTCTCTCTGCCATCTCCTCCCTATGTGTGTGTTGCTGCATGCAGCAGCTGCGTGTGTGTGTAAACTGCCCCTCCCCCTCGCAAGCAGGCGGGGGAGAGAGAGATGTTTCGTCTCGATTTACAAATGCTATGACTCCGGGGGTACCTCCATTCGCTTCGTCTTGATCTGTTGATGTTATTTCATGTCTCGTTTGTCCATTGTGACGGTGGGAAAGCCAGGGAAATGTCCCGGAGATATACTGAGAAATCTTTGTAACAGCATTTTCCTGCGATCACAGCTGTTCACAGCTACGAGGCTGGGACCGCTTCCATTCGCTTCGTCTTGATCTGTAGATGTTATTTAATGTCTCATTTGTTCATTTTGATGGAGAAAAAGTTGTACATTTAGTGAATTCAGAGTGTCTAAGATGCAAAAGTAGGCATGTTTGAGTACTCATGTCCAGTGGCTCACTGCGTTAACGCTCGCCCCTGGATGCGGTTGGTCGCGTGTTCGAATCCATACTGTGGCATACTTTTTTTCATTTTCACCCTTTTTCTATGGATCTCCAAAAAGTCAACTTTGATTTTTTCTGAGTCTGGAGGAATTCAAGGGGAGTTTTCAAGGGACTCTACCCGCCTTATGAGGCACTATTTTCGAATACTTTTTTTCATTTTCACCCTTTTTCTATGGATCTCCAAAAAGTCAACTTTGACTTTTTCTGAGTCTGGAGGAATTCAAGGGGAGTTTTCAAGGGACTCTACCCGCCTTATGAGGCACTATTTTTGAATACTTTTTTCCATTTTCACCCTTTTTCTATGGATCTCCAAAAAGTGATATTTTACATTTTCTGAGTCTGGAGGAATTCAAGGGGAGTTTTCAAGGGAGTGCGTTCTCTCTGCCATCTCCTCCCTATGTGTGTGTTGCTGCATGCAGCAGCTGCGTGTGTGTGTAAACTGCCCCTCCCCCTCGCAAGCAGGCGGGGGAGAGAGAGATGTTTCGTCTCGATTTACAAATGCTATGACTCCGGGGGTACCTCCATTCGCTTCGTCTTGATCTGTTGATGTTATTTCATGTCTCGTTTGTCCATTGTGACGGTGGGAAAGCCAGGGAAATGTCCCGGAGATATACTGAGAAATCTTTGTAACAGCATTTTCCTGCGATCACAGCTGTTCACAGCTACGAGGCTGGGACCGCTTCCATTCGCTTCGTCTTGATCTGTAGATGTTATTTAATGTCTCATTTGTTCATTTTGATGGAGAAAAAGTTGTACATTTAGTGAATTCAGAGTGTCTAAGATGCACAAGTAGGCATATTTGCGTACTCAGGTCCAGTGGCTCACTGCGTTAACACTCGCCCCTGGATGCGGTTGGTCGCGTGTTCGAATCCATGCTGTGGCATTCTTTTTTTCATTTTCACCCTTTTTCTATGGATCTCCAAAAAGTGATCTTTTACATTTTCTGAGTCTGGAGGAATTCAAGGGGAGTTTTCAGGGGAGTGCGTTCTCTCTGCCATCTCCTCCCTCTGTGTGCGTTGCTGCATGCAGCAGCTGCGTGTGTGTGTGTAAACTGCCCCTCCACTTCGCAAGCAGGCGGGGGAGAGAGAGATGTTTCGTCTCGATTTACACATGCTATGACTCCGGGGGTACTTCCATTCGCTTCGTCTTGATCTGTTGATGTTATTTCATGTCTCGTTTGTCCATTGTGACGGTGGCAAAGCCATTGAAATGTCCCGGAGATATACTGAGAAATCTTTGTAACAGCATTTTCCTGCGATCACAGCTGTTCACAGCTACGAGGCTGGGACCGCTTCCATTCGCTTCGTCTTGATCTGTAGATGTTATTTAATGTCTCATTTGTTCATTTTGATGGAGAAAAAGTTGTACATTTAGTGAATTCAGAGTGTCTAAGATGCAAAAGTAGGCATGTTTGAGTACTCATGTCCAGTGGCTCACTGCGTTAACGCTCGCCCCTGGATGCGGTTGGTCGCGTGTTCGAATCCATACTGTGGCATACTTTTTTTCATTTTCACCCTTTTTCTATGGATCTCCAAAAAGTCAACTTTGATTTTTTCTGTGTCTGGAGGAATTCAAGGGGAGTTTTCAAGGGACTCTACCCGCCTTATGAGGCACTATTTTCGAATACTTTTTTTCATTTTCACCCTTTTTCTATGGATCTCCAAAAAGTCAACTTTGACTTTTTCTGAGTCTGGAGGAATTCAAGGGGAGTTTTCAAGGGACTCTACCCGCCTTATGAGGCACTATTTTTGAATACTTTTTTCCATTTTCACCCTTTTTCTATGGATCTCCAAAAAGTGATATTTTACATTTTCTGAGTCTGGAGGAATTCAAGGGGAGTTTTCAAGGGAGTGCGTTCTCTCTGCCATCTCCTCCCTATGTGTGTGTTGCTGCATGCAGCAGCTGCGTGTGTGTGTAAACTGCCCCTCCCCCTCGCAAGCAGGCGGGGGAGAGAGAGATGTTTCGTCTCGATTTACAAATGCTATGACTCCGGGGGTACCTCCATTCGCTTCGTCTTGATCTGTTGATGTTATTTCATGTCTCGTTTGTCCATTGTGACGGTGGGAAAGCCAGGGAAATGTCCCGGAGATATACTGAGAAATCTTTGTAACAGCATTTTCCTGCGATCACAGCTGTTCACAGCTACGAGGCTGGGACCGCTTCCATTCGCTTCGTCTTGATCTGTAGATGTTATTTAATGTCTCATTTGTTCATTTTGATGGAGAAAAGGTTGTACATTTAGTGAATTCAGAGTTTCTAAGATGCAAAAGTAGGCATGTTTGAGTACTCAGGTCCAGTGGCTCACTGCGTTAACACTCGCCCCTGGATGCGGTTGGTCGCGTGTTCGAATCCATGCTGTAGCATACTTTTTTTCATTTTCACCCTTTTTCTATGGATCTCCAAAAAGTCAACTTTGACTTTTTCTGAGTCTGGAGGAATTCAAGGGGAGTTTTCAAGGGACTCTACCCGCCTTATGAGGCACTATTTTCGAATACTTTTTTCCATTTTCACCCTTTTTCTATGGATCTCCAAAAAGTGAACTTTTACATTTTCTGAGTCTGGAGGAATTCAAGGGGAGTTTTCAGGGGAGTGCGTTCTCTCTGCCATCTCCTCCCTGTGTGTGCGTTGCTGCATGCATCAGCTGCGTGTGTGTGTAAACTGCCCCTCCCCTTCGCAAGCAGGCGGGGGAGAGAGAGATGTTTCGTCTCGATTTACACATGCTATGACTCCGGGGGTACCTCCATTCGCTTCGTCTTGATCTGTTGATGTTATTTCATGTCTCGTTTGTCCATTGTGACGGTGGGAAAGCCAGGGAAATGTCCCGGAGATATACTGAGAAATCTTTGTAACAGCATTTTCCTGCGATCACAGCTGTTCACAGCTACGAGGCTGGGACCGCTTCCATTCGCTTCGTCTTGATCTGTAGATGTTATTTAATGTCTCATTTGTTCATTTTGATGGAGAAAAAGTTGTACATTTAGTGAATTCAGAGTTTCTAAGATGCAAAAGTAGGCATGTTTGAGTACTCAGGTCCAGTGGCTCACTGCGTTAATGCTCGCCCCTGGATGCGGTTGGTCGCGTGTTCGAATCCATACTGTGGCATACTTTTTTTCATTTTCACCCTTTTTCTATGGATCTCCAAAAAGTCAACTTTGACTTTTTCTGAGTCTGGAGGAATTCAAGGGGAGTTTTCAGGGGAGTGCGTTCCCTCTGCCATCTCCTACCTGTGTGTGCGTTGCTGCATGCAGCAGCTGCGTGTGTGTGTAAACTGCCCCTCCCCCTCGCAAGCAGGCGGGGGAGAGAGAGATGTTTCGTCTCGATTTACAAATGCTATGACTCCGGGGGTACCTCCATTCGCTTCGTCTTGATCTGTTGATGTTATTTCATGTCTCGTTTGTCCATTGTGACGGTGGGAAAGCCAGGGAAATGTCCCGGAGATATACTGAGAAATCTTTGTAACAGCATTTTCCTGCGATCACAGCTGTTCATTGCTACGAGGCTGGGACCGCTTCCATTCGCTTCGTCTTGATCTGTAGATGTTATTTAATGTCTCATTTGTTCATTTTGATGGAGAAAAGGTTGTACATTTAGTGAATTCAGAGTTTCTAAGATGCAAAAGTAGGCATGTTTGAGTACTCAGGTCCAGTGGCTCACTGCGTTAACGCTCGCCCCTGGAAGCGGTTGGTCGCGTGTTCGAATCCATGCTGTAGCATACTTTTTTTCATTTTCACCCTTTTTCTATGGATCTCCAAAAAGTCAACTTTGACTTTTTCTGAGTCTGGAGGAATTCAAGGGGAGTTTTCAAGGGACTCTACCCGCCTTATGAGGCACTATTTTCGAATACTTTTTTCCATTTTCACCCTTTTTCTATGGATCTCCAAAAAGTGAACTTTTACATTTTCTGAGTCTGGAGGAATTCAAGGGGAGTTTTCAGGGGAGTGCGTTCTCTCTGCCATCTCCTCCCTGTGTGTGCGTTGCTGCATGCAGCAGCTGCGTGTGTGTGTAAACTGCCCCTCCCCTTCGCAAGCAGGCGGGGGAGAGAGAGATGTTTCGTCTCGATTTACACATGCTATGACTCCGGGGGTACCTCCATTCGCTTCGTCTTGATCTGTTGATGTTATTTCATGTCTCGTTTGTCCATTGTGACGGTGGGAAAGCCAGGGAAATGTCCCGGAGATATACTGAGAAATCTTTGTAACAGCATTTTCCTGCGATCACAGCTGTTCGCAGCTACGATGCTGGGACCGCTTCCATTCGCTTCGTCTTGATCTGTAGATGTTATTTAATGTCTCAGTTGTTCATTTTGATGGAGAAAAAGTTGTACATTTAGTGAATTCAGAGTTTCTAAGATGCAAAAGTAGGCATGTTTGAGTACTCAGGTCCAGTGGCTCACTGCGTTAATGCTCGCCCCTGGATGCGGTTGGTCGCGTGTTCGAATCCATACTGTGGCATACTTTTTTTCATTTTCACCCTTTTTCTATGGATCTCCAAAAAGTCAACTTTGACTTTTTCTGAGTCTGGAGGAATTCAAGGGGAGTTTTCAAGAGACTCTACCCGCCTTATGAGGCACTATTTTCGAATACTTTTTTCCATTTTCACCCTTTTTCTATGGATCTCCAAAAAGTGAACTTTTACATTTTCTGAGTCTGGAGGAATTCAAGGGGAGTTTTCAGGGGAGTGCATTCTCTCTGCCATCTCCTCCCTCTGTGTGCGTTGCTGCATGCAGCAGCTGCGTGTGTGTGTGTAAACTGCCCCTCCCCTTCGCAAGCAGGTGGGGGAGAGAGAGATGTTTCGTCTCGATTTACACATGCTATGACTCCGGGGGTACCTCCATTCGCTTCGTCTTGATCTGTTGATGTTATTTCATGTCTCGTTTGTCCATTGTGACGGTGGGAAAGCCAGGGAAATGTCCCGGAGATATACTGAGAAATCTTTGTAACATCATTTTCCTGCGATCACAGCTGTTCACAGCTACAAGGCTGGGACCGCTTCCATTCGCTTCGTCTTGATCTGTAGATGTTATTTAATGTCTCATTTGTTCATTTTGATGGAGAACAAGTTGTACATTTAGTGAATTCAGAGTTTCTAAGATGCACAAGTAGGCATGTTTGAGTACTCCGGTCCAGTGGCTCACTGCGTTAACGCTCGCCCATGGATGCGGTTGGTCGTGTGTTCGAGTCCATGCTGTGGCATACTTTTTTTCATTTTCACCCTTTTTCTATGGATCTCCAAAAAGTCAACTTTGACTTTTTCTGAGTCTGGAGGAATTCAAGGGGAGTTTTCAAAGGATTCTACCCGCCTTATGAGGCACTATTTTCGAATACTTTTTTACATTTTCACCCTTTTTCTATGGATCTCCAAAAAGTGATCTTTTACATTTTCTGAGTCTGGAGGAATTCAAGGGGAGTCTTCAGGGGAGTGCGTTCTCTCTGCCATCTCCTCCCTGTGTGTGTGTTGCTGCATGCAGCAGCTGCGTGTGTGTGTAAACTGCCCCTCCCTCTCGCAAGCAGGCGGGGGAGAGAGAGATGTTTCGTCTCGATTTACACATGCTATGACTCCGGGGGTACCTCCATTCGCTTCGTCTTGATCTGTTGATGTTATTTCATGTCTCGTTTGTCCATTGTGACGGTGGGAAAGCCAGGGAAATGTCCCGGAGATATACTGAGAAATCTTTGTAACAGCATTTTCCTGCGATCACAGCTGTTCACAGCTACGAGGCTGGGACCGCTTCCATTCGCTTCGTCTTGATCTGTAGATGTTATTTAATGTCTCATTTGTTCATTTTGATGGAGAAAAGGTTGTACATTTAGTGAATTCAGAGTTTCTAAGATGCAAAAGTAGGCATGTTTGAGTACTCAGGTCCAGTGGCTCACTGCGTTAACGCTCGCCCCTGGATGCGGTTGGTCGCGTGTTCGAATCAATACTGTGGCATACTTTTTTTCATTTTCACCCTTTTTCTATGGATCTCCAAAAAGTCAACTTTGACTTTTTCTGAGTCTGGAGGAATTCAAGGGGAGTTTTCAAGGGACTCTACCCGCCTTATGAGGCACTATTTTCGAATACTTTTTTCCATTTTCACCCTTTTTCTATGGATCTCCAAAAAGTGAACTTTTACATTTTCTGAGTCTGGAGGAATTCAAGGGGAGTTTTCAGGGGAGAGCATTCTCTCTGCCATCTCCTCCCTCGGTGTGCGTTGCTGCATGCAGCAGCTGCGTGTGTGTGTGTAAACTGCCCCTCCCCTTTGCAAGCAGGCGGGGGAGAGAGAGATGTTTCGTCTCGATTTACACATGCTATGACTCCGGGGGTACTTCCATTCGCTTCGTCTTGATCTGTTGATGTTATTTCATGTCTTGTTTGTCCATTGTGACGGTGGGAAAGCCAGGGAAATGTCCCGGAGATATACTGAGAAATCTTTGTAACAGCATTTTCCTGCGATCACAGCTGTTCGCAGCTACGATGCTGGGACCGCTTCCATTCGCTTCGTCTTGATCTGTAGATGCTATTTAATGTCTCAGTTGTTCATTTTGATGGAGAAAAAGTTGTACATTTAGTGAATTCAGAGTTTCTAAGATGCAAAAGTAGGCATGTTTGAGTACTCAGGTCCAGTGGCTCACTGCGTTAATGCTCGCCCCTGGATGCGGTTGGTCGCGTGTTCGAATCCATACTGTGGCATACTTTTTTTCATTTTCACCCTTTTTCTATGGATCTCCAAAAAGTCAACTTTGACTTTTTCTGAGTCTGGAGGAATTCAAGGGGAGTTTTCAAGAGACTCTACCCGCCTTATGAGGCACTATTTTCGAATACTTTTTTCCATTTTCACCCTTTTTCTATGGATCTCCAAAAAGTGAACTTTTACATTTTCTGAGTCTGGAGGAATTCAAGGGGAGTTTTCAGGGGAGTGCATTCTCTCTGCCATCTCCTCCCTCTGTGTGCGTTGCTGCATGCAGCAGCTGCGTGTGTGTGTGTAAACTGCCCCTCCCCTTCGCAAGCAGGTGGGGGAGAGAGAGATGTTTCGTCTCGATTTACACATGCTATGACTCCGGGGGTACCTCCATTCGCTTCGTCTTGATCTGTTGATGTTATTTCATGTCTCGTTTGTCCATTGTGACGGTGGGAAAGCCAGGGAAATGTCCCGGAGATATACTGAGAAATCTTTGTAACAGCATTTTCCTGCGATCACAGCTGTTCACAGCTACAAGGCTGGGACCGCTTCCATTCGCTTCGTCTTGATCTGTAGATGTTATTTAATGTCTCATTTGTTCATTTTGATGGAGAACAAGTTGTACATTTAGTGAATTCAGAGTTTCTAAGATGCACAAGTAGGCATGTTTGAGTACTCCGGTCCAGTGGCTCACTGCGTTAACGCTCGCCCCTGGATGCGGTTGGTCGTGTGTTCGAGTCCATGCTGTGGCATACTTTTTTTCATTTTCACCCTTTTTCTATGGATCTCCAAAAAGTCAACTTTGACTTTTTCTGAGTCTGGAGGAATTCAAGGGGAGTTTTCAAAGGATTCTACCCGCCTTATGAGGCACTATTTTCGAATACTTTTTTACATTTTCACCCTTTTTCTATGGATCTCCAAAAAGTGATCTTTTACATTTTCTGAGTCTGGAGGAATTCAAGGGGAGTTTTCAGGGGAGTGCGTTCTCTCTGCCATCTCCTCCCTGTGTGTGTGTTGCTGCATGCAGCAGCTGCGTGTGTGTGTAAACTGCCCCTCCCTCTCGCAAGCAGGCGGGGGAGAGAGAGATGTTTCGTCTCGATTTACACATGCTATGACTCCGGGGGTACCTCCATTCGCTTCGTCTTGATCTGTTGATGTTATTTCATGTCTCGTTTGTCCATTGTGACGGTGGGAAAGCCAGGGAAATGTCCCGGAGATATACTGAGAAATCTTTGTAACAGCATTTTCCTGCGATCACAGCTGTTCACAGCTACGAGGCTGGGACCGCCTCCATTCGCTTCGTCTTGATCTGTAGATGTTATTTCATGTCTCATTTGTTCATTTTGATGGAGAAAAAGTTGTACATTTAGTGAATTCAGAGTGTCTAAGATGCACAAGTAGGCATATTTGCGTACTCAGCTCCAGTGGCTCACTGCGTTAACACTCGCCCCTGGATGCGGTTGGTCGCGTGTTCGAATCCATGCTGTGGTATTCTTTTTTTCATTTTCACCTTTTTTCTATGGATCTCCAAAAAGTGATCTTTTACATTTTCTGAGTCTGGAGGAATTCAAGGGGAGTTTTCAGGGGAGTGCGTTCTCTCTGCCATCTCCTCCTTGTGTGTGTGTTGCTGCAGGCAGCAGCTGCGTGTGTGTGTAAACTGCCCCTCCCTCTCGCAAGCAGGCGGGGGAGAGAGAGATGTTTCGTCTCGATTTACACATGCTATGACTCCGGGGGTACCTCCATTCGCTTCGTCTTGATCTGTTGATGTTATTTCATGTCTCGTTTGTCCATTGTGTCGGTGGGAAAGCCAGGGAAATGTCCCGGAGATATACTGAGAAATCTTTGTAACAGCATTTTCCTGCGATCACAGCTGTTCACAGCTACGAGGCTGGGACCGCTTCCATTCGCTTCGTCTTGATCTGTAGATGTTATTTAATGTCTCATTTGTTCATTTTGATGGAGAAAAGGTTGTACATTTAGTGAATTCAGAGTTTCTAAGATGCAAAAGTAGGCATGTTTGAGTACTCAGGTCCAGTGGCTCACTGCGTTAATGCTCGCCCCTGGATGCGGTTGGTCGCGTGTTCGAATCCATGCTGTGGCATACTTTTTTTCATTTTCACCCTTTTTCTATGGATCTCCAAAAAGTCAACTTTGACTTTTTCTGAGTCTGGAGGAATTCAAGGGGAGTTTTCAAGGGACTCTACCCGCCTTATGAGGCACTATTTTCGAATACTTTTTTCCATTTTCACCCTTTTCTATGGATCTCCAAAAAGTGAACTTTTACATTTTCTGAGTCTGGAGGAATTCAAGGGGAGTTTTCAGGGGAGTGCATTCTCTCTGCCATCTCCTCCCTCTGTGTGCGTTGCTGCATGCAGCAGCTGCGTGTGTGTGTGTAAACTGCCCCTCCCCTTCGCAAGCAGGCGGGAGAGAGAGAGATGTTTCGTCTCGATTTACACATGCTATGACTCCGGGGGTACTTCCATTCGCTTCGTCTTGATCTATTGATGTTATTTCATGTCTCGTTTGTCCATTGTGACGGTGGGAAAGCCAGGGAAATGTCCCGGAGATATACTGAGAAATCTTTGTAACAGCATTTTCCTGCGATCACAGCTGTTCACAGCTACGAGGCTGGGACCGCTTCCATTCGCTTCGTCTTGATCTGTAGATGTTATTTAATGTCTCATTTGTTCATTTTGATGGAGAAAAGGTTGTACATTTAGTGAATTCAGAGTTTCTAAGATGCAAAAGTAGGCATGTTTGAGTACTCAGGTCCAGTGGCTCACTGCGTTAATGCTCGCCCCTGGATGCGGTTGGTCGCGTGTTCGAATCCATGCTGTGGCATACTTTTTTTCATTTTCACCCTTTTTCTATGGATCTCCAAAAAGTCAACTTTGACTTTTTCTGAGTCTGGAGGAATTCAAGGGGAGTTTTCAAGGGACTCTACCCGCCTTATGAGGCACTATTTTCGAATACTTTTTTCCATTTTCACCCTTTTCTATGGATCTCCAAAAAGTGAACTTTTACATTTTCTGAGTCTGGAGGAATTCAAGGGGAGTTTTCAGGGGAGTGCATTCTCTCTGCCATCTCCTCCCTGTGTGTGCGTTGCTGCATGCAGCAGCTGCGTGTGTGTGTGTAAACTGCCCCTCCCCTTCGCAAGCAGGCGGGGGAGAGAGAGATGTTTCGTCTCGATTTACACATGCTATGACTCCGGGGGTACTTCCATTCGCTTCGTCTTGATCTGTTGATGTTATTTCATGTCTTGTTTGTCCATTGTGACGGTGGGAAAGCCAGGGAAATGTCCCGGAGATATACTGAGAAATCTTTGTAACAGCATTTTCCTGCGATCACAGCTGTTCGCAGCTACGATGCTGGGACCGCTTCCATTCGCTTCGTCTTGATCTGTAGATGTTATTTCATGTCTCATTTGTTCATTTTGATGGAGAAAAAGTTGTACATTTAGTGAATTCAGAGTTTCTAAGATGCAAAAGTAGGCATGTTTGAGTACTCAGGTCCAGTGGCTCACTGCGTTAATGCTCGCCCCTGGATGCGGTTGGTCGCGTGTTCGAATCAATACTGTGGCATACTTTTTTTCATTTTCACCCTTTTTCTATGGATCTCCAAAAAGTCAACTTTGACTTTTTCTGAGTCTGGAGGAATTCAAGGGGAGTTTTCAAGGGACTCTACCCGCCTTATGAGGCACTATTTTCGAATACTTTTTTCCATTTTCACCCTTTTTCTATGGATCTCCAAAAAGTGAACTTTTACATTTTCTGAGTCTGGAGGAATTCAAGGGGAGTTTTCAGGGGAGTGCATTCTCTCTGCCATCTCCTCCCTCGGTGTGCGTTGCTGCATGCAGCAGCTGCGTGTGTGTGTGTAAACTGCCCCTCCCCTTTACAAGCAGGCGGGGGAGAGAGAGATGTTTCGTCTCGATTTACACATGCTATGACTCCGGGGGTACTTCCATTCGCTTCGTCTTGATCTGTTGATGTTATTTCATGTCTTGTTTGTCCATTGTGACGGTGGGAAAGCCAGGGAAATGTCCCGGAGATATACTGAGAAATCTTTGTAACAGCATTTTCCTGCGATCACAGCTGTTCGCAGCTACGATGCTGGGACCGCTTCCATTCGCTTCGTCTTGATCTGTAGATGCTATTTAATGTCTCAGTTGTTCATTTTGATGGAGAAAAAGTTGTACATTTAGTGAATTCAGAGTTTCTAAGATGCAAAAGTAGGCATGTTTGAGTACTCAGGTCCAGTGGCTCACTGCGTTAATGCTCGCCCCTGGATGCGGTTGGTCGCGTGTTCGAATCCATACTGTGGCATACTTTTTTTCATTTTCACCCTTTTTCTATGGATCTCCAAAAAGTCAACTTTGACTTTTTCTGAGTCTGGAGGAATTCAAGGGGAGTTTTCAAGAGACTCTACCCGCCTTATGAGGCACTATTTTCGAATACTTTTTTCCATTTTCACCCTTTTTCTATGGATCTCCAAAAAGTGAACTTTTACATTTTCTGAGTCTGGAGGAATTCAAGGGGAGTTTTCAGGGGAGTGCATTCTCTCTGCCATCTCCTCCCTCTGTGTGCGTTGCTGCATGCAGCAGCTGCGTGTGTGTGTGTAAACTGCCCCTCCCCTTCGCAAGCAGGTGGGGGAGAGAGAGATGTTTCGTCTCGATTTACACATGCTATGACTCCGGGGGTACCTCCATTCGCTTCGTCTTGATCTGTTGATGTTATTTCATGTCTCGTTTGTCCATTGTGACGGTGGGAAAGCCAGGGAAATGTCCCGGAGATATACTGAGAAATCTTTGTAACAGCATTTTCCTGCGATCACAGCTGTTCACAGCTACAAGGCTGGGACCGCTTCCATTCGCTTCGTCTTGATCTGTAGATGTTATTTAATGTCTCATTTGTTCATTTTGATGGAGAACAAGTTGTACATTTAGTGAATTCAGAGTTTCTAAGATGCACAAGTAGGCATGTTTGAGTACTCCGGTCCAGTGGCTCACTGCGTTAACGCTCGCCCCTGGATGCGGTTGGTCGTGTGTTCGAGTCCATGCTGTGGCATACTTTTTTTCATTTTCACCCTTTTTCTATGGATCTCCAAAAAGTCAACTTTGACTTTTTCTGAGTCTGGAGGAATTCAAGGGGAGTTTTCAAAGGATTCTACCCGCCTTATGAGGCACTATTTTCGAATACTTTTTTACATTTTCACCCTTTTTCTATGGATCTCCAAAAAGTGATCTTTTACATTTTCTGAGTCTGGAGGAATTCAAGGGGAGTTTTCAGGGGAGTGCGTTCTCTCTGCCATCTCCTCCCTGTGTGTGTGTTGCTGCATGCAGCAGCTGCGTGTGTGTGTAAACTGCCCCTCCCTCTCGCAAGCAGGCGGGGGAGAGAGAGATGTTTCGTCTCGATTTACACATGCTATGACTCCGGGGGTACCTCCATTCGCTTCGTCTTGATCTGTTGATGTTATTTCATGTCTCGTTTGTCCATTGTGACGGTGGGAAAGCCAGGGAAATGTCCCGGAGATATACTGAGAAATCTTTGTAACAGCATTTTCCTGCGATCACAGCTGTTCACAGCTACGAGGCTGGGACCGCCTCCATTCGCTTCGTCTTGATCTGTAGATGTTATTTCATGTCTCATTTGTTCATTTTGATGGAGAAAAAGTTGTACATTTAGTGAATTCAGAGTGTCTAAGATGCACAAGTAGGCATATTTGCGTACTCAGCTCCAGTGGCTCACTGCGTTAACACTCGCCCCTGGATGCGGTTGGTCGCGTGTTCGAATCCATGCTGTGGTATTCTTTTTTTCATTTTCACCTTTTTTCTATGGATCTCCAAAAAGTGATCTTTTACATTTTCTGAGTCTGGAGGAATTCAAGGGGAGTTTTCAGGGGAGTGCGTTCTCTCTGCCATCTCCTCCTTGTGTGTGTGTTGCTGCAGGCAGCAGCTGCGTGTGTGTGTAAACTGCCCCTCCCTCTCGCAAGCAGGCGGGGGAGAGAGAGATGTTTCGTCTCGATTTACACATGCTATGACTCCGGGGGTACCTCCATTCGCTTCGTCTTGATCTGTTGATGTTATTTCATGTCTCGTTTGTCCATTGTGTCGGTGGGAAAGCCAGGGAAATGTCCCGGAGATATACTGAGAAATCTTTGTAACAGCATTTTCCTGCGATCACAGCTGTTCACAGCTACGAGGCTGGGACCGCTTCCATTCGCTTCGTCTTGATCTGTAGATGTTATTTCATGTCTCATTTGTTCATTTTGATGGAGAAAAAGTTGTACATTTAGTGAATTCAGAGTTTCTAAGATGCAAAAGTAGGCATGTTTGAGTACTCAGGTCCAGTGGCTCACTGCGTTAATGCTCGCCCCTGGATGCGGTTGGTCGCGTGTTCGAATCCATACTGTGGCATACTTTTTTTCATTTTCACCCTTTTTCTATGGATCTCCAAAAAGTCAACTTTGACTTTTTCTGAGTCTGGAGGAATTCAAGGGGAGTTTTCAAGGGACTCTACCCGCCTTATGAGGCACTATTTTCGAATACTTTTTTCCATTTTCACCCTTTTTCTATGGATCTCCAAAAAGTGAACTTTTACATTTTCTGAGTCTGGAGGAATTCAAGGGGAGTTTTCAGGGAGTGCATTCTCTCTGCCATCTCCTCCCTCTGTGTGCGTTGCTGCATGCAGCAGCTGCGTGTGTGTGTGTAAACTGCCCCTCCCCTTCGCAAGCAGGTGGGGGAGAGAGAGATGTTTCGTCTCGATTTACACATGCTATGACTCCGGGGGTACTTCCATTCGCTTCGTCTTGATCTGTTGATGTTATTTCATGTCTCGTTTGTCCATTGTGACGGTGAGAAAGCCAGGGAAATGTCCCGGAGATATACTGAGAAATCTTTGTAACAGCATTTTCCTGCGATCACAGCTGTTCACAGCTACGAGGCTGGGACCGCTTCCATTCGCTTCGTCTTGATCTGTAGATGTTATTTCATGTCTCATTTGTTCATTTTGATGGAGAAAAAGTTGTACATTTAGTGAATTCAGAGTTTCTAAGATGCAAAAGTAGGCATGTTTGAGTACTCAGGTCCAGTGGCTCACTGCGTTAATGCTCGCCCCTGGATGCGGTTGGTCGCGTGTTCGAATCCATACTGTGGCATACTTTTTTTCATTTTCACCCTTTTTCTATGGATCTCCAAAAAGTCAACTTTGACTTTTTCTGAGTCTGGAGGAATTCAAGGGGAGTTTTCAAGGGACTCTACCCGCCTTATGAGGCACTATTTTCGAATACTTTTTTCCATTTTCACCCTTTTTCTATGGATCTCCAAAAGTGTGAACTTTTACATTTTCTGAGTCTGGAGGAATTCAAGGGAGTTTTCAGGGGAGTGCATTCTCTCTGCCATCTCCTCCCTCTGTGTGCGTTGCTGCATGCAGCAGCTGCGTGTGTGTGTAAACTGCCCCTCCCCTTCGCAAGCAGGCGGGGGAGAGAGAGATGTTTCGTCTCGATTTACACATGCTATGACTCCGGGGGTACTTCCATTCGCTTCGTCTTGATCTGTTGATGTTATTTCATGTCTCGTTTGTCCATTGTGACGGTGGCAAAGCCAGGGAAATGTCCCGGAGATATACTGAGAAATCTTTGTAACAGCATTTTCCTGCGATGACAGCTGTTCACAGCTACGAGGCTGGGACCGCTTCCATTCGCTTCGTCTTGATCTGTAGATGTTATTTCATGTCTCATTTGTTCATTTTGATGGAGAAAAAGTTGTACATTTAGTGAATTCAGAGTGTCTAAGATGCAAAAGTAGGCATGTTTGAGTACTCATGTCCAGTGGCTCACTGCGTTAACGCTCGCCCCTGGATGCGGTTGGTCGAGTGTTCGAATCCATGCTGTGGCATACTTTTTTTCATTTTCACCCTTTTTCTATGGATCTCCAAAAAGTCAACTTTGACTTTTTCTGAGTCTGGAGGAATTCAAGGGGAGTTTTCAAGGGACTCTACCCGCCTTATGAGGCACTATTTTCGAATACTTGATTCCATTTTCACCCTTTTTCTATGGATCTCCAAAAAGTGAACTTTTACATTTTCTGAGTCTGGAGGAATTCAAGGGGAGTTTTCAGGGGAGTGCATTTTCTCTGCCATCTCCTCCCTGTGTGTGCGTTGCTGCATGCAGCAGCTGCGTGTGTGTGTGTAAACTGCCCCTCCCCTTCGCAAGCAGGCGGGGGAGAGAGAGATGTTTCGTCTCGATTTACACATGCTATGACTCCGGGGGTACCTCCATTCGCTTTGTCTTGATCTGTTGATGTTATTTCATGTCTCGTTTGTCCATTGTGACGGTGGGAAAGCTAGGGAAATGTCCCGGAGATATACTGAGAAATCTTTGTAACAGCATTTTCCTGCGATCACAGCTGTTCAAAGCTACGAGACTGGGACCGCTTCCATTCGCTTCGTCTTGATCTGTAGATGTTATTTCATGTCTCATTTGTCATTTTGATGGAGAAAAAGTTGTACATTTAGTGAATTCAGAGTGTCTAAGATGCACAAGTAGGCATGTTTGAGTACTCATGTCCAGTGGCTCACTGCGTTAATGCTCGCCCCTGGATGCGGTTGGTCGCGTGTTCGAATCCATGCTGTGGCATACTTTTTTTCATTTTCACCCTTTTTCTATGGATCTCCAAAAAGTCAACTTTGACTTTTTCTGAGTCTGGAGGAATTCAAGGGGAGTTTTCAAAGGACTCTACCCGCCTTATGAGGCACTATTTTCGAATACTTTTTTACTTTTCACCCTTTTTCTATGGATCTCCAAAAAGTGATCTTTTACATTTTCTGAGTCTGGAGGAATTCAAGGGGAGTTTTCAGGGGAGTGCGTTCTCTCTGCCATCTCCTCCCTGTGTGTGTGTTGCTGCAGGCAGCAGCTGCATGTGTGTGTAAACTGCCCCTCCCTCTCGCAAGCAGGCGGGGGAGAGAGAGATGTTTCGTCTCGATTTACACATGCTATGACTCCGGGGGTACCTCCATTCGCTTCGTCTTGATCTGTTGATGTTATTTCATGTCTCGTTTGTCCATTGTGACGGTGGGAAAGCCAGGGAAATGTCCCGGAGATATACTGAGAAATCTTTGTAACAGCATTTTCCTGCGATCACAGCTGTTCACAGCTACAAGGCTGGGACCGCTTCCATTCGCTTCGTCTTGATCTGTAGATGTTATTTAATGTCTCATTTGTTCATTTGATGGAGAAAAAGTTGTACATTTAGTGAATTCAGAGTTTCTAAGATGCACAAGTAGGCATGTTTGAGTACTCAGGTCCAGTGGCTCACTGCGTTAACGCTCGCCCCTGGATGCGGTTGGTCGCGTGTTCGAGTCCATGCTGTGGCATAGTTTTTTTCATTTTCACCCTTTTTCTATGGATCTCCAAAAAGTCAACTTTGACTTTTTCTGAGTCTGGAGGAATTCAAGGGGAGTTTTCAAGGGACTCTACCCGCCTTATGAGGCACTATTTCGAATATTTTTTTCCATTTTCACCCTTTTTCTATGGATCTCCAAAAAGTGAACTTTTACATTTTCTGAGTCTGGAGGAATTCAAAGGGGAGTTTTCAGGGGAGTGCATTATCTCTGCCATCTCCTCCCTCTGTGTGCGTTGCTGCATGCAGCAGCTGCGTGTGTGTGTGTAAACTGCCCCTCCCCTTCGCAAGCAGGCGGGGGAGAGAGAGAGATGTTTCGTCTCGATTTACACATGCTATGACTCCGGGGGTACTTCCATTCGCTTCGTCTTGATCTGTTGATGTTATTTCATGTCTCGTTTGTCCATTGTGACAGTGGCAAAGCCAGGGAAATGTCCCGGGAGATATACTGAGAAATCTTTGTAACAGCATTTTCCTGCGATCACAGCTGTTCACAGCTACGAGGCTGGGACCGCTTCCCATTCGCTTCGTCTTGATCTGTAGATGTTATTTAATGTCTCATTTGTTCATTTTGATGGAGAAAAAGTTGTACATTTAGTGAATTCAGAGTTTCTAAGATGCAAAAGTAGGCATGTTTGAGTACTCAGGTCCAGTGGCTTCACTGCGTTAATGCTCGCCCCTGGATGCGGTTGGTCGCGTGTTCGAATCCATGCTGTGGCATACTTTTTTTCATTTTCACCCTTTTTCTATGGATCTCCAAAAAGTCAACTTTGACTTTTTCTGAGTCTGGAGGAATTCAAGGGGAGTTTTCAAGGGACTCTACCCGCCTTATGAGGCACTATTTTCGAATACTTTTTTCCATTTTCACCCTTTTTCTATGGATCTCCAAAAAGTGATCTTTTACATTCTCTGAGTCTGGAGGAATTCAAGGGGAGTTTTCAAGGGAATGCGTTCTCTCTGCCATCTCCTCCCTATGTGTGTGTTGCTGCATGCAGCAGCTGCGTGTGTGTGTAAACTGCCCCTCCCCCTCGCAAGCAGGCGGGGGAGAGAGAGATGTTTCGTCTCGATTTACACATGCTATGACTCCGGGGGTACCTCCATTCGCTTCGTCTTGATCTGTTGATGTTATATCATGTCTCGTTTGTCCATTGTGACGGTGGGAAAGCCAGGGAAATGTCCCGGAGATATACTGAGAAATCTTTGTAACAGCATTTTCCTGCGATCACAGCTGTTCACAGCTACGAGGCTGGGGACCGCTTCCATTCGCTTCGTCTTGATCTGTAGATGTTATTTAATGTCTCATTTGTTCATTTTGATGGAGAAAAAGTTGTACATTTATTGAATTCAGAGTTTCTAAGATGCAAAAGTAGGCATGTTTGAGTACTCAGGTCCAGTGGCTCACTGCGTTAATGCTCGCCCCTGGATGCGGTTGGTCGCGTGTTCGAATCCATGCTGTGGCATACTTTTTTTCATTTTCACCCTTTTTCTATGGATCTCCAAAAAGTCAACTTTGACTTTTTCTGAGTCTGGAGGAATTCAAGGGGAGTTTTCAAGGGACTCTACCCGCCTTATGAGGCACTATTTTCGAATACTTTTTTCCATTTTCACCCTTTTTCTATGGATCTCCAAAAAGTGAACTTTTACATTTTCTGAGTCTGGAGGAATTCAAGGGGAGTTTTCAGGGGAGTGCATCTCTCTGCCATCTCCTCCCTCTGTGTGCGTTGCTGCATGCAGCAGCTGCGTGTGTGTGTGTAAACTGCCCCTCCCCTTCGCAAGCAGGCGGGGGAGAGAGAGATGTTTCGTCTCGATTTACACATGCTATGACTCCGGGGGTACTTCCATTCGCTTCGTCTTGATCTGTTGATGTTATTTCATGTCTCGTTTGTCCATTGTGACGGTGGCAAAGCCAGGGAAATGTCCCGGAGATATACTGAGAAATCTTTGTAACAGCATTTTCCTGCGATCACAGCTGTTCACAGCTACGAGGCTGGGACCGCTTCCATTCGCTTCGTCTTGATCTGTAGATGTTATTTCATGTCTCATTTGTTCATTTTGATGGAGAAAAAGTTGTACATTTAGTGAATTCAGAGTGTCTAAGATGCAAAAGTAGGCATGTTTGAGTACTCATGTCCAGTGGCTCACTGCGTTAACGCTCGCCCCTGGATGCGGTTGGTCGCGTGTTCGAATCCATGCTGTGGCATACTTTTTTTCATTTTCACCCTTTTTCTATGGATCTCCAAAAAGTCAACTTTGACTTTTTCTGAGTCTGGAGGAATTCAAGGGGAGTTTTCAAGGGACTCTACCCGCCTTATGAGGCACTATTTTCGAATACTTTTTTCCATTTTCACCCTTTTTCTATGGATCTCCAAAAAGTGAACTTTTACATTTTCTGAGTCTGGAGGAATTCAAGGGGAGTTTTCAGGGGAGTGCATTCTCTCTGCCATCTCCTCCCTCTGTGTGCGTTGCTGCATGCAGCAGCTGCGTGTGTGTGTGTAAACTGCCCCTCCCCTTCGCAAGAAGGCGGGGGAGAGAGAGATGTTTCGTCTCGATTTACACATGCTATGACTCCGGGGGTACTTCCATTCGCTTCGTCTTGATCTGTTGATGTTATTTCATGTCTCGTTTGTCCATTGTGACGGTGGCAAAGCCAGGGAAATGTCCCGGAGATATACTGAGAAATCTTTGTAACAGCATTTTCCTGCGATCACAGCTGTTCACAGCTACGAGGCTGGGACCGCTTCCATTCGCTTCGTCTTGATCTGTAGATGTTATTTCATGTCTCATTTGTTCATTTTGATGGAGAAAAAGTTGTACATTTAGTGAATTCAGAGTGTCTAAGATGCAAAAGTAGGCATGTTTGAGTACTCATGTCCAGTGGCTCACTGCGTTAACGCTCGCCCCTGGATGCGGTTGGTCGCGTGTTCGAATCCATGCTGTGGCATACTTTTTTTCATTTTCACCCTTTTTCTATGGATCTCCAAAAAGTCAACTTTGACTTTTTCTGAGTCTGGAGGAATTCAAGGGGAGTTTTCAAGGGACTCTACCCGCCTTATGAGGCACTATTTTCGAATACTTTTTTCCATTTTCACCCTTTTTCTATGGATCTCCAAAAAGTGAACTTTTACATTTTCTGAGTCTGGAGGAATTCAAGGGGAGTTTTCAGGGGAGTGCATTCTCTCTGCCATCTCCTCCCTCTGTGTGCGTTGCTGCATGCAGCAGCTGCGTGTGTGTGTGTAAACTGCCCCTCCCCTTCGCAAGCAGGCGGGGGAGAGAGAGATGTTTCGTCTCGATTTACACATGCTATGACTCCGGGGGTACTTCCATTCGCTTCGTCTTGATCTGTTGATGTTATTTCATGTCTCGTTTGTCCATTGTGACGGTGGCAAAGCCAGGGAAATGTCCCGGAGATATACTGAGAAATCTTTGTAACAGCATTTTCCTGCGATCACAGCTGTTCACAGCTACGAGGCTGGGACCGCTTCCATTCGCTTCGTCTTGATCTGTAGATGTTATTTCATGTCTCATTTGTTCATTTTGATGGAGAAAAAGTTGTACATTTAGTGAATTCAGAGTGTCTAAGATGCAAAAGTAGGCATGTTTGAGTACTCATGTCCAGTGGCTCACTGCGTTAACGCTCGCCCCTGGATGCGGTTGGTCGCGTGTTCGAATCCATACTGTGGCATACTTTTTTTCATTTTCACCCTTTTTCTATGGATCTCCAAAAAGTCAACTTTGACTTTTTCTGAGTCTGGAGGAATTCAAGGGGAGATTTCAGGGGAGTGCGTTCTCTCTGCCATCTCCTCCCTGTGTGTGTGTTGCTGCATGCAGCAGCTGCGTGTGTGTGTAAACTGCCCCTCCCCCTCGCAAGCAGGCGGGGGAGAGAGAGATGTTTCGTCTCGATTTACACATGCTATGACTCCGGGGGTACTTCCATTCGCTTCGTCTTGATCTGTTGATGTTATTTCATGTCTCGTTTGTCCATTGTGACGGTGGGAAAGCCAGGGAAATGTCCCGGAGATATACTGATAAATCTTTGTAACAGCATTTTCCTGCGATCACAGCTCTTCACAGCTACGAGGCTGGGACCGCTTCCATTCGCTTCGTCTTGATCTGGAGATGTTATTTCATGTCTCATCTGTTCATTTTGATGGAGAAAAGGTTGTACATTTAGTGAATTCAGAGTGTCTAAGATGCACAAGTAGGCATGTTTGAGTACTCAGGTCCAGTGGCTCACTGCGTTAACGCTCGCCCCTGGATGCGGTTGGTCGCGTGTTCGAATCCATGCTGTGGTATACTTTTTTTCATTTTCACCCTTTTTCTATGGATCTCCAAAAAGTCAACTTTGACTTTTTCTGAGTCTGGAGGAATTCAAGGGGAGTTTTCAGGGGAGTGCATTCTCTCTGCCATCTCCTCCCTCTGTGTGCGTTGCTGCATGCAGCAGCTGCGTGTGTGTGTGTAAACTGCCCCTCCACTTCGCAAGCAGGCGGGGGAGAGAGAGATGTTTCGTCTCGATTTACACATGCTATGACTCCGGGGGTACTTCCATTCGCTTCGTCTTGATCTGTTGATGTTATTTCATGTCTCGTTTGTCCATTGTGACGGTGGCAAAGCCATTGAAATGTCCCGGAGATATACTGAGAAATCTTTGTAACAGCATTTTCCTGCGATCACAGCTGTTCACAGCTACGAGGCTGGGACCGCTTCCATTCGCTTCGTCTTGATCTGTATATGTTATTTCATGTCTCATTTGTTCATTTTGATGGAGAAAAAGTTGTACATTTGGTGAATTCAGAGTGTCTAAGATGCAAAAGTAGGCATGTTTGAGTACTCATGTCCAGTGGCTCACTGCGTTAACGCTCGCCCCTGGATGCGGTTGGTCGCGTGTTCGAATCCATACTGTGGCATACTTTTTTTCATTTTCACCCTTTTTCTATGGATCTCCAAAAAGTCAACTTTGATTTTTTCTGAGTCTGGAGGAATTCAAGGGGAGTTTTCAAGGGACTCTACCCGCCTTATGAGGCACTATTTTCGAATACTTTTTTCCATTTTCACCCTTTTTCTATGGATCTCCAAAAAGTGAACTTTTACATTTTCTGAGTCTGGAGGAATTCAAGGGGAGTTTTCAGGGGAGTGCGTTCTCTCTGCCATCTCCTCCCTGTGTGTGTGTTGCTGCATGCAGCAGCTGCGTGTGTGTGTAAACTGCCCCTCCCCCTCACAAGCAGGCGGGGGAGAGAGAGATGTTTCGTCTCGATTTACACATGCTATGACTCCGGGGGTACCTCCATTCGCTTCGTCTTGATCTGTTCATGTTATTTCATGTCTCGTTTGTCCATTGTGTCGGTGGGAAAGCCAGGGAAATGTCCCGGAGATATACTGAGAAATCTTTGTAACAGCATTTTCCTGCGATCACAGCTGTTCACAGCTACGAGGCTGGGACCGCTTCCATTCGCTTCGTCTTGATCTGTAGATGTTATTTAATGTCTCATTTGTTCATTTTGATGGAGAAAAAGTTGTACATTTAGTGAATTCAGAGTTTCTAAGATGCAAAAGTAGGCATGTTTGAGTACTCAGGTCCAGTGGCTCACTGCGTTAATGCTCGCCTCTGGATGCGGTTGGTCGCGTGTTCGAATCCATACTGTGGCATACTTTTTTTCATTTTCACCCTTTTTCTATGGATCTCCAAAAAGTCAACTTTGACTTTTTCTGAGTCTGGAGGAATTCAAGGGGAGTTTTCAGGGGAGTGCGTTCCCTCTGCCATCTCCTCCCTGTGTGTGCGTTGCTGCATGCAGCAGCTGCGTGTGTGTGTAAACTGCCCCTCCCCTTCGCAAGCAGGCGGGGGAGAGAGAGATGTTTCGTCTCGATTTACACATGCTATGACTCCGGGGGTACCTCCATTCGCTTCGTCTTGATCTGTTGATGTTATTTCATGTCTCGTTTGTCCATTGTGACGGTGGGAAAGCCAGGGAAATGTCCCGGAGATATACTGAGAAATCTTTGTAACAGCATTTTCCTGCGATCACAGCTGTTCACAGCTACGAGGCTGGGACCGCTTCCATTCGCTTCTTCTTGATCTGTAGATGTTATTTAATGTCTCATTTGTTCATTTTGATGGAGAAAAAGTTGTACATTTAGTGAATTCAGAGTTTCTAAGATGCAAAAGTAGGCATGTTTGAGTACTCAGGTCCAGTGGCTCACTGCGTTAATGCTCGCCCCTGGATGCGGTTGGTCGCGTGTTCGAATCCATGCTGTGACATACTTTTTTTCATTTTCACCCTTTTTCTATGGATCTCCAAAAAGTCAACTTTGACTTTTTCTGAGTCTGGAGGAATTCAAGGGGAGTTTTCAAGGGACTCTACCCGCCTTATGAGGCACTATTTTTGAATACTTTTTTCCATTTTCACCCTTTTTCTATGGATCTCCAAAAAGTGATATTTTACATTTTCTGAGTCTGGAGGAATTCAAGGGGAGTTTTCAAGGGAGTGCGTTCTCTCTGCCATCTCCTGCCTATGTGTGTGTTGCTGCATGCAGCAGCTGCGTGTGTGTGTAAACTGCCCCTCCCCCTCGCAAGCAGGCGGGGGAGAGAGAGATGTTTCGTCTCGATTTACAAATGCTATCACTCCGGGGGTACCTCCATTCGCTTCGTCTTGATCTGTTGATGTTATTTCATGTCTCGTTTGTCCATTGTGACGGTGGGAAAGCCAGGGAAATGTCCCGGAGATATACTGAGAAATCTTTGTAACAGCATTTTCCTGCGATCACAGCTGTTCACAGCTACGAGGCTGGGACCGCTTCCATTCGCTTCGTCTTGATCTGTAGATGTTATTTAATGTCTCATTTGTTCATTTTGATGGAGAAAAGGTTGTACATTTAGTGAATTCAGAGTTTCTAAGATGCAAAAGTAGGCATGTTTGAGTACTCAGGTCCAGTGGCTCACTGCGTTAACACTCGCCCCTGGATGCGGTTGGTCGCGTGTTCGAATCCATGCTGTAGCATACTTTTTTTCATTTTCACCCTTTTTCTATGGATCTCCAAAAAGTCAACTTTGACTTTTTCTGAGTCTGGAGGAATTCAAGGGGAGTTTTCAAGGGACTCTACCCGCCTTATGAGGCACTATTTTCGAATACTTTTTTTCATTTTCACCCTTTTTCTATGGATCTCCAAAAAGTCAACTTTGACTTTTTCTGAGTCTGGAGGAATTCAAGGGGAGTTTTCAGGGGAGTGCGTTCCCTCTGCCAAATCCTCCCTGTGTGTGCGTTGCTGCATGCAGCAGCTGCGTGTGTGTGTAAACTGCCCCTCCCCTTCGCAAGCAGGCGGGGGAGAGAGAGATGTTTCGTCTCGATTTACACATGCTATGACTCCGGGGGTACCTCCATTCGCTTCGTCTTGATCTGTTGATGTTATTTCATGTCTCGTTTGTCCATTGTGTCGGTGGGAAAGCCAGGGAAATGTCCCGGAGATATACTGAGAAATCTTTGTAACAGCATTTTCCTGCGATCACAGCTGTTCACAGCTACGAGGCTGGGACCGCTTCCATTCGCTTCGTCTTGATCTGTAGATGTTATTTAATGTCTCATTTGTTCATTTTGATGGAGAAAAAGTTGTACATTTAGTGAATTCAGAGTTTCTAAGATGCAAAAGTAGGCATGTTTGAGTACTCAGGTCCAGTGGCTCACTGCGTTAATGCTCGCCCCTGGATGCGGTTGGTCGCGTGTTCGAATCCATGCTGTGACATACTTTTTTTCATTTTCACCCTTTTTCTATGGATCTCCAAAAAGTCAACTTTGACTTTTTCTGAGTCTGGAGGAATTCAAGGGGAGTTTTCAAGGGACTCTACCCGCCTTATGAGGCACTATTTTTGAATACTTTTTTCCATTTTCACCCTTTTTCTATGGATCTCCAAAAAGTGATCTTTTACATTTTCTGAGTCTGGAGGAATTCAAGGGGAGTTTTCAAGGGAGTGCGTTCTCTCTGCCATCTCCTCCCTATGTGTGTGTTGCTGCATGCAGCAGCTGCGTGTGTGTGTAAACTGCCCCTCCCCCTCGCAAGCAGGCGGGGGAGAGAGAGATGTTTCGTCTCGATTTACAAATGCTATGACTCCGGGGGTACCTCCATTCGCTTCGTCTTGATCTGTTGATGTTATTTCATGTCTCGTTTGTCCATTGTGACGGTGGGAAAGCCAGGGAAATGTCCCGGAGATATACTGAGAAATCTTTGTAACAGCATTTTCCTGCGATCACAGCTGTTCACAGCTACGAGGCTGGGACCGCTTCCATTCGCTTCGTCTTGATCTGTAGATGTTATTTAATGTCTCATTTGTTCATTTTGAAGGAGAAAAGGTTGTACATTTAGTGAATTCAGAGTTTATAAGATGCAAAAGTAGGCATGTTTGAGTACTCAGGTCCAGTGGCTCACTGCGTTAACGCTCGCCCCTGGATGCGGTTGGTCGCGTGTTCGAATCCATGCTGTGGCATACTTTTTTTCATTTTCACCCTTTTTCTATGGATCTCCAAAAAGTCAACTTTGACTTTTTCTGAGTCTGGAGGAATTCAAGGGGAGTTTTCAAAGGACTCTACCCGCCTTATGAGGCACTATTTTCGAATACTTTTTTACATTTTCACCCTTTTTCTATGGATCTCCAAAAAGTGAACTTTTACATTTTCTGAGTCTGGAGGAATTCAAGGGGAGTTTTCAGGGGAGTGCATTCTCTCTGCCATCTCCTCCCTCTGTGTGCGTTGCTGCATGCAGCAGCTGCGTGTGTGTGTGTAAACTGCCCCTCCCCTTCGCAAGCAGGCGGGGGAGAGAGAGATGTTTCGTCTCGATTTACACATGCTATGACTCCGGGGGTACTTCCATTCGCTTCGTCTTGATCTGTTGATGTTATTTCATGTCTCGTTTGTCCATTGTGACGGTGGGAAAGCCAGGGAAATGTCCCGGAGATATACTGATACATCTTTGTAACAGCATTTTCCTGCGATCACTGCTCTTCACAGCTACGAGGCTGGGACCGCTTCCATTCGCTTCGTCTTGATCTGGAGATGTTATTTCATGTCTCATCTGTTCATTTTGATGGAGAAAAGGTTGTACATTTAGTGAATTCAGAGTGTCTAAGATGCACAAGTAGGCATGTTTGAGTACTCAGGTCCAGTGGCTCACTGCGTTAACGCTCGCCCCTGGATGCGGTTGGTCGCGTGTTCGAATCCATGCTGTGGCATTCTTTTTTTCATTTTCACCCTTTTTCTATGGATCTCCAAAAAGTGATCTTTTACATTTTCTGAGTCTGGAGGAATTCAAGGGGAGTTTTCAGGGGAGTGCGTTCTCTCTGCCATCTCCTCCCTGTGTGTGTGTTGCTGCATGCAGCAGCTGCGTGTGTGTGTAAACTGCCCCTCCCCCTCACAAGCAGGCGGGGGAGAGAGAGATGTTTCGTCTCGATTTACACATGCTATGACTCCGGGGGTACCTCCATTCACTTCGTCTTGATCTGTTGATGTTATTTCATGTCTCGTTTGTCCATTGTGTCGGTGGGAAAGCCAGGGAAATGTCCCGGAGATATACTGAGAAATCTTTGTAACAGCATTTTCCTGCGATCACAGCTGTTCACAGCTACGAGGCTGGGACCGCTTCCATTCGCTTCGTCTTGATCTGTAGATGTTATTTCATGTCTCATTTGTTCATTTTGATGGAGAAAAAGTTGTACATTTAGTGAATTCAGAGTTTCTAAGATGCAAAAGTCGGCATGTTTGAGTACTCAGGTCCAGTGGCTCACTGCGTTAATGCTCGCCCCTGGATGCGGTTGGTCGCGTGTTCGAATCCATACTGTGGCATACTTTTTTTCATTTTCACCCTTTTTTCTATCGATCTCCAAAAAGTCAACTTTGACTTTTTCTGAGTCTGGAGGAATTCAAGGGGAGTTTTCAAAGGACTCTACCCGCCTTATGAGGCACTATTTTCGAATACTTTTTTACATTTTCACCCTTTTTCTATGGATCTCCAAAAAGTGATCTTTTACATTTTCTGAGTCTGGAGGAATTCAAGGGGCGTTTTCAGGGGAGTGCGTTCTCTCTGCCATCTCCTCCCTGTGTGTGTGTTGCTGTATGCAGCAGCTGCGTGTGTGTGTAAACTGCCCCTCCCTCTCGCAAGCAGGCGGGGGAGAGAGAGATGTTTCGTCTCGATTTACACATGCTATGACTCCGGGGGTACCTCCATTCGCTTCGTCTTGATCTGTTGATGTTATTTCATGTCTCGTTTGTCCATTGTGACGGTGGGAAAGCCAGGGAAATGTCCCGGAGATATACTGAGAAATCTTTGTAACAGCATTTTCCTGCGATCACAGCTGTTCACAGCTACGAGACTGGGACCGCTTCCATTCGCTTCGTCTTGATCTGTAGATGTTATTTAATGTCTCATTTGTTCATTTTGATGGAGAAAAAGTTGTACATTTAGTGAATTCAGAGTGTCTAAGATGCACAAGTAGGCATATTTGCGTACTCAGGTCCAGTGGCTCACTGCGTTAACACTCGCCCCTGGATGCGGTTGGTCGCGTGTTCGAATCCATGCTGTGGCATTCTTTTTTTCATTTTCACCCTTTTTCTATGGATCTCCAAAAAGTGATCTTTTACATTTTCTGAGTCTGGAGGAATTCAAGGGGAGTTTTCAGGGGAGTGCGTTCTCTCTGCCATCTCCTCCCTCTGTGTGCGTTGCTGCATGCAGCAGCTGCGTGTGTGTGTGTAAACTGCCCCTCCACTTCGCAAGCAGGCGGGGGAGAGAGAGATGTTTCGTCTCGATTTACACATGCTATGACTCCGGGGGTACTTCCATTCGCTTCGTCTTGATCTGTTGATGTTATTTCATGTCTCGTTTGTCCATTGTGACGGTGGCAAAGCCATTGAAATGTCCCGGAGATATACTGAGAAATCTTTGTAACAGCATTTTCCTGCGATCACAGCTGTTCACAGCTACGAGGCTGGGACCGCTTCCATTCGCTTCGTCTTGATCTGTAGATGTTATTTCATGTCTCATTTGTTCATTTTGATGGAGAAAAAGTTGTACATTTAGTGAATTCAGAGTGTCTAAGATGCACAAGTAGGCATATTTGCGTATTCAGGTCCAGTGGCTCACTGCGTTAACACTCGCCTCTGGATGCGGTTGGTCGCGTGTTCGAATCCATGCTGTGGCATTCTTTTTTTCATTTTCACCCTTTTTCTATGGATCTCCAAAAAGTGATCTTTTACATTTTCTGAGTCTGGAGGAATTCAAGGGGAGTTTTCAGGGGAGTGCGTTCTCTCTGCCATCTCCTCCCTGTGTGTGTGTTACTGCAGGCAGCAGCTGCGTGTGTGTGTAAACTGCCCCTCCCTCTCGCAAGCAGGCGGGGGAGAGAGAGATGTTTCGTCTCGATTTACACATGCTATGACTCCGGGGGTACCTCCATTCGCTTCGTCTTGATCTGTTGATGTTATTTCATGTCTCGTTTGTCCATTGTGACGGTGGGAAAGCCAGGGAAATGTCCCGGAGATATACTGAGAAATCTTTGTAACAGCATTTTCCTGCGATCACAGCTGTTCACAGCTACAAGGCTGGGACCGCTTCCATTCGCTTCGTCTTGATCTGTAGATGTTATTTAATGTCTCATTTGTTCATTTTGATGGAGAAAAAGTTGTACATTTAGTGAATTCAGAGTTTCTAAGATGCACAAGTAGGCATGTTTGAGTACTCAGTTCCAGTGGCTCACTGCGTTAACGCTCGCCCCTGGATGCGGTTGGTCGCGTGTTCGAGTCCATGCTGTGGCATACTTTTTTTCATTTTCACCCTTTTTCTATGGATCTCCAAAAAGTCAACTTTGACTTTTTCTGAGTCTGGAGGAATTCAAGGGGAGTTTTCAAGGGACTCTACCCGCCTTATGAGGCACTATTTTCGAATACTTTTTTCCATTTTCACCCTTTTTCTATGGATCTCCAAAAAGTGAACTTTTACATTTTCTGAGTCTGGAGGAATTCAAGGGGAGTTTTCAGGGGAGTGCATTCTCTCTGCCATCTCCTCCCTCTGTGTGCGTTGCTGCATGCAGCAGCTGCGTGTGTGTGTGTAAACTGCCCCTCCCCTTCGCAAGCAGGCGGGGGAGAGAGAGATGTTTCGTCTCGATTTACACATGCTATGACTCCGGGGGTACTTCCATTCGCTTCGTCTTGATCTGTTGATGTTATTTCATGTCTCGTTTGTCCATTGTGACGGTGGGAAAGCCAGGGAAATGTCCCGGAGATATACTGATAAATCTTTGTAACAGCATTTTCCTGCGATCACAGCTCTTCACAGCTACGAGGCTGGGACCGCTTCCATTCGCTTCGTCTTGATCTGGAGATGTTATTTAATGTCTCATTTGTTCATTTTGATGGAGAAAAGGTTGTACATTTAGTGAATTCAGAGTGTCTAAGATGCACAAGTAGGCATGTTTGAGTACTCAGGTCCAGTGGCTCACTGCGTTAACGCTCGCCCCTGGATGCGGTTGGTCGCGTGTTCGAATCCATGCTGTGGCATACTTTTTTTCATTTTCACCCTTTTTCTATGGATCTCCAAAAAGTCAACTTTGACTTTTTCTGAGTCTGGAGGAATTCAAGGGGAGTTTTCAAAGGACTCTACCCGCCTTATGAGGCACTATTTTCGAATACTTTTTTACATTTTCACCCTTTTTCTATGGATCTCCAAAAAGTGATCTTTTACATTTTCTGAGTCTGGAGGAATCCAAGGGGCGTTTTCAGGGGAGTGCGTTCTCTCTGCCATCTCCTCCCTGTGTGTGTGTTGCTGCATGCAGCAGCTGCGTGTGTGTGTAAACTGCCCCTCCCTCTCGCAAGCAGGCGGGGGAGAGAGAGATGTTTCGTCTCGATTTACACATGCTATGACTCCGGGGGTACCTCCATTCGCTTCGTCTTGATCTGTTGATGTTATTTCATGTCTCGTTTGTCCATTGTGACGGTGGGAAAGCCAGGGAAATGTCCCGGAGATATACTGAGAAATCTTTGTAACAGCATTTTCCTTCGATCACAGCTGTTCACAGCTACGAGACTGGGACCGCTTCCATTCGCTTCGTCTTGATCTGTAGAGGTTATTTCATGTCTCATTTGTTCATTTTGATGGAGAAAAAGTTGTACATTTAGTGAATTCAGAGTGTCTAAGATGCACAAGTAGGCATATTTGCGTACTCAGGTCCAGTGGCTCACTGCGTTAACACTCGCCCCTGGATGCGGTTGGTCGCGTGTTCGAATCCATGCTGTGGCATTCTTTTTTTCATTTTCACCCTTTTTCTATGGATCTCCAAAAAGTCAACTTTGATTTTTTCTGAGTCTGGAGGAATTCAAGGGGAGTTTTCAAGGGACTCTACCCGCCTTATGAGGCACTATTTTCGAATACTTTTTTTCATTTTCACCCTTTTTCTATGGATCTCCAAAAAGTCAACTTTGACTTTTTCTGAGTCTGGAGGAATTCAAGGGGAGTTTTCAAGGGACTCTACCCGCCTTATGAGGCACTATTTTTGAATACTTTTTTCCATTTTCACCCTTTTTCTATGGATCTCCAAAAAGTGATATTTTACATTTTCTGAGTCTGGAGGAATTCAAGGGGCGTTTTCAGGGGAGTGCGTTCTCTCTGCCATCTCCTCCCTGTGTGTGTGTTGCTGTATGCAGCAGCTGCGTGTGTGTGTAAACTGCCCCTCCCTCTCGCAAGCAGGCGGGGGAGAGAGAGATGTTTCGTCTCGATTTACACATGCTATGACTCCGGGGGTACCTCCATTCGCTTCGTCTTGATCTGTTGATGTTATTTCATGTCTCGTTTGTCCATTGTGACGGTGGGAAAGCCAGGGAAATGTCCCGGAGATATACTGAGAAATCTTTGTAACAGCATTTTCCTGCGATCACAGCTGTTCACAGCTACGAGACTGGGACCGCTTCCATTCGCTTCGTCTTGATCTGTAGATGTTATTTCATGTCTCATTTGTTCATTTTGATGGAGAAAAAGTTGTACATTTAGTGAATTCAGAGTTTCTAAGATGCACAAGTAGGCATGTTTGAGTACTCAGGTCCAGTGGCTCACTGCGTTAACGCTCGCCCCTGGATGCGGTTGGTCGCGTGTTCGAGTCCATGCTGTGGCATACTTTTTTTCATTTTCACCCTTTTTCTATGGATCTCCAAAAAGTCAACTTTGACTTTTTCTGAGTCTGGAGGAATTCAAGGGGAGTTTTCAAGGGACTCTACCCGCCTTATGAGGCACTATTTTCGAATACTTTTTTACATTTTCACCCTTTTTCTATGGATCTCCAAAAAGTGATCTTTTACATTTTCTGAGTCTGGAGGAATCCAAGGGGCGTTTTCAGGGGAGTGCGTTCTCTCTGCCATCTCCTCCCTGTGTGTGTGTTGCTGCATGCAGCAGCTGCGTGTGTGTGTAAACTGCCCCTCCCTCTCGCAAGCAGGCGGGGGAGAGAGAGATGTTTCGTCTCGATTTACACATGCTATGACTCCGGGGGTACTTCCATTCGCTTCGTCTTGATCTGTTGATGTTATTTCATGTCTCGTTTGTCCATTGTGACGGTGGCAAAGCCATTGAAATGTCCCGGAGATATACTGAGAAATCTTTGTAACAGCATTTTCCTGCGATCACAGCTGTTCACAGCTACGAGGCTGGGACCGCTTACATTCGCTTCGTCTTGATCTGTATATGTTATTTCATGTCTCATTTGTTCATTTTGATGGAGAAAAAGTTGTACATTTGGTGAATTCAGAGTGTCTAAGATGCAAAAGTAGGCATGTTTGAGTACTCATGTCCAGTGGCTCACTGCGTTAACGCTCGCCCCTGGATGCGGTTGGTCGCGTGTTCGAATCCATACTGTGGCATACTTTTTTTCATTTTCACCCTTTTTCTATGGATCTCCAAAAAGTCAACTTTGATTTTTTCTGAGTCTGGAGGAATTCAAGGGGAGTTTTCAAGGGACTCTACCCGCCTTATGAGGCACTATTTTCGAATACTTTTTTCCATTTTCACCCTTTTTCTATGGATCTCCAAAAAGTGAACTTTTACATTTTCTGAGTCTGGAGGAATTCAAGGGGCGTTTTCAGGGGAGTGCATTCTCTCTGCCATCTCCTCCCTCTGTGTGCGTTGCTGCATGCAGCAGCTGCGTGTGTGTGTGTAAACTGCCCCTCCCCCTCGCAAGCAGGCGGGGGAGAGAGAGATGTTTCGTCTCGATTTACAAATGCTATGACTCCGGGGGTACCTCCATTCGCTTCGTCTTGATCTGTTGATGTTATTTCATGTCTCATTTGTTCATTTTGATGGAGAAAAAGTTGTACATTTAGTGAATTCAGAGTGTCTAAGATGCACAAGTAGGCATATTTGCGTACTCAGGTCCAGTGGCTCACTGCGTTAACACTCGCCCCTGGATGCGGTTGGTCGCGTGTTCGAATCCATGCTGTGGCATTCTTTTTTTCATTTTCACCCTTTTTCTATGGATCTCCAAAAAGTGATCTTTTACATTTTCTGAGTCTGGAGGAATTCAAGGGGAGTTTTCAGGGGAGTGCGTTCTCTCTGCCATCTCCTCCCTCTGTGTGCGTTGCTGCATGCAGCAGCTGCGTGTGTGTGTGTAAACTGCCCCTCCACTTCGCAAGCAGGCGGGGGAGAGAGAGATGTTTCGTCTCGATTTACACATGCTATGACTCCGGGGGTACTTCCATTCGCTTCGTCTTGATCTGTTGATGTTATTTCATGTCTCGTTTGTCCATTGTGACGGTGGCAAAGCCATTGAAATGTCCCGGAGATATACTGAGAAATCTTTGTAACAGCATTTTCCTGCGATCACAGCTGTTCACAGCTACGAGGCTGGGACCGCTTCCATTCGCTTCGTCTTGATCTGTAGATGTTATTTAATGTCTCATTTGTTCATTTTGATGGAGAAAAAGTTGTACATTTAGTGAATTCAGAGTGTCTAAGATGCAAAAGTAGGCATGTTTGAGTACTCATGTCCAGTGGCTCACTGCGTTAACGCTCGCCCCTGGATGCGGTTGGTCGCGTGTTCGAATCCATACTGTGGCATACTTTTTTTCATTTTCACCCTTTTTCTATGGATCTCCAAAAAGTCAACTTTGATTTTTTCTGAGTCTGGAGGAATTCAAGGGGAGTTTTCAAGGGACTCTACCCGCCTTATGAGGCACTATTTTCGAATACTTTTTTTCATTTTCACCCTTTTTCTATGGATCTCCAAAAAGTCAACTTTGACTTTTTCTGAGTCTGGAGGAATTCAAGGGGAGTTTTCAAGGGACTCTACCCGCCTTATGAGGCACTATTTTCGAATACTTTTTTCCATTTTCACCCTTTTTCTATGGATCTCCAAAAAGTGATATTTTACATTTTCTGAGTCTGGAGGAATTCAAGGGGAGTTTTCAAGGGAGTGCATTCTCTCTGCCATCTCCTCCCTATGTGTGTGTTGCTGCATGCAGCAGCTGCGTGTGTGTGTAAACTGCCCCTCCCCCTCGCAAGCAGGCGGGGGAGAGAGAGATGTTTCGTCTCGATTTACAAATGCTATGACTCCGGGGGTACCTCCATTCGCTTCGTCTTGATCTGTTGATGTTATTTCATGTCTCGTTTGTCCATTGTGACGGTGGGAAAGCCAGGGAAATGTCCCGGAGATATACTGAGAAATCTTTGTAACAGCATTTTCCTGCGATCACAGCTGTTCACAGCTACGAGGCTGGGACCGCTTCCATTCGCTTCGTCTTGATCTGTAGATGTTATTTAATGTCTCATTTGTTCATTTTGATGGAGAAAAGGTTGTACATTTAGTGAATTCAGAGTTTCTAAGATGCAAAAGTAGGCATGTTTGAGTACTCAGGTCCAGTGGCTCACTGCGTTAACGCTCGCCCCTGGAAGCGGTTGGTCGCGTGTTCGAATCCATGCTGTAGCATACTTTTTTTCATTTTCACCCTTTTTCTATGGATCTCCAAAAAGTCAACTTTGACTTTTTCTGAGTCTGGAGGAATTCAAGGGGAGTTTTCAAGGGACTCTACCCGCCTTATGAGGCACTATTTTCGAATACTTTTTTCCATTTTCACCCTTTTTCTATGGATCTCCAAAAAGTGAACTTTTACATTTTCTGAGTATGGAGGAATTCAAGGGGAGTTTTCAGGGGAGTGCGTTCTCTCTGCCATCTCCTCCCTGTGTGTGCGTTGCTGCATGCAGCAGCTGCGTGTGTGTGTAAACTGCCCCTCCCCTTCGCAAGCAGGCGGGGGAGAGAGAGATGTTTCGTCTCGATTTACACATGCTATGACTACGGGGGTACCTCCATTCGCTTCGTCTTGATCTGTTGATGTTATTTCATGTCTCGTTTGTCCATTGTGACGGTGGGAAAGCCAGGGAAATGTCCCGGAGATATACTGAGAAATCTTTGTAACAGCATTTTCCTGCGATCACAGCTGTTCACAGCTACGAGGCTGGGACCGCTTCCATTCGCTTCGTCTTGATCTGTAGATGTTATTTAATGTCTCATTTGTTCATTTTGATGGAGAAAAGGTTGTACATTTAGTGAATTCAGAGTTTCTAAGATGCAAAAGTAGGCATGTTTGAGTACTCAGGTCCAGTGGCTCACTGCGTTAATGCTCGCCCCTGGATGCGGTTGGTCGCGTGTTCGAATCCATACTGTGGCATACTTTTTTTCATTTTCACCCTTTTTCTATGGATCTCCAAAAAGTCAACTTTGACTTTTTCTGAGTCTGGAGGAATTCAAGGGGAGTTTTCAGGGGAGTGCGTTCCCTCTGCCATCTCCTCCCTGTGTGTGCGTTGCTGCATGCAGCAGCTGCGTGTGTGTGTAAACTGCCCCTCCCCCTCACAAGCAGGCGGGGGAGAGAGAGATGTTTCGTCTCGATTTACACATGCTATGACTCCGGGGGTACCTCCATTCGCTTCGTCTTGATCTGTTGATGTTATTTCATGTCTCGTTTGTCCATTGTGTCGGTGGGAAAGCCAGGGAAATGTCCCGGAGATATACTGAGAAATCTTTGTAACAGCATTTTCCTGCGATCACAGCTGTTCACAGCTACGAGGCTGGGACCGCTTCCATTCGCTTCGTCTTGATCTGTAGATGTTATTTCATGTCTCATTTGTTCATTTTGATGGAGAAAAAGTTGTACATTTAGTGAATTCAGAGTTTCTAAGATGCAAAAGTCGGCATGTTTGAGTACTCAGGTCCAGTGGCTCACTGCGTTAATGCTCGCCCCTGGATGCGGTTGGTCGCGTGTTCGAATCCATACTGTGGCATACTTTTTTTCATTTTCACCCTTTTTCTATGGATCTCCAAAAAGTCAACTTTGACTTTTTCTGAGTCTGGAGGAATTCAAGGGGAGTTTTCAAAGGACTCTACCCGCCTTATGAGGCACTATTTTCGAATACTTTTTTACATTTTCACCCTTTTTCTATGGATCTCCAAAAAGTGATCTTTTACATTTTCTGAGTCTGGAGGAATTCAAGGGGCGTTTTCAGGGGAGTGCGTTCTCTCTGCCATCTCCTCCCTGTGTGTGTGTTGCTGTATGCAGCAGCTGCGTGTGTGTGTAAACTGCCCCTCCCTCTCGCAAGCAGGCGGGGGAGAGAGAGATGTTTCGTCTCGATTTACACATGCTATGACTCCGGGGGTACCTCCATTCGCTTCGTCTTGATCTGTTGATGTTATTTCATGTCTCGTTTGTCCATTGTGACGGTGGGAAAGCCAGGGAAATGTCCCGGAGATATACTGAGAAATCTTTGTAACAGCATTTTCCTGCGATCACAGCTGTTCACAGCTACGAGGCTGGGACCGCTTCCATTCGCTTCGTCTTGATCTGTAGATGTTATTTAATGTCTCATTTGTTCATTTTGATGGAGAAAAAGTTGTACATTTAGTGAATTCAGAGTGTCTAAGATGCAAAAGTAGGCATGTTTGAGTACTCATGTCCAGTGGCTCACTGCGTTAACGCTCGCCCCTGGATGCGGTTGGTCGCGTGTTCGAATCCATACTGTGGCATACTTTTTTTCATTTTCACCCTTTTTCTATGGATCTCCAAAAAGTCAACTTTGATTTTTTCTGAGTCTGGAGGAATTCAAGGGGAGTTTTCAAGGGACTCTACCCGCCTTATGAGGCACTATTTTCGAATACTTTTTTTCATTTTCACCCTTTTTCTATGGATCTCCAAAAAGTCAACTTTGACTTTTTCTGAGTCTGGAGGAATTCAAGGGGAGTTTTCAAGGGACTCTACCCGCCTTATGAGGCACTATTTTTGAATACTTTTTTCCATTTTCACCCTTTTTCTATGGATCTCCAAAAAGTGATATTTTACATTTTCTGAGTCTGGAGGAATTCAAGGGGAGTTTTCAAGGGAGTGCGTTCTCTCTGCCATCTCCTCCCTATGTGTGTGTTGCTGCATGCAGCAGCTGCGTGTGTGTGTAAACTGCCCCTCCCCCTCGCAAGCAGGCGGGGGAGAGAGAGATGTTTCGTCTCGATTTACAAATGCTATGACTCCGGGGGTACCTCCATTCGCTTCGTCTTGATCTGTTGATGTTATGTCATGTCTCGTTTGTCCATTGTGACGGTGGGAAAGCCAGGGAAATGTCCCGGAGATATACTGAGAAATCTTTGTAACAGCATTTTCCTGCGATCACAGCTGTTCACAGCTACGAGGCTGGGACCGCTTCCATTCGCTTCGTCTTGATCTGTAGATGTTATTTAATGTCTCATTTGTTCATTTTGATGGAGAAAAAGTTGTACATTTAGTGAATTCAGAGTGTCTAAGATGCACAAGTAGGCATATTTGCGTACTCAGGTCCAGTGGCTCACTGCGTTAACACTCGCCCCTGGATGCGGTTGGTCGCGTGTTCGAATCCATGCTGTGGCATTCTTTTTTTCATTTTCACCCTTTTTCTATGGATCTCCAAAAAGTGATCTTTTACATTTTCTGAGTCTGGAGGAATTCAAGGGGAGTTTTCAGGGGAGTGCGTTCTCTCTGCCATCTCCTCCCTCTGTGTGCGTTGCTGCATGCAGCAGCTGCGTGTGTGTGTGTAAACTGCCCCTCCACTTCGCAAGCAGGCGGGGGAGAGAGAGATGTTTCGTCTCGATTTACACATGCTATGACTCCGGGGGTACTTCCATTCGCTTCGTCTTGATCTGTTGATGTTATTTCATGTCTCGTTTGTCCATTGTGACGGTGGCAAAGCCATTGAAATGTCCCGGAGATATACTGAGAAATCTTTGTAACAGCATTTTCCTGCGATCACAGCTGTTCACAGCTACGAGGCTGGGACCGCTTCCATTCGCTTCGTCTTGATCTGTAGATGTTATTTAATGTCTCATTTGTTCATTTTGATGGAGAAAAAGTTGTACATTTAGTGAATTCAGAGTGTCTAAGATGCAAAAGTAGGCATGTTTGAGTACTCATGTCCAGTGGCTCACTGCGTTAACGCTCGCCCCTGGATGCGGTTGGTCGCGTGTTCGAATCCATACTGTGGCATACTTTTTTTCATTTTCACCCTTTTTCTATGGATCTCCAAAAAGTCAACTTTGATTTTTTCTGAGTCTGGAGGAATTCAAGGGGAGTTTTCAAGGGACTCTACCCGCCTTATGAGGCACTATTTTCGAATACTTTTTTTCATTTTCACCCTTTTTCTATGGATCTCCAAAAAGTGAACTTTTACATTTTCTGAGTCTGGAGGAATTCAAGGGGAGTTTTCAGGGGAGTGCGTTCTCTCTGCCATCTCCTCCCTGTGTGTGCGTTGCTGCATGCAGCAGCTGCGTGTGTGTGTAAACTGCCCCTCCCCTTCGCAAGCAGGCGGGGGAGAGAGAGATGTTTCGTCTCGATTTACACATGCTATGACTCCGGGGGTACCTCCATTCGCTTCGTCTTGATCTGTTGATGTTATTTCATGTCTCGTTTGTCCATTGTGACGGTGGGAAAGCCAGGGAAATGTCCCGGAGATATACTGAGAAATCTTTGTAACAGCATTTTCCTGCGATCACAGCTGTTCACAGCTACGAGGCTGGGACCGCTTCCATTCGCTTCGTCTTGATCTGTAGATGTTATTTAATGTCTCATTTGTTCATTTTGATGGAGAAAAGGTTGTACATTTAGTGAATTCAGAGTTTCTAAGATGCAAAAGTAGGCATGTTTGAGTACTCAGGTCCAGTGGCTCACTGCGTTAATGCTCGCCCCTGGATGCGGTTGGTCGCGTGTTCGAATCCATACTGTGGCATACTTTTTTTCATTTTCACCCTTTTTCTATGGATCTCCAAAAAGTCAACTTTGACTTTTTCTGAGTCTGGAGGAATTCAAGGGGAGTTTTCAAGGGAGTGCGTTCTCTCTGCCATCTCCTCCCTATGTGTGTGTTGCTGCATGCAGCAGCTGCGTGTGTGTGTAAACTGCCCCTCCCCCTCGCAAGCAGGCGGGGGAGAGAGAGATGTTTCGTCTCGATTTACAAATGCTATGACTCCGGGGGTACCTCCATTCGCTTCGTCTTGATCTGTTGATGTTATTTCATGTCTCGTTTGTCCATTGTGACGGTGGGAAAGCCAGGGAAATGTCCCGGAGATATACTGAGAAATCTTTGTAACAGCATTTTCCTGCGATCACAGCTGTTCACAGCTACGAGGCTGGGACCGCTTCCATTCGCTTCGTCTTGATCTGTAGATGTTATTTAATGTCTCATTTGTTCATTTTGATGGAGAAAAGGTTGTACATTTAGTGAATTCAGAGTTTCTAAGAAGCAAAAGTAGGCATGTTTGAGTACTCAGGTCCAGTGGCTCACTGCGTTAACGCTCGCCCCTGGAAGCGGTTGGTCGCGTGTTCGAATCCATGCTGTAGCATACTTTTTTTCATTTTCACCCTTTTTCTATGGATCTCCAAAAAGTCAACTTTGACTTTTTCTGAGTCTGGAGGAATTCAAGGGGAGTTTTCAAGGGACTCTACCCGCCTTATGAGGCACTATTTTCGAATACTTTTTTCCATTTTCACCCTTTTTCTATGGATCTCCAAAAAGTGAACTTTTACATTTTCTGAGTCTGGAGGAATTCAAGGGGAGTTTTCAGGGGAGTGCGTTCTCTCTGCCATCTCCTCCCTGTGTGTGCGTTGCTGCATGCAGCAGCTGCGTGTGTGTGTAAACTGCCCCTCCCCTTCGCAAGCAGGCGGGGGAGAGAGAGATGTTTCGTCTCGATTTACACATGCTATGACTCCGGGGGTACCTCCATTCGCTTCGTCTTGATCTGTTGATGTTATTTCATGTCTCGTTTGTCCATTGTGACGGTGGGAAAGCCAGGGAAATGTCCCGGAGATATACTGAGAAATCTTTGTAACAGCATTTTCCTGCGATCACAGCTGTTCACAGCTACGAGGCTGGGACCGCTTCCTTTCGCTTCGTCTTGATCTGTAGATGTTATTTAATGTCTCATTTGTTCATTTTGATGGAGAAAAGGTTGTACATTTAGTGAATTCAGAGTTTCTAAGATGCAAAAGTAGGCATGTTTGAGTACTCAGGTCCAGTGGCTCACTGCGTTAATGCTCGCCCCTGGATGCGGTTGGTCGCGTGTTCGAATCCATGCTGTGGCATTCTTTTTTTCATTTTCACCCTTTTTCTATGGATCTCCAAAAAGTGATCTTTTACATTTTCTGAGTCCGGAGGAATTCAAGGGGAGTTTTCAGGGGAGTGCGTTCTCTCTGCCATCTCCTCCCTCTGTGTGCGTTGCTGCATGCAGCAGCTGCGTGTGTGTGTGTAAACTGCCCCTCCACTTCGCAAGCAGGCGGGGGAGAGAGAGATGTTTCGTCTCGATTTACACATGCTATGACTCCGGGGGTACTTCCATTCGCTTCGTCTTGATCTGTTGATGTTATTTCATGTCTCGTTTGTCCATTGTGACGGTGGCAAAGCCATTGAAATGTCCCGGAGATATACTGAGAAATCTTTGTAACAGCATTTTCCTGCGATCACAGCTGTTCACAGCTACGAGGCTGGGACCGCTTCCATTCGCTTCGTCTTGATCTGTAGATGTTATTTAATGTCTCATTTGTTCATTTTGATGGAGAAAAAGTTGTACATTTAGTGAATTCAGAGTGTCTAAGATGCAAAAGTAGGCATGTTTGAGTACTCATGTCCAGTGGCTCACTGCGTTAACGCTCGCCCCTGGATGCGGTTGGTCGCGTGTTCGAATCCATACTGTGGCATACTTTTTTTCATTTTCACCCTTTTTCTATGGATCTCCAAAAAGTCAACTTTGATTTTTTCTGAGTCTGGAGGAATTCAAGGGGAGTTTTCAAGGGACTCTACCCGCCTTATGAGGCACTATTTTCGAATACTTTTTTTCATTTTCACCCTTTTTCTATGGATCTCCAAAAAGTCAACTTTGACTTTTTCTGAGTCTGGAAGAATTCAAGGGGAGTTTTCAGGGGAGTGCGTTCCCTCTGCCATCTCCTCCCTCTGTGTGCGTTGCTGCATGCAGCAGCTGCGTGTGTGTGTAAACTGCCCCTCCCCTTCGCAAGCAGTCGGGGGAGAGAGAGATGTTTCGTCTCGATTTACTCATGCTATGACTCCGGGGGTACCTCCATTCGCTTCGTCTTGATCTGTAGATGTTATTTAATGTCTCATTTGTTCATTTTGATGGAGAAAAAGTTGTACATTTAGTGAATTCAGAGTTTCTAAGATGCAAAAGTAGGCATGTTTGAGTACTCAGGTCCAGTGGCTCACTGCGTTAATGCTCGCCCCTGGATGCGGTTGGTCGCGTGTTCGAATCCATGCTGTGACATACTTTTTTTCATTTTCACCCTTTTTCTATGGATCTCCAAAAAGTCAACTTTGACTTTTTCTGAGTCTGGAGGAATTCAAGGGGAGTTTTCAAGGGACTCTACCCGCCTTATGAGGCACTATTTTTGAATACTTTTTTCCATTTTCACCCTTTTTCTATGGATCTCCAAAAAGTGATCTTTTACATTTTCTGAGTCTGGAGGAATTCAAGGGCAGTTTTCAAGGGAGTGCGTTCTCTCTGCCATCTCCTCCCTCTGTGTGCGTTGCTGCATGCAGCAGCTGCGTGTGTGTGTGTAAACTGCCCCTCCCCTTCGCAAGCAGGCGGGGGAGAGAAAGATGTTTCGTCTCGATTTACACATGCTATGACTCCGGGGGAACTTCCATTCACTTCGTCTTGATCTGTTGATGTTATTTCATGTCTCGTTTGTCCATTGTGACGGTGGCAAAGCCAGGGAAATGTCCCGGAGATATACTGAGAAATCTTTGTAACAGCATTTTCCTGCGATCACAGCTGTTCACAGCTACGAGGCTGGGACCGCTTCCATTCGCTTTGTCTTGATCTGTAGATGTTATTTAATGTCTCATTTGTTCATTTTGATGGAGAAAAAGTTGTACATTTAGTGAATTCAGAGTGTCTAAGATGCACAAGTAGGCATGTTTGAGTACTCAGGTCCAGTGGCTCACTGCGTTAATGCTCGCCCCTGGATGCGGTTGGTCGCGTGTTCGAATCCATACTGTGGCATGCTTTTTTTCATTTTCACCCTTTTTCTATGGATCTCCAAAAAGTCAACTTTGACTTTTTCTGAGTCTGGAGGAATTCAAGGGGAGTTTTCAAGGGACTCTACCCGCCTTATGAGGCACTATTTTCGAATACTTTTTTCCATTTTCACCCTTTTTCTATGGATCTCCAAAAAGTGAACTTTTACATTTTCTGAGTCTGGAGGAATTCAAGGGGAGTTTTCAGGGGAGTGCATTCTCTCTGCCATCTCCTCCCTGTGTGTGCGTTGCTGCATGCAGCAACTGCGTGTGTGTGTGTAAACTGCCCCTCCCCTTCGCAAGCAGGCGGGGGAGAGAGAGATGTTTCGTCTCGATTTACACATGCTATGACTCCGGGGGTACCTCCATTCGCTTCGTCTTGATCTGTTGATGTTATTTCATGTCTCGTTTGTCCATTGTGACGGTGAGAAAGCCAGGGAAATGTCCCGGAGATATACTGAGAAATCTTTGTAACAGCATTTTCCTGCGATCACAGCTGTTCACAGCTACGAGGCTGGGACCGCTTCCATTCGCTTCGTCTTGATCTGTAGATGTTATTTAATGTCTCATTTGTTCATTTTGATGGAGAAAAAGTTGTACATTTAGTGAATTCAGAGTTTCTAAGATGCACAAGTAGGCATGTTTGAGTACTCAGGTCCAGTGGCTCACTGCGTTAACGCTCGCCCCTGGATGCGGTTGGTCGCATGTTCGAGTCCATGCTGTGGCATACTTTTTTTCATTTTCACCCTTTTTCTATGGATCTCCAAAAAGTCAACTTTGACTTTTTCTGAGTCTGGAAGAATTCAAGGGGAGTTTTCAGGGGAGTGCGTTCTCTCTGCCATCTCCTCCCTGTGTGTGTGTTGCTGCATGCAGCAGCTGCGTGTGTGTGTAAACTGCCCCTCCCCCTCGCAAGCATGCGGGGGAGAGAGAGATGTTTCGTCTCGATTTACACATGCTATGACTCCGGGGGTACCTCCATTCGCTTCGTCTTGATCTGTTGATGTTATTTCATGTCTCGTTTGTCCATTGTGTCGGTGGGAAAGCCAGGAAAATGTCCCGGAGATATACTGAGAAATCTTTGTAACAGCATTTTCCTGCGATCACAGCTGTTCACAGCTACGAGGCTGGGACCGCTTCCATTCGCTTCGTCTTGATCTGTAGATGTTATTTCATGTCTCATTTGTTCATTTTGATGGAGAAAAAGTTGTACATTTAGTGAATTCAGAGTTTCTAAGATGCAAAAGTAGGCATGTTTGAGTACTCAGGTCCAGTGGCTCACTGCGTTAATGCTCGCCCCTGGATGCGTTTGGTCGCGTGTTCGAATCCATGCTGTGGCATACTTTTTTTCATTTTCACCCTTTTTCTATGGATCTCCAAAAAGTCAACTTTGACTTTTTCTGAGTCTGGAGGAATTCAAGGGGAGTTTTCAAGAGACTCTACCCGCCTTATGAGGCACTATTTTCGAATACCTTTTTCCATTTTCACCCTTTTTCTATGGATCTCCAAAAAGTGAACTTTTACATTTTCTGAGTCTGGAGGAATTCAAGGGGAGTTTTCAGGGGAGTGCATTCTCTCTGCCATCTCCTCCCTCTGTGTGCGTTGCTGCATGCAGCAGCTGCGTGTGTGTGTGTAAACTGCCCCTCCCCTTCGCAAGCAGGTGGGGGAGAGAGAGATGTTTCGTCTCGATTTACACATGCTATGACTCCGGGGGTACTTCCATTCGCTTCGTCTTGATCTGTTGATGTTATTTCATGTCTCGTTTGTCCATTGTGACGGTGAGAAAGCCAGGGAAATGTCCCGGAGATATACTGAGAAATCTTTGTAACAGCATTTTCCTGCGATCACAGCTGTTCACAGCTACGAGGCTGGGACCGCTTCCATTCGCTTCGTCTTGATCTGTAGATGTTATTTCATGTCTCATTTGTTCATTTTGATGGAGAAAAAGTTGTACATTTAGTGAATTCAGAGTTTCTAAGATGCAAAAGTAGGCTTGTTTGAGTACTCAGGTCCAGTGGCTCACTGCGTTAATGCTCGCCCCTGGATGCGGTTGGTCGCGTGTTCGAATCCATACTGTGGCATACTTTTTTTCATTTTCACCCTTTTTCTATGGATCTCCAAAAAGTCAACTTTGACTTTTTCTGAGTCTGGAGGAATTCAAGGGGAGTTTTCAAGGGACTCTACCCGCCTTATGAGGCACTATTTTCGAATACTTTTTTCCATTTTCACCCTTTTTCTATGGATCTCCAAAAAGTGAACTTTTACATTTTCTGAGTCTGGAGGAATTCAAGGGGAGTTTTCAGGGGAGTGCATTCTCTCTGCCATCTCCTCCCTCTGTGTGCGTTGCTGCATGCAGCAGCTGCGTGTGTGTGTAAACTGCCCCTCCCCTTCGCAAGCAGGCGGGGGAGAGAGAGATGTTTCGTCTCGATTTACACATGCTATGACTCCGGGGGTACTTCCATTCGCTTCGTCTTGATCTGTTGATGTTATTTCATGTCTCGTTTGTCCACTGTGACGGTGGCAAAGCCAGGGAAATGTCCCGGAGATATACTGATAAATCTTTGTAACAGCATTTTCCTGCGATGACAGCTGTTCACAGCTACGAGGCTGGGACCGCTTCCATTCGCTTCGTCTTGATCTGTAGATGTTATTTCATGTCTCATTTGTTCATTTTGATGGAGAAAAAGTTGTACATTTAGTGAATTCAGAGTGTCTAAGATGCAAAAGTAGGCATGTTTGAGTACTCATGTCCAGTGGCTCACTGCGTTAACGCTCGCCCCTGGATGCGGTTGGTCGCGTGTTCGAATCCATGCTGTGGCATACTTTTTTTCATTTTCACCCTTTTTCTATGGATCTCCAAAAAGTCAACTTTGACTTTTTCTGAGTCTGGAGGAATTCAAGGGGAGTTTTCAAGGGACTCTACCCGCCTTATGAGGCACTATTTTCGAATACTTTTTTCCATTTTCACCCTTTTTCTATGGATCTCCAAAAAGTGAACTTTTACATTTTCTGAGTCTGGAGGAATTCAAGGGGAGTTTTCAGGGGAGTGCATTCTCTCTGCCATCTCCTCCCTGTGTGTGCGTTGCTGCATGCAGCAACTGCGTGTGTGTGTGTAAACTGCCCCTCCCCTTCGCAAGCAGGCGGGGGAGAGAGAGATGTTTCGTCTCGATTTACACATGCTATGACTCCGGGGGTACCTCCATTCGCTTCGTCTTGATCTGTTGATGTTATTTCATGTCTCGTTTGTCCATTGTGACGGTGAGAAAGCCAGGGAAATGTCCCGGAGATATACTGAGAAATCTTTGTAACAGCATTTTCCTGCGATCACAGCTGTTCACAGCTACGAGGCTGGGACCGCTTCCATTCGCTTCGTCTTGATCTGTAGATGTTATTTAATGTCTCATTTGTTCATTTTGATGGAGAAAAAGTTGTACATTTAGTGAATTCAGAGTTTCTAAGATGCACAAGTAGGCATGTTTGAGTACTCAGGTCCAGTGGCTCACTGCGTTAACGCTCGCCCCTGGATGCGGTTGGTCGCATGTTCGAGTCCATGCTGTGGCATACTTTTTTTCATTTTCACCCTTTTTCTATGGATCTCCAAAAAGTCAACTTTGACTTTTTCTGAGTCTGGAAAAATTCAAGGGGAGTTTTCAGGGGAGTGCGTTCTCTCTGCCATCTCCTCCCTGTGTGTGTGTTGCTGCATGCAGCAGCTGCGTGTGTGTGTGTGTAAACTGCCCCTCCCCTTCGCAAGCAGGCGGGGGAGATAGAGATGTTTCGTCTCGATTTACACATGCTATGACTCCGGGGGTACTTCCATTCGCTTCGTCTTGATCTGTTGATGTTATTTCATGTCTCGTTTGTCCATTGTGACGGTGGGAAAGCCAGGGAAATGTCCCGGAGATATACTGAGAAATCTTTGTAACAGCATTTTCCTGCGATCACAGCTGTTCGCAGCCACGAGGCTGGGAGCGCGTCCATTCGCTTCGTCTTGATCTGTAGATGTTATTTAATGTCTCATTTGTTCATTTTGATGGAGAAAAAGTTGTACATTTAGTAAATTCAGAGTGTCTAAGATGCACAAGTAGGCATGTTTGAGTACTCAGGTCCAGTGGCTCACTGTGTTAACGCTCGCCCCTGGATGCGGTTGGTCGCGTGTTCGAATCCATGCTGTGGCATTCTTTTTTTCATTTTCACCCTTTTTCTATGGATCTCCAAAAAGTGATCTTTTACATTTTCTGAGTCTGGAGGAATTCAAGGGGAGTTTTCAGGGGAGTGCGTTCTCTCTGCCATCTCCTCCCTATGTGTGTGTTGCTGCATGCAGCAGCTGCGTGTGTGTGTAAACTGCCCCTCCCCCTCGCAAGCAGGCGGGGGAGAGAGAGATGTTTCGTCTCGATTTACAAATGCTATGACTCCGGGGGTACCTCCATTCGCTTCGTCTTGATCTGTTGATGTTATTTCATGTCTCGTTTGTCCATTGTGACGGTGGGAAAGCCAGGGAAATGTCCCGGATATATACTGAGAAATCTTTGTAACATCATTTTCCTGCGATCACAGCTGTTCACAGCTACGAGGCTGGGACTGCTTCCATTCGCTTCGTCTTGATCTGTAGATGTTATTTAATGTCTCATTTGTTCATTTTGATGGAGAAAAAGTTGTGAATTTAGTGAATTCAGAGTTTCTAAGATGCAAAAGTAGGCATGTTTGAGTACTCAGGTCCAGTGGCTCACTGTGTTAACGCTCGCCCCTGGATGCGGTTGGTCGCGTGTTCGAATCCATGCTGTGGCATTCTTTTTTTTCATTTTCACCCTTTTTCTATGGATCTCCAAAAAGTGATCTTTTACATTTTCTGAGTCTGGAGGAATTCAAGGGGAGTTTTCAGGGGAGTGCGTTCTCTCTGCCATCTCCTCCCTGTGTGTGTGTTGCTGCATGCAGCAGCTGCGTGTGTGTGTAAACTGCCCCTCCCCCTCGCAAGCAGGCGGGGGAGAGAGAGATGTTTCGTCTCGATTTACACATGCTATGACTCCGGGGTTACCTCCATTCGCTTCGTCTTGATCTGTTGATGTTATTTCATGTCTCGTTTGTCCATTGTGACGGTGGGAAAGCCAGGGAAATGTCCCGGAGATATACTGAGAAATCTTTGTAACAGCAATTTCCTGCGATCACAGCTGTTCGCAGCTACGAGGCTGGGACCGCTTCCATTCGCTTCGTCTTGATCTGTAGATGTTATTTAATGTCTCATTTGTTCATGTTGATGGAGAAAAAGTTGTACATTTAGTAAATTCAGAGTGTCTAAGATGCACAAGTAGGCATGTTTGAGTACTCAGGTCCAGTGGCTCACTGTGTTAATGCTCGCCCCTGGATGCGGTTGGTCGCGTGTACGAATCCATACTGTGGCATACTTTTTTTCATTTTCACCCTTTTTCTATGGATCTCCAAAAAGTGATCTTTTACATTTTCTGAGTCTGGAGGAATTCAAGGGGAGTTTTCAGGGGAGTGCGTTCTCTCTGCCATCTCCTCCCTGTGTGTGTGTTGCTGCATGCAGCAGCTGCGTGAGTGTGTAAACTGCCCCTCCCCCTCGCAAGCAGGCGGGGGAGAGAGAGATGTTTCGTCTCGATTTACACATGCTATGACTCCGGGGGTACCTCCATTCGCTTCGTCTTGATCTGTTGATGTTATTTCATGTCTCGTTTGTCCATTTTGAAGGTGGGAAAGCCAGGGAAATGTCCCGGAGATATACTGAGAAATCTTTGTAACATCATTTTCCTGCGATCAAAGCTGTTCACAGCTACGAGGCTGGGACTGCTTCCATTCGCTTCGTCTTGATCTGTAGATGTTATTTAATGTCTCATTTGTTCATTTTGATGGAGAAAAAGTTGTGAATTTAGTGAATTCAGAGTTTCTAAGATGCAAAAGTAGGCATGTTTGAGTACTCAGGTCCAGTGGCTCACTGCGTTAATGCTCGCCCCTGGATGCGGTTGGTCGCGTGTTCGAATCCATGCTGTGGCATACTTTTTTCCATTTTCACCCTTTTTCTATGGGTCTCCAAAAAGTCAACTTTTACATTTTCTGAGTCTGGAGGAATTCAAGGGGAGTTTTCAGGGGAGTGCATTCTCTCCGCCATCTCCTCCCTGTGTGTGCGTTGCTGCATGCAGCAACTGCGTGTGTGTGTGTAAACTGCCCCTCCCCCTCGCAAGCAGGCGGGGGAGAGAGAGATGTTTCGTCTCGATTTACACATGCTATGACTCCGGGGGTACCTTCATTCGCTTCGTCTTGATCTGTTGATGTTATTTCATGTTTCGTTTGTCCATTTTGAAGGTGGGAAAGCCAGGGAAATGTCCCGGAGATATACTGAGAAATCTTTGTAACATCATTTTCCTGCGATCACAGCTGTTCATAGCTACGAGGCTGGGACTGCTTCCATTCGCTTCGTCTTGATCTGTAGATGTTATTTAATGTCTCATTTGTTCATTTTGATGGAGAAAAAGTTGTGAATTTAGTGAATTCAGAGTTTCTAAGATGCAAAAGTAGGCATGTTTGAGTACTCAGGTCCAGTGGCTCACTGCGTTAATGCTCGCCCCTGGATGCGGTTGGTCGCGTGTTCGAATCCATGCTGTGGCATACTTTTTTTCATTTTCACCCTTTTTCTATGGATCTCCAAAAAGTCAACTTTGACTTTTTCTGAGTCTGGAGGAATTCAAGGGGAGTTTTCAAGGGACTCTAGCCGCCTTATGAGGCACTATTTTTGAATACTTTTTTCCATTTTCACCCTTTTTCTATGGATCTCCAAAAAGTGAACTTTTACATTTTCTGAGTCTGGAGGAATTCAAGGGGAGTTTTCAGGGGAGTGCATTCTCTCTGCCATCTCCTCCCTCTGTGTGCGTTGCTGCATGCAGCAGCTGCGTGTGTGTGTGTAAACTCCCCCTCCCCTTCGCAAGCAGGCGGGGGAGAGAGAGATGTTTCGTCTCGATTTACACATGCTATGACTCCGGGGGTACCTCCATTCGCTTCGTCTTGATCTGTTGATGTTATTTCATGTCTTGTTTGTCCATTGTGTCGGTGGGAAAGCCAGGGAAATGTCCCGGAGATATACTGAGAAATCTTTGTAACAGCATTTTCCTGCGATCACAGCTGTTCACAGCTACGAGGCTGGGACCGCTTCCATTCGCTTCGTCTTGATCTGTAGATGTTATTTAATGTCTCATTTGTTCATTTTGATGGAGAAAAAGTTGTACATTTAGTGAATTCAGAGTTTCTAAGATGCACAAGTAGGCATGTTTGAGTACTCAGGTCCAGTGGCTCGCTGCGTTAACGCTCGCCCCTGGATGCGGTTGGTCGCGTGTTCTAGTCCATGCTGTGGCATACTTTTTTTCATTTTCACCCTTTTTCTATGGATCTCCAAAAAGTCAACTTTGACTTTTTCTGAGTCTGGAGGAATTCAAGGGGAGTTTTCAAGGGACTCTACCCGCCTTATGAGGCACTATTTTCGAATACTTTTTTCCATTTTCACCCTTTTTCTATGGGTCTCCAAAAAGTGAACTTTTACATTTTCTGAGTCTGGAGGAATTCAAGGGGAGTTTTCAGGGGAGTGCATTCTCTCCGCCATCTCCTCCCTGTGTGTGCGTTGCTGCATGCAGCAACTGCGTGTGTGTGTGTAAACTGCCCCTCCCCTTCGCAAGCAGGCGGGGGAGAGAGAGATGTTTCGTCTCGATGTACACATGCTATGACTCCGGGGGTACTTCCATTCGCTTCGTCTTGATCTGTTGATGTTATTTCATGTCTCGTTTGTCCATTGTGACGGTGGGAAAGCCAGGGAAATGTCCCGGAGATATACTGAGAAATCTTTGTAACAGCATTTTCCTGCGATCACAGCTGTTCACAGCTAAGAGGCTGGGACCGCTTCCATTCGCTTCGTCTTGATCTGGAGATGTTATTTCATGTCTCATTTGTTCATTTTGATGGAGAGAAGGTTGTACATTTAGTGAATTCAGAGTGTCTAAGATGCACAAGTAGGCATGTTTGAGTACTCAGGTCCAGTGGCTCACTGCGTTAACGCTCGCCCCTGGATGCGGTTGGTCGCGTGTTCGAATCCATGCTGTGGCATACTTTTTTTCATTTTCACCCTTTTTCTATGGATCTCCAAAAAGTCAACTTTGACTTTTTCTGAGTCTCGAGGAATTCAAGGGGAGTTTTCAAGGGACTCTACCCGCCTTATGAGGCACTATTTTCGAATACTTTTTTCCATTTTCACCCTTTTTCTATGGATCTCCAAAAAGTGATCTTTTACATTTTCTGAGTCTGGAGGAATTCAAGGGGAGTTTTCAAGGGAGTGCGTTCTCTCTGCCATCTCCTCCCTATGTGTGTGTTGCTGCATGCAGCAGCTGCGTGTGTGTGTAAACTGCCCCTCCCCCTCGCAAGCAGGCGGGGGAGAGAGAGATGTTTCGTCTCGATTTACACATGCTATGACTCCGGGGGTACCTCCATTCGCTTCGTCTTGATCTGTTGATGTTATTTCATGTCTCGTTTGTCCATTGTGACGGTGGGAAAGCCAGGGAAATGTCCCGGAGATATACTGAGAAATCTTTGTAACAGCATTTTCCTGCGATCACAGCTGTTGACAGCTACGAGGCTGGGACCGCTTCCATTCGCTTCGTCTTGATCTGTAGATGTTATTTAATGTCTCATTTGTTCATTTTGATGGAGAAAAGGTTGTACATTTAGTGAATTCAGAGTTTCTAAGATGCAAAAGTAGGCATGTTTGAGTACTCAGGTCCAGTGGCTCACTGCGTTAATGCTCGCCCCTGGATGCGGTTGGTCGCGTGTTCGAATCCATGCTGTGGCATACTTTTTTTCATTTTCACCCTTTTTCTATGGATCTCCAAAAAGTCAACTTTGACTTTTTCTGAGTCTGGAGGAATTCAAGGGGAGTTTTCAAGGGACTCTACCCGCCTTATGAGGCACTATTTTCGAATACTTTTTTCCATTTTCACCCTTTTTCTATGGATCTCCAAAAAGTGATCTTTTACATTTTCTGAGTCTGGAGGAATTCAAGGGGAGTTTTCAGGGGAGTGCGTTCTCTCTGCCATCTCCTCCCTGTGTGTGTGTTGCTGCAGGCAGCAGCTGCGTGTGTGTGTAAACTGCCCCTCCCTCTCGCAAGCAGGCGGGGGAGAGAGAGATGTTTCGTCTCGATTTACACATGCTATGACTCCGGGGGTACCTCCATTCGCTTCGTCTTGATCTGTTGATGTTATTTCATGTCTCGTTTGTCCATTGTGACGGTGGCAAAGCCAGGGAAATGTCCCGGAGATATACTGAGAAATCTTTGTAACAGCATTTTCCTGCGATCACAGCTGTTCACAGCTACGAGGCTGGGACCGCTTCCATTCGCTTCGTCTTGATCTGTAGATGTTATTTAATGTCTCATTTGTTCATGTTGATGGAGAAAAAGTTGTACATTTAGTAAATTCAGAGTGTCTAAGATGCACAAGTAGGCATGTTTGAGTACTCAGGTCCAGTGGCTCACTGCGTTAATGCTCGCCCCTGGATGCGGTTGGTCGCGTGTTCGAATCCATACTGTGGCATACTTTTTTTCATTTTCACCCTTTTTCTATGGATCTCCAAAAAGTGATCTTTTACATTTTCTGAGTCTGGAGGAATTCAAGGGGAGTTTTCAGGGGAGTGCGTTCTCTCTGCCATCTCCTCCCTGTGTGTGTGTTGCTGCATGCAGCAGCTGCGTGAGTGTGTAAACTGCCCCTCCCCCTCACAAGCAGGCGGGGGAGAGAGAGATGTTTCGTCTCGATTTACACATGCTATGACTCCGGGGGTACCTCTATTCGCTTCGTCTTGATCTGTTGATGTTATTTCATGTCTCGTTTGTCCATTGTGACGGTGGGAAAGCCAGGGAAATGTCCCGGAGATATACTGAGAAATCTTTGTAACATCATTTTCCTGCGATCACAGCTGTTCACAGCTACGAGGCTGGGACTGCTTCCATTCGCTTCGTCTTGATCTGTAGATGTTATTTAATGTCTCATTTGTTCATTTTGATGGAGAAAAAGTTGTGAATTTAGTGAATTCAGAGTTTCTAAGATGCAAAAGTAGGCATGTTTGAGTACTCAGGTCCAGTGGCTCACTGCGTTAATGCTCGCCCCTGGATGCGGTTGGTCGCGTGTTCGAATCCATGCTGTGGCATACTTTTTTCCATTTTCACCCTTTTTCTATGGGTCTCCAAAAAGTCAACTTTTACATTTTCTGAGTCTGGAGGAATTCAAGGGGAGTTTTCAGGGGAGTGCATTCTCTCCGCCATCTCCTCCCTGTGTGTGCGTTGCTGCATGCAGCAACTGCGTGTGTGTGTGTAAACTGCCCCTCCCCCTCGCAAGCAGGCGGGGGAGAGAGAGATGTTTCGTTTCGATTTACACATGCTATGACTCCGGGGGTACCTCCATTCGCTTCGTCTTGATCTGTTGATGTTATTTCATGTCTCGTTTGTCCATTTTGAAGGTGGGAAAGCCAGGGAAATGTCCCGGAGATATACTGAGAAATCTTTGTAACATCATTTTCCTGCGATCACAGCTGTTCATAGCTACGAGGCTGGGACTGCTTCCATTCGCTTCGTCTTGATCTGTAGATGTTATTTAATGTCTCATTTGTTCATTTTGATGGAGAAAAAGTTGTGAATTTAGTGAATTCAGAGTTTCTAAGATGCAAAAGTAGGCATGTTTGAGTACTCAGGTCCAGTGGCTCACTGCGTTAATGCTCGCCCCTGGATGCGGTTGGTCGCGTGTTCGAATCCATGCTGTGGCATACTTTTTTTCATTTTCACCCTTTTTCTATGGATCTCCAAAAAGTCAACTTTGACTTTTTCTGAGTCTGGAGGAATTCAAGGGGAGTTTTCAAGGGACTCTAGCCGCCTTATGAGGCACTATTTTTGAATACTTTTTTCCATTTTCACCCTTTTTCTATGGATCTCCAAAAAGTGAACTTTTACATTTTCTGAGTCTGGAGGAATTCAAGGGGAGTTTTCAGGGGAGTGCATTCTCTCTGCCATCTCCTCCCTCTGTGTGCGTTGCTGCATGCAGCAGCTGCGTGTGTGTGTGTAAACTCCCCCTCCCCTTCGCAAGCAGGCGGGGGAGAGAGAGATGTTTCGTCTCGATTTACACATGCTATGACTCCGGGGGTACCTCCATTCGCTTCGTCTTGATCTGTTGATGTTATTTCATGTCTTGTTTGTCCATTGTGTCGGTGGGAAAGCCAGGGAAATGTCCCGGAGATATACTGAGAAATCTTTGTAACAGCATTTTCCTGCGATCACAGCTGTTCACAGCTACGAGGCTGGGACCGCTTCCATTCGCTTCGTCTTGATCTGTAGATGTTATTTAATGTCTCATTTGTTCATTTTGATGGAGAAAAAGTTGTACATTTAGTGAATTCAGAGTTTCTAAGATGCACAAGTAGGCATGTTTGAGTACTCAGGTCCAGTGGCTCGCTGCGTTAACGCTCGCCCCTGGATGCGGTTGGTCGCGTGTTCTAGTCCATGCTGTGGCATACTTTTTTTCATTTTCACCCTTTTTCTATGGATCTCCAAAAAGTCAACTTTGACTTTTTCTGAGTCTGGAGGAATTCAAGGGGAGTTTTCAAGGGACTCTACCCGCCTTATGAGGCACTATTTTGGAATACTTTTTTCCATTTTCACCCTTTTTCTATGGGTCTCCAAAAAGTGAACTTTTACATTTTCTGAGTCTGGAGGAATTCAAGGGGAGTTTTCAGGGGAGTGCATTCTCTCCGCCATCTCCTCCCTGTGTGTGCGTTGCTGCATGCAGCAACTGCGTGTGTGTGTGTAAACTGCCCCTCCCCTTCGCAAGCAGGCGGGGGAGAGAGAGATGTTTCGTCTCGATGTACACATGCTATGACTCCGGGGGTACTTCCATTCGCTTCGTCTTGATCTGTTGATGTTATTTCATGTCTCGTTTGTCCATTGTGACGGTGGGAAAGCCAGGGAAATGTCCCGGAGATATACTGAGAAATCTTTGTAACAGCATTTTCCTGCGATCACAGCTGTTCACAGCTAAGAGGCTGGGACCGCTTCCATTCGCTTCGTCTTGATCTGGAGATGTTATTTCATGTCTCATTTGTTCATTTTGATGGAGAAAAGGTTGTACATTTAGTGAATTCAGAGTGTCTAAGATGCACAAGTAGGCATGTTTGAGTACTCAGGTCCAGTGGCTCACTGCGTTAACGCTCGCCCCTGGATGCGGTTGGTCGCGTGTTCGAATCCATGCTGTGGCATACTTTTTTTCATTTTCACCCTTTTTCTATGGATCTCCAAAAAGTCAACTTTGACTTTTTCTGAGTCTGGAGGAATTCAAGGGGAGTTTTCAAAGGACTCTACCCGCCTTATGAGGCACTATTTTCGAATACTTTTTTCCATTTTCACCCTTTTTCTATGGATCTCCAAAAAGTGAACTTTTACATTTTCTGAGTCTGGAGGAATTCAAGGGGAGTTTTCAGGGGAGTGCATTCTCTCTGCCATCTCCTCCCTCTGTGTGCGTTGCTGCATGCAGCAGCTGCGTGTGTGTGTGTGTGTAAACTGCCCCTCCCCTTCGCAAGCAGGCGGGGGAAAGAGAGATGTTTCGTCTCGATTTACACATGCTATGACTCCGGGGGTACTTCCATTCGCTTCGTCTTGATCTGTTGATGTTATTTCATGTCTCGTTTGTCCATTGTGACGGTGGCAAAGCCAGGGAAATGTCCCGGAGATATACTGAGAAATCTTTGTAACAGCATTTTCCTGCGATCACAGCTGTTCACAGCTACGAGGCTGGGACCGCTTCCATTCGCTTCGTCTTGATCTGTAGATGTTATTTCATGTCTCATTTGTTCATTTTGATGGAGGAAAAGTTGTACATTTAGTGAATTCAGAGTGTCTAAGATGCAAAAGTAGGCATGTTTGAGTACTCATGTCCAGTGGCTCACTGCGTTAACGCTCGCCCCTGGATGCGGTTGGTCGCGTGTTCGAATCCATGCTGTGGCATACTTTTTTTCATTTTCACCCTTTTTCTATCGATCTCCAAAAAGTCAACTTTGACTTTTTCTGAGTCTCGAGGAATTCAAGGGGAGTTTTCAAGGGACTCTACCCGCCTTATGAGGCACTATTTTCGAATACTTTTTTCCATTTTCACCCTTTTTCTATGGATCTCCAAAAAGTGATCTTTTACATTTTCTGAGTCTGGAGGAATTCAAGGGGAGTTTTCAAGGGAGTGCGTTCTCTCTGCCATCTCCTCCCTATGTGTGTGTTGCTGCATGCAGCAGCTGCGTGTGTGTGTAAACTGCCCCTCCCCCTCGCAAGCAGGCGGGGGAGAGAGAGATGTTTCGTCTCGATTTACACATGCTATGACTCCGGGGGTACTTCCATTCGCTTCGTCTTGATCTGTTGATGTTATTTCATGTCTCGTTTGTCCATTGTGACGGTGGCAAAGCCAGGGAAATGTCCCGGAGATATACTGAGAAATCTTTGTAACAGCATTTTCCTGCGATCACAGCTGTTCACAGCTACGAGGCTGGGACCGCTTCCATTCGCTTCGTCTTGATCTGTAGATGTTATTTCATGTCTCATTTGTTCATTTTGATGGAGGAAAAGTTGTACATTTAGTGAATTCAGAGTGTCTAAGATGCAAAAGTAGGCATGTTTGAGTACTCATGTCCAGTGGCTCACTGCGTTAACGCTCGCCCCTGGATGCGGTTGGTCGCGTGTTCGAATCCATGCTGTGGCATACTTTTTTTCATTTTCACCCTTTTTCTATCGATCTCCAAAAAGTCAACTTTGACTTTTTCTGAGTCTCGAGGAATTCAAGGGGAGTTTTCAAGGGACTCTACCCGCCTTATGAGGCACTATTTTCGAATACTTTTTTCCATTTTCACCCTTTTTCTATGGATCTCCAAAAAGTGATCTTTTACATTTTCTGAGTCTGGAGGAATTCAAGGGGAGTTTTCAAGGGAGTGCGTTCTCTCTGCCATCTCCTCCCTATGTGTGTGTTGCTGCATGCAGCAGCTGCGTGTGTGTGTAAACTGCCCCTCCCCCTCGCAAGCAGGCGGGGGAGAGAGAGATGTTTCGTCTCGATTTACACATGCTATGACTCCGGGGGTACCTCCATTCGCTTCGTCTTGATCTGTTGATGTTATTTCATGTCTCGTTTGTCCATTGTGACGGTGGGAAAGCCAGGGAAATGTCCCGGAGATATACTGAGAAATCTTTGTAACATCATTTTCCTGCGATCACAGCTGTTCACAGCTACGAGGCTGGGACTGCTTCCATTCGCTTCGTCTTGATCTGTAGATGTTATTTAATGTCTCATTTGTTCATTTTGATGGAGAAAAAGTTGTGAATTTAGTGAATTCAGAGTTTCTAAGATGCAAAAGTAGGCATGTTTGAGTACTCAGGTCCAGTGGCTCACTGCGTTAATGCTCGCCCCTGGATGCGGTTGGTCGCGTGTTCGAATCCATGCTGTGGCATACTTTTTTCCATTTTCACCCTTTTTCTATGGGTCTCCAAAAAGTCAACTTTTACATTTTCTGAGTCTGGAGGAATTCAAGGGGAGTTTTCAGGGGAGTGCATTCTCTCCGCCATCTCCTCCCTGTGTGTGCGTTGCTGCATGCAGCAACTGCGTGTGTGTGTGTAAACTGCCCCTCCCCCTCGCAAGCAGGCGGGGGAGAGAGAGATGTTTCGTTTCGATTTACACATGCTATGACTCCGGGGGTACCTCCATTCGCTTCGTCTTGATCTGTTGATGTTATTTCATGTCTCGTTTGTCCATTTTGAAGGTGGGAAAGCCAGGGAAATGTCCCGGAGATATACTGAGAAATCTTTGTAACATCATTTTCCTGCGATCACAGCTGTTCATAGCTACGAGGCTGGGACTGCTTCCATTCGCTTCGTCTTGATCTGTAGATGTTATTTAATGTCTCATTTGTTCATTTTGATGGAGAAAAAGTTGTGAATTTAGTGAATTCAGAGTTTCTAAGATGCAAAAGTAGGCATGTTTGAGTACTCAGGTCCAGTGGCTCACTGCGTTAATGCTCGCCCCTGGATGCGGTTGGTCGCGTGTTCGAATCCATGCTGTGGCATACTTTTTTTCATTTTCACCCTTTTTCTATGGATCTCCAAAAAGTCAACTTTGACTTTTTCTGAGTCTGGAGGAATTCAAGGGGAGTTTTCAAGGGACTCTAGCCGCCTTATGAGGCACTATTTTTGAATACTTTTTTCCATTTTCACCCTTTTTCTATGGATCTCCAAAAAGTGAACTTTTACATTTTCTGAGTCTGGAGGAATTCAAGGGGAGTTTTCAGGGGAGTGCATTCTCTCTGCCATCTCCTCCCTCTGTGTGCGTTGCTGCATGCAGCAGCTGCGTGTGTGTGTGTGTGTAAACTGCCCCTCCCCTTCGCAAGCAGGCGGGGGAAAGAGAGATGTTTCGTCTCGATTTACACATGCTATGACTCCGGGGGTACTTCCATTCGCTTCGTCTTGATCTGTTGATGTTATTTCATGTCTCGTTTGTCCATTGTGACGGTGGCAAAGCCAGGGAAATGTCCCGGAGATATACTGAGAAATCTTTGTAACAGCATTTTCCTGCGATCACAGCTGTTCACAGCTACGAGGCTGGGACCGCTTCCATTCGCTTCGTCTTGATCTGTAGATGTTATTTCATGTCTCATTTGTTCATTTTGATGGAGGAAAAGTTGTACATTTAGTGAATTCAGAGTGTCTAAGATGCAAAAGTAGGCATGTTTGAGTACTCATGTCCAGTGGCTCACTGCGTTAACGCTCGCCCCTGGATGCGGTTGGTCGCGTGTTCGAATCCATGCTGTGGCATACTTTTTTTCATTTTCACCCTTTTTCTATGGATCTCCAAAAAGTCAACTTTGACTTTTTCTGAGTCTCGAGGAATTCAAGGGGAGTTTTCAAGGGACTCTACCCGCCTTATGAGGCACTATTTTCGAATACTTTTTTCCATTTTCACCCTTTTTCTATGGATCTCCAAAAAGTGATCTTTTACATTTTCTGAGTCTGGAGGAATTCAAGGGGAGTTTTCAAGGGAGTGCGTTCTCTCTGCCATCTCCTCCCTATGTGTGTGTTGCTGCATGCAGCAGCTGCGTGTGTGTGTAAACTGCCCCTCCCCCTCGCAAGCAGGCGGGGGAGAGAGAGATGTTTCGTCTCGATTTACACATGCTATGACTCCGGGGGTACCTCCATTCGCTTCGTCTTGATCTGTTGATGTTATTTCATGTCTCGTTTGTCCATTGTGACGGTGGGAAAGCCAGGGAAATGTCCCGGAGATATACTGAGAAATCTTTGTAACAGCATTTTCCTGCGATCACAGCTGTTCACAGCTACGAGGCTGGGACCGCTTCCATTCGCTTCGTCTTGATCTGTAGATGTTATTTAATGTCTCATTTGTTCATTTTGATGGAGAAAAAGTTGTACATTTAGTGAATTCAGAGTTTCTAAGATGCAAAAGTAGGCATGTTTGAGTACTCAGGTCCAGTGGCTCACTGCGTTAATGCTCGCCCCTGGATGCGGTTGGTCGCGTGTTCGAATCCATACTGTGGCATACTTTTTTTCATTTTCACCCTTTTTCTATGGATCTCCAAAAAGTCAACTTTGACTTTTTCTGAGTCTGGAGGAATTCAAGGGGAGTTTTCAAGGGACTCTACCCGCCTTATGAGGCACTATTTTCGAATACTTTTTTCCATTTTCACCCTTTTTCTATGCATCTCCAAAAAGTGAACTTTTACATTTTCTGAGTCTGGAGGAATTCAAGGGGAGTTTTCAGGGGAGTGCATTCTCTCTGCCATCTCCTCCCTCTGTGTGCTTTGCTGCATGCAGCAGCTGCGTGTGTGTGTGTAAACTGCCCCTCCCCTTCGCAAGCAGGCGGGGGAGAGAGAGATGTTTCGTCTCGATTTACACATGCTATGACTCCGGGGGTACTTCCATTCGCTTCGTCTTGATCTGTTGATGTTATTTCATGTCTCGTTTGTCCATTGTGACGGTGGGAAAGCCAGGGAAATGTCCCGGAGATATACTGAGAAATCTTTGTAACAGCATTTTCCTGCGATCACAGCTGTTCACAGCTACAAGGCTGGGACCGCTTCCATTCGCTTCGTCTTGATCTGTAGATGTTATTTAATGTCTCATTTGTTCATTTTGATGGAGAAAAAGTTGTACATTTAGTGAATTCAGAGTTTCTAAGATGCACAAGTAGGCATGTTTGAGTACTCAGGTCCAGTGGCTCACTGCGTTAACGCTCGCCCCTGGATGCGGTTGGTCCCGTGTTCGAGTCCATGCTGTGGCATACTTTTTTTCATTTTCACCCTTTTTCTATGGATCTCCAAAAAGTCAACTTTGACTTTTTCTGAGTCTGGAGGAATTCAAGGGGAGTTTTCAAGGGACTCTACCCGCCTTATGAGGCACTATTTTCGAATACTTTTTTCCATTTTCACCCTTTTTCTATGGATCTCCAAAAAGTGATCTTTTACATTTTCTGAGTCTGGAGGAATTCAAGGGGAGTTTTCAGGGGAGTGCGTTCTCTCTGCCATCTCCTCCCTGTGTGTGTGTTGCTGCAGGCAGCAGCTGCGTGTGTGTGTAAACTGCCCCTCCCCCTCGCAAGCAGGCGGGGGAGAGAGAGATGTTTCGTCTCGATTTACACATGCTATGACTCCGGGGGTACCTCCATTCGCTTCGTCTTGATCTGTTGATGTTATTTCATGTCTCGTTTGTCCATTGTGACGGTGGGAAAGCCAGGGAAATGTCCCGGAGATATACTGAGAAATCTTTGTAACAGCATTTTCCTGCGATCACAGCTGTTGACAGCTACGAGGCTGGGACCGCTTCCATTCGCTTCGTCTTGATCTGTAGATGTTATTTAATGTCTCATTTGTTCATTTTGATGGAGAAAAGGTTGTACATTTAGTGAATTCAGAGTTTCTAAGATGCAAAAGTAGGCATGTTTGAGTACTCAGGTCCAGTGGCTCACTGCGTTAATGCTCGCCCCTGGATGCGGTTGGTCGCGTGTTCGAATCCATGCTGTGGCATACTTTTTTTCATTTTCACCCTTTTTCTATGGATCTCCAAAAAGTCAACTTTGACTTTTTCTGAGTCTGGAGGAATTCAAGGGGAGTTTTCAAGGGACTCTACCCGCCTTATGAGGCACTATTTTCGAATACTTTTTTCCATTTTCACCCTTTTTCTATGGATCTCCAAAAAGTGATCTTTTACATTTTCTGAGTCTGGAGGAATTCAAGGGGAGTTTTCAGGGGAGTGCGTTCTCTCTGCCATCTCCTCCCTGTGTGTGTGTTGCTGCAGGCAGCAGCTGCGTGTGTGTGTAAACTGCCCCTCCCTCTCGCAAGCAGGCGGGGGAGAGAGAGATGTTTCGTCTCGATTTACACATGCTATGACTCCGGGGGTACCTCCATTCGCTTCGTCTTGATCTGTTGATGTTATTTCATGTCTCGTTTGTCCATTGTGACGGTGGCAAAGCCAGGGAAATGTCCCGGAGATATACTGAGAAATCTTTGTAACAGCATTTTCCTGCGATCACAGCTGTTCACAGCTACGAGGCTGGGACCGCTTCCATTCGCTTCGTCTTGATCTGTAGATGTTATTTAATGTCTCATTTGTTCATTTTGATGGAGAAAAAGTTGTACATTTAGTGAATTCAGAGTTTCTAAGATGCAAAAGTAGGCATGTTTGAGTACTCAGGTCCAGTGGCTCACTGCGTTAATGCTCGCCCCTGGATGCGGTTGGTCGCGTGTTCGAATCCATACTGTGGCATACTTTTTTTCATTTTCACCCTTTTTCTATGGATCTCCAAAAAGTCAACTTTGACTTTTTCTGAGTCTGGAGGAATTCAAGGGGAGTTTTCAAGGGACTCTACCCGCCTTATGAGGCACTATTTTCGAATACTTTTTTCCATTTTCACCCTTTTTCTATGCATCTCCAAAAAGTGAACTTTTACATTTTCTGAGTCTGGAGGAATTCAAGGGGAGTTTTCAGGGGAGTGCATTCTCTCTGCCATCTCCTCCCTCTGTGTGCTTTGCTGCATGCAGCAGCTGCGTGTGTGTGTGTAAACTGCCCCTCCCCTTCGCAAGCAGGCGGGGGAGAGAGAGATGTTTCGTCTCGATTTACACATGCTATGACTCCGGGGGTACTTCCATTCGCTTCGTCTTGATCTGTTGATGTTATTTCATGTCTCGTTTGTCCATTGTGACGGTGGGAAAGCCAGGGAAATGTCCCGGAGATATACTGAGAAATCTTTGTAACAGCATTTTCCTGCGATCACAGCTGTTCACAGCTACAAGGCTGGGACCGCTTCCATTCGCTTCGTCTTGATCTGTAGATGTTATTTAATGTCTCATTTGTTCATTTTGATGGAGAAAAAGTTGTACATTTAGTGAATTCAGAGTTTCTAAGATGCACAAGTAGGCATGTTTGAGTACTCAGGTCCAGTGGCTCACTGCGTTAACGCTCGCCCCTGGATGCGGTTGGTCCCGTGTTCGAGTCCATGCTGTGGCATACTTTTTTTCATTTTCACCCTTTTTCTATGGATCTCCAAAAAGTCAACTTTGACTTTTTCTGAGTCTGGAGGAATTCAAGGGGAGTTTTCAAGGGACTCTACCCGCCTTATGAGGCACTATTTTCGAATACTTTTTTCCATTTTCACCCTTTTTCTATGGATCTCCAAAAAGTGATCTTTTACATTTTCTGAGTCTGGAGGAATTCAAGGGGAGTTTTCAGGGGAGTGCGTTCTCTCTGCCATCTCCTCCCTGTGTGTGTGTTGCTGCAGGCAGCAGCTGCGTGTGTGTGTAAACTGCCCCTCCCTCTCGCAAGCAGGCGGGGGAGAGAGAGATGTTTCGTCTCGATTTACACATGCTATGACTCCGGGGGTACCTCCATTCGCTTCGTCTTGATCTGTTGATGTTATTTCATGTCTCGTTTGTCCATTGTGACGGTGGCAAAGCCAGGGAAATGTCCCGGAGATATACTGAGAAATCTTTGTAACAGCATTTTCCTGCGATCACAGCTGTTCACAGCTACGAGGCTGGGACCGCTTCCATTCGCTTCGTCTTGATCTGTAGATGTTATTTAATGTCTCATTTGTTCATTTTGATGGAGAAAAAGTTGTACATTTAGTGAATTCAGAGTTTCTAAGATGCAAAAGTAGGCATGTTTGAGTACTCAGGTCCAGTGGCTCACTGCGTTAATGCTCGCCCCTGGATGCGGTTGGTCGCGTGTTCGAATCCATACTGTGGCATACTTTTTTTCATTTTCACCCTTTTTCTATGGATCTCCAAAAAGTCAACTTTGACTTTTTCTGAGTCTGGAGGAATTCAAGGGGAGTTTTCAAGGGACTCTACCCGCCTTATGAGGCACTATTTTCGAATACTTTTTTCCATTTTCACCCTTTTTCTATGGATCTCCAAAAAGTGAACTTTTACATTTTCTGAGTCTGGAGGAATTCAAGGGGAGTTTTCAGGGGAGTGCATTCTCTCTGCCATCTCCTCCCTCTGTGTGCGTTGCTGCATGCAGCAGCTGCGTGTGTGTGTGTAAACTGCCCCTCCCCTTCGCAAGCAGGCGGGGGAGAGAGAGATGTTTCGTCTCGATTTACACATGCTATGACTCCGGGGGTACTTCCATTCGCTTCGTCTTGATCTGTTGATGTTATTTCATGTCTCGTTTGTCCATTGTGACGGTGGGAAAGCCAGGGAAATGTCCCGGAGATATACTGAGAAATCTTTGTAACAGCATTTTCCTGCGATCACAGCTGTTCACAGCTACAAGGCTGGGACCGCTTCCATTCGCTTCGTCTTGATCTGTAGATGTTATTTAATGTCTCATTTGTTCATTTTGATGGAGAAAAAGTTGTACATTTAGTGAATTCAGAGTTTCTAAGATGCACAAGTAGGCATGTTTGAGTACTCAGGTCCAGTGGCTCACTGCGTTAACGCTCGCCCCTGGATGCGGTTGGTCCCGTGTTCGAGTCCATGCTGTGGCATGCTTTTTTTCATTTTCACCCTTTTTCTATGGATCTCCAAAAAGTCAACTTTGACTTTTTCTGAGTCTGGAGGAATTCAAGGGGAGTTTTCAAGGGACTCTACCCGCCTTATGAGGCACTATTTTTGAATACTTTTTTCCATTTTCACCCTTTTTCTATGGATCTCCAAAAAGTGAACTTTTACATTTTCTGAGTCTGGAGGAATTCAAAGGGGAGTTTTCAGGGGAGTGCATTCTCTCTGCCATCTCCTCCCTCTGTGTGCGTTGCTGCATGCAGCAGCTGCGTGTGTGTGTGTAAACTGCCCCTCCCCTTCGCAAGCAGGCGGGGGAGAGAGAGATGTTTCGTCTCGATTTACACATGCTATGACTCCGGGGGTACTTCCATTCGCTTCGTCTTGATCTGTTGATGTTATTTCATGTCTCGTTTGTCCATTGTGACGGTGGCAAAGCCAGGGAAATGTCCCGGAGATATACTGAGAAATCTTTGTAACAGCATTTTCCTGCGATCACAGCTGTTCACAGCTACGAGGCTGGGACCGCTTCCATTCGCTTCGTCTTGATCTGTAGATGTTATTTCATGTCTCATTTGTTCATTTTGATGGAGAAAAAGTTGTACATTTAGTGAATTCAGAGTGTCTAAGATGCAAAAGTAGGCATGTTTGAGTACTCATGTCCAGAGGCTCACTACGTTAACGCTCTCCCCTGGATGCGGTTGGTCGCGTATTCGAATCTATGCTGTGGCATACTTTTTTTCAATTTCACCCTTTTTCTATGGATCTCCAAAAAGTCAACTTTGACTTTTTCTGAGTCTGGAGGAATTCAAGGGGAGTTTTCAAAGGACTCTACCCGCCTTATGAGGCACTATTTTCGAATACTTCTTTCCATTTTCACCCTTTTTCTATGGATCTCCAAAAAGTGAACTTTTACATTTTCTGAGTCTGGAGGAATTCAAGGGGAGTTTTCAGGGGAGTGCATTCTCTCTGCCATCTCCTCCCTGTGTGTGCGTGGCTGCATGCAGCAGCTGTGTGTGTGTGTAAACTGCCCCTCCCCCTCGCAAGCAGGCGGGGGAGAGAGAGATGTTTCGTCTCGATTTACACATGCTATGACTCCGGGGGTACTTCCATTCGCTTCGTCTTGATCTGTTGATGTTATTTCATGTCTTATTTGTCCATTGTGACGGTGGGAAAGCCAGGGAAATGTCCCGGAGATATACTGAGAAATCTTTGTAACAGCATTTTCCTGCGATCACAGCTGTTCGCAGCTACGAGGCTGGGACCGCTTCCATTCGCTTCGTCTTGATCTGTAGATGTTATTTAATGTCTCAGTTGTTCATTTTGATGGAGAAAAAGTTGTACATTTAGTGAATTCAGAGTTTCTAAGATGCAAAAGTAGGCATGTTTGAGTACTCAGGTCCAGTGGCTCACTGCGTTAATGCTCGCCCCTGGATGCGGTTGGTCGCGTGTTCGAATCCATGCTGTGGCATACTTTTTTTCATTTTCACCCTTTTTCTATGGATCTCCAAAAAGTGATCTTTTACATTTTCTGAGTCTGGAGGAATTCAAGGGGAGTTTTCAGGGGAGTGCGTTCTCTCTGCCATCTCCTCCCTATGTGTGTGTTGCTGCATGCAGCAGCTGCGTGTGTGTGTAAACTGCCCCTCCCCCTCGCAAGCAGGCGGGGGAGAGAGAGATGTTTCGTCTCGATTTACACATGCTATGACTCCGGGGGTACCTCCATTCGCTTCGTCTTGATCTGTTGATGTTATTTCATGTCTCGTTTGTCCATTGTGACGGTGGGAAAGCCAGGGAAATGTCCCGGAGATATACTGAGAAATCTTTGTAACAGCATTTTCGTGCGATCACAGCTGTTCACAGCTACGAGGCTGGGACCGCTTCCATTCGCTTCGTCTTGATCTGTAGATGTTATTTAATGTCTCATTTGTTCATTTTGATGGAGAAAATGTTGTACATTTAGTGAATTCAGAGTTTCTAAGATGCAAAAGTAGGCATGTTTGAGTACTCAGGTCCAGTGGCTCACTGCGTTAACGCTCGCCCCTGGATGCGGTTGGTCCCGTGTTCGAGTCCATGCTGTGGCATGCTTTTTTTCATTTTCACCCTTTTTCTATGGATCTCCAAAAAGTCAACTTTGACTTTTTCTGAGTCTGGAGGAATTCAAGGGGAGTTTTCAAGGGACTCTACCCGCCTTATGAGGCACTATTTTTGAATACTTTTTTCCATTTTCACCCTTTTTCTATGGATCTCCAAAAAGTGAACTTTTACATTTTCTGAGTCTGGAGGAATTCAAAGGGGAGTTTTCAGGGGAGTGCATTCTCTCTGCCATCTCCTCCCTCTGTGTGCGTTGCTGCATGCAGCAGCTGCGTGTGTGTGTGTAAACTGCCCCTCCCCTTCGCAAGCAGGCGGGGGAGAGAGAGATGTTTCGTCTCGATTTACACATGCTATGACTCCGGGGGTACTTCCATTCGCTTCGTCTTGATCTGTTGATGTTATTTCATGTCTCGTTTGTCCATTGTGACGGTGGCAAAGCCAGGGAAATGTCCCGGAGATATACTGAGAAATCTTTGTAACAGCATTTTCCTGCGATCACAGCTGTTCACAGCTACGAGGCTGGGACCGCTTCCATTCGCTTCGTCTTGATCTGTAGATGTTATTTCATGTCTCATTTGTTCATTTTGATGGAGAAAAAGTTGTACATTTAGTGAATTCAGAGTGTCTAAGATGCAAAAGTAGGCATGTTTGAGTACTCATGTCCAGAGGCTCACTACGTTAACGCTCTCCCCTGGATGCGGTTGGTCGCGTATTCGAATCTATGCTGTGGCATACTTTTTTTCAATTTCACCCTTTTTCTATGGATCTCCAAAAAGTCAACTTTGACTTTTTCTGAGTCTGGAGGAATTCAAGGGGAGTTTTCAAAGGACTCTACCCGCCTTATGAGGCACTATTTTCGAATACTTCTTTCCATTTTCACCCTTTTTCTATGGATCTCCAAAAAGTGAACTTTTACATTTTCTGAGTCTGGAGGAATTCAAGGGGAGTTTTCAGGGGAGTGCATTCTCTCTGCCATCTCCTCCCTGTGTGTGCGTGGCTGCATGCAGCAGCTGTGTGTGTGTGTAAACTGCCCCTCCCCCTCGCAAGCAGGCGGGGGAGAGAGAGATGTTTCGTCTCGATTTACACATGCTATGACTCCGGGGGTACTTCCATTCGCTTCGTCTTGATCTGTTGATGTTATTTCATGTCTTGTTTGTCCATTGTGACGGTGGGAAAGCCAGGGAAATGTCCCGGAGATATACTGAGAAATCTTTGTAACAGCATTTTCCTGCGATCACAGCTGTTCGCAGCTACGAGGCTGGGACCGCTTCCATTCGCTTCGTCTTGATCTGTAGATGTTATTTAATGTCTCAGTTGTTCATTTTGATGGAGAAAAAGTTGTACATTTAGTGAATTCAGAGTTTCTAAGATGCAAAAGTAGGCATGTTTGAGTACTCAGGTCCAGTGGCTCACTGCGTTAATGCTCGCCCCTGGATGCGGTTGGTCGCGTGTTCGAATCCATGCTGTGGCATACTTTTTTTCATTTTCACCCTTTTTCTATGGATCTCCAAAAAGTGATCTTTTACATTTTCTGAGTCTGGAGGAATTCAAGGGGAGTTTTCAGGGGAGTGCGTTCTCTCTGCCATCTCCTCCCTATGTGTGTGTTGCTGCATGCAGCAGCTGCGTGTGTGTGTAAACTGCCCCTCCCCCTCGCAAGCAGGCGGGGGAGAGAGAGATGTTTCGTCTCGATTTACACATGCTATGACTCCGGGGGTACCTCCATTCGCTTCGTCTTGATCTGTTGATGTTATTTCATGTCTCGTTTGTCCATTGTGACGGTGGGAAAGCCAGGGAAATGTCCCGGAGATATACTGATAAATCTTTGTAACAGCATTTTCCTGCGATCACAGCTGTTCACAGCTACGAGGCTGGGACCGCTTCCATTCGCTTCGTCTTGATCTGGAGATGTTATTTAATGTCTCAGTTGTTCATTTTGATTGAGAAAAAGTTGTACATTTAGTGAATTCAGAGTTTCTAAGATGCAAAAGTAGGCATGTTTGAGTACTCAGGTCCAGTGGCTCACTGCGTTAATGCTCGCCCCTGGATGCGGTTGGTCGCGTGTTCGAATCCATGCTGTGGCATACTTTTTTTCATTTTCACCCTTTTTCTATGGATCTCCAAAAAGTGATCTTTTACATTTTCTGAGTCTGGAGGAATTCAAGGGGAGTTTTCAGGGGAGTGCGTTCTCTCTGCCATCTCCTCCCTATGTGTGTGTTGCTGCATGCAGCAGCTGCGTGTGTGTGTAAACTGCCCCTCCCCCTCGCATGCAGGCGGGGGAGAGAGAGATGTTTCGTCTCGATTTACACATGCTATGACTCCGGGGGTACCTCCATTCGCTTCGTCTTGATCTGTTGATGTTATTTCATGTCTCGTTTGTCCATTGTGACGGTGGGAAAGCCAGGGAAATGTCCCGGAGATATACTGAGAAATCTTTGTAACAGCATTTTCGTGCGATCACAGCTGTTCACAGCTACGAGGCTGGGACCGCTTCCATTCGCTTCGTCTTGATCTGTAGATGTTATTTAATGTCTCATTTGTTCATTTTGATGGAGAAAATGTTGTACATTTAGTGAATTCAGAGTTTCTAAGATGCAAAAGTAGGCATGTTTGAGTACTCAGGTCCAGTGGCTCACTGCGTTAATGCTCGCCCCTGGATGCGGTTGGTCGCGTGTTCGAATCCATGCTGTGGCATACTTTTTTTCATTTTCACCCTTTTTCTATGGATCTCCAAAAAGTCAACTTTGACTTTTTCTGAGTCTGGAGGAATTCAAGGGGAGTTTTCAGGGGAGTGCGTTCTCTCTGCCATCTCCTCCCTGTGTGTGTGTGTTGCTGCATGCAGCAGCTGCGTGTGTGTGTAAACTGCCCCTCCCTCTCGCAAGCAGGCGGGGGAGAGAGAGATGTTTCGTCTCGATTTACACATGCTATGACTCCGGGGGTACCTCCATTCGCTTCGTCTTGATCTGTTGATGTTATTTCATCTCTCGTTTGTCCATTGTGACGGTGGGAAAGCCAGGGAAATGTCCCGGAGATATACTGAGAAATCTTTGTAACAGCATTTTCCTGCGATCACAGCTGTTCACAGCTAAGAGGCTGGGACCGCTTCCATTCGCTTCGTCTTGATCTGTAGATGTTATTTAATGTCTCATTTGTTCATTTTGACGGAGAAAAAGTTGTACATTTAGTAAATTCAGAGTGTCTAAGATGCACAAGTAGGCATGTTTGAGTACTCAGGTCCAGTGGCTCACTGTGTTAACGCTCGCCCCTGGATGCGGTTGGTCGCGTGTTCGAATCCATGCTGTGGCATACTTTTTTTCATTTTCACCCTTTTTCTATGGATCTCCAAAAAGTCAACTTTGACTTTTTCTGAGTCTGGAGGAATTCAAGGGGAGTTTTCAAGGGACTCTACCCGCCTTATGATGCACTATTTTCGAATACTTTTTTCCATTTTCACCCTTTTTCTATGGATCTCCAAAAAGTGAACTTTTACATTTTCTGAGTCTGGAGGAATTCAAGGGGAGTTTTCAGGGGAGTGCATTCTCTCTGCCATCTCCTCCCTGTGTGTGCGTTGCTGCATGCAGCAACTGCGTGTGTGTGTGTGTAAACTGCCCCTCCCCTTCGCAAGCAGGCGGGGGAGAGAGAGATGTTTCGTCTCGATTTACACATGCTATGACTCCGGGGGTACTTCCATTCGCTTCGTCTTGATCTGTTGATGTTATTTCATGTCTCCTTTGTCCATTGTGACGGTGGGAAAGCCAGGGAAATGTCCCGGAGATATACTGAGAAATCTTTGTAACAGCATTTTCCTGCGATCACAGCTGTTCACAGCTACGAGGCTGGGACCGCTTCCATTCGCTTCGTCTTGATCTGTAGATGTTATTTAATGTCTCATTCGTTCATTTTGATGGAGAAAATGTTGTACATTTAGTAAATTCAGAGTGTCTAAGATGCACAAGTAGGCATGTTTGAGTACTCAGGTCCAGTGGCTCACTGTGTTAACGCTCGCCCCTGGATGCGGTTGGTCGCGTGTTCGAATCCATGCTGTGGCATTCTTTTTTTCATTTTCACACTTTTTCTATGGATCTCCAAAAAGTCAACTTTGACTTTTTCTGAGTCTGGAGGAATTCAAGGGGAGTTTTCAAGGGACTCTACCCGCCTTATGAGGCACTATTTTCGAATACTTTTTTCCATTTTCACCCTTTTTCTATGGATCTCCAAAAAGTGAACTTTTACATTTTCTGAGTCTGGAGGAATTCAAGGGGAGTTTTCAGGGGAGTGCATTCTCTCTATCATCTCCTCCCTCTGTGTGCGTTGCTGCATGCAGCAGCTGCGTGTGTGTGTGTAAACTGCCCCTCCCCTTCGCAAGCAGGCGGGGGAGAGAGAGATGTTTCGTCTCGATTTACACATGCTATGACTCCGGGGGTACTTCCACTCGCTTCGTCTTGATCTGTTGATGTTATTTCATGTCTTGTTTGTCCATTGTGACGGTGGCAAAGCCAGGGAAATGTCCCGGAGATATACTGAGAAATCTTTGTAACAGCATTTTCCTGCGATCACAGCTGTTCACAGCTACGAGGCTGGGACCGCTTCCATTCACTTCGTCTTGATCTGTAGATGTTATTTCATGTCTCATTTGTTCATTTTGATGGAGAAAAAGTTGTACATTTAGTGAATTCAGAGTGTCTAAGATGCAAAAGTAGGCATGTTTGAGTACTCATGTCCAGTGGCTCACTGCGTTAACGCTCGCCCCTGGATGCCGTTGGTCGCGTGTTCGAATCCATGCTGTGGCATACTTTTTTTCATTTTAACCTTTTTCTATGGATCTCCAAAAAGTCAACTTTGACTTTTTCTGAGTCTGGAGGAATTCAAGGGGAGTTTTCAGGGGAGTGCGTTCTCTCTGCCATCTCCTCCCTGTGTGTGTGTTGCTGCATGCAGCAGCTGCGTGTGTGTGTAAACTGCCCCTCCCTCTCGCAAGCAGGCGGGGGAGAGAGAGATGTTTCGTCTCGATTTACACATGCTATGACTCCCGGGGTACCTCCATTCGCTTCGTCTTGATCTGTTGATGTTATTTCATGTCTCGTTTGTCCATTGTGACGGTGGGAAAGCCAGGGAAATGTCCCGGAGATATACTGAGAAATCTTTGTAACAGCATTTTCCTGCGATCACAGCTGTTCACAGTTACGAGGCTGGGACCGCTTCCATTCGCTTCGTCTTGATCTGTAGATGTTATTTAATGTCTCATTTGTTCATTTTGACGGAGAAAAAGTTGTACATTTAGTAAATTCAGAGTGTCTAAGATGCACAAGTAGGCATGTTTGAGTACTCAAGTCCAGTGGCTCACTGTGTTAACGCTCGCCCCTGGATGCGGTTGGTCGCGTGTTCGAATCCATGCTGTGGCATACTTTTTTTCATTTTCACCCTTTTTCTATGGATCTCCAAAAAGTCAACTTTGACTTTTTCTGAGTCTGGAGGAATTCAAGGGGAGTTTTCAAGGGACTCTACCCGCCTTATGAGGCACTATTTTCGAATACTTTTTTCCATTTTCACCCTTTTTCTATGGATCTCCAAAAAGTGAACTTTTACATTTTCTGAGTCTGGAGGAATTCAAGGGGAGTTTTCAGGGGAGTGCATTCTCTCTGCCATCTCCTCCCTGTGTGTGCGTTGTTGCATGCAGCAGCAGCTGCGTGTGTGTGTAAACTGCCCCTCCCTCTCGCAAGCAGGCGGGGGAGAGAGAGATGTTTCGTCTCGATTTACACATGCTATGACTCCGGGGGTAACTCCATTCGCTTCGTCTTGATCTGTTGATGTTATTTCATGTCTCGTTTGTCCATTGTGTCGGTGGGAAAGCCAGGGAAATGTCCCGGAGATATACTGAGAAATCTTTGTAACAGCATTTTCCTGCGATCACAGCTGTTCACAGCTACGAGGCTGGGACCGCTTCCATTCGCTTCGTCTTGATCTGTAGATGTTATTTAATGTCTCATTTGTTCATTTTGATGGAGAAAAAGTTGTACATTTAGTGAATTCAGAGTTTCTAAGATGCAAAAGTAGGCATGTTTGAGTACTCAGGTCCAGTGGCTCACTGCGTTAATGCTCGCCCCTGGATGCGGTTGGTCGCGTGTTCGAATCCATACTGTGGCATACTTTTTTTCATTTTCACCCTTTTTCTATGGATCTCCAAAAAGTCAACTTTGACTTTTTCTGAGTCTGGAGGAATTCAAGGGGAGTTTTCAAGGGACTCTACCCGCCTTATGAGGCACTATTTTCGAATACTTTTTTCCATTTTCACCCTTTTTCTATGGATCTCCAAAAAGTGAACTTTTACATTTTCTGAGTCTGGAGGAATTCAAGGGGAGTTTTCAGGGGAGTGCATTCTCTCTGCCATCTCCTCCCTCTGTGTGCGTTGCTGCATGCAGCAGCAGCTGCGTGTGTGTGTAAACTGCCCCTCCCTCTCGCAAGCAGGCGGGGGAGAGAGAGATGTTTCGTCTCGATTTACACATGCTATGACTCCGGGGGTACTTCCATTCGCTTCGTCTTGATCTGTTGATGTTATTTCATGTCTCGTTTGTCCATTGTGAAGGTGGCAAAGCCAGGGAAATGTCCCGGAGATATACTGAGAAATCTTTGTAACAGCATTTTCGTGCGATCACAGCTGTTCACAGCTACGAGGCTGGGACCGCTTCCATTCGCTTCGTCTTGATCTGTAGATGTTATTTAATGTCTCATTTGTTCATTTTGATGGAGAAAATGTTGTACATTTAGTGAATTCAGAGTTTCTAAGATGCAAAAGTGGTCATGTTTGAGTACTCAGGTCCAGTGGCTCACTGCGTTAATGCTCGCCCCTGGATGCGGTTGGTCGCGTGTTCGAATCCATGCTGTGGCATACTTTTTTTCATTGTCACCCTTTTTCTATGGATCTCCAAAAAGTCAACTTTGACTTTTTCTGAGTCTGGAGGAATTCAAGGGGAGTTTTCAGGGGAGTGCGTTCTCTCTGCCATCTCCTCCCTGTGTGTGTGTGTTGCTGCATGCAGCAGCTGCGTGTGTGTGTAAACTGCCCCTCCCTCTCGCAAGCAGGCGGGGGAGAGAGAGATGTTTCGTCTCGATTTACACATGCTATGACTCCGGGGGTACCTCCATTCGCTTCGTCTTGATCTGTTGATGTTATTTCATCTCTCGTTTGTCCATTGTGACGGTGGGAAAGCCAGGGAAATGTCCCGGAGATATACTGAGAAATCTTTGTAACAGCATTTTCCTGCGATCACAGCTGTTCACAGCTAAGAGGCTGGGACCGCTTCCATTCGCTTCGTCTTGATCTGTAGATGTTATTTAATGTCTCATTTGTTCATTTTGACGGAGAAAAAGTTGTACATTTAGTAAATTCAGAGTGTCTAAGATGCACAAGTAGGCATGTTTGAGTACTCAGGTCCAGTGGCTCACTGTGTTAACGCTCGCCCCTGGATGCGGTTGGTCGCGTGTTCGAATCCATGCTGTGGCATACTTTTTTTCATTTTCACCCTTTTTCTATGGATCTCCAAAAAGTCAACTTTGACTTTTTCTGAGTCTGGAGGAATTCAAGGGGAGTTTTCAAGGGACTCTACCCGCCTTATGAGGCACTATTTTCGAATACTTTTTTCCATTTTCACCCTTTTCTATGGATCTCCAAAAAGTGAACTTTTACATTTTCTGAGTCTGGAGGAATTCAAGGGGAGTTTTCAGGGGAGTGCATTCTCTCTGCCATCTCCTCCCTGTGTGTGCGTTGCTGCATGCAGCAGCTGCGTGTGTGTGTAAACTGCCCCTCCCCCTCGCAAGCAGGCGGGGGAGAGAGAGATGTTTCGTCTCGATTTACACATGCTATGACTCCGGGGGTACCTCCATTCGCTTCGTCTTGATCTGTTGATGTTATTTCATGTCTCGTTTGTCCATTGTGACGGTGGGAAAGCCAGGGAAATGTCCCGGAGATATACTGAGAAATCTTTGTAACAGCATTTTCCTGCGATCACAGTGGTTCACAGCTACGAGGCTGGGACCGCTTCCATTCGCTTCGTCTTGATCTGTAGATGTTATTTAATGTCTCATTTGTTCATTTTGATGGAGAAAAAGTTGTACATTTAGTGAATTCAGAGTTTCTAAGATGCAAAAGTAGGCATGTTTGAGTACTCAGGTCCAGTGGCTCACTGCGTTAATGCTCGCCCCTGGATGCGGTTGGTCGCGTGTTCTAATCCATGCTGTGGCATACTTTTTTTCATTTTCACCCTTTTTCTATGGATCTCCAAAAAGTCAACTTTGACTTTTTCTGAGTCTGGAGGAATTCAAGGGGAGTTTTCAAGGGACTCTAGCCGCCTTATGAGGCACTATTTTCGAATACTTTTTTCCATTTTCACCCTTTTTCTATGGATCTCCAAAAAGTGAACTCTTACATTGTCTGAGTCTGGAGGAATTCAAGGGGAGTTTTCAGGGGAGTGCATTCTCTCTGCCATCTCCTCCCTCTGTGTGCGTTGCTGCATGCAGCAGCTGCGTGTGTGTGTGTGTAAACTACCCCTCCCCTTCGCAAGCAGGCGGGGGAGAGAGAGATGTTTCGTCTCGATTTACACATGCTATGACTCCGGGGGTACTTCCATTCGCTTCGTCTTGATCTGTTGATGTTATTTCATGTCTCGTTTGTCCATTGTGACGGTGGGAAAGCCAGGGAAATGCCCCGGAGATATACTGAGAAATCTTTGTAACAGCATTTTCCTGCGATCACAGCTGTTCACAGCTACGAGGCTGGGACCGCTTCCATTCGCTTCGTCTTGATCTGGAGATGTTACTTCATGTCTCATTTGTTCATTTTGATGGTGAAAAGGTTGTACATTTAGTGAATTCAGAGTGTCTAAGATGCACAAGTAGGCATGTTTGAGTACTCAGGTCCAGTGGCTCACTGTGTTAACGCTCGCCCCTGGATGCGGTTGGTCGCGTGTTCGAATCCATGCTGTGGCATACTTTTTTTCATGTTCACCCTTTTTCTATGGATCTCCAAAAAGTCAACTTTGACTTTTTCTGAGTCTGGAGGAATTCAAGGGGAGTTTTCAAAGGACTCTACCCGCCTTATGAGGCACTATTTTCGAATTCTTTTTTCCATTTTCACCCTTTTTCTATGGATCTCCAAAAAGTGAATTTTTACATTTTCTGAGTCTGGAGGAATTCAAGGGGAGTTTTCAGGGGAGTGCATTCTCTCTGCCATCTCCTCACTGTGTGTGCGTTGCTGCATGCAGCAGCTGCGTGTGTGTGTGTAAACTGCCCCTCCCCTTCGCAAGCAGGCGGGGGAGAGAGAGATGTTTCGTCTCGATTTACACATGCTATGACTCCGGGGGTACTTCCATTCGCTTCGTCTTGATCTGTTGATGTTATTTCATGTCTCGTTTGTCCATTGTGACGGTGGCAAAGCCAGAGAAATGTCCCGGAGATATACTGAGAAATCTTTGTAACAGCATTTTCCTGCGATCACAGCTGTTCAGAGCTACGAGAATGGGACCAGTTCCATTCGCTTCGTCTTGATCTGTAGATGTTATTTCATGTCTCATTTGTTCATTTTGATGGAGAAAAAGTTGTACATTTAGTGAATTCAGAGTGTCTAAGATGCAAAAGTAGGCATGTTTGAGTACTCATGTCCAGTGGCTCACTGCGTTAACGCTCGCCCCTGGATGCGGTTGGTCGCGTGTTCGAATCCATGCTGTGGCATACTTTTTTTCATTTTCACCCTTTTTCTATGGATCTCCAAAAAGTCACCTTTGACTTTTTCTGAGTCTGGAGGAATTCAAGGGGAGTTTTCAAGGGACTCTACCCGCCTTATGAGGCACTATTTTTGAATACTTTTTTCCATTTTCACCCTTTTTCTATGGATCTCCAAAAAGTGAACTTTTACATTTTCTGAGTCTGGAGGAATTCAAGGGGAGTTTTCAGGGGAGTGCATTCTCTCTGCCATCTCCTCCCTCTGTGTGCGTTGCTGCATGCAGCAGCAGCTGCGTGTGTGTGTTTAAACTGCCCCTCCCCTTCGCAAGCAGGCGGGGGAGAGAGAGATGTTTCGTCTCGATTTACACATGCTATGACTCCGGGGGTACTTCCATTCGCTTCGTCTTGATCTGTTGATGTTATTTCATGTCTCGTTTGTCCATTGTGACGGTGGGAAAGCCAGGGAAATGTCCCGGAGATATACTGAGAAATCTTTGTAACAGCATTTTCCTGCGATCACAGCTGTTCGCAGCTACGAGGCTGGGACCGCTTCCATTCGCTTCGTCTTGATCTGTAGATGTTATTTAATGTCTCATTTGTTCATTTTGATGGAGAAAAAGTTGTACATTTAGTAAATTCAGAGTGTCTAAGATGCACAAGTAGGCATGTTTGAGTACTCAGGTCCAGTGGCTCACTGCGTTAACGCTCGCCCCTGGATGCGGTTGGTCGCGTGTTCGAATCCATGCTGTGGCATACTTTTTTTCATTTTCACCCTTTTTCTATGGATCTCCAAAAAGTCAACTTTGACTTTTTCTGAGTCTGGAGGAATTCAACGGGAGTTTTCAAAGGACTCTACCCGCCTTATGAGGCACTATTTTCGAATACTTTTTTCCATTTTCACCCTTTTTCTATGGATCTCCAAAAGGTCACCTTTGACTTTTTCTGAGTCTGGAGGAATTCAAGGGGAGTTTTCAAGGGACTCTACCCGCCTTATGAGGCACTATTTTCGAATACTTTTTTCCATTTTCACCCTTTTTCTATGGATCTCCAAAAAGTGAACATTTACATTTTCTGAGTCTGGAGGAATTCAAGGGGAGTTTTCAGGGGAGTGCATTCTCTCTGCCATCTCCTCCCTCTGTGTGCGTTGCTGCATGCAGCAGCTGCGTGTGTGTGTGTAAACTGCCCCTCCCCTTCGCAAGCAGGCGGGGGAGAGAGAGATGTTTCGTCTCGATTTACACATGCTATGACTCCGGGGGTACTTCCATTCGCTTCGTCTTGATCTGTTGATGTTATTTCATGTCTCGTTTTTCCATTGTGACGGTGGGAAAGCCAGGGAAATGTCCCAGAGATATACTGAGAAATCTTTGTAACAGCATTTTCCTGCGATCACAGCTGTTCACAGCTACGAGGCTGGGACCGCTTCCATTCGCTTCGTCTTGATCTGTAGATGTTATTTAATGTCTCATTTGTTCATTTTGATGGAGAAAAAGTTGTACATTTAGTGAATTCAGAGTTTCTAAGATGCAAAAGTAGGCATGTTTGAGTACTCAGGTCCAGTGGCTCACTGCGTTAATGGTCGCCCCTGGATGCGGTTGGTGGCGTGTTCGGATCCATGCTGTGGCATACTTTTTTTCATTTTCACCCTTTTTCTATGGATCTCCAAAAAGTCAACTTTGACTTTTTCTGAGTCTGGAGGAATTCAAGGGGAGTTTTCAAGGGACTCTACCCGCCTTGTGAGGCACTATTTTCGAATACTTTTTTCCATTTTCACCCTTTTTCTATGGATCTCCAAAAAGTGAACTTTTACATTTTCTGAGTCTGGAGGAATTCAAGGGGAGTTTTCAGGGGAGTGCGTTCTCTCTGCCATCTCCTCCCTGTGTGTGTGTTGCTGCATGCAGCAGCTGCGTGTGTGTGTAAACTACCCCTCCCCCTCGCAAGCAGGCGGGGGAGAGAGAGATGTTTCGTTTCGATTTACACATGCTATGACTCCGTGGGTACCTCCATTCGCTTCGTCTTGATCTGTTGATGTTATTTCATGTCTCGTTTGTCCATTGTGACGGTGGGAAAGCCAGGGAAATGTCCCAGAGATATACTGAGAAATCTTTGTAACAGCATTTTCCTGCGATCACAGCTGTTCACAGCTACGAGGCTGGGACCGCTTCCATTCGCTTCGTCTTGATCTGTAGATGTTATTTCATGTCTCATTTGTTCATTTTGATGGAGAAAAAGTTGTACATTTAGTGAATTCAGAGTGTCTAAGATGCACAAGTAGGCATGTTTGAGTACTCAGGTCCAGTGGCTCACTGTGTTAACGCTCGCCCCTGGATGCGGTTGGTCGCGTGTTCGAATCCATGCTGTGGCATTCTTTTTTTCATTTTCACCCTTTTTCTATGGATCTCCAAAAAGTCAACTTTGACTTTTTCTGAGTGTGGAGGAATTCAAGGGGAGTTTTCAAGGGACTCTACCCGCCTCATGAGGCACTATTTTCGAATACTTTTTTCCATTTTCACCCTTTTTCTATGGATCTCCAAAAAGTGAACTTTTACATTTTCTGAGTCTGGAGGAATTCAAGGGGAGTTTTCAGGGGAGTGCGTTCTCTCTGCCATCTCCTCCTTGTGTGTGTGTTGCTGCATGCAGCAGCTGCGTGTGTGTGTAAACTGCCCCTCCCCCTCGCAAGCAGGCGGGGGAGAGAGAGATGTTTCGTCTCGATTTACACATGCTATGACTCCGGGGGTACCTCCATTCGCTTCGTCTTGATCTGTTGATGTTATTTCATGTCTCGTTTGTCCATTGTGACGGTGGGAAAGCCAGGGAAATGTCCCGGAGATATACTGAGAAATCTTTGTAACAGCATTTTCCTGCGATCACAGTGGTTCACAGCTACGAGGCTGGGACCGCATCCATTCGCTTCGTCTTGATCTGTAGATGTTATTTAATGTCTCATTTGTTCATTTTGATGGAGAAAAAGTTGTACATTTAGTGAATTCAGAGTTTCTAAGATGCAAAAGTAGGCATGTTTGAGTACTCAGGTCCAGTGGCTCACTGCGTTAATGCTCGCCCCTGGATGCGGTTGGTCGCGTGTTCTAATCCATGCTGTGGCATACTTTTTTTCATTTTCACCCTTTTTCTATGGATCTCCAAAAAGTCAACTTTGACTTTTTCTGAGTCTGGAGGAATTCAAGGGGAGTTTTCAAGGGACTCTAGCCGCCTTATGAGGCACTATTTTCGAATACTTTTTTCCATTTTCACCCTTTTTCTATGGATCTCCAAAAAGTGAACTTTTACATTGTCTGAGTCTGGAGGAATTCAAGGGGAGTTTTCAGGGGAGTGCATTCTCTCTGCCATCTCCTCCCTCTGTGTGCGTTGCTGCATGCAGCAGCTGCGTGTGTGTGTGTGTAAACTACCCCTCCCCTTCGCAAGCAGGCGGGGGAGAGAGAGATGTTTCGTCTCGATTTACACATGCTATGACTCCGGGGGTACTTCCATTCGCTTCGTCTTGATCTGTTGATGTTATTTCATGTCTCGTTTGTCCATTGTGACGGTGGGAAAGCCAGGGAAATGTCCCGGAGATATACTGAGAAATCTTTGTAACAGCATTTTCCTGCGATCACAGCTGTTCACAGCTACGAGGCTGGGACCGCTTCCATTCGCTTCGTCTTGATCTGGAGATGTTACTTCATGTCTCATTTGTTCATTTTGATGGTGAAAAGGTTGTACATTTAGTGAATTCAGAGTGTCTAAGATGCACAAGTAGGCATGTTTGAGTACTCAGGTCCAGTGGCTCACTGTGTTAACGCTCGCCCCTGGATGCGGTTGGTCGCGTGTTCGAATCCATGCTGTGGCATACTTTTTTTCATGTTCACCCTTTTTCTATGGATCTCCAAAAAGTCAACTTTGACTTTTTCTGAGTCTGGAGGAATTCAAGGGGAGTTTTCAAAGGACTCTACCCGCCTTATGAGGCACTATTTTCGAATTCTTTTTTCCATTTTCACCCTTTTTCTATGGATCTCCAAAAAGTGAATTTTTACATTTTCTGAGTCTGGAGGAATTCAAGGGGAGTTTTCAGGGGAGTGCATTCTCTCTGCCATCTCCTCCCTGTGTGTGCGTTGCTGCATGCAGCAGCTGCGTGTGTGTGTGTAAACTGCCCCTCCCCTTCGCAAGCAGGCGGGGGAGAGAGAGATGTTTCGCCTCGATTTACACATGCTATGACTCCGGGGGTACTTCCATTCGCTTCGTCTTGATCTGTTGATGTTATTTCATGTCTCGTTTGTCCATTGTGACGGTGGCAAAGCCAGAGAAATGTCCCGGAGATATACTGAGAAATCTTTGTAACAGCATTTTCCTGCGATCACAGCTGTTCAGAGCTACGAGAATGGGACCAGTTCCATTCGCTTCGTCTTGATCTGTAGATGTTATTTCATGTCTCATTTGTTCATTTTGATGGAGAAAAAGTTGTACATTTAGTGAATTCAGAGTTTCTAAGATGCAAAAGTAGGCATGTTTCAGTACTCAGGTCCAGTGGCTCACTGTGTTAACGCTCGCCCCTGGATGCGGTTGGTCGCGTGTTCGAATCCATGCTGTGGCATTCTTTTTTTAATTTTCACCCTTTTTCTATGGATCTCCAAAAAGTCAACTTTTACATTTTCTGAGTCTGGAGGAATTCAAGGGGAGTTTTCAGGGGAGTGCGTTCTCTCTGCCATCTCCTCCCTGTGTGTGTGTTGCTGCATGCAGCAGCTGCGTGTGTGTGTAAACTGCCCCTCCCCCTCGCAAGCAGGTGGGGGAGAGAGAGATGTTTCGTCTCGATTTACACATGCTATGACTCCGGGGGTACCTCCATTCGCTTCGTCTTGATCTGTTGATGTTATTTCATGTCTCTTTTGTCCATTGTGACGGAGGGAAAGCCAGGGAAATGTCCCGGAGATATACTGAGAAATCTTTGTAACAGCATTTTCCTGCGATCACAGCTGTTCACAGCTACGAGGCTGGGACCGCTTCCATTCGCTTCGTCTTGATCTGTAGATGTTATTTAATGTCTCATTTGTTCATTTTGATGGAGAAAAAGTTGTACATTTATTGAATTCAGAGTTTCTAAGATGCAAAAGTAGGCATGTTTGAGTACTCAGGTCCAGTGGCTCACTGCGTTAATGCTCGCCCCTGGATGCGGTTGGTCGCGTGTTCGAATCCATGCTGTGGCATACTTTTTATCATTTTCATCCTTTTTCTATGGATCTCCAAAAAGTCAACTTTGACTTTTTCTGAGTCTGGAGGAATTCAAGGGGTGTTTTCAAGGGACTCTAGCCGCCTTATGAGGCACTATTTTAGAATTCTTTTTTCCATTTTCACCCTTTTTCTATGGATCTCCAAAAAGTCAACTTTTACATTTTCTGAGTCTGGAGGAATTCAAGGGGAGTTTTCAGGGGAGTGCATTCTCTCTGCCATCTCCTCCCTCTGTGTGCGTTGCTGCATTCAGCAGCTGCGTGTGTGTGTGTAAACTGCCCCTCCCCTTTGCAAGCAGGCGGGGGAGAGAGAGATGTTTCGTCTCGATTTACACATGCTATGACTCCGGGGGTACCTCCATTCGCTTCGTCTTGATCTGTTGATGTTATTTCATGTCTCGTTTGTCCATTGTGACGGTGGCAAAGCCAGGGAAATGTCCCGGAGATATACTGAGAAATCTTTGTAACAGCATTTTCCTGCGATCACAGCTGTTCACAGCTACGAGACTGGGACCGCTTCCATTCGCTTCGTCTTGATCTGTAGATGTTATTTCATATCTCATTTGTTCATTTTGATGGAGAAAAAGTTGTACATTTAGTGAATTCAGAGTGTCTAAGAGGCAAAAGTAGGCATGTTTGAGTACTCAGGTCCAGTGGCTCACTGGGTTAACGCTCGCCCCTGGATACGGTTGGTCGCGTGTTCGAATCCATGCTGTGGCATTCTTTTTTTAATTTTCACCCTTTTTCTATGGATATCCAAAAAGTGAACTTTTACATTTTCTGAGTCTGGAGGAATTCAAGGGGAGTTTTCAGGGGAGTGCGTTCTCTCTGCCATCTCCTCCCTGTGTGTGCGTTGCTGCATGCAGCAGCTGCGTGTGTGTGTAAACTGCCCCTCCCCTTCGCAAGCAGGCGGGGGAGAGAGAGATGTTTCGTCTCGATTTACACATGCTATGACTCCGGGGGTACCTCCATTCGCTTCGTCTTGATCTGTTGATGTTATTTCATGTCTCGTTTGTCCATTGTGACGGTGGGAAAGCCAGGGAAATGTCCCGGAGATATACTGAGAAATCTTTGTAACAGCATTTTCCTGCGATCACAGCTGTTCAAAGCTACGAGGCTGGGACCGCTTCCATTCGCTTCGTCTTGATCTGTAGATGTTATTTAATGTCTCATTTGTTCATTTTGATGGAGAAAAAGTTGTACATTTAGTGAATTCAGAGTGTCTAAGATGCACAAGTAGGCGTGTTTGAGTACTCAGGTCCAGTGGCTCACTGCGTTAACGCTCGCCCCTGGATGCGGTTGGTCGCGTGTTCGAGTCCATGCTGTGGCATCCTTTTTTTCATTTTCACCCTTTTTCTATGGATCTCCAAAAAGTCAACTTTGACTTTTTCTGAGTCTGGAGGAATTCAAGGGGAGTTTTCAAGGGACTCTACCCGCCTTATGAGGCACTATTTTCGAATACTTTTTTCCATTTTCACCCTTTTTCTATGGATCTCCAAAAAGTGAACTTTGACTTTTTCTGAGTCTGGAGGAATTCAAGGGGAGTTTTCAAGGGACTCTACCCGCCTTATGAGGCACTATTTTCGAATACTTTTTTCCATTTTCACCCTTTTTCTATGGATCTCCAAAAAGTGAACTTTTACATTTTCTGAGTCTGGAGGAATTCAAGGGGAGTTTTCAGGGGAGTGCGTTCTCTCTGCCATCTCCTCCCTGTGTGTGCGTTGCTGCATGCAGCAGCTGCGTGTGTGTGTAAACTGCCCCTCCCCTTCGCAAGCAGGCGGGGGAGAGAGAGATGTTTCGTCTCGATTTACACATGCTATGACTCCGGGGGTACCTCCATTCGCTTCGTCTTGATCTGTTGATGTTATTTCATGTCTCGTTTGTCCATTGTGACGGTGGGAAAGCCAGGGAAATGTCCCGGAGATATACTGAGAAATCTTTGTAACAGCATTTTCCTGCGATCACAGCTGTTCACAGCTACGAGGCTGGGACCGCTTCCATTCGCTTCGTCTTGATCTGTTTATGTTATTTAATGTCTCATTTGTTCATTTTGATGGAGAAAAAGTTGTACATTTAGTGAATTCAGAGTTTCTAAGATGCACAAGTAGGCATGTTTGAGTACTCAGGTCCAGTGGCTCACTGTGTTAACGCTCGCCCCTGGATGCGGTTGGTCACGTGTTCGAATCCATGCTGTGGCATTCTTTTTTTCATTTTCACCCTTTTTCTATGGATCTCCAAAAAGGCAACTTTTACATTTTCTGAGTCTGGAGGAATTCAAGGGGAGTTTTCAGGGGAGTGCGTTCTCTCTGCCATCTCCTCCCTGTGTGTGTGTGTTGCTGCATGCAGCAGCTGCGTGTGTGTGTAAACTGCCCCTCCCCCTCGCAAGCAGGCGGGGAGAGAGAGAGATGTTTCGTCTAGATTTACACATGCTATGACTCCGGGGGTACCTCCATTCGCTTCGTCTTGATCTGTTGATGTTATTTCATGTCTCGTTTGTCCATTGTGACGGTGGGAAAGCCAGGGAAATGTCCCGGAGATATACTGAGAAATCTTTGTAACAGCATTTTCCTGCGATCACAGCTGTTCACAGCTACGAGGCTGGGACCGCTTCCATTCGCTTCGTCTTGATCTGTAGATGTTATTTAATGTCTCATTTGTTCATTTTGATGGAGAAAAAGTTGTACATTTAGTGAATTCAGAGTGTCTAAGATGCACAAGTAGGCGTGTTTGAGTACTCAGGTCCAGTGGCTCACTGCGTTAACGCTCGCCCCTGGATGCGGTTGGTCGCGTGTTCGAGTCCATGCTGTGGCATACTTTTTTTCATTTTCACCCTTTTTCTATGGATCTCCAAAAAGTCAACTTTGACTTTTTCTGAGTCTGGAGGAATTCAAGGGGAGTTTTCAAGGGACTCTACCCGCCTTATGAGGCACTATTTTCGAATACTTTTTTCTATTTTCACCCTTTTTCTATGGATCTCCAAAAAGTGAACTTTTACATTTTCTGAGTCTGGAGGAATTCAAGGGGAGTTTTCAGGGGAGTGCGTTCTCTCTGCCATCTCCTCCCTGTGTGTGCGTTGCTGCATGCAGCAGCTGCGTGTGTGTGTGTGTAAACTGCCCCTCCCCTTCGCAAGCAGGCGGGGGAGAGAGAGATGTTTCGTCTCGATTTACACATGTTATGACTCCGGGGGTAGTTCCATTCGCTTCGTCTTGATCTGTTGATGTTATTTCATGTCTCGTTTGTCCATTGTGACGGTGGGAAAGCCAGGGAAATGTCCCGGAGATATACTGAGAAATCTTTGTAACAGCATTTTCCTGCGATCACAGCTGTTCACAGCTACGAGGCTGGGACCGCTTCCATTCGCTTCGTCTTGATCTTTAGATGTTATTTAATGTCTCATTTGTTCATTTTGATGGAGAAAAAGTTGTACATTTAGTGAATTCAGAGTGTCTAAGATGCACAAGTAGGCATATTTGAGTACTCAGGTCCAGTGGCTCACTGCGTTAACACTCGCCCCTGGATGCGGTTGGTCGCGTGTTCGAATCCATGCTGTGGCATTCATTTTTTAATTTTCACCCTTTTTCTATGGATCTCCAAAAAGTCAACTTTGACTTTTTCTGAGTCTGGAGGAATTCAAGGGGAGTTTTCAGGGGAGTGCGTTCTCTCTGCCATCTCCTCCCTGTGTGTGTGTTGCTGCATGCAGCAGCTGCGTGTGTGTGTAAACTGCCCCTCCCCCTCGCAATCAGGCGGGGGAGAGAGAGATGTTTCGTCTCGATTTACACATGCTAGGACTCCGGGGGTACCTCCATTCGCTTCGTCTTGATCTGTTGATGTTATTTCATGTCTCGTTTGTCCATTGTGACGGAGGGAAAGCCAGGGAAATGTCCCGGAGATATACTGAGAAATCTTTGTAGCCTAACAGCATTTTCCTGCGATCACAGCTGTTCACAGCTACGAGGCTGGGACAGCTTCCATTCGCTTCGTCTTGATCTGGCGATGTTATTTCATGTCTCATTTGTTCATTTTGATGGTGAAAAGGTTGTACATTTAGTGAATTCAGAGTGTCTAAGATGCACAAGTAGGCATGTTTGAGTACTCAGGTCCTCACTGCGTTAACGCTCGCCCCTGGATGCGGTTGGTCGCGTGTTCGAATCCATGCTGTGGCATTCTTTTTTTCATTTTCACCCTTTTTTCTATGGATCTCCAAAAAGTCAACTTTGACTTTTTCTGAGTCTGGAGGAATTCAAGGGGAGTTTTCAAGGGACTCTACCCGCCTTATGAGGCACTATTTTCGAATACTTTTTTCCATTTTCACCCTTTTTCTATGGATCTCCAAAAAGTGAACTTTTACATTTTCTGAGTCTGGAGGAATTCAAGGGGAGTTTTCAGGGGAGTGCATTCTCTCTGCCATCTCCTCCCTGTGTGTGCGTTGCTGCATACAGCAGCTGCGTGTGTGTGTGTGTAAACTGCCCCTCCCCTTCGCAAGCAGGCGGGGGAGAGAGAGATGTTTCGTCTCGATTTACACATGCTATGACTCCGGGGGTACTTCCATTCGCTTCGTCTTGATCTGTTGATGTTATTTCATGTCTCGTTTGTCCATTGTGACGGTGGGAAAGCCAGGGAAATGTCCCGGAGATATACTGAGAAATCTTTGTAACAGCATTTTCCTGCGATCACAGCTGTTCACAGCTACGAGGCTGGGACCGCTTCCATTCGCTTCGTCTTGATCTGTAGATGTTATTTCATGTCTCATTTGTTCATTTTGATGGAGAAAAAGTTGTACATTTAGTGAATTCAGAGTGTCTAAGATGCACAAGTAGGCATATTTGAGTACTCAGGTCCAGTGGTTCACTGCGTTAACACTCGCCCCTGGATGCGGTTGGTCGCGTGTTCGAATCCATGCTGTGGCATTCTTTTTTTCATTTTCACCCTTTTTCTATGGATCTCCAAAAAGTTATCTTTTACATGTTCTGAGTCTGGAGGAATTCAAGGGGAGTTTTCAGGGGAGTGCGTTCTCTCTGCCATCTCCTCCCTGTGTGTGTGTTGCTGCATGCATCAGCTGCGTGTGTGTGTAAACTGCCCCTCCCTCTCGCAAGCAGGCGGGGGAGAGAGAGATGTTTCGTCTCGATTTGCACATGCTATGACTCCGGGGGTACCTCCATTCGCTTTGTCTTGATCTGTTGATGTTATTTCATGTCTCGTTTGTCCATTGTGACGGTGGGAAAGCCAGAGAAATGTCCCGGAGATATACTGAGAAATCTTTGTAACAGCATTTTCCTGCGATCACAGCTGTTCACAGCTACGAGGCTGGGACCGCTTCCATTCGCTTCGTCTTGATCTGTAGATGTTATTTAATGTCTCATTTCTTCATTTTGATGGAGAAAAAGTTGTACATTTAGTGAATTCAGAGTGTCTAAGATGCACAAGTAGGCATGTTTGAGTACTCAGGTCCAGTGGCTCACTGCGTTAACGCTCGCCCCTGGATGCGGTTGGTCGCCTGTTAGAATCCATGCTGTGGCATACTTTTTTTCATTTTCACCCTTTTTCTATGGATCTCCAAAAAGTCAACTTTGACTTTTTCTGAGTCTGGAGGAATTCAAGGGGAGTTTTCAGGGGAGTGCGTTCTCTCTGCCATCTCCTCCCTGTGTGTGTGTTGCTGCATGCAGCAGCTGCGTGTGTGTGTAAACTGCCCCTCCCTCTCGCAAGCAGGCGGGGGAGAGAGAGATGTTTCGTCTCGATTTGCACATGCTATGACTCCGGGGGTACCTCCATTCGCTTTGTCTTGATCTGTTGATGTTATTTCATGTCTCGTTTGTCCATTGTGACGGTGGGAAAGCCAGGGAAATGTCCCGGAGATATACTGAGAAATCTTTGTAACAGCATTTTCCTGCGATCACAGCTGTTCACAGCTACGAGGCTGGGACCGCTTCCATTCGCTTCGTCTTGATCTTTAGATGTTATTTAATGTCTCATTTGTTCATTTTGATGGAGAAAAAGTTGTACATTTAGTGAATTCAGAGTTTCTAAGATGCAAAAGTAGGCATGTTTGAGTTTTCAGGTCCAGTGGCTCACTGCGTTAATGCTCGCCCCTGGATGCGGTTGGTCGCGTGTTCGAATCCATGCTGTGGCATACTTTTTTTCATTTTCACCCTTTTTCTATGGATCTCCAAAAAGTCAACTTTGACTTTTTCTGAGTCTGGAGGAATTCAAGGGGAGTTTTCAAGGGACTCTACCCGCCTTATGAGGCACTATTTTCGAATACTTTTTTCCACTGCATCCATTTGGAGATCCATAGAAAAAGGGTGAAAATGAAAAAAAGTATGCCACAACATGGATTCGAACACGCAACCAACCGCATCCAGGGGCGAGCATTAACGCAGTGAGCCACTGGACCTGAGTACTCAAACATGCCTACTTGTGCATCTTAGACACTCTGAATTCACTAAATGTACAACTTTTTCTCCATCAAAATGAACAAATGAGACATTAAATAACATCTACAGATCAAGACGAAGCGAATGGAAGCGGTCCCAGCCTCGTTGCTGTGAACAGCTGTGATCGCAGGAAAATGCTGTTACAAAGATTTCTCAGTATATCTCCGGGACATTTCCCTGGCTTTCCCACCGTCACAATGGACAAACGAGACATGAAATAACATCAACAGATCAAGACGAAGCGAATGGAGGTACCCCCGGAGTCATAGCATGTGTAAATCGAGACGAAACATCTCTCTCTCCCCCGCCTGCTTGCGAAGGGGAGGGGCAGTTTACACACACACGCAGCTGCTGCATGCAGCAATGCACACACAGGGAGGAGATGGCAGAGAGAACGCACTCCCCGGAAAACTCCCCTTGAATTCCTCCAGACTCAGAAAATGTAAAAGTTCACTTTTTGGAGATCCATAGAAAAAGGGTGAAAATGGAAAAAAGTATTCGAAAATAGTGCCTCATAAGGCGGGTAGAGTCCATTGAAAACTCCCCTTGAATTCCTCCAGACTCAGAAAAAGTCAAAGTTGACTTTTTGGAGATCCATAGAAAAAGGGTGAAAATGAAAACAAGTATGCCACAGCATGGATTCGAACACGCGACCAACCGCATCCAGGGGCGAGCATTAACGCAGTGAGCCACTGGACCTGAGTACTCGAACATGCCTACTTGTGCATCTTAGACACTCTGAATTCACTAAATGTACAACTTTTTCTCCATCAAAATGAACAAATGAGACATTAAATAACATCTACAGATCAAGACGAAGCGAATGGAAGCGGTCCCAGCCTCGTAGCTGTGAACAGCTGTGATCGCAGGAAAATGCTGTTACAAAGATTTCTCAGTATATCTCCGGGACATTTCCCTGGCTTTCCCACCGTCACAATGGACAAACGAGACATGAAATAACATCAACAGATCAAGACGAAGCGAATGGAGGTACCCCCGGAGTCATAGCATGTGTAAATCGAGACGAAACATCTCTCTCTCCCCCGCCTGCTTGCGAAGGGGAGGGGCAGTTTACACACACACGCAGCTGCTGCAAGCAGCAACGCACACACAGGGAGGAGATGGCAGAGAGAATGCACTCCCCTGAAAACTCCCCTTGAATTCCTCCAGACTCAGAAAATGTAAAAGTTCACTTTTTGGAGATCCATAGAAAAAGGGTGAACATGGAAAAAAGTATTCGAAAATAGTGCCTCATAAGGCGGGTAGAGTCCATTGAAAACTCCCCTTGAATTCCTCCAGACTCAGAAAAAGTCAAAGTTGACTTTTTGGAGATCCATAGAAAAAGGGTGAAAATGAAAACAAGTATGCCACAGCATGGATTCGAACACGCGACCAACCGCATCCAGGGGCGAGCATTAACGCAGTGAGCCACTGGACCTGAGTACTCAAACATGCCTACTTGTGCATCTTAGACACTCTGAATTCACTAAATGTACAACTTTTTCTCCATCAAAATGAACAAATGAGACATTAAATAACATCTACAGATCAAGACGAAGCGAATGGAAGCGGTCCCAGCCTCGTTGCTGTGAACAGCTGTGATCGCAGGAAAATGCTGTTACAAAGATTTCTCAGTATACCTCCGGGACATTTCCCTGGCTTTCCCACCGTCACAATGGACAAACGAGACATGAAATAACATCAACAGATCAAGACGAAGCGAATGGAGGTACCCCCGGAGTCATAGCATGTGTAAATCGAGACGAAACATCTCTCTCTCCCCCGCCTGCTTGCGAAGGGGAGGGGCAGTTTACACACACACGCAGCTGCTGCATGCAGCAATGCACACACAGGGAGGAGATGGCAGAGAGAACGCACTCCCCGGAAAACTCCCCTTGAATTCCTCCAGACTCAGAAAATGTAAAAGTTCACTTTTTGGAGATCCATAGAAAAGGGTGAAAATGGAAAAAAGTATTCGAAAATAGTGCCTCATAAGGCGGGTAGAGTCCCTTGAAAACTCCCCTTGAATTCTTCCAGACTCAGAAAAAGTCAAAGTTTACTTTTTGGAGATCCATAGAAAAAGGGTGAACATGAAAAAAAGTATGCCACAGCATGGATTCGAACACGCAACCAACCGCATCCAGGGGCGAGCGTTAACGCAGTGAGCAACTGGACCTAAGTACTCAAACATGCTTACTTGTGCATCTTAGACACTCTGAATTCACTAAATGTACAACTTTTTCTCCATCAAAATGAACAAATGAGACATTAAATAACATCTACAGATCAAGACGAAGCGAATGGAAGCGTTCCCAGCCTCTTAGCTGTGAACAGCTGTGATCGCAGGAAAATGCTGTTACAAAGATTTCTCAGTATATCTCCGGGACATTTCCCTGGCTTTCCCACCGTCACAATGGACAAACGAGACATGAAATAACATCAACAGATCAAGACGAAGCGAATGGAGGTACCCCCGGAGTCATAGCATGTGTAAATCGAGACGAAACATCTCTCTCTCCCCCGCCTGCTTGCGAAGGGGAGGGGCAGTTTACACACACACGCAGCTGCTGCATGCAGCAATGCACACACAGGGAGGAGATGGCAGAGAGAACGCACTCCCCGGAAAACTCCCCTTGAATTCCTCCAGACTCAGAAAATGTAAAAGTTCACTTTTTGGAGATCCATAGAAAAAGGGTGAAAATGGAAAAAAGTATTCGAAAATAGTGCCTCGTAAGGCGGGTAGAGTCCCTTGAAAACTCCCCTTGAATTCTTCCAGACTCAGAAAAAGTCAAAGTTTACTTTTTGGAGATCCATAGAAAAAGGGTGAACATGAAAAAAAGTATGCCACAGCATGGATTCGAACACGCAACCAACCGCATCCAGGGGCGAGCGTTAACGCAGTGAGCAACTGGACCTAAGTACTCAAACATGCTTACTTGTGCATCTTAGACACTCTGAATTCACTAAATGTACAACTTTTTCTCCATCAAAATGAACAAATGAGACATTAAATAACATCTACAGATCAAGACGAAGCGAATGGAAGCGTTCCCAGCCTCTTAGCTGTGAACAGCTGTGATCGCAGGAAAATGCTGTTACAAAGATTTCTCAGTATATCTCCGGGACATTTCCCTGGCTTTCCCACCATCACAATGGACAAACGAGACATGAAATAACATCAACAGATCAAGACGAAGCGAATGGAGGTACCCCCGGAGTCATAGCATGTGTAAATCGAGACGAAACATCTCTCTCTCCCCCGCCTGCTTGCGAAGGGGAGGGGCAGTTTACACACACACGCAGCTGCTGCATGCAGCAATGCACACACAGGGAGGAGATGGCAGAGAGAACGCACTCCCCGGAAAACTCCCCTTGAATTCCTCCAGACTCAGAAAATGTAAAAGTTCACTTTTTGGAGATCCATAGAAAAAGGGTGAAAATGGAAAAAAGTATTCGAAAATAGTGCCTCATAAGGCGGGTAGAGTCCCTTGAAAACTCCCCTTGAATTCTTCCAGACTCAGAAAAAGTCAAAGTTTACTTTTTGGAGATCCATAGAAAAAGGGTGAACATGAAAAAAAGTATGCCACAGCATGGATTCGAACACGCAACCAACCGCATCCAGGGGCGAGCGTTAACGCAGTGAGCAACTGGACCTAAGTACTCAAACATGCTTACTTGTGCATCTTAGACACTCTGAATTCACTAAATGTACAACTTTTTCTCCATCAAAATGAACAAATGAGACATTAAATAACATCTACAGATCAAGACGAAGCGAATGGAAGCGTTCCCAGCCTCTTAGCTGTGAACAGCTGTGATCGCAGGAAAATGCTGTTACAAAGATTTCTCAGTATATCTCCGGGACATTTCCCTGGCTTTCCCACCGTCACAATGGACAAACGAGACATGAAATAACATCAACAGATCAAGACGAAGCGAATGGAGGTACCCCCGGAGTCATAGCATGTGTAAATCGAGACGAAACATCTCTCTCTCCCCCGCCTGCTTGCGAAGGGGAGGGGCAGTTTACACACACACGCAGCTGCTGCAAGCAGCAACACACACACAGGGAGGAGATGGCAGAGAGAATGCACTCCCCTGAAAACTCCCCTTGAATTCCTCCAGACTCAGAAAATGTAAAAGTTCACTTTTTGGAGATCCATAGAAAAAGGGTGAAAATGGAAAAAAGTATTCGAAAATAGTGCCTCATAAGGCGGGTAGAGTCCCTTGAAAACTCCCCTTGAATTCCTCCAGACTCAGAAAAAGTCAAAGTTGACTTTTTGGAGATCCATAGAAAAAGGGTGAAAATGAAAAAAAGTATGCCACAGCATGGATTCGAACACGCGACCAACCGCATCCAGGGGCGAGCATTAACGCAGTGAGCCACTGGACCTGAGTACTCAAACATGCCTACTTGTGCATCTTAGACACTCTGAATTCACTAAATGTACAACTTTTTCTCCATCAAAATGAACAAATGAGACATTAAATAACATCTACAGATCAAGACGAAGCGAATGGAAGCGGTCCCAGCCTCGTTGCTGTGAACAGCTGTGATCGCAGGAAAATGCTGTTACAAAGATTTCTCAGTATATCTCCGGGACATTTCCCTGGCTTTCCCACCGTCACAATGGACAAACGAGACATGAAATAACATCAACAGATCAAGACGAAGCGAATGGAGGTACCCCCGGAGTCATAGCATGTGTAAATCGAGACGAAACATCTCTCTCTCCCCCGCCTGCTTGCGAAGGGGAGGGGCAGTTTAAACACACACGCAGCTGCTGCATGCAGCAATGCACACACAGGGAGGAGATGGCAGAGAGAACGCACTCCCCGGAAAACTCCCCTTGAATTCCTCCAGACTCAGAAAATGTAAAAGTTCACTTTTTGGAGATCCATAGAAAAAGGGTGAAAATGGAAAAAAGTATTCGAAAATAGTGCCTCATAAGGCGGGTAGAGTCCCTTGAAAACTCCCCTTGAATTCTTCCAGACTCAGAAAAAGTCAAAGTTTACTTTTTGGAGATCCATAGAAAAAGGGTGAACATGAAAAAAAGTATGCCACAGCATGGATTCGAACACGCAACCAACCGCATCCAGGGGCGAGCGTTTTTTTTTTTTTTTTTTTATTATCAAAATGTTTTCACACAGATTAAACAAACACTCACATTGCATAACCAATCCCCCAAAAGGAAGAGGACCCCAATGCATTTAATACAAAGTATACATCACAGTCCTATCGTGTCTTTCACTTCCCCGACATTCCTAATACACCATTCTTTTACATTTATTCCCCTTTCACAGGTCATCATTCCTTATTTTTTCAAAATTATACTTAAGCTTTCCATCATTCACTTCTATCAGTGTACAACCATCAACATGTTCTTTCATGAACATCTCATTATCTTTGTACACATATAACATTCCAACAACCCTCATTATATTCCTCTTCATAATTCCCCACACTCCATCAACTCTCCCCTCATAGTGTGCTACATTCCTTCTTATTTTCACCGCATATCTTGCCTGGCTTAAACATAGATTTAACATATCAACATTGCACCCATCCCTTCTCCCACTCAACCCAAACAACCACAATTCTTTCCACTCTAGACATTTTAACACCCCTTCATCCCAGCACCTGCATATCAATTCTTTTATTTTCCCAAAGAACCCCCTTAATTCCCCACACTCAAAAAACTCATGCATACAATTCTCCACTCCCACCTTACACACATCACATTCTCTCTTAACCTCTTTGTCAAACATACTTATTATTAAATTGTTGAACACCCTGTTGTGCCTTAAACAGAAATCAAAGTGCTCGCCCTTCACACTATTCCCTTTCACTCTCAGATTCACCCACATCTTTTTCACATCCATTCCACCCATCACCTTTCCCCATACCTTTTCTGATGCTGGTCTCCTTGCATCCCCCTTCCCAAGGATTTTGTATATCCTTTTCGTGCTAAGGTCTCCCAGCTTCACCCCTTCACCCACATATAGCGCTACCTCACTTTCGCCCCCTCCCACCTTCTTGCTCTCCACCATCCTCCTCCATTCCACCGGCATCCCCTCTTTGATGCTCTCCATCATGCCTTCCGCTGTCCTTCCCCCCATTAACAGATCCTTTTCCCTTGTCCCATCAACAATAACTTGAGCCCTCATGAACCCCGGAACATACTCATAGACTAGGTCTCTTATTACCCTAAATCCAGCCCTCCACATTGGTAAATTAAATAATACTTCCCCCTCTTTCATTATCCTATAGTTCTGGAATATGGGTTGTTTCCATACCTGCTGCGCATTCTCACATTCATACTTCACATTCCCCAAGAACTCTCCCCACGCATTCATCACCTCCCTTTGAAAATCATTCATTCCATTCATCCACCCTTTCTTAAAGCGCATAAATATCCCACTGTCCCCACACCCCCCTCCTTTATTTATACTGTCTCTCAAAAATTCTTTCCACACATGCTTATTTCCCTTATTTAAATATTTTATCATCGTTTTAACCCTCATTGCTTTCATCTTCCTTTCCACATTTATTAGTTTTAGCCCCCCATCTTTATAGTCATTCTCTAGAACCTCCCTAGCTATCCTCACTCCCTTCCCCTCCCACATGAACTCACTCACTATTTTATTTACCTCTTTTATTACTCTGTCTGGCACCTCCATTACACTCATTACATAAACTAGCTTGCTCATGATGAGACCATTTACTACTATAACTTTCCCCCTCAGTTTTAATCTCCTCAGTTTCCAGAAGCTTAGGGTCTTTTTTAAACTACCCACCACTCCCTCATATTGCACATCCCTCCCCTCTCTGTCCTTCAAACCCACATTAATACCCAGTACCCTAATATATTCCTTATTCTCTTTTAAACCTAACTCCTCTCTCCCTACATCACCCTTTCCCAGCACCATGTACTCTGACTTTTCCATATTAATTTTAGCCCCTGAAGCTCTTCCATATATCTCCACACTCTCTAAGACCCCTCTTACACTTTCCATGTCTCTTACGGTGATTGTAGTATCATCCGCATATTGGAATACTACACTTATCCCTCCCCCCGGCCCCATCACCCCCTTTACCCTCTCATTCTGTTGTAGCAAAGCCGCAAGGGGCTCCGCTGATAATGCATAGAGCATCGCCGATAGAGGGCATCCCTGCCGGACGGATCTCCCTAACTTAAATACATTTGTGATGATCCCATTAACCTTAACGCAACTCATGGCTTTCCTATATATTCTCCTTATCCACCCAACAAGCCCCCTCCCAAACCCTGCTTTTACCAAAACCCTGAATAAATAAACGTGATTAACCCTATCGAACGCCTTGTTCAGATCTAAGCTTACCAACACCCCTCCTTCTCCACCCTTCATATGATTTACCGTGTCCCTAATACTACAAACTGTGTCACATATATCCCTTCCAGGAATACTATATGCCTGGGTGCTCCCCACCACCGCACCAATAACCCTCTTCATTCTATTGGATAACACCCGTGCTATAATCTTATAATCCCCATTCAACATACTTAACGGCCTATAGTTCCCTAACTTATCCCTACTACCCTTTTTGTACAATATGCTAATCACCCCTGTTGATAATCCGTCCGGCAGTTCATCCTTCTCTTCGAAGCTCTTAAACAACTCCTTCAACATTGGGACTAGCACAGCCTTAAATTCCATGTAGAACTCTGCAGTTAGGCCATCTAGTCCCGGGCTTTTATTTTTGCCCATGCCATCTATTGCTGCCTCTATTTCCTCTTTTCCTATCTCCCCTTCGCACAACTCTATTCCTTCTTCTGTCAACACCGCCCTCATGCTCCCCAGAGTCTTTTCCAGGCTCTCTTTTTCATTAACTTCCTCCTGGAAGAGCTCTCTATAAAACTCTTCCACCCTCTTAACTATCCCTACTAAGTCTTTAATAATCTCACCCCCCTTACCCTCTATCTGCCTAATCTGATTGTTCCCCTGCTTCCTATTCTCCATCCCTAAGAAAAAACCTGTACATTTTTCCCCTTCAACTAAATATCTTGCCCTACTCCTGACTATTGCCCCCATACACCTCTCTCTTTCCACTATCCCTAACTCATCCCTAAGACTATTGTAGACCCCTAAATCTCTCCCTACCTCTCCCTCTATCTTCTCTGCTTCTTTATTTAGTTCCTCTTTTAACCTCTCCTCCCTCTCTCTCCCTCTTTTATTTCTTCCACAACTGAACTTTATGCTCATTTTTTTTATTTCTCTTTTTAGGCCCTCCCACCAGTCTCCTTCATCCTCACCATCCATTTTCTCTTGCTTCCTTAACCATTCATTCATCATTTTTTTGTATTTCTCATCCTTAAGCAGAGCAGCGTTTAGGCACCACACCCCTCCCCCTCTTCCCTTACATCCATCATCCAGCTTAAAGCCAAGGATAACATGATCACTCAAGCTTGTCGTTGTATGTTTAAATGTCCCCACCTTCCCACCTATCCTTCCCTTGCACAGCACCAAGTCTATCCTACTCTGCTTCAACACACCCCCCACCACCTGTTTTCTAGTATATACCCTCTCATCCAAATTCCTTTCTCTCCACACATCTCTTAAGCCATTCTCCCTCATCAGTTTCTCCAATGCACCTCGTGAGGAGTCATTTCTATAACTCATCCCACCCGCCACATCAATCCTTCCACACCTCACATTGAAATCACCCACCACCACACAATTTCCCCCACACTTCCCATCCAGACCCTCAAAAAAACTCTTTCTTTCTTTCTCCTCATTAGGCGCATGAATATTCATCAGTCTATACATTTCCCCCATATAACCAAACTCTGCAATAATCATCCTTCCTTTTCCATCATCCTCCACCTTTTTCACACTTTCCACTTTTCCCATTCTAAACAATATTGCCACCCCTCTTGCATTCAAACCACCATTATTGAAAAATACCCTCCCCATCCATCCCATTATCACATCACCCACACTTTCATTGTCCCAGTGTGTCTCCTGTAGGCATATGACATCAGCTGTACATAGCAGTAAAGCCCTGTCCCTTCTGTCCTTTGTTTTTAGCCCCCGGCCATTAAATGTACATATCGTCACCATTGCATGTAAAGTTTGAAAAAAAAAGTCTGTTCCCACTTGTCCTTCTTTTTCAGGCCACAGCCGTTGAAAGAAACAATCTTCACCATTGTTATTTAAAGGGGATTAGCGTTGGAGTATTCCAAAAGTTCTCCTTCAGCTCACCTTTCGCTGTCCAGTTCATCTCCACCGACTCCTTTCACATTCTTCTCCACTTGTGAATGCGTTTTCACTTTCCCTCTCACGGGTATTCCTGATGGTTTTGGGTCACCTCCTCCGACCCTCGATCCCTCTCTCCCAGGCGTCATCGGACTCCTACTCCGTCCCCTGGTTCTCGGAACCTCGACCCACTCCTCGATCTCCTGCTCTCCCACCGTCACCTCTACGATTTTGTCATCATCCTCCAGGAGCAACGTAATCTCATCTTCCACTCTCTGCTCCCCCACCTTCTCCGCTTCTTCTCTCTCCTCCACCACCATCACCGCTGCTTCTCTCTCCTCCACCGTCGCCACCTCCTCCTTCTCCACACCTTCGCCGTTCTGACTTTTCTTTCTCTCCGTCTTTGTTTTCTTCTTTTTCCCCTTCCCTTTCCCCACTGTCTGTGTCCCCTCATTTCCCTCCTCCGCTACCCCCTCATGTTATCTTTTCTTCCCTCCTTCCTTCTGTTCCCCCCCTATTTCTTTCTGCCCCACCGCCACCACCACTACCTTCTCTCCCTCTATCACCTCCTCAGCCCCCTCATCCTCCCCCCCCCCTCTTCTTTATCCACCTCTTCCACCTCCTGCTCCGCTTCCTCCTCCACATCGAGCCTCTCTCTCTCCCCCTGCTTTTCAGGCCTGGCCTGTTCTCTCCTTCCCACCCTCTCTTCCCCAGCACAATCCCTCGCAAAATGCCCAACACCCCCACACCTGTAACATTTTATCTCCGGACACTCCCTAAAAATGTGCCCCGCCCTTAGACAGTTTCTGCACACCGCCACCTGTCTGTCATGTATGACCCTTACGTATTCTGCCCCCCCCTCCACTCTAAATTGTGTCGAGTACGGCAGCGATGTTACCTTCTCATTAAGAGAAACTTTGAGGAAGCGTGTCCCGTCCGCTATCCTCATCCCCTCCCTGGTGTTCTTTACATATCTTCTTTTGATGGGCGAAACCGCCTTAACCCCCCACTCAAACAGCCTCCTCAGGATCTGGTCATCCTCGATATATATCGGCATGTACATAAAGGACACCATCACCTCCATAGCTGTTAACTCCTCTGCCTTTATGACCACCCCCTTCACCCTCAGCCCCTCCAGCAATCTCTTCTTTCCCTCCACATATCTCATTGTCACCTCATACCTCTCCCCCTTCAGCCTGCATCCCAACACTTCTCCACACTCATCCTGTATTTCACACAGCATGTCCAACATTGTAATCTTTCCCAGGCCCCCCTCCACCGTCACCGCCAGTGTCAGATCCGCCCGGTAACTAATGTCCTCATTCCCTTCTCCCACCCTTTTCCCCCTCTCTTTTACTTTGCTACTGCCCTGTTTCAAACTGTTTCTCTCTTTTTCTCCGTCCGTTTTCTTTCTTTGTCCAGGCCCCTCCTCTTTCCTTCCGTCGTCTCCATTCACAAACTTTTGTCCTTCTCCCGTGTTCTCCCGGCTTTCCTCCTCTTCTGTTCTTCTCTGCGCACTCTCCTGTGCATTTTCTGACCCTCCGCTTGTCTTTAGAGCCTCGCCGCTCTTCCCTGCGCGTTCCTTGATACCTCCGCTGCTATTCCTCGCGCCCTCTTCCGGGTTCTGTTCCGCTCCGCAATGTCCTCCTCCCAGTCTCTTTGAAGCCGTTGTTGTGCTTGTTCCGGATTGAGACGCACCCGTCTCCTCTTCTCTCTCCATAATTCCCTTCTTTCCAGCCTTTCCTTTCATTAGTCCGGCTTTTTCCGCCTCTCTTTCCTCCCGGCTCCTCTCATCCAGCTTCCTCTCCAGCAGCAGCTTCGCTTTCTCCTCTTCATTCCTTATATTTCCCATCATGCAGGCCGCCTCTCTTACATCCTTTCCTTGTGTAGAGCCCTCAGTATCCGTCTGCATTGTCGGTTTTCCTCCCGTTTCTCCAGCATGTTCCGCTGCATTCAGCTCGGCTTCTTCCGCTTTCTTCGCCGCCCCCCGCATTCCAGACATTCCAGACATTCCAGGATTCACGTCCTTATTCTCCGTTCTTTTCTCCATTTTCTCCACAACGCACCTTCAATGTTTGTCCCCCCAGACAGCTGAGCTGTTTGGGGGGGGTTTTGCCGGAAAAGATCGCGATTAAAACGCTTGTTTTAATCACTTTGTCCCGTTTCCTCAGCAAACAATTGACCTGCTTCCTCCAGCACTCTCGCTGCGTTCGCGCTGTTGCTCCTCGTATTTTCTCCTCTGATGTTCACAAAACACGGTTTGAAAGTATCCCCCCCGACAGCAGAGCTGTTTGGGGGGCTGTTTGTCCAAAAATAAAGTGCAAAAACCGTCTTATTTGCTCCACTTTGTCCAAATTCGTCCCAAACTTTTGCGTCCACACATACACTGCTCACTCTCAATGCGCTCCTAGCGGGCGTGATCAGAGCGTTAACTCAGTGAGCCACTGGACCTGAGTACTCAAACATGCCTACTTGTGCATCTTAGACACTCTGAATTCACTAAATGTACAACTTTTTCTCCATCAAAATGAACAAATGAGACATGACATAACATCTACAGATCAAGACGAAGCGAATGGAAGCGGTCCCAGCCTCGTTGCTGTGAACAGCTGTGATCGCAGGAAAATGCTGTTACAAAGATTTCTCAGTATATCTCCGGGACATTTCCCTGGCTTTCCCACCGTCACAATGGACAAACGAGACATGAAATAACATCAACAGATCAAGACGAAGCGAATGGAGGTACCCCCGGAGTCATAGCATGTGTAAATCGAGACGAAACATCTCTCTCTCCCCCGCCTGCTTGCGAAGGGGAGGGGCAGTTTACACACACACGCAGCTGCTGCATGCAGCAATGCACACACAGGGAGGAGATGGCAGAGAGAACGCACTCCCCGGAAAACTCCCCTTGAATTCCTCCAGACTCAGAAAATGTAAAAGTTCACTTTTTGGAGATCCATAGAAAAAGGGTGAAAATGAAAAAAAGTATTCGAAAATAGTGCCTCATAAGGTGGGTAGAGTCCCTTGAAAACTCCCCTTGAATTCCTCCAGACTCAGAAAAAGTCAAAGTTGACTTTTTGGAGATCCATAGAAAAAGGGTGAAAATGAAAAAAAGTATGCCACAGCATGGATTCGAACACGCGACCAACCGCATCCAGGGGCGAGCGTTAACGCAGTGAGCTACTGGACCTGAGTACTCAAACATGCCTACTTGTGCATCTTAGACACTCTGACTTCACTAAATGTACAACTTTTTCTCCATCAAAATGAACAAATGAGACATGAAATAACATCTACATATCAAGACGAAGCGAATGGAAGCGGTCCCAGCCTCGTAGCTGCGAACAGCTGTGATCGCAGGAAAATGCTGTTACAAAGATTTCTCAGTATATCTCCGGGACATTTCCCTGGCTTTCCCACCGTCACAATGGACAAACGAGACATGAAATAACATCAACAGATCAAGACGAAGCGAATGGAAGTACCCCCGGAGTCATAGCATGTGTAAATCGAGACGAAACATCTCTCTCTCCCCCGCCTGCTTGCGAGGGGGAGGGGCAGTTTACACACACACGCAGCTGCTGCATGCAGCAACACACACACAGGGAGGAGATGGCAGAGAGAACGCACTCCCCTGAAAACTCCCCTCGAATTCCTCCAGACTCAGAAAAAGTCAAAGTTGACTTTTTGGAGATCCATAGAAAAAGGGTGAAAATGAAAAAAAGTATGCCACGGCATGGATTCGAACACGCGACCAACCGCATCCAGGGGCGAGCATTAACGCAGTGAGCCACTGGACCTGAGTACTCAAACATGCCTACTTTTGCATCTTAGAAACTCTGAATTCACTAAATGTACAACTTTTTCTCCATCAAAATGAACAAATGAGACATTAAATAACATCTACAGATCAAGACGAAGCGAATGGAAGCGGTCCCAGCCTCGTAGCTGTGAACAGCTGTGATCGCAGGAAAATGCTGTTCCAAAGATTTCTCAGTATATCTCCGGGACATTTCCCTGGCTTTCCCTCCGTCACAATGGACAAACGAGACATGAAATAACATCAACAGATCAAGACGAAGCGAATGGAGGTACCCCCGGAGTCATAGCATGTGTAAATCGAGACGAAACATCTCTCTCTCCCCCGCCTGCTTGCGAAGGGGAGGGGCAGTTTACACACACACACACGCAGCTGCTGCATGCAGCAACGCACACACAGGGAGGAGATGGCAGAGAGAATGCACTCCCCTGAAAACTCCCCTTGAATTCCTCCAGACTCAGAAAATGTAAAAGTTCACTTTTTGGAGATCCATAGAAAAAGGGTGAAAATGGAAAAAATTATTCGAAAATAGTGCCTCATAAGGCGGGTAGAGTCCCTTGAAAACTCCCCTTGAATTCCTCCAGACTCAGAAAAAGTCAAAGTTGACTTTTTGGAGATCCATAGAAAAAGGGTGAAAATGAAAAAAAGTATGCCACAGCATGGATTCGAACACGCGACCAACCGCATCCAGGGGCGAGCGTTAACGCAGTGAGCCACTGGACCTGAGTACTCAAACATGCCTACTTTTGCATCTTAGACACTCTGAATTCACTAAATGTACAACTTTTTCTCCATCAAAATGAACAAATGAGACATTAAATAACATCTACAGATCAAGACGAAGCGAATGGAAGCGGTCCCAGCCTCGTATCTGTGAACAGCTGTGATCGCAGGAAAATGCTGTTACAAAGATTTCTCAGTATATCTCCGGGACATTTCCCTGGCTTTCCCACCGTCACAATGGACAAACGAGACATTAAATAACATCAACAGATCAAGACGAAGCGAATGGAAGTACCCCCGGAGTCATAGCATGTGTAAATCAAGACGAAACATCTCTCTTTCCCCCGCCTGCTTGCGAAGGGGAGGGGCAGTTTACACACACACACGCAGCTGCTGCATGCAGCAACGCACACAGAGGGAGGAGATGGCAGAGAGAATGCACTCCCCTGAAAACTCCCCTTGAATTCCTCCAGACTCAGAAAATGTAAAAGTTCACTTTTTGGAGATCCATAGAAAAAGGGTGAAAATGGAAAAAAGTATTCGAAAATAGTGCCTCATAAGGCGGGTAGAGTCCCTTGAAAACTCCCCTTGAATTCCTCCAGACTCAGAAAAAGTCAAAGTTGACTTTTTGGAGATCCATAGAAAAAGGGTGAAAATGGAAAAAAGTATTCGAAAATAGTGCCTCATAAAGCGGGTAGAGTCCCTTGAAAACTCCCCTTGAATTCCTCCAGACTCAGAAAAAGTCAAAGTTGACTTTTTGGAGATCCATAGAAAAAGGGTGAAAATGAAAAAAAGTATGCCACAGCATGGATTCGAACACGCGACCAACCGCATCCAGGGGCGAGCGTTAACGCAGTGAGCCACTGGACCTGAGTACTCAAACATGCCTACTTGTGCATCTTAGACACTCTGAATTTACTAAATGTACAACTTTTTCTCCATCAAAATGAACAAATGAGACATGAAATAACATCTACAGATCAAGACGAAGCGAATGGAAGCGGTCCCAGCCTCGTAGCTGTGAACAGCTGTGATCGCAGGCAAATGCTGTTACAAAGATTTCTCAGTATATCTCCGGGACATTTCCCTGGCTTTCCCACCGTCACAATGGACAAACGAGACATTAAATAACATCAACAGATCAAGACGAAGCGAATGGAAGTACCCCCGGAGTCATAGCATGTGTAAATCAAGACGAAACATCTCTCTTTCCCCCGCCTGCTTGCGAAGGGGAGGGGCAGTTTACACACACACACGCAGCTGCTGCATGCAGCAACGCACACAGAGGGAGGAGATGGCAGAGAGAATGCACTCCCCTGAAAACTCCCCTTGAATTCCTCCAGACTCAGAAAATGTAAAACTTCACTTTTTGGAGATCCATAGAAAAAGGGTGAAAATGGAAAAAAGTATTCGAAAATAGTGCCTCATAAGGCGGGTAGAGTCCCTTGAAAACTCCCCTTGAATTCCTCCAGACTCAGAAAAAGTCAAAGTTGACTTTTTGGAGATCCATAGAAAAAGGGTGAAAATGGAAAAAAGTATTCGAAAATAGTGCCTCATAAAGCGGGTAGATTCCCTTGAAAACTCCCCTTGAATTCCTCCAGACTCAGAAAAAGTCAAAGTTGACTTTTTGGAGATCCATAGAAAAAGGGTGAAAATGAAAAAAAGTATGCCACAGCATGGACTCGAACACGCGACCAACCGCATCCAGGGGCGAGCGTTAACGCAGTGAGCCACTGGACCTGAGTACTCAAACATGCCTACTTGTGCATCTTAGACACTCTGAATTCACTAAATGTACAACTTTTTCTCCATCAAAATGAACAAATGAGACATTAAATAACATCTACAGATCAAGACGAAGCGAATGGAAGCGGTCCCAGCCTCGTAGCTGTGAACAGCTGTGGTCGCAGGAAAATGCTGTTACAAAGATTTCTCAGTATATCTCCGGGACATTTCCCTGGCTTTCCCACCGTCACAATGGACAAACGAGACATGAAATAACATCAACAGATCAAGACGAAGCGAATGGAACTACCCCCGGAGTCATAACATGTGTAAATCGAGACGAAACATCTCTCTCTCCCCCGCCTGCTTGCGAAGGGGAGGGGCAGTTTACACACACACACACGCAGCTGCTGCATGCAGCAACGCACACACAGGGAGGAGATGGCAGAGAGAACGCACTCCCCTGAAAACTCCCCTTGAATTCCTCCAGACTCAGAAAATGTAAAAGTTCACTTTTTGGAGATCCATAGAAAAAGGGTGAAAATGGAAAAAAGTATTCGAAAATAGTGCCTCATAAGGCGGGTAGAGTCCCTTGAAAACTCCCCTTGAATTCCTCCAGACTCAGAAAAAGTCAAAGTTGACTTTTTGGAGATCCATAGAAAAAGGGTGAAAATGAAAAAAAGAATGCCACAGCATGGATTCGAACACTCGGCAACCGCATCCAGGGGCGAGCGTTAACACAGTGAGCCACTGGCCCTGAGTACTCAAACATGCCTACTTGTGCATCTTAGACACTCTGAATTTACTAAATGTACAACTTTTTCTCCATCAAAATGAACAAATGAGACATGAAATAACATCTACAGATCAAGACGAAGCGAATGGAAGCGGTCCCAGCCTCGTAGCTGTGAACAGCTGTGATCGCAGGAAAATGCTGTTACAAAGATTTCTCAGTATATCTCCGGGACATTTCCCTGGCTTTGCCACCGTCACAATGGACAAACGAGACATGAAATAACATCAACAGATCAAGACGAAGCGAATGGAAGTACCCCCGGAGTCATAGCATGTGTAAATCGAGACGAAACATCTCTCTCTCCCCCGCCTGCTTGCGAAGGGGAGGGGCAGTTTACACACACACACGCAGCTGCTGCATGCAGCAACGCACACAGAGGGAGGAGATGGCAGAGAGAATGCACTCCCCTGAAAACTCCCCTTGAATTCCTCCATACTCAGAAAATGTAAAAGTTGACTTTTTGGAGATCCATAGAAAAAGGGTGAAAATGGAAAAAAGAATTCGAAAATAGTGCCTCATAAGGCGGCTAGAGTCCCTTGAAAACTCCCCTTGAATTCCTCCAGACTCAGAAAAAGTCAAAGTTGACTTTTTGGAGATCCATAGAAAAAGGGTGAAAATGAAAAAAAGTATGCCACAGCATGGATTCGAACACGCGACCAACCGCATCCAGGGGTAAGCATTAACGCAGTGAGCCACTGGACCTGAGTACTCAAACATGCCTACTTTTGCATCTTAGAAACTCTGAATTCACTAAATGTACAACTTTTTCTCCATCAAAATGAACAAATGAGACATGAAATAACATCTACAGATCAAGACGAAGCGAGTGGAAGCGGTCCCAGCCTCGTAGCTGTGAACAGCTGTGATCGCAGGAAAATGCTGTTACAAAGATTTCTCAGTATATCTCCGGGACATTTCCCTGGCTTTCCCACCGTCACAATGGACAAACGAGACATGAAATAACATCAACAGATCAAGACGAAGCGAATGGAAGTACCCCCGGAGTCATAGCATGTGTAAATCGAGACGAAACATCTCTCTCTCCCCCGCCTGCTTGTGAAGGGGAGGGGCAGTTTACACACACACACACACACGCAGCTGCTGCATGCAGCAACGCACACAGAGGGAGGAGATGGCAGAGAGAATGCACTCCCCTGAAAACTCCCCTTGAATTCCTCCAGACTCAGAAAATGTAAAAGTTCACTTTTTGGAGATCCATAGAAAAAGGGTGAAAATGGAAAAAAGTATTCGAAAATAGTGCCTCATAAAGCGGGTAGAGTCCCTTGAAAACTCCCCTTGAATTCCTCCAGACTCAGAAAAAGTCAAAGTTGACTTTTTGGAGATCCATAGAAAAAGGGTGAAAATGAAAAAAAGTATGCCACAGCATGGATTCGAACACGCGACCAACCGCATACAGGGGTGAGCATTAACGCAGTGAGCCACTGGACCTGAGTACTCAAACATGCCTACTTTTGCATCTTAGAAACTCTGAATTCACTAAATGTACAACTTTTTCTCCATCAAAATGAACAAATGAGACATTAAATAACATCTACGGATCAAGACGAAGCGAATGGAAGCGGTCCCAGCCTCGTAGCTGTGAACAGCTGTGATCGCAGGAAAATGCTGTTACAAAGATTTCTCAGTATATCTCCGGGACATTTCCCTGGCTTTCCCACCGTCACAATGGACAAACGAGACATGAAATAACATCAACAGATCAAGACGAAGCGAATGGAACTACCCCCGGAGTCATAGCATGTGTAAATCGAGACGAAACATCTATCTCTCCCCCGCCTGCTTGCGAAGGGGAGGGGCAGTTTACACACACACACACGCAGCTGCTGCATGCAGCAACGCACACACAGGGAGGAGATGGCAGAGAGAATGCACTCCCCTGAAAACTCCCCTTGAATTCCTCCAGACTCAGAAAAAGTCAAAGTTGACTTTTTGGAGATCCATAGAAAAAGGGTGAAAATGAAAAAAAGTATGCCACAGCATGGATTCGAACACGCGACCAACCGCATCCAGGGGCGAGCGTTAACAAAGTGAGCCACTGGACCTGAGTACTCAAACATGCCTACTTGTGCATCTTAGACACTCTGAATTTACTAAATGTACAACTTTTTCTCCATCAAAATGAACAAATGAGACATTAAATAACATCTACAGATCACGACGAAGCGAATGGAAGCGGTCCCAGCCTCGTAGCTGCGAACAGCTGTGATCGCAGGAAAATGCTGTTACAAAGATTTCTCAGTATATCTCCGGGACATTTCCCTGGCTTTCCCACCGTCACAATGGACAAACGAGACATGAAATAACATCAACAGATCAAGACAAAGCGAATGGAGGTACCCCCGGAGTCATAGCATGTGCAAATCGAGACGAAACATCTCTCTCTCCCCCGCCTGCTTGCGAGAGGGAGGGGCAGTTTACACACACACGCAGCTGCTGTATGCAGCAACGCACACACAGGGAGGAGATGGCAGAGAGAACGCACTCCCCTGAAAACTCCCCTTGAATTCCTCCAGACTCAGAAAATGTAAAAGATCACTTTTTGGAGATCCATAGAAAAAGGGTGAAAATGAAAAAAAGAATGCCACAGCATGGATTCGAACACTCGGCAACCGCATCCAGGGGCGAGCGTTAACACAGTGAGCCACTGGACCTGAGTACTCAAACATGCCTACTTGTGCATCTTAGACACTCTGAATTTACTAAATGTACAACTTTTTCTCCATCAAAATGAACAAATGAGACATTAAATAACATCTATAGATCACGACGAAGCGAATGGAAGCGGTCCCAGCCTCGTAGCTGCGAACAGCTGTGATCGCAGGAAAATGCTGTTACAAAGATGTCTCAGTATATCTCCGGGACATTTCCCTGGCTTTGCCACCGTCACAATGGACAAACGAGACATGAAATAACATCAACAGATCAAGACGAAGCGAATGGAAGTACCCCCGGAGTCATAGCATGTGTAAATCGAGACGAAACATCTCTCTCTCGCCCGCCTGCTTGTGAAGGGGAGGGGCAGTTTACACAAACACACGCAGCTGCTGCATGCAGCAACGCATACAGAGGGAGGAGATGGTAGAGAGAATGCACTCCCCTGAAAACTCCCCTTGAATTCCTCCAGACTCAGAAAATGTAAAAGTTCACTTTTTGGAGATCCATAGAAAAAGGGTGAAAATGGAAAAAAGTATTCGAAAATAGTGCCTCATAAGGCGGGTAGAGTCCCTTGAAAACTCCCCTTGAATTCCTCCAGACTCAGAAAAAGTCAAAGTTGACTTTTTGGAGATCCATAGAAAAAGGGTGAATTTGAAAAAAAGTATGCCACAGCATGGATTCGAACACGCGACCAACCGCATCCAGGGGCGAGCGTTAACGCAGTGAGCCACTGGACCTGAGTACTCAAACATGCCTACTTGTGCATCTTAGACACTCTGAATTTACTAAATGTACAACTTTTTCTCCATCATAATGAACAAATGAGACATTAAATAACATCTACAGATCAAGACGAAGCGAATGGAAGCGGTCCCAGCCTCGTAGCTGCGAACAGCTGTGATCGCAGGAAAATGCTGTTACAAAGATGTCTCAGTATATCTCCGGGACATTTCCCTGGCTTTGCCACCGTCACAATGGACAAACGAGACATGAAATAACATCAACAGATCAAGACGAAGCGAATGGAAGTACCCCCGGAGTCATAGCATGTGTAAATCGAGACGAAACATCTCTCTCTCCCCCGCCTGCTTGTGAAGGGGAGGGGCAGTTTACACACACACACGCAGCTGCTGCATGCAGCAACGCACACAGAGGGAGGAGATGGTAGAGAGAATGCACTCCCCTGAAAACTCCCCTTGAATTCCTCCAGACTCAGAAAATGTAAAAGTTCACTTTTTGGAGATCCATAGAAAAAGGGTGAAAATGGACAAAAGTATTCGAAAATAGTGCCTCATAAGGCGGGTAGAGTCCCTTGAAAACTCCCCTTGAATTCCTCCAGACTCAGAAAAAGTCAAAGTTGACTTTTTGGAGATCCATAGAAAAAGGGTGAAAATGAAAAAAAGTATGCCACAGCGTGGATTCGAACACGCGACCAACCGCATCCAGGGGCGAGCGTTAACGCAGTGAGCCACTGGACCTGAGTACTCAAACATGCCTACTTGTGCATCTTAGACACTCTGAATTTACTAAATGTACAACTTTTTCTCCATCAAAATGAACAAATGAGACATGAAATAACATCTACAGATCAAGACGAAGCGAATGGAAGCGGTCCCAGCCTCGTAGCTGTGAACAGCTGTGATCGCAGGAAAATGCTGTTACAAAGATTTCTCAGTATATCTCCGGGACATTTCCCTGGCTTTGCCACCGTCACAATGGACAAACGAGACATGAAATAACATCAACAGATCAAGACGAAGCGAATGGAAGTACCCCCGGAGTCATATCATGTGTAAATCGAGACGAAACATCTCTCTCTCCCCCGCCTGCTTGCGAAGGGGAGGGGCAGTTTACACACACACGCAGCTGCTGCATGCAGCAACGCACACACAGGGAGGAGATGGCAGAGAGAACGCACTCCCCTGAAAACTGCCCTTGAATTCCTCCATACTCAGAAAATGTAAAAGTTCACTTTTTGGAGATCCATAGAAAAAGGGTGAAAATGAAAAAAAATATTCGAAAGTAGTGCCTCATAAGGCGGGTATAGTCCCTTGAAAACTCCCCTTGAATTCCTCCAGACTCAGAAAAAGTCAAAGTTTACTTTTTGGAGATCCATAGAAAAAGGGTGAAAATTAAAAAAAGTATGCCACAGCATGGATTCGAACACGCGACCAACCGCATACAGGGGCGAGCATTAACGCAGTGAGCCACTGGACCTGAGTACTCAAACATGCCTACTTTTGCATCTTAGAAACTCTGAATTCACTAAATGTACAACTTTTTCTCCATCAAAATGAACAAATGAGACATTAAATAACATCTACGGATCAAGACGAAGCGAATGGAAGCGGTCCCAGCCTCGTAGCTGTGAACAGCTGTGATCGCAGGAAAATGCTGTTACAAAGATTTCTCAGTATATCTCCGGGACATTTCCCTGGCTTTCCCACCGTCACAATGGACAAACGAGACATGAAATAACATCAACAGATCAAGACGAAGCGAATGGAACTACCCCCGGAGTCATAGCATGTGTAAATCGAGACGAAACATCTATCTCTCCCCCGCCTGCTTGCGAAGGGGAGGGGCAGTTTACACACACACACGCAGCTGCTGCATGCAGCAACGCAAACACAGGGAGGAGATGGCAGAGAGAATGCACTCCCCTGAAAACTCCCCTTGAATTCCTCCAGACTCAGAAAAAGTCAAAGTTGACTTTTTGGAGATCCATAGAAAAAGGGTGAAAATGAAAAAAAGTATGCCACAGCATGGATTCGAACACGCGACCAACCGCATCCAGGGGCGAGCGTTAACAAAGTGAGCCACTGGACCTGAGTACTCAAACATGCCTACTTGTGCATCTTAGACACTCTGAATTTACTAAATGTACAACTTTTTCTCCATCAAAATGAACAAATGAGACATTAAATAACATCTACAGATCACGACGAAGCGAATGGAAGCAGTCCCAGCCTCGTAGCTGCGAACAGCTGTGATCGCAGGAAAATGCTGTTACAAAGATTTCTCAGTATATCTCCGGGACATTTCCCTGGCTTTCCCACCGTCACAATGGACAAACGAGACATGAAATAACATCAACAGATCAAGACAAAGCGAATGGAGGTACCCCCGGAGTCATAACATGTGCAAATCGAGACGAAACATCTCTCTCTCCCCCGCCTGCTTGCGAGAGGGAGGGGCAGTTTACACACACACGCAGCTGCTGTATGCAGCAACGCACACACAGGGAGGAGATGGCAGAGAGAACGCACTCCCCTGAAAACTCCCCTTGAATTCCTCCATACTCAGAAAATGTAAAAGTTGACTTTTTGGAGATCCATAGAAAAAGGGTGAAAATGGAAAAAAGAATTCGAAAATAGTGCCTCATAAGGCGGCTAGAGTCCCTTGAAAACTCCCCTTGAATTCCTCCAGACTCAGAAAAAGTCAAAGTTGACTTTTTGGAGATCCATAGAAAAAGGGTGAAAATTAAAAAAAGTATGCCACAGCATGGATTCGAACACGCGACCAACCGCATCCAGGGGTAAGCATTAACGCAGTGAGCCACTGGACCTGAGTACTCAAACATGCCTACTTTTGCATCTTAGAAACTCAGAATTCACTAAATGTACAACTTTTTCTCCATCAAAATGAACAAATGAGACATGAAATAACATCTACAGATCAAGACGAAGCGAGTGGAAGTGGTCCCAGCCTCGTAGCTGTGAACAGCTGTGATCGCAGGAAAATGCTGTTACAAAGATTTCTCAGTATATCTCCGGGACATTTCCCTGGCTTTCCCACCGTCACAATGGACAAACGAGACATGAAATAACATCAACAGATCAAGACGAAGCGAATGGAAGTACCCCCGGAGTCATAGCATGTGTAAATCGAGACGAAACATCTCTCTCTCCCCCGCCTGCTTGTGAAGGGGAGGGGCAGTTTACACACACACACACGCAGCTGCTGCATGCAGCAACGCACACAGAGGGAGGAGATGGCAGAGAGAATGCACTCCCCTGAAAACTCCCCTTGAATTCCTCCAGACTCAGAAAATGTAAAAGTTGACTTTTTGGAGATCCATAGAAAAAGGGTGAAAATGGAAAAAAGTATTCGAAAATAGTGCCTCATAAAGCGGGTAGAGTCCCTTGAAAACTCCCCTTGAATTCCTCCAGACTCAGAAAAAGTCAAAGTTGACTTTTTGGAGATCCATAGAAAAAGGGTGAAAATGAAAAAAAGTATGCCACAGTATGGATTCGAACACGCGACCAACCGCATCCGGGGGCGAGTGTTAACGCAGTGAGCCACTGGACCTGAGTACTCAAATATGCCTACTTGTGCATCTTAGACACTCTGAATTCACTAAATGTACAACTTTTTCTCCATCAAAATGAACAAATGAGACATGAAATAACATCTACAGATTAAGACGAAGCGAATGGAAGCGGTCCCAGCCTCGTAGCTGTGAACAGCTGTGATCGCAGGAAAATGCTGTTACAAAGATTTCTCAGTATATCTCCGGGACATTTCCCTGGCTTTCCCACCGTCACAATGGACAAACGAGACATGAAATAACATCAACTGATCAAGACGAAGCGAATGGAGGTACCCCCGGAGTCATAGCATGTGTAAATCAAGACGAAACATCTCTCTCTCCCCCACCTGCTTGCGAGGGGGAGGGGCAGTTTACACACACACGCAGCTGCTGCATGCAGCAACACACACACAGGGAGGAGATGGCAGAGAGAACGCACTCCCCTGAAAACTCCCCTTGAATTCCTCCAGACTCAGAAAATGTAAAAGTTCACTTTTTGGAGATCCATAGAAAAAGGGTGAAAATGGAAAAAAGTATTCGAAAATAGTGCCTAATAAGGCGGGTAGAGTCCCTTGAAAACTCCCCTTGAATTCCTCCAGACTCAGAAAAAGTCAAAGTTGACTTTTTGGAGATCCATAGAAAAAGGGTGAAAATGAAACAAAGTATGCCACAGCATGGATTCGAACACGCGACCAACCGCATACAGGGGCGAGCATTAACGCAGTGAGCCCCTGGACCTGATTACTCAAACATGCCTACTTTTGCATCTTAGAAACTCTGAATTCACTAAATGTACAACTTTTTCTCCATCAAAATGAACAAATGAGACATTAAATAACATCTACGGATCAAGACGAAGCGAATGGAAGCGGTCCCAGCCTCGTAGCTGTGAACAGCTGTGATCGCAGGAAAATGCTGTTACAAAGATTTCTCAGTATATCTCCGGGACATTTCCCTGGCTTTCCCACCGTCACAATGGACACACGAGACATGAAATAACATCAACAGATCAAGACGAAGCGAATGGAACTACCCCCGGAGTCATAGCATGTGTAAATCGAGACGAAACATCTATCTCTCCCCCGCCTGCTTGCGAAGGGGAGGGGCAGTTTACACACACACACGCAGCTGCTGCATGCAGCAACGCACACACAGGGAGGAGATGGCAGAGAGAATGCACTCCCCTGAAAACTCCCCTTGAATTCCTCCAGACTCAGAAAAAGTCAAAGTTGACTTTTTGGAGATCCATAGAAAAAGGGTGAAAATGAAAAAAAGTATGCCACAGCATGGATTCGAACACGCGACCAACCGCATCCAGGGGCGAGCGTTAACAAAGTGAGCCACTGGACCTGAGTACTCAAACATGCCTACTTGTGCATCTTAGACACTCTGAATTTACTAAATGTACAACTTTTTCTCCATCAAAATGAACAAATGAGACATTAAATAACATCTACAGATCACGACGAAGCGAATGGAAGCGGTCCCAGCCTCGTAGCTGCGAACAGCTGTGATCGCAGGAAAATGCTGTTACAAAGATGTCTCAGTATATCTCCGGGACATTTCCCTGGCTTTGCCACCGTCACAATGGACAAACGAGACATGAAATAACATCAACAGATCAAGACGAAGCGAATGGAAGTACCCCCGGAGTCATAGCATGTGTAAATCGAGACGAAACATCTCTCTCTCGCCCGCCTGCTTGTGAAGGGGAGGGGCAGTTTACACAAACACACGCAGCTGCTGCATGCAGCAACGCATACAGAGGGAGGAGATGGTAGAGAGAATGCACTCCCCTGAAAACTCCCCTTGAATTCCTCCAGACTCAGAAAATGTAAAAGTTCACTTTTTGGAGATCCATAGAAAAAGGGTGAAAATGGAAAAAAGTATTCGAAAATAGTGCCTCGTAAGGCGGGTAGAGTCCCTTGAAAACTCCCCTTGAATTCCTCCAGACTCAGAAAAAGTCAAAGTTGACTTTTTGGAGATCCATAGAAAAAGGGTGAATTTGAAAAAAAGTATGCCACAGCATGGATTCGAACACGCGACCAACCGCATCCAGGGGCGAGCGTTAACGCAGTGAGCCACTGGACCTGAGTACTCAAACATGCCTACTTGTGCATCTTAGACACTCTGAATTTACTAAATGTACAACTTTTTCTCCATCAAAATGAACAAATGAGACATGAAATAACATCTACAGATCAAGACGAAGCGAATGGAAGCGGTCCCAGCCTCGTAGCTGTGAACAGCTGTGATCGCAGGAAAATGCTGTTACAAAGATTTCTCAGTATATCTCCGGGACATTTCCCTGGCTTTGCCACCGTCACAATGGACAAACGAGACATGAAATAACATCAACAGATCAAGACGAAGCGAATGGAAGTACCCCCGGAGTCATATCATGTGTAAATCGAGACGAAACATCTCTCTCTCCCCCGCCTGCTTGCGAAGGGGAGGGGCAGTTTACACACACACGCAGCTGCTGCATGCAGCAACGCACACACAGGGAGGAGATGGCAGAGAGAACGCACTCCCCTGAAAACTGCCCTTGAATTCCTCCATACTCAGAAAATGTAAAAGTTCACTTTTTGGAGATCCATAGAAAAAGGGTAAAAATGAAAAAAAATATTCGAAAGTAGTGCCTCATAAGGCGGGTATAGTCCCTTGAAAACTCCCCTTGAATTCCTCCAGACTCAGAAAAAGTCAAAGTTTACTTTTTGGAGATCCATAGAAAAAGGGTGAAAATTAAAAAAAGTATGCCACAGCATGGATTCGAACACGCGACCAACCGCATACAGGGGCGAGCATTAACGCAGTGAGCCACTGGACCTGAGTACTCAAACATGCCTACTTTTGCATCTTAGAAACTCTGAATTCACTAAATGTACAACTTTTTCTCCATCAAAATGAACAAATGAGACATTAAATAACATCTACGGATCAAGACGAAGCGAATGGAAGCGGTCCCAGCCTCGTAGCTGTGAACAGCTGTGATCGCAGGAAAATGCTGTTACAAAGATTTCTCAGTATATCTCCGGGACATTTCCCTGGCTTTCCCACCGTCACAATGGACAAACGAGACATGAAATAACATCAACAGATCAAGACGAAGCGAATGGAACTACCCCCGGAGTCATAGCATGTGTAAATCGAGACGAAACATCTATCTCTCCCCCGCCTGCTTGCGAAGGGGAGGGGCAGTTTACACACACACACGCAGCTGCTGCATGCAGCAACGCAAACACAGGGAGGAGATGGCAGAGAGAATGCACTCCCCTGAAAACTCCCCTTGAATTCCTCCAGACTCAGAAAAAGTCAAAGTTGACTTTTTGGAGATCCATAGAAAAAGGGTGAAAATGAAAAAAAGTATGCCACAGCATGGATTCGAACACGCGACCAACCGCATCCAGGGGCGAGCGTTAACAAAGTGAGCCACTGGACCTGAGTACTCAAACATGCCTACTTGTGCATCTTAGACACTCTGAATTTACTAAATGTACAACTTTTTCTCCATCAAAATGAACAAATGAGACATTAAATAACATCTACAGATCACGACGAAGCGAATGGAAGCAGTCCCAGCCTCGTAGCTGCGAACAGCTGTGATCGCAGGAAAATGCTGTTACAAAGATTTCTCAGTATATCTCCGGGACATTTCCCTGGCTTTCCCACCGTCACAATGGACAAACGAGACATGAAATAACATCAACAGATCAAGACAAAGCGAATGGAGGTACCCCCGGAGTCATAACATGTGCAAATCGAGACGAAACATCTCTCTCTCCCCCGCCTGCTTGCGAGAGGGAGGGGCAGTTTACACACACACGCAGCTGCTGTATGCAGCAACGCACACACAGGGAGGAGATGGCAGAGAGAACGCACTCCCCTGAAAACTCCCCTTGAATTCCTCCATACTCAGAAAATGTAAAAGTTGACTTTTTGGAGATCCATAGAAAAAGGGTGAAAATGGAAAAAAGAATTCGAAAATAGTGCCTCATAAGGCGGCTAGAGTCCCTTGAAAACTCCCCTTGAATTCCTCCAGACTCAGAAAAAGTCAAAGTTGACTTTTTGGAGATCCATAGAAAAAGGGTGAAAATTAAAAAAAGTATGCCACAGCATGGATTCGAACACGCGACCAACCGCATCCAGGGGTAAGCATTAACGCAGTGAGCCACTGGACCTGAGTACTCAAACATGCCTACTTTTGCATCTTAGAAACTCAGAATTCACTAAATGTACAACTTTTTCTCCATCAAAATGAACAAATGAGACATGAAATAACATCTACAGATCAAGACGAAGCGAGTGGAAGTGGTCCCAGCCTCGTAGCTGTGAACAGCTGTGATCGCAGGAAAATGCTGTTACAAAGATTTCTCAGTATATCTCCGGGACATTTCCCTGGCTTTCCCACCGTCACAATGGACAAACGAGACATGAAATAACATCAACAGATCAAGACGAATCGAATGGAAGTACCCCCGGAGTCATAGCATGTGTAAATCGAGACGAAACATCTCTCTCTCCCCCGCCTGCTTGTGAAGGGGAGGGGCAGTTTACACACACACACACGCAGCTGCTGCATGCAGCAACGCACACAGAGGGAGGAGATGGCAGAGAGAATGCACTCCCCTGAAAACTCCCCTTGAATTCCTCCAGACTCAGAAAATGTAAAAGTTGACTTTTTGGAGATCCATAGAAAAAGGGTGAAAATGGAAAAAAGTATTCGAAAATAGTGCCTCATAAAGCGGGTAGAGTCCCTTGAAAACTCCCCTTGAATTCCTCCAGACTCAGAAAAAGTCAAAGTTGACTTTTTGGAGATCCATAGAAAAAGGGTGAAAATGAAAAAAAGAATGCCACAGCATGGATTCGAACACGCGACCAACCGCATCCAGGGGCGAGTGTTAACGCAGTGAGCCACTGGACCTGAGTACTCAAATATGCCTACTTGTGCATCTTAGACACTCTGAATTCACTAAATGTACAACTTTTTCTCCATCAAAATGAACAAATGAGACATGAAATAACATCTACAGATCAAGACAAAGCGAATGGAAGCGGTCCCAGCCTCGTAGCTGTGAACAGCTGTGATCGCAGGAAAATGCTGTTACAAAGATTTCTCAGTATATCTCTGGGACATTTCCCTGGCTTTCCCACCGTCACAATGGACAAACGAGACATGAAATAACATCAACTGATCAAGACGAAGCGAATGGAGGTACCCCCGGAGTCATAGCATGTGTAAATCAAGACGAAACATCTCTCTCTCCCCCACCTGCTTGCGAGGGGGAGGGGCAGTTTACACACACACGCAGCTGCTGCATGCAGCAACACACACACAGGGAGGAGATGGCAGAGAGAACGCACTCCCCTGAAAACTCCCCTTGAATTCCTCCAGACTCAGAAAATGTAAAAGTTCACTTTTTGGAGATCCATAGAAAAAGGGTGAAAATGAAACAAAGTATGCCACAGCATGGATTCGAACACGCGACCAACCGCATACAGGGGCGAGCATTAACGCAGTGAGCCCCTGGACCTGAGTACTCAAACATGCCTACTTTTGCATCTTAGAAACTCTGAATTCACTAAATGTACAACTTTTTCTCCATCAAAATGAACAAATGAGACATTAAATAACATCTACGGATCAAGACGAAGCGAATGGAAGCGGTCCCAGCCTCGTAGCTGTGAACAGCTGTGATCGCAGGAAAATGCTGTTACAAAGATTTCTCAGTATATCTCCGGGACATTTCCCTGGCTTTCCCACCGTCACAATGGACAAACGAGACATGAAATAACATCAACAGATCAAGACGAAGCGAATGGAACTACCCCCGGAGTCATATCATGTGTAAATCGAGACGAAACATCTATCTCTCCCCCTCCTGCTTGCGAAGGGGAGGGGCAGTTTACACACACACACGCAGCTGCTGCATGCAGCAACGCACACACAGGGAGGAGATGGCAGAGAGAATGCACTCCCCTGAAAACTCCCCTTGAATTCCTCCAGACTCAGAAAAAGTCAAAGTTGACTTTTTGGAGATCCATAGAAAAAGGGTGAAAATGAAAAAAAGTATGCCACAGCATGGATTCGAACACGCGACCAACCGCATCCAGGGGCGAGCGTTAACAAAGTGAGCCACTGGACCTGAGTACTCAAACATGCCTACTTGTGCATCTTAGACACTCTGAATTTACTAAATGTACAACTTTTTCTCCATCAAAATGAACAAATGAGACATTAAATAACATCTACAGATCAAGACGAAGCGAATGGAAGCGGTCCCAGCCTCGTAGCTGCGAACAGCTGTGATCGCAGGAAAATGCTGTTACAAAGATGTCTCAGTATAGACAAGTTTACGCGCCAAAACACGGGTAGCGCCATGACACTACACAAATGCACTTCATTTCCGCCGGAAGTCTTTTGCACAGCGTCTGTCGGTGTAAACCGATGTAAACAGTCATACGGGCACTGGTGTAAACACAGCGATTTCGATGCTAACAGTGATGCTAGCTTGGGAACACGATTCTACTTCTTTGACTGGAGATGGCGTTACTCTCCCCCACCCGAATTCAGTGCAAAACTGGGAGGATAACATGACGACGTGGCCCAGCATAAAACCAAAATAAACTGCCTTATTTAGGTCATGCCCACAGGAGCCAACAGTTGTCTGTTGTTTACATAATGCACAATTTACATGATCTCTTTATGCTGTGCAATATATCATATGTGCCTGTACTGTTTGAGTGAAAATAAAGTTTGATGTAATTTAATTTCATTATTGCACTGTTATTGAATTATTGCATTTCATATGTTCCTTAGAGTGCTACAATTTATTTTAACACAGTTCATCATTCATATTAAGCTCATACTGTACATAAATAACACTGAATTAATTAATTGTTGAGAGGAAACTAAAGAAATGGCTTCAACAAGAAAGATCACATGTTTAATCCTAACAGGTATTACAAATTAAAATATAAAAGCAGCCCACACAATTACATCACTATGAAAATATTCATATATAATATTAAAAAATACAATGCATGCAGTATTTGTTGTGTTTATCTGTATTTAATGAACAACATGGCTGGGTGCTGGGTGCTGGTTTGTGGTCGTAGCACTCTCTATCTAACCACTCGTTCAGGTGCTTTCTCGAGTGATTGCAACCAACTACCGCACACGTAGTTCCCGAACCACTTTTCTTCATGTTGTAATTGTTATATCCTCTTTGTCTCTGCGATATCAGTGCTTTGTCGGCACAACGGAGCTAGCTAGCAAAACAAACCCAGTCCGCCAAAACGGAAGTGCATTGCATCGAAGGGAGGAGTTCAGGATGTAGAGCGGAAACGGCTCAATAACTTGTGTATATCTCCGGGACATTTCCCTGGCTTTGCCACCGTCACAATGGACAAACGAGACATGAAATAACATCAACAGATCAAGACGAAGCGAATGGAAGTACCCCCGGAGTCATAGCATGTGTAAATCGAGACGAAACATCTCTCTCTCCCCCGCCTGCTTGTGAAGGGGAGGGGCAGTTTACACACACACACACGCAGCTGCTGCATGCAGCAACGCACACAGAGGGAGGAGATGGTAGAGAGAATGCACTCCCCTGAAAACTCCCCTTGAATTCCTCCAGACTCAGAAAATGTAAAAGTTCACTTTTTGGAGATCCATAGAAAAAGGGTGAAAATGGACAAAAGTATTCGAAAATAGTGCCTCATAAGGCGGGTAGAGTCCCTTGAAAACTCCCCTTGAATTCCTCCAGACTCAGAAAAAGTCAAAGTTGACTTTTTGGAGATCCATAGAAAAAGGGTGAAAATGAAAAAAAGTATGCCACAGCATGGATTCGAACACGCGACCAACCGCATCCAGGGGCGAGCGTTAACGCAGTGAGCCACTGGACCTGAGTACTCAAACATGCTTACTTGTGCATCTTAAACACTCTGAATTCACTAAATGTACAACTTTTTCTCCATCAAAATGAACAAATGAGACATTAAATAACATATACAGATCAAGACGAAGCGAATGGAAGCGGTCCCAGCCTCGTAGCTGTGAACAGCTGTGATCGCAGGAAAATGCTGTTACAAAGATTTCTCAGTATATCTCCGGGAAATTTCCCTGGCGTTCCCACCGTCACAATGGACAAACGAGACATGAAATAACATCAACAGATCAAGACGAAGCGAATGGAAGTACCCCCGGAGTCATAGCATCTGTAAATCGAGACGAAACATCTCTCTCTCCCCCGCCTGCTTGCGAAGGGGAGGGGCAGTTTACACACACACGCAGCTGCTGCATGCAGCAACGCCTCAAAATCACAAAGAATGTATCTTTCAGTAACTTTTTGAGAGAATTAAGCATACATCTGTTAAATGTTCAAAACGGCCTTGTTTCAATGACATAGCCTCAAAATCAAAAATAACGTATTTTCCAGTAACTTTTTGAGAGAATTAAGCATAAATCTGTTAAATGTTCAAAACGGCCTTGTTTCAATGAAATAGCCTCAAAATCACAAATAATGTATCTTTCAGTAACCTTTTGAGAGAATTAAGCATAAATGTAAAAGTGGTCAGCTTTTTTCCACAATAATGTATCTTTCAGTAACTTTTTGAGAGAATTAAGCATAAATCTGTCAAATGTTCAAAACGGCCTTGTTTCACTGAAATAGCCTCAAAATCACAAAGAATGTATCATCTTTCAGTAACTTTTTGAGAGAATTAAGCAGAAATCTGTTAAATGTTCAAAACGGCCTTGTTTCAATGAAATAGCCTCGAAATCACAAAGAATGTATCTTTCAGTAACTTTTTGAGAGAATTAAGAATACGTTTGTCAAATGTTAAAAACAGCCTTGTTTCACTGAAATAGCCTTAAAATCTCAAAGAATGTAGAAGTGTTCAGCTTTTTTCTGCAAGAATGTATTTTTCAGTAACCTTTTGAGAGAATTAAGCATAAATCTGTCAAATGTTCAAAACGGCCTTGTTTCACTGAAATAGCCTCAAAATCACAAAGAATGTATCTTTCAGTAACTTTTTGAGAGAATTAAGCATACATCTCTCAGATGTTCAAAACGGCCTTGTTTCAGTGAAATAGCCTCAAAATCACAAAGAATGTATCTTTCAGTAACTTTTTGAGAGAATTAAGCATAAATCTGTTAAATGTTAAAAACGCCCTTGTTTCACTGAAATAGCCTCAAAATCACAAAGAATGCATCTTTCAGTAACTTTTTGAGAGAATTAAGCATAAATCTGTTAAATGTTAAAAACGGCCTTGTTTCACTGAAATAGCCTCAAAATCACAAAGAATGCATCTTTCAGTAACTTTTTGAGAGAATTAAGCATAAATCTGTTAAATGTTCAAAACGGCCTTGTTTCACTGAAATAGCCTCAAAATCACAAAGAATATATCTTTCACTAGCTTTCTGAAAGAATTAAGCATAAATCTGTTAAATGTTCAAAACGGCCTTGTTTCACTGAAATAGCCTCACAATCACAAAGAATGTATCTTTCAGTAACCTTTTGAGAGAATTAAGCATAAATGTAAAAGTGGTCAGCTTTTTTCCACAATAATGTATCTTTCAGTAACTTTTTGAGAGAATTAAGCATAAATCTGTCAAATGTTCAAAACGGCCTTGTTTCACTGAAATAGCCTCAAAATCACAAAGAACGTATCTTCCAGTAACTTTTTGAGAGAATTAAACATAAATCTGTCAAATGTTCAAAACGGCCTTGTTTCACTGAAATAGCCTCACAATCACAAAGAATGTATCTTTCAGTAACTTTTTGAGAGAATTAAGCATACATGTAAAAGTGGTCAGCTTTTTTCCACAATAATGTATCTTTCAGTAACTTTTTGAGAGAATTAAACATAAATCTGTCAAATGTTCAAAACGGCCTTGTTTCACTGAAATAGCCTCAAAATCACAAAGAACGTATCTTCCAGTAACTTTTTGAGAGAATTAAACATAAATCTGTCAAATGTTCAAAACGGCCTTGTTTCACTGAAATAGCCTCAAAATCACAAAGAACGTATCTTTCAGTAACTTTTTGAGAGAATTAAACATACATCTGTCAAATGTTCAAAACGGACTTGTTTCACTGAAATAGCTTCAAAATCACACAAAGAATGTATCTTTCAGTAACTTTTTGAGAGAATTAAGCATACATGTAAAAGTGGTCAGCTTTTTTCCACAAGAATGTATCTTTCAGTAACTTTTTGAGAGAATTAAGCATACATCTGTTAAATGTTCAAAACTGCCTTGTTTCACTGAAATAGCCTCAAAATCACAAAGAATGTATCTTTCAGTAACTTTTTGAGAGAATTAAGCATAAATCTGTCAGATGTTCAAAACGGCCTTGTTTCAGTGAAATAGCCTCAAAATCACAAAGAATGTATCTTTCAGTAACTTTTTGAGAGAATTAAGCATAAATCTGTTAAATGTTCAAAACGGCCTTGTTTCACTGAAATAGCCTCAAAATCACAAAGAACGTATCTTCCAGTAACCTTTTGAGAGAATTAAGCATAAATGTAAAAGTGGTCAGCTTTTTTCCACAATAATGTATCTTTCAGTAACTTTTTGAGAGAATTAAGCATACATCTTTTAAATGTTCAAAATGGCCTTGTTTCACTGAAATAGCCTCAAAATCACAAAGAATGTAGAAGTGTTCAGCTTTTTTCCACAAGGATGTATCTTTCAGTAACTTTTTGAGAAAATTAAGCATAAATCTGTTAAATGTTCAAAATGGCCTTGTTTCAATGAAATAGCCATACTTTTTTTCATTTTCACCCTTTTTCTATGGATCTCCAAAAAGTCAACTTTGACTTTTTCTGAGTCTGGAGGAATTCAAGGGGAGTTTTCAAGGGACTCTACCCGCCTTATGAGGCACTATTTTCGAATACCTTTTTCCATTTTCACCCTTTTTCTATGGATCTCCAAAAAGTGAACTTTTACATTTTCTGAGTCTGGAGGAATTCAAGGGGAGTTTTCAGGGGAGTGCATTCTCTCTGCCATCTCCTCCCTCTGTGTGCGTTGCTGCATGCAGCAGCTGCGTGTGTGTGTAAACTGCCCCTCCCCTTCGCAAGCAGGCGGGGGAGAGAGAGATGTTTCGTCTCGATTTACACATGCTATGACTCCGGGGGTACTTCCATTCGCTTCGTCTTGATCTGTTGATGTTATTTCATGTCTCGTTTGTCCATTGTGACGGTGGGAAAGCCAGGGAAATGTCCCGGAGATATACTGAGAAATCTTTGTAACAGCATTTTCCTGCGATCACAGCTGTTCACAGCTACGAGGCTGGGGCCGCTTCCATTCGCTTCGTCTTGATCTGTAGATGTTATTTCATGTCTCATTTGTTCATTTTGATGGAGAAAAAGTTGTACATTTAGTGAATTCAGAGTGTCTAAGATGCAAAAGTAGGCATGTTTGAGTACTCATGTCCAGTGGCTCACTGCGTTAACGCTCGCCCCTGGATGCGGTTGGTCGCGTGTTCGAATCCATGCTGTGGCATACTTTTTTTCATTTTCACCCTTTTTCTATGGATCTCCAAAAAGTCAACTTTGACTTTTTCTGAGTCTGGAGGAATTCAAGGGGAGTTTTCAAGGGACTCTAGCCACCTTATGAGGCACTATTTTCGAATACTTTTTTCCATTTTCACCCTTTTTCTATGGATCTCCAAAAAGTGAACTTTTACATTTTCTGAGTCTGGAGGAATTCATGGGGAGTTTTCAGGGGAGTGCATTCTCTCTGCCATCTCCTCCCTCTGTGTGCGTTGCTGCATGCAGCAGCTGCGTGTGTGTGTAAACTGCCCCTCCCCTTCGCAAGCAGGCGGGGGAGAGAGAGATGTTTCGTCTCGATGTACACATGCTATGACTCCGGGGGTACTTCCATTCGCTTCGTCTTGATCTGTTGATGTTATTTCATGTCTTGTTTGTCCATTGTGACGGTGGGAAAGCCAGGGAAATGTCCCAGAGATATACTGAGAAATCTTTGTAACAGCATTTTCCTGCGATCACAGCTGTTCGCAGCTACGAGGCTGGGACCGCTTCCATTCGCTTCGTCTTGATCTGTAGATGTTATTTAATGTCTCATTTGTTCATTTTGATGGAGAAAAAGTTGTACATTTAGTAAATTCAGAGTGTCTAAGATGCACAAGTAGGCATGTTTGAGTACTCAGGTCCAGTGGCTCACTGTGTTAACGCTCGCCCCTGGATGCGTTTGGTCGCGTGTTCGAATCCATGCTGTGGCATTCTTTTTTTTTTCATTTTCACCCTTTTTCTATGGATCTCCAAAAAGTGATCTATTACATTTTCTGAGTCTGGAGGAATTCAAGGGGAGTTTTCAAGGGACTCTAGCCGCCTTATGAGGCACTATTTTCGAAAACTTTTTTCCATTTTCACCCTTTTTCTATGGATCTCCAAAAAGTGAACTTTTACATTTTCTGAGTCTGGAGGAATTCATGGGGAGTTTTCAGGGGATTGCATTCTCTCTGCCATCTCCTCCCTCTGTGTGCGTTGCTGCATGCAGCAGCTGCGTGTGTGTGTGTAAACTGCCCCTCCCCTTCGCAAGCAGGCGGGGGAGAGAGAGATGTTTCGTCTCGATTTACACATGCTATGACTCCGGGGGTACTTCCATTCGCTTCGTCTTGATCTGTTGATGTTATTTCATGTCTCGTTTGTCCATTGTGACGGTGGGAAAGCCAGGGAAATGTCCCGGAGATATACTGAGAAATCTTTGTAACAGCATTTTCCTGCGATCTCAGCTGTTCGCAGCTACGAGAATGGGACCGCTTCCATTCGCTTCGTCTTGATCTTTAGATGTTATTTAATGTCTCATTTGTTCATTTTGATGGAGAAAAAGTTGTACATTTAGTAAATTCAGAGTGTCTAAGATGCACAAGTAGGCATGTTTGAGTACTCAGGTCCAGTGGCTCACTGTGTTAACGCTCGCCCCTGGATGCAGTTGGTCGCGTGTTCGAATCCATGCTGTGGCATTCTTTTTTTTTTCATTTTCACCCTTTTTCTATGGATCTCCAAAAAGTGATCTATTACATTTTCTGAGTCTGGAGGAATTCAAGGGGAGTTTTCAAGGGACTCTAGCCGCCTTATGAGGCACTATTTTCGAATACTTTTTTCCATTTTCACCCTTTTTCTATGGATCTCCAAAAAGTGAACTTTTACATTTTCTGAGTCTGGAGGAATTCATGGGGAGTTTTCAGGGGAGTGCATTCTCTCTGCCATCTCCTCCCTCTGTGTGCGTTGCTGCATGCAGCAGCTGCGTGTGTGTGTGTGTAAACTGCCCCTCCCCTTCGCAAGCAGGCGGGGGAGAGAAAGATGTTTCGTCTCGATTTACACATGCTATGACTCCGGGGGTACCTCCATTCGCTTCGTCTTGATCTGTTGATGTTATTTCATGTCTCGTTTGTCCATTGTGACGGTCGGAAAGCCAGGGAAATGTCCCGGAGATATACTGAGAAATCTTTGTAACAGTATTTTCCTGCGATCACAGCTGTTCACAGCTACGAGGCTGGGACCGCTTCCATTCGCTTCGTCTTGATCTGTAGATGTTATTTAATGTCTCATTTGTTCATTTTGATGGAGAAAAAGTTGTACATTTAGTGAATTCAGAGTTTCTAAGATGCACAAGTAGGCATGTTTGAGTACTCAGGTCCAGTGGCTCACTGCGTTAACGCTCGCCCCTGGATGCGGTTGGTCGCGTGTTCGAATCCATGCTGTGGCATACTTTTTTTCATTTTCACCCTTTTTCTATGGATCTCCAAAAAGTGATCTTTTACATTTTCTGAGTCTGGAGGAATTCAAGGGGAGTTTTCAGGGGAGTGCGTTCTCTCTGCCATCTCCTCCCTATGTGTGTGTTGCTGCATGCAGCAGCTGCGTGTGTGTGTAAACTGCCCCTCCCCCTCGCAAGCAGGCGGGGGAGAGAGAGATGTTTCGTCTCGATTTACACATGCTATGACTCCGGGGGTACCTCCATTCACTTCGTCTTGATCTGTTGATGTTATTTCATGTCTCGTTTGTCCATTGTGACGGTGGGAAAGCCAGGGAAATGTCCCGGAGATATACTGAGAAATCTTTGTAACAGCATTTTCCTGCGATCACAGCTGTTCACAGCTACGAGGCTGGGACCCGCTTCCATTCGCTTCGTCTTGATCTGTAGATGTTATTTAATGTCTCATTTGTTCATTTTAATGGAGAAAAGGTTGTACATTTAGTGAATTCAGAGTGTCTAAGATGCAAAAGTAGGCATGTTTGAGTACTCAGGTCCAGTGGCTCACTGCGTTAACGCTCGCCCCTGGATGCGGTTGGTCGCGTGTTCGAATCCATGCTGTGGCATACTTTTTTTCATTTTCACCCTTTTTTCTATGGATCTCCAAAAAGTAAACTTTGACTTTTTCTGAGTCTGGAGGAATTCAAGGGGAGTTTTCAGGGGAGTGCGTTCTCTCTGCCATCTCCTCCCTCTGTGTGCGTTGCTGCATGCAGCAGCTGCGTGTGTGTGTAAACTGCCCCTCCCCTTCGCAAGCAGGCGGGGGAGAGAGAGAGATGTTTCGTCTCGATTTACACATGCTATGACTCCGGGGGTACTTCCATTCGCTTCGTCTTGATCTGTTGATGTTATTTCATATCTCGTTTGTCCATTTTAACGGTGGGAAAGCCAGTGAAATGTCCCGGAGATATACTGAGAAATCTTTGTAACAGCATTTTCCTGCGATCACAGCTGTTCACAGCTACGAGGCTGGGACCGCTTCCATTCGCTTCGTCTTGATCTGTAGATGTTATTTCATGTCTCATTTGTTCATTTTGATGGAGAAAAAGTTGTACATTTAGTGAATTCAGAGTGTCTAAGATGCAAAAGTAGGCATGTTTGAGTACTCAGGTCCAGTGGCTCACTGTGTTAACGCTCGCCCCTGGATGCGGTTGGTCGCGTGTTCGAATCCATGCTGTGGCATACTTTTTTTCATTTTCACCCTTTTTCTATGGATCTCTAAAAAGTCAACTTTGACTTTTTCTGAGTCTGGAGGAATTCAAGGGGAGTTTTCAAGGGACTCTACCCGCCTTATGAGGTACTATTTTCGAATACTTTTTTCCATTTTCACCCTTTTTCTATGGATCTCCAAAAAGTGAACTTTTACATTTTCTGAGTCTGGAGGAATTCAAGGGGAGTTTTCAGGGGAGTGCATTCTCTCTGCCATCTCCTCCCTCTGTGTGCGTTGCTGCATGCAGCAGCTGCGTGTGTGTGTAAACTGCCCCTCCCCTTCGCAAGCAGGCGGGGGAGAGAGAGATGTTTCGTCTCGATTTACACATGCTATGACTCCGGGGGTACTTCCATTCGCTTCGTCTTGATCTGTTGATGTTATTTCATGTCTCGTTTGTCCATTGTGACGGTGGGAAAGCCAGGGAAATGTCTGGAGGAATTCAAGGGGAGTTTTCAGGGGAGTGCATTCTCTCTGCCATCTCCTCCCTGTGTGTGCGTTGCTGCATGCAGCAGCTGCGTGTGTGTGTGTAAACTGCCCCTCCCCTTCGCAAGCAGGCGGGGGAGAGAGAGATGTTTCGTCTCGATTTACACATGCTATGACTCCGGGGGTACTTCCATTCGCTTCGTCTTGATCTGTTGATGTTATTTCATGTCTCGTTTGTTCATTTTGATGGAGAAAAAGTTGTAGATTTAGTAAATTCAGAGTGTCTAAGATGCACAAGTAGGCATGTTTGAGTACTCAGGTCCAGTGGCTCACTGTGTTAACGCTCGCCCCTGGATGCGGTTGGTCGCGTGTTCGAATCCATGCTGTGGCATTCTTTTTTTCATTTTCACCCTTTTTCTATGGATCTCCAAAAAGTGATCTTTTACATTTTCTGAGTCTGGAGGAATTCAAGGGGAGTTTTCAGGGGAGTGCGTTCTCTCTGCCATCTCCTCCCTATGTGTGTGTTGCTGCATGCAGCAGCTGCGTGTGTGTGTAAACTGCCCCTCCCCCTCGCAAGCAGAAGGGGGAGAGAGAGATGTTTCGTCTCGATTTACACATGCTATGACTCCGGGGGTACCTCCATTCGCTTCGTCTTGATCTGTTGATGTTATTTCATGTCTCGTTTGTCCATTGTGACGGTGGCAAAGCCAGGGAAATGTCCCGGAGATATACTGAGAAATCTTTGTAACAACATTTTCCTGCGATCACAGCTGTTCACAGCTACGAGGCTGGGACCGCTTCCATTCGCTTCGTCTTGATCTGTAGATGTTATTTCATGTCTCATTTGTTCATTTTGATGGAGAAAAAGTTGTACATTTAGTGAATTCAGAGTTTCTAAGATGCACAAGTAGGCATGTTTGAGTACTCATGTCCAGTGGCTCACTGCGTTAACGCTCGCCCCTGGATGCGGTTGGTCGCGTGTTCGAATCCATGCTGTGGCATACTTTTTTTCATTTTCACCCTTTTTCTATGGATCTCCAAAAAGTCAACTTTGACTTTTTCTGAGTCTGGAGGAATTCAAGGGGAGTTTTCAAGGGACTCTACCCGCCTTATGAGGTACTATTTTCGAATACTTTTTTCCATTTTCACCCTTTTTCTATGGATCTCCAAAAAGTGAACTTTTACATTTTCTGAGTCTGGAGGAATTCAAGGGGAGTTTTCAGGGGAGTGCATTCTCTCTGCCATCTCCTCCCTCTGTGTGCGTTGCTGCATGCAGCAGCTGCGTGTGTGTGTAAACTGCCCCTCCCCTTCGCAAGCAGGCGGGGGAGAGAGAGATGTTTCGTCTCGATTTACACATGCTATGACTCCGGGGGTACTTCCATTCGCTTCGTCTTGATCTGTTGATGTTATTTCATGTCTCGTTTGTCCATTGTGACGGTGGGAAAGCCAGGGAAATGTCTGGAGGAATTCAAGGGGAGTTTTCAGGGGAGTGCATTCTCTCTGCCATCTCCTCCCTGTGTGTGCGTTGCTGCATGCAGCAGCTGCGTGTGTGTGTGTAAACTGCCCCTCCCCTTCGCAAGCAGGCGGGGGAGAGAGAGATGTTTCGTCTCGATTTACACATGCTATGACTCCGGGGGTACTTCCATTCGCTTCGTCTTGATCTGTTGATGTTATTTCATGTCTCGTTTGTTCATTTTGATGGAGAAAAAGTTGTAGATTTAGTAAATTCAGAGTGTCTAAGATGCACAAGTAGGCATGTTTGAGTACTCAGGTCCAGTGGCTCACTGTGTTAACGCTCGCCCCTGGATGCGGTTGGTCGCGTGTTCGAATCCATGCTGTGGCATTCTTTTTTTCATTTTCACCCTTTTTCTATGGATCTCCAAAAAGTGATCTTTTACATTTTCTGAGTCTGGAGGAATTCAAGGGGAGTTTTCAGGGGAGTGCGTTCTCTCTGCCATCTCCTCCCTATGTGTGTGTTGCTGCATGCAGCAGCTGCGTGTGTGTGTAAACTGCCCCTCCCCCTCGCAAGCAGAAGGGGGAGAGAGAGATGTTTCGTCTCGATTTACACATGCTATGACTCCGGGGGTACCTCCATTCGCTTCGTCTTGATCTGTTGATGTTATTTCATGTCTCGTTTGTCCATTGTGACGGTGGCAAAGCCAGGGAAATGTCCCGGAGATATACTGAGAAATCTTTGTAACAGCATTTTCCTGCGATCACAGCTGTTCACAGCTACGAGGCTGGGACCGCTTCCATTCGCTTCGTCTTGATCTGTAGATGTTATTTCATGTCTCATTTGTTCATTTTGATGGAGAAAAAGTTGTACATTTAGTGAATTCAGAGTTTCTAAGATGCACAAGTAGGCATGTTTGAGTACTCATGTCCAGTGGCTCACTGCGTTAACGCTCGCCCCTGGATGCGGTTGGTCGCGTGTTCGAATCCATGCTGTGGCATACTTTTTTTCATTTTCACCCTTTTTCTATGGATCTCCAAAAAGTCAACTTTGACTTTTTCTGAGTCTGGAGGAATTCAAGGGGAGTTTTCAAGGGACTCTACCCGCCTTATGAGGTACTATTTTCGAATACTTTTTTCCATTTTCACCCTTTTTCTATGGATCTCCAAAAAGTGAACTTTTACATTTTCTGAGTCTGGAGGAATTCAAGGGGAGTTTTCAGGGGAGTGCATTCTCTCTGCCATCTCCTCCCTCTGTGTGCGTTGCTGCATGCAGCAGCTGCGTGTGTGTGTAAACTGCCCCTCCCCTTCGCAAGCAGGCGGGGGAGAGAGAGATGTTTCGTCTCGATTTACACATGCTATGACTCCGGGGGTACTTCCATTCGCTTCGTCTTGATCTGTTGATGTTATTTCATGTCTCGTTTGTCCATTGTGACGGTGGGAAAGCCAGGGAAATGTCTGGAGGAATTCAAGGGGAGTTTTCAGGGGAGTGCATTCTCTCTGCCATCTCCTCCCTGTGTGTGCGTTGCTGCATGCAGCAGCTGCGTGTGTGTGTGTAAACTGCCCCTCCCCTTCGCAAGCAGGCGGGGGAGAGAGAGATGTTTCGTCTCGATTTACACATGCTATGACTCCGGGGGTACTTCCATTCGCTTCGTCTTGATCTGTTGATGTTATTTCATGTCTCGTTTGTTCATTTTGATGGAGAAAAAGTTGTAGATTTAGTAAATTCAGAGTGTCTAAGATGCACAAGTAGGCATGTTTGAGTACTCAGGTCCAGTGGCTCACTGTGTTAACGCTCGCCCCTGGATGCGGTTGGTCGCGTGTTCGAATCCATGCTGTGGCATTCTTTTTTTCATTTTCACCCTTTTTCTATGGATCTCCAAAAAGTGATCTTTTACATTTTCTGAGTCTGGAGGAATTCAAGGGGAGTTTTCAGGGGAGTGCGTTCTCTCTGCCATCTCCTCCCTATGTGTGTGTTGCTGCATGCAGCAGCTGCGTGTGTGTGTAAACTGCCCCTCCCCCTCGCAAGCAGAAGGGGGAGAGAGAGATGTTTCGTCTCGATTTACACATGCTATGACTCCGGGGGTACCTCCATTCGCTTCGTCTTGATCTGTTGATGTTATTTCATGTCTCGTTTGTCCATTGTGACGGTGGGAAAGCCAGGGAAATGTCCCGGAGATATACTGAGAAATCTTTGTAACAGCATTTTCCTGCGATCACAGCTGTTCACAGCTACGAGGCTGGGACCGCTTCCATTCGCTTCGTCTTGATCTGTAGATGTTATTTCATGTCTCATTTGTTCATTTTGATGGAGAAAAAGTTGTACATTTAGTGAATTCAGAGTGTCTAAGATGCAAAAGTAGGCATGTTTGAGTACTCATGTCCAGTGGCTCACTGCGTTAACGCTCGCCCCTGGATGCGGTTGGTCGCGTGTTCGAATCCATGCTGTGGCATACTTTTTTTCATTTTCACCCTTTTTCTATGGATCTCCAAAAAGTCAACTTTGACTTTTTCTGAGTCTGGAGGAATTCAAGGGGAGTTTTCAAGGGACTCTACCCGCCTTATGAGGCACTATTTTCGAATACTTTTTTCCATTTTCACCCTTTTTCTATGGATCTCCAAAAAGTGAACTTTTACATTTTCTGAGTCTGGAGGAATTCAAGGGGAGTTTTCAGGGGAGTGCGTTCTCTCTGCCATCTCCTCCCTATGTGTGTGTTGCTGCATGCAGCAGCTGCGCGTGTGTGTAAACTGCCCCTCCCCCTCGCAAGCAGGCGGAGGAGAGAGAGATGTTTCGTCTCGATTTACACATGCTATGACTCCGGGGGTACCTCCATTCGCTTCGTCTTGATCTGTTGATGTTATTTCATGTCTCGTTTGTCCATTGTGACGGTGGGAAAGCCAGGGAAATGTCCCGGAGATATACTGAGAAATCTTTGAAACAGCATTTTCCTGCGATCACAGCTGTTCACAGCTACGAGGCTGGGACCGCTTCCATTCGCTTCGTCTTGATCTGTAGATGTTATTTAATGTCTCATTTGTTCATTTTGATGGAGAAAAAGTTGTACATTTAGTAAATTCAGAGTGTCTAAGATGCACAAGTAGGCATGTTTGAGTACTCAGGTCCAGTGGCTCACTGTGTTAACGCTCGCCCCTGGATGCGGTTGGTCGCGTGTTCGAATCCATGCTGTGGCATTCTTTTTTTCATTTTCACCCTTTTTCTATGGATCTCCAAAAAGTGATCTTTTACATTTTCTGAGTCTGGAGGAATTCAAGGGGAGTTTTCAGGGGAGTGCGTTCTCTCTGCCATCTCCTCCCTGTGTGTGTGTTGCTGCATGCAGCAGCTGTGTGTGTGTGTAAACTGCCCCTCCCCCTCGCAAGCAGGCGGGGGAGAGAGAGATGTTTCGTCTCGATTTACACATGCTATGACTCCGGGGGTACCTCCATTCGCTTCGTCTTGATCTGTTGATGTTATTTCATGTCTCGTTTGTCCATTGTGACGGTGGGAAAGCCAGGGAAATGTCCCGGAGATATACTGAGAAATCTTTGAAACAGCATTTTCCTGCGATCACAGCTGTTCACAGCTACGAGGCTGGGACCGCTTCCATTCGCTTCGTCTTGATCTGTAGATGTTATTTAATGTCTCATTTGTTCATTTTGATGGAGAAAAAGTTGTACATTTAGTGAATTCAGAGTTTCTAAGATGCAAAAGTAGGCATGTTTGAGTACTCAGGTCCAGTGGCTCATTGCGTTAATGCTCGCCCCTGGATGCGGTTGGTCGTGTGTTCGAATCCATGCTGTGGCATACTTTTTTTCATTTTCACCCTTTTTCTGTGGATCTCCAAAAAGTCAACTTTGACTTTTTCTGAGTCTGGAGGAATTCAAGGGGAGTTTTCAAGGGACTCTACCCGCCTTATGAGGCACTATTTTCGAATACTTTTTTCCATTTTCACCCTTTTTTCTATGGATCTCCAAAAAGTGAACTTTTACATTTTCTGAGTCTGGAGGAATTCAAGGGGAGTTTTCAGGGGAGTGCGTTCTCTCTGCCATCTCCTCCCTATGTGTGTGTTGCTGCATGCAGCAGCTGCGTGTGTGTGTGTAAACTGCCCCTCCCCTTCGCAAGCAGGCGGGGGAGAGAGAGATGTTTCGTCTCAATTTACACATGCTATGACTCCGCGGGTACTTCCATTCGCTTCCTCTTGATCTGTTGATGTTATTTCATGTCTCGTTTGTCCATTGTGACGGTGGGAAAGCCAGGGAAATGTCCCGGAGATATACTGAGAAATCTTTGTAACAGCATTTTCCTGCGATCACAGCTGTTCACAGCTACGAGGCTGGGACCGCTTCCATTCGCTTCGTCTTGATCTGTAGATGTTATTTAATGTCTCATTTGTTCATTTTGATGGAGAAAAAGTTGTACATTTAGTGAATTCAGAGTGTCTAAGATGCACAAGTAGGCGTGTTTGAGTACTCAGGTCCAGTGGCTCACTGCGTTAACGCTCGCCCCTGGATGCGGTTGGTCGCGTGTTCGAATCCATGCTGTGGCATACTTTTTTTCATTTTCACCCTTTTTCTATGGATCTCCAAAAAGTCAACTTTGACTTTTTCTGAGACTGGAGGAATTCAAGGGGAGTTTTCAAGGGACTCTACCCGCTTTATGAGGCACTATTTTCGAATACTTTTTTCCATTTTCACCCTTTTTCTATGGATCTCCAAAAAGTGAACTTTTACATTTTCTGAGTCTGGAGGAATTCAAGGGGAGTTTTCAGGGGAGTGCATTCTCTCTGCCATCTCCTCCCTCTGTGTGCGTTGCTGCATGCAGCAGCTGCGTGTGTGTGTGTAAACTGCCCCTCCCCTTCGCAAGCAGGCGGGGGAGAGAGAGATGTTTCGTCTCGATTTACACATGCTATGACTCCGGGGGTAGTTCCATTCGCTTCGTCTTGATCTGTTGATGTTATTTCATGTCTCGTTTGTCCATTGTGACGGTGGGAAAGCCAGGGAAATGTCCCGGAGATATACTGAGAAATCTTTGTAACAGCATTTTCCTGCGATCACAGCTGTTCACAGCTACGAGGCTGGGACCGCTTCCATTCGCTTCGTCTTGATCTGTAGATGTTATTTCATGTCTCATTTGTTCATTTTGATTGAGAAAAAGTTGTACATTTAGTGAATTCAGAGTGTCTAAGATGCACAAGTAGGCATATTTGAGTACTCAGGTCCAGTGGTTCACTGCGTTAACACTCGCCCCTGGATGCGGTTGGTCGCGTGTTCGAATCCATGCTGTGGCATTCTTTTTTTCATTTTCACCCTTTTTCTATGGATCTCCAAAAAGTGATCTTTTACATTTTCTGAGTCTGGAGGAATTCAAGGGGAGTTTTCAGGGGAGTGCGTTCTGTCTGCCATCTCCTCCCTGTGTGTGTGTTGCTGCATGCAGCAGCTGCGTGTGTGTGTAAACTGCCCCTCCCCCTCGCAAGCAGGCGGGGGAGAGAGAGATGTTTCGTCTCGATTTACACATGCTATGACTCCGGGGGTACCTCCATTCGCTTCGTCTTGATCTGTTGATGTTATTTCATGTCTCGTTTGTCCATTGTGACAGTGGGAAAGCCAGGGAAATGTCCCGGAGATATACTGAGAAATCTTTGTAACAGCATTTTCCTGCGATCACAGCTGTTCACAGCTACGAGGCTGGGACCGCTTCCATTCGCTTCGTCTTGATCTGTAGATGTTATTTAATGTCTCATTTGTTCATTTTGATGGAGAAAAAGTTGTACATTTAGTGAATTCAGAGTGTCTAAGATGCACAAGTAGGCGTGTTTGAGTACTCAGGTCCAGTGGCTCACTGCGTTAACGCTCGCGCCTGGATGCGGTTGGTCGCGTGTTCGAATCCATGCTGTGGCATACTTTTTTTCATTTTCACCCTTTTTCTATGGATCTCCAAAAAGTCAACTTTGACTTTTTCTGAGTCTGGAGGAATTCAAGGGGAGTTTTCAAGGGACTCTACCCGCTTTATGAGGCACTATTTTCGAATACTTTTTTCCATTTTCACCCTTTTTCTATGGATCTCCAAAAAGTCACCTTTGACTTTTTCTGAGTCTGGAGGAATTCAAGGGGAGTTTTCAAGGGACTCTACCCGCCTTATGAGGCACTATTTTCGAATACTTTTTTCCATTTTCACCCTTTTTCTATGGATCTCCAAAAAGTGAACTTTTACATTTTCTGAGTCTGGAGGAATTCAAGGGGAGTTTTCAGGGGAGTGCATTCTCTCTGCCATCTCCTCCCTCTGTGTGCGTTGCTGCATGCAGCAGCTGCGTGTGTGTGTGTAAACTGCCCCTCCCCTTCGCAAGCAGGCGGGGGAGAGAGAGATGTTTCGTCTCGATTTACACATGCTATGACTCCGGGGGTACTTCCATTCGCTTCGTCTTGATCTGTTGATGTTATTTCATGTCTCGTTTGTCCATTGTGACGGTGGGAAAGCCAGGGAAATGTCCCGGAGATATACTGAGAAATCTTTGTAACAGCATTTTCCTGCGATCACAGCTGTTCGCAGCTACGAGGCTGGGACCGCTTCCATTCGCTTCGTCTTGATCTGTAGATGTTATTTAATGTCTCATTTGTTCATTTTGATGGAGAAAAAGTTGTACATTTAGTAAATTCAGAGTGTCTAAGATGCACAAGTAGGCATGTTTGAGTACTCAGGTCCAGTGGCTCACTGCGTTAACGCTCGCCCCTGGATGCGGTTGGTCGCGTGTTCGAATCCATGCTGTGGCATACTTTTTTTCATTTTCACCCTTTTTCTATGGATCTCCAAAAAGTCAACTTTGACTTTTTCTGAGTCTGGAGGAATTCAAGGGGAGTTTTCAAAGGACTCTACCCGCCTTATGAGGCACTATTTTCGAATACTTTTTTCCATTTTCACCCTTTTTCTATGGATCTCCAAAAAGTGAACTTTTACATTTTCTGAGTCTGGAGGAATTCAAGGGGAGTTTTCAGGGGAGTGCATTCTCTCTGCCATCTCCTCCCTGTGTGTGCGTTGCTGCATGCAGCAGCTGCGTGTGTGTGTGTAAACTGCCCCTCCCCTTCGCAAGCAGGCGGGGGAGAGAGAGATGTTTCGTCTCGATTTACACATGCTATGACTCCGGGGGTACCTCCATTCGCTTCGTCTTGATCTGTTGATGTTATTTCATGTCTCGTTTGTCCATTGTGACAGTGGGAAAGCCAGGGAAATGTCCCGGAGATATACTGAGAAATCTTTGTAACAGCATTTTCCTGCGATCACAGCTGTTCACAGCTACGAGGCTGGGACCGCGTCCATTCGCTTCGTCTTGATCTGTAGATGTTATTTAATGTCTCATTTGTTCATTTTGATGGAGAAAACGTTGTACATTTAGTGAATTCAGAGTGTCTAAGATGCAAAAGTAGGCATGTTTGAGTACTCAGGTCCAGTGGCTCACTGCGTTAATGCTTGCCACTGGATGCGGTTGGTCGCGTGTTCGAATCCATGCTGTGGCATACTTTTTTTCATTTTCACCCTTTTTCTATGGATCTCCAAAAAGTCAACTTTGACTTTTTCTGAGTCTGGAGGAATTCAAGGGGAGTTTTCAAAGGACTCTACCCGCCTTATGAGGCACTATTTTCGAATACTTTTTTCCATTTTCACCCTTTTTCTATGGATCTCCAAAAAGTGAACTTTTACATTTTCTGAGTCTGGAGGAATTCAAGGGGAGTTTTCAGGGGAGTGCATTCTCTCTGCCATCTCCTCCCTGTGTGTGCGTTGCTGCATGCAGCAGCTGCGTGTGTGTGTAAACTGCCCCTCCCTCTCGAAAGCAGGCGGGGGAGAGGGATATGTTTCGTCTTGATTTACACATGCTATGACTCCGGGGGTACCTCCATTCGCTTCGTCTTGATCTGTTGGTGTTATTTCATGTCTCGTTTGTCCATTGTGACGGTGGGAAAGCCAGGGAAATGTCCCGGAGATATACTGAGAAATCTTTGTAACAGCATTTTCCTGCGATCACAGCTGTTCACAGCTACGAGGCTGGGACCGCTTCCATTCGCTTCGTCTTGATCTGTAGATGTTATTTCATGTCTCATTTGTTCATTTTGATGGAGAAAAAGTTGTACATTTAGTGAATTCAGAGTGTCTAAGATGCACAAGTAGGCATGTTTGAGTACTCAGGTCCAGTGGCTCACTGCGTTAACGCTCGCCCCTGGATGCGGTTGGTCGTGTGTTCGAATCCATGCTGTGGCATACTTTTTTTCATTTTCACCCTTTTTCTATGGATCTCCAAAAAGTCAACTTTGACTTTTTCTGAGACTGGAGGAATTCAAGGGGAGTTTTCAAGGGACTCTACCCGCTTTATGAGGCACTATTTTCGAATACTTTTTTCCATTTTCACCCTTTTTCTATGGATCTCCAAAAAGTCACCTTTGACTTTTTCTGAGTCTGGAGGAATTCAAGGGGAGTTTTCAAGGGACTCTACCCGCCTTATGAGGCACTATTTTCGAATACTTTTTTCCATTTTCACCCTTTTTCTATGGATCTCCAAAAAGTGAACTTTTACATTTTCTGAGTCTGGAGGAATTCAAGGGGAGTTTTCAGGGGAGTGCATTCTCTCTGCCATCTCCTCCCTCTGTGTGCGTTGCTGCATGCAGCAGCTGCGTGTGTGTGTGTAAACTGCCCCTCCCCTTCGCAAGCAGGCGGGGGAGAGAGAGATGTTTCGTCTCGATTTACACATGCTATGACTCCGGGGGTAGTTCCATTCGCTTCGTCTTGATCTGTTGATGTTATTTCATGTCTCGTTTGTCCATTGTGACGGTGGGAAAGCCAGGGAAATGTCCCGGAGATATACTGAGAAATCTTTGTAACAGCATTTTCCTGCGATCACAGCTGTTCACAGCTACGAGGCTGGGACCGCTTCCATTCGCTTCGTCTTGATCTGTAGATGTTATTTCATGTCTCATTTGTTCATTTTGATTGAGAAAAAGTTGTACATTTAGTGAATTCAGAGTGTCTAAGATGCACAAGTAGGCATATTTGAGTACTCAGGTCCAGTGGTTCACTGCGTTAACACTCGCCCCTGGATGCGGTTGGTCGCGTGTTCGAATCCATGCTGTGGCATTCTTTTTTTCATTTTCACCCTTTTTCTATGGATCTCCAAAAAGTGATCTTTTACATTTTCTGAGTCTGGAGGAATTCAAGGGGAGTTTTCAGGGGAGTGCGTTCTGTCTGCCATCTCCTCCCTGTGTGTGTGTTGCTGCATGCAGCAGCTGCGTGTGTGTGTAAACTGCCCCTCCCCCTCGCAAGCAGGCGGGGGAGAGAGAGATGTTTCGTCTCGATTTACACATGCTATGACTCCGGGGGTACTTCCATTCGCTTCGTCTTGATCTGTTGATGTTATTTCATGTCTCGTTTGTCCATTGTGACGGTGGGAAAGCCAGGGAAATGTCCCGGAGATATACTGAGAAATCTTTGTAACAGCATTTTCCTGCGATCACAGCTGTTCACAGCTACGAGGCTGGGACCGCTTCCATTCGCTTCGTCTTGATCTGTAGATGTTATTTCATGTCTCATTTGTTCATTTTGATGGAGAAAAAGTTGTACATTTAGTGAATTCAGAGTGTCTAAGATGCACAAGTAGGCATATTTGAGTACTCAGGTCCAGTGGCTCACTGCGTTAACACTCGCCCCTGGATGCGGTTGGTCGCGTGTTCGAATCCATGCTGTGGCATTATTTTTTTCATTTTCACCCTTTTTCTATGGATCTCCAAAAAGTGATCTTTTACATTTTCTGAGTCTGGAGGAATTCAAGGGGAGTTTTCTGGGGAGTGCGTTCTCTCTGCCATCTCCTCCCTGTGTGTGTGCGTTGCTGCATGCAGCAGCTGCGTGTGTGTGTAAACTGCCCCTCCCTCTCGAAAGCAGGCGGGGGAGAGGGAGATGTTTCGTCTTGATTTACACATGCTATGACTCCGGGGGTACCTCCATTCGCTTCGTCTTGATCTGTTGGTGTTATTTCATGTCTCGTTTGTCCATTGTGACGGTGGGAAAGCCAGGGAAATGTTCCGGAGATATACTGAGAAATCTTTGTAACAGCATTTTCCTGCGATCACAGCTGTTCACAGCTACGAGGCTGGGACCGCTTCCATTCGCTTCGTCTTGATCTGTAGATGTTATTTCATGTCTCATTTGTTCATTTTGATGGAGAAAAAGTTGTACATTTAGTGAATTCAGAGTGTCTAAGATGCAAAAGTAGGCATGTTTGAGTACTCATGTCCAGTGGCTCACTGCGTTAACGCTCGCCCCTGGATACGGTTGGTCGCGTGTTCGAATCCATGCTGTGGCATACTTTTTTTCATTTTCACCCTTTTTCTATGGATCTCCAAAAAGTCAACTTTGACTTTTTCTGAGTCTGGAGGAATTCAAGGGGAGTTTTCAAGGGACTCTACCCGCTTTATGAGGCACTATTTTCGAATACTTTTTTCCATTTTCACCCTTTTTCTATGGATCTCCAAAAAGTCACCTTTGACTTTTTCTGAGTCTGGAGGAATTCAAGGGGAGTTTTCAAGGGATTCTACCCGCCTTATGAGGCACTATTTTCGAATACTTTTTTCCATTTTCAACCTTTTTCTATGGATCTCCAAAAAGTGAACTTTTACATTTTCTGAGTCTGGAGGAATTCAAGGGGAGTTTTCAGGGGAGTGCGTTCTCTCTGCCATCTCCTCCCTGTGTGTGTGTTGCTGCATGCAGCAGCTGCGTGTGTGTGTAAACTGCCCCTCCCCCTCGCAAGCAGGCGGGGGAGAGAGAGATGTTTCGTCTCGATTTACACATGCTATGACTCCGGGGGTACCTCCATTCGCTTCGTCTTGATCTGTTGATGTTATTTCATGTCTCGTTTGTCCATTGTGACGGTGGGAAAGCCAGGGAAATGTCCCGGAGATATACTGAGAAATCTTTGTAACAGCATTTTCCTGCGATCACAGCTGTTCACAGCTACGAGGCTGGGACCGCTTCCATTCGCTTCGTCTTGATCTGTAGATTTTATTTAATGTCTCATTTGTTCATTTTGATGGAGAAAAAGTTGTACATTTAGTGAATTCAGAGTGTCTAAGATGCACAAGTAGGCATATTTGAGTACTCAGGTCCAGTGGCTCACTGCGTTAACACTCGCCCCTGGATGCGGTTGGTCGCGTGTTCGAATCCATGCTGTGGCATTATTTTTTTCATTTTCACCCTTTTTCTATGGATCTCCAAAAAGTGAACTTTTACATTTTCTGAGTCTGGAGGAATTCAAGGGGAGTTTTCAGGGGAGTGCATTCTCTCTGCCATCTCCTCCCTCTGTGTGCGTTGCTGCATGCAGCATCTGCGTGTGTGTGTGTAAACTGCCCCTCCCCTTCGCAAGCAGGCGGGGGAGAGAGAGATGTTTCGTCTCGATTTACACATGCTATGACTCCGGGGGTACTTCCATTCGCTTCGTCTTGATCTGTTGATGTTATTTCATGTCTCGTTTGTCCATTGTGACGGTGGGAAAGCCAGGGAAATGTCCCGGAGATATACTGAGAAATCTTTGTAACAGCATTTTCCTGCGATCACAGCTGTTCGCAGCTACGAGGCTGGGACCGCTTCCATTCGCTTCGTCTTGATCTGTAGATGTTATTTAATGTCTCATTTGTTCATTTTGATGGAGAAAAAGTTGTACATTTAGTAAATTCAGAGTGTCTAAGATGCACAAGTAGGCATGTTTGAGTACTCAGGTCCAGTGGCTCACTGCGTTAACGCTCGCCCCTGGATGCGGTTGGTCGCGTGTTCGAATCCATGCTGTGGCATACTTTTTTTCATTTTCACCCTTTTTCTATGGATCTCCAAAAAGTCAACTTTGACTTTTTCTGAGTCTGGAGGAATTCAAGGGGAGTTTTCAAGGGACTCTACCCGCCTTATGAGGCACTATTTTCGAATACTTTTTTCCATTTTCACCCTTTTTCTATGGATCTCCAAAAAGTGAACTTTTACATTTTCTGAGTCTGGAGGAATTCAAGGGGAGTTTTCAGGGGAGTGCGTTCTCTCTGCCATCTCCTCCCTGTGTGTGTGTTGCTGCATGCAGCAGCTGCGTGTGTGTGTAAACTGCCCCTCCCCCTCGCAAGCAGGCGGGGGAGAGAGAGATGTTTCGTCTCGATTTACACATGCTATGACTCCGGGGGTACCTCCATTCGCTTCGTCTTGATCTGTTGATGTTATTTCATGTCTCGTTTGTCCATTGTGACGGTGGGAAAGCCAGGGAAATGTCCCGGAGATATACTGAGAAATCTTTGTAACAGCATTTTCCTGCGATCACAGCTGTTCGCAGCTACGAGGCTGGGACCGCTTCCATTCGCTTCGTCTTGATCTGTAGATGTTATTTAATGTCTCATTTGTTCATTTTGATGGAGAAAAAGTTGTACATTTAGTGAATTCAGAGTGTCTAAGATGCACAAGTAGGCGTGTTTGAGTACTCAGGTCCAGTGGCTCACTGCGTTAACGCTCGCCCCTGGATGCGGTTGGTCGCGTGTTCGAATCCATGCTGTGGCATACTTTTTTTCATTTTCACCCTTTTTCTATGGATCTCCAAAAAGTCAACTTTGACTTTTTCTGAGTCTGGAGGAATTCAAGGGGAGTTTTCAAGGGACTCTACCCGCTTTATGAGGCACTATTTTCGAATACTTTTTTCCATTTTCACCCTTTTTCTATGGATCTCCAAAAAGTCACCTTTGACTTTTTCTGAGTCTGGAGGAATTCAAGGGGAGTTTTCAAGGGACTCTACCCGCCTTATGAGGCACTATTTTCGAATACTTTTTTCCATTTTCACCCTTTTTCTATGGATCTCCAAAAAGTGAACTTTTACATTTTCTGAGTCTGGAGGAATTCAAGGGGAGTTTTCAGGGGAGTGCATTCTCTCTGCCATCTCCTCCCTCTGTGTGCGTTGCTGCATGCAGCATCTGCGTGTGTGTGTGTAAACTGCCCCTCCCCTTCGCAAGCAGGCGGGGGAGAGAGAGATGTTTCGTCTCGATTTACACATGCTATGACTCCGGGGGTACTTCCATTCGCTTCGTCTTGATCTGTTGATGTTATTTCATGTCTCGTTTGTCCATTGTGACGGTGGGAAAGCCAGGGAAATGTCCCGGAGATATACTGAGAAATCTTTGTAACAGCATTTTCCTGCGATCACAGCTGTTCGCAGCTACGAGGCTGGGACCGCTTCCATTCGCTTCGTCTTGATCTGTAGATGTTATTTAATGTCTCATTTGTTCATTTTGATGGAGAAAAAGTTGTACATTTAGTAAATTCAGAGTGTCTAAGATGCACAAGTAGGCATGTTTGAGTACTCAGGTCCAGTGGCTCACTGCGTTAAAGCTCGCCCCTGGATGCGGTTGGTCGCGTGTTCGAATCCATGCTGTGGCATACTTTTTTTCATTTTCACCCTTTTTCTATGGATCTCCAAAAAGTCAACTTTGACTTTTTCTGAGTCTGGAGGAATTCAAGGGGAGTTTTCAAAGGACTCTACCCGCCTTATGAGGCACTATTTTCGAATACTTTTTTCCATTTTCACCCTTTTTCTATGGATCTCCAAAAAGTGAACTTTTACATTTTCTGAGTCTGGAGGAATTCAAGGGGAGTTTTCAGGGGAGTGCATTCTCTCTGCCATCTCCTCCCTGTGTGTGCGTTGCTGCATGCAGCAGCTGCGTGTGTGTGTGTAAACTGCCCCTCCCCTTCGCAAGCAGGCGGGGGAGAGAGAGATGTTTCGTCTCAATTTACACCTGCTATGACTCCGGGGGTACCTCCATTCGCTTCGTCTTGATCTGTTGATGTTATTTCATGTCTCGTTTGTCCATTGTGACGGTGGGAAAGCCAGGGAAATGTCCCGGAGATATACTGAGAAATCTTTGTAACAGCATTTTCCTGCGATCACAGCTGTTCACAGCTACGAGGCTGGGACCGCTTCCATTCGCTTCGTCTTGATCTGTAGATGTTATTTCATGTCTCATTTGTTCATTTTGATGGAGAAAAAGTTGTACATTTAGTGAATTCAGAGTGTCTAAGATGCAAAAGTAGGCATGTTTGAGTACTCATGTCCAGTGGCTCACTGCGTTAACGCTCGCCCCTGGATACGGTTGGTCGCGTGTTCGAATCCATGCTGTGGCATACTTTTTTTCATTTTCACCCTTTTTCTATTGATCTCCAAAAAGTCAACTTTGACTTTTTCTGAGTCTGGAGGAATTCAAGGGGAGTTTTCAAGGGATTCTACCCGCCTTATGAGGCACTATTTTCGAATACTTTTTTCCATTTTCAACCTTTTTCTATGGATCTCCAAAAAGTGAACTTTTACATTTTCTGAGTCTGGAGGAATTCAAGGGGAGTTTTCAGGGGAGTGCGTTCTCTCTGCCATCTCCTCCCTGTGTGTGTGTTGCTGCATGCAGCAGCTGCGTGTGTGTGTAAACTGCCCCTCCCCCTCGCAAGCAGGCGGGGGAGAGAGAGATGTTTCGTCTCGATTTACACATGCTATGACTCCGGGGGTACCTCCATTCGCTTCGTCTTGATCTGTTGATGTTATTTCATGTCTCGTTTGTCCATTGTGACGGTGGGAAAGCCAGGGAAATGTTCCGGAGATATACTGAGAAATCTTTGTAACAGCATTTTCCTGCGATCACAGCTGTTCGCAGCTACGAGGCTGGGACCGCTTCCATTCGCTTCGTCTTGATCTGTAGATGTTATTTAATGTCTCATTTGTTCATTTTGATGGAGAAAAAGTTGTACATTTAGTGAATTCAGAGTGTCTAAGATGCACAAGTAGGCGTGTTTGAGTACTCAGGTCCAGTGGCTCACTGCGTTAACGCTCGCCCCTGGATGCGGTTGGTCGCGTGTTCGAATCCATGCTGTGGCATACTTTTTTTCATTTTCACCCTTTTTCTATGGATCTCCAAAAAGTCAACTTTGACTTTTTCTGAGTCTGGAGGAATTCAAGGGGAGTTTTCAAAGGACTCTACCCGCCTTATGAGGCACTATTTTCGAATACTTTTTTCCATTTTCACCCTTTTTCTATGGATCTCCAAAAAGTGAACTTTTACATTTTCTGAGTCTGGAGGAATTCAAGGGGAGTTTTCAGGGGAGTGCATTCTCTCTGCCATCTCCTCCCTGTGTGTGCGTTGCTGCATGCAGCAGCTGCGTGTGTGTGTGTAAACTGCCCCTCCCCTTCGCAAGCAGGCGGGGGAGAGAGAGATGTTTCGTCTCAATTTACACCTGCTATGACTCCGGGGGTACCTCCATTCGCTTCGTCTTGATCTGTTGATGTTATTTCATGTCTCGTTTGTCCATTGTGACGGTGGGAAAGCCAGGGAAATGTCCCGGAGATATACTGAGAAATCTTTGTAACAGCATTTTCCTGCGATCACAGCTGTTCACAGCTACGAGGCTGGGACCGCTTCCATTCGCTTCGTCTTGATCTGTAGATGTTATTTCATGTCTCATTTGTTCATTTTGATGGAGAAAAAGTTGTACATTTAGTGAATTCAGAGTGTCTAAGATGCAAAAGTAGGCATGTTTGAGTACTCATGTCCAGTGGCTCACTGCGTTAACGCTCGCCCCTGGATACGGTTGGTCGCGTGTTCGAATCCATGCTGTGGCATACTTTTTTTCATTTTCACCCTTTTTCTATTGATCTCCAAAAAGTCAACTTTGACTTTTTCTGAGTCTGGAGGAATTCAAGGGGAGTTTTCAAGGGATTCTACCCGCCTTATGAGGCACTATTTTCGAATACTTTTTTCCATTTTCAACCTTTTTCTATGGATCTCCAAAAAGTGAACTTTTACATTTTCTGAGTCTGGAGGAATTCAAGGGGAGTTTTCAGGGGAGTGCGTTCTCTCTGCCATCTCCTCCCTGTGTGTGTGTTGCTGCATGCAGCAGCTGCGTGTGTGTGTAAACTGCCCCTCCCCCTCGCAAGCAGGCGGGGGAGAGAGAGATGTTTCGTCTCGATTTACACATGCTATGACTCCGGGGGTACCTCCATTCGCTTCGTCTTGATCTGTTGATGTTATTTCATGTCTCGTTTGTCCATTGTGACGGTGGGAAAGCCAGGGAAATGTTCCGGAGATATACTGAGAAATCTTTGTAACAGCATTTTCCTGCGATCACAGCTGTTCGCAGCTACGAGGCTGGGACCGCTTCCATTCGCTTCGTCTTGATCTGTAGATGTTATTTAATGTCTCATTTGTTCATTTTGATGGAGAAAAAGTTGTACATTTAGTGAATTCAGAGTGTCTAAGATGCACAAGTAGGCGTGTTTGAGTACTCAGGTCCAGTGGCTCACTGCGTTAACGCTCGCCCCTGGATGCGGTTGGTCGCGTGTTCGAATCCATGCTGTGGCATACTTTTTTTCATTTTCACCCTTTTTCTATGGATCTCCAAAAAGTCAACTTTGACTTTTTCTGAGTCTGGAGGAATTCAAGGGGAGTTTTCAAGGGACTCTACCCGCTTTATGAGGCACTATTTTCGAATACTTTTTTCCATTTTCACCCTTTTTCTATGGATCTCCAAAAAGTCACCTTTGACTTTTTCTGAGTCTGGAGGAATTCAAGGGGAGTTTTCAAGGGACTCTACCCGCCTTATGAGGCACTATTTTCGAATACTTTTTTCCATTTTCACCCTTTTTCTATGGATCTCCAAAAAGTGAACTTTTACATTTTCTGAGTCTGGAGGAATTCAAGGGGAGTTTTCAGGGGAGTGCATTCTCTCTGCCATCTCCTCCCTCTGTGTGCGTTGCTGCATGCAGCATCTGCGTGTGTGTGTGTAAACTGCCCCTCCCCTTCGCAAGCAGGCGGGGGAGAGAGAGATGTTTCGTCTCGATTTACACATGCTATGACTCCGGGGGTACTTCCATTCGCTTCGTCTTGATCTGTTGATGTTATTTCATGTCTCGTTTGTCCATTGTGACGGTGGGAAAGCCAGGGAAATGTCCCGGAGATATACTGAGAAATCTTTGTAACAGCATTTTCCTGCGATCACAGCTGTTCGCAGCTACGAGGCTGGGACCGCTTCCATTCGCTTCGTCTTGATCTGTAGATGTTATTTAATGTCTCATTTGTTCATTTTGATGGAGAAAAAGTTGTACATTTAGTAAATTCAGAGTGTCTAAGATGCACAAGTAGGCATGTTTGAGTACTCAGGTCCAGTGGCTCACTGCGTTAAAGCTCGCCCCTGGATGCGGTTGGTCGCGTGTTCGAATCCATGCTGTGGCATACTTTTTTTCATTTTCACCCTTTTTCTATGGATCTCCAAAAAGTCAACTTTGACTTTTTCTGAGTCTGGAGGAATTCAAGGGGAGTTTTCAAAGGACTCTACCCGCCTTATGAGGCACTATTTTCGAATACTTTTTTCCATTTTCACCCTTTTTCTATGGATCTCCAAAAAGTGAACTTTTACATTTTCTGAGTCTGGAGGAATTCAAGGGGAGTTTTCAGGGGAGTGCATTCTCTCTGCCATCTCCTCCCTGTGTGTGCGTTGCTGCATGCAGCAGCTGCGTGTGTGTGTGTAAACTGCCCCTCCCCTTCGCAAGCAGGCGGGGGAGAGAGAGATGTTTCGTCTCAATTTACACCTGCTATGACTCCGGGGGTACCTCCATTCGCTTCGTCTTGATCTGTTGATGTTATTTCATGTCTCGTTTGTCCATTGTGACGGTGGGAAAGCCAGGGAAATGTCCCGGAGATATACTGAGAAATCTTTGTAACAGCATTTTCCTGCGATCACAGCTCTTCACAGCTACGAGGCTGGGACCGCTTCCATTCGCTTCGTCTTGATCTGTAGATGTTATTTCATGTCTCATTTGTTCATTTTGATGGAGAAAAAGTTGTACATTTAGTGAATTCAGAGTGTCTAAGATGCAAAAGTAGGCATGTTTGAGTACTCATGTCCAGTGGCTCACTGCGTTAACGCTCGCCCCTGGATACGGTTGGTCGCGTGTTCGAATCCATGCTGTGGCATACTTTTTTTCATTTTCACCCTTTTTCTATTGATCTCCAAAAAGTCAACTTTGACTTTTTCTGAGTCTGGAGGAATTCAAGGGGAGTTTTCAAGGGATTCTACCCGCCTTATGAGGCACTATTTTCGAATACTTTTTTCCATTTTCAACCTTTTTCTATGGATCTCCAAAAAGTGAACTTTTACATTTTCTGAGTCTGGAGGAATTCAAGGGGAGTTTTCAGGGGAGTGCGTTCTCTCTGCCATCTCCTCCCTGTGTGTGTGTTGCTGCATGCAGCAGCTGCGTGTGTGTGTAAACTGCCCCTCCCCCTCGCAAGCAGGCGGGGGAGAGAGAGATGTTTCGTCTCGATTTACACATGCTATGACTCCGGGGGTACCTCCATTCGCTTCGTCTTGATCTGTTGATGTTATTTCATGTCTCGTTTGTCCATTGTGACGGTGGGAAAGCCAGGGAAATGTCCCGGAGATATACTGAGAAATCTTTGTAACAGCATTTTCCTGCGATCACAGCTGTTCACAGCTACGAGGCTGGGACCGCTTCCATTCGCTTCGTCTTGATCTGTAGATGTTATTTAATGTCTCATTTGTTCATTTTGATGGAGAAAAAGTTGTACATTTAGTGAATTCAGAGTGTCTAAGATGCAGAAGTAGGCGTGTTTGAGTACTCAGGTCCAGTGGCTCACTGCATTAACGCTCGTCCCTGGATGCGGTTGGTCGCGTGTTCGAATCCATGCTGTGGCATACTTTTTTTCATTTTCACCCTTTTTCTATGGATCTCCGAAAAGTCAACTTTGACTTTTTCTGAGTCTGGAGGAATTCAAGGGGAGTTTTCAAGGGACTCTACCCGCTTTATGAGGCACTATTTTCGAATACTTTTTTCCATTTTCACCCTTTTTCTATGGATCTCCAAAAAGTCACCTTTGACTTTTTCTGAGTCTGGAGGAATTCAAGGGGAGTTTTCAAGGGACTCTACCCGCCTTATGAGGCACTATTTTCGAATACTTTTTTCCATTTTCACCCTTTTTCTATGGATCTCCAAAAAGTCACCTTTAACTTTTTCTGAGTCTGGAGGAATTCAAGGGGAGTTTTCAAGGGACTCTACCCGCCTTATGAGGCACTATTTTCGAATACTTTTTTTCCATTTTCACCCTTTTTCTATGGATCTCCAAAAAGTGAACTTTTACATTTTCTGAGTCTGGAGGAATTCAAGGGGAGTTTTCAGGGGAGTGCGTTCTCTCTGCCATCTCCTCCCTGTGTGTGTGTTGCTGCATGCAGCAGCTGCGTGTGTGTGTAAACTGCCCCTCCCCCTCGCAAGCAGGCGGGGGAGAGAGAGATGTTTCGTCTCGATTTACACATGCTATGACTCCGGGGGTACCTCCATTCGCTTCGTCTTGATCTGTTGATGTTATTTCATGTCTCGTTTGTCCATTGTGACGGTGGGAAAGCCAGGGAAATGTCCCGGAGATATACTGAGAAATCTTTGTAACAGCATTTTCCTGCGATCACAGCTGTTCACAGCTACGAGGCTGGGACCGCTTCCATTCGCTTCGTCTTGATCTGTAGATGTTATTTAATGTCTCATTTGTTCATTTTGATGGAGAAAAAGTTGTACATTTAGTGAATTCAGAGTGTCTAAGATGCACAAGTAGGCGTGTTTGAGTACTCAGGTCCAGTGGCTCACTGCGTTAACGCTCGCCCCTGGATGCGGTTGGTCGCGTGTTCGAATCCATGCTGTGGCATACTTTTTTTCATTTTCACCCTTTTTCTATGGATCTCCAAAAAGTCAACTTTGACTTTTTCTGAGTCTGGAGGAATTCAAGGGGAGTTTTCAAAGGACTCTACCCGCCTTATGAGGCACTATTTTCGAATAATTTTTTCCATTTTCACCCTTTTTCTATGGATCTCCAAAAAGTCAACTTTTACATTTTCTGAGTCTGGAGGAATTCAAGGGGAGTTTTCAGGGGAGTGCATTCTCTCTGCCATCTCCTCCCTGTGTGTGCGTTGCTGCATGCAGCAGCTGCGTGTGTGTGTAAACTGCCCCTCCCCCTCGCAAGCAGGCGGGGGAGAAAGAGATGTTTCGTCTCGATTTACACATGCTATGACTCCGGGGGTACCTCCATTCGCTTCGTCTTGATCTGTTGATGTTATTTCATGTCTCGTTTGTCCATTGTGACGGTGGGAAAGCCAGGGAAATGTCCCGGAGATATACTGAGAAATCTTTGTAACAGCATTTTCCTGCGATCACAGCTGTTCACAGCTACGAGGCTGGGACCGCTTCCATTCGCTTCGTCTTGATATGTAGATGTTATTTAATGTCTCATTTGTTCATTTTGATGGAGAAAAAGTTGTACATTTAGTGAATTCAGAGTTTCTAAGATGCACAAGTAGGCATGTTTGAGTACTCAGGTCCAGTGGCTCACTGCGTTAACGCTCGCCCCTGGATGCAGTTGGTCGCGTGTTCGAATCCATGCTGTGGCATACTTTTTTTCATATTCACCCTTTTTCTATGGATCTCCAAAAAGTCAACTTTGACTTTTTCTGAGTCTGGAGGAATTCAAGGGGAGTTTTCAAGGGACTCTAGCCGCCTTATGAGGCACTATTTTCGAATACTTTTTTTCCATTTTCACCCTTTTTCTATGGATCTCCAAAAAGTCACCTTTGACTTTTTCTGAGTCTGGAGGAATTCAAGGGGAGTTTTCAAGGGACTCTACCCGCCTTATGAGGCACTATTTTCGAATACTTTTTTCCATTTTGACCCTTTTTCTATGGATCTCCAAAAAGTGAACTTTTACATTTTCTGAGTCTGGAGGAATTCAAGGGGAGTTTTCAGGGGAGTGCATTCTCTCTGCCATCTCCTCCCTCTGTGTGCGTTGCTGCATGCAGCAGCTGCGTGTGTGTGTGTAAACTGCCCCTCCCCTTCGCAAACAGGCGGGGGGGAGAGAGAGATGTTTCGTCTCGATGTACACATGCTATGACTCCGGGGGTACTTCCATTCGCTTCGTCTTGATCTGTTGATGTTATTTCATGTCTCGTTTGTCCATTGTGACGGTGGGAAAGCCAGGGAAATGTCCCGGAGATATACTGAGAAATCTTTGTAACAGCATTTTCCTGCGATCACAGCTGTTCGCAGCTACGAGGCTGGGACCGCTTCCATTCGCTTCGTCTTGATCTGTAGATGTTATTTAATGTCTCATTTGTTCATTTTGATGGAGAAAAAGTTGTACATTTAGTAAATTCAGAGTGTCTAAGATGCACAAGTAGGCATGTTTGAGTACTCAGGTCCAGTGGCTCACTGCGTTAACGCTCGCCCCTGGATGCGGTTGGTCGCGTGTTCGAATCTATGCTGTGGCATACTTTTTTTCATTTTCACCCTTTTTCTATGGATCTCCAAAAAGTCAACTTTGACTTTTTCTGAGTCTGGAGGAATTCAAGGGGAGTTTTCAAGGGACTCTACCCGCCTTATTAGGCACTATTTTCGAATACTTTTTTCCATTTTCACCCTTTTTCTATGGATCTCCAAAAAGTGAACTTTTATATTTTCTGAGTCTGGAGGAATTCAAGGGGAGTTTTCAGGGGAGTGCATTCTCTCTGCCATCTCCTCCCTGTGTGTGCGTTGCTGCATGCAGCAGCTGCGTGTGTGTGTGTGTAAACTGCCCCTCCCCTTCGCAAGCAGGCGGGGGAGAGAGAGATGTTTCGTCTCGATTTACACATGCTATGACTCCGGGGGTACCTCCATTCGCTTCGTCTTGATCTGTTGATGTTATTTCATGTCTCGTTTGTCCATTGTGACTGTGGGAAAGCCAGGGAAATGTCCCGGAGATATACTGAGAAATCTTTGAAACAGCATTTTCCTGCGATCACAGCTGTTCACAGCTACGAGGCTGGGACCGCTTCCATTCGCTTCGTCTTGATATGTAGATGTTATTTAATGTCTCATTTGTTCATTTTGATGGAGAAAAAGTTGTACATTTAGTGAATTCAGAGTTTCTAAGATGCACAAGTAGGCATGTTTGAGTACTCAGGTCCAGTGGCTCACTGCGTTAACGCTCGCCCCTGGATGCGGTTGGTCGCGTGTTCGAATCCATGCTGTGGCATACTTTTTTTCATTTTCACCCTTTTTCTATGGATCTCCAAAAAGTCAACTTTGACTTTTTCTGAGTCTGGAGGAATTCAAGGGGAGTTTTCAAGGGACTCTAGCCGCCTTATGAGGCACTATTTTCGAATACTTTTTTCCATTTTCACCCTTTTTCTATGGATCTCCAAAAAGTCACCTTTGACTTTTTCTGAGTCTGGAGGAATTCAAGGGGAGTTTTCAAGGGACTCTACCCGCCTTATGAGGCACTATTTTCGAATACTTTTTTCCATTTTGACCCTTTTTCTATGGATCTCCAAAAAGTGAACTTTTACATTTTCTGAGTCTGGAGGAATTCAAGGGGAGTTTTCAGGGGAGTGCATTCTCTCTGCCATCTCCTCCCTCTGTGTGCGTTGCTGCATGCAGCAGCTGCGTGTGTGTGTGTAAACTGCCCCTCCCCTTCGCAAACAGGCGGGGGAGAGAGAGATGTTTCGTCTCGATGTACACATGCTATGACTCCGGGGGTACTTCCATTCGCTTCGTCTTGATCTGTTGATGTTATTTCATGTCTCGTTTGTCCATTGTGACGGTGGGAAAGCCAGGGAAATGTCCCGGAGATATACTGAGAAATCTTTGTAACAGCATTTTCCTGCGATCACAGCTGTTCGCAGCTACGAGGCTGGGACCGCTTCCATTCGCTTCGTCTTGATCTGTAGATGTTATTTAATGTCTCATTTGTTCATTTTGATGGAGAAAAAGTTGTACATTTAGTAAATTCAGAGTGTCTAAGATGCACAAGTAGGCATGTTTGAGTACTCAGGTCCAGTGGCTCACTGCGTTAACGCTCGCCCCTGGATGCGGTTGGTCGCGTGTTCGAATCTATGCTGTGGCATACTTTTTTTCATTTTCACCCTTTTTCTATGGATCTCCAAAAAGTCAACTTTGACTTTTTCTGAGTCTGGAGGAATTCAAGGGGAGTTTTCAAGGGACTCTACCCGCCTTATTAGGCACTATTTTCGAATACTTTTTTCCATTTTCACCCTTTTTCTATGGATCTCCAAAAAGTGAACTTTTATATTTTCTGAGTCTGGAGGAATTCAAGGGGAGTTTTCAGGGGAGTGCATTCTCTCTGCCATCTCCTCCCTGTGTGTGCGTTGCTGCATGCAGCAGCTGCGTGTGTGTGTGTGTAAACTGCCCCTCCCCTTCGCAAGCAGGCGGGGGAGAGAGAGATGTTTCGTCTCGATTTACACATGCTATGACTCCGGGGGTACCTCCATTCGCTTCGTCTTGATCTGTTGATGTTATTTCATGTCTCGTTTGTCCATTGTGACGGTGGGAAAGCCAGGGAAATGTCCCGGAGATATACTGAGAAATCTTTGAAACAGCATTTTCCTGCGATCACAGCTGTTCACAGCTACGAGGCTGGGACCGCTTCCATTCGCTTCGTCTTGATATGTAGATGTTATTTAATGTCTCATTTGTTCATTTTGATGGAGAAAAAGTTGTACATTTAGTGAATTCAGAGTTTCTAAGATGCACAAGTAGGCATGTTTGAGTACTCAGGTCCAGTGGCTCACTGCGTTAACGCTCGCCCCTGGATGCGGTTGGTCGCGTGTTCGAATCCATGCTGTGGCATACTTTTTTTCATTTTCACCCTTTTTCTATGGATCTCCAAAAAGTCAACTTTGACTTTTTCTGAGTCTGGAGGAATTCAAGGGGAGTTTTCAAGGGACTCTAGCCGCCTTATGAGGCACTATTTTCGAATACTTTTTTCCATTTTCACCCTTTTTCTATGGATCTCCAAAAAGTCAACTTTGACTTTTTCTGAGTCTGGAGGAATTCAAGGGGAGTTTTCAAGGGACTCTACCCGCCTTATGAGGCACTATTTTCGAATACTTTTTTCCATTTTCACCCTTTTTCTATGGATCTCCAAAAAGTGAACTTTTACATTTTCTGAGTCTGGAGGAATTCAAGGGGAGTTTTCAGGGGAGTGCATTCTCTCTGCCATCTCCTCCCTGTGTGTGCGTTGTTGCATGCAGCAGCTGCGTGTGTGTGTGTGTAAACTGCCCCTCCCCTTCGCAAGCAGGCGGGGGAGAGAGAGATGTTTCGTCTCGATTTACACATGCTATGACTCCGGGGGTAGTTCCATTCGCTTCGTCTTGATCTGTTGATGTTATTTCATGTCTCGTTTGTCCATTGTGACGGTGGGAAAGCCAGGGAAATGTCCCGGAGATATACTGAGAAATCTTTGTAACAGCATTTTCCTGCGATCACAGCTGTTCACAGCTACGAGGCTGGGACCGCTTCCATTCGCTTCGTCTTGATCTGTAGATGTTATTTAATGTCTCATTTGTTCATTTTGATGGAGAGAAAGTTGTACATTTAGTGAATTCAGAGTGTCTAAGATGCACAAGTAGGCGTGTTTGAGTACTCAGGTCCAGTGGCTCACTGCGTTAACGCTCGCCCCTGGATGCGGTTGGTCGCGTGTTCGAATCCATGCTGTGGCATACTTTTTTTCATTTTCACCCTTTTTCTATGGATCTCCAAAAAGTCAACTTTGACTTTTTCTGAGTCTGGAGGAATTCAAGGGGAGTTTTCAAGGGACTCTACCCGCCTTATGAGGCACTATTTTCGAATACTTTTTTCCATTTTCACCCTTTTTCTATGGATCTCCAAAAAGTGAACTTTTACATTTTCTGAGTCTGGAGGAATTCAAGGGGAGTTTTCAGGGGAGTGCATTCTCTCTGCCATCTCCTCCATCTGTGTGCGTTGCTGTGTGCAGCAGCTGCGTGTGTGTGTGTAAACTGCCCCTCCCCTTCGCAAACAGGCGGGGGAGAGAGAGATGTTTCGTCTCGATTTACACATGCTATGACTCCGGGGGTACTTCCATTCGCTTCGTCTTGATCTGTTGATGTTATTTCATGTCTCGTTTGTCCATTGTGACGGTGGGAAAGCCAGGGAAATGTCCCGGAGATATACTGAGAAATCTTTGTAACAGCATTTTCCTGCGATCACAGCTGTTCACAGCTACGAGGCTGGGACCGCTTCCATTCGCTTCGTCTTGATCTTTAGATGTTATTTAATGTCTCATTTGTTCATTTTGATGGAGAAAAAGTTGTACATTTAGTGAATTCAGAGTTTCTAAGATGCACAAGTAGGCATGTTTGAGTACTCAGGTCCAGTGGCTCACTGCGTTAATGCTCGCCCCTGGATGTGGTTGGTCGCGTGTTCGAATCCATGCTGTGGCATACTTTTTTTCATTTTCACCCTTTTTCTATGGATCTCCAAAAAGTCAACTTTGACTTTTTCTGAGTCTGGAGGAATTCAAGGGGAGTTTTCAAGGGACTCTACCCGCCTTATGAGGCACTATTTTCGAATACTTTTTTCCATTTTCACCCTTTTCTATGGATCTCCAAAAAGTGAACTTTTACATTTTCTGAGTCTGGAGGAATTCAAGGGGAGTTTTCAGGGGAGTGCATTCTCTCTGCCATCTCCTCCCTCTGTGTGCGTTGCTGCATGCAGCAGCTGCGTGTGTGTGTAAACTGCCGCTCCCCTTCGCAAGCAGGCGGGGGAGAGAGAGATGTTTCGTCTCGATTTACACATGCTATGACTCCGGGGGTACTTCCATTCGCTTCGTCTTGATCTGTTGATGTTATTTCATGTCTCGTTTGTCCATTGTGACGGTGGGAAAGCCAGGGAAATGTCCCGGAGATATACGGAGAAATCTTTGTAACAGCATTTTCCTGCGATCACAGCTGTTCACAGCTACGAGGCTGGGACCGCTTCCATTCGCTTCGTCTTGATATGTAGATGTTATTTAATGTCTCATTTGTTCATTTTGATGGAGAAAAAGTTGTACATTTAGTGAATTCAGAGTTTCTAAGATGCACAAGTAGGCATGTTTGAGTACTCAGGTCCAGTGGCTCACTGCGTTAACGCTCGCCCCTGGATGCGGTTGGTCGCGTGTTCGAATCCATGCTGTGGCATACTTTTTTTCATTTTCACCCTTTTTCTATGGATCTCCAAAAAGTCAACTTTGACTTTTTCTGAGTCTGGAGGAATTCAAGGGGAGTTTTCAAGGGACTCTACCCGCCTTATGAGGCACTATTTTCGAATACTTTTTTCCATTTTCACCCTTTTTCTATGGATCTCCAAAAAGTGAACTTTTACATTTTCTGAGTCTGGAGGAATTCAAGTGGAGTTTTCAGGGGAGTGCGTTCTCTCTGCCATCTCCTCCCTGTGTGTGCGTTGCTGCATGCAGCAGCTGCGTGTGTGTGTGTAAACTGCCCCTCCCCTTCGCAAGCAGGCGGGGGAGAGACAGATGTTTCGTCTCGATTTACACATGCTATGACTCCGGGGGTACTTCCATTCGCTTCGTCTTGATCTGTTGATGTTATTTCATGTCTCGTTTGTCCATTGTGACGGTGGGAAAGCCAGGGAAATGTCCCGGAGATATACTGAGAAATCTTTGTAACAGCATTTTCCTGCGATCACAGCTGTTCACAGCTACGAGGCTGGGACCGCTTCCATTCGCTTCGTCTTGATCTGTAGATGTTATTTAATGTCTCATTTGTTCATTTTGATGGAGAAAAAGTTGTACATTTAGTGAATTCAGAGTGTCTAAGATGCACAAGTAGGCATGTTTGAGTACTCAGGTCCAGTGGCTCACTGCGTTAATGCTCGCCCCTGGATGCGGTTGGTCGCGTGTTCGAGTCCATCCTGTGGCATACTTTTTTTTATTTTCACCCTTTTTCTATGGATCTCCAAAAAGTCAACTTTGACTTTTTCTGAGTCTGGAGGAATTCAAGGGGAGTTTTCAAGGGACTCTACCCGCCTTATGAGGCACTATTTTCGAATACTTTTTTCCATTTTCACCCTTTTTCTATGGATCTCCAAAAAGTGAACTTTTACATTTTCTGAGTCTGGAGGAATTCAAGGGGAGTTTTCAGGGGAGTGCGTTCTCTCTGCCATCTCCTCCCTGTGTGTGCGTTGCTGCGTGCAGCAGCTGCGTGTGTGTGTAAACTGCCCCTCCCCTTCGCAAGCAGGCGGGGGAGAGAGAGATGTTTCGTCTCGATTTACACATGCTATGACTCCGGGGGTACCTCCATTCGCTTCGTCTTGATCTGTTGATGTTATTTCATGTCTCGTTTGTACATTGTGACGGTGGGAAAGCCAGGGAAATGTCCCGGAGATATACTGAGAAATCTTTGTAACAGTATTTTCCTGGGATCACAGCTGTTCACAGCTACGAGGCTGGGACCGCTTCCATTCGCTTCGTCTTGATCTGGAGATGTTATTTAATGTCTCATTTGTTCATTTTGATGGAGAAAAAGTTGTACATTTAGTAAATTCAGAGTGTCTAAGATGCACAAGTAGGCATGTTTGAGTACTCAGGTCCAGTGGCTCACTGTGTTAACGCTCGCCCCTGGATGCGGTTGGTCGCGTGTTCGAATCCATGCTGTGGCATTCTTTTTTTCATTTTCACCCTTTTTCTATGGATCTCCAAAAAGTGATCTTTTACATTTTCTGAGTCTGGAGGAATTCAAGGGGAGTTTTCAGGGGAGTGCGTTCTCTCTGCCATCTCCTCCCTGTGTGTGTGTTGCTGCATGCAGCAGCTGCGTGTGTGTGTAAACTGCCCCTCCCCCTCGCAAGCAGGCGGGGGAGAGAGAGATGTTTCGTCTCGATTTACACATGCTATGACTCCGGGGGTACCTCCATTCGCTTCGTCTTGATCTGTTGATGTTATTTCATGTCTCGTTTGTCCATTGTGACGGTGGCAAAGCCAGGGAAATGTCCCGGAGATATGCTGAGAAATCTTTGTAACAGCATTTTCCTGCGATCACAGCTGTTCACAGCTACGAGGCTGGGACCGCTTCCATTCGCTTCGTCTTGATCTGTAGATGTTATTTAATGTCTCATTTGTTCATTTTGATGTAGAAAAAGTTGTACATTTAGTGAATTCAGAGTGTCTAAGATGCAAAAGTAGGCATGTTTGAGTACTCATGTCCAGTGGCTCACTGCGTTAACGCTCGCCCCTGGATGAGGTTGGTCGCGTGTTCGAATCCATGCTGTGGCATACTTTTTTTCATTTTCACCCTTTTTCTATGGATCTCCAAAAAGTCAACTTTGACTTTTTCTGAGTCTGGAGGAATTCAAGGGGAGTTTTCAAGGGACTCTACCCGCCTTATGAGGCACTATTTTCGAATACTTTTTTCCATTTTCACCCTTTTTCTATGGATCTCCAAAAAGTGAACTTTTACATTTTCTGAGTCTGGAGGAATTCAAGGGGAGTTTTCAGGGGAGTGCGTTCTCTCTGCCATCTCCTCCCTGTGTGTGCGTTGCTGCATGCAGCAGCTGCGTGTGTGTGTAAACTGCCCCTCCCCTTCGCAAGCAGGTGGGGGAGAGAGAGATGTTTCGTCTCGATTTACACATGCTATGACTCTGGGCGTACCTCCATTCGCTTCGTCTTGATCTGTTGATGTTATTTCATGTCTCGTTTGTCCATTGTGACGGTGGGAAAGCCAGGGAAATGTCCCGGAGATATACTGAGAAATCTTTGTAACAGTATTTTCCTGCGATCACAGCTGTTCACAGCTACGAGGCTGGGACCGCTTCCATTCGCTTCGTCTTGATCTGTAGATGTTATTTAATGTCTCATTTGTTCATTTTGATGGAGAAAAAGTTGTACATTTAGTGAATTCAGAGTTTCTAAGATGCACAAGTAGGCATGTTTGAGTACTCAGGTCCAGTGGCTCACTGCGTTAACGCTCGCCCCTGGATGCGGTTGGTCACGTGTTCGAATCCATGCTGTGGCATACTTTTTTTTCATTTTCACCCTTTTTCTATGGATCTCCAAAAAGTGATCTTTTACATTTTCTGAGTCTGGAGGAATTCAAGGGGAGTTTTCAGGGGAGTGCGTTCTCTCTGCCATCTCCTCCCTGTGTGTGTGTTGCTGCATGCAGCAGCTGCGTGTGTGTGTAAACTACCCCTCCCCCTCGCAAGCAGGCGGGGGAGAGAGATATGTTTCGTCTCGATTTACACATGCTATGACTCCGGGGGTACCTCCATTCGCTTCGTCTTGATCTGTTGATGTTATTTCATGTCTCGTTTGTCCATTGTGACGGTGGGAAAGCCAGGGAAATGTCCCATAGATATACTGAGAAATCTTTGTAACAGCATTTTCCTGCGATCACAGCTGTTCACAGCTACGAGGCTGGGACCGCTTCCATTCGCTTCGTCTTGATCTGTAGATGTTATTTCATGTCTCATTTGTTCATTTTGATGGAGAAAAAGTTGTAAATTTAGTGAATTCAGAGTGTCTAAGATGCACAAGTAGGCATGTTTGAGTACTCAGGTCCAGTGGCTCACTGTGTTAACGCTCGCCCCTGGATGCGGTTGGTCGCGTGTTCGAATCCATGCTGTGGCATTCTTTTTTTCATTTTCACCCTTTTTCTATGGATCTCCAAAAAGTGATCTTTTACATTTTCTGAGTCTGGAGGAATTCAAGGGGAGTTTTCAAGGGACTCTACCCGCCTTATGAGGCACTATTTTCGAATACTTTTTTCCATTTTCACCCTTTTTCTATGGATCTCCAAAAAGTGAACTTTTACATTTTCTTAGTCTGGAGGAATTCAAGAGGAGTTTTCAGGGTAGTGCGTTCTCTCTGCCATCTCCTCCCTGTGTGTGTGTTGCTGCATGCAGCAGCTGCGTGTGTGTGTAAACTGCCCCTCCCCCTCGCAAGCAGGCGGGGGAGAGAGAGATGTTTCGTCTCGATTTACACATGCTATGACTCCGGGGGTACCTCCATTCGCTTCGTCTTGATCTGTTGAGGTTATTTCATGTCTCGTTTGTCCATTGTGACGGTGGGAAAGCCAGGGAAATGTCCCGGAGATATACTGAGAAATCTTTGTAACAGCATTTTCCTGCGATCACAGCTGTTCGCAGCTACGAGGCTGGGACCGCTTCCATTCGCTTCGTCTTGATCTGTAGATGTCATTTCATGTCTCATTTGTTCATTTTGATGGAGAAAAAGTTGTACATTTAGTGAATTCAGAGTGTCTAAGATGCAAAAGTAGGCATGTTTGAGTACTCAGGTCCAGTGGCTCACTGTGTTAACGCTCGCCCCTGGATGTGGTTGGTCGCGTGTTCGAATCCATCCTGTGGCATACTTTTTTTCATTTTCACCCTTTTTCTATGGATCTCCAAAAAGTCAACTTTGACTTTTTCTGAGTCTGGAGGAATTCAAGGGGAGTTTTCAAGGGACTCTAGCCGCCTTATGAGGCACTATTTTCGAATACTTTTTTCCATTTTCACCCTTTTTCTATGGATCTCCAAAAAGTGAACTTTTACATTTTCTGAGTCTGGAGGAATTCAAGGGGAGTTTTCAGGGGAGTGCATTCTCTCTGCCATCTCCTCCCTCTGTGTGCGTTGCTGCATGCAGCAGCTGCGTGTGTGTGTAAACTGCCCCTCCCCTTCGCAAGCAGGCGGGGGAGAGAGATGTTTCGTCTCGATTTACACATGCTATGACTCCGGGGGTACCTCCATTCGCTTCGTCTTGATCTGTTGATGTTATTTCATGTCTCGTTTGTCCATTGTGATGGTGGGAAAACCAGGGAAATGTCCCGAAGATATACTGAGAAATCTTTGTAACAGCATTTTCCTGCGATCACAGCTGTTCACAGCTACGAGGCTGGGACCGCTTCCATTCGCTTCGTCTTGATCTGTAGATATTATTTAATGTCTCATTTGTTCATTTTGATGGAGAAAAAGTTATACATTTAGTGAATTCAGAGTGTCTAAGATGCACAAGTAGGCATGTTTGAGTACTCAGGTCCAGTGGCTCATTGCGTTAATGCTCGCCCCTGGATGCGGTTGGTAGCGTGTTCGAATCCATGCTGTGGCATACTTTTTTTCATTTTCACCCTTTTTCTATGGATCTCCAAAAAGTCAACTTTGACTTTTTCTGAGTCTGGAGGAATTCAAGGGGAGTTTTCAAGGGACTCTACCCGCCTTATGAGGCGCTATTTTCGAATACTTTTTTCCATTTTCACCCTTTTTCTATGGATCTCCAAAAAGTGAACTTTTACATTTTCTGAGTCTGGAGGAATTCAAGGGAAGTTTTCAGGGGAGTGCATTCTCTCTGCCATCTCCTCCCTCTGTGTGCGTTGCTGCATGCAGCAGCTGCGTGTGTGTGTAAACTGCCCCTCCCCTTCGCAAGCAGGCGGGGGAAAGAGATATGTTTCGTCTCGATTTACACATGCTATGACTCCGGGGGTACTTCCATTCGCTTCGTCTTGATCTGTTGATGTTATTTCATGTCTCGTTTGTCCATTGTGACGGTGGGAAAGCCAGGGAAATGTCCCGGAGATATACTGAGAAATCTTTGTAACAGCATTTTCCTGCGATCACAGCTGTTCGCAGCTACGAGGCTGGGACCGCTTCCATTCGCTTCGTCTTGATCTGTAGATGTCATTTCATGTCTCATTTGTTCATTTTGATGGAGAAAAAGTTGTACATTTAGTGAATTCAGAGTGTCTAAGATGCAAAAGTAGGCATGTTTGAGTACTCAGGTCCAGTGGCTCACTGTGTTAACGCTCGCCCCTGGATGCGGTTGGTCGCGTGTTCGAATCCATGCTGTGGCATACTTTTTTTCATTTTCACCGTTTTTCTATGGATCTCCAAAAAGTCAACTTTGACTTTTTCTGAGTCTGGAGGAATTCAAGGGGAGTTTTCAAGAGACTCTAACCGCTTTATGAGGCACTATTTTCGAATACTTTTTTCCATTTTCACCCTTTTTCTATGGATCTCCAAAAAGTCAACTTTGACTTTTTCTGAGTCTGGAGGAATTCAAGGGGAGTTTTCAAGGGACTCTACCCGCCTTATGAGGCAATATTTTTGAATACTTTTTTCCATTTTCACCCTTTTTCTATGGATCTCCAAAAAGTGAACTTTTACATTTTCTGAGTCTGGAGGAATTCAAGGGGAGTTTTCAGGGGAGTGCGTTCTCTCTGCCATCTCCTCCCTGTGTGTGTGTTGCTGCATGCAGCAGCTGCGTGTGTGTGTAAACTGCCCCTCCCCCTCGCAAGCAGGTGGGGGAGAGAGAGATATTTCGTCTCGATTTACACATGGTATGACTCCGGGGGTACCTCCATTCGCTTCGTCTTGATCTGTTGATGTTATTTCATGTCTCTTTTGTCCATTGTGACGGAGGGAAAGCCAGGGAAATGTCCCGGAGATATACTGAGAAATCTTAGTAACAGCATTTTCCTGCGATCACAGCTGTTCACAGCTACGAGGCTGGGACCGCTTCCATTCGCTTCGTCTTGATCTGTAGATGTTATTTAATGTCTCATTTGTTCATTTTGATGGAGAAAAAGTTGTACATTTAGTGAATTCAGAGTTTCTAAGATGCAAAAGTAGGCATGTTTGAGTACTCAGGTCCAGTGGCTCACTGCGTTAATGCTCGCCCCTGGATGCGGTTGGTCGCGTGTTCGAATCCATGCTGTGGCATACTTTTTTTCATTTTCACCCTTTTTCTATGGATCTCCAAAAAGTCAACTTTGACTTTTTCTGAGTCTGGAGGAATTCAAGGGGAGTTTTCAAGGGACTCTAGCCGCCTTATGAGGCACTATTTTAGAATTCTTTTTTCCATTTTCACCCTTTTTCTATGGATCTCCAAAAAGTCAACTTTTACATTTTCTGAGTCTGGAGGAATTCAAGGGGAGTTTTCAGGGGAGTGCGTTCTCTCTGCCATCTCCTCCCTGTGTGTGTGTGTTGATGCATGCAGCAGCTGCGTGTGTGTGTAAACTGCCCCTCCACCTCGCAAGCAGGCGGGGAGAGAGAGAGATGTTTCGTCTCGATTTACACATGCTATGACTCCGGGGGTACCTCCATTCGCTTCGTCTTGATCTGTTGATGTTATTTCATGTCTCGTTTGTCCATTGTGACGGTGGGAAAGCCAGGGAAATGTCCCGGAGATATACTGAGAAATCTTTGTAACAGCATTTTCCTGCGATCACAGCTGTTCACAGCTACGAGGCTGGGACCGCTTCCATTCGCTTCGTCTTGATCTGTAGATGTTATTTAATGTCTCATTTGTTCATTTTGATGGAGAAAAAGTTGTACATTTAGTGAATTCAGAGTGTCTAAGATGCACAAGTAGGCGTGTTTGAGTACTCAGGTCCAGTGGCTCACTGCGTTAACGCTCGCCCCTGGATGTGGTTGGTCGCGTGTTCGAGTCCATGCTGTGGCATCCTTTTTTTCATTTTCACCCTTTTTCTATGGATCTCCAAAAAGTCAACTTTGACTTTTTCTGAGTCTGGAGGAATTCAAGGGGAGTTTTCAAGGGACTCTACCCGCCTTATGAGGCACTATTTTCGAATACTTTTTTCCATTTTCACCCTTTTTCTATGGATCTCCAAAAAGTGAACTTTGACTTTTTCTGAGTCTGGAGGAATTCAAGGGTAGTTTTCAAGGGACTCTACCCGCCTTATGAGGCACTATTTTCGAATACTTTTTTCCATTTTCACCCTTTTTCTATGGATCTCCAAAAAGTGAACTTTTACATTTTCTGAGTCTGGAGGAATTCAAGGGGAGTTTTCAGGGGAGTGCGTTCTCTCTGCCATCTCCTCCCTGTGTGTGTGTTGCTGCATGCAGCAGCTGCGTGTGTGTGTAAACTGCCCCTCCCCCTCGCAAGCAGGCGGGGAGAGAGAGAGATGTTTCGTCTCGATTTACACATGCTATGACTCCGGGGGTACCTCCATTCGCTTCGTCTTGATCTGTTGATGTTATTTCATGTCTCGTTTGTCCATTGTGACGGTGGGAAAGCCAGGGAAATGTCCCGGAGATATACTGAGAAATCTTTGTAACAGCATTTTCCTGCGATCACAGCTGTTCACAGCTACGAGGTTGGGACCGCTTCCATTCGCTTCGTCTTGATCTGTAGATGTTATTTAATGTCTCATTTGTTCATTTTGATGGAGAAAAAGTTGTACATTTAGTGAATTCAGAGTGTCTAAGATGCACAAGTAGGCGTGTTTGAGTACTCAGGTCCAGTGGCTCACTGCGTTAACGCTCGCCCCTGGATGCGGTTGGTCGCGTGTTCGAGTCCATGCTGTGGCATCCTTTTTTTCATTTTCACCCTTTTTCTATGGATCTCCAAAAAGTGAACTTTGACTTTTTCTGAGTCTGGAGGAATTCAAGGGGAGTTTTCAAGGGACTCTACCCGCCTTATGAGGCACTATTTTCGAATACTTTTTTCCATTTTCACCCTTTTTCTATGGATCTCCAAAAAGTGAACTTTGACTTTTTCTGAGTCTGGAGGAATTCAAGGGGAGTTTTCAAGGGACTCTACCCGCCTTATGAGGCACTATTTTCGAATACTTTTTTCCATTTTCACCCTTTTTCTATGGATCTCCAAAAAGTGAACTTTTACATTTTCTGAGTCTGGAGGAATTCAAGGGGAGTTTTCAGGGGAGTGCGTTCTCTCTGCCATCTCCTCCCTGTGTGTGCGTTGTTGCATGCAGCAGCTGCGTGTGTGTGTAAACTGCCCCTCCCCTTCGCAAGCAGGCGGGGGAGAGAGAGATGTTTCGTCTCGATTTACACATGCTATGACTCCGGGGGTACCTCCATTCGCTTCGTCTTGATCTGTTGATGTTATTTCATGTCTCGTTTGTCCATTGTGACGGTGGGAAAGCCAGGGAAATGTCCCGGAGATATACTGAGAAATCTTTGTAACAGCATTTTCCTGCGATCACAGCTGTTCACAGCTACGAGGCTGGGACCGCTTCCATTCGCTTCGTCTAGATCTGTATATGTTATTTAATGTCTCATTTGTTCATTTTGATGGAGAAAAAGTTGTACATTTAGTGAATTCAGAGTTTCTAAGATGCACAAGTAGGCATGTTTGAGTACTCAGGTCCAGTGGCTCACTGTGTTAACGCTCGCCCCAGGATGCGGTTGGTCGCGTGTTCGAATCCATGCTGTGGCATTCTTTTTTTCATTTTCACCCTTTTTCTATGGATCTCCAAAAAGTCAACTTTTACATTTTCTGAGTCTGGAGGAATTCAAGGGGAGTTTTCAGGGGAGTGCGTTCTCTCTGCCATCTCCTCCCTGTGTGTGTGTGTTGCTGCATGCAGCGGCTGCGTGTGTGTGTAAACTGCCCCTCCCCCTCGCAAGCAGGCGGGGAGAGAGAGAGATGTTTCGTCTCGATTTACACATGCTATGACTCCGGGGGTACCTCCATTCGCTTCGTCTTGATCTGTTGATGTTATTTCATGTCTCGTTTGTCCATTGTGACGGTGGGAAAGCCAGGGAAATGTCCCGGAGATATACTGAGAAATCTTTGTAACAGCATTTTCCTGCGATCACAGCTGTTCACAGCTACGAGGCTGGGACCGCTTCCATTCGCTTCGTCTTGATCTGTAGATGTTATTTAATGTCTCATTTGTTCATTTTGATGGAGAAAAAGTTGTACATTTAGTGAATTCAGAGTGTCTAAGATGCACAAGTAGGCGTGTTTGAGTACTCAGGTCCAGTGGCTCACTGCGTTAACGCTCGCCCCTGGATGCGGTTGGTCGCGTGTTCGAGTCCATGCTGTGGCATACTTTTTTTCATTTTCACCCTTTTTCTATGGATCTCCAAAAAGTCAACTTTGACTTTTTCTGAGTCTGGAGGAATTCAAGGGGAGTTTTCAAGGGACTCTACCCGCCTTATGACGCACTATTTTCGAATACTTTTTTCCATTTTCACCCTTTTTCTATGGATCTCCAAAAAGTGAACTTTTACATTTTCTGAGTCTGGAGGAATTCAAGGGGAGTTTTCAGGGGAGTGCGTTCTCTCTGCCATCTCCTCCCTGTGTGTGCGTTGCTGCATGCAGCAGCTGCGTGTGTGTGTGTAAACTGCCCCTCCCCTTCGCAAGCAGGCGGGGGAGAGAGAGATGTTTCGTCTCGATTTACACATGTTATGACTCCGGGGGTAGTTCCATTCGCTTCGTCTTGATCTGTTGATGTTATTTCATGTCTCGTTTGTCCATTGTGACGGTGGAAAAGCCAGGGAAATGTCCCGGAGATATACTGAGAAATCTTTGTAACAGCATTTTCCTGCGATCACAGCTGTTCACAGCTACGAGGCTGGGACCGCTTCCATTCGCTTCGTCTTGATCTTTAGATGTTATTTAATGTCTCATTTGTTCATTTTGATGGAGAAAAAGTTGTACATTTAGTGAATTCAGAGTGTCTAAGATGCAAAAGTAGGCATGTTTGAGTACTCATGTCCAGTGGCTCACTGCGTTAACGCTCGCCCCTGGATACGGTTGGTCGCATGTTCGAATCCATGCTGTGGCATACTTTTTTTCATTTTCACCCTTTTTCTATTGATCTCCAAAAAAGTCAACTTTGACTTTTTCTGAGTCTGGAGGAATTCAAGGGGAGTTTTCAAGAGACTCTAACCGCTTTATGAGGCACTATTTTCGAATACTTTTTTCCATTTTCACCCTTTTTCTATGGATCTCCAAAAAGTCAACTTTGACTTTTTCTGAGTCTGGAGGAATTCAAGGGGAGTTTTCAAGGGACTCTACCCGCCTTATGAGGCAATATTTTTGAATACTTTTTTCCATTTTCACCCTTTTTCTATGGATCTCCAAAAAGTGAACTTTTACATTTTCTGAGTCTGGAGGAATTCAAGGGGAGTTTTCAGGGGAGTGCGTTCTCTCTGCCATCTCCTCCCTGTGTGTGTGTTGCTGCATGCAGCAGCTGCGTGTGTGTGTAAACTGCCCCTCCCCCTCGCAAGCAGGTGGGGGAGAGAGAGATATTTCGTCTCGATTTATACATGGTATGACTCCGGGGGTACCTCCATTCGCTTCGTCTTGATCTGTTGATGTTATTTCATGTCTCTTTTGTCCATTGTGACGGAGGGAAAGCCAGGGAAATGTCCCGGAGATATACTGAGAAATCTTAGTAACAGCATTTTCCTGCGATCACAGCTGTTCACAGCTACGAGGCTGGGACCGCTTCCATTCGCTTCGTCTTGATCTGTAGATGTTATTTAATGTCTCATTTGTTCATTTTGATGGAGAAAAAGTTGTACATTTAGTGAATTCAGAGTTTCTAAGATGCAAAAGTAGGCATGTTTGAGTACTCAGGTCCAGTGGCTCACTGCGTTAATGCTCGCCCCTGGATGCGGTTGGTCGCGTGTTCGAATCCATGCTGTGGCATACTTTTTTTCATTTTCACCCTTTTTCTATGGATCTCCAAAAAGTCAACTTTGACTTTTTCTGAGTCTGGAGGAATTCAAGGGGAGTTTTCAAGGGACTCTAGCCGCCTTATGAGAAACTATTTTAGAATTCTTTTTTCCATTTTCACCCTTTTTCTATGGATCTCCAAAAAGTCAACTTTTACATTTTCTGAGTCTGGAGGAATTCAAGGGGAGTTTTCAGGGGAGTGCGTTCTCTCTGCCATCTCCTCCCTGTGTGTGCGTTGCTGCATGCAGCAGCTGCGTGTGTGTGTAAACTGCCCCTCCCCTTCGCAAGCAGGCGGGGGAGAGAGAGATGTTTCGTCTCGATTTACACATGCTATGACTCCGGGGGTACCTCCATTCGCTTCGTCTTGATCTGTTGATGTTATTTCATGTCTCGTTTGTCCATTGTGACGGTGGGAAAGCCAGGGAAATGTCCCGGAGATATACTGAGAAATCTTTGTAACAGCATTTTCCTGCGATCACAGCTGTTCACAGCTACGAGGCTGGGACCGCTTCCATTCGCTTCGTCTTGATCTGTATATGTTATATAATGTCTCATTTGTTCATTTTGATGGAGAAAAAGTTGTACATTTAGTAAATTCAGAGTGTCTAAGATGCACAAGTAGGCATGTTTGAGTACTCAGGTCCAGTGGCTCACTGTGTTAACGCTCGCCCCTGGATGCGGTTGGTCGCGTGTTCGAATCCATGCTGTGGCATTCTTTTTTTCATTTTCACCCTTTTTCTATGGATCTCCAAAAAGTCAACTTTTACATTTTCTGAGTCTGGAGGAATTCAAGGGGAGTTTTCAGGGGAGTGCGTTCTCTCTGCCATCTCCTCCCTGTGTGTGTGTTGCTGCATGCAGCAGCTGCGTGTGTGTGTAAACTACCCCTCCCCCTCGCAAGCAGGCGGGGGAGAGAGATATGTTTCGTCTCGATTTACACATGCTATGACTCCGGGGGTACCTCCATTCGCTTCGTCTTGATCTGTTGATGTTATTTCATGTCTCGTTTGTCCATTGTGACGGTGGGAAAGCCAGGGAAATGTCCCATAGATATACTGAGAAATCTTTGTAACAGCATTTTCCTGCGATCACAGCTGTTCACAGCTACGAGGCTGGGACCGCTTCCATTCGCTTCGTCTTGATCTGTAGATGTTATTTCATGTCTCATTTGTTCATTTTGATGGAGAAAAAGTTGTAAATTTAGTGAATTCAGAGTGTCTAAGATGCACAAGTAGGCATGTTTGAGTACTCAGGTCCAGTGGCTCACTGTGTTAACGCTCGCCCCTGGATGCGGTTGGTCGCGTGTTCGAATCCATGCTGTGGCATTCTTTTTTTCATTTTCACCCTTTTTCTATGGATCTCCAAAAAGTCAACTTTGACATTTTCTGAGTCTGGAGGAATTCAAGGGGAGTTTTCAAGGGACTCTACCCGCCTTATGAGGCACTATTTTCGAATACTTTTTTCCATTTTCACCCTTTTTCTATGGATCTCCAAAAAGTGAACTTTTACATTTTCTGAGTCTGGAGGAATTCAAGGGGAGTTTTCAGGGGAGTGCGTTCTCTCTGCCATCTCCTCCCTGTGTGTGCGTTGCTGCATGCAGCAGCTGCGTGTGTGTGTGTAAACTGCCCCTCCCCTTCGCAAGCAGGCGGGGGAGAGAGAGATGTTTCGTCTCGATTTACACATGTTATGACTCCGGGGGTAGTTCCATTCGCTTCGTCTTGATCTGTTGATGTTATTTCATGTCTCGTTTGTCCATTGTGACGGTGGAAAAGCCAGGGAAATGTCCCGGAGATATACTGAGAAATCTTTGTAACAGCATTTTCCTGCGATCACAGCTGTTCACAGCTACGAGGCTGGGACCGCTTCCATTCGCTTCGTCTTGATCTTTAGATGTTATTTAATGTCTCATTTGTTCATTTTGATGGAGAAAAAGTTGTACATTTAGTGAATTCAGAGTTTCTAAGATGCACAAGTAGGCATGTTTGAGTACTCAGGTCCAGTGGCTCACTGCGTTAATGCTCGCCCCTGGATGTGGTTGGTCGCGTGTTCGAATCCATGCTGTGGCATACTTTTTTTCATTTTCACCCTTTTTCTATGGATCTCCAAAAAGTCAACTTTGACTTTTTCTGAGTCTGGAGGAATTCAAGGGGAGTTTTCAAGGGACTCTACCCGCCTTATGAGGCACTATTTTCGAATACTTTTTTCCATTTTCACCCTTTTTCTATGGATCTCCAAAAAGTGAACTTTTACATTTTCTGAGTCTGGAGGAATTCAAGGGGAGTTTTCAGGGGAGTGCATTCTCTCTGCCATCTCCTCCCTGTGTGTGCGTTGCTGCATGCAGCAGCTGCGTGTGTGTGTGTAAACTGCCCCTCCCCTTCGCAAGCAGGCGGGGGAGCGAGAGATGTTTCGTCTCGATTTACACATGCTATGACTCCGGGGGTAGTTCCATTCGCTTCGTCTTGATCTGTTGATGTTATTTCATGTCTCGTTTGTCCATTGTGACGGTTGGAAAGCCAGGGAAATGTCCCGGAGATATACTGAGAAATCTTTGTAACAGCATTTTCCTGCGATCACAGCTGTTCACAGCTACGAGGCTGGGACCGCTTCCATTCGCTTCGTCTTGATCTTTAGATGTTATTTCATGTCTCATTTGTTCATTTTGATGGAGAAAAAGTTGTACATTTAGTGAATTCAGAGTGTCTAAGATGCACAAGTAGGCATATTTGAGTACTCAGGTCCAGTGGCTCACTGCGTTAACACTCGCCCCTGGATGCGGTTGGTCGCGTGTTCGAATGCATGCTGTGGCATTCTTTTTTTCATTTTCACCCTTTTTCTATGGATCTCCAAAAAGTCAACTTTGACTTTTTCTGAGTCTGGAGGAATTCAAGGGGAGTTTTCAGGGGAGTGCGTTCTCTCTGCCATCTCCTCCCTGTGTGTGTGTTGCTGCATGCAGCAGCTGCGTGTGTGTGTAAACTGCCCCTCCCCCTCGCAAGCAGGCGGGGGAGAGAGAGATGTTTCGTCTCGATTTACACATGCTAGGACTCCGGGGGTACCTCCATTCGCTTCGTCTTGATCTGTTGATGTTATTTCATGTCTCGTTTGTCCATTGTGACGGAGGGAAAGCCAGGGAAATGTCCCGGAGATATACTGAGAAATCTTTGTAACAGCATTTTCCTGCGATCACAGCTGTTCACAGCTACGAAGCTGGAACCGCTTCCATTCGCTTCGTCTAGATCTGGAGATGTTATTTCATGTCTCATTTGTTCATTTTGATGGAGAAAAGGTTGTACATTTAGTGAATTCAGAGTGTCTAAGATGCACAAGTAGGCATGTTTGAGTACTCAGGTCCAGTGGCTCACTGCGTTAACGCTCGCCCCTGGATGCGGTTGGTCGCGTGTTCGAATCCATGCTGTGGCATACTTTTTTTCATTTTCACCCTTTTTCTATAGATCTTCAAAAAGTCAACTTTGACTTTTTCTGAGTCTGGAGGAATTCAAGGGGAGTTTTCAAAGGACTCTACCCGCCTTATGAGGCACTATTTTCGAATACTTTTTTCCATTTTCACCCTTTTTCTATGGATCTCCAAAAAGTGAACTTTTACATTTTCTGAGTCTGGAGGAATTCAAGGGGAGTTTTCAGGGGAGTGCATTCTCTCTGCCATCTCCTCCCTGTGTGTGCGTTGCTGCATGCAGCAGCTGCGTGTGTGTGTGTAAACTGCCCCTCCCCTTCACAAACAGGCGGGGGAGAGAGATATGTTTCGTCTCGATTTACACATGCTATGACTCCGGGGGTACTTCCATTCGCTTCGTCTTGATCTGTTGATGTTATTTCATGTCTCGTTTGTTCATTTTGATGGAGAAAAAGTTGTACATTTAGTAAATTCAGAGTGTCTAAGATGCACAAGTAGGCATGTTTGAGTACTCAGGTCCAGTGGCTCACTGTGTTAACGCTCGCCCCTGGATGCGGTTGGTCGCGTGTTCGAATCCATGCTGTGGCATTCTTTTTTTCATTTTCACCCTTTTTCTATGGATCTCCAAAAAGTGATCTTTTACATTTTCTGAGTCTGGAGGAATTCAAGGGGAGTTTTCAGGGGAGTGCGTTCTCTCTGCCATCTCCTCCCTGTGTGTGTGTTGCTGCATGCAGCAGCTGCGTGTGTGTGTAAACTGCCCCTCCCCCTCGCAAGCAGGCGGGGGAGTGAGAGATGTTTCGTCTCGATGTACACATGCTATGACTCCGGGGGTACCTCCATTCACTTCGTCTTGATCTGTTGATGTTATTTCATGTCTCGTTTGTCCATTGTGACGGTGGGAAAGCCAGGGAAATGTCCCGGAGATATACTGAGAAATCTTTGTAACAGCATTTTCCTGCGATCACAGCTGTTCACAGCTACGAGGCTGGGACAGCTTCCATTCGCTTCGTCTTGATCTGGCGATGTTATTTCATGTCTCATTTGTTCATTTTGATGGTGAAAAGGTTGTACATTTAGTGAATTCAGAGTGTCTAAGATGCACAAGTAGGCATGTTTGAGTACTCAGGTCCTCACTGCGTTAACGCTCGCCCCTGGATGCGGTTGGTCGCGTGTCCGAATCCATGCTGTGGCATTCTTTTTTTCATTTTCACCCTTTTTCTATGGATCTCCAAAAAGTCAACTTTGACTTTTTCTGAGTCTGGAGGAATTCAAGGGGAGTTTTCAAAGGACTCTACCCGCCTTATGAGGCACTATTTTCGAATACTTTTTTCCATTTTCACCCTTTTTCTATGGATCTCCAAAAAGTGAACTTTTACATTTTCTGAGTCTGGAGGAATTCAAGGGGAGTTTTCAGGGGAGTGCATTCTCTCTGCCATCTCCTCCCTCTGTGTGCGTTGCTGCATGCAGCAGCTGCGTGTGTGTGTAAACTGCCGCTCCCCTTCGCAAGCAGGCAGGGGAGAGAGAGATGTTTCGTCTCGATTTACACATGCTATGACTCCGGGGGTACTTCCATTCGCTTCGTCTTGATCTGTTGATGTTATTTCATGTCTCGTTTGTCCATTGTGACGGTGGGAAAGCCAGGGAAATGTCCCGGAGATATACTGAGAAATCTTTGTAACAGCATTTTCCTGCGATCACATCTGTTCACAGCTACGAGGCTGGGACCGCTTCCATTCGCTTCGTCTTGATCTTTAGATGTTATTTAATGTCTCATTTGTTCATTTTGATGGAGAAAAAGTTGTACATTTAGTGAATTCAGAGTTTCTAAGATGCACAAGTAGGCATGTTTGAGTACTCAGGTCCAGTGGCTCACTGCGTTAGTGCTCGCCCCTGGATGTGGTTGGTCGCGTGTTCTAATCCATGCTGTGGCATACTTTTTTTCATTTTCACCCTTTTTCTATGGATCTCCAAAAAGTCAACTTTGACTTTTTCTGAGTCTGGAGGAATTCAAGGGGAGTTTTCAAGGGACTCTACCCGCCTTATGAGGCACTATTTTCGAATACTTTTTTCCATTTTCACCCTTTTTCTATGGATCTCCAAAAAGTGAACTTTTACATTTTCTGAGTCTGGAGGAATTCAAGGGGAGTTTTCAGGGGAGTGCGTTCTCTCTGCCATCTCCTCCCTGTGTGTGTGTTGCTGCATGCAGCAGCTGCGTGTGTGTGTAAACTGCCCCTCCCCCTCGCAAGCAGGCGGGGGAGAGAGAGATGTTTCGTCTCGATTTACACATGCTAGGACTCCGGGGGTACCTCCATTCGCTTCGTCTTGATCTGTTGATGTTATTTCATGTCTCATTTGTCCATTGTGACGGAGGGAAAGCCAGGGAAATGTCCCGGAGATATACTGAGAAATCTTTGTAACAGCATTTTCCTGCGATCACAGCTGTTCACAGCAACGAAGCTGGAACCGCTTCCATTCGCTTCGTCTAGATCTGGAGATGTTATTTCATGTCTCATTTGTTCATTTTGATGGAGAAAAGGTTGTACATTTAGTGAATTCAGAGTGTCTAAGATGCACAAGTAGGCGTGTTTGAGTACTCAGGTCCAGTGGCTCACTGCGTTAACGCTCGCCCCTGGATGCGGTTGGTCGCGTGTTCGAGTCCATGCTGTGGCATCCTTTTTTTCATTTTCACCCTTTTTCTATGGATCTCCAAAAAGTCAACTTTGACTTTTTCTGAGTCTGGAGGAATTCAAGGGGAGTTTTCAAGGGACTCTACCCGCCTTATGAGGCACTATTTTCGAATACTTTTTTCCATTTTCACCCTTTTTCTATGGATCTCCAAAAAGTGAACTTTGACTTTTTCTGAGTCTGGAGGAATTCAAGGGGAGTTTTCAAGGGACTCTACCCGCCTTATGAGGCACTATTTTCGAATACTTTTTTCCATTTTCACCCTTTTTCTATGGATCTCCAAAAAGTGAACTTTTACATTTTCTGAGTCTGGAGGAATTCAAGGGGAGTTTTCAGGGGAGTGCGTTCTCTCTGCCATCTCCTCCCTGTGTGTGCGTTGCTGCATGCAGCAGCTGCGTGTGTGTGTAAACTGCCCCTCCCCTTCGCAAGCAGGCGGGGGAGAGAGAGATGTTTCGTCTCGATTTACACATGCTATGACTCCGGGGGTACCTCCATTCGCTTCGTCTTGATCTGTTGATGTTATTTCATGTCTCGTTTGTCCATTGTGACGGTGGGAAAGCCAGGGAAATGTCCCGGAGATATACTGAGAAATCTTTGTAACAGCATTTTCCTGCGATCACAGCTGTTCACAGCTACGAGGCTGGGACCGCTTCCATTCGCTTCGTCTAGATCTGTATATGTTATTTAATGTCTCATTTGTTCATTTTGATGGAGAAAAAGTTGTACATTTAGTGAATTCAGAGTTTCTAAGATGCACAAGTAGGCATGTTTGAGTACTCAGGTCCAGTGGCTCACTGTGTTAACGCTCGCCCCTGGATGCGGTTGGTCGCGTGTTCGAATCCATGCTGTGGCATTCTTTTTTTCATTTTCACCCTTTTTCTATGGATCTCCAAAAAGTCAACTTTTACATTTTCTGAGTCTGGAGGAATTCAAGGGGAGTTTTCAGGGGAGTGCGTTCTCTCTGCCATCTCCTCCCTGTGTGTGTGTGTTGCTGCATGCAGCAGCTGCGTGTGTGTGTAAACTGCCCCTCCCCCTCGCAAGCAGGCGGGGAGAGAGAGAGATGTTTCGTCTCGATTTACACATGCTATGACTCCGGGGGTACCTCCATTCGCTTCGTCTTGATCTGTTGATGTTATTTCATGTCTCGTTTGTCCATTGTGACGGTGGGAAAGCCAGGGAAATGTCCCGGAGATATACTGATAAATCTTTGTAACAGCATTTTCCTGCGATCACAGCTGTTCACAGCTACGAGGCTGGGACCGCTTCCATTCGCTTCGTCTTGATCTGTAGATGTTATTTAATGTCTCATTTGTTCATTTTGATGGAGAAAAAGTTGTACATTTAGTGAATTCAGAGTGTCTAAGATGCACAAGTAGGCGTGTTTGAGTACTCAGGTCCAGTGGCTCACTGCGTTAACGCTCGCCCCTGGATGCGGTTGGTCGCGTGTTCGAGTCCATGCTGTGGCATACTTTTTTTCATTTTCACCCTTTTTCTATGGATCTCCAAAAAGTCAACTTTGACTTTTTCTGAGTCTGGAGGAATTCAAGGGGAGTTTTCAAGGGACTCTACCCGCCTTATGACGCACTATTTTCGAATACTTTTTTCCATTTTCACCCTTTTTCTATGGATCTCCAAAAAGTGAACTTTTACATTTTCTGAGTCTGGAGGAATTCAAGGGGAGTTTTCAGGGGAGTGCGTTCTCTCTGCCATCTCCTCCCTGTGTGTGCGTTGCTGCATGCAGCAGCTGCGTGTGTGTGTGTAAACTGCCCCTCCCCTTCGCAAGCAGGCGGGGGAGAGAGAGATGTTTCGTCTCGATTTACACATGTTATGACTCCGGGGGTAGTTCCATTCGCTTCGTCTTGATCTGTTGATGTTATTTCATGTCTCGTTTGTCCATTGTGACGGTGGAAAAGCCAGGGAAATGTCCCGGAGATATACTGAGAAATCTTTGTAACAGCATTTTCCTGCGATCACAGCTGTTCACAGCTACGAGGCTGGGACCGCTTCCATTCGCTTCGTCTTGATCTTTAGATGTTATTTAATGTCTCATTTGTTCATTTTGATGGAGAAAAAGTTGTACATTTAGTGAATTCAGAGTTTCTAAGATGCACAAGTAGGCATGTTTGAGTACTCAGGTCCAGTGGCTCACTGCGTTAATGCTCGCCCCTGGATGTGGTTGGTCGCGTGTTCGAATCCATGCTGTGGCATACTTTTTTTCATTTTCACCCTTTTTCTATGGATCTCCAAAAAGTCAACTTTGACTTTTTCTGAGTCTGGAGGAATTCAAGGGGAGTTTTCAAGGGACTCTACCCGCCTTATGAGGCACTATTTTCGAATACTTTTTTCCATTTTCACCCTTTTTCTATGGATCTCCAAAAAGTGAACTTTTACATTTTCTGAGTCTGGAGGAATTCAAGGGGAGTTTTCAGGGGAGTGCATTCTCTCTGCCATCTCCTCCCTGTGTGTGCGTTGCTGCATGCAGCAGCTGCGTGTGTGTGTGTAAACTGCCCCTCCCCTTCGCAAGCAGGCGGGGGAGAGAGAGATGTTTCGTCTCGATTTACACATGCTATGACTCCGGGGGTAGTTCCATTCGCTTCGTCTTGATCTGTTGATGTTATTTCATGTCTCGTTTGTCCATTGTGACGGTTGGAAAGCCAGGGAAATGTCCCGGAGATATACTGAGAAATCTTTGTAACAGCATTTTCCTGCGATCACAGCTGTTCACAGCTACGAGGCTGGGACCGCTTCCATTCGCTTCGTCTTGATCTTTAGATGTTATTTCATGTCTCATTTGTTCATTTTGATGGAGAAAAAGTTGTACATTTAGTGAATTCAGAGTGTCTAAGATGCACAAGTAGGCATATTTGAGTACTCAGGTCCAGTGGCTCACTGCGTTAACACTCGCCCCTGGATGCGGTTGGTCGCGTGTTCGAATCCATGCTGTGGCATTCTTTTTTTCATTTTCACCCTTTTTCTATGGATCTCCAAAAAGTCAACTTTGACTTTTTCTGAGTCTGGAGGAATTCAAGGGGAGTTTTCAGGGGAGTGCGTTCTCTCTGCCATCTCCTCCCTGTGTGTGTGTTGCTGCATGCAGCAGCTGCGTGTGTGTGTAAACTGCCCCTCCCCCTCGCAAGCAGGCGGGGGAGAGAGAGATGTTTCGTCTCGATTTACACATGCTAGGACTCCGGGGGTACCTCCATTCGCTTCGTCTTGATCTGTTGATGTTATTTCATGTCTCGTTTGTCCATTGTGACGGAGGGAAAGCCAGGGAAATGTCCCGGAGATATACTGAGAAATCTTTGTAACAGCATTTTCCTGCGATCACAGCTGTTCACAGCTACGAAGCTGGAACCGCTTCCATTCGCTTCGTCTAGATCTGGAGATGTTATTTCATGTCTCATTTGTTCATTTTGATGGAGAAAAGGTTGTACATTTAGTGAATTCAGAGTGTCTAAGATGCACAAGTAGGCATGTTTGAGTACTCAGGTCCAGTGGCTCACTGCGTTAACGCTCGCCCCTGGATGCGGTTGGTCGCGTGTTCGAATCCATGCTGTGGCATACTTTTTTTCATTTTCACCCTTTTTCTATAGATCTTCAAAAAGTCAACTTTGACTTTTTCTGAGTCTGGAGGAATTCAAGGGGAGTTTTCAAAGGACTCTACCCGCCTTATGAGGCACTATTTTCGAATACTTTTTTCCATTTTCACCCTTTTTCTATGGATCTCCAAAAAGTGAACTTTTACATTTTCTGAGTCTGGAGGAATTCAAGGGGAGTTTTCAGGGGAGTGCATTCTCTCTGCCATCTCCTCCCTGTGTGTGCGTTGCTGCATGCAGCAGCTGCGTGTGTGTGTGTAAACTGCCCCTCCCCTTCGCAAACAGGCGGGGGAGAGAGAGATGTTTCGTCTCGATGTACACATGCTATGACTCCGGGGGTACTTCCATTCGCTTCGTCTTGATCTGTTGATGTTATTTCATGTCTCGTTTGTCCATTGTGACGGTGGGAAAGCCAGGGAAATGTCCCGGAGATATACTGAGAAATCTTTGTAACAGCATTTTCCTGCGATCACAGCTGTTCGCAGCTACGAGGCTGGGACCGCTTCCATTCGCTTCGTCTTGATCTGTAGATGTTATTTAATGTCTCATTTGTTCATTTTGATGGAGAAAAAGTTGTACATTTAGTAAATTCAGAGTGTCTAAGATGCACAAGTAGGCATGTTTGAGTACTCAGGTCCAGTGGCTCACTGCGTTAACGCTCGCCCCTGGATGCGGTTGGTCGCGTGTTCGAATCTATGCTGTGGCATACTTTTTTTCATTTTCACCCTTTTTCTATGGATCTCCAAAAAGTCAACTTTGACTTTTTCTGAGTCTGGAGGAATTCAAGGGGAGTTTTCAAGGGACTCTACCCGCCTTATTAGGCACTATTTTCGAATACTTTTTTCCATTTTCACCCTTTTTCTATGGATCTCCAAAAAGTGAACTTTTATATTTTCTGAGTCTGGAGGAATTCAAGGGGAGTTTTCAGGGGAGTGCATTCTCTCTGCCATCTCCTCCCTGTGTGTGCGTTGCTGCATGCAGCAGCTGCGTGTGTGTGTGTGTAAACTGCCCCTCCCCTTCGCAAGCAGGCGGGGGAGAGAGAGATGTTTCGTCTCGATTTACACATGCTATGACTCCGGGGGTACCTCCATTCGCTTCGTCTTGATCTGTTGATGTTATTTCATGTCTCGTTTGTCCATTGTGACGGTGGGAAAGCCAGGGAAATGTCCCGGAGATATACTGAGAAATCTTTGAAACAGCATTTTCCTGCGATCACAGCTGTTCACAGCTACGAGGCTGGGACCGCTTCCATTCGCTTCGTCTTGATATGTAGATGTTATTTAATGTCTCATTTGTTCATTTTGATGGAGAAAAAGTTGTACATTTAGTGAATTCAGAGTTTCTAAGATGCACAAGTAGGCATGTTTGAGTACTCAGGTCCAGTGGCTCACTGCGTTAACGCTCGCCCCTGGATGCGGTTGGTCGCGTGTTCGAATCCATGCTGTGGCATACTTTTTTTCATTTTCACCCTTTTTCTATGGATCTCCAAAAAGTCAACTTTGACTTTTTCTGAGTCTGGAGGAATTCAAGGGGAGTTTTCAAGGGACTCTAGCCGCCTTATGAGGCACTATTTTCGAATACTTTTTTCCATTTTCACCCTTTTTCTATGGATCTCCAAAAAGTCAACTTTGACTTTTTCTGAGTCTGGAGGAATTCAAGGGGAGTTTTCAAGGGACTCTACCCGCCTTATGAGGCACTATTTTCGAATACTTTTTTCCATTTTCACCCTTTTTCTATGGATCTCCAAAAAGTGAACTTTTACATTTTCTGAGTCTGGAGGAATTCAAGGGGAGTTTTCAGGGGAGTGCATTCTCTCTGCCATCTCCTCCCTGTGTGTGCGTTGTTGCATGCAGCAGCTGCGTGTGTGTGTGTGTAAACTGCCCCTCCCCTTCGCAAGCAGGCGGGGGAGAGAGAGATGTTTCGTCTCGATTTACACATGCTATGACTCCGGGGGTAGTTCCATTCGCTTCGTCTTGATCTGTTGATGTTATTTCATGTCTCGTTTGTCCATTGTGACGGTGGGAAAGCCAGGGAAATGTCCCGGAGATATACTGAGAAATCTTTGTAACAGCATTTTCCTGCGATCACAGCTGTTCACAGCTACGAGGCTGGGACCGCTTCCATTCGCTTCGTCTTGATCTGTAGATGTTATTTAATGTCTCATTTGTTCATTTTGATGGAGAGAAAGTTGTACATTTAGTGAATTCAGAGTGTCTAAGATGCACAAGTAGGCGTGTTTGAGTACTCAGGTCCAGTGGCTCACTGCGTTAACGCTCGCCCCTGGATGCGGTTGGTCGCGTGTTCGAATCCATGCTGTGGCATACTTTTTTTCATTTTCACCCTTTTTCTATGGATCTCCAAAAAGTCAACTTTGACTTTTTCTGAGTCTGGAGGAATTCAAGGGGAGTTTTCAAGGGACTCTACCCGCCTTATGAGGCACTATTTTCGAATACTTTTTTCCATTTTCACCCTTTTTCTATGGATCTCCAAAAAGTGAACTTTTACATTTTCTGAGTCTGGAGGAATTCAAGGGGAGTTTTCAGGGGAGTGCATTCTCTCTGCCATCTCCTCCCTCTGTGTGCGTTGCTGTGTGCAGCAGCTGCGTGTGTGTGTGTAAACTGCCCCTCCCCTTCGCAAACAGGCGGGGGAGAGAGAGATGTTTCGTCTCGATTTACACATGCTATGACTCCGGGGGTACTTCCATTCGCTTCGTCTTGATCTGTTGATGTTATTTCATGTCTCGTTTGTCCATTGTGACGGTGGGAAAGCCAGGGAAATGTCCCGGAGATATACTGAGAAATCTTTGTAACAGCATTTTCCTGCGATCACAGCTGTTCACAGCTACGAGGCTGGGACCGCTTCCATTCGCTTCGTCTTGATCTTTAGATGTTATTTAATGTCTCATTTGTTCATTTTGATGGAGAAAAAGTTGTACATTTAGTGAATTCAGAGTTTCTAAGATGCACAAGTAGGCATGTTTGAGTACTCAGGTCCAGTGGCTCACTGCGTTAATGCTCGCCCCTGGATGTGGTTGGTCGCGTGTTCGAATCCATGCTGTGGCATACTTTTTTTCATTTTCACCCTTTTTCTATGGATCTCCAAAAAGTCAACTTTGACTTTTTCTGAGTCTGGAGGAATTCAAGGGGAGTTTTCAAGGGACTCTACCCGCCTTATGAGGCACTATTTTCGAATACTTTTTTCCATTTTCACCCTTTTCTATGGATCTCCAAAAAGTGAACTTTTACATTTTCTGAGTCTGGAGGAATTCAAGGGGAGTTTTCAGGGGAGTGCATTCTCTCTGCCATCTCCTCCCTCTGTGTGCGTTGCTGCATGCAGCAGCTGCGTGTGTGTGTAAACTGCCGCTCCCCTTCGCAAGCAGGCGGGGGAGAGAGAGATGTTTCGTCTCGATTTACACATGCTATGACTCCGGGGGTACTTCCATTCGCTTCGTCTTGATCTGTTGATGTTATTTCATGTCTCGTTTGTCCATTGTGACGGTGGGAAAGCCAGGGAAATGTCCCGGAGATATACGGAGAAATCTTTGTAACAGCATTTTCCTGCGATCACAGCTGTTCACAGCTACGAGGCTGGGACCGCTTCCATTCGCTTCGTCTTGATATGTAGATGTTATTTAATGTCTCATTTGTTCATTTTGATGGAGAAAAAGTTGTACATTTAGTGAATTCAGAGTTTCTAAGATGCACAAGTAGGCATGTTTGAGTACTCAGGTCCAGTGGCTCACTGCGTTAACGCTCGCCCCTGGATGCGGTTGGTCGCGTGTTCGAATCCATGCTGTGGCATACTTTTTTTCATTTTCACCCTTTTTCTATGGATCTCCAAAAAGTCAACTTTGACTTTTTCTGAGTCTGGAGGAATTCAAGGGGAGTTTTCAAGGGACTCTACCCGCCTTATGAGGCACTATTTTCGAATACTTTTTTCCATTTTCACCCTTTTTCTATGGATCTCCAAAAAGTGAACTTTTACATTTTCTGAGTCTGGAGGAATTCAAGTGGAGTTTTCAGGGGAGTGCGTTCTCTCTGCCATCTCCTCCCTGTGTGTGCGTTGCTGCATGCAGCAGCTGCGTGTGTGTGTGTAAACTGCCCCTCCCCTTCGCAAGCAGGCGGGGGAGAGACAGATGTTTCGTCTCGATTTACACATGCTATGACTCCGGGGGTACTTCCATTCGCTTCGTCTTGATCTGTTGATGTTATTTCATGTCTCGTTTGTCCATTGTGACGGTGGGAAAGCCAGGGAAATGTCCCGGAGATATACTGAGAAATCTTTGTAACAGCATTTTCCTGCGATCACAGCTGTTCACAGCTACGAGGCTGGGACCGCTTCCATTCGCTTCGTCTTGATCTGTAGATGTTATTTAATGTCTCATTTGTTCATTTTGATGGAGAAAAAGTTGTACATTTAGTGAATTCAGAGTGTCTAAGATGCACAAGTAGGCATGTTTGAGTACTCAGGTCCAGTGGCTCACTGCGTTAATGCTCGCCCCTGGATGCGGTTGGTCGCGTGTTCGAGTCCATCCTGTGGCATACTTTTTTTTATTTTCACCCTTTTTCTATGGATCTCCAAAAAGTCAACTTTGACTTTTTCTGAGTCTGGAGGAATTCAAGGGGAGTTTTCAAGGGACTCTACCCGCCTTATGAGGCACTATTTTCGAATACTTTTTTCCATTTTCACCCTTTTTCTATGGATCTCCAAAAAGTGAACTTTTACATTTTCTGAGTCTGGAGGAATTCAAGGGGAGTTTTCAGGGGAGTGCGTTCTCTCTGCCATCTCCTCCCTGTGTGTGCGTTGCTGCGTGCAGCAGCTGCGTGTGTGTGTAAACTGCCCCTCCCCTTCGCAAGCAGGCGGGGGAGAGAGAGATGTTTCGTCTCGATTTACACATGCTATGACTCCGGGGGTACCTCCATTCGCTTCGTCTTGATCTGTTGATGTTATTTCATGTCTCGTTTGTACATTGTGACGGTGGGAAAGCCAGGGAAATGTCCCGGAGATATACTGAGAAATCTTTGTAACAGTATTTTCCTGGGATCACAGCTGTTCACAGCTACGAGGCTGGGACCGCTTCCATTCGCTTCGTCTTGATCTGGAGATGTTATTTAATGTCTCATTTGTTCATTTTGATGGAGAAAAAGTTGTACATTTAGTAAATTCAGAGTGTCTAAGATGCACAAGTAGGCATGTTTGAGTACTCAGGTCCAGTGGCTCACTGTGTTAACGCTCGCCCCTGGATGCGGTTGGTCGCGTGTTCGAATCCATGCTGTGGCATTCTTTTTTTCATTTTCACCCTTTTTCTATGGATCTCCAAAAAGTGATCTTTTACATTTTCTGAGTCTGGAGGAATTCAAGGGGAGTTTTCAGGGGAGTGCGTTCTCTCTGCCATCTCCTCCCTGTGTGTGTGTTGCTGCATGCAGCAGCTGCGTGTGTGTGTAAACTGCCCCTCCCCCTCGCAAGCAGGCGGGGGAGAGAGAGATGTTTCGTCTCGATTTACACATGCTATGACTCCGGGGGTACCTCCATTCGCTTCGTCTTGATCTGTTGATGTTATTTCATGTCTCGTTTGTCCATTGTGACGGTGGCAAAGCCAGGGAAATGTCCCGGAGATATGCTGAGAAATCTTTGTAACAGCATTTTCCTGCGATCACAGCTGTTCACAGCTACGAGGCTGGGACCGCTTCCATTCGCTTCGTCTTGATCTGTAGATGTTATTTAATGTCTCATTTGTTCATTTTGATGTAGAAAAAGTTGTACATTTAGTGAATTCAGAGTGTCTAAGATGCAAAAGTAGGCATGTTTGAGTACTCATGTCCAGTGGCTCACTGCGTTAACGCTCGCCCCTGGATGAGGTTGGTCGCGTGTTCGAATCCATGCTGTGGCATACTTTTTTTCATTTTCACCCTTTTTCTATGGATCTCCAAAAAGTCAACTTTGACTTTTTCTGAGTCTGGAGGAATTCAAGGGGAGTTTTCAAGGGACTCTACCCGCCTTATGAGGCACTATTTTCGAATACTTTTTTCCATTTTCACCCTTTTTCTATGGATCTCCAAAAAGTGAACTTTTACATTTTCTGAGTCTGGAGGAATTCAAGGGGAGTTTTCAGGGGAGTGCGTTCTCTCTGCCATCTCCTCCCTGTGTGTGCGTTGCTGCATGCAGCAGCTGCGTGTGTGTGTAAACTGCCCCTCCCCTTCGCAAGCAGGTGGGGGAGAGAGAGATGTTTCGTCTCGATTTACACATGCTATGACTCTGGGCGTACCTCCATTCGCTTCGTCTTGATCTGTTGATGTTATTTCATGTCTCGTTTGTCCATTGTGACGGTGGGAAAGCCAGGGAAATGTCCCGGAGATATACTGAGAAATCTTTGTAACAGTATTTTCCTGCGATCACAGCTGTTCACAGCTACGAGGCTGGGACCGCTTCCATTCGCTTCGTCTTGATCTGTAGATGTTATTTAATGTCTCATTTGTTCATTTTGATGGAGAAAAAGTTGTACATTTAGTGAATTCAGAGTTTCTAAGATGCACAAGTAGGCATGTTTGAGTACTCAGGTCCAGTGGCTCACTGCGTTAACGCTCGCCCCTGGATGCGGTTGGTCACGTGTTCGAATCCATGCTGTGGCATACTTTTTTTTCATTTTCACCCTTTTTCTATGGATCTCCAAAAAGTGATCTTTTACATTTTCTGAGTCTGGAGGAATTCAAGGGGAGTTTTCAGGGGAGTGCGTTCTCTCTGCCATCTCCTCCCTGTGTGTGTGTTGCTGCATGCAGCAGCTGCGTGTGTGTGTAAACTACCCCTCCCCCTCGCAAGCAGGCGGGGGAGAGAGATATGTTTCGTCTCGATTTACACATGCTATGACTCCGGGGGTACCTCCATTCGCTTCGTCTTGATCTGTTGATGTTATTTCATGTCTCGTTTGTCCATTGTGACGGTGGGAAAGCCAGGGAAATGTCCCATAGATATACTGAGAAATCTTTGTAACAGCATTTTCCTGCGATCACAGCTGTTCACAGCTACGAGGCTGGGACCGCTTCCATTCGCTTCGTCTTGATCTGTAGATGTTATTTCATGTCTCATTTGTTCATTTTGATGGAGAAAAAGTTGTAAATTTAGTGAATTCAGAGTGTCTAAGATGCACAAGTAGGCATGTTTGAGTACTCAGGTCCAGTGGCTCACTGTGTTAACGCTCGCCCCTGGATGCGGTTGGTCGCGTGTTCGAATCCATGCTGTGGCATTCTTTTTTTCATTTTCACCCTTTTTCTATGGATCTCCAAAAAGTGATCTTTTACATTTTCTGAGTCTGGAGGAATTCAAGGGGAGTTTTCAAGGGACTCTACCCGCCTTATGAGGCACTATTTTCGAATACTTTTTTCCATTTTCACCCTTTTTCTATGGATCTCCAAAAAGTGAACTTTTACATTTTCTTAGTCTGGAGGAATTCAAGAGGAGTTTTCAGGGTAGTGCGTTCTCTCTGCCATCTCCTCCCTGTGTGTGTGTTGCTGCATGCAGCAGCTGCGTGTGTGTGTAAACTGCCCCTCCCCCTCGCAAGCAGGCGGGGGAGAGAGAGATGTTTCGTCTCGATTTACACATGCTATGACTCCGGGGGTACCTCCATTCGCTTCGTCTTGATCTGTTGAGGTTATTTCATGTCTCGTTTGTCCATTGTGACGGTGGGAAAGCCAGGGAAATGTCCCGGAGATATACTGAGAAATCTTTGTAACAGCATTTTCCTGCGATCACAGCTGTTCGCAGCTACGAGGCTGGGACCGCTTCCATTCGCTTCGTCTTGATCTGTAGATGTCATTTCATGTCTCATTTGTTCATTTTGATGGAGAAAAAGTTGTACATTTAGTGAATTCAGAGTGTCTAAGATGCAAAAGTAGGCATGTTTGAGTACTCAGGTCCAGTGGCTCACTGTGTTAACGCTCGCCCCTGGATGTGGTTGGTCGCGTGTTCGAATCCATCCTGTGGCATACTTTTTTTCATTTTCACCCTTTTTCTATGGATCTCCAAAAAGTCAACTTTGACTTTTTCTGAGTCTGGAGGAATTCAAGGGGAGTTTTCAAGGGACTCTAGCCGCCTTATGAGGCACTATTTTCGAATACTTTTTTCCATTTCACCCTTTTTCTATGGATCTCCAAAAAGTGAACTTTTACATTTTCTGAGTCTGGAGGAATTCAAGGGGAGTTTTCAGGGGAGTGCATTCTCTCTGCCATCTCCTCCCTCTGTGTGCGTTGCTGCATGCAGCAGCTGCGTGTGTGTGTAAACTGCCCCTCCCCTTCGCAAGCAGGCGGGGGAGAGAGATGTTTCGTCTCGATTTACACATGCTATGACTCCGGGGGTACCTCCATTCGCTTCGTCTTGATCTGTTGATGTTATTTCATGTCTCGTTTGTCATTGTGATGGTGGGAAAACCAGGGAAATGTCCCGAGATATACTGAGAAATCTTTGTAACAGCATTTTCCTGCGATCACAGCTGTTCACAGCTACGAGGCTGGACCGCTTCCATTCGCTTCGTCTTGATCTGTAGATATTATTTAATGTCTCATTTGTTCATTTTGATGGAGAAAAAGTTATACATTTAGTGAATTCAGAGTGTCTAAGATGCACAAGTAGGCATGTTTGAGTACTCAGGTCCAGTGGCTCATTGCGTTAATGCTCGCCCCTGGATGCGGTTGGTAGCGTGTTCGAATCCATGCTGTGGCATACTTTTTTTCATTTTCACCCTTTTTCTATGGATCTCCAAAAAGTCAACTTGACTTTTTCTGAGTCTGGAGGAATTCAAGGGGAGTTTTCAAGGGACTCTACCCGCCTTATGAGGCGCTATTTTCGAATACTTTTTTCCATTTTCACCCTTTTTCTATGGATCTCCAAAAGTGAACTTTTACATTTTCTGAGTCTGGAGGAATTCAAGGGAAGTTTTCAGGGAGTGCATTCTCTCTGCCATCTCCTCCCTCTGTGTGCGTTGCTGCATGCAGCAGCTGCGTGTGTGTGTAAACTGCCCCTCCCCTTCGCAAGCAGGCGGGGGAAAGAGATATGTTTCGTCTCGATTTACACATGCTATGACTCCGGGGGTACTTCCATTCGCTTCGTCTTGATCTGTTGTTGTTATTTCATGTCTCGTTTGTCCATTGTGACGGTGGGAAAGCCAGGGAAATGTCCCGGAGATATACTGAGAAATCTTTGTAACAGCATTTTCCTGCGATCACAGCTGTTCGCAGCTACGAGGCTGGGACCGCTTCCATTCGCTTCGTCTTGATCTGTAGATGTCATTTCATGTCTCATTTGTTCATTTTGATGGAGAAAAAGTTGTACATTTAGTGAATTCAGAGTGTCTAAGATGCAAAAGTAGCATTGTTTGAGTACTCAGGTCCAGTGGCTCACTGTGTTAACGCTCGCCCCTGGATGCGGTTGGTCGCGTGTTCGAATCCATGCTGTGGCATACTTTTTTTCATTTTCACCGTTTTTCTATGGATCTCCAAAAAGTCAACTTTGACTTTTTCTGAGTCTGGAGGAATTCAAGGGGAGTTTTCAAGAGACTCTAACCGCTTTATGAGGCACTATTTTCGAATACTTTTTTCCATTTTCACCCTTTTTCTATGGATCTCCAAAAAGTCAACTTTGACTTTTTCTGAGTCTGGAGGAATTCAAGGGGAGTTTTCAAGGGACTCTACCCGCCTTATGAGGCAATATTTTTGAATACTTTTTTCCATTTTCACCCTTTTTCTATGGATCTCCAAAAAGTGAACTTTTACATTTTCTGAGTCTGGAGGAATTCAAGGGGAGTTTTCAGGGGAGTGCGTTCTCTCTGCCATCTCCTCCCTGTGTGTGTGTTGCTGCATGCAGCAGCTGCGTGTGTGTGTAAACTGCCCCTCCCCCTCGCAAGCAGGTGGGGGAGAGAGAGATATTTCGTCTCGATTTACACATGGTATGACTCCGGGGGTACCTCCATTCGCTTCGTCTTGATCTGTTGATGTTATTTCATGTCTCTTTTGTCCATTGTGACGGAGGGAAAGCCAGGGAAATGTCCCGGAGATATACTGAGAAATCTTAGTAACAGCATTTTCCTGCGATCACAGCTGTTCACAGCTACGAGGCTGGGACCGCTTCCATTCGCTTCGTCTTGATCTGTAGATGTTATTTAATGTCTCATTTGTTCATTTTGATGGAGAAAAAGTTGTACATTTAGTGAATTCAGAGTTTCTAAGATGCAAAAGTAGGCATGTTTGAGTACTCAGGTCCAGTGGCTCACTGCGTTAATGCTCGCCCCTGGATGCGGTTGGTCGCGTGTTCGAATCCATGCTGTGGCATACTTTTTTTCATTTTCACCCTTTTTCTATGGATCTCCAAAAAGTCAACTTTGACTTTTTCTGAGTCTGGAGGAATTCAAGGGGAGTTTTCAAGGGACTCTAGCCGCCTTATGAGGCACTATTTTAGAATTCTTTTTTCCATTTTCACCCTTTTTCTATGGATCTCCAAAAAGTCAACTTTTACATTTTCTGAGTCTGGAGGAATTCAAGGGGAGTTTTCAGGGGAGTGCGTTCTCTCTGCCATCTCCTCCCTGTGTGTGTGTGTTGATGCATGCAGCAGCTGCGTGTGTGTGTAAACTGCCCCTCCACCTCGCAAGCAGGCGGGGAGAGAGAGAGATGTTTCGTCTCGATTTACACATGCTATGACTCCGGGGGTACCTCCATTCGCTTCGTCTTGATCTGTTGATGTTATTTCATGTCTCGTTTGTCCATTGTGACGGTGGGAAAGCCAGGGAAATGTCCCGGAGATATACTGAGAAATCTTTGTAACAGCATTTTCCTGCGATCACAGCTGTTCACAGCTACGAGGCTGGGACCGCTTCCATTCGCTTCGTCTTGATCTGTAGATGTTATTTAATGTCTCATTTGTTCATTTTGATGGAGAAAAAGTTGTACATTTAGTGAATTCAGAGTGTCTAAGATGCACAAGTAGGCGTGTTTGAGTACTCAGGTCCAGTGGCTCACTGCGTTAACGCTCGCCCCTGGATGCGGTTGGTCGCGTGTTCGAGTCCATGCTGTGGCATCCTTTTTTTCATTTTCACCCTTTTTCTATGGATCTCCAAAAAGTCAACTTTGACTTTTTCTGAGTCTGGAGGAATTCAAGGGGAGTTTTCAAGGGACTCTACCCGCCTTATGAGGCACTATTTTCGAATACTTTTTTCCATTTTCACCCTTTTTCTATGGATCTCCAAAAAGTGAACTTTGACTTTTTCTGAGTCTGGAGGAATTCAAGGGTAGTTTTCAAGGGACTCTACCCGCCTTATGAGGCACTATTTTCGAATACTTTTTTCCATTTTCACCCTTTTTCTATGGATCTCCAAAAAGTGAACTTTTACATTTTCTGAGTCTGGAGGAATTCAAGGGGAGTTTTCAGGGGAGTGCGTTCTCTCTGCCATCTCCTCCCTGTGTGTGTGTTGCTGCATGCAGCAGCTGCGTGTGTGTGTAAACTGCCCCTCCCCCTCGCAAGCAGGCGGGGAGAGAGAGAGATGTTTCGTCTCGATTTAAACATGCTATGACTCCGGGGGTACCTCCATTCGCTTCGTCTTGATCTGTTGATGTTATTTCATGTCTCGTTTGTCCATTGTGACGGTGGGAAAGCCAGGGAAATGTCCCGGAGATATACTGAGAAATCTTTGTAACAGCATTTTCCTGCGATCACAGCTGTTCACAGCTACGAGGTTGGGACCGCTTCCATTCGCTTCGTCTTGATCTGTAGATGTTATTTAATGTCTCATTTGTTCATTTTGATGGAGAAAAAGTTGTACATTTAGTGAATTCAGAGTGTCTAAGATGCACAAGTAGGCGTGTTTGAGTACTCAGGTCCAGTGGCTCACTGCGTTAACGCTCGCCCCTGGATGCGGTTGGTCGCGTGTTCGAGTCCATGCTGTGGCATCCTTTTTTTCATTTTCACCCTTTTTCTATGGATCTCCAAAAAGTGAACTTTGACTTTTTCTGAGTCTGGAGGAATTCAAGGGGAGTTTTCAAGGGACTCTACCCGCCTTATGAGGCACTATTTTCGAATACTTTTTTCCATTTTCACCCTTTTTCTATGGATCTCCAAAAAGTGAACTTTGACTTTTTCTGAGTCTGGAGGAATTCAAGGGGAGTTTTCAAGGGACTCTACCCGCCTTATGAGGCACTATTTTCGAATACTTTTTTCCATTTTCACCCTTTTTCTATGGATCTCCAAAAAGTGAACTTTTACATTTTCTGAGTCTGGAGGAATTCAAGGGGAGTTTTCAGGGGAGTGCGTTCTCTCTGCCATCTCCTCCCTGTGTGTGCGTTGTTGCATGCAGCAGCTGCGTGTGTGTGTAAACTGCCCCTCCCCTTCGCAAGCAGGCGGGGGAGAGAGAGATGTTTCGTCTCGATTTACACATGCTATGACTCCGGGGGTACCTCCATTCGCTTCGTCTTGATCTGTTGATGTTATTTCATGTCTCGTTTGTCCATTGTGACGGTGGGAAAGCCAGGGAAATGTCCCGGAGATATACTGAGAAATCTTTGTAACAGCATTTTCCTGCGATCACAGCTGTTCACAGCTACGAGGCTGGGACCGCTTCCATTCGCTTCGTCTAGATCTGTATATGTTATTTAATGTCTCATTTGTTCATTTTGATGGAGAAAAAGTTGTACATTTAGTGAATTCAGAGTTTCTAAGATGCACAAGTAGGCATGTTTGAGTACTCAGGTCCAGTGGCTCACTGTGTTAACGCTCGCCCCAGGATGCGGTTGGTCGCGTGTTCGAATCCATGCTGTGGCATTCTTTTTTTCATTTTCACCCTTTTTCTATGGATCTCCAAAAAGTCAACTTTTACATTTTCTGAGTCTGGAGGAATTCAAGGGGAGTTTTCAGGGGAGTGCGTTCTCTCTGCCATCTCCTCCCTGTGTGTGTGTGTTGCTGCATGCAGCAGCTGCGTGTGTGTGTAAACTGCCCCTCCCCCTCGCAAGCAGGCGGGGAGAGAGAGAGATGTTTCGTCTCGATTTACACATGCTATGACTCCGGGGGTACCTCCATTCGCTTCGTCTTGATCTGTTGATGTTATTTCATGTCTCGTTTGTCCATTGTGACGGTGGGAAAGCCAGGGAAATGTCCCGGAGATATACTGAGAAATCTTTGTAACAGCATTTTCCTGCGATCACAGCTGTTCACAGCTACGAGGCTGGGACCGCTTCCATTCGCTTCGTCTTGATCTGTAGATGTTATTTAATGTCTCATTTGTTCATTTTGATGGAGAAAAAGTTGTACATTTAGTGAATTCAGAGTGTCTAAGATGCACAAGTAGGCGTGTTTGAGTACTCAGGTCCAGTGGCTCACTGCGTTAACGCTCGCCCCTGGATGCGGTTGGTCGCGTGTTCGAGTCCATGCTGTGGCATACTTTTTTTCATTTTCACCCTTTTTCTATGGATCTCCAAAAAGTCAACTTTGACTTTTTCTGAGTCTGGAGGAATTCAAGGGGAGTTTTCAAGGGACTCTACCCGCCTTATGACGCACTATTTTCGAATACTTTTTTCCATTTTCACCCTTTTTCTATGGATCTCCAAAAAGTGAACTTTTACATTTTCTGAGTCTGGAGGAATTCAAGGGGAGTTTTCAGGGGAGTGCGTTCTCTCTGCCATCTCCTCCCTGTGTGTGCGTTGCTGCATGCAGCAGCTGCGTGTGTGTGTGTAAACTGCCCCTCCCCTTCGCAAGCAGGCGGGGGAGAGAGAGATGTTTCGTCTCGATTTACACATGTTATGACTCCGGGGGTAGTTCCATTCGCTTCGTCTTGATCTGTTGATGTTATTTCATGTCTCGTTTGTCCATTGTGACGGTGGAAAAGCCAGGGAAATGTCCCGGAGATATACTGAGAAATCTTTGTAACAGCATTTTCCTGCGATCACAGCTGTTCACAGCTACGAGGCTGGGACCGCTTCCATTCGCTTCGTCTTGATCTTTAGATGTTATTTAATGTCTCATTTGTTCATTTTGATGGAGAAAAAGTTGTACATTTAGTGAATTCAGAGTGTCTAAGATGCAAAAGTAGGCATGTTTGAGTACTCATGTCCAGTGGCTCACTGCGTTAACGCTCGCCCCTGGATACGGTTGGTCGCATGTTCGAATCCATGCTGTGGCATACTTTTTTTCATTTTCACCCTTTTTCTATTGATCTCCAAAAAGTCAACTTTGACTTTTTCTGAGTCTGGAGGAATTCAAGGGGAGTTTTCAAGGGACTCTACCCGCCTTATGAGGCAATATTTTTGAATACTTTTTTCCATTTTCACCCTTTTTCTATGGATCTCCAAAAAGTCAACTTTGACTTTTTCTGAGTCTGGAGGAATTCAAGGGGAGTTTTCAAGGGACTCTACCCGCCTTATGAGGCAATATTTTTGAATACTTTTTTCCATTTTCACCCTTTTTCTATGGATCTCCAAAAAGTGAACTTTTACATTTTCTGAGTCTGGAGGAATTCAAGGGGAGTTTTCAGGGGAGTGCGTTCTCTCTGCCATCTCCTCCCTGTGTGTGTGTTGCTGCATGCAGCAGCTGCGTGTGTGTGTAAACTGCCCCTCCCCCTCGCAAGCAGGTGGGGGAGAGAGAGATATTTCGTCTCGATTTATACATGGTATGACTCCGGGGGTACCTCCATTCGCTTCGTCTTGATCTGTTGATGTTATTTCATGTCTCTTTTGTCCATTGTGACGGAGGGAAAGCCAGGGAAATGTCCCGGAGATATACTGAGAAATCTTAGTAACAGCATTTTCCTGCGATCACAGCTGTTCACAGCTACGAGGCTGGGACCGCTTCCATTCGCTTCGTCTTGATCTGTAGATGTTATTTAATGTCTCATTTGTTCATTTTGATGGAGAAAAAGTTGTACATTTAGTGAATTCAGAGTTTCTAAGATGCAAAAGTAGGCATGTTTGAGTACTCAGGTCCAGTGGCTCACTGCGTTAATGCTCGCCCCTGGATGCGGTTGGTCGCGTGTTCGAATCCATGCTGTGGCATACTTTTTTTCATTTTCACCCTTTTTCTATGGATCTCCAAAAAGTCAACTTTGACTTTTTCTGAGTCTGGAGGAATTCAAGGGGAGTTTTCAAGGGACTCTAGCCGCCTTATGAGAAACTATTTTAGAATTCTTTTTTCCATTTTCACCCTTTTTCTATGGATCTCCAAAAAGTCAACTTTTACATTTTCTGAGTCTGGAGGAATTCAAGGGGAGTTTTCAGGGGAGTGCGTTCTCTCTGCCATCTCCTCCCTGTGTGTGCGTTGCTGCATGCAGCAGCTGCGTGTGTGTGTAAACTGCCCCTCCCCTTCGCAAGCAGGCGGGGGAGAGAGAGATGTTTCGTCTCGATTTACACATGCTATGACTCCGGGGGTACCTCCATTCGCTTCGTCTTGATCTGTCGATGTTATTTCATGTCTCGTTTGTCCATTGTGACGGTGGGAAAGCCAGGGAAATGTCCCGGAGATATACTGAGAAATCTTTGTAACAGCATTTTCCTGCGATCACAGCTGTTCACAGCTACGAGGCTGGGACCGCTTCCATTCGCTTCGTCTTGATCTGTATATGTTATATAATGTCTCATTTGTTCATTTTGATGGAGAAAAAGTTGTACATTTAGTAAATTCAGAGTGTCTAAGATGCACAAGTAGGCATGTTTGAGTACTCAGGTCCAGTGGCTCACTGTGTTAACGCTCGCCCCTGGATGCGGTTGGTCGCGTGTTCGAATCCATGCTGTGGCATTCTTTTTTTCATTTTCACCCTTTTTCTATGGATCTCCAAAAAGTCAACTTTTACATTTTCTGAGTCTGGAGGAATTCAAGGGGAGTTTTCAGGGGAGTGCGTTCTCTCTGCCATCTCCTCCCTGTGTGTGTGTTGCTGCATGCAGCAGCTGCGTGTGTGTGTAAACTACCCCTCCCCCTCGCAAGCAGGCGGGGGAGAGAGATATGTTTCGTCTCGATTTACACATGCTATGACTCCGGGGGTACCTCCATTCGCTTCGTCTTGATCTGTTGATGTTATTTCATGTCTCGTTTGTCCATTGTGACGGTGGGAAAGCCAGGGAAATGTCCCATAGATATACTGAGAAATCTTTGTAACAGCATTTTCCTGCGATCACAGCTGTTCACAGCTACGAGGCTGGGACCGCTTCCATTCGCTTCGTCTTGATCTGTAGATGTTATTTCATGTCTCATTTGTTCATTTTGATGGAGAAAAAGTTGTAAATTTAGTGAATTCAGAGTGTCTAAGATGCACAAGTAGGCATGTTTGAGTACTCAGGTCCAGTGGCTCACTGTGTTAACGCTCGCCCCTGGATGCGGTTGGTCGCGTGTTCGAATCCATGCTGTGGCATTCTTTTTTTCATTTTCACCCTTTTTCTATGGATCTCCAAAAAGTCAACTTTGACATTTTCTGAGTCTGGAGGAATTCAAGGGGAGTTTTCAAGGGACTCTACCCGCCTTATGAGGCACTATTTTCGAATACTTTTTTCCATTTTCACCCTTTTTCTATGGATCTCCAAAAAGTGAACTTTTACATTTTCTGAGTCTGGAGGAATTCAAGGGGAGTTTTCAGGGGAGTGCGTTCTCTCTGCCATCTCCTCCCTGTGTGTGCGTTGCTGCATGCAGCAGCTGCGTGTGTGTGTGTAAACTGCCCCTCCCCTTCGCAAGCAGGCGGGGGAGAGAGAGATGTTTCGTCTCGATTTACACATGTTATGACTCCGGGGGTAGTTCCATTCGCTTCGTCTTGATCTGTTGATGTTATTTCATGTCTCGTTTGTCCATTGTGACGGTGGAAAAGCCAGGGAAATGTCCCGGAGATATACTGAGAAATCTTTGTAACAGCATTTTCCTGCGATCACAGCTGTTCACAGCTACGAGGCTGGGACCGCTTCCATTCGCTTCGTCTTGATCTTTAGATGTTATTTAATGTCTCATTTGTTCATTTTGATGGAGAAAAAGTTGTACATTTAGTGAATTCAGAGTTTCTAAGATGCACAAGTAGGCATGTTTGAGTACTCAGGTCCAGTGGCTCACTGCGTTAATGCTCGCCCCTGGATGTGGTTGGTCGCGTGTTCGAATCCATGCTGTGGCATACTTTTTTTCATTTTCACCCTTTTTCTATGGATCTCCAAAAAGTCAACTTTGACTTTTTCTGAGTCTGGAGGAATTCAAGGGGAGTTTTCAAGGGACTCTACCCGCCTTATGAGGCACTATTTTCGAATACTTTTTTCCATTTTCACCCTTTTTCTATGGATCTCCAAAAAGTGAACTTTTACATTTTCTGAGTCTGGAGGAATTCAAGGGGAGTTTTCAGGGGAGTGCATTCTCTCTGCCATCTCCTCCCTGTGTGTGCGTTGCTGCATGCAGCAGCTGCGTGTGTGTGTGTAAACTGCCCCTCCCCTTCGCAAGCAGGCGGGGGAGCGAGAGATGTTTCGTCTCGATTTACACATGCTATGACTCCGGGGGTAGTTCCATTCGCTTCGTCTTGATCTGTTGATGTTATTTCATGTCTCGTTTGTCCATTGTGACGGTTGGAAAGCCAGGGAAATGTCCCGGAGATATACTGAGAAATCTTTGTAACAGCATTTTCCTGCGATCACAGCTGTTCACAGCTACGAGGCTGGGACCGCTTCCATTCGCTTCGTCTTGATCTTTAGATGTTATTTCATGTCTCATTTGTTCATTTTGATGGAGAAAAAGTTGTACATTTAGTGAATTCAGAGTGTCTAAGATGCACAAGTAGGCATATTTGAGTACTCAGGTCCAGTGGCTCACTGCGTTAACACTCGCCCCTGGATGCGGTTGGTCGCGTGTTCGAATGCATGCTGTGGCATTCTTTTTTTCATTTTCACCCTTTTTCTATGGATCTCCAAAAAGTCAACTTTGACTTTTTCTGAGTCTGGAGGAATTCAAGGGGAGTTTTCAGGGGAGTGCGTTCTCTCTGCCATCTCCTCCCTGTGTGTGTGTTGCTGCATGCAGCAGCTGCGTGTGTGTGTAAACTGCCCCTCCCCCTCGCAAGCAGGCGGGGGAGAGAGAGATGTTTCGTCTCGATTTACACATGCTAGGACTCCGGGGGTACCTCCATTCGCTTCGTCTTGATCTGTTGATGTTATTTCATGTCTCGTTTGTCCATTGTGACGGAGGGAAAGCCAGGGAAATGTCCCGGAGATATACTGAGAAATCTTTGTAACAGCATTTTCCTGCGATCACAGCTGTTCACAGCTACGAAGCTGGAACCGCTTCCATTCGCTTCGTCTAGATCTGGAGATGTTATTTCATGTCTCATTTGTTCATTTTGATGGAGAAAAGGTTGTACATTTAGTGAATTCAGAGTGTCTAAGATGCACAAGTAGGCATGTTTGAGTACTCAGGTCCAGTGGCTCACTGCGTTAACGCTCGCCCCTGGATGCGGTTGGTCGCGTGTTCGAATCCATGCTGTGGCATACTTTTTTTCATTTTCACCCTTTTTCTATAGATCTTCAAAAAGTCAACTTTGACTTTTTCTGAGTCTGGAGGAATTCAAGGGGAGTTTTCAAAGGACTCTACCCGCCTTATGAGGCACTATTTTCGAATACTTTTTTCCATTTTCACCCTTTTTCTATGGATCTCCAAAAAGTGAACTTTTACATTTTCTGAGTCTGGAGGAATTCAAGGGGAGTTTTCAGGGGAGTGCATTCTCTCTGCCATCTCCTCCCTGTGTGTGCGTTGCTGCATGCAGCAGCTGCGTGTGTGTGTGTAAACTGCCCCTCCCCTTCACAAACAGGCGGGGGAGAGAGATATGTTTCGTCTCGATTTACACATGCTATGACTCCGGGGGTACTTCCATTCGCTTCGTCTTGATCTGTTGATGTTATTTCATGTCTCGTTTGTTCATTTTGATGGAGAAAAAGTTGTACATTTAGTAAATTCAGAGTGTCTAAGATGCACAAGTAGGCATGTTTGAGTACTCAGGTCCAGTGGCTCACTGTGTTAACGCTCGCCCCTGGATGCGGTTGGTCGCGTGTTCGAATCCATGCTGTGGCATTCTTTTTTTCATTTTCACCCTTTTTCTATGGATCTCCAAAAAGTGATCTTTTACATTTTCTGAGTCTGGAGGAATTCAAGGGGAGTTTTCAGGGGAGTGCGTTCTCTCTGCCATCTCCTCCCTGTGTGTGTGTTGCTGCATGCAGCAGCTGCGTGTGTGTGTAAACTGCCCCTCCCCCTCGCAAGCAGGCGGGGGAGTGAGAGATGTTTCGTCTCGATGTACACATGCTATGACTCCGGGGGTACCTCCATTCACTTCGTCTTGATCTGTTGATGTTATTTCATGTCTCGTTTGTCCATTGTGACGGTGGGAAAGCCAGGGAAATGTCCCGGAGATATACTGAGAAATCTTTGTAACAGCATTTTCCTGCGATCACAGCTGTTCACAGCTACGAGGCTGGGACAGCTTCCATTCGCTTCGTCTTGATCTGGCGATGTTATTTCATGTCTCATTTGTTCATTTTGATGGTGAAAAGGTTGTACATTTAGTGAATTCAGAGTGTCTAAGATGCACAAGTAGGCATGTTTGAGTACTCAGGTCCTCACTGCGTTAACGCTCGCCCCTGGATGCGGTTGGTCGCGTGTCCGAATCCATGCTGTGGCATTCTTTTTTTCATTTTCACCCTTTTTCTATGGATCTCCAAAAAGTCAACTTTGACTTTTTCTGAGTCTGGAGGAATTCAAGGGGAGTTTTCAAAGGACTCTACCCGCCTTATGAGGCACTATTTTCGAATACTTTTTTCCATTTTCACCCTTTTTCTATGGATCTCCAAAAAGTGAACTTTTACATTTTCTGAGTCTGGAGGAATTCAAGGGGAGTTTTCAGGGGAGTGCATTCTCTCTGCCATCTCCTCCCTCTGTGTGCGTTGCTGCATGCAGCAGCTGCGTGTGTGTGTAAACTGCCGCTCCCCTTCGCAAGCAGGCAGGGGAGAGAGAGATGTTTCGTCTCGATTTACACATGCTATGACTCCGGGGGTACTTCCATTCGCTTCGTCTTGATCTGTTGATGTTATTTCATGTCTCGTTTGTCCATTGTGACGGTGGGAAAGCCAGGGAAATGTCCCGGAGATATACTGAGAAATCTTTGTAACAGCATTTTCCTGCGATCACATCTGTTCACAGCTACGAGGCTGGGACCGCTTCCATTCGCTTCGTCTTGATCTTTAGATGTTATTTAATGTCTCATTTGTTCATTTTGATGGAGAAAAAGTTGTACATTTAGTGAATTCAGAGTTTCTAAGATGCACAAGTAGGCATGTTTGAGTACTCAGGTCCAGTGGCTCACTGCGTTAGTGCTCGCCCCTGGATGTGGTTGGTCGCGTGTTCTAATCCATGCTGTGGCATACTTTTTTTCATTTTCACCCTTTTTCTATGGATCTCCAAAAAGTCAACTTTGACTTTTTCTGAGTCTGGAGGAATTCAAGGGGAGTTTTCAAGGGACTCTACCCGCCTTATGAGGCACTATTTTCGAATACTTTTTTCCATTTTCACCCTTTTTCTATGGATCTCCAAAAAGTGAACTTTTACATTTTCTGAGTCTGGAGGAATTCAAGGGGAGTTTTCAGGGGAGTGCGTTCTCTCTGCCATCTCCTCCCTGTGTGTGTGTTGCTGCATGCAGCAGCTGCGTGTGTGTGTAAACTGCCCCTCCCCCTCGCAAGCAGGCGGGGGAGAGAGAGATGTTTCGTCTCGATTTACACATGCTAGGACTCCGGGGGTACCTCCATTCGCTTCGTCTTGATCTGTTGATGTTATTTCATGTCTCGTTTGTCCATTGTGACGGAGGGAAAGCCAGGGAAATGTCCCGGAGATATACTGAGAAATCTTTGTAACAGCATTTTCCTGCGATCACAGCTGTTCACAGCAACGAAGCTGGAACCGCTTCCATTCGCTTCGTCTAGATCTGGAGATGTTATTTCATGTCTCATTTGTTCATTTTGATGGAGAAAAGGTTGTACATTTAGTGAATTCAGAGTGTCTAAGATGCACAAGTAGGCGTGTTTGAGTACTCAGGTCCAGTGGCTCACTGCGTTAACGCTCGCCCCTGGATGCGGTTGGTCGCGTGTTCGAGTCCATGCTGTGGCATCCTTTTTTTCATTTTCACCCTTTTTCTATGGATCTCCAAAAAGTCAACTTTGACTTTTTCTGAGTCTGGAGGAATTCAAGGGGAGTTTTCAAGGGACTCTACCCGCCTTATGAGGCACTATTTTCGAATACTTTTTTCCATTTTCACCCTTTTTCTATGGATCTCCAAAAAGTGAACTTTGACTTTTTCTGAGTCTGGAGGAATTCAAGGGGAGTTTTCAAGGGACTCTACCCGCCTTATGAGGCACTATTTTCGAATACTTTTTTCCATTTTCACCCTTTTTCTATGGATCTCCAAAAAGTGAACTTTTACATTTTCTGAGTCTGGAGGAATTCAAGGGGAGTTTTCAGGGGAGTGCGTTCTCTCTGCCATCTCCTCCCTGTGTGTGCGTTGCTGCATGCAGCAGCTGCGTGTGTGTGTAAACTGCCCCTCCCCTTCGCAAGCAGGCGGGGGAGAGAGAGATGTTTCGTCTCGATTTACACATGCTATGACTCCGGGGGTACCTCCATTCGCTTCGTCTTGATCTGTTGATGTTATTTCATGTCTCGTTTGTCCATTGTGACGGTGGGAAAGCCAGGGAAATGTCCCGGAGATATACTGAGAAATCTTTGTAACAGCATTTTCCTGCGATCACAGCTGTTCACAGCTACGAGGCTGGGACCGCTTCCATTCGCTTCGTCTAGATCTGTATATGTTATTTAATGTCTCATTTGTTCATTTTGATGGAGAAAAAGTTGTACATTTAGTGAATTCAGAGTTTCTAAGATGCACAAGTAGGCATGTTTGAGTACTCAGGTCCAGTGGCTCACTGTGTTAACGCTCGCCCCTGGATGCGGTTGGTCGCGTGTTCGAATCCATGCTGTGGCATTCTTTTTTTCATTTTCACCCTTTTTCTATGGATCTCCAAAAAGTCAACTTTTACATTTTCTGAGTCTGGAGGAATTCAAGGGGAGTTTTCAGGGGAGTGCGTTCTCTCTGCCATCTCCTCCCTGTGTGTGTGTGTTGCTGCATGCAGCAGCTGCGTGTGTGTGTAAACTGCCCCTCCCCCTCGCAAGCAGGCGGGGAGAGAGAGAGATGTTTCGTCTCGATTTACACATGCTATGACTCCGGGGGTACCTCCATTCGCTTCGTCTTGATCTGTTGATGTTATTTCATGTCTCGTTTGTCCATTGTGACGGTGGGAAAGCCAGGGAAATGTCCCGGAGATATACTGATAAATCTTTGTAACAGCATTTTCCTGCGATCACAGCTGTTCACAGCTACGAGGCTGGGACCGCTTCCATTCGCTTCGTCTTGATCTGTAGATGTTATTTAATGTCTCATTTGTTCATTTTGATGGAGAAAAAGTTGTACATTTAGTGAATTCAGAGTGTCTAAGATGCACAAGTAGGCGTGTTTGAGTACTCAGGTCCAGTGGCTCACTGCGTTAACGCTCGCCCCTGGATGCGGTTGGTCGCGTGTTCGAGTCCATGCTGTGGCATACTTTTTTTCATTTTCACCCTTTTTCTATGGATCTCCAAAAAGTCAACTTTGACTTTTTCTGAGTCTGGAGGAATTCAAGGGGAGTTTTCAAGGGACTCTACCCGCCTTATGACGCACTATTTTCGAATACTTTTTTCCATTTTCACCCTTTTTCTATGGATCTCCAAAAAGTGAACTTTTACATTTTCTGAGTCTGGAGGAATTCAAGGGGAGTTTTCAGGGGAGTGCGTTCTCTCTGCCATCTCCTCCCTGTGTGTGCGTTGCTGCATGCAGCAGCTGCGTGTGTGTGTGTAAACTGCCCCTCCCCTTCGCAAGCAGGCGGGGGAGAGAGAGATGTTTCGTCTCGATTTACACATGTTATGACTCCGGGGGTAGTTCCATTCGCTTCGTCTTGATCTGTTGATGTTATTTCATGTCTCGTTTGTCCATTGTGACGGTGGAAAAGCCAGGGAAATGTCCCGGAGATATACTGAGAAATCTTTGTAACAGCATTTTCCTGCGATCACAGCTGTTCACAGCTACGAGGCTGGGACCGCTTCCATTCGCTTCGTCTTGATCTTTAGATGTTATTTAATGTCTCATTTGTTCATTTTGATGGAGAAAAAGTTGTACATTTAGTGAATTCAGAGTTTCTAAGATGCACAAGTAGGCATGTTTGAGTACTCAGGTCCAGTGGCTCACTGCGTTAATGCTCGCCCCTGGATGTGGTTGGTCGCGTGTTCGAATCCATGCTGTGGCATACTTTTTTTCATTTTCACCCTTTTTCTATGGATCTCCAAAAAGTCAACTTTGACTTTTTCTGAGTCTGGAGGAATTCAAGGGGAGTTTTCAAGGGACTCTACCCGCCTTATGAGGCACTATTTTCGAATACTTTTTTCCATTTTCACCCTTTTTCTATGGATCTCCAAAAAGTGAACTTTTACATTTTCTGAGTCTGGAGGAATTCAAGGGGAGTTTTCAGGGGAGTGCATTCTCTCTGCCATCTCCTCCCTGTGTGTGCGTTGCTGCATGCAGCAGCTGCGTGTGTGTGTGTAAACTGCCCCTCCCCTTCGCAAGCAGGCGGGGGAGAGAGAGATGTTTCGTCTCGATTTACACATGCTATGACTCCGGGGGTAGTTCCATTCGCTTCGTCTTGATCTGTTGATGTTATTTCATGTCTCGTTTGTCCATTGTGACGGTTGGAAAGCCAGGGAAATGTCCCGGAGATATACTGAGAAATCTTTGTAACAGCATTTTCCTGCGATCACAGCTGTTCACAGCTACGAGGCTGGGACCGCTTCCATTCGCTTCGTCTTGATCTTTAGATGTTATTTCATGTCTCATTTGTTCATTTTGATGGAGAAAAAGTTGTACATTTAGTGAATTCAGAGTGTCTAAGATGCACAAGTAGGCATATTTGAGTACTCAGGTCCAGTGGCTCACTGCGTTAACGCTCGCCCCTGGATGCGGTTGGTCGCGTGTTCGAATCCATGCTGTGGCATTCTTTTTTTCATTTTCACCCTTTTTCTATGGATCTCCAAAAAGTCAACTTTGACTTTTTCTGAGTCTGGAGGAATTCAAGGGGAGTTTTCAGGGGAGTGCGTTCTCTCTGCCATCTCCTCCCTGTGTGTGTGTTGCTGCATGCAGCAGCTGCGTGTGTGTGTAAACTGCCCCTCCCCCTCGCAAGCAGGCGGGGGAGAGAGAGATGTTTCGTCTCGATTTACACATGCTAGGACTCCGGGGGTACCTCCATTCGCTTCGTCTTGATCTGTTGATGTTATTTCATGTCTCGTTTGTCCATTGTGACGGAGGGAAAGCCAGGGAAATGTCCCGGAGATATACTGAGAAATCTTTGTAACAGCATTTTCCTGCGATCACAGCTGTTCACAGCTACGAAGCTGGAACCGCTTCCATTCGCTTCGTCTAGATCTGGAGATGTTATTTCATGTCTCATTTGTTCATTTTGATGGAGAAAAGGTTGTACATTTAGTGAATTCAGAGTGTCTAAGATGCACAAGTAGGCATGTTTGAGTACTCAGGTCCAGTGGCTCACTGCGTTAACGCTCGCCCCTGGATGCGGTTGGTCGCGTGTTCGAATCCATGCTGTGGCATACTTTTTTTCATTTTCACCCTTTTTCTATAGATCTTCAAAAAGTCAACTTTGACTTTTTCTGAGTCTGGAGGAATTCAAGGGGAGTTTTCAAAGGACTCTACCCGCCTTATGAGGCACTATTTTCGAATACTTTTTTCCATTTTCACCCTTTTTCTATGGATCTCCAAAAAGTGAACTTTTACATTTTCTGAGTCTGGAGGAATTCAAGGGGAGTTTTCAGGGGAGTGCATTCTCTCTGCCATCTCCTCCCTGTGTGTGCGTTGCTGCATGCAGCAGCTGCGTGTGTGTGTGTAAACTGCCCCTCCCCTTCACAAACAGGCGGGGGAGAGAGATATGTTTCGTCTCGATTTACACATGCTATGACTCCGGGGGTACTTCCATTCGCTTCGTCTTGATCTGTTGATGTTATTTCATGTCTCGTTTGTTCATTTTGATGGAGAAAAAGTTGTACATTTAGTAAATTCAGAGTGTCTAAGATGCACAAGTAGGCATGTTTGAGTACTCAGGTCCAGTGGCTCACTGTGTTAACGCTCGCCCCTGGATGCGGTTGGTCGCGTGTTCGAATCCATGCTGTGGCATTCTTTTTTTCATTTTCACCCTTTTTCTATGGATCTCCAAAAAGTGATCTTTTACATTTTCTGAGTCTGGAGGAATTCAAGGGGAGTTTTCAGGGGAGTGCGTTCTCTCTGCCATCTCCTCCCTGTGTGTGTGTTGCTGCATGCAGCAGCTGCGTGTGTGTGTAAACTGCCCCTCCCCCTCGCAAGCAGGCGGGGGAGTGAGAGATGTTTCGTCTCGATGTACACATGCTATGACTCCGGGGGTACCTCCATTCACTTCGTCTTGATCTGTTGATGTTATTTCATGTCTCGTTTGTCCATTGTGACGGTGGGAAAGCCAGGGAAATGTCCCGGAGATATACTGAGAAATCTTTGTAACAGCATTTTCCTGCGATCACAGCTGTTCACAGCTACGAGGCTGGGACAGCTTCCATTCGCTTCGTCTTGATCTGGCGATGTTATTTCATGTCTCATTTGTTCATTTTGATGGTGAAAAGGTTGTACATTTAGTGAATTCAGAGTGTCTAAGATGCACAAGTAGGCATGTTTGAGTACTCAGGTCCTCACTGCGTTAACGCTCGCCCCTGGATGCGGTTGGTCGCGTGTCCGAATCCATGCTGTGGCATTCTTTTTTTCATTTTCACCCTTTTTCTATGGATCTCCAAAAAGTCAACTTTGACTTTTTCTGAGTCTGGAGGAATTCAAGGGGAGTTTTCAAAGGACTCTACCCGCCTTATGAGGCACTATTTTCGAATACTTTTTTCCATTTTCACCCTTTTTCTATGGATCTCCAAAAAGTGAACTTTTACATTTTCTGAGTCTGGAGGAATTCAAGGGGAGTTTTCAGGGGAGTGCATTCTCTCTGCCATCTCCTCCCTCTGTGTGCGTTGCTGCATGCAGCAGCTGCGTGTGTGTGTAAACTGCCGCTCCCCTTCGCAAGCAGGCAGGGGAGAGAGAGATGTTTCGTCTCGATTTACACATGCTATGACTCCGGGGGTACTTCCATTCGCTTCGTCTTGATCTGTTGATGTTATTTCATGTCTCGTTTGTCCATTGTGACGGTGGGAAAGCCAGGGAAATGTCCCGGAGATATACTGAGAAATCTTTGTAACAGCATTTTCCTGCGATCACATCTGTTCACAGCTACGAGGCTGGGACCGCTTCCATTCGCTTCGTCTTGATCTTTAGATGTTATTTAATGTCTCATTTGTTCATTTTGATGGAGAAAAAGTTGTACATTTAGTGAATTCAGAGTTTCTAAGATGCACAAGTAGGCATGTTTGAGTACTCAGGTCCAGTGGCTCACTGCGTTAATGCTCGCCCCTGGATGTGGTTGGTCGCGTGTTCTAATCCATGCTGTGGCATACTTTTTTTCATTTTCACCCTTTTTCTATGGATCTCCAAAAAGTCAACTTTGACTTTTTCTGAGTCTGGAGGAATTCAAGGGGAGTTTTCAAGGGACTCTACCCGCCTTATGAGGCACTATTTTCGAATACTTTTTTCCATTTTCACCCTTTTTCTATGGATCTCCAAAAAGTGAACTTTTACATTTTCTGAGTCTGGAGGAATTCAAGGGGAGTTTTCAGGGGAGTGCATTCTCTCTGCCATCTCCTCCCTGTGTGTGCGTTGCTGCATGCAGCAGCTGCGTGTGTGTGTGTAAACTGCCCCTCCCCTTCGCAAGCAGGCGGGGGAGAGAGAGATGTTTCGTCTCGATTTACACATGCTATGACTCCGGGGGTACTTCCATTCGCTTCGTCTTGATCTGTTGATGTTATTTCATGTCTCGTTTGTCCATTGTGACGGTGGGAAAGCCAGGGAAATGTCCCGGAGATATACTGAGAAATCTTTGTAACAGCATTTTCCTGCGATCACAGCTGTTCGCAGCTACGAGGCTGGGACCGCTTCCATTCGCTTCGTCTTGATCTGTAGATGTTATTTAATGTCTCATTTGTTCATTTTGATGGAGAAAAAGTTGTACATTTAGTAAATTCAGAGTGTCTAAGATGCACAAGTAGGCATGTTTGAGTACTCAGGTCCAGTGGCTCACTGCGTTAACGCTCGCCCCTGGATGCGGTTGGTCGCGTGTTCGAATCCATGCTGTGGCATACTTTTTTTCATTTTCACCCTTTTTCTATAGATCTTCAAAAAGTCAACTTTGACTTTTTCTGAGTCTGGAGGAATTCAAGGGGAGTTTTCAAAGGACTCTACCCGCCTTATGAGGCACTATTTTCGAATACTTTTTTCCATTTTCACCCTTTTTCTATGGATCTCCAAAAAGTGAACTTTTACATTTTCTGAGTCTGGAGGAATTCAAGGGGAGTTTTCAGGGGAGTGCATTCTCTCTGCCATCTCCTCCCTGTGTGTGCGTTGCTGCATGCAGCAGCTGCGTGTGTGTGTGTAAACTGCCCCTCCCCTTCACAAACAGGCGGGGGAGAGAGATATGTTTCGTCTCGATTTACACATGCTATGACTCCGGGGGTACTTCCATTCGCTACGTCTTGATCTGTTGATGTTATTTCATGTCTCGTTTGTTCATTTTGATGGAGAAAAAGTTGTACATTTAGTAAATTCAGAGTGTCTAAGATGCACAAGTAGGCATGTTTGAGTACTCAGGTCCAGTGGCTCACTGTGTTAACGCTCGCCCCTGGATGCGGTTGGTCGCGTGTTCGAATCCATGCTGTGGCATTCTTTTTTTCATTTTCACCCTTTTTCTATGGATCTCCAAAAAGTGATCTTTTACATTTTCTGAGTCTGGAGGAATTCAAGGGGAGTTTTCAGGGGAGTGCGCTCTCTCTGCCATCTCCTCCCTGTGTGTGTGTTGCTGCATGCAGCAGCTGCGTGTGTGTGTAAACTGCCCCTCCCCCTCGCAAGCAGGCGGGGGAGTGAGAGATGTTTCGTCTCGATGTACACATGCTATGACTCCGGGGGTACCTCCATTCACTTCGTCTTGATCTGTTGATGTTATTTCATGTCTCGTTTGTCCATTGTGACGGTGGGAAAGCCAGGGAAATGTCCCGGAGATATACTGAGAAATCTTTGTAACAGCATTTTCCTGCGATCACAGCTGTTCACAGCTACGAGGCTGGGACAGCTTCCATTCGCTTCGTCTTGATCTGGCGATGTTATTTCATGTCTCATTTGTTCATTTTGATGGTGAAAAGGTTGTACATTTAGTGAATTCAGAGTGTCTAAGATGCACAAGTAGGCATGTTTGAGTACTCAGGTCCTCACTGCGTTAACGCTCGCCCCTGGATGCGGTTGGTCGCGTGTCCGAATCCATGCTGTGGCATTCTTTTTTTCATTTTCACCCTTTTTCTATGGATCTCCAAAAAGTCAACTTTGACTTTTTCTGAGTCTGGAGGAATTCAAGGGGAGTTTTCAAAGGACTCTACCCGCCTTATGAGGCACTATTTTCGAATACTTTTTTCCATTTTCACCCTTTTTCTATGGATCTCCAAAAAGTGAACTTTTACATTTTCTGAGTCTGGAGGAATTCAAGGGGAGTTTTCAGGGGAGTGCATTCTCTCTGCCATCTCCTCCCTCTGTGTGCGTTGCTGCATGCAGCAGCTGCGTGTGTGTGTAAACTGCCGCTCCCCTTCGCAAGCAGGCAGGGGAGAGAGAGATGTTTCGTCTCGATTTACACATGCTATGACTCCGGGGGTACTTCCATTCGCTTCGTCTTGATCTGTTGATGTTATTTCATGTCTCGTTTGTCCATTGTAACGGTGGGAAAGCCAGGGAAATGTCCCGGAGATATACTGAGAAATCTTTGTAACAGCATTTTCCTGCGATCACAGCTGTTCGCAGCTGCGAGGCTGGGACCGCTTCCATTCGCTTCGTCTTGATCTGTAGATGTTATTTAATGTCTCATTTGTTCATTTTGATGGAGAAAAAGTTGTACATTTAGTAAATTCAGAGTGTCTAAGATGCACAAGTAGGCATGTTTGAGTACTCAGGTCCAGTGGCTCCCTGTGTTAACGCTTGCCCCTGGATGCGGTTGGTCGCGTGTTCGAATCCATGCTGTGGCATTCTTTTTTTCATTTTCACCCTTTTTCTATGGATCTCCAAAAAGTGATCTTTTACATTTTCTGAGTCTGGAGGAATTCAAGGGGAGTTTTCAGGGGAGTGCGTTCTCTCTGCCATCTCCTTCCTGTGTGTGTGTTGCTGCATGCAGCAGCTGCGTGTGTGTGTAAACTGCCAACTCCCCCTCGCAAGCAGGCGGGGGAGAGAGAGATGTTTCGTCTCGATTTACACATGCTATGACTCCGGGGGTACCCCCATTCGCTTCGTCTTGATCTGTTGATGTTATTTCATGTCTCGTTTGTCCATTGTGACGGTGGGAAAGCGAGGGAAATGTCCCGGAGATATACTGAGAAATCTTTGTAACAGCATTTTCCTGCGATCACAGCTGTTCACAGCTACGAGGCTGGGACCGCTTCCATTCGCTTCGTCTTGATCTGTAGATGTTATTTCATGTCTCATTTGTTCATTTTGATGGAGAAAAAGTTGTACATTTAGTGAATTCAGAGTGTCTAAGATGCAAAAGTAGGCATGTTTGAGTACTCATGTCCAGTGGCTCACTGCGTTAACGCTCGCCCCTGGATGCGGTTGGTCGCGTGTTCGAATCCATGCTGTGGCATACTTTTTTTCATTTCCACCCTTTTTCTATGGATCTCCAAAAAGTCAACTTTGACTTTTTCTGAGTCTGGAGGAATTCAAGGGGAGTTTTCAAGGGACTCTACCCGCCTTATGAGGCACTATTTTCGAATACTTTTTTCCATTTTCACCCTTTTTCTATGGATCTCCAAAAAGTTAACTTTTACATTTTCTGAGTCTGGAGGAATTCAAGGGGAGTTTTCAGGGGATTGCATTCTCTCTGCCATCTCCTCCCTCTGTGTGCGTTGCTGCATGCAGCAGCTGCGTGTGTGTGTAAACTGCCCCTCCCCTTCGCAAGCAGGCGGGGGAGAGAGAGATGTTTCGTCTCGATTTACACATGCTATGACTCCGGGGGTACCCCCATTCGCTTCGTCTTGATCTGTTGATGTTATTTCATGTCTCGTTTGTCCATTGTGACGGTGGGAAAGCCAGGGAAATGTCCCGGAGATATACTGAGAAATCTTTGTAACAGCATTTTCCTGCGATCACAGCTGTTCACAGCTACGAGGCTGGGACCGCTTCCATTCGCTTCATCTTGATCTGTAGATGTTATTTCATGTCTCATTTGTTCATTTTGATGGAGAAAAAGTTGTACATTTAGTGAATTCAGAGTGTCTAAGATGCAAAAGTAGGCATGTTTGAGTACTCATGTCCAGTGGCTCACTGCGTTAACGCTCGCCCCTGGATGCGGTTGGTCGCGTGTTCGAATCCATGCTGTGGCATACTTTTTTTCATTTTCACCCTTTTTCTATGGATCTCCAAAAAGTCAACTTTGACTTTTTCTGAGTCTGGAGGAATTCAAGGGGAGTTTTCAAGGGACTCTACCCGCCTTATGAGGCACTATTTTCGAATACTTTTTTCCATTTTCACCCTTTTTCTATGGATCTCCAAAAAGTGAACTTTTACATTTTCTGAGTCTGGAGGAATTCAAGGGGAGTTTTCAGGGGATTGCATTCTCTCTGCCATCTCCTCCCTCTGTGTGCGTTGCTGCATGCAGCAGCTGCGTGTGTGTGTAAACTGCCCCTCCCCTTCGCAAGCAGGCGGGGGAGAGAGAGATGTTTCGTCTCGATTTACACATGCTATGACTCCGGGGGTACTTCCATTCGCTTTGTCTTGATCTGTTGATGTTATTTCATGTCTCGTTTGTCCATTGTGACGGTGGGAAAGCCAGGGAAATGTCCCGGAGATATACTGAGAAATCTTTGTAACAGCATTTTCCTGCGATCACAGCTGTTCGCAGCTACGAGGCTGGGACCGCTTCCATTCGCTTCGTCTTGATCTGTAGATGTTATTTAATGTCTCATTTGTTCATTTTGATTGAGAAAAAGTTGTACATTTAGTACATTCACAGTGTCTAAGATGCACAAGTAGGCATGTTTGAGTACTCAGGTCCAGTGGCTCACTGTGTTAACGCTCGCCCCTGGATGCGGTTGGTCGCGTGTTCGAATCCATGCTGTGGCATTCTTTTTTTCATTTTCACCCTTTTTCTATGGATCTCCAAAAAGTCAACTTTGACTTTTTCTGAGTCTGGAGGAATTCAAGGGGAGTTTTCAAGGGACTCTAGCCGCCTTATGAGGCACTATTTTCGAATACTTTTTTCCATTTTCACCCTTTTTCTATGGATCTCCAAAAAATGAACTTTTACATTTTCTGAGTCTGGAGGAATTCATGGGGAGTTTTCAGGGGAGTGCATTCTCTCTGCCATCTCCTCCCTCTGTGTGCGTTGCTGCATGCAGCAGCTGCGTGTGTGTGTGTAAACTGCCCCTCCCCTTCGCAAGCAGGCGGGGGAGAGAGAGATTTTTCGTCTCGATTTACACATTCTATGACTCCGGGGGTACTTCCATTCGCTTCGTCTTGATCTGTTGATGTTATTTCATGTCTCGTTTGTCCATTGTGACGGTGGGAAAGCCAGGGAAATGTCCCGGAGATATACTGAGAAATCTTTGTAACAGCATTTTCCTGCGATCACAGCTGTTCGCAGCTACGAGGCTGGGACCGCTTCCATTCGCTTCGTCTTGATCTGTAGATGTTATTTAATGTCTCATTTGTTCATTTTGATGGAGAAAAAGTTGTACATTTAGTAAATTCAGAGTGTCTAAGATGCAAAAGTAGGCATGTTTGAGTACTCACTGCGTTAACGCTCGCCCCTGGATACGGTTGGTCGCATGTTCGAATCCATGCTGTGGCATACTTTTTTTCATTTTCACCCTTTTTCTATTGATCTCCAAAAAGTCAACTTTGACTTTTTCTGAGTCTGGAGGAATTCAAGGGGAGTTTTCAAGGGACTCTACCCGCTTTATGAGGCACTATTTTCGAATACTTTTTTCCATTTTCACCCTTTTTCTATGGATCTCCAAAAAGTCAACTTTGACTTTTTCTGAGTCTGGAGGAATTCAAGGGGAGTTTTCAAGGGACTCTACCCGCCTTATGAGGCAATATTTTCGAATACTTTTTTCCATTTTCACCCTTTTTCTATGGATCTCCAAAAAGTGAACTTTTACATTTTCTGAGTCTGGAGGAATTCATGGGGAGTTTTCAGGGGAGTGCATTCTCTCTGCCATCTCCTCCCTCTGTGTGCGTTGCTGCATGCAGCAGCTGCGTGTGTGTGTGTAAACTGCCCCTCCCCTTCGCAAGCAGGCGGGGGAGAGAGAGATTTTTCGTCTCGATTTACACATTCTATGACTCCGGGGGTACTTCCATTCGCTTCGTCTTGATCTGTTGATGTTATTTCATGTCTCGTTTGTCCATTGTGACGGTGGGAAAGCCAGGGAAATGTCCCGGAGATATACTGAGAAATCTTTGTAACAGCATTTTCCTGCGATCACAGCTGTTCGCAGCTACGAGGCTGGGACCGCTTCCATTCGCTTCGTCTTGATCTGTAGATGTTATTTAATGTCTCATTTGTTCATTTTGATGGAGAAAAAGTTGTACATTTAGTAAATTCAGAGTGTCTAAGATGCAAAAGTAGGCATGTTTGAGTACTCACTGCGTTAACGCTCGCCCCTGGATACGGTTGGTCGCATGTTCGAATCCATGCTGTGGCATACTTTTTTTCATTTTCACCCTTTTTCTATTGATCTCCAAAAAGTCAACTTTGACTTTTTCTGAGTCTGGAGGAATTCAAGGGGAGTTTTCAAGGGACTCTACCCGCTTTATGAGGCACTATTTTCGAATACTTTTTTCCATTTTCACCCTTTTTCTATGGATCTCCAAAAAGTCAACTTTGACTTTTTCTGAGTCTGGAGGAATTCAAGGGGAGTTTTCAAGGGACTCTACCCGCCTTATGAGGCAATATTTTCGAATACTTTTTTCCATTTTCACCCTTTTTCTATGGATCTCCAAAAAGTCAACTTTTACATTTTCTGAGTCTGGAGGAATTCAAGGGGAGTTTTCAGGGGAGTGCATTCTCTCTGCCATCTCCTCCCTCTGTGTGCGTTGCTGCATGCAGCAGCTGCGTGTGTGTGTGTAAACTGCCCCTCCCCTTCACAAGCAGGCGGGGGAGAGAGAGATGTTTCGTCTCGATTGACAGATGCTATGACTCCGGGGGTACTTCCATTCGCTTCGTCTTGATCTGTTGATGTTATTTCATGTCTCGTTTGTCCATTGTGACGGTGGGAAAGCCAGGGAAATGTCCCGGATATATACTGAGAAATCTTTGTAACAGCATTTTTCTGCGATCACAGCTGTTCACAGCTACGAGGCTGGGACCGCTTCCATTCGCTTCGTCTTGATCTGTAGATGTTATTTAATGTCTCATTTGTTCATTTTGATGGAGAAAAAGTTGTACATTTAGTAAATTCAGAGTGTCTAAGATGCACAAGTAGGCATGTTTGAGTACTCAGGTCCAGTGGCTCACTGCGTTAACGCTCGCCCCTGGATGCGGTTGGTCGCGTGTTCGAATCCATGCTGTGGCATACTTTTTTTCATGTTCACCATTTTTCTATGGATCTCCAAAAAGTCAACTTTGACTTTTTCTGAGTCTGGAGGAATTCAAGGGGAGTTTTCAAAGGACTCTACCCGCCTTATGAGGCACTATTTTCGAATACTTTTTTCCATTTTCACCCTTTTTCTATGGATCTCCAAAAAGTGAACTTTTACATTTTCTGAGTCTGGAGGAATTCAAGGGGAGTTTTCAGGGGAGTGCATTCTCTCTGCCATCTCCTCCCTGTGTGTGCGTTGCTGCATGCAGCAGCTGCGTGTGTGTGTGTGTAAACTGCCCCTCCCCTTCGCAAGCAGGCGGGGGAGAGAGAGATGTTTCGTCTCGATTTACACATGCTATGACTCCGGGGGTACCTCCATTCGCTTCGTCTTGATCTGTTGATGTTATTTCATGTCTCGTTTGTCCATTGTGACGGAGGGAAAGCCAGGGAAATGTCCCGGAGATATACTGAGAAATCTTTGTAACAGCATTTTCCTGCGATCACAGCTGTTCGCAGCTACGAGGCTGGGACCGCTTCCATTCGCTTCGTCTTGATCTGTAGATGTTATTTAATGTCTCATTTGTTCATTTTGATGGAGAAAAAGTTGTACATTTAGTAAATTCAGAGTGTCTAAGATGCACAAGTAGGCATGTTTGAGTACTCAGGTCCAGTGGCTCACTGCGTTAACGCTCGCCCCTGGATGCGGTTGGTCGCGTGTTCGAATCCATGCTGTGGCATACTTTTTTTCATGTTCACCATTTTTCTATGGATCTCCAAAAAGTCAACTTTGACTTTTTCTGAGTCTGGAGGAATTCAAGGGGAGTTTTCAAAGGACTCTACCCGCCTTATGAGGCACTATTTTCGAATACTTTTTTCCATTTTCACCCTTTTTCTATGGATCTCCAAAAAGTGAACTTTTACATTTTCTGAGTCTGGAGGAATTCAAGGGGAGTTTTCAGGGGAGTGCATTCTCTCTGCCATCTCCTCCCTGTGTGTGCGTTGCTGCATGCAGCAGCTGCGTGTGTGTGTGTGTAAACTGCCCCTCCCCTTCGCAAGCAGGCGGGGGAGAGAGAGATGTTTCGTCTCGATTTACACATGCTATGACTCCGGGGGTACCTCCATTCGCTTCGTCTTGATCTGTTGATGTTATTTCATGTCTCGTTTGTCCATTGTGACGGAGGGAAAGCCAGGGAAATGTCCCGGAGATATACTGAGAAATCTTTGTAACAGCATTTTCCTGCGATCACAGCTGTTCGCAGCTACGAGGCTGGGACCGCTTCCATTCGCTTCGTCTTGATCTGTAGATGTTATTTAATGTCTCATTTGTTCATTTTGATGGAGAAAAAGTTGTACATTTAGTAAATTCAGAGTGTCTAAGATGCAAAAGTAGGCATGTTTGAGTACTCACTGCGTTAACGCTCGCCCCTGGATACGGTTGGTCGCATGTTCGAATCCATGCTGTGGCATACTTTTTTTCATTTTCACCCTTTTTCTATGGATCTCCAAAAAGTCAACTTTGACTTTTTCTGAGTCTGGAGGAATTCAAGGGAAGTTTTCAAGGGACTCTACCCGCCTTATGAGGCACTATTTTCGAATACTTTTTTCCATTTTCACCCTTTTTCTATGGATCTCCAAAAAGTGAACTTTTACATTTTCTGAGTCTGGAGGAATTCAAGGGGAGTTTTCAGGGGAGTGCATTCTCTCTGCCATCTCCTCCCTCTGTGTGCGTTGCTGCATGCAGCAGCTGCGTGTGTGTGTAAACTGCCCCTCCCCTTCGCAAGCAGGCAGGGGAGAGAGAGATGTTTCGTCTCGATTTACACATGCTTTGACTCCGGGGGTACTTCCATTCGCTTCGTCTTGATCTTTTGATGTTATTTCATGTCTCGTTTGTCCATTGTGACGGTGGGAAAGCCAGGGAAATGTCCCGGAGATATACTGAGAAATCTTTGTAACAGCATTTTTCTGCGATCACAGCTGTTCACAGCTACGAGGCTGGGACCGCTTCCATTCGCTTCGTCTTGATCTGTAGATGTTATTTCATGTCTCATTTGTTCATTTTGATGGAGAAAAAGTTGTACATTTAGTGAATTCAGAGTGTCTAAGATGCAAAAGTAGGCATGTTTGAGTACTCAGGTCCAGTGGCTCACTGTGTTAACGCTCGCCCCTGGATGCGGTTGGTCGCGTGTTCGAATCCATGCTGTGGCATACTTTTTTTCATTTTCACCCTTTTTCTATGGATCTCCAAAAAGTCAACTTTGACTTTTTCTGAGTCTGGAGGAATTCAAGGGGAGTTTTCAAGGGACTCTAGCCGCCTTATGAGGCACTATTTTCGAATACTTTTTTCCATTTTCACCCTTTTTCTATGGATCTCCAAAAAGTGAACTTTTACATTTTCTGAGTCTGGAGGAATTCATGGGGAGTTTTCAGGGGAGTGCATTCTCTCTGCCATCTCCTCCCTCTGTGTGCGTTGCTGCATGCAGCAGCTGCGTGTGTGTGTGTGTAAACTGCCCCTCCCCTTCGCAAGCAGGCGGGGGAGAGAGAGATGTTTCGTCTCGATTTACACATGCTATGACTCCGGGGGTACTTCCATTCGCTTCGTCTTGATCTGTTGATGTTATTTCATGTCTCGTTTGTCCATTGTGACGGTGGGAAAGCCAGGGAAATGTCCCGGAGATATACTGAGAAATCTTTGTAACAGCATTTTCCTGCGATCACAGCTGTTCGCAGCTACGAGGCTGGGACCGCTTCCATTCGCTTCGTCTTGATCTGTAGATGTTATTTAATGTCTCATTTGTTCATTTTGATGGAGAAAAAGTTGTACATTTAGTAAATTCAGAGTGTCTAAGATGCACAAGTAGGCATGTTTGAGTACTCAGGTCCAGTGGCTCCCTGTGTTAACGCTTGCCCCTGGATGCGGTTGGTCGCGTGTTCGAATCCATGCTGTGGCATTCTTTTTTTCATTTTCACCCTTTTTCTATGGATCTCCAAAAAGTGATCTTTTACATTTTCTGAGTCTGGAGGAATTCAAGGGGAGTTTTCAGGGGAGTGCGTTCTCTCTGCCATCTCCTTCCTGTGTGTGTGTTGCTGCATGCAGCAGCTGCGTGTGTGTGTAAACTGCCCCTCCCCCTCGCAAGCAGGCGGGGGAGAGAGAGATGTTTCGTCTCGATTTACACATGCTATGACTCCGGGGGTACCTCCATTCGCTTCGTCTTGATCTGTTGATGTTATTTCATGTCTCGTTTGTCCATTGTGACGGTGGGAAAGCCAGGGAAATGTCCCAGAGATATACTGATAAATCTTTGTAACAGCATTTTCCTGCGATCACAGCTGTTCACAGCTACGAGGCTGGGACCGCTTCCATTCGCTTCGTCTTGATCTGTAGATGTTATTTAATGTCTCATTTGTTCATTTTGATGGAGAAAAAGTTGTACATTTAGTGAATTCAGAGTTTCTAAGATGCAAAAGTAGGCATGTTTGAGTACTCAGGTCCAGTGGCTCACTGCGTTAATGGTCGCCCCTGGATGCGGTTGGTGGCGTGTTCGAATCCATGCTGTGGCATACTTTTTTTCATTTTCACCCTTTTTCTATGGATCTCCAAAAAGTCAACTTTGACTTTTTCTGAGTCTGGAGGAATTCAAGGGAAGTTTTCAAGGGACTCTACCCGCCTTATGAGGCACTATTTTCGAATACTTTTTTCCATTTTCACCCTTTTTCTATGGATCTCCAAAAAGTGAACTTTTACATTTTCTGAGTCTGGAGGAATTCAAGGGGAGTTTTCAGGGGAGTGCATTCTCTCTGCCATCTCCTCCCTCTGTGTGCGTTGCTGCATGCAGCAGCTGCGTGTGTGTGTAAACTGCCCCTCCCCTTCGCAAGCAGGCGGGGGAGAGAGAGATGTTTCGTCTCGATTTACACATGCTTTGACTCCGGGGGTACTTCCATTCGCTTCGTCTTGATCTTTTGATGTTATTTCATGTCTCGTTTGTCCATTGTGACGGTGGGAAAGCCAGGGAAATGTCCCAGAGATATACTGAGAAATCTTTGTAACAGCATTTTCCTGCGATCACAGCTGTTCACAGCTACGAGGCTGGGACCGCTTCCATTCGCTTCGTCTTGATCTGTAGATGTTATTTCATGTCTCATTTGTTCATTTTGATGGAGAAAAAGTTGTACATTTAGTGAATTCAGAGTGTCTAAGATGCAAAAGTAGGCATGTTTGAGTACTCAGGTCCAGTGGCTCACTGTGTTAACGCTCGCCCCTGGATGCGGTTGGTCGCGTGTTCGAATCCATGCTGTGGCATACTTTTTTTCATTTTCACCCTTTTTCTATGGATCTCCAAAAAGTCAACTTTGACTTTTTCTGAGTCTGGAGGAATTCAAGGGGAGTTTTCAAGGGACTCTAGCCGCCTTATGAGGCACTATTTTCGAATACTTTTTTCCATTTTCACCCTTTTTCTATGGATCTCCAAAAAGTGAACTTTTACATTTTCTGAGTCTGGAGGAATTCATGGGGAGTTTTCAGGGGAGTGCATTCTCTCTGCCATCTCCTCCCTCTGTGTGCGTTGCTGCATGCAGCAGCTGCGTGTGTGTGTAAACTGCCCCTCCCCTTCGCAAGCAGGCGGGGGAGAGAGAGATGTTTCGTCTCGATTTACACATGCTTTGACTCCGGGGGTACTTCCATTCGCTTCGTCTTGATCTTTTGATGTTATTTCATGTCTCGTTTGTCCATTGTGACGGTGGGAAAGCCAGGGAAATGTCCCGGAGATATACTGAGAAATCTTTGTAACAGCATTTTTCTGCGATCACAGCTGTTCACAGCTACGAGGCTGGGACCGCTTCCATTCGCTTCGTCTTGATCTGTAGATGTTATTTCATGTCTCATTTGTTCATTTTGATGGAGAAAAAGTTGTACATTTAGTGAATTCAGAGTGTCTAAGATGCAAAAGTAGGCATGTTTGAGTACTCAGGTCCAGTGGCTCACTGTGTTAACGCTCGCCCCTGGATGCGGTTGGTCGCGTGTTCGAATCCATGCTGTGGCATACTTTTTTTCATTTTCACCCTTTTTCTATGGATCTCCAAAAAGTCAACTTTGACTTTTTCTGAGTCTGGAGGAATTCAAGGGGAGTTTTCAAGGGACTCTAGCCGCCTTATGAGGCACTATTTTCGAATACTTTTTTCCATTTTCACCCTTTTTCTATGGATCTCCAAAAAGTGAACTTTTACATTTTCTGAGTCTGGAGGAATTCATGGGGAGTTTTCAGGGGAGTGCATTCTCTCTGCCATCTCCTCCCTCTGTGTGCGTTGCTGCATGCAGCAGCTGCGTGTGTGTAAACTGCCCCTCCCCTTCGCAAGCAGGCGGGGGAGAGAGAGATGTTTCGTCTCGATTTACACATGCTATGACTCCGGGGGTACTTCCATTCGCTTCGTCTTGATCTGTTGATGTTATTTCATGTCTCGTTTGTCCATTGTGACGGTGGGAAAGCCAGGGAAATGTCCCGGAGATATACTGAGAAATCTTTGTAACAGCATTTTCCTGCGATCACAGCTGTTCGCAGCTACGAGGCTGGGACCGCTTCCATTCGCTTCGTCTTGATCTGTAGATGTTATTTAATGTCTCATTTGTTCATTTTGATGGAGAAAAAGTTGTACATTTAGTAAATTCAGAGTGTCTAAGATGCACAAGTAGGCATGTTTGAGTACTCAGGTCCAGTGGCTCCCTGTGTTAACGCTTGCCCCTGGATGCGGTTGGTCGCGTGTTCGAATCCATGCTGTGGCATTCTTTTTTTCATTTTCACCCTTTTTCTATGGATCTCCAAAAAGTGATCTTTTACATTTTCTGAGTCTGGAGGAATTCAAGGGGAGTTTTCAGGGGAGTGCGTTCTCTCTGCCATCTCCTTCCTGTGTGTGTGTTGCTGCATGCAGCAGCTGCGTGTGTGTGTAAACTGCCCCTCCCCCTCGCAAGCAGGCGGGGGAGAGAGAGATGTTTCGTCTCGATTTACACATGCTATGACTCCGGGGGTACCTCCATTCGCTTCGTCTTGATCTGTTGATGTTATTTAATGTCTCGTGTGTCCATTGTGACGGTGGGAAAGCCAGGGAAATGTCCCGGAGATATACTGAGAAATCTTTGTAACAGCATTTTCCTGCGATCACAGCTGTTCACAGCTACGAGGCTGGGACCGCTTCCATTCGCTTCGTCTTGATCTGTAGATGTTATTTAATGTCTCATTTGTTCATTTTGATGGAGAAAAAGTTGTACATGTAGTGAATTCAGAGTTTCTAAGATGCAAAAGTAGGCATGTTTGAGTACTCATGTCCAGTGGCTCACTGCGTTAACGCTCGCCCCTGGATGCAGTTGGTCGCGTGTTCGAATCCATGCTGTGGCATACTTTTTTCATTTTCACCCTTTTTCTATGGATCTCCAAAAAGTTAACTTTGACTTTTTCTGAGTCTGGAGGAATTCAAGGGGGGTTTTCAAGGGACTCTACCCGCCTTATGAGGCACTATTTTCGAATACTTTTTTCCATTTTCACCCTTTTTCTATGGATCTCCAAAAAGTGAACTTTTACATTTTCTGAGTCTGGAGGAATTCAAGGGGAGTTTTCAGGGGAGTGCATTCTCTCTGCCATCTCCTCCCTCTGTGTGCGTTGCTGCATGCAGCAGCTGCGGGTGTGTGTGTAAACTGCCCCTCCCCTTCGCAAGCAGGCGGGGGAGAGAGAGATGTTTCGTCTCGATTTACACATGCTATGACTCCGGGGGTACTTCCATTCGCTTCGTCTTGATCTGTTGATGTTATTTCATGTCTCGTTTGTCCATTGTGACGGTGGGAAAGCCAGGGAAATGTCCCGGAGATATACTGAGAAATCTTTGTAACAGCATTTTCCTGCGATCACAGCTGTTCGCAGCTACGAGGCTGGGACCGCTTCAATTCGCTTCGTCTTGATCTGTAGATGTTATTTAATGTCTCATTTGTTCATTTTGATGGAGAAAAAGTTGTACATTTAGTAAATTCAGAGTGTCTAAGATGCACAAGTCGGCATGTTTGAGTACTCAGGTCCAGTGGCTCACTGCGTTAACGCTCGCCCCTGGATGCGGTTGGTCGCGTGTTCGAATCCATGCTGTGGCATACTTTTTTTCATTTTCACCCTTTTTCTATGGATCTCCAAAAAGTCAACTTTGACTTTTTCTGAGTCTGGAGGAATTCAAGGGGAGTTTTCAAGGGACTCTACCCGCCTTATGAGGCAATATTTTCGAATACTTTTTTCCATTTTCACCCTTTTTCTATGGATCTCCAAAAAGTGAACTTTTACATTTTCTGAGTCTGGAGGAATTCAAGGGGAGTTTTCAGGGGAGTGCGTTCTCTCTGCCATCTCCTCCCTGTGTGTGTGTTGCTGCATGCAGCAGCTGCGTGTGTGTGTAAACTGCCCCTCCCCCTCGCAAGCAGGCGGGGGAGAGAGAGATGTTTCGTCTCGATTTACACATTCTATGACTCCGGGGGTACTTCCATTCGCTTCGTCTTGATCTGTAGATGTTATTTAATGTCTCATTTGTTCATTTTGATGGAGAAAAAGTTGTACATGTAGTGAATTCAGAGTTTCTAAGATGCAAAAGTAGGCATGTTTGAGTACTCATGTCCAGTGGCTCACTGCGTTAACGCTCGCCCCTGGATGCAGTTGGTCGCGTGTTCGAATCCATGCTGTGGCATACTTTTTTTCATTTTCACCCTTTTTCTATGGATCTCCAAAAAGTCAACTTTGACTTTTTCTGAGTCTGGAGGAATTCAAGGGGAGTTTTCAAGGGACTCTAGCCGCCTTATGAGGCACTATTTTCGAATACTTTTTTCCATTTTCACCCTTTTTCTATGGATCTCCAAAAAGTGAACTTTTACATTTTCTGAGTCTGGAGGAATTCATGGGGAGTTTTCAGGGGAGTGCATTCTCTCTGCCATCTCCTCCCTCTGTGTGCGTTGCTGCATGCAGCAGCTGCGTGTGTGTGTGTGTAAACTGCCCCTCCCCTTCGCAAGCAGGCGGGGGAGAGAGAGATGTTTCGTCTCGATTTACACATGCTATGACTCCGGGGGTACTTCCATTCGCTTCGTCTTGATCTGTTGATGTTATTTCATGTCTCGTTTGTCCATTGTGACGGTGGGAAAGCCAGGGAAATGTCCCGGAGATATACTGAGAAATCTTTGTAACAGCATTTTCCTGCGATCACAGCTGTTCGCAGCTACGAGGCTGGGACCGCTTCCATTCGCTTCGTCTTGATCTGTAGATGTTATTTAATGTCTCATTTGTTCATTTTGATGGAGAAAAAGTTGTACATTTAGTAAATTCAGAGTGTCTAAGATGCACAAGTAGGCATGTTTGAGTACTCAGGTCCAGTGGCTCCCTGTGTTAACGCTTGCCCCTGGATGCGGTTGGTCGCGTGTTCGAATCCATGCTGTGGCATTCTTTTTTTCATTTTCACCCTTTTTCTATGGATCTCCAAAAAGTGATCTTTTACATTTTCTGAGTCTGGAGGAATTCAAGGGGAGTTTTCAGGGGAGTGCGTTCTCTCTGCCATCTCCTTCCTGTGTGTGTGTTGCTGCATGCAGCAACTGCGTGTGTGTGTAAACTGCCCCTCCCCCTCGCAAGCAGGCGGGGGAGAGAGAGATGTTTCGTCTCGATTTACACATGCTATGACTCCGGGGGTACCCCCATTCGCTTCGTCTTGATCTGTTGATGTTATTTCATGTCTCGTTTGTCCATTGTGACGGTGGGAAAGCCAGGGAAATGTCCCGGAGATATACTGAGAAATCTTTGTAACAGCATTTTCCTGCGATCACAGCTGTTCACAGCTACGAGGCTGGGACCGCTTCCATTCGCTTCGTCTTGATCTGTAGATGTTATTTCATGTCTCATTTGTTCATTTTGATGGAGAAAAAGTTGTACATTTAGTGAATTCAGAGTGTCTAAGATGCAAAAGTAGGCATGTTTGAGTACTCATGTCCAGTGGCTCACTGCGTTAACGCTCGCCCCTGGATGCGGTTGGTCGCGTGTTCGAATCCATGTTGTGGCATACTTTTTTTCATTTTCACCTTTTTTCTATGGATCTCCAAAAAGTCAACTTTGACTTTTTCTGAGTCTGGAGGAATTCAAGGGGAGTTTTCAAGGGACTCTACCCGCCTTATGAGGCACTATTTTCGAATACTTTTTTCCATTTTCACCCTTTTTCTATGGATCTCCAAAAAGTGAACTTTTACATTTTCTGAGTCTGGAGGAATTCAAGGGGAGTTTTCAGGGGATTGCATTCTCTCTGCCATCTCCTCCCTCTGTGTGCGTTGCTGCATGCAGCAGCTGCGTGTGTGTGTAAACTGCCCCTCCCCTTCGCAAGCAGGCGGGGGAGAGAGAGATGTTTCGTCTCGATTTACACATGCTATGACTCCGGGGGTACTTCCATTCGCTTTGTCTTGATCTGTTGATGTTATTTCATGTCTCGTTTGTCCATTGTGACGGTGGGAAAGCCAGGGAAATTTCCCGGAGATATACTGAGAAATCTTTGTAACAGCATTTTCCTGCGATCACAGCTGTTCGCAGCTACGAGGCTGGGACCGCTTCCATTCGCTTCGTCTTGATCTGTAGATGTTATTTAATGTCTCATTTGTTCATTTTGATTGAGAAAAAGTTGTACATTTAGTACATTCAGAGTGTCTAAGATGCACAAGTAGGCATGTTTGAGTACTCAGGTCCAGTGGCTCACTGTGTTAACGCTCGCCCCTGGATGCGGTTGGTCGCGTGTTCGAATCCATGCTGTGGCATTCTTTTTTTCATTTTCACCCTTTTTCTATGGATCTCCAAAAAGTCAACTTTGACTTTTTCTGAGTCTGGAGGAATTCAAGGGGAGTTTTCAAGGGACTCTAGCCGCCTTATGAGGCACTATTTTCGAATACTTTTTTCCATTTTCACCCTTTTTCTATGGATCTCCAAAAAATGAACTTTTACATTTTCTGAGTCTGGAGGAATTCATGGGGAGTTTTCAGGGGAGTGCATTCTCTCTGCCATCTCCTCCCTCTGTGTGCGTTGCTGCATGCAGCAGCTGCGTGTGTGTGTGTAAACTGCCCCTCCCCTTCGCAAGCAGGCGGGGGAGAGAGAGATTTTTCGTCTCGATTTACACATTCTATGACTCCGGGGGTACTTCCATTCGCTTCGTCTTGATCTGTTGATGTTATTTCATGTCTCGTTTGTCCATTGTGACGGTGGGAAAGCCAGGGAAATGTCCCGGAGATATACTGAGAAATCTTTGTAACAGCATTTTCCTGCGATCACAGCTGTTCGCAGCTACGAGGCTGGGACCGCTTCCATTCGCTTCTTCTTGATCTGTAGATGTTATTTAATGTCTCATTTGTTCATTTTGATGGAGAAAAAGTTGTACATTTAGTAAATTCAGAGTGTCTAAGATGCAAAAGTAGGCATGTTTGAGTACTCACTGCGTTAACGCTCGCCCCTGGATACGGTTGGTCGCATGTTCGAATCCATGCTGTGGCATACTTTTTTTCATTTTCACCCTTTTTCTATTGATCTCCAAAAAGTCAACTTTGACTTTTTCTGAGTCTGGAGGAATTCAAGGGGAGTTTTCAAGGGACTCTACCCGCTTTATGAGGCACTATTTTCGAATACTTTTTTCCATTTTCACCCTTTTTCTATGGATCTCCAAAAAGTCAACTTTGACTTTTTCTGAGTCTGGAGGAATTCAAGGGGAGTTTTCAAGGGACTCTACCCGCCTTATGAGGCAATATTTTCGAATACTTTTTTCCATTTTCACCCTTTTTCTATGGATCTCCAAAAAGTGAACTTTTACATTTTCTGAGTCTGGAGGAATTCATGGGGAGTTTTCAGGGGAGTGCATTCTCTCTGCCATCTCCTCCCTCTGTGTGCGTTGCTGCATGCAGCAGCTGCGTGTGTGTGTGTAAACTGCCCCTCCCCTTCGCAAGCAGGCGGGGGAGAGAGAGATTTTTCGTCTCGATTTACACATTCTATGACTCCGGGGGTACTTCCATTCGCTTCGTCTTGATCTGTTGATGTTATTTCATGTCTCGTTTGTCCATTGTGACGGTGGGAAAGCCAGGGAAATGTCCCGGAGATATACTGAGAAATCTTTGTAACAGCATTTTCCTGCGATCACAGCTGTTCGCAGTTACGAGGCTGGGACCGCTTCCATTCGCTTCGTCTTGATCTGTAGATGTTATTTAATGTCTCATTTGTTCATTTTGATGGAGAAAAAGTTGTACATTTAGTAAATTCAGAGTGTCTAAGATGCAAAAGTAGGCATGTTTGAGTACTCACTGCGTTAACGCTCGCCCCTGGATACGGTTGGTCGCATGTTCGAATCCATGCTGTGGCATACTTTTTTTCATTTTCACCCTTTTTCTATTGATCTCCAAAAAGTCAACTTTGACTTTTTCTGAGTCTGGAGGAATTCAAGGGGAGTTTTCAAGGGACTCTACCCGCTTTATGAGGCACTATTTTCGAATACTTTTTTCCATTTTCACCCTTTTTCTATGGATCTCCAAAAAGTCAACTTTGACTTTTTCTGAGTCTGGAGGAATTCAAGGGGAGTTTTCAAGGGACTCTACCCGCCTTATGAGGCAATATTTTCGAATACTTTTTTCCATTTTCACCCTTTTTCTATGGATCTCCAAAAAGTGAACTTTTACATTTTCTGAGTCTGGAGGAATTCAAGGGGAGTTTTCAGGGGAGTGCGTTCTCTCTGCCATCTCCTCCCTGTGTGTGTGTTGCTGCATGCAGCAGCTGCGTGTGTGTGTAAACTGCCCCTCCCCCTCGCAAGCAGGCGGGGGAGAGAGAGATGTTTCGTCTCGATTTACACATGCTATGACTCCGGGGGTACCTCCATTCGCTTCGTCTTGATCTGTTGATGTTATTTCATGTCTCGTTTGTCCATTGTGACGGTGGGAAAGCCAGAGAAATGTCCCGGAGATATACTGAGAAATCTTTGTAACAGCATTTTCCTGCGATCACAGATTTTCACAGCTACGAGGCTGGGACCACTTCCATTCGCTTCGTCTTGATCTGTAGATGTTATTTAATGTCTCATTTGTTCATTTTGATGGAGAAAAAGTTGTACATTTAGTGAATTCAGAGTGTCTAAGATGCACAAGTAGGCATGTTTGAGTACTCAGGTCCAGTGGCTCACTGCGTTAACGCTCGCCCCTGGATGCGGTTGGTCGCGTGGTCGAGTCCATGCTGTGGCATACTTTTTTTAATTTTCACCCTTTTTCTATGGATCTCCAAAAAGTTAACTTTGACTTTTTCTGAGTCTGGAGGAATTCAAGGGGGGTTTTCAAGGGACTCTACCCGCCTTATGAGGCACTATTTTCGAATACTTTTTTCCATTTTCACCCTTTTTCTATGGATCTCCAAAAAGTCAACTTTTACATTTTCTGAGTCTGGAGGAATTCAAGGGGAGTTTTCAGGGGAGTGCATTCTCTCTGCCATCTCCTCCCTCTGTGTGCGTTGCTGCATGCAGCAGCTGCGTGTGTGTGTGTAAACTGCCCCTCCCCTTCACAAGCAGGCGGGGGAGAGAGAGATGTTTCGTCTCGATTGACAGATGCTATGACTCCGGGGGTACCTCCATTCGCTTCGTCTTGATCTGTTGATGTTATTTCATGTCTCGTTTGTCCATTGTGACGGAGGGAAAGCCAGGGAAATGTCCCGGAGATATACTGAGAAATCTTTGTAACAGCATTTTCCTGCGATCACAGCTGTTCGCAGCTACGAGGCTGGGACCGCTTCCATTCGCTTCGTCTTGATCTGTATATGTTATTTAATGTCTCATTTGTTCATTTTGATGGAGAAAAAGTTGTACATTTAGTACATTCAGAGTGTCTAAGATGCACAAGTAGGCATGTTTGAGTACTCAGGTCCAGTGGCTCACTGTGTTAACGCTCGCCCCTGGATGCGGTTGGTCGCGTGTTCGAATCCATGCTTTGGCATTCTTTTTTTCATTTTCACCCTTTTTCTATGGATCTCCAAAAAGTCAACTTTGACTTTTTCTGAGTCTGGAGGAATTCAAGGGAAGTTTTCAAGGGACTCTACCCGCCTTATGAGGCACTATTTTCGAATACTTTTTTCCATTTTCACCCTTTTTCTATGGATCTCCAAAAAGTGAACTTTTACATTTTCTGAGTCTGGAGGAATTCAAGGGGAGTTTTCAGGGGAGTGCATTCTCTCTGCCATCTCCTCCCTCTGTGTGCGTTGCTGCATGCAGCAGCTGCGTGTGTGTGTAAACTGCCCCTCCCCTTCGCAAGCAGGCGGGGGAGAGAGAGATGTTTCGTCTCGATTTACACATGCTTTGACTCCGGGGGTACTTCCATTCGCTTCGTCTTGATCTTTTGATGTTATTTCATGTCTCGTTTGTCCATTGTGACGGTGGGAAAGCCAGGGAAATGTCCCAGAGATATACTGAGAAATCTTTGTAACAGCATTTTCCTGCGATCACAGCTGTTCACAGCTACGAGGCTGGGACCGCTTCCATTCGCTTCGTCTTGATCTGTAGATGTTATTTCATGTCTCATTTGTTCATTTTGATGGAGAAAAAGTTGTACATTTAGTGAATTCAGAGTGTCTAAGATGCAAAAGTAGGCATGTTTGAGTACTCAGGTCCAGTGGCTCACTGTGTTAACGCTCGCCCCTGGATGCGGTTGGTCGCGTGTTCGAATCCATGCTGTGGCATACTTTTTTTCATTTTCACCCTTTTTCTATGGATCTCCAAAAAGTCAACTTTGACTTTTTCTGAGTCTGGAGGAATTCAAGGGGAGTTTTCAAGGGACTCTAGCCGCCTTATGAGGCACTATTTTCGAATACTTTTTTCCATTTTCACCCTTTTTCTATGGATCTCCAAAAAGTGAACTTTTACATTTTCTGAGTCTGGAGGAATTCATGGGGAGTTTTCAGGGGAGTGCATTCTCTCTGCCATCTCCTCCCTCTGTGTGCGTTGCTGCATGCAGCAGCTGCGTGTGTGTGTAAACTGCCCCTCCCCTTCGCAAGCAGGCGGGGGAGAGAGAGATGTTTCGTCTCGATTTACACATGCTTTGACTCCGGGGGTACTTCCATTCGCTTCGTCTTGATCTTTTGATGTTATTTCATGTCTCGTTTGTCCATTGTGACGGTGGGAAAGCCAGGGAAATGTCCCGGAGATATACTGAGAAATCTTTGTAACAGCATTTTTCTGCGATCACAGCTGTTCACAGCTACGAGGCTGGGACCGCTTCCATTCGCTTCGTCTTGACCTGTAGATGTTATTTCATGTCTCATTTGTTCATTTTGATGGAGAAAAAGTTGTACATTTAGTAAATTCAGAGTGTCTAAGATGCACAAGTAGGCATGTTTGAGTACTCAGGTCCAGTGGCTCCCTGTGTTAACGCTTGCCCCTGGATGCGGTTGGTCGCGTGTTCGAATCCATGCTGTGGCATTCTTTTTTTCATTTTCACCCTTTTTCTATGGATCTCCAAAAAGTGATCTTTTACATTTTCTGAGTCTGGAGGAATTCAAGGGGAGTTTTCAGGGGAGTGCGTTCTCTCTGCCATCTCCTTCCTGTGTGTGTGTTGCTGCATGCAGCAGCTGCGTGTGTGTGTAAACTGCCCCTCCCTCTCGCAAGCAGGCGGGGGAGAGAGAGATGTTTCGTCTCGATTTACACATGCTATGACTCCGGGGGTACCTCCATTCGCTTCGTCTTGATCTGTTGATGTTATTTCATGTCTCATTTGTCCATTGTGACGGTGGGAAAGCCAGGGAAATGTCCCGGAGATATACTGAGAAATCTTTGTAACAGCATTTTCCTGCGATCACAGCTGTCCACAGCTACGAGGCTGGGACCGCTTCCATTCGCTTCGTCTTTATCTGTAGATGTTATTTAATGTCTCATTTGTTCATTTTGATGGATAAAAAGTTGTACATTTAGTGAATTCAGAGTTTATAAGATGCAAAAGTAGTGAGTACTCAGGTCCAGTGGCTCACTGCGTTAATGCTCGCCCCTGGATGCGGTTGGTCGCGTGTTCGAATCCATACTGTGGCATACTTTTTTTCATTTTCACCCTTTTTCTATGGATCTCCAAAAAGTCAACTTTGACTTTTTCTGAGTCTGGAGGAATTCAAGGGGAGTTTTCAAGGGACTCTACCCGCCTTATGAGGCACTATTTTCGAATACTTTTTTCAATTTTCACCCTTTTTCTATGGATCTCCAAAAAGTTAACTTTTACATTTTCTGAGTCTGGAGGAATTCAAGGGGAGTTTTCAGGGGAGTGCGTTCTCTCTGCCATCTCCTCCATGTGTGTGCGTTGCTGCATGCAGCAGCTGCGTGTGTGTGTAAACTGCCCCTCCCCTTCGCAAGCAGGCGGGGGAGAGAGAGATGTTTCGTCTCGATTTACACATGCTATGACTCCGGGGGTACCTCCATTCGCTTCGTCTTGATCTGTTGATGTTATTTCATGTCTCGTCTGTCCATTGTGACGGTGGGAAAGCCAGGGAAATGTCCCGGAGATATACTGAGAAATCTTTGTAACAGCATTTTCCTGCGATCACAGCTGTTCACAGCTACGAGGCTGGGACCGCTTCCATTCGCTTCGTCTTGATCTGTAGATGTTATTTAATGTCTCATTTGTTCATTTTGATGGAGAAAAAGTTGTACATTTAGTGAATTCAGAGTTTATAAGATGCAAAAGTAGTGAGTACTCAGGTCCAGTGGCTCACTGCGTTAACGCTCGCCCCTGGATGCGGTTGGTCGCGTGTTCGAATCCATGCTGTGGCATACTTTTTTTCATTTTCACCCTTTTTCTATGGATCTCCAAAAAGTCAACTTTGACTTTTTCTGAGTCTGGAGGAATTCAAGGGGAGTTTTCAAGGGACTCTACCCGCCTTATGAGGCACTATTTTCGAATACTTTTTTCCATTTTCACCCTTTTTCTATGGATCTCCAAAAAGTGAACTTTTACATTTTCTGAGTCTGGAGGAATTCAAGGGGAGTTTTCAGGGGATTGCATTCTCTCTGCCATCTCCTCCCTCTGTGTGCGTTGCTGCATGCAGCAGCTGCGTGTGTGTGTGTAAACTGCCCCTCCCCTTCGCAAGCAGGCGGGGGAGAGAGAGATTTTTCGTCTCGATTTACACATTCTATGACTCCGGGGGTACTTCCATTCGCTTCGTCTTGATCTGTTGATGTTATTTCATGTCTCGTTTGTCCATTGTGACGGTGGGAAAGCCAGGGAAATGTCCCGGAGATATACTGAGAAATCTTTGTAACAGCATTTTCCTGCGATCACAGCTGTTCGCAGCTACGAGGCTGGGACCGCTTCCATTCGCTTCGTCTTGATCTGTAGATGTTATTTAATGTCTCATTTGTTCATTTTGATGGAGAAAAAGTTGTACATTTAGTAAATTCAGAGTGTCTAAGATGCAAAAGTAGGCATGTTTGAGTACTCACTGCGTTAACGCTCGCCCCTGGATACGGTTGGTCGCATGTTCGAATCCATGCTGTGGCATACTTTTTTTCATTTTCACCCTTTTTCTATTGATCTCTAAAAAGTCAACTTTGACTTTTTCTGAGTCTGGAGGAATTCAAGGGGAGTTTTCAAGGGACTCTACCCGCTTTATGAGGCACTATTTTCGAATACTTTTTTCCATTTTCACCCTTTTTCTATGGATCTCCAAAAAGTCAACTTTGACTTTTTCTGAGTCTGGAGGAATTCAAGGGGAGTTTTCAAGGGACTCTACCCGCCTTATGAGGCAATATTTTCGAATACTTTTTTCCATTTTCACCCTTTTTCTATGGATCTCCAAAAAGTGAACTTTTACATTTTCTGAGTCTGGAGGAATTCAAGGGGAGTTTTCAGGGGAGTGCGTTCTCTCTGCCATCTCCTCCCTGTGTGTGTGTTGCTGCATGCAGCAGCTGCGTGTGTGTGTAAACTGCCCCTCCCCCTCGCAAGCAGGCGGGGGAGAGAGAGATGTTTCGTCTCGATTTACACATGCTATGACTCCGGGGGTACCTCCATTCGCTTCGTCTTGATCTGTTGATGTTATTTCATGTCTCGTTTGTCCATTGTGACGGTGGGAAAGCCAGGGAAATGTCCCGGAGATATACTGAGAAATCTTTGTAACAGCATTTTCCTGCGATCACAGCTGTTCGCAGCTACGAGGCTGGGACCGCTTCCATTCGCTTCGTCTTGATCTGTAGATGTTATTTAATGTCTCATTTGTTCATTTTGATGGAGAAAAAGTTGTACATTTAGTGAATTCAGAGTTTCTAAGATGCACAAGTAGGCACGTTTGAGTACTCAGGTCCAGTGGTTCACTGCGTTAACGCTCGCCCCTGGATGCGGTTGGTCGCGTGTTCGAATCCATGCTGTGGCATACTTTTTTTCATTTTCACCCTTTTTCTATGGATCTCCTAAAAGTGATCTTTTACATTTTCTGAGTCTGGAGGAATTCAAGGGGAGTTTTCAGGGGAGTGCGTTCTCTCTGCCATCTCCTCCCTATGTGTGTGTTGCTGCATGCAGCAGCTGCTTGTGTGTGTAAACTGCCCCTCCCCCTCGCAAGCAGGCGGGGGAGAGAGAGATGTTTCGTCTCGATTTACACATGCTATGACTCCGGGGGTACCTCCATTCGCTTCGTCTTGATCTGTTGATGTTATTTCATGTCTCGTTTGTCCATTGTGACGGTGGGAAAGCCAGGGAAATGTCCCGGAGATATACTGAGAAATCTTTGTAACAGCATTTTCCTGCGATCACAGCTGTTCACAGCTACGAGGCTGGGACCGCTTCCATTCGCTTCGTCTTGATCTGTAGATGTTATTTAATGTCTCATTTGTTCATTTTGATGGAGAAAAAGTTGTACATTTAGTGAATTCAGAGTGTCTAAGATGCACAAGTAGGCATGTTTGAGTACTCAGGTCCAGTGGCTCACTGCGTTAACACTCGCCCCTGGATGCGGTTGGTCGCGTGTTCGAATCCATGCTGTGGCATACTTTTTTTCATTTTCACCCTTTTTCTATGGATCTCCAAAAAGTCAACTTTGACTTTTTCTGAGTCTGGAGGAATTCAAGGGGAGTTTTCAAGGGACTCTACCCGCCTTATGAGGCAATATTTTCGAATACTTTTTTCCATTTTCACCCTTTTTCTATGGATCTCCAAAAAGTCAACTTTTACATTTTCTGAGTCTGGAGGAATTCAAGGGGAGTTTTCAGGGGAGTGCGTTCTCTCTGCCATCTCCTCCCTGTGTGTGTGTTGCTGCATGCAGCAGCTGCGTGTGTGTGTAAACTGCCCCTCCCCCTCGCAAGCAGGCGGGGGAGAGAGAGATGTTTCGTCTCGATTTACACATGCTATGACTCCGGGGGTACTTCCATTCGCTTCGTCTTGATCTGTTGATGTTATTTCATGTCTCGTTTGTCCATTGTGACGGTGGCAAAGCCAGGGAAATGTCCCGGAGATATACTGAGAAATCTTTGTAACAGCATCTTCCTGCGATCACAGCTGTTCACAGCTACGAGGCTGGGACCGCTTCCATTCGCTTCGTCTTGATCTGTAGATGTTATTTCATGTCTCATTTGTTCATTTTGATGGAGAAAAAGTTGTACATTTAGTGAATTCAGAGTGTCTAAGATGCAAAAGTAGGCATGTTTGAGTACTCACTGCGTTAACGCTCGCCCCTGGATACGGTTGGTCGCATGTTCGAATCCATGCTGTGGCATACTTTTTTTCATTTTCACCCTTTTTCTATGGATCTCCAAAAAGTCAACTTTGACTTTTTCTGAGTCTGGAGGAATTTAAGGGGAGTTTTCAAGGGACACTACCCGCCTTATGAGGCAATATTTTCGAATACTTTTTTCCATTTTCACCCTTTTTCTATGGATCTCCAAAAAGTGATCTTTTACATTTTCTGAGTCTGGAGGAATTCAAGGGGAGTTTTCAGGGGAGTGCATTCTCTCTGCCATCTCCTCCCTATGTGTGTGTTGCTGCATGCAGCAGCTGCTTGTGTGTGTAAACTGCCCCTCCCCCTCGCAAGCAGGCGGGGGAGAGAGAGATGTTTCGTCTCGATTTACACATGCTATGACGTACTTCCATTCGCTTCGTCTTGATCTGTTGATGTTATTTCATGTCTCGTTTGTCCATTGTGACGGTGGGAAAGCCAGGGAAATGTCACGGAGATATACTGAGAAATCTTTGTAACAGCATTTTCCTGCGATCACAGCTGTTCGCAGCTACGAGGCTGGGACCGCTTCCATTCGCTTCGTCTTGATCTGTAGATGTTATTTAATGTCTCATTTGTTCATTTTGATGGAGAAAAAGTTGTACATTTAGTGAATTCAGAGTTTCTAAGATGCACAAGTAGGCACGTTTGAGTACTCAGGTCCAGTGGTTCACTGCGTTAACGCTCGCCCCTGGATGCGGTTGGTCGCGTGTTCGAATCCATGCTGTGGCATACTTTTTTTCATTTTCACCCTTTTTCTATGGATCTCCTAAAAGTGATCTTTTACATTTTCTGAGTCTGGAGGAATTCAAGGGGAGTTTTCAGGGGAGTGCGTTCTCTCTGCCATCTCCTCCCTATGTGTGTGTTGCTGCATGCAGCAGCTGCTTGTGTGTGTAAACTGCCCCTCCCCCTCGCAAGCAGGCGGGGGAGAGAGAGATGTTTCGTCTCGATTTACACATGCTATGACGTACTTCCATTCGCTTCGTCTTGATCTGTTGATGTTATTTCATGTCTCGTTTGTCCATTGTGACGGTGGGAAAGCCAGGGAAATGTCCCGGAGATATACTGAGAAATCTTTGTAACAGCATTTTCCTGCGATCACAGCTGTTCGCAGCTACGAGGCTGGGACCGCTTCCATTCGCTTCGTCTTGATCTGTAGATGTTATTTAATGTCTCATTTGTTCATTTTGATGGAGAAAAAGTTGTACATTTAGTGAATTCAGAGTTTCTAAGATGCACAAGTAGGCACGTTTGAGTACTCAGGTCCAGTGGCTCACTGCGTTAACGCTCGCCCCTGGATGCGGTTGGTCGCGTGTTCGAATCCATGCTGTGGCATACTTTTTTTCATTTTCACCCTTTTTCTATGGATCTCCTAAAAGTGATCTTTTACATTTTCTGAGTCTGGAGGAATTCAAGGGGAGTTTTCAGGGGAGTGCGTTCTCTCTGCCATCTCCTCCCTATGTGTGTGTTGCTGCATGCAGCAGCTGCTTGTGTGTGTAAACTGCCCCTCCCCCTCGCAAGCAGGCGGGGGAGAGAGAGCTGTTTCGTCTCGATTTACACATGCTATGACGTACTTACATTCGCTTCGTCTTGATCTGTTGATGTTATTTCATGTCTCGTTTGTCCATTGTGACGGTGGGAAAGCCAGGGAAATGTCCCGGAGATATACTGAGAAATCTTTGTAACAACATTTTCCTGCGATCACAGCTGTTCGCAGCTACGAGGCTGGGACCGCTTCCATTCGCTTCGTCTTGATCTGTAGATGTTATTTAATGTCTCATTTGTTCATTTTGATGGAGAAAAAGTTGTACATTTAGTGAATTCAGAGTTTCTAAGATGCACAAGTAGGCACGTTTGAGTACTCAGGTCCAGTGGCTCACTGCGTTAACGCTCGCCCCTGGATGCGGTTGGTCGCTGGTTCGAATCCATGCTGTGGCATACTTTTTTTCATTTTCACCCTTTTTCTATGGATCTCCTAAAAGTGATCTTTTACATTTTCTGAGTCTGGAGGAATTCAAGGGGAGTTTTCAGGGGAGTGCGTTCTCTCTGCCATCTCCTCCCTATGTGTGTGTTGCTGCATGCAGCAGCTGCTTGTGTGTGTAAACTGCCCCTCCCCCTCGCAAGCAGGCGGGGGAGAGAGAGATGTTTCGTCTCGATTTACACATGCTATGACTCCGGGGGTACCCCCATTCGCTTCGTCTTGATCTGTTGATGTTATTTCATGTCTCGTTTGTCCATTGTGACGGTGGGAAAGCCAGGGAAATGTCCCGGAGATATACTGAGAAATCTTTGTAACAGCATTTTCCTGCGATCACAGCTGTTCGCAGCTACGAGGCTGGGACCGCTTCCATTCGCTTCGTCTTGATCTGTATATGTTATTTAATGTCTCATTTGTTCATTTTGATGGAGAAAAAGTTGTACATTTAGTGAATTCAGAGTTTCTAAGATGCACAAGTAGGCACGTTTGAGTACTCAGGTCCAGTGGCTCACTGCGTTAACGCTCGCCCCTGGATGCGGTTGGTCGCGTGTTCGAATCCATGCTGTGGCATACTTTTTTTCATTTTCACCCTTTTTCTATGGATCTCCTAAAAGTGATCTTTTACATTTTCTGAGTCTGGAGGAATTCAAGGGGAGTTTTCAGGGGAGTGCGTTCTCTCTGCCATCTCCTCCATATGTGTGTGTTGCTGCATGCAGCAGCTGCTTGTGTGTGTAAACTGCCCCTCCCCCTCGCAAGCAGGCGGGGGAGAGAGAGATGTTTCGTCTCGATTTACACATGCTATGACTCCGGGGGTACCCCCATTCGCTTCGTCTTGATCTGTTGATGTTATTTCATGTCTCGTTTGTCCATTGTGACGGTGGGAAAGCCAGGGAAATGTCCCGGAGATATACTGAGAAATCTTTGTAACAGTATTTTCCTGCGATCACAGCTGTTCGCAGCTACGAGGCTGGGACCGCTTCCATTCGCTTCGTCTTGATCTGTATATGTTATTTAATGTCTCATTTGTTCATTTCGATGGAGAAAAAGTTGTACATTTAGTGAATTCAGAGTTTCTAAGATGCACAAGTAGGCACGTTTGAGTACTCAGGTCCAGTGGCTCACTGCGTTAACGCTCGCCCCTGGATGCAGTTGGTCGCGTGTTCGAATCCATGCTGTGGCATACTTTTTTTCATTTTCACCCTTTTTCTATGGATCTCCAAAAAGTGATCTTTTACATTTTCTGAGTCTGGAGGAATTCAAGGGGAGTTTTCAGGGGAGTGCGTTCTCTCTGCCATCTCCTCCCTATGTGTGTGTTGCTGCATGCAGCAGCTGCTTGTGTGTGTAAACTGCCCCTCCCCCTCGCAAGCAGGCGGGGGAGAGAGAGATGTTTCGTCTCGATTTACACATGCTATGACTCCGGGGGTACCCCCATTCGCTTCGTCTTGATCTGTTGATGTTATTTCATGTCTCGTTTGTCCATTGTGACGGTGGGAAAGCCAGGGAAATGTCCCGGAGATATACTGAGAAATCTTTGTAACAGTATTTTCCTGCGATCACAGCTGTTCGCAGCTACGAGGCTGGGACCGCTTCCATTCGCTTCGTCTTGATCTGTATATGTTATTTAATGTCTCATTTGTTCATTTCGATGGAGAAAAAGTTGTACATTTAGTGAATTCAGAGTTTCTAAGATGCACAAGTAGGCACGTTTGAGTACTCAGGTCCAGTGGCTCACTGCGTTAACGCTCGCCCCTGGATGCAGTTGGTCGCGTGTTCGAATCCATGCTGTGGCATACTTTTTTTCATTTTCACCCTTTTTCTATGGATCTCCAAAAAGTCAACTTTGACTTTTTCTGAGTCTGGAGGAATTCAAGGGGAGTTTTCAAGGGACTCCACCCGCCTTATGAGGCAATATTTTCGAATACTTTTTTCCATTTTCACCCTTTTGCTATGGATCTCCAAAAAGTGAACTTTTACATTTTCTGAGTCTGGAGGAATTCAAGGGGAGTTTTCAGGGGAGTGCGTTCTCTCTGCCATCTCCTCCCTGTGTGTGTGTTGCTGCATGCAGCAGCTGCGTGTGTGTGTAAACTGCCCCTCCCCCTCGCAAGCAGGCGGGGGAGAGAGAGATGTTTCGTCTCGATTTACACATGCTATGACTCCGGGGGTACCTCCATTCGCTTCGTCTTGATCTGTTGATGTTAATTCATGTCTCGTTTGTCCATTGTGACGGTGGGAAAGCCAGGGAAATGTCCCGGAGATATACTGAGAAATCTTTGTAACAGCATTTTCCTGCGATCACAGCTGTTCACAGCTACGAGGCTGGGACCACTTCCATTCGCTTCGTCTTGATCTGTAGATGTTATTTAATGTCTCATTTGTTCATTTTGATGGAGAAAAAGTTGTAAATTTAGTGAATTCAGAGTGTCTAAGATGCACAAGTAGGCGTGTTTGAGTACTCAGGTCCAGTGGCTCACTGCGTTAACGCTCGCCCCTGGATGCGGTTGGTCGCGTGTTCGAGTCCATGCTGTGGCATACTTTTTTTCATTTTCACCCTTTTTCTATGGATCTCCAAAAAGTCAACTTTGACTTTTTCTGAGTCTGGAGGAATTCAAGGGGAGTTTTCAAGGGACTCTACCCGCTTTATGAGGCACTATTTTCGAATACTTTTTTCCATTTTCACCCTTTTTCTATGGATCTCCAAAAAGTCAACTTTGACTTTTTCTGAGTCTGGAGGAATTCAAGGGGAGTTTTCAAAGGACTCTACCCGCCTTATGAGGCACTATTTTCGAATACTTTTTTCCATTTTCACCCTTTTTCTATGGATCTCCAAAAAGTCAACTTTTACATTTTCTGAGTCTGGAGGAATTCAAGGGGAGTTTTTAGGGGAGTGCATTCTCTCTGCCATCTCCTCCCTCTGTGTGCGTTGCTGCATGCAGCAGCTGCGTGTGTGTGTGTAAAATGCCCCTCCCCTTCGCAAGCAGGCGGGGGAGAGAGAGATGTTTCGTCTCGATTTACACATGCTATGACTCCGGGGGTACCCCCATTCGCTTCGTCTTGATCTGTTGATGTTATTTCATGTCTCGTTTGTCCATTGTGACGGTGGGAAAGCCAGGGAAATGTCCCGGAGATATACTGAGAAATCTTTGTAACAGTATTTTCCTGCGATCACAGCTGTTCGCAGCTACGAGGCTGGGACCGCTTCCATTCGCTTCGTCTTGATCTGTATATGTTATTTAATGTCTCATTTGTTCATTTTGATGGAGAAAAAGTTGTACATTTAGTGAATTCAGAGTTTCTAAGATGCACAAGTAGGCACGTTTGAGTACTCAGGTCCAGTGGCTCACTGCGTTAACGCTCGCCCCTGGATGCAGTTGGTCGCGTGTTCGAATCCATGCTGTGGCATACTTTTTTTCATTTTCACCCTTTTTCTATGGATCTCCAAAAAGTGATCTTTTACATTTTCTGAGTCTGGAGGAATTCAAGGGGAGTTTTCAGGGGAGTGCGTTCTCTCTGCCATCTCCTCCCTATGTGTGTGTTGCTGCATGCAGCAGCTGCGTGTGTGTGTAAACTTCCCCTCCCCCTCGCAAGCAAGCGGGGGAGAGAGAGATGTTTCGTCTCGATTTACACATGCTATGACTCCGGGGGTACCTCCATTCGCTTCGTCTTGATCTGTTGATGTTATTTCATGTCTCGTTTGTCCATTGTGACGGTGGGAAAGCCAGGGAAATGTCCCGGAGATATACTGAGAAATCTTTGTAACAGCATTTTCCTGCGATCACAGCTGTTCGCAGCTACGAGGCTGGGACCGCTTCAATTCGCTTCGTCTTGATCTGTAGATGTTATTTAATGTCTCATTTGTTCATTTTGATGGAGAAAAAGTTGTACATTTAGTGAATTCAGAGTGTCTAAGATGCACAAGTAGGCGTGTTTGAGTACTCAGGTCCAGTGGCTCACTGCGTTAACGCTCGCCCCTGGATGCGGTTGGTCGCGTGTTCGAGTCCATGCTGTGGCATACTTTTTTTCATTTTCACCCTTTTTCTATGGATCTCCAAAAAGTCAACTTTGACTTTTTCTGAGTCTGGAGGAATTCAAGGGGAGTTTTCAAGGGACTCTACCCGCTTTATAAGGCACTATTTTCGAATACTTTTTTCCATTTTCACCCTTTTTCTATGGATCTCCAAAAAGTCAACTTTGACTTTTTCTGAGTCTGGAGGAATTCAAGGGGAGTTTTCAAAGGACTCTACCCGCCTTATGAGGCACTATTTTCGAATACTTTTTTCCATTTTCACCCTTTTTCTATGGATCTCCAAAAAGTCAACTTTTACATTTTCTGAGTCTGGAGGAATTCAAGGGGAGTTTTTAGGGGAGTGCATTCTCTCTGCCATCTCCTCCCTCTGTGTGCGTTGCTGCATGCAGCAGCTGCGTGTGTGTGTGTAAAATGCCCCTCCCCTTCGCAAGCAGGCGGGGGAGAGAGAGATGTTTCGTCTCGATTTACACATGCTATGACTCCGGGGGTACTTCCATTCGCTTCGTCTTGATCTGTTGATGTTATTTCATGTCTCATTTGTCCATTGTGACGGTGGGAAAGCCAGGGAAATGTCCCGGAGATATACTGAGAAATCTTTGTAACAGCATTTTCCTGCGATCACAGCTGTTCACAGCTCCGAGGCTGGGACCGCTTCCATTCGCTTCGTCTTGATCTGTAGATGTTATTTAATGTCTCATTTGTTCATTTTGATGGAGAAAAAGTTGTACATTTAGTGAATTCAGAGTGTCTAAGATGCACAAGTAGGCGTGTTTGAGTATTCAGGTCCAGTGGCTCACTGCGTTAACGCTCGCCCCTGGATGCGGTTGGTCGCGTGTTCGAGTCCATGCTGTGGCATACTTTTTTCCATTTTCACCCTTTTTCTATGGATCTCCAAAAAGTGAACTTTTACATTTTCTGAGTCTGGAGGAATTCAAGGGGAGTTTTCAGGGGAGTGCGTTCTCTCTGCCATCTCCTCCCTGTGTGTGCGTTGCTGCATGCAGCAGCTGCGTGTGTGTGTGTAAACTGCCCCTGCCCTTCGCAAGCAGGAGGGGGAGAGAGAGATGTTTCGTCTCGATTTACACATGCTATGACTCCGGGGGTACTTCCATTCGCTTCGTCTTGATCTGTTGATGTTATTTCATGTCTCGTTTGTCCATTGTGACGGTGGCAAAGCCAGGGAAATGTCCCGGAGATATACTGAGAAATCTTTGTAACAGCATCTTCCTGCGATCACAGCTGTTCACAGCTACGAGGCTGGGACCGCTTCCATTCGCTTCGTCTTGATCTGTAGATGTTATTTCATGTCTCATTTGTTCATTTTGATGGAGAAAAAGTTGTACATTTAGTGAATTCAGAGTGTCTAAGATGCAAAAGTAGGCATGTTTGAGTACTCACTGCGTTAACGCTCGCCCCTGGATACGGTTGGTCGCATGTTCGAATCCATGCTGTGGCATACTTTTTTTCATTTTCACCCTTTTTCTATTGATCTCCAAAAAGTCAACTTTGACTTTTTCTGAGTCTGGAGGAATTCAAGGGGAGTTTTCAAGGGACTCTACCCGCCTTATGAGGCACTATTTTCGAATACTTTTTTCCATTTTCACCCTTTTTCTATGGATCTCCAAAAAGTCAACTTTGACTTTTTCTGAGTCTGGAGGAATTCAAGGGGAGTTTTCAAGGGACTCTACCCGCCTTATGAGGCAATATTTTCGAATACTTTTTTCCATTTTCACCCTTTTTCTATGGATCTCCAAAAAGTCAACTTTTACATTTTCTGAGTCTGGAGGAATTCAAGGGGAGTTTTTAGGGGAGTGCATTCTCTCTGCCATCTCCTCCCTCTGTGTGCGTTGCTGCATGCAGCAGCTGCGTGTGTGTGTGTAAAATGCCCCTCCCCTTCGCAAGCAGGCGGGGGAGAGAGAGATGTTTCGTCTCGATTTACACATGCTATGACTCCGGGGGTACTTCCATTCGCTTCGTCTTGATCTGTTGATGTTATTTCATGTCTCATTTGTCCATTGTGACGGTGGGAAAGCCAGGGAAATGTCCCGGAGATATACTGAGAAATCTTTGTAACAGCATTTTCCTGCGATCACAGCTGTTCACAGCTCCGAGGCTGGGACCGCTTCCATTCGCTTCGTCTTGATCTGTAGATGTTATTTAATGTCTCATTTGTTCATTTTGATGGAGAAAAAGTTGTACATTTAGTGAATTCAGAGTGTCTAAGATGCACAAGTAGGCGTGTTTGAGTATTCAGGTCCAGTGGCTCACTGCGTTAACGCTCGCCCCTGGATGCGGTTGGTCGCGTGTTCGAGTCCATGCTGTGGCATACTTTTTTCCATTTTCACCCTTTTTCTATGGATCTCCAAAAAGTGAACTTTTACATTTTCTGAGTCTGGAGGAATTCAAGGGGAGTTTTCAGGGGAGTGCGTTCTCTCTGCCATCTCCTCCCTGTGTGTGCGTTGCTGCATGCAGCAGCTGCGTGTGTGTGTGTAAACTGCCCCTGCCCTTCGCAAGCAGGAGGGGGAGAGAGAGATGTTTCGTCTCGATTTACACATGCTATGACTCCGGGGGTACTTCCATTCGCTTCGTCTTGATCTGTTGATGTTATTTCATGTCTCGTTTGTCCATTGTGACGGTGGCAAAGCCAGGGAAATGTCCCGGAGATATACTGAGAAATCTTTGTAACAGCATCTTCCTGCGATCACAGCTGTTCACAGCTACGAGGCTGGGACCGCTTCCATTCGCTTCGTCTTGATCTGTAGATGTTATTTCATGTCTCATTTGTTCATTTTGATGGAGAAAAAGTTGTACATTTAGTGAATTCAGAGTGTCTAAGATGCAAAAGTAGGCATGTTTGAGTACTCACTGCGTTAACGCTCGCCCCTGGATACGGTTGGTCGCATGTTCGAATCCATGCTGTGGCATACTTTTTTTCATTTTCACCCTTTTTCTATTGATCTCCAAAAAGTCAACTTTGACTTTTTCTGAGTCTGGAGGAATTCAAGGGGAGTTTTCAAGGGACTCTACCCGCCTTATGAGGCACTATTTTCGAATACTTTTTTCCATTTTCACCCTTTTTCTATGGATCTCCAAAAAGTCAACTTTGACTTTTTCTGAGTCTGGAGGAATTCAAGGGGAGTTTTCAAGGGACTCTACCCGCCTTATGAGGCAATATTTTCGAATACTTTTTTCCATTTTCACCCTTTTTCTATGGATCTCCAAAAAGTCAACTTTTACATTTTCTGAGTCTGGAGGAATTCAAGGAGAGTTTTTAGGGGAGTGCATTCTCTCTGCCATCTCCTCCCTCTGTGTGCGTTGCTGCATGCAGCAGCTGCGTGTGTGTGTGTAAAATGCCCCTCCCCTTCGCAAGCAGGCGGGGGAGAGAGAGATGTTTCGTCTCGATTTACACATGCTATGACTCCGGGGGTACTTCCATTCGCTTCGTCTTGATCTGTTGATGTTATTTCATGTCTCATTTGTCCATTGTGACGGTGGGAAAGCCAGGGAAATGTCCCGGAGATATACTGAGAAATCTTTGTAACAGCATTTTCCTGCGATCACAGCTGTTCACAGCTCCGAGGCTGGGACCGCTTCCATTCGCTTCGTCTTGATCTGTAGATGTTATTTAATGTCTCATTTGTTCATTTTGATGGAGAAAAAGTTGTACATTTAGTGAATTCAGAGTGTCTAAGATGCACAAGTAGGCGTGTTTGAGTATTCAGGTCCAGTGGCTCACTGCGTTAACGCTCGCCCCTGGATGCGGTTGGTCGCGTGTTCGAGTCCATGCTGTGGCATACTTTTTTCCATTTTCACCCTTTTTCTATGGATCTCCAAAAAGTGAACTTTTACATTTTCTGAGTCTGGAGGAATTCAAGGGGAGTTTTCAGGGGAGTGCGTTCTCTCTGCCATCTCCTCCCTGTGTGTGCGTTGCTGCATGCAGCAGCTGCGTGTGTGTGTGTAAACTGCCCCTGCCCTTCGCAAGCAGGAGGGGGAGAGAGAGATGTTTCGTCTCGATTTACACATGCTATGACTCCGGGGGTACTTCCATTCGCTTCGTCTTGATCTGTTGATGTTATTTCATGTCTCGTTTGTCCATTGTGACGGTGGCAAAGCCAGGGAAATGTCCCGGAGATATACTGAGAAATCTTTGTAACAGCATCTTCCTGCGATCACAGCTGTTCACAGCTACGAGGCTGGGACCGCTTCCATTCGCTTCGTCTTGATCTGTAGATGTTATTTCATGTCTCATTTGTTCATTTTGATGGAGAAAAAGTTGTACATTTAGTGAATTCAGAGTGTCTAAGATGCAAAAGTAGGCATGTTTGAGTACTCACTGCGTTAACGCTCGCCCCTGGATACGGTTGGTCGCATGTTCGAATCCATGCTGTGGCATACTTTTTTTCATTTTCACCCTTTTTCTATTGATCTCCAAAAAGTCAACTTTGACTTTTTCTGAGTCTGGAGGAATTCAAGGGGAGTTTTCAAGGGACTCTACCCGCCTTATGAGGCACTATTTTCGAATACTTTTTTCCATTTTCACCCTTTTTCTATGGATCTCCAAAAAGTCAACTTTGACTTTTTCTGAGTCTGGAGGAATTCAAGGGGAGTTTTCAAGGGACTCTACCCGCCTTATGAGGCAATATTTTCGAATACTTTTTTCCATTTTCACCCTTTTTCTATGGATCTCCAAAAAGTGAACTTTTACATTTTCTGAGTCTGGAGGAATTCAATGGGAGTTTTCAGGGGAGTGCGTTCTCTCTGCCATCTCCTCCCTGTGTGTGTGTTGCTGCATGCAGCAGCTGCGTGTGTGTGTAAACTGCCCCTCCCCCTCGCAAGCAGGCGGGGGAGAGAGAGATGTTTCGTCTCGATTTACACATGCTATGACTCCGGGGGTACCTCCATTCGCTTCGTCTTGATCTGTTGATGTTATTTCATGTCTCGTTTGTCCATTGTGACGGTGGGAAAGCCAGGGAAATGTCCCGGAGATATACTGAGAAATCTTTGGAACAGCATTTTCCTGCGATCACAGCTTTTCACAGCTACGAGGCTGGGACCGCTTCCATTCGCTTCGTCTTGATCTGTAGATGTTATTTAATGTCTCATTTGTTCATTTTGATGGAGAAAAAGTTGTACATTTAGTGAATTCAGAGTGTCTAAGATGCACAAGTAGGCGTGTTTGAGTACTCAGGTCCAGTGGCTCACTGCGTTAACGTTCGCCCCTGGATGCGGTTGGTCGCGTGTTCGAGTCCATGCTGTGGCATACTTTTTTTCATTTTCACCCTTTTTCTATGGATCTCCAAAAAGTCAACTTTGACTTTTTCTGAGTCTGGAGGAATTCAAGGGGAGTTTTCAAGGGACTCTACCCGCTTTATGAGGCACTATTTTCGAATACTTTTTTCCATTTTCACCCTTTTTCTATGGATCTCCAAAAAGTCAACTTTTACATTTTCTGAGTCTGGAGGAATTCAAGGGGAGTTTTCAGGGGAGTGCATTCTCTCTGCCATCTCCTCCCTCTGTGTGCGTTGCTGCATGCAGCAGCTGCGTGTGTGTGTGTAAACTGCCCCTCCCCTTCGCAAGTAGGCGGGGGAGAGAGAGATGTTTCGTCTCGATTTACACATGCTATGACTCCGGGGGTACCTCCATTCGCTTCGTCTTGATCTGTTGATGTTATTTCATGTCTCGTTTGTCCATTGTGACGGTGGGAAAGCCAGGGAAATGTCCCGGAGATATACTGAGAAATCTTTGGAACAGCATTTTCCTGCGATCACAGCTTTTCACAGCTACGAGGCTGGGACCGCTTCCATTCGCTTCGTCTTGATCTGTAGATGTTATTTAATGTCTCATTTGTTCATTTTGATGGAGAAAAAGTTGTACATTTAGTGAATTCAGAGTGTCTAAGATGCACAAGTAGGCGTGTTTGAGTACTCAGGTCCAGTGGCTCACTGCGTTAACGTTCGCCCCTGGATGCGGTTGGTCGCGTGTTCGAGTCCATGATGTGGCATACTTTTTTTAATTTTCACCCTTTTTCTATGGATCTCCAAAAAGTCAACTTTGACTTTTTCTGAGTCTGGAGGAATTCAAGGGGAGTTTTCAAAGGACTCTACCCGCCTTATGAGGCACTATTTTCGAATACTTTTTTCCATTTTCACCCTTTTTCTATGGATCTCCAAAAAGTGAACTTTTACATTTTCTGAGTCTGGAGGAATTCAAGGGGAGTTTTCAGGGGAGTGCATTCTCTCTGCCATCTCCTCCCTGTGTGTGCGTTGCTGCATGCAGCAGCTGCGTGTGTGTGTGTGTAAACTGCCCCTCCCCTTCGCAAGCAGGCGGGGGAGAGAGAGATGTTTCGTCTCGATTTACACATGCTATGACTCCGGGGGTACCTCCATTCGCTTCGTCTTGATCGGTTGATGTTATTTCATGTCTCGTTTGTCCATTGTGACGGAGGGAAAGCCAGGGAAATGTCCCGGAGATATACTGAGAAATCTTTGTAACAGCATTTTCCTGCGATCACAGCTGTTCACAGCTACGAGGCTGGGACCGCTTCCATTCGCTTCGTCTTGATCTGTAGATGTTATTTAATGTCTCATTTTTTCATTTTGATGGAGAAAAAGTTGTACATTTAGTGAATTCAGAGTTTCTAAGATGCAAAAGTAGGCATGTTTGAGTACTCAGGTCCAGTGGCTCACTGCGTTAATGCTCGCCCCTGGATGCGGTTGGTCGCGTGTTCGAATCCATGCTGTGGCATACTTTTTTTCATTTTCACCCTTTTTCTATGGATCTCCAAAAAGTCAACTTTGACTTTTTCTGAGTCTGGAGGAATTCAAGGGGAGTTTTCAAGGGACTCTACCCGCTTTATGAGGCACTATTTTCGAATACTTTTTTCCATTTTCACCCTTTTTCTATGGATCTCCAAAAAGTCAACTTTGACTTTTTCTGAGTCTGGAGGAATTCAAGGGGAGTTTTCAAAGGACTCTACCCGCCTTATGAGGCACTATTTTCGAATACTTTTTTCCATTTTCACCCTTTTTCTATGGATCTCCAAAAAGTCAACTTTTACATTTTCTGAGTCTGGAGGAATTCAAGGGGAGTTTTCAGGGGAGTGCGTTCTCTCTGCCATCTCCTCCCTGTGTGTGCGTTGCTGCATGCAGCAGCTGCGTGTGTGTGTGTAAACTGCCCCTGCCCTTCGCAAGCAGGAGGGGGAGAGAGAGATGTTTCGTCTCGATTTACACATGCTATGACTCCGGGGGTACTTCCATTCGCTTCGTCTTGATCTGTTGATGTTATTTCATGTCTCGTTTGTCCATTGTGACGGTGGCAAAGCCAGGGAAATGTCCCGGAGATATACTGAGAAATCTTTGTAACAGCATCTTCCTGCGATCACAGCTGTTCACAGCTACGAGGCTGGGACCGCTTCCATTCGCTTCGTCTTGATCTGTAGATGTTATTTCATGTCTCATTTGTTCATTTTGATGGAGAAAAAGTTGTACATTTAGTGAATTCAGAGTGTCTAAGATGCAAAAGTAGGCATGTTTGAGTACTCACTGCGTGAACGCTCGCCCCTGGATACGGTTGGTCGCATGTTCGAATCCATGCTGTGGCATACTTTTTTTCATTTTCACCCTTTTTCTATTGATCTCCAAAAAGTCAACTTTGACTTTTTCTGAGTCTGGAGGAATTCAAGGGGAGTTTTCAAGGGACTCTACCCGCTTTATGAGGCACTATTTTCGAATACTTTTTTCCATTTTCACCCTTTTTCTATGGATCTCCAAAAAGTCAACTTTGACTTTTTCTGAGTCTGGAGGAATTCAACGGGAGTTTTCGAAGGACTCTACCCGCCTTATGAGGCACTATTTTCGAATACTTTTTTCCATTTTCACCCTTTTTCTATGGATCTCCAAAAAGTGAACTTTTACATTTTCTGAGTCTGGAGGAATTCAAGGGGAGTTTTCAGGGGAGTGCATTCTCTCTGCCATCTCCTCCCTGTGTGTGCGTTGCTGCATGCAGCAGCTGCGTGTGTGTGTGTGTAAACTGCCCCTCCCCTTCGCAAGCAGGCGGGGGAGAGAGAGATGTTTCGTCTCGATTTACACATGCTATGACTCCGGGGGTACCTCCATTCGCTTCGTCTTGATCGGTTGATGTTATTTCATGTCTCGTTTGTCCATTGTGACGGAGGGAAAGCCAGGGAAATGTCCCGGAGATATACTGAGAAATCTTTGTAACAGCATTTTCCTGCGATCACAGCTGTTCACAGCTACGAGGCTGGGACCGCTTCCATTCGCTTCGTCTTGATCTGTAGATGTTATTTAATGTCTCATTTGTTCATTTTGATGGAGAAAAAGTTGTACATTTAGTGAATTCAGAGTTTCTAAGATGCAAAAGTAGGCATGTTTGAGTACTCAGGTCCAGTGGCTCACTGCGTTAATGCTCGCCCCTGGATGCGGTTGGTCGCGTGTTCGAATCCATGCTGTGGCATACTTTTTTTCATTTTCACCCTTTTTCTATGGATCTCCAAAAAGTCAACTTTGACTTTTTCTGAGTCTGGAGGAATTCAAGGGGAGTTTTCAAGGGACTCTACCCACTTTATGAGGCACTATTTTCGAATACTTTTTTCCATTTTCACCCTTTTTCTATGGATCTCCAAAAAGTCAACTTTGACTTTTTCTGAGTCTGGAGGAATTCAAGGGGAGTTTTCAAGGGACTCTACCCGCCTTAGGAGGCAATATTTTCGAATAATTTTTTCCATTTTCACCCTTTTTCTATGGATCTCCAAAAAGTGAACTTTTACATTTTCTGAGTCTGGAGGAATTCAAGGGGAGTTTTCAGGGGAGTGCGTTCTCTCTGCCATCTCCTCCCTGTGTGTGTGTTGCTGCATGCAGCAGCTGCGTGTGTGTGTAAACTGCCCCTCCCCCTCGCAAGCAGGCGGGGGAGAGAGAGATGTTTCGTCTCGATTTACACATGCTATGACTCCGGGCGTACCTCCATTCGCTTCGTCTTGATCTGTTGATGTTATTTCATGTCTCGTTTGTCCATTGTGACGGTGGGAAAGCCAGGGAAATGTCCCGGAGATATACTGAGAAATCTTTGTAACAGCATTTTCCTGCGATCACAGCTTTTCACAGCTACGAGGCTGGGACCGCTTCCATTCGCTTCGTCTTGATCTGTAGATGTTATTTAATGTCTCATTTGTTCATTTTGATGGAGAAAAAGTTGTACATTTAGTGAATTCAGAGTGTCTAAGATGCACAAGTAGGCGTGTTTGAGTACTCAGGTCCAGTGGCTCACTGCGTTAACGTTCGCCCCTGGATGCGGTTGGTCGCGTGTTCGAGTCCATGCTGTGGCATACTTTTTTTCATTTTCACCCTTTTTCTATGGATCTCCAAAAAGTCAACTTTGACTTTTTCTGAGTCTGGAGGAATTCAAGGGGAGTTTTCAAGGGACTCTACCCGCTTTATGAGGCACTATTTTCGAATACTTTTTTCCATTTTCACCCTTTTTCTATGGATCTCCAAAAAGTGAACTTTTACATTTTCTGAGTCTGGAGGAATTCAAGGGGAGTTTTCAGGGGAGTGCATTCTCTCTGCCATCTCCTCCCTGTGTGTGCGTTGCTGCATGCAGCAGCTGCGTGTGTGTGTGTGTAAACTGCCCCTCCCCTTCGCAAGCAGGCGGGGGAGAGAGAGATGTTTCGTCTCGATTTACACATGCTATGACTCCGGGGGTACCTCCATTCGCTTCGTCTTGATCGGTTGATGTTATTTCATGTCTCGTTTGTCCATTGTGACGGAGGGAAAGCCAGGGAAATGTCCCGGAGATATACTGAGAAATCTTTGTAACAGCATTTTCCTGCGATCACAGCTGTTCACAGCTACGAGGCTGGGACCGCTTCCATTCGCTTCGTCTTGATCTGTAGATGTTATTTAATGTCTCATTTGTTCATTTTGATGGAGAAAAAGTTGTACATTTAGTGAATTCAGAGTTTCTAAGATGCAAAAGTAGGCATGTTTGAGTACTCAGGTCCAGTGGCTCACTGCGTTAATGCTCGCCCCTGGATGCGATTGGTCGCGTGTTCGAATCCATGCTGTGGCATACTTTTTTTCATTTTCACCCTTTTTCTATGGATCTCCAAAAAGTCAACTTTGACTTTTTCTGAGTCTGGAGGAATTCAAGGGGAGTTTTCAAGGGACTCTACCCGCCTTATGAGGCACTATTTTCGAATACTTTTTTCCATTTTCACCCTTTTTCTATGGATCTCCAAAAAGTCAACTTTTACATTTTCTGAGTCTGGAGGAATTCAAGGGGAGTTTTCAGGGGAGTGCGTTCTCTCTGCCATCTCCTCCCTGTGTGTGTGTTGCTGCATGCAGCAGCTGCGTGTGTGTGTAAACTGCCCCTCCCCCTCACAAGCAGGCGGGGGAGAGAGAGATGTTTCGTCTCGATTTACACATGCTATGACTCCGGGGGTACCTCCATTCGCTTCGTCTTGATCTGTTGATGTTATTTCATGTCTCGTGTGTCCATTGTGACGGTGGGAAAGCCAGGGAAATGTCCCGGAGATATACTGAGAAATCTTTGTAACAGCATTTTCCTGCGATCACAGCTGTTCGCAGCTACGAGGCTGGGACCGCTTCCATTCGCTTCGTCTTGATCTGTAGATGTTATTTAATGTCTCATTTGTTCATTTTGATGGAGAAAAAGTTGTACATTTAGTAAATTCAGAGTGTCTAAGATGCACAAGTAGGCATGTTTGAGTACTCAGGTCCAGTGGCTCACTGCGTTAACGCTCGCCCCTGGATGCGGTTGGTCGCGTGTTCGAATCCATGCTGTGGCATACTTTTTTTCATTTTCACCCTTTTTCTATGGATCTCCAAAAAGTCAACTTTGACTTTTTCTGAGTCTGGAGGAATTCAAGGGGAGTTTTCAAAGGACTCTACCCGCCTTATGAGGCACTATTTTCGAATACTTTTTTCCATTTTCACCCTTTTTCTATGGATCTCCAAAAAGTGAACTTTTACATTTTCTGAGTCTGGAGGAATTCAAGGGGAGTTTTCAGGGGAGTGCGTTCTCTCTGCCATCTCCTCCCTGTGTGTGCGTTGCTGCATGCAGCAGCTGCGTGTGTGTGTGTAAACTGCCCCTCCCCTTCGCAAGCAGGCGGGGGAGAGAGAGATGTTTCGTCTCGATTTACACATGCTATGACTCCGGGGGTACTTCCATTCGCTTCGTCTTGATCTGTTGATGTTATTTCATGTCTCGTTTGTCCATTGTGACGGTGGCAAAGCCAGGGAAATGTCCCGGAGATATACTGAGAAATCTTTGTAACAGCATCTTCCTGCGATCACAGCTGTTCACAGCTACGAGGCTGGGACCGCTTCCATTCGCTTCGTCTTGATCTGTAGATGTTATTTAATGTCTCATTTGTTCATTTTGATGGAGAAAAAGTTGTACATTTAGTGAATTCAGAGTTTCTAAGATGCAAAAGTAGGCATGTTTGAGTACTCAGGTCCAGTGGCTCACTGCGTTAATGCTCGCCCCTGGATGCGATTGGTCGCGTGTTCGAATCCATGCTGTGGCATACTTTTTTTCATTTTCACCCTTTTTCTATGGATCTCCAAAAAGTGAACTTTTACATTTTCTGAGTCTGGAGGAATTCAAGGGGAGTTTTAAGGGGAGTGCATTCTCTCTGCCATCTCCTCCCTGTGTGTGCGTTGCTGCATGCAGCAGCTGCGTGTGTGTGTGTGTAAACTGCCCCTCCCCTTCGCAAGCAGGCGGGGGAGAGAGAGATGTTTCGTCTCGATTTACACATGCTATGACTCCGGGGGTACCTCCATTCGCTTCGTCTTGATCGGTTGATGTTATTTCATGTCTCGTTTGTCCATTGTGACGGAGGGAAAGCCAGGGAAATGTCCCGGAGATATACTGAGAAATCTTTGTAACAGCATTTTCCTGCGATCACAGCTGTTCACAGCTACGAGGCTGGGACCGCTTCCATTCGCTTCGTCTTGATCTGTAGATGTTATTTAATGTCTCATTTGTTCATTTTGATGGAGAAAAAGTTGTACATTTAGTGAATTCAGAGTTTCTAAGATGCAAAAGTAGGCATGTTTGAGTACTCAGGTCCAGTGGCTCACTGCGTTAATGCTCGCCCCTGGATGCGATTGGTCGCGTGTTCGAATCCATGCTGTGGCATACTTTTTTTCATTTTCACCCTTTTTCTATGGATCTCCAAAAAGTCAACTTTGACTTTTTCTGAGTCTGGAGGAATTCAAGGGGAGTTTTCAAGGGACTCTACCCGCCTTATGAGGCACTATTTTCGAATACTTTTTTCCATTTTCACCCTTTTTCTATGGATCTCCAAAAAGTCAACTTTTACATTTTCTGAGTCTGGAGGAATTCAAGGGGAGTTTTCAGGGGAGTGCGTTCTCTCTGCCATCTCCTCCCTGTGTGTGTGTTGCTGCATGCAGCAGCTGCGTGTGTGTGTAAACTGCCCCTCCCCCTCACAAGCAGGCGGGGGAGAGAGAGATGTTTCGTCTCGATTTACACATGCTATGACTCCGGGGGTACCTCCATTCGCTTCGTCTTGATCTGTTGATGTTATTTCATGTCTCGTTTGTCCATTGTGACGGTGGGAAAGCCAGGGAAATGTCCCGGAGATATACTGAGAAATCTTTGTAACAGCATTTTCCTGCGATCACAGCTGTTCGCAGCTACGAGGCTGGGACCGCTTCCATTCGCTTCGTCTTGATCTGTAGATGTTATTTAATGTCTCATTTGTTCATTTTGATGGAGAAAAAGTTGTACATTTAGTAAATTCAGAGTGTCTAAGATGCACAAGTAGGCATGTTTGAGTACTCAGGTCCAGTGGCTCACTGCGTTAACGCTCGCCCCTGGATGCGGTTGGTCGCGTGCTCGAATCCATGCTGTGGCATACTTTTTTTCATTTTCACCCTTTTTCTATGGATCTCCAAAAAGTCAACTTTGACTTTTTCTGAGTCTGGAGGAATTCAAGGGGAGTTTTCAAAGGACTCTACCCGCCTTATGAGGCACTATTTTCGAATACTTTTTTCCATTTTCACCCTTTTTCTATGGATCTCCAAAAAGTGAACTTTTACATTTTCTGAGTCTGGAGGAATTCAAGGGGAGTTTTCAGGGGAGTGCGTTCTCTCTGCCATCTCCTCCCTGTGTGTGCGTTGCTGCATGCAGCAGCTGCGTGTGTGTGTGTAAACTGCCCCTCCCCTTCGCAAGCAGGCGGGGGAGAGAGAGATGTTTCGTCTCGATTTACACATGCTATGACTCCGGGGGTACTTCCATTCGCTTCGTCTTGATCTGTTGATGTTATTTCATGTCTCGTTTGTCCATTGTGACGGTGGCAAAGTCAGGGAAATGTCCCGGAGATATACTGAGAAATCTTTGTAACAGCATTTTCCTGCGATCACAGCTGTTCACAGCTACGAGGCTGGGACCGCTTCCATTCGCTTCGTCTTGATCTGTAGATGTTATTTAATGTCTCATTTGTTCATTTTGATGGAGAAAAAGTTGTACATTTAGTGAATTCAGAGTTTCTAAGATGCAAAAGTAGGCATGTTTGAGTACTCAGGTCCAGTGGCTCACTGCGTTAATGCTCGCCCCTGGATGCGATTGGTCGCGTGTTCGAATCCATGCTGTGGCATACTTTTTTTCATTTTCACCCTTTTTCTATGGATCTCCAAAAAGTCAACTTTGACTTTTTCTGAGTCTGGAGGAATTCAAGGGGAGTTTTCAAGGGACTCTACCCGCCTTATGAGGCACTATTTTCGAATACTTTTTTCCATTTTCACCCTTTTTCTATGGATCTCCAAAAAGTCAACTTTTACATTTTCTGAGTCTGGAGGAATTCAAGGGGAGTTTTCAGGGGAGTGCGTTCTCTCTGCCATCTCCTCCCTGTGTGTGTGTTGCTGCATGCAGCAGCTGCGTGTGTGTGTAAACTGCCCCTCCCCCTCACAAGCAGGCGGGGGAGAGAGAGATGTTTCGTCTCGATTTACACATGCTATGACTCCGGGGGTACCTCCATTCGCTTCGTCTTGATCTGTTGATGTTATTTCATGTCTCGTTTGTCCATTGTGACGGTGGGAAAGCCAGGGAAATGTCCCGGAGATATACTGAGAAATCTTTGTAACAGCATCTTCCTGCGATCACAGCTGTTCACAGCTACGAGGCTGGGACCGCTTCCATTCGCTTCGTCTTGATCTGTAGATGTTATTTAATGTCTCATTTGTTCATTTTGATGGAGAAAAAGTTGTACATTTAGTGAATTCAGAGTTTCTAAGATGCAAAAGTAGGCATGTTTGAGTACTCAGGTCCAGTGGCTCACTGCGTTAATGCTCGCCCCTGGATGCGATTGGTCGCGTGTTCGAATCCATGCTGTGGCATACTTTTTTTCATTTTCACCCTTTTTCTATGGATCTCCAAAAAGTCAACTTTGACTTTTTCTGAGTCTGGAGGAATTCAAGGGGAGTTTTCAAAGGACTCTACCCGCCTTATGAGGCACTATTTTCGAATACTTTTTTCCATTTTCACCCTTTTTCTATGGATCTCCAAAAAGTGAACTTTTACATTTTCTGAGTCTGGAGGAATTCAAGGGGAGTTTTCAGGGGAGTGCGTTCTCTCTGCCATCTCCTCCCTGTGTGTGCGTTGCTGCATGCAGCAGCTGCGTGTGTGTGTGTAAACTGCCCCTCCCCTTCGCAAGCAGGCGGGGGAGAGAGAGATGTTTCGTCTCGATTTACACATGCTATGACTCCGGGGGTACTTCCATTCGCTTCGTCTTGATCTGTTGATGTTATTTCATGTCTCGTTTGTCCATTGTGACGGTGGCAAAGCCAGGGAAATGTCCCGGAGATATACTGAGAAATCTTTGTAACAGCATCTTCCTGCGATCACAGCTGTTCACAGCTACGAGGCTGGGACCGCTTCCATTCGCTTCGTCTTGATCTGTAGATGTTATTTCATGTCTCATTTGTTCATTTTGATGGAGAAAAAGTTGTACATTTAGTGAATTCAGAGTGTCTAAGATGCAAAAGTAGGCATGTTTGAGTACTCACTGCGTTAACGCTCGCCCCTGGATACGGTTGGTCGCCTGTTCGAATCCATGCTGTGGCATACTTTTTTTCATTTTCACCCTTTTTCTATTGATCTCCAAAAAGTCAACTTTGACTTTTTCTGAGTCTGGAGGAATTCAAGGGGAGTTTTCAAGGGACTCTACCCGCTTTATGAGGCACTATTTTCGAATACTTTTTTCCATTTTCACCCTTTTTTCTATGGATCTCCAAAAAGTGAACTTTTACATTTTCTGAGTCTGGAGGAATTCAAGGGGAGTTTTCAGGGGAGTGCGTTCTCTCTGCCATCTCCTCCCTGTGTGTGTGTTGCTGCATGCAGCAGCTGCGTGTGTGTGTAAACTGCCCCTCCCCCTCGCAAGCAGGCGGGGGAGAGAGAGATGTTTCGTCTCGATTTACACATGCTATGACTCCGGGGGTACCTCCATTCGCTTCGTCTTGATCTGTTGATGTTATTTCATGTCTCGTTTGTCCATTGTGACGGTGGGAAAGCCAGATAAATGTCCCGGAGATATACTGAGAAATCTTTGTAACAGCATTTTCCTGCGATCACAGCTTTTCACAGCTACGAGGCTGGGACCGCTTCCATTCGCTTCGTCTTGATCTGTAGATGTTATTTAATGTCTCATTTGTTCATTTTGATGAAGAAAAAGTTGTACATTTAGTGAATTCAGAGTGTCTAAGATGCACAAGTAGGCGTGTTTGAGTACTCAGGTCCAGTGGCTCACTGCGTTAACGTTCGCCCCTGGATGCGGTTGGTCGCGTGTTCGAGTCCATGCTGTGGCATACTTTTTTTCATTTTCACCCTTTTTCTATGGATCTCCAAAAAGTCAACTTTGACTTTTTCTGAGTCTGGAGGAATTCAAGGGGAGTTTTCAAGGGACTCTACCCGCTTTATGAGGCACTATTTTCGAATACTTTTTTCCATTTTCACCCTTTTTCTATGGATCTCCAAAAAGTCAACTTTGACTTTTTCTGAGTATGGAGGAATTCAAGGGGAGTTTTCAAGGGACTCTACCCGCCTTATGAGGCACTATTTTCGAATACTTTTTTCCATTTTCACCCTTTTTCTATGGATCTCCAAAAAGTCAACTTTTACATTTTCTGAGTCTGGAGGAATTCAAGGGGAGTTTTCAGGGGAGTGCATTCTCTCTGCCATCTCCTCCCTCTGTGTGCGTTGCTGCATGCAGCAGCTGCGTGTGTGTGTGTAAACTGCCCCTCCCCTTCGCAAGCAGGCGGGGGAGAGAGAGATGTTTCGTCTCGATTTACACATGCTATGACTCCGGGTGTACCTCCATTCGCTTCGTCTTGATCTGTTGATGTTATTTCATGTCTCGTTTGTCCATTGTGACGGTGGGAAAGCCAGGGAAATGTCCCGGAGATATACTGAGAAATCTTTGTAACAGCATTTTCCTGCGATCACAGCTGTTCACAGCTACGAGGCTGGGACCGCTTCCATTCGCTTCGTCTTGATCTGTAGATGTTATTTAATGTCTCATTTGTTCATTTTGATGGAGAAAAAGTTGTACATTTAGTGAATTCAGAGTTTCTAAGATTCACAAGTAGACATGTTTGAAAACTCAGGTCCAGTGGCTCACTGCGTTAATGCTCGCCCCTGGATGCGGTTGGTCGCGTGTTCGAATCCATGCTGTGGCATACTTTTTTTCATTTTCACCCTTTTTCTATGGATCTCCAAAAAGTCAACTTTGACTTTTTCTGAGTCTGGAGGAATTCAAGGGGAGTTTTCAAGGGACTCTACCCGCCTTATGAGGCACTATTTTCGAATACTTTTTTCCATGTTCACCCTTTTTCTATGGATCTCCAAAAAGTGAACTTTTACATTTTCTGAGTCTGGAGGAATTCAAGGGGAGTTTTCAGGGGAGTGCATTCTCTCTGCCATCTCCTCCCTGTGTGTGCGTTGCTGCATGCAGCAGCTGCGTGTGTGTGTGTAAACTGCCCCTCCCCTTCGCAAGCAGGCGGGGGAGAGAGAGATGTTTCGTCTCGATTTACACATGCTATGACTCCGGGGGTACTTCCATTCGCTTCGTCTTGATCTGTTGATGTTATTTCATGTCTCGTTTGTCCATTGTGACGGTGGGAAAGCCAGGGAAATGTCCCGGAGATATACTGAGAAATCTTTGTAACAGTATTTTCCTGCGATCACAGCTGTTCACAGCTACGAAGCTGGGACCGCTTCCAGTCGCTTCGTCTTGATCTGTAGATGTTATTTCATGTCTCATTTGTTCATTTTGATGGAGAAAAAGTTGTACATTTAGTGAATTCAGAGTGTCTAAGATGCACAAGTAGGCGTGTTTGAGTACTCAGGTCCAGTGGCGCACTGCGTTAACGCTCGCCCCTGGATGCGGTTGGTCGCGTGTTCGAGTCCATGCTGTGGCATACTTTTTTTCATTTTCACCCTTTTTCTATGGATCTCCAAAAAGTTAACTTTGACTTTTTCTGAGTCTGGAGGAATTCAAGGGGGGTTTTCAAGGGACTCTACCCGCCTTATGAGGCACTATTTTCGAATACTTTTTTCCATTTTCACCCTTTTTCTATGGATCTCCAAAAAGTCAACTTTTACATTTTCTGAGTCTGGAGGAATTCAAGGGGAGTTTTCAGGGGAGTGCATTCTCTCTGCCATCTCCTCCCTCTGTGTGCGTTGCTGCATGCAGCAGCTGCGTGTGTGTGTGTAAACTGCCCCTCCCCTTCACAAGCAGGCGGGGGAGAGAGAGATGTTTTGTCTCGATTGACACATGCTATGACTCCGGGGGTACCTCCATTCGCTTCGTCTTGATCTGTTGATGTTATTTCATGTCTCGTTTGTCCATTGTGACGGTGGGAAAGCCAGGGAAATGTCCCGGAGATATACTGAGAAATCTTTGTAACAGCATTTTCCTGCGATCACAGCTGTTCACAGCTACGAGGCTGGTACCGCTTCCATTCGCTTCGTCTTGTATGTAGATGTTATTTAATGTCTCATTTGTTCATTTTGATGGAGAAAAAGTTGTACATTTAGTGAATTCAGAGTGTCTAAGATGCAGAAGTAGGCATGTTTGAGTACTCAGGTCCAGTGGCTCACTGCGTTAACGCTCGCCCCTGGATGCGGTTGGTCGCGTGTTCGAATCCATGCTGTGGCATACTTTTTTTCATTTTCACCCTTTTTCTATGGATCTCCAAAAAGTCAACTTTGACTTTTTCTGAGTCTGGAGGAATTCAAGGGGAGTTTTCAAGGTACTCTACCCGCTTTATGAGGCACTATTTTCGAATACTTTTTTCCATTTTCACCCTTTTTCTATGGATCTCCAAAAAGTGAACTTTTACATTTTCTGAGTCTGGAGGAATTCAAGGGGAGTTTTCAGGGGAGTGCGTTCTCTCTGCCATCTCCTCCCTGTGTGTGTGTTGCTGCATACAGCAGCTGCGTGTGTGTGTAAACTGCCCCTCCCCATCGCAAGCAGGCGGGGTAGAGAGAGATGTTTCGTCTCGATTTACACATGCTATGACTCCGGGGGTACCTCCATTCGCTTCGTCTTGATCTGTTGATGTTATTTCATGTCTCGTTTGTCCATTGTGACGGTGGGAAAGCCAGGGAAATGTCCCGGAGATATACTGAGAAATCTTTGTAACAGCATTTTCCTGCGATCAAAGCTGTTCACAGCTACGAGGCTGGGACCGCTTCCATTCGCTTCGTCTTGATCTGTAGATGTTATTTAATGTCTCATTTGTTAATTTTGATGGAGAAAAAGTTGTACATTTAGTGAATTCAGAGTGTCTAAGATGCACAAGTAGGCATGTTTGAGTACTCAGGTCCAGTGGCTCACTGCGTTAACGCTCGCCCCTGGATGCGGTTGGTCGCGTGTTCGAATCCATGCTGTGGCATACTTTTTTTCATTTTCACCCTTTTTCTATGGATCTCCAAAAAGTCAACTTTGACTTTTTCTGAGTCTGGAGGAATTCAAGGGAAGTTTTCAAGGGACTCTACCCGCCTTATGAGGCACTATTTTCGAATACTTTTTTCCATGTTCACCCTTTTTCTATGGATCTCCAAAAAGTGAACTTTTACATTTTCTGAGTCTGGAGGAATTGAAGGGGAGTTTTCAGGGGAGTGCATTCTCTCTGCCATCTCCTCCCTGTGTGTGCGTTGCTGCATGCAGCAGCTGCGTGTGTGTGTGTAAACTGCCCCTCCCCTTCGCAAGCAGGCGGGGGAGAGAGAGATGTTTCGTCTCGATTTACACATGCTATGACTCCGGGGGTACTTCCATTCGCTTCGTCTTGATCTGTTGATGTTATTTCATGTCTCGTTTGTCCATTGTGACGGTGGGAAAGCCAGGGAAATGTCCCGGAGATATACTGAGAAATCTTTGTAACAGTATTTTCCTGCGATCACAGCTGTTCACAGCTACGAGGCTGGGACCGCTTCCATTCGCTTCGTCTTGATCTGTAGATGTTATGTCATGTCTCATTTGTTCATTTTGATGGAGAAAAAGTTGTACATTTAGTGAATTCAGAGTGTCTAAGATGCAAAAGTAGGCATGTTTGAGTACTCATGTCCAGTGGCTCACTGCGTTAACGCTCGCCCCTGGATGCGGTTGGTCGCGTGTTCGAATCCATGCTGTGCCATACTTTTTTTCATTTTCACCCTTTTTCTATGGATCTCCAAAAAGTCAACTTTGACTTTTTCTGAGTCTGGAGGAATTCAAGGGGAGTTTTCAAGGTACTCTACCCGCTTTATGAGGCACTATTTTCGAATACTTTTTTCCATTTTCACCCTTTTTCTATGGATCTCCAAAAAGTCAACTTTGACTTTTTCTGAGTCTGGAGGAATTCAAGGGGAGTTTTCAAGGGACTCTACCCGCCTTATGAGGCAATATTTTCGAATACTTTTTTCCATTTTCACCCTTTTTCTATGGATCTCCAAAAAGTGAACTTTTACATTTTCTGAGTCTGGAGGAATTCAAGGGGAGTTTTCAGGGGAGTGCGTTCTCTCTGCCATCTCCTCCCTGTGTGTGTGTTGCTGCATGCAGCAGCTGCGTGTGTGTGTAAACTGCCCCTCCCCCTCGCAAGCAGGCGGGGGAGAGAGAGATGTTTCGTCTCGATTTACACATGCTATGACTCCGGGGGTACCTCCATTCGCTTCGTCTTGATCTGTTGATGTTATTTCATGTCTCGTTTTTCCATTGTGACGGAGGGAAAGCCAGGGAAATGTCCCGGAGATATACTGAGAAATCTTTGTAACAGCATTTTCCTGCGATCACAGCTGTTCACAGCTACGAGGCTGGGACCGCTTCCATTCGCTTTGTCTTGATCTGTAGATGTTATTTAATGTCTCATTTGTTCATTTTGATGGAGAAAAAGTTGTACATTTAGTGAATTCAGAGTTTCTAAGATGCAAAAGTAGGCATGTTTGAGTACTCAGGTCCAGTGGCTCACTGCGTTAATGCTCGCCCCTGGATGCGGTTGGTCGGGTGTTCGAATCCATGCTGTGGCATACTTTTTTCATTTTCACCCTTTTTCTATGGATCTCCAAAAAGTCAACTTTGACTTTTTCTGAGTCTGGAGGAATTCAAGGGGAGTTTTCAAGGGACTCTAGCCGCCTTATGAAGCACTATTTTTGAATTCTTTTTTCCATTTTCACCCTTTTTCTATGGATCTCCAAAAAGTCAACTTTTACATTTTCTGAGTCTGGAGGAATTCAAGGGGAGTTTTCAGGGGAGTGCATTCTCTCTGCCATCTCCTCCCTCTGTGTGCGTTGCTGCATGCAGCAGCTGCGTGTGTGTGTGTAAACTGCCCCTCCCCTTCACAAGCAGGCGGGGGAGAGAGAGATGTTTCGTCTCGATTGACACATGCTATGACTCTGGGGGTACCTCCATTCGCTTCGTCTTGATCTGTTGATGTTATTTCATGTCTCGTTTGTCCATTGTGACGGTGGGAAAGCCAGGGAAATGTCCCGGAGATATACTGAGAAATCTTTGTAACAGCATTTTCCTGCGATCACAGCTGTTCGCAGCTACGAGGCTGGGACCGCTTCCATTCGCTTCGTCTTGATCTGTAGATGTTATTTAATGTCTCATTTGTTCATTTTGATGGAGAAAAAGTTGTACATTTAGTAAATTCAGAGTGTCTAAGATGCACAAGTAGGCATGTTTGAGTACTCAGGTCCAGTGGCTCACTGCGTTAACGCTCGCCCCTGGATGCGGTTGGTCGCGTGTTCGAATCCATGCTGTGGCATACTTTTTTTCATTTTCACCCTTTTTCTATGGATCTCCAAAAAGTGAACTTTTACATTTTCTGAGTCTGGAGGAATTCAAGGGGAGTTTTCAGGGGAGTGCATTCTCTCTGCCATCTCCTTCCTGTGTGTGCGTTGCTGCATGATGCAGCTGCGTGTGTGTGTGTAAACTTCCCCTCCCCTTCGCAAGCAGGCGGGGGAGAGAGAGATGTTTCGTCTCGATTTACACATGCTATGACTCCGGGGGTACCTCCATTCGCTTCGTCTTGATCTGTTGATGTTATTTCATGTCTCGTTTTTTCCATTGTGACGGTGGGAAAGCCAGGGAAATGTCCCGGAGATATACTGAGAAATCTTTGTAACAGCATTTTCCTGCGATCACAGCTGTTCACAGCTACGAGGCTGGGACCGCTTCCATTCGCTTCGTCTTGATCTGTAGATGTTATTTAATGTCTCATTTGTTCATTTTGATGGAGAAAAAGTTGTACATTTAGTGAATTCAGAGTGTCTAAGATGCAAAAGTAGGCATGTTTGAGTACTCATGTCCAGTGGCTCACTGCGTTAACGCTCGCCCCTGGATACGGTTGGTCGCATGTTCGAATCCATGCTGTGGCATACTTTTTTTCATTTTCACCCTTTTTCTATTGATCTCCAAAAAGTCAACTTTGACTTTTTCTGAGTCTGGAGGAATTCAAGGGGAGTTTTCAAGGGACTCTACCCGCCTTATGAGGCAATATTTTCGAATACTTTTTTCCATTTTCACCCTTTTTCTATGGATCTCCAAAAAGTGAACTTTGACTTTTTCTGAGTCTGGAGGAATTCAAGGGGAGTTTTCAAGGGACTCTACCCGCCTTATGAGGCAATATTTTCGAATACTTTTTTCCATTTTCACCCTTTTTCTATGGATCTCCAAAAAGTGAACTTTTACATTTTCTGAGTCTGGAGGAATTCAAGGGGAGTTTTCAGGGGAGTGCATTCTCTCTGCCATCTCCTCCCTCTGTGTGCGTTGCTGCATGCAGCAGCTGCATGTGTGTGTGTAAACTGCCCCTCCCCTTCGCAAGCAGGCGGGGGAGAGAGAGATGTTTCGTCTCGATTTACACATGCTATGACTCCGGGGGTACTTCCATTCGCTTCGTCTTGATCTGTTGATTTTATTTCATGTCTCGTTTGTCCATTGTGACGGTGGCAAAGCCAGGGAAATGTCCCGGAGATATACTGAGAAATCTTTGTAACAGCATTTTCCTGCGATCACAGCTGTTCACAGCTACGAGGCTGGGACCGCTTCCATTCGCTTCGTCTTGATCTGTAGATGTTATTTCATGTCTCATTTGTTCATTTTGATGGAGAAAAAGTTGTACATTTAGTGAATTCAGAGTGTCTAAGATGCACAAGTAGGCGTGTTTGAGTACTCAGGTCCAGTGGCTCACTGCGTTAACGCTCGCCCCTGGATGCGGTTGGTCGCGTGTTCGAGTCCATGCTGTGGCATACTTTTTTTCATTTTCACCCTTTTTCTATGGATCTCCAAAAAGTAAACTTTGACTTTTTCTGAGTCTGGAGGAATTCAAGGGGGGTTTTCAAGGGACTATACCCGCCTTATGAGGCACTATTTTCGAATACTTTTTTCCATTTTCAACCTTTTTCTATGGATCTCCAAAAAGTGAACTTTTACATTTTCTGAGTCTGGAGGAATTCAAGGGGAGTTTTCAGGGGAGTGCGTTCTCTCTGCCATCTCCTCCCTGTGTGTGCGTTGCTGCATGCAGCAGCTGCGTGTGTGTGTGTAAACTGCCCCTCCCCTTCGCAAGCAGGCGGGGGAGAGAGAGATGTTTCGTCTCGATGTACACATGCTATGACTCCGGGGGTACTTCCATTCGCTTCGTATTGATCTGTTGATGTTATTTCATGTCTCGTTTGTCCATTGTGACGGTGGCAAAGCCAGGGAAATGTCCCGGAGATATACTGAGAAATCTTTGTAACAGCATCTTCCTGCGATCACAGCTGTTCACAGCTACGAGGCTGGGACCGCTTCCATTCGCTTCGTCTTGATCTGTAGATGTTATTTCATGTCTCATTTGTTCATTTTGATGGAGAAAAAGTTGTACATTTAATGAATTCAGAGTGTCTAAGATGCAAAAGTAGGCATGTTTGAGTACTCATGTCCAGTGGCTCACTGCGTTAACGCTCGCCCCTGGATACGGTTGGTCGCATGTTCGAATCCATGCTGTGGCATACTTTTTTTCATTTTCACCCTTTTTCTATTGATCTCCAAAAAGTCAACTTTGACTTTTTCTGAGTCTGGAGGAATTCAAGGGGAGTTTTCAAGGGACTCTACCCGCTTTATGAGGCACTATTTTCGAATACTTTTTTCCATTTTCACCCTTTTTCTATGGATCTCCAAAAAGTCAACTTTGACTTTTTCTGAGTCTGGAGGAATTCAAGGGGAGTTTTCAAGGGACTCTACCCGCCTTAAGAGGCAATATTTTCGAATACTTTTTTTCCATTTTCACCCTTTTTCTATGGATCTCCAAAAAGTGAACTTTTACATTTTCTGAGTCTGGAGGAATTCAAGGGGAGTTTTCAGGGGAGTGCGTTCTCTCTGCCATCTCCTCCCTGTGTGTGTGTTGCTGCATGCAGCAGCTGCGTGTGTGTGTGTAAACTGCCCCTCCCCTTCGCAAGCAGGCGGGGGAGAGAGAGATGTTTCGTCTCGATTTACACATGCTATGACTCCGGGGGTACTTCCATTCGCTTCGTCTTGATCTGTTGATGTTATTTCATGTCTCGTTTGTCCATTGTGACGGTGGCAAAGCCAGGGAAATGTCCCGGAGATATACTGAGAAATCTTTGTAACAGCATTTTCCTGCGATCACAGCTGTTCACAGCTACGAGGCTGGGACCACTTTCATTCGCTTCATCTTGATCTGTAGATGTTATTTCATGTCTCATTTGTTCATTTTGATGGAGAAAAAGTTGTACATTTAGTGAATTCAGAGTTTCTAAGATGCAAAAGTAGGCATGTTTGAGTACTCATGTCCATGCTGTGGCATACTTTTTTTCATTTTCACCCTTTTTCTATGGATCTCCAAAAAGTCAACTTTGACTTTTTCTGAGTCTGGAGGAATTCAAGGGGAGTTTTCAAGGGACTCTACCCGCTTTATGAGGCACTATTTTCGAATACTCTTTTCCATTTTCACCCTTTTTCTATGGATCTCCAAAAAGTCAACTTTTACATTTTCTGAGTCTGGAGGAATTCAAGGGGAGTTTTCAGGGGAGTGCGTTCTCTCTGCCATCTCCTCCCTGTGTGTGTGTTGCTGCATGCAGCAGCTGCGTGTGTGTGTAAACTGCCCCTCCCCCTCGCAAGCAGGCGGGGGAGAGAGAGATGTTTCGTCTCGAGTTACACATGATATGACTCCGGGGGTACTTCCATTCGCTTCGTCTTGATCTGTTGATGTTATTTCATGTCTCGTTTGTCCATTGTGACGGTGGGAAAGCCAGGGAAATGTCCCGGAGATATACTGATAAATCTTTGTAACAGCATTTTCCTGCGATCACAGCTGTTCACAGCTACGAGGCTGGGACCGCTTCCATTCGCTTCGTCTTGATCTGTAGATGTTATTTCATGTCTCATTTGTTCATTTTGATGGAGAAAAAGTTGTACATTTAGTGAATTCAGAGTGTCTAAGATGCAAAAGTAGGCATGTTTGAGTACTCAGGTCCAGTGGCTCACTGCGTTAACGCTCGCCCCTGGATGCGGTTGATCGCGTGTTCGAATCCATGCTGTGGCATACTTTTTTTCATTTTCACCCTTTTTCTATGGATCTCCAAAAAGTCAACTTTGACTTTTTCTGAGTCTGGAGGAATTCAAGGGGAGTTTTCAAGGGACTCTACCCGCCTTATGAGGCACTATTTTCGAATACTTTTTTCCATTTTCACCCTTTTTCTATGGATCTCCAAAAAGTCAACTTTGACTTTTTCTGAGTCTGGAGGAATTCAAGGGGAGTTTTCAGGGGAGTGCATTCTCTCTGCCATCTCCTCCCTGTGTGTGCGTTGCTGCATGCAGCAGCTGCGTGTGTGTGTGTAAACTGCCCCTCCCCTTCGCAAGCAGGCCGGGGAGAGAGAGATGTTTCGTCTCGATTTACACATGCTATGACTCCGGGGGTACTTCCATTCGCTTCGTCTTGATCTGTTGATGTTATTTCATGTCTCGTTTGTCCATTGTGACGGTGGGAAAGCCATGGAAATGTCCCGGAGATATACTGAGAAATCTTTGTAACAGCATTTTCCTGCGATCACAGCTGTTCGCAGCTACGAGGCTGGGACCGCTTCCATTCGCTTCGTCTTGATCTGTAGATGTTATTTAATGTCTCATTTGTTCATTTTGATGGAGAAAAAGTTGTACATTTAGTAAATTCAGAGTGTCTAAGATGCACAAGTAGGCATGTTTGAGTACTCAGGTCCAGTGGCTCACTGTGTTAACGCTCGCCCCTGGATGCGGTTGGTCGCGTGTTCGAATCCATGCTGTGGCATTCTTTTTTTCATTTTCACCCTTTTTCTATGGATCTCCAAAAAGTCAACTTTTACATTTTCTGAGTCTGGAGGAATTCAAGGGGAGTTTTCAGGGGAGTGCGTTCTCGCTGCCATCTCCTCCCTGTGAGTGCGTTGCTGCATGCAGCAGCTGCGTGTGTGTGTAAACTGCCCCTCCCCTTCGCAAGCAGGCGGGGGAGAGAGAGATGTTTCGTCTCGATTTACACATGCTATGACTCCGGGGGTACTTCCATTCGCTTCGTCTTGATCTGTTGATGTTATTTCATGTCTCGTTTGTCCATTGTGACGGTGGGAAAGCCATGGAAATGTCCCGGAGATATACTGATAAATCTTTGTAACAGCATTTTCCTGCGATCACAGCTGTTCGCAGCTACGAGGCTGGGACCGCTTCCATTCGCTTCGTCTTGATCTGTAGATGTTATTTCATGTCTCATTTGTTCATTTTGATGGAGAAAAAGTTGTACATTTAGTGAATTCAGAGTGTCTAAGATGCAAAAGTAGGCATGTTTGAGTACTCAGGTCCAGTGGCTCACTGCGTTAACGCTCGCCCCTGGATGCGGTTGATCGCGTGTTCGAATCCATGCTGTGGCATACTTTTTTTCATTTTCACCCTTTTTCTATGGATCTCCAAAAAGTCAACTTTGACTTTTTCTGAGTCTGGAGGAATTCAAGGGGAGTTTTCAAGGGACTCTACCCGCCTTATGAGGCACTATTTTCGAATACTTTTTTCCATTTTCACCCTTTTTCTATGGATCTCCAAAAAGTGAACTTTTACATTTTCTGAGTCTGGAGGAATTCAAGGGGAGTTTTCAGGGGAGTGCATTCTCTCTGCCATCTCCTCCCTGTGTGTGCGTTGCTGCATGCAGCAGCTGCGTGTGTGTGTGTAAACTGCCCCTCCCCTTCGCAAGCAGGCCGGGGAGAGAGAGATGTTTCGTCTCGATTTACACATGCTATGACTCCGGGGGTACTTCCATTCGCTTCGTCTTGATCTGTAGATGTTATTTAATGTCTCATTTGTTCATTTTGATGGAGAAAAAGTTGTACATTTAGTGAATTCAGAGTTTCTAAGATGCACAAGTAGGCATGTTTGAGTACTCAGGTCCAGTGGCTCACTGCGTTAACGCTCGCCCCTGGATGCGGTTGGTCGCGTGTTCGAATCCATGCTGTGGCATACTTTTTTTCATTTTCACCCTTTTTCTATGGATCTCCAAAAAGTCAACTTTGACTTTTTCTGAGTATGGAGGAATTCAAGGGGAGTTTTCAAGGGACTCTACCCGCTTTATGAGGCACTATTTTCGAATACTTTTTTCCATTTTCACCCTTTTTCTATGGATCTCCAAAAAGTCAACTTTGACTTTTTCTGAGTCTGGAGGAATTCAAGGGGAGTTTTTAAGGGGCTCTACCCGCCTTATGAGGCACTATTTTCGAATACTTTTTTCCATTTTCACCCTTTTTCTATGGATCTCCAAAAAGTCAACTTTGACTTTTTTTGAGTCTGGAGGAATTCAAGGGGAGTTTTCAAGGGACTCTACCCGCCTTATGAGGCACTATTTTCGAATACTTTTTTCCATTTTCACCCTTTTTCTATGGATCTCCAAAAAGTGAACTTTTACATTTTCTGAGTCTGGAGGAATTCAAGGGGAGTTTTCAGGGGAGTGCGTTCTCTCTGCCATCTCCTCCCTGTGTGTGCGTTGCTGCATGCAGCAGCTGCGTGTGTGTGTAAACTGCCCCTCCCCTTCGCAAGCAGGCGGGGGAGAGAGAGATGTTTCGTCTCGATTTACACATGCTATGACTCCGGGGGTAGTTCCATTCGCTTCGTCTTGATCTGTTGATGTTATTTCATGTCTCGTTTGTCCATTGTGACGGTGGGAAAGCCAGGGAAATGTCCCGGAGATATACTGAGAAATCTTTGTAACAGCATTTTCCTGCGATCACAGCTGTTCACAGCTACGAGGCTGGGACCGCTTCCATTCGCTTCGTCTTGATCTGTAGATGTTATTACATGTCTCATTTGTTCATTTTGATGGAGAAAAAGTTGTACATTTAGTAAATTCAGAGTGTCTAAGATGCACAAGTAGGCATGTTTGAGTACTCAGGTCCAGTGGCTCACTGCGTTAACGCTCGCCCCTGGATGCGGTTGGTCGCGTGTTCGAATCCATGCTGTGGCATACTTTTTTTCATTTTCACCCTTTTTCTATGGATCTCCAAAAAGTCAACTTTGACTTTTTCTGAGTCTGGAGGAATTCAAGGGGAGTTTTCAAGGGACTCTACCCGCCGTATGAGGCACTATTTTCGAATACTTTTTTCCATTTTCACCCTTTTTCTATGGATCTCCAAAAAGTGAACTTTTACATTTTCTGAGTCTGGAGGAATTCAAGGGGAGTTTTCAGGGGAGTGCATTCTCTCTGCCATCTCCTCCCTCTGTGTGCGTTGCTGCATGCAGCAGCTGCGTGTGTGTGTGTAAACTGCCCCTCCCCTTCGCAAGCAGGCGGGGGAGAGAGAGATGTTTCGTCTCGATTTACACATGCTATGACTCCGGGGGTACTTCCATTCGCTTCGTCTTGATCTGTAGATGTTATTTAATGTCTCATTTGTTCATTTTGATGGAGAAAAAGTTGTACATTTAGTGAATTCAGAGTTTCTAAGATGCACAAGTAGGCATGTTTGAGTACTCAGGTCCAGTGGCTCACTGCGTTAACACTCGCCCCTGGATGCGGTTGGTCGCGTGTTCGAATCCATGCTGTGGCATACTTTTTTTCATTTTCACCCTTTTTCTATGGATCTCCAAAAAGTCAACTTTTACTTTTTCTGAGTATGGAGGAATTCAAGGGGAGTTTTCAAGGGACTCTACCCGCTTTATGAGGCACTATTTTCGAATACTTTTTTCCATTTTCACCCTTTTTCTATGGATCTCCAAAAAGTCAACTTTGACTTTTTCTGAGTCTGGAGGAATTCAAGGGGAGTTTTTAAGGGGCTCTACCCGCCTTATGAGGCACTATTTTCGAATACTTTTTTCCATTTTCACCCTTTTTCTATGGATCTCCAAAAAGTCAACTTTGACTTTTTTTGAGTCTGGAGGAATTCAAGGGGAGTTTTCAAGGGACTCTACCCGCCTTATGAGGCACTATTTTCGAATACTTTTTTCCATTTTCATCCTTTTTCTATGGATCTCCAAAAAGTGAACTTTTACATTTTCTGAGTCTGGAGGAATTCAAGGGGAGTTTTCAGGGGAGTGCGTTCTCTCTGCCATCTCCTCCCTGTGTGTGCGTTGCTGCATGCAGCAGCTGCGTGTGTGTGTAAACTGCCCCTCCCCTTCGCAAGCAGGCGGGGGAGAGAGAGATGTTTCGTCTCGATTTACACATGCTATGACTCCGGGGGTAGTTCCATTCGCTTCGTCTTGATCTGTTGATGTTATTTCATGTCTCGTTTGTCCATTGTGACGGTGGGAAAGCCAGGGAAATGTCCCGGAGATATACTGAGAAATCTTTGTAACAGCATTTTCCTGCGATCACAGCTGTTCACAGCTACGAGGCTGGGACCGCTTCCATTCGCTTCGTCTTGATCTGTAGATGTTATTACATGTCTCATTTGTTCATTTTGATGGAGAAAAAGTTGTACATTTAGTAAATTCAGAGTGTCTAAGATGCACAAGTAGGCATGTTTGAGTACTCAGGTCCAGTGGCTCACTGCGTTAACGCTCGCCCCTGGATGCGGTTGGTCGCGTGTTCGAATCCATGCTGTGGCATACTTTTTTTAATTTTCACCCTTTTTCTATGGATCTCCAAAAAGTGAACTTTTACATTTTCTGAGTCTGGAGGAATTCAAGGGGAGTTTTCAGGGGAGTGCGTTCTCTCTGCCATCTCCTCCCTATGTGTGTGTTGCTGCATGCAGCAGCTGCGTGTGTGTGTAAACTGCCCCTCCCCCTCGCAAGCAGGCGGGGGATAGAGAGATGTTTCGTCTCGATGTACACATGCTGTGACTCCGGGGGTACCTCCATTCGCTTCGTCTTGATCTGTAGATGTTATTTAATGTCTCATTTGTTCATTTTGATGGAGAAAAAGTTGTACATTTAGTAAATTCAGAGTGTCTAAGATGCACAAGTAGGCATGTTTGAGTACTCAGGTCCAGTGGCTCACTGCGTTAACGCTCGCCCCTGGATGCGGTTGGTCGCGTGTTCGAATCCATGCTGTGGCATACTTTTTTTCATTTTCACCCTTTTTCTATGGATCTCCAAAAAGTCAACTTTGACTTTTTCTGAGTCTGGAGGAATTCAAGGGGAGTTTTCAAGGGACTCTACCCGCCGTATGAGGCACTATTTTCGAATACTTTTTTCCATTTTCACCCTTTTTCTATGGATCTCCAAAAAGTGAACTTTTACATTTTCTGAGTCTGGAGGAATTCAAGGGGAGTTTTCAGGGGAGTGCATTCTCTCTGCCATCTCCTCCCTCTGTGTGCGTTGCTGCATGCAGCAGCTGCGTGTGTGTGTGTAAACTGCCCCTCCCCTTCGCAAGCAGGCGGGGGAGAGAGAGATGTTTCGTCTCGATTTACACATGCTATGACTCCGGGGGTACTTCCATTCGCTTCGTCTTGATCTGTAGATGTTATTTAATGTCTCATTTGTTCATTTTGATGGAGAAAAAGTTGTACATTTAGTGAATTCAGAGTTTCTAAGATGCACAAGTAGGCATGTTTGAGTACTCAGGTCCAGTGGCTCACTGCGTTAACGCTCGCCCCTGGATGCGGTTGGTCGCGTGTTCGAATCCATGCTGTGGTATACTTTTTTTCATTTTCACCCTTTTTCTATGGATCTCCAAAAAGTCAACTTTGACTTTTTCTGAGTATGGAGGAATTCAAGGGGAGTTTTCAAGGGACTCTACCCGCTTTATGAGGCACTATTTTCGAATACTTTTTTCCATTTTCACCCTTTTTCTATGGATCTCCAAAAAGTCAACTTTGACTTTTTCTGAGTCTGGAGGAATTCAAGGGGAGTTTTTAAGGGGCTCTACCCGCCTTATGAGGCACTATTTTCGAATACTTTTTTCCATTTTCACCCTTTTTCTATGGATCTCCAAAAAGTCAACTTTGACTTTTTTTGAGTCTGGAGGAATTCAAGGGGAGTTTTCAAGGGACTCTACCCGCCTTATGAGGCACTATTTTCGAATACTTTTTTCCATTTTCACCCTTTTTCTATGGATCTCCAAAAAGTGAACTTTTACATTTTCTGAGTCTGGAGGAATTCAAGGGGAGTTTTCAGGGGAGTGCGTTCTCTCTGCCATCTCCTCCCTGTGTGTGCGTTGCTGCATGCAGCAGCTGCGTGTGTGTGTAAACTGCCCCTCCCCTTCGCAAGCAGGCGGGGGAGAGAGAGATGTTTCGTCTCGATTTACACATGCTATGACTCCGGGGGTAGTTCCATTCGCTTCGTCTTGATCTGTTGATGTTATTTCATGTCTCGTTTGTCCATTGTGACGGTGGGAAAGCCAGGGAAATGTCCCGGAGATATACTGAGAAATCTTTGTAACAGCATTTTCCTGCGATCACAGCTGTTCACAGCTACGAGGCTGGGACCGCTTCCATTCGCTTCGTCTTGATCTGTAGATGTTATTACATGTCTCATTTGTTCATTTTGATGGAGAAAAAGTTGTACATTTAGTAAATTCAGAGTGTCTAAGATGCACAAGTAGGCATGTTTGAGTACTCAGGTCCAGTGGCTCACTGCGTTAACGCTCGCCCCTGGATGCGGTTGGTCGCGTGTTCGAATCCATGCTGTGGCATACTTTTTTTAATTTTCACCCTTTTTCTATGGATCTCCAAAAAGTGAACTTTTACATTTTCTGAGTCTGGAGGAATTCAAGGGGAGTTTTCAGGGGAGTGCGTTCTCTCTGCCATCTCCTCCCTATGTGTGTGTTGCTGCATGCAGCAGCTGCGTGTGTGTGTAAACTGCCCCTCCCCCTCGCAAGCAGGCGGGGGAGATATATGTTTCGTCTCGATTTACACATGCTATGACTCCGGGGGTACTTCCATTCGCTTCGTCTTGATCTGTTGATGTTATTTCATGTCTCGTTTGTCCATTGTGACGGTGGGAAAGCCAGGGAAATGTCCCGGAGATATACTGAGAAATCTTTGTAACAGCATTTTCCTGCGATCACAGCTGTTCACAGCTACGAGGCTGGGACCGCTTCCATTCGCTTCGTCTTGATCTGTAGATGTTATTACATGTCTCATTTGTTCATTTTGATGGAGAAAAAGTTGTACATTTAGTGAATTCAGAGTGTCTAAGATGCAAAAGTAGGCATGTTTGAGTACTCAGGTCCAGTGGCTCACTGCGTTAACGCTCGCCCCTGGATGCGGTTGGTCGCGTGTTCGAATCCATGCTGTGGCATACTATTTTTCATTTTCACCCTTTTTCTATGGATCTCCAAAAAGTCAACTTTGACTTTTTCTGAGTCTGGAGGAATTCAAGGGGAGTTTTCAAGGGACTCTACCCGCCTTATGAGGCACTATTTTCGAATACTTTTTTCCATTTTCACCCTTTTTCTATGGATCTCCAAAAAGTGAACTTTTACATTTTCTGAGTCTGGAGGAATTCAAGGGGAGTTTTCAGGGGAGTGCATTCTCTCTGCCATCTCCTCCCTGTGTGTGCGTTGCTGCATGCAGCAGCTGCGTGTGTGTGTAAACTGCCCCTCCCCCTCGCAAGCAGGCGGGGGAGAGAGAGATGTTTCGTCTCGATTTACACATGCTATGACTCCGGGGGTACTTCCATTCGCTTCATCTTGAGCTGTTGATGTTATTTCATGTCTCGTTTGTCCATTGTAACGGTGGCAAAGCCAGGGAAATGTCCCGGAGATATACTGAGAAATCTTTGTAACAGCATTTTCCTGTGATCACAGCTGTTCACAGCTACGAGGCTGGGACCGCTTCCATTCGCTTCGTCTTGATCTGTAGATGTTATTACATGTCTCATTTGTTCATTTTGATGGAGAAAAAGTTGTACATTTAGTGAATTCAGAGTGTCTAAGATGCAAAAGTAGGCATGTTTGAGTACTCAGGTCCAGTGGCTCACTGCGTTAACGCTCGCCCCTGGATGCGGTTGGTCGCGTGTTCGAATCCATGCTGTGGCATACTATTTTTCATTTTCACCCTTTTTCTATGGATCTCCAAAAAGTCAACTTTGACTTTTTCTGAGTCTGGAGGAATTCAAGGGGAGTTTTCAAGGGACTCTACCCGCCTTATGAGGCACTATTTTCGAATACTTTTTTCCATTTTCACCCTTTTTCTATGGATCTCCAAAAAGTGAACTTTTACATTTTCTGAGTCTGGAGGAATTCAAGGGGAGTTTTCAGGGGAGTGCATTCTCTCTGCCATCTCCTCCCTGTGTGTGCGTTGCTGCATGCAGCAGCTGCGTGTGTGTGTAAACTGCCCCTCCCCCTCGCAAGCAGGCGGGGGAGAGAGAGATGTTTCGTCTCGATTTACACATGCTATGACTCCGGGGGTACTTCCATTCGCTTCATCTTGAGCTGTTGATGTTATTTCATGTCTCGTTTGTCCATTGTAACGGTGGCAAAGCCAGGGAAATGTCCCGGAGATATACTGAGAAATCTTTGTAACAGCATTTTCCTGTGATCACAGCTGTTCATAGCTACGAGGCTGGGACCGCTTCCATTCGCTTCGTCTTGATCTGTAGATGTTATTTCAGGTCTCATTTGTTCATTTTGATGGAGAAAAAGTTGTACATTTAGTGAATTCAGAGTGTCTAAGATGCACAAGTAGGCATGTTTGAGTACTCAGGTCCAGTGGCTCACTGCGTTAATGCTCGCCCCTGGATGCGGTTGGTCGCGTGTTTGAATCCATGCTGTGGCATACTTTTTTTCATTTTCACCCTTTTTCTATGGATCTCCAAAAAGTCAACTTTGACTTTTTCTGAGTCTGGAGGAATTCAAGGGGAGTTATCAAGGGACTCTACCCGCCGTATGAGGCACTATTTTCGAATACTTTTTTCCATTTTCACCCTTTTTATATGGATCTCCAAAAAGTGAACTTTTACATTTTCTGAGTCTGGAGGAATTCAAGGGGAGTTTTCAGGGGAGTGCATTCTCTCTGCCATCTCCTCCCTCTGTGTGCGTTGCTGCATGCAGCAGCTGCGTGTGTGTGTGTAAACTGCCCCTCCCCTTCGCAAGCAGGCGGGGGAGAGAGAGATGTTTCGTCTCGATTTACACATGCTATGACTCCGGGGGTACTTCCATTCGCTTCGTCTTGATCTGTAGATGTTATTTAATGTCTCATTTGTTCATTTTGATGGAGAAAAAGTTGTACATTTAGTGAATTCAGAGTTTCTAAGATGCACAAGTAGGCATGTTTGAGTACTCAGGTCCAGTGGCTCACTGCGTTAACGCTCGCCCCTGGATACGGTTGGTCGCGTGTTCGAATCCATGCTCTGGCATACTTTTTTTCATTTTCACCCTTTTTCTATGGATCTCCAAAAAGTCAACTTTGACTTTTTCTGAGTCTGGAGGAATTCAAGGGGAGTTTTCAAGGGACTCTACCCGCTTTATGAGGAACTATTTTCGAATACTTTTTTCCATTTTCACCCTTTTTCTATGGATCTCCAAAAAGTCAACTTTGACTTTTTCTGAGTCTGGAGGAATTCAAGGGGCGTTTTCAAGCGACTTAACCCGCCTTATGAGGCACTATTTTCGAATACTTTTTTCCATTTTCACCCTTTTTCTATGGATCTCCAAAAAGTCAACTTTGACTTTTTCTGAGTCTGGAGGAATTCAAGGGGAGTTTTCAAGGGACTCTACCCGCCTTATGAGGCACTATTTTCGAATACTTTTTTCCATTTTCACCCTTTTTCTATGGATCTCCAAAAAGTCAACTTTTACATTTTCTGAGTCTGGAGGAATTCAAGGGGAGTTTTCAGGGGAGTGCGTTCTCTCTGCCATCTCCTCCCTGTGTGTGCGTTGCTGCATGCAGCAGCTGCGTGTGTGTGTAAACTGCCTCTCCCCTTCGCAAGCAGGCGGGGGAGAGAGAGATGTTTCGTCTCGATTTACACATGCTATGACTCCGGGGGTACCTCCATTCGCTTCGTCTTGATCTGTTGATGTTATTTAATGTCTCGTTTGTCCATTGTGACGGTGGGAAAGCCAGGGAAATGTCCCGGAGATATACTGAGAAATCTTTGTAACAGTATTTTCCTGCGATCACAGCTGTTCACAGCTACGAGGCTGGGACCGCTTCCATTCGCTTCGTCTTGATCTGTAGATGTTATTTAATGTCTCAGTTGTTCATTTTGATGGAGAAAAAGTTGTACATTTAGTGAATTCAGAGTTTCTAAGATGCAAAAGTAGGCATGTTTGAGTACTCAGGTCCAGTGGCTCACTGCGTTAATGCTCGCCCCTGGATGCAGTTGGTCGCGTGTTTGAATCCATGCTGTGGCATACTTTTTTTCATTTTCACCCTTTTTCTATGGATCTCCAAAAAGTCAACTTTGACTTTTTCTGAGTCTGGAGGAATTCAAGGGGAGTTTTCAAGGGACTCTAGCCGCCTTATGAGGCACTATTTTCGAATACTTTTTTCCATTTTCACCCTTTTTCTATGGATCTCCAAAAAGTCAACTTTTACATTTTCTGAGTCTGGAGGAATTCAAGGGGAGTTTTCAGGGGAGTGCGTTCTCTCTGCCATCTCCTCCCTGTGTGTGCGTTGCTGCATGCAGCAGCTGCGTGTGTGTGTAAACTGCCTCTCCCCTTCGCAAGCAGGCGGGGGAGAGAGAGATGTTTCGTCTCGATTTACACATGCTATGACTCCGGGGGTACCTCCATTCGCTTCGTCTTGATCTGTTGATGTTATTTAATGTCTCGTTTGTCCATTGTGACGGTGGGAAAGCCAGGGAAATGTCCCGGAGATATACTGAGAAATCTTTGTAACAGTATTTTCCTGCGATCACAGCTGTTCACAGCTACGAGGCTGGGACCGCTTCCATTCGCTTCGTCTTGATCTGTAGATGTTATTTAATGTCTCAGTTGTTCATTTTGATGGAGAAAAAGTTGTACATTTTGTGAATTCAGAGATTCTAAGATGCAAAAGTAGGCATGTTTGAGTACTCAGGTCCAGTGGCTCACTGCGTTAATGCTCGCCCCTGGATGCGGTCGGTCGCGTGTTCGGATCCATGCTGTGGCATTCTTTTTTTCATTTTCACCCTTTTTCTATGGATCTCCAAAAAGTGATCTTTTACATTTTTCTGAGTCTGGAGGAATTCAAGGGGAGTTTTCAGGGGAGTGCGTTCTCTCTGCCATCTCCTCCCTGTGTGTGCGTTGCTGCATGCAGCAGCGTGTGTGTGTAAACTGCCCCTCCCCTTCGCAAGCAGGCGGGGGAGAGAGATATGTTTCGTCTCGATTTACACATGCTTTGACTCCGGGGGTACATCCATTCGCTTCGTCTTGATCTGTTGATGTTATTTCATGTCTCGTTTGTCCATTGTCACGGTGGGAAAGCCAGGGAAATGTCCCGGAGATATACTGAGAAATCTTTGTAACAGTATTTTCCTGCGATCACAGCTGTTCACAGCTACGAGGCTGGGACCGCTTCCATTCGCTTCGTCTTGATCTGTAGATGTTATTTAATGTCTCATTTGTTCATTTTGATGGAGAAAAAGTTGTACATTTAGTGAATTCAGAGTTTCTAAGATGCACAAGTAGGCATGTTTGAGTACTCAGGTCCAGTGGCTCACTGCGTTAACGCTCGCCCCTGGATGCGGTTGGTCGCGTGTTCGAATCCATGCTGTGGCATACTTTTTTTCATTTTCACCCTTTTTCTATGGATCTCCAAAAAGTCAACTTTGACTTTTTCTGAGTCTGGAGGAATTCAAGGGGAGTTTTCAAGGGACTCTACCCGCCTTATGAGGCACTATTTTCGAATACTTTTTTCCATTTTCACCCTTTTTCTATGGATCTCCAAAAAGTGAACTTTTACATTTTCTGAGTCTGGAGGAATTCAAGGGGAGTTTTCAGGGGAGTGCGTTCTCTCTGCCATCTCCTCCCTGTGTGTGCGTTGCTGCATGCAGCAGCTGCGTGTGTGTGTGTAAACTGCCCCTCCCCTTCGCAAGCAGGCGGGGGAGAGAGAGATGTTTCGTCTCGATTTACACATGCTATGACTCCGGGTGTACTTCCATTCGCTTCGTCTTGATCTGTAGATGTTATTTAATGTCTCATTTGTTCATTTTGATGGAGAAAAAGTTGTACATTTAGTGAATTCAGAGTTTCTAAGATGCACAAGTAGGCATGTTTGAGTACTCAGGTCCAGTGGCTCACTGCGTTAACGCTCGCCCCTGGATGCGGTTGGTCGCGTGTTCGAATCCATGCTGTGGCATACTTTTTTTAATTTTCACCCTTTTTCTATGGATCTCCAAAAAGTGAACTTTTACATTTTCTGAGTCTGGAGGAATTCAAGGGGAGTTTTCAGGGGAGTGCGTTCTCTCTGCCATCTCCTCCCTATGTGTGTGTTGCTGCATGCAGCAGCTGCGTGTGTGTGTAAACTGCCCCTCCCCCTCGCAAGCAGGCGGGGGAGATATATGTTTCGTCTCGATTTACACATGCTATGACTCCGGGGGTACTTCCATTCGCTTCGTCTTGATCTGTTGATGTTATTTCATGTCTCGTTTGTCCATTGTGACGGTGGGAAAGCCAGGGAAATGTCCCGGAGATATACTGATAAATCTTTGTAACAGCATTTTCCTGCGATCACAGCTGTTCACAGCTACGAGGCTGGGACCGCTTCCATTCGCTTCGTCTTGATCTGTAGATGTTATTACATGTCTCATTTGTTCATTTTGATGGAGAAAAAGTTGTACATTTAGTGAATTCAGAGTGTCTAAGATGCAAAAGTAGGCATGTTTGAGTACTCAGGTCCAGTGGCTCACTGCGTTAACGCTCGCCCCTGGATGCGGTTGGTCGCGTGTTCGAATCCATGCTGTGGCATACTATTTTTCATTTTCACCCTTTTTCTATGGATCTCCAAAAAGTCAACTTTGACTTTTTCTGAGTCTGGAGGAATTCAAGGGGAGTTTTCAAGGGACTCTACCCGCCTTATGAGGCACTATTTTCGAATACTTTTTTCCATTTTCCCCCTTTTTCTATGGATCTCCAAAAAGTGAACTTTTACATTTTCTGAGTCTGGAGGAATTCAAGGGGAGTTTTCAGGGGAGTGCATTCTCTCTGCCATCTCCTCCCTGTGTGTGCGTTGCTGCATGCAGCAGCTGCGTGTGTGTGTAAACTGCCCCTCCCCCTCGCAAGCAGGCGGGGGAGAGAGAGATGTTTCGTCTCGATTTACACATGCTATGACTCCGGGGGTACTTCCATTCGCTTCATCTTGAGCTGTTGATGTTATTTCATGTCTCGTTTGTCCATTGTGACGGTGGCAAAGCCAGGGAAATGTCCCGGAGATATACTGAGAAATCTTTGTAACAGCATTTTCCTGTGATCACAGCTGTTCATAGCTACGAGGCTGGGACCGCTTCCATTCGCTTCGTCTTGATCTGTAGATGTTATTTCAGGTCTCATTTGTTCATTTTGATGGAGAAAAAGTTGTACATTTAGTGAATTCAGAGTTTCTAAGATGCAAAAGTAGGCATGTTTGAGTACTCAGGTCCAGTGGCTCACTGCGTTAATGCTCGCCCCTGGATGCGGTTGGTTGCGTGTTTGAATCCATGCTGTGGCATACTTTTTTTCATTTTCACCCTTTTTCTATGGATCTCCAAAAAGTCAACTTTGACTTTTTCTGAGTCTGGAGGAATTCAAGGGGAGTTATCAAGGGACTCTACCCGCCATATGAGGCACTATTTTCGAATACTTTTTTCCATTTTCACCCTTTTTCTATGGATCTCCAAAAAGTGAACTTTTACATTTTCTGAGTCTGGAGGAATTCAAGGGGAGTTTTCAGGGGAGTGCATTCTCTCTGCCATCTCCTCCCTCTGTGTGCGTTGCTGCATGCAGCAGCTGCGTGTGTGTGTGTAAACTGCCCCTCCCCTTCGCAAGCAGGCGGGGGAGAGAGAGATGTTTCGTCTCGATTTACACATGCTATGACTCCGGGGGTACTTCCATTCGCTTCGTCTTGATCTGTAGATGTTATTTAATGTCTCATTTGTTCATTTTGATGGAGAAAAAGTTGTACATTTAGTGAATTCAGAGTTTCTAAGATGCACAAGTAGGCATGTTTGAGTACTCAGGTCCAGTGGCTCACTGCGTTAACGCTCGCCCCTGGATGCGGTTGGTCGCGTGTTCGAATCCATGCTGTGGCATACTTTTTTTAATTTTCACCCTTTTTCTATGGATCTCCAAAAAGTGAACTTTTACATTTTCTGAGTCTGGAGGAATTCAAGGGGAGTTTTCAGGGGAGTGCGTTCTCTCTGCCATCTCCTCCCTATGTGTGTGTTGCTGCATGCAGCAGCTGCGTGTGTGTGTAAACTGCCCCTCCCCCTCGCAAGCAGGCGGGGGAGATATATGTTTCGTCTCGATTTACACATGCTATGACTCCGGGGGTACTTCCATTCGCTTCGTCTTGATCTGTTGATGTTATTTCATGTCTCGTTTGTCCATTGTGACGGTGGGAAAGCCAGGGAAATGTCCCGGAGATATACTGAGAAATCTTTGTAACAGCATTTTCCTGCGATCACAGCTGTTCACAGCTACGAGGCTGGGACCGCTTCCATTCGCTTCGTCTTGATCTGTAGATGTTATTACATGTCTCATTTGTTCATTTTGATGGAGAAAAAGTTGTACATTTAGTGAATTCAGAGTGTCTAAGATGCAAAAGTAGGCATGTTTGAGTACTCAGGTCCAGTGGCTCACTGCGTTAACGCTCGCCCCTGGATGCGGTTGGTCGCGTGTTCGAATCCATGCTGTGGCATACTATTTTTCATTTTCACCCTTTTTCTATGGATCTCCAAAAAGTCAACTTTGACTTTTTCTGAGTCTGGAGGAATTCAAGGGGAGTTTTCAAGGGACTCTACCCGCCTTATGAGGCACTATTTTGTAATACTTTTTTCCATTTTCACCCTTTTTCTATGGATCTCCAAAAAGTGAACTTTTACATTTTCTGAGTCTGGAGGAATTCAAGGGGAGTTTTCAGGGGAGTGCATTCTCTCTGCCATCTCCTCCCTGTGTGTGCGTTGCTGCATGCAGCAGCTGCGTGTGTGTGTAAACTGCCCCTCCCCCTCGCAAGCAGGCGGGGGAGAGAGAGATGTTTCGTCTCGATTTACACATGCTATGACTCCGGGGGTACTTCCATTCGCTTCATCTTGAGCTGTTGATGTTATTTCATGTCTCGTTTGTCCATTGTGACGGTGGCAAAGCCAGGGAAATGTCCCGGAGATATACTGAGAAATCTTTGTAACAGCATTTTCCTGCGATCACAGCTGTTCACAGCTACGAGGCTGGGACCGCTTCCATTCGCTTCGTCTTGATCTGTAGATGTTATTACATGTCTCATTTGTTCATTTTGATGGAGAAAAAGTTGTACATTTAGTGAATTCAGAGTTTCTAAGATGCAAAAGTAGGCATGTTTGAGTACTCAGGTCCAGTGGCTCACTGCGTTAATGCTCGCCCCTGGATGCGGTTGGTCGCGTGTTTGAATCCATGCTGTGGCATACTTTTTTTCATTTTCACCCTTTTTCTATGGATCTCCAAAAAGTCAACTTTGACTTTTTCTGAGTCTGGAGGAATTCAAGGGGAGTTATCAAGGGACTCTACCCGCCATATGAGGCACTATTTTCGAATACTTTTTTCCATTTTCACCCTTTTTCTATGGATCTCCAAAAAGTGAACTTTTACATTTTCTGAGTCTGGAGGAATTCAAGGGGAGTTTTCAGGGGAGTGCATTCTCTCTGCCATCTCCTCCCTCTGTGTGCGTTGCTGCATGCAGCAGCTGCGTGTGTGTGTGTAAACTGCCCCTCCCCTTCGCAAGCAGGCGGGGGAGAGAAAGATGTTTCGTCTCGATTTACACATGCTATGACTCCGGGGGTACTTCCATTCGCTTCGTCTTGATCTGTAGATGTTATTTAATGTCTCATTTGTTCATTTTGATGGAGAAAAAGTTATACATTTAGTGAATTCAGAGTTTCTAAGATGCACAAGTAGGCATGTTTGAGTACTCAGGTCCAGTGGCTCACTGCGTTAACGCTCGCCCCTGGATGCGGTTGGTCGCGTGTTCGAATCCATGCTGTGGCATACTTTTTTTAATTTTCACCCTTTTTCTATGGATCTCCAAAAAGTGAACTTTTACATTTTCTGAGTCTGGAGGAATTCAAGGGGAGTTTTCAGGGGAGTGCGTTCTCTCTGCCATCTCCTCCCTATGTGTGTGTTGCTGCATGCAGCAGCTGCGTGTGTGTGTAAACTGCCCCTCCCCCTCGCAAGCAGGCGGGGGAGATATATGTTTCGTCTCGATTTACACATGCTATGACTCCGGGGGTACTTCCATTCGCTTCGTCTTGATCTGTTGATGTTATTTCATGTCTCGTTTGTCCATTGTGACGGTGGGAAAGCCAGGGAAATGTCCCGGAGATATACTGAGAAATCTTTGTAACAGCATTTTCCTGCGATCACAGCTGTTCACAGCTACGAGGCTGGGACCGCTTCCATTCGCTTCGTCTTGATCTGTAGATGTTATTACATGTCTCATTTGTTCATTTTGATGGAGAAAAAGTTGTACATTTAGTGAATTCAGAGTGTCTAAGATGCAAAAGTAGGCATGTTTGAGTACTCAGGTCCAGTGGCTCACTGCGTTAACGCTCGCCCCTGGATGCGGTTGGTCGCGTGTTCGAATCCATGCTGTGGCATACTATTTTTCATTTTCACCCTTTTTCTATGGATCTCCAAAAAGTCAACTTTGACTTTTTCTGAGTCTGGAGGAATTCAAGGGGAGTTTTCAAGGGACTCTACCCGCCTTATGAGGCACTATTTTGTAATACTTTTTTCCATTTTCACCCTTTTTCTATGGATCTCCAAAAAGTGAACTTTTACATTTTCTGAGTCTGGAGGAATTCAAGGGGAGTTTTCAGGGGAGTGCATTCTCTCTGCCATCTCCTCCCTGTGTGTGCGTTGCTGCATGCAGCAGCTGCGTGTGTGTGTAAACTGCCCCTCCCCCTCGCAAGCAGGCGGGGGAGAGAGAGATGTTTCGTCTCGATTTACACATGCTATGACTCCGGGGGTACTTCCATTCGCTTCATCTTGAGCTGTTGATGTTATTTCATGTCTCGTTTGTCCATTGTGACGGTGGCAAAGCCAGGGAAATGTCCCGGAGATATACTGAGAAATCTTTGTAACAGCATTTTCCTGTGATCACAGTTGTTCATAGCTACGAGGCTGGGACCGCTTCCATTCGCTTCGTCTTGATCTGTAGATGTTATTTCAGGTCTCATTTGTTCATTTTGATGGAGAAAAAGTTGTACATTTAGTGAATTCAGAGTGTCTAAGATGCACAAGTAGGCATGTTTGAGTACTCAGGTCCAGTGGCTCACTGCGTTAATGCTCGCCCCTGGATGCGGTTGGTCGCGTGTTTGAATCCATGCTGTGGCATACTTTTTTTCATTTTCACCCTTTTTCTATGGATCTCCAAAAAGTCAACTTTGACTTTTTCTGAGTCTGGAGGAATTCAAGGGGAGTTATCAAGGGACTCTACCCGCCGTATGAGGCACTATTTTCGAATACTTTTTTCCATTTTCACCCTTTTTCTATGGATCTCCAAAAAGTGAACTTTTACATTTTCTGAGTCTGGAGGAATTCAAGGGGAGTTTTCAGGGGAGTGCATTCTCTCTGCCATCTCCTCCCTCTGTGTGCGTTGCTGCATGCAGCAGCTGCGTGTGTGTGTGTAAACTGCCCCTCCCCTTCGCAAGCAGGCGGGGGAGAGAGAGATGTTTCGTCTCGATTTACACATGCTATGACTCCGGGGGTACTTCCATTCGCTTCGTCTTGATCTGTAGATGTTATTTAATGTCTCATTTGTTCATTTTGATGGAGAAAAAGTTGTACATTTAGTGAATTCAGAGTTTCTAAGATGCACAAGTAGGCATGTTTGAGTACTCAGGTCCAGTGGCTCACTGCGTTAACGCTCGCCCCTGGATGCGGTTGGTCGCGTGTTCGAATCCATGCTCTGGCATACTTTTTTTCATTTTCACCCTTTTTCTAGGGATCTCCAAAAAGTCAACTTTGACTTTTTCTGAGTCTGGAGGAATTCAAGGGGAGTTTTCAAGGGACTCTACCCGCTTTATGAGGAACTATTTTCGAATACTTTTTTCCATTTTCACCCTTTTTCTATGGATCTCCAAAAAGTCAACTTTGACTTTTTCTGAGTCTGGAGGAATTCAAGGGGAGTTTTCAAGGGACTTAACCCGCCTTATGAGGCACTATTTTCGAATACTTTTTTCCATTTTCACCCTTTTTCTATGGATCTCCAAAAAGTCAACTTTGACTTTTTCTGAGTCTGGAGGAATTCAAGGGGAGTTTTCAAGGGACTCTACCCGCTTTATGAGGCACTATTTTCGAATAATTTTTTCCATTTTCACCCTTTTTCTATGGATCTCCAAAAAGTCAACTTTGACTTTTTCTGAGTCTGGAGGAATTCAAGGGGAGTTTTCAAGGGACTCTACCCGCCTTATGAGGCACTATTTTCGAATACTTTTTTCCATTTTCACCCTTTTTCTATGGATCTCCAAAAAGTGAACTTTCACATTTTCTGAGTCTGGAGGAATTCAAGGGGAGTTTTCAGGGGAGTGCATTCTCTCTGCCATCTCCTCCCTCTGTGTGCGTTGCTGCATGCAGCAGCTGCGTGTGTGTGTGTAAACTGCCCCTCCCAATCGCAAGCAGGCGGGGGAGAGAGAGATGTTTCGTCTCGATTTACACATGCTATGACTCCGGGGGTACTTCCATTCGCTTCGTCTTGATATGTTGATGTTATTTCATGTCTCGTTTGTCCATTGTGACGGTGGGAAAGCCAGGGAAATGTCCCGGAGATATACTGATAAATCTTTGTAACAGCATTTTCCTGCGATCACAGCTGTTCACAGCTACGAGGCTGGGACCGCTTTCATTCGCTTCGTCTTGATCTGTAGATGTTATTTAATGTCTCATTTGTTCATTTTGATGGAGAAAAAGTTGTACATTTAGTGAATTCAGAGTTTCTAAGATGCAAAAGTAGGCATGTTTGAGTACTCAGGTCCAGTGGCTCACTGCGTTAATGCTCGCCCCTGGATGCGGTTGGTCGCGTGTTCGAATCCATGCTGTGGCATACTTTTTTTCATTTTCACCCTTTTTCTATGGATCTCCAAAAAGTCAACTTTGACTTTTTCTGAGTCTGGAGGAATTCAAGGGGAGTTTTCAAGGGACTCTACCCGCCTTATGAGGCACTATTTTCGAATACTTTTTTCCATTTTCACCCTTTTTCTATGGATCTCCAAAAAGTCAACTTTTACATTTTCTGAGTGTGGAGGAATTCAAGGGGAGTTTTCAGGGGAGTGCGTTCTCTCTGCCATCTCCTCCCTCTGTGTGCGTTGCTGCATGCAGCAGCTGCGTGTGTGTGTGTAAACTGCCCCTCCCCTTCGCAAGCAGGCGGGGGAGAGAGAGATGTTTCGTCTCGATTTACACATGCTATGACTCCGGGGGTACTTCCATTCGCTTCGTCTTGATATGTTGATGTTATTTCATGTCTCGTTTGTCCATTGTGACGGTGGGAAAGCCAGGGAAATGTCCCGGAGATATACTGATAAATCTTTGTAACAGCATTTTCCTGCGATCACAGCTGTTCACAGCTACGAGGCTGGGACCGCTTCCATTCGCTTCGTCTTGATCTGTAGATGTTATTTAATGTCTCATTTGTTCATTTTGATGGAGAAAAAGTTGTACATTTAGTGAATTCAGAGTTTCTAAGATGCAAAAGTAGGCATGTTTGAGTACTCAGGTCCAGTGGCTCACTGCGTTAATGCTCGCCCCTGGATGCGGTTGGTCGCGTGTTCGAATCCATGCTGTGGCATACTTTTTTTCATTTTCACCCTTTTTCTATGGATCTCCAAAAAGTCAACTTTGACTTTTTCTGAGTCTGGAGGAATTCAAGGGGAGTTTTCAAGGGACTCTACCCGCCTTATGAGGCACTATTTTCGAATACTTTTTTCCATTTTCACCCTTTTTCTATGGATCTCCAAAAAGTCAACTTTTACATTTTCTGAGTGTGGAGGAATTCAAGGGGAGTTTTCAGGGGAGTGCGTTCTCTCTGCCATCTCCTCCCTGTGTGTGTGTTGCTGCATGCAGCAGCTGCGTGTGTGTGTAAACTGCCCCTCCCCCTCGCAAGCAGGCGGGGGAGAGAGAGATGTTTCGTCTCGATTTACACATGCTATGACTCCGGGGGTACTTCCATTCGCTTCGTCTTGATCTGTAGATGTTATTTAATGTCTCATTTGTTCATTTTGATGGAGAAAAAGTTGTACATTTAGTGAATTCAGAGTTTCTAAGATGCACAAGTAGGCATGTTTGAGTACTCAGGTCCAGTGGCTCACTGCGTTAACGCTCGCCCCTGGATGCGGTTGGTCGCGTGTTCGAATCCATGCTGTGGCATACTTTTTTTAATTTTCACCCTTTTTCTATGGATCTCCAAAAAGTGAACTTTTACATTTTCTGAGTCTGGAGGAATTCAAGGGGAGTTTTCAGGGGAGTGCGTTCTCTCTGCCATCTCCTCCCTATGTGTGTGTTGCTGCATGCAGCAGCTGCGTGTGTGTGTAAACTGCCCCTCCCCCTCGCAAGCAGGCGGGGGAGATATATGTTTCGTCTCGATTTACACATGCTATGACTCCGGGGGTACTTCCATTCGCTTCGTCTTGATCTGTTGATGTTATTTCATGTCTCGTTTGTCCATTGTGACGGTGGGAAAGCCAGGGAAATGTCCCGGAGATATACTGAGAAATCTTTGTAACAGCATTTTCCTGCGATCACAGCTGTTCACAGCTACGAGGCTGGGACCGCTTCCATTCGCTTCGTCTTGATCTGTAGATGTTATTACATGTCTCATTTGTTCATTTTGATGGAGAAAAAGTTGTACATTTAGTGAATTCAGAGTGTCTAAGATGCAAAAGTAGGCATGTTTGAGTACTCAGGTCCAGTGGCTCACTGCGTTAACGCTCGCCCCTGGATGCGGTTGGTCGCGTGTTCGAATCCATGCTGTGGCATACTATTTTTCATTTTCACCCTTTTTCTATGGATCTCCAAAAAGTCAACTTTGACTTTTTCTGAGTCTGGAGGAATTCAAGGGGAGTTTTCAAGGGACTCTACCCGCCTTATGAGGCACTATTTTGTAATACTTTTTTCCATTTTCACCCTTTTTCTATGGATCTCCAAAAAGTGAACTTTTACATTTTCTGAGTCTGGAGGAATTCAAGGGGAGTTTTCAGGGGAGTGCATTCTCTCTGCCATCTCCTCCCTGTGTGTGCGTTGCTGCATGCAGCAGCTGCGTGTGTGTGTAAACTGCCCCTCCCCCTCGCAAGCAGGCGGGGGAGAGAGAGATGTTTCGTCTCGATTTACACATGCTATGACTCCGGGGGTACTTTCATTCGCTTCATCTTGAGCTGTTGATGTTATTTCATGTCTCGTTTGTCCATTGTGACGGTGGCAAAGCCAGGGAAATGTCCCGGAGATATACTGAGAAATCTTTGTAACAGCATTTTCCTGCGATCACAGCTGTTCACAGCTACGAGGCTGGGACCGCTTCCATTCGCTTCGTCTTGATCTGTAGATGTTATTACATGTCTCATTTGTTCATTTTGATGGAGAAAAAGTTGTACATTTAGTGAATTCAGAGTGTCTAAGATGCAAAAGTAGGCATGTTTGAGTACTCAGGTCCAGTGGCTCACTGCGTTAACGCTCGCCCCTGGATGCGGTTGGTCGCGTGTTCGAATCCATGCTGTGGCATACTATTTTTCATTTTCACCCTTTTTCTATGGATCTCCAAAAAGTCAACTTTGACTTTTTCTGAGTCTGGAGGAATTCAAGGGGAGTTTTCAAGGGACTCTACCCGCCTTATGAGGCACTATTTTCGAATACTTTTTTCCATTTTCACCCTTTTTCTATGGATCTCCAAAAAGTGAACTTTTACATTTTCTGAGTCTGGAGGAATTCAAGGGGAGTTTTCAGGGGAGTGCATTCTCTCTGCCATCTCCTCCCTGTGTGTGCGTTGCTGCATGCAGCAGCTGCGTGTGTGTGTAAACTGCCCCTCCCCCTCGCAAGCAGGCGGGGGAGAGAGAGATGTTTCGTCTCGATTTACACATGCTATGACTCCGGGGGTACTTCCATTCGCTTCATCTTGAGCTGTTGATGTTATTTCATGTCTCGTTTGTCCATTGTGACGGTGGCAAAGCCAGGGAAATGTCCCGGAGATATACTGAGAAATCTTTGTAACAGCATTTTCCTGTGATCACAGCTGTTCATAGCTACAAGGCTGGGACCGCTTCCATTCGCTTCGTCTTGATCTGTAGATGTTATTTCAGGTCTCATTTGTTCATTTTGATGGAGAAAAAGTTGTACATTTAGTGAATTCAGAGTTTCTAAGATGCAAAAGTAGGCATGTTTGAGTACTCAGGTCCAGTGGCTCACTGCGTTAATGCTCGCCCCTGGATGCGGTTGGTCGCGTGTTTGAATCCATGCTGTGGCATACTTTTTTTCATTTTCACCCTTTTTTTATGGATCTCCAAAAAGTCAACTTTGACTTTTTCTGAGTCTGGAGGAATTCAAGGGGAGTTATCAAGGGACTCTACCCGCCATATGAGGCACTATTTTCGAATACTTTTTTCCATTTTCACCCTTTTTCTATGGATCTCCAAAAAGTGAACTTTTACATTTTCTGAGTCTGGAGGAATTCAAGGGGAGTTTTCAGGGGAGTGCATTCTCTCTGCCATCTCCTCCCTCTGTGTGCGTTGCTGCATGCAGCAGCTGCGTGTGTGTGTGTAAACTGCCCCTCCCCTTCGCAAGCAGGCGGGGGAGAGAGAGATGTTTCGTCTCGATTTACACATGCTATGACTCCGGGGGTACTTCCATTCGCTTCGTCTTGATCTGTAGATGTTATTTAATGTCTCATTTGTTCATTTTGATGGAGAAAAAGTTGTACATTTAGTGAATTCAGAGTTTCTAAGATGCACAAGTAGGCATGTTTGAGTACTCAGGTCCAGTGGCTCACTGCGTTAATGCTCGCCCCTGGATGCGGTTGGTCGCGTGTTCGAATCCATGCTGTGGCATACTTTTTTTAATTTTCACCCTTTTTCTATGGATCTCCAAAAAGTGAACTTTTACATTTTCTGAGTCTGGAGGAATTCAAGGGGAGTTTTCAGGGGAGTGCGTTCTCTCTGCCATCTCCTCCCTATGTGTGTGTTGCTGCATGCAGCAGCTGCGTGTGTGTGTAAACTGCCCCTCCCCCTCGCAAGCAGGCGGGGGAGATATATGTTTCGTCTCGATTTACACATGCTATGACTCCGGGGGTACTTCCATTCGCTTCGTCTTGATCTGTTGATGTTATTTCATGTCTCGTTTGTCCATTGTGACGGTGGGACAGCCAGGGAAATGTCCCGGAGATATACTGAGAAATCTTTATAACAGCATTTTCCTGCGATCACAGCTGTTCACAGCTACGAGTCTGGGACCGCTTCCATTCGCTTCGTCTTGATCTGTAGATGTTATTACATGTCTCATTTGTTCATTTTGATGGAGAAAAAGTTGTACATTTAGTGAATTCAGAGTGTCTAAGATGCAAAAGTAGGCATGTTTGAGTACTCAGGTCCAGTGGCTCACTGCGTTAACGCTCGCCCCTGGATGCGGTTGGTCGCGTGTTCGAATCCATGCTGTGGCATACTATTTTTCATTTTCACCCTTTTTCTATGGATCTCCAAAAAGTCAACTTTGACTTTTTCTGAGTCTGGAGGAATTCAAGGGGAGTTTTCAAGGGACTCTACCCGCCTTATGAGGCACTATTTTGTAATACTTTTTTCCATTTTCACCCTTTTTTCTATGGATCTCCAAAAAGTGAACTTTTACATTTTCTGAGTCTGGAGGAATTCAAGGGGAGTTTTCAGGGGAGTGCATTCTCTCTGCCATCTCCTCCCTGTGTGTGCGTTGCTGCATGCAGCAGCTGCGTGTGTGTGTAAACTGCCCCTCCCCCTCGCAAGCAGGCGGGGGAGAGAGAGATGTTTCGTCTCGATTTACACATGCTATGACTCCGGGGGTACTTCCATTCGCTTCATCTTGAGCTGTTGATGTTATTTCATGTCTCGTTTGTCCATTGTGACGGTGGCAAAGCCAGGGAAATGTCCCGGAGATATACTGAGAAATCTTTGTAACAGCATTTTCCTGCGATCACAGCTGTTCACAGCTACGAGGCTGGGACCGCTTCCATTCGCTTCGTCTTGATCTGTAGATGTTATTACATGTCTCATTTGTTCATTTTGATGGAGAAAAAGTTGTACATTTAGTGAATTCAGAGTGTCTAAGATGCAAAAGTAGGCATGTTTGAGTACTCAGGTCCAGTGGCTCACTGCGTTAACGCTCGCCCCTGGATGCGGTTGGTCGCGTGTTCGAATCCATGCTGTGGCATACTATTTTTCATTTTCACCCTTTTTCTATGGATCTCCAAAAAGTCAACTTTGACTTTTTCTGAGTCTGGAGGAATTCAAGGGGAGTTTTCAAGGGACTCTACCCGCCTTATGAGGCACTATTTTCGAATACTTTTTTCCATTTTCACCCTTTTTCTATGGATCTCCAAAAAGTGAACTTTTACATTTTCTGAGTCTGGAGGAATTCAAGGGGAGTTTTCAGGGGAGTGCATTCTCTCTGCCATCTCCTCCCTGTGTGTGCGTTGCTGCATGCAGCAGCTGCGTGTGTGTGTAAACTGCCCCTCCCCCTCGCAAGCAGGCGGGGGAGAGAGAGATGTTTCGTCTCGATTTACACATGCTATGACTCCGGGGGTACTTCCATTCGCTTCATCTTGAGCTGTTGATGTTATTTCATGTCTCGTTTGTCCATTGTGACGGTGGCAAAGCCAGGGAAATGTCCCGGAGATATACTGAGAAATCTTTGTAACAGCATTTTCCTGTGATCACAGCTGTTCATAGCTACAAGGCTGGGACCGCTTCCATTCGCTTCGTCTTGATCTGTAGATGTTATTTCAGGTCTCATTTGTTCATTTTGATGGAGAAAAAGTTGTACATTTAGTGAATTCAGAGTTTCTAAGATGCAAAAGTAGGCATGTTTGAGTACTCAGGTCCAGTGGCTCACTGCGTTAATGCTCGCCCCTGGATGCGGTTGGTCGCGTGTTTGAATCCATGCTGTGGCATACTTTTTTTCATTTTCACCCTTTTTCTATGGATCTCCAAAAAGTCAACTTTGACTTTTTCTGAGTCTGGAGGAATTCAAGGGGAGTTATCAAGGGACTCTACCCGCCATATGAGGCACTATTTTCGAATACTTTTTTCCATTTTCACCCTTTTTCTATGGATCTCCAAAAAGTGAACTTTTACATTTTCTGAGTCTGGAGGAATTCAAGGGGAGTTTTCAGGGGAGTGCGTTCTCTCTGCCATCTCCTCCCTGTGTGTGTGTTGCTGCATGCAGCAGCTGCGTGTGTGTGTAAACTGCCCCTCCCCCTCGCAAGCAGGCGGGGGAGAGAGAGATGTTTCGTCTCGATTTACACATGCTATGACTCCGGGGGTACTTCCATTCGCTTCGTCTTGATCTGTAGATGTTATTTAATGTCTCATTTGTTCATTTTGATGGAGAAAAAGTTGTACATTTAGTGAATTCAGAGTTTCTAAGATGCACAAGTAGGCATGTTTGAGTACTCAGGTCCAGTGGCTCACTGCGTTAACGCTCGCCCCTGGATGCGGTTGGTCGCGTGTTCGAATCCATGCTGTGGCATACTTTTTTTAATTTTCACCCTTTTTCTATGGATCTCCAAAAAGTGAACTTTTACATTTTCTGAGTCTGGAGGAATTCAAGGGGAGTTTTCAGGGGAGTGCGTTCTCTCTGCCATCTCCTCCCTATGTGTGTGTTGCTGCATGCAGCAGCTGCGTGTGTGTGTAAACTGCCCCTCCCCCTCGCAAGCAGGCGGGGGAGATATATGTTTCGTCTCGATTTACACATGCTATGACTCCGGGGGTACTTCCATTCGCTTCGTCTTGATCTGTTGATGTTATTTCATGTCTCGTTTGTCCATTGTGACGGTGGGAAAGCCAGGGAAATGTCCCGGAGATATACTGAGAAATCTTTGTAACAGCATTTTCCTGCGATCACAGCTGTTCACAGCTACGAGGCTGGGACCGCTTCCATTCGCTTCGTCTTGATCTTTAGATGTTATTACATGTCTCATTTGTTCATTTTGATGGAGAAAAAGTTGTACATTTAGTGAATTCAGAGTGTCTAAGATGCAAAAGTAGGCATGTTTGAGTACTCAGGTCCAGTGGCTCACTGCGTTAACGCTCGCCCCTGGATGCGGTTGGTCGCGTGTTCGAATCCATGCTGTGGCATACTATTTTTCATTTTCACCCTTTTTCTATGGATCTCCAAAAAGTCAACTTTGACTTTTTCTGAGTCTGGAGGAATTCAAGGGGAGTTTTCAAGGGACTCTACCCGCCTTATGAGGCACTATTTTGTAATACTTTTTTCCATTTTCACCCTTTTTCTATGGATCTCCAAAAAGTGAACTTTTACATTTTCTGAGTCTGGAGGAATTCAAGGGGAGTTTTCAGGGGAGTGCATTCTCTCTGCCATCTCCTCCCTGTGTGTGCGTTGCTGCATGCAGCAGCTGCGTGTGTGTGTAAACTGCCCCTCCCCCTCGCAAGCAGGCGGGGGAGAGAGAGATGTTTCGTCTCGATTTACACATGCTATGACTCCGGGGGTACTTCCATTCGCTTCATCTTGAGCTGTTGATGTTATTTCATGTCTCGTTTGTCCATTGTGACGGTGGCAAAGCCAGGGAAATGTCCCGGAGATATACTGAGAAATCTTTGTAACAGCATTTTCCTGCGATCACAGCTGTTCACAGCTACGAGGCTGGGACCGCTTCCATTCGCTTCGTCTTGATCTGTAGATGTTATTACATGTCTCATTTGTTCATTTTGATGGAGAAAAAGTTGTACATTTAGTGAATTCAGAGTGTCTAAGATGCAAAAGTAGGCATGTTTGAGTACTCAGGTCCAGTGGCTCACTGCGTTAACGCTCGCCCCTGGATGCGGTTGGTCGCGTGTTCGAATCCATGCTGTGGCATACTATTTTTCATTTTCACCCTTTTTCTATGGATCTCCAAAAAGTCAACTTTGACTTTTTCTGAGTCTGGAGGAATTCAAGGGGAGTTTTCAAGGGACTCTACCCGCCTTATGAGGCACTATTTTCGAATACTTTTTTCCATTTTCACCCTTTTTCTATGGATCTCCAAAAAGTGAACTTTTACATTTTCTGAGTCTGGAGGAATTCAAGGGGAGTTTTCAGGGGAGTGCATTCTCTCTGCCATCTCCTCCCTGTGTGTGCGTTGCTGCATGCAGCAGCTGCGTGTGTGTGTAAACTGCCCCTCCCCCTCGCAAGCAGGCGGGGGAGAGAGAGATGTTTCGTCTCGATTTACACATGCTATGACTCCGGGGGTACTTCCATTCGCTTCATCTTGAGCTGTTGATGTTATTTCATGTCTCGTTTGTCCATTGTGACGGTGGCAAAGCCAGGGAAATGTCCCGGAGATATACTGAGAAATCTTTGTAACAGCATTTTCCTGTGATCACAGCTGTTCATAGCTACAAGGCTGGGACCGCTTCCATTCGCTTCGTCTTGATCTGTAGATGTTATTTCAGGTCTCATTTGTTCATTTTGATGGAGAAAAAGTTGTACATTTAGTGAATTCAGAGTTTCTAAGATGCAAAAGTAGGCATGTTTGAGTACTCAGGTCCAGTGGCTCACTGCGTTAATGCTCGCCCCTGGATGCGGTTGGTCGCGTGTTTGAATCCATGCTGTGGCATACTTTTTTTCATTTTCACCCTTTTTCTATGGATCTCCAAAAAGTCAACTTTGACTTTTTCTGAGTCTGGAGGAATTCAAGGGGAGTTATCAAGGGACTCTACCCGCCATATGAGGCACTATTTTCGAATACTTTTTTCCATTTTCACCCTTTTTCTATGGATCTCCAAAAAGTGAACTTTTACATTTTCTGAGTCTGGAGGAATTCAAGGGGAGTTTTCAGGGGAGTGCATTCTCTCTGCCATCTCCTCCCTCTGTGTGCGTTGCTGCATGCAGCAGCTGCGTGTGTGTGTGTAAACTGCCCCTCCCCTTCGCAAGCAGGCGGGGGAGAGAGAGATGTTTCGTCTCGATTTACACATGCTATGACTCCGGGGGTACTTCCATTCGCTTCGTCTTGATCTGTAGATGTTATTTAATGTCTCATTTGTTCATTTTGATGGAGAAAAAGTTGTACATTTAGTGAATTCAGAGTTTCTAAGATGCACAAGTAGGCATGTTTGAGTACTCAGGTCCAGTGGCTCACTGCGTTAACGCTCGCCCCTGGATGCGGTTGGTCGCATGTTCGAATCCATGCTGTGGCATACTTTTTTTAATTTTCACCCTTTTTCTATGGATCTCCAAAAAGTGAACTTTTACATTTTCTGAGTCTGGAGGAATTCAAGGGGAGTTTTCAGGGGAGTGCGTTCTCTCTGCCATCTCCTCCCTATGTGTGTGTTGCTGCATGCAGCAGCTGCGTGTGTGTGTAAACTGCCCCTCCCCCTCGCAAGCAGGCGGGGGAGATATATGTTTCGTCTCGATTTACACATGCTATGACTCCGGGGGTACTTCCATTCGCTTCGTCTTGATCTGTTGATGTTATTTCATGTCTCGTTTGTCCATTGTGACGGTGGGAAAGCCAGGGAAATGTCCCGGAGATATACTGAGAAATCTTTGTAACAGCATTTTCCTGCGATCACAGCTGTTCACAGCTACGAGGCTGGGACCGCTTCCATTCGCTTCGTCTTGATCTGTAGATGTTATTACATGTCTCATTTGTTCATTTTGATGGAGAAAAAGTTGTACATTTAGTGAATTCAGAGTGTCTAAGATGCAAAAGTAGGCATGTTTGAGTACTCAGGTCCAGTGGCTCACTGCGTTAACGCTCGCCCCTGGATGCGGTTGGTCGCGTGTTCGAATCCATGCTGTGGCATACTATTTTTCATTTTCACCCTTTTTCTATGGATCTCCAAAAAGTCAACTTTGACTTTTTCTGAGTCTGGAGGAATTCAAGGGGAGTTTTCAAGGGACTCTACCCGCCTTATGAGGCACTATTTTGTAATACTTTTTTCCATTTTCACCCTTTTTCTATGGATCTCCAAAAAGTGAACTTTTACATTTTCTGAGTCTGGAGGAATTCAAGGGGAGTTTTCAGGGGAGTGCATTCTCTCTGCCATCTCCTCCCTGTGTGTGCGTTGCTGCATGCAGCAGCTGCGTGTGTGTGTAAACTGCCCCTCCCCCTCGCAAGCAGGCGGGGGAGAGAGAGATGTTTCGTCTCGATTTACACATGCTATGACTCCGGGGGTACTTCCATTCGCTTCATCTTGAGCTGTTGATGTTATTTCATGTCTCGTTTGTCCATTGTGACGGTGGCAAAGCCAGGGAAATGTCCCGGAGATATACTGAGAAATCTTTGTAACAGCATTTTCCTGCGATCACAGCTGTTCACAGCTACGAGGCTGGGACCGCTTCCATTCGCTTCGTCTTGATCTGTAGATGTTATTACATGTCTCATTTGTTCATTTTGATGGAGAAAAAGTTGTACATTTAGTGAATTCAGAGTGTCTAAGATGCAAAAGTAGGCATGTTTGAGTACTCAGGTCCAGTGGCTCACTGCGTTAACGCTCGCCCCTGGATGCGGTTGGTCGCGTGTTCGAATCCATGCTGTGGCATACTATTTTTCATTTTCACCCTTTTTCTATGGATCTCCAAAAAGTCAACTTTGACTTTTTCTGAGTCTGGAGGAATTCAAGGGGAGTTTTCAAGGGACTCTACCCGCCTTATGAGGCACTATTTTCGAATACTTTTTTCCATTTTCACCCTTTTTCTATGGATCTCCAAAAAGTGAACTTTTACATTTTCTGAGTCTGGAGGAATTCAAGGGGAGTTTTCAGGGGAGTGCATTCTCTCTGCCATCTCCTCCCTGTGTGTGCGTTGCTGCATGCAGCAGCTGCGTGTGTGTGTAAACTGCCCCTCCCCCTCGCAAGCAGGCGGGGGAGAGAGAGATGTTTCGTCTCGATTTACACATGCTATGAGTCCGGGGGTACTTCCATTCGCTTCATCTTGAGCTGTTGATGTTATTTCATGTCTCGTTTGTCCATTGTGACGGTGGCAAAGCCAGGGAAATGTCCCGGAGATATACTGAGAAATCTTTGTAACAGCATTTTCCTGTGATCACAGCTGTTCATAGCTACAAGGCTGGGACCGCTTCCATTCGCTTCGTCTTGATCTGTAGATGTTATTTCAGGTCTCATTTGTTCATTTTGATGGAGAAAAAGTTGTACATTTAGTGAATTCAGAGTTTCTAAGATGCAAAAGTAGGCATGTTTGAGTACTCAGGTCCAGTGGCTCACTGCGTTAATGCTCGCCCCTGGATGCGGTTGGTCGCGTGTTTGAATCCATGCTGTGGCATACTTTTTTTCATTTTCACCCTTTTTCTATGGATCTCCAAAAAGTCAACTTTGACTTTTTCTGAGTCTGGAGGAATTCAAGGGGAGTTATCAAGGGACTCTACCCGCCATATGAGGCACTATTTTCGAATACTTTTTTCCATTTTCACCCTTTTTCTATGGATCTCCAAAAAGTGAACTTTTACATTTTCTGAGTCTGGAGGAATTCAAGGGGAGTTTTCAGGGGAGTGCGTTCTCTCTGCCATCTCCTCCCTGTGTGTGTGTTGCTGCATGCAGCAGCTGCGTGTGTGTGTAAACTGCCCCTCCCCCTCGCAAGCAGGCGGGGGAGAGAGAGATGTTTCGTCTCGATTTACACATGCTATGACTCCGGGGGTACTTCCATTCGCTTCGTCTTGATCTGTAGATGTTATTTAATGTCTCATTTGTTCATTTTGATGGAGAAAAAGTTGTACATTTAGTGAATTCAGAGTTTCTAAGATGCACAAGTAGGCATGTTTGAGTACTCAGGTCCAGTGGCTCACTGCGTTAACGCTCGCCCCTGGATGCGGTTGGTCGCGTGTTCGAATCCATGCTGTGGCATACTTTTTTTAATTTTCACCCTTTTTCTATGGATCTCCAAAAAGTGAACTTTTACATTTTCTGAGTCTGGAGGAATTCAAGGGGAGTTTTCAGGGGAGTGCGTTCTCTCTGCCATCTCCTCCCTATGTGTGTGTTGCTGCATGCAGCAGCTGCGTGTGTGTGTAAACTGCCCCTCCCCCTCGCAAGCAGGCGGGGGAGATATATGTTTCGTCTCGATTTACACATGCTATGACTCCGGGGGTACTTCCATTCGCTTCGTCTTGATCTGTTGATGTTATTTCATGTCTCGTTTGTCCATTGTGACGGTGGGAAAGCCAGGGAAATGTCCCGGAGATATACTGAGAAATCTTTGTAACAGCATTTTCCTGCGATCACAGCTGTTCACAGCTACGAGGCTGGGACCGCTTCCATTCGCTTCGTCTTGATCTTTAGATGTTATTACATGTCTCATTTGTTCATTTTGATGGAGAAAAAGTTGTACATTTAGTGAATTCAGAGTGTCTAAGATGCAAAAGTAGGCATGTTTGAGTACTCAGGTCCAGTGGCTCACTGCGTTAACGCTCGCCCCTGGATGCGGTTGGTCGCGTGTTCGAATCCATGCTGTGGCATACTATTTTTCATTTTCACCCTTTTTCTATGGATCTCCAAAAAGTCAACTTTGACTTTTTCTGAGTCTGGAGGAATTCAAGGGGAGTTTTCAAGGGACTCTACCCGCCTTATGAGGCACTATTTTGTAATACTTTTTTCCATTTTCACCCTTTTTCTATGGATCTCCAAAAAGTGAACTTTTACATTTTCTGAGTCTGGAGGAATTCAAGGGGAGTTTTCAGGGGAGTGCATTCTCTCTGCCATCTCCTCCCTGTGTGTGCGTTGCTGCATGCAGCAGCTGCGTGTGTGTGTAAACTGCCCCTCCCCCTCGCAAGCAGGCGGGGGAGAGAGAGATGTTTCGTCTCGATTTACACATGCTATGACTCCGGGGGTACTTCCATTCGCTTCATCTTGAGCTGTTGATGTTATTTCATGTCTCGTTTGTCCATTGTGACGGTGGCAAAGCCAGGGAAATGTCCCGGAGATATACTGAGAAATCTTTGTAACAGCATTTTCCTGCGATCACAGCTGTTCACAGCTACGAGGCTGGGACCGCTTCCATTCGCTTCGTCTTGATCTGTAGATGTTATTACATGTCTCATTTGTTCATTTTGATGGAGAAAAAGTTGTACATTTAGTGAATTCAGAGTGTCTAAGATGCAAAAGTAGGCATGTTTGAGTACTCAGGTCCAGTGGCTCACTGCGTTAACGCTCGCCCCTGGATGCGGTTGGTCGCGTGTTCGAATCCATGCTGTGGCATACTATTTTTCATTTTCACCCTTTTTCTATGGATCTCCAAAAAGTCAACTTTGACTTTTTCTGAGTCTGGAGGAATTCAAGGGGAGTTTTCAAGGGACTCTACCCGCCTTATGAGGCACTATTTTCGAATACTTTTTTCCATTTTCACCCTTTTTCTATGGATCTCCAAAAAGTGAACTTTTACATTTTCTGAGTCTGGAGGAATTCAAGGGGAGTTTTCAGGGGAGTGCATTCTCTCTGCCATCTCCTCCCTGTGTGTGCGTTGCTGCATGCAGCAGCTGCGTGTGTGTGTAAACTGCCCCTCCCCCTCGCAAGCAGGCGGGGGAGAGAGAGATGTTTCGTCTCGATTTACACATGCTATGACTCCGGGGGTACTTCCATTCGCTTCATCTTGAGCTGTTGATGTTATTTCATGTCTCGTTTGTCCATTGTGACGGTGGCAAAGCCAGGGAAATGTCCCGGAGATATACTGAGAAATCTTTGTAACAGCATTTTCCTGTGATCACAGCTGTTCATAGCTACAAGGCTGGGACCGCTTCCATTCGCTTTGTCTTGATCTGTAGATGTTATTTCAGGTCTCATTTGTTCATTTTGATGGAGAAAAAGTTGTACATTTAGTGAATTCAGAGTTTCTAAGATGCAAAAGTAGGCATGTTTGAGTACTCAGGTCCAGTGGCTCACTGCGTTAATGCTCGCCCCTGGATGCGGTTGGTCGCGTGTTTGAATCCATGCTGTGGCATACTTTTTTTCATTTTCACCCTTTTTCTATGGATCTCCAAAAAGTCAACTTTGACTTTTTCTGAGTCTGGAGGAATTCAAGGGGAGTTATCAAGGGACTCTACCCGCCATATGAGGCACTATTTTCGAATACTTTTTTCCATTTTCACCCTTTTTCTATGGATCTCCAAAAAGTGAACTTTTACATTTTCTGAGTCTGGAGGAATTCAAGGGGAGTTTTCAGGGGAGTGCATTCTCTCTGCCATCTCCTCCCTCTGTGTGCGTTGCTGCATGCAGCAGCTGCGTGTGTGTGTGTAAACTGCCCCTCCCCTTCGCAAGCAGGCGGGGGAGAGAGAGATGTTTCGTCTCGATTTACACATGCTATGACTCCGGGGGTACTTCCATTCGCTTCGTCTTGATCTGTAGATGTTATTTAATGTCTCATTTGTTCATTTTGATGGAGAAAAAGTTGTACATTTAGTGAATTCAGAGTTTCTAAGATGCACAAGTAGGCATGTTTGAGTACTCAGGTCCAGTGGCTCACTGCGTTAACGCTCGCCCCTGGATGCGGTTGGTCGCATGTTCGAATCCATGCTGTGGCATACTTTTTTTAATTTTCACCCTTTTTCTATGGATCTCCAAAAAGTGAACTTTTACATTTTCTGAGTCTGGAGGAATTCAAGGGGAGTTTTCAGGGGAGTGCGTTCTCTCTGCCATCTCCTCCCTATGTGTGTGTTGCTGCATGCAGCAGCTGCGTGTGTGTGTAAACTGCCCCTCCCCCTCGCAAGCAGGCGGGGGAGATATATGTTTCGTCTCGATTTACACATGCTATGACTCCGGGGGTACTTCCATTCGCTTCGTCTTGATCTGTTGATGTTATTTCATGTCTCGTTTGTCCATTGTGACGGTGGGAAAGCCAGGGAAATGTCCCGGAGATATACTGAGAAATCTTTGTAACAGCATTTTCCTGCGATCACAGCTGTTCACAGCTACGAGGCTGGGACCGCTTCCATTCGCTTCGTCTTGATCTGTAGATGTTATTACATGTCTCATTTGTTCATTTTGATGGAGAAAAAGTTGTACATTTAGTGAATTCAGAGTGTCTAAGATGCAAAAGTAGGCATGTTTGAGTACTCAGGTCCAGTGGCTCACTGCGTTAACGCTCGCCCCTGGATGCGGTTGGTCGCGTGTTCGAATCCATGCTGTGGCATACTATTTTTCATTTTCACCCTTTTTCTATGGATCTCCAAAAAGTCAACTTTGACTTTTTCTGAGTCTGGAGGAATTCAAGGGGAGTTTTCAAGGGACTCTACCCGCCTTATGAGGCACTATTTTGTAATACTTTTTTCCATTTTCACCCTTTTTCTATGGATCTCCAAAAAGTGAACTTTTACATTTTCTGAGTCTGGAGGAATTCAAGGGGAGTTTTCAGGGGAGTGCATTCTCTCTGCCATCTCCTCCCTGTGTGTGCGTTGCTGCATGCAGCAGCTGCGTGTGTGTTTAAACTGCCCCTCCCCCTCGCAAGCAGGCGGGGGAGAGAGAGATGTTTCGTCTCGATTTACACATGCTATGACTCCGGGGGTACTTCCATTCGCTTCATCTTGAGCTGTTGATGTTATTTCATGTCTCGTTTGTCCATTGTGACGGTGGCAAAGCCAGGGAAATGTCCCGGAGATATACTGAGAAATCTTTGTAACAGCATTTTCCTGTGATCACAGCTGTTCATAGCTACGGGGCTGGGACCGCTTCCATTCGCTTCGTCTTGATCTGTAGATGTTATTTCAGGTCTCATTTGTTCATTTTGATGGAGAAAAAGTTGTACATTTAGTGAATTCAGAGTGTCTAAGATGCACAAGTAGGCATGTTTGAGTACTCAGGTCCAGTGGCTCACTGCGTTAATGCTCGCCCCTGGATGCGGTTGGTCGCGTGTTTGAATCCATGCTGTGGCATACTTTTTTTCATTTTCACCCTTTTTCTATGGATCTCCAAAAAGTCAACTTTGACTTTTTCTGAGTCTGGAGGAATTCAAGGGGAGTTATCAAGGGACTCTACCCGCCGTATGAGGCACTATTTTCGAATACTTTTTTCCATTTTCACCCTTTTTCTATGGATCTCCAAAAAGTGAACTTTTACATTTTCTGAGTCTGGAGGAATTCAAGGGGAGTTTTCAGGGGAGTGCATTCTCTCTGCCATCTCCTCCCTCTGTGTGCGTGGCTGCATGCAGCAGCTGCGTGTGTGTGTGTAAACTGCCCCTCCCCTTCGCAAGCAGGCGGGGGAGAGAGAGATGTTTCGTCTCGATTTACACATGCTATGACTCCGGGGGTACTTCCATTCGCTTCGTCTTGATCTGTAGATGTTATTTAATGTCTCATTTGTTCATTTTGATGGAGAAAAAGTTGTACATTTAGTGAATTCAGAGTTTCTAAGATGCACAAGTAGGCATGTTTGAGTACTCAGGTCCAGTGGCTCACTGCGTTAACGCTCGCCCCTGGATGCGGTTGGTCGCGTGTTCGAATCCATGCTCTGGCATACTTTTTTTCATTTTCACCCTTTTTCTATGGATCTCCAAAAAGTCAACTTTGACTTTTTCTGAGTCTGGAGGAATTCAAGGGGAGTTTTCAAGGGACTCTAACCGCTTTATGAGGAACTATTTTCGAATACTTTTTTCCATTTTCACCCTTTTTCTATGGATCTCCAAAAAGTCAACTTTGACTTTTTCTGAGTCTGGAGGAATTCAAGGGGAGTTTTCAAGGGACTTAACCCGCCTTATGAGGCACTATTTTCGAATACTTTTTTCCATTTTCACCCTTTTTCTATGGATCTCCAAAAAGTCAACTTTGACTTTTTCTGAGTCTGGAGGAATTCAAGGGGAGTTTTCAAGGGACTCTACCCGCTTTATGAGGCACTATTTTCGAATAATTTTTTCCATTTTCACCCTTTTTCTATGGATCTCCAAAAAGTCAACTTTGACTTTTTCTGAGTCTGGAGGAATTCAAGGGGAGTTTTCAAGGGACTCTACCCGCCTTATGAGGCACTATTTTCGAATACTTTTTTCCATTTTCACCCTTTTTCTATGGATCTCCAAAAAGTGAACTTTTACATTTTCTGAGTCTGGAGGAATTCAAGGGGAGTTTTCAGGGGAGTGCATTCTCTCTGCCATCTCCTCCCTCTGTGTGCGTTGCTGCATGCAGCAGCTGCGTGTGTGTGTGTAAACTGCCCCTCCCCATCGCAAGCAGGCGGGGGAGAGAGAGATGTTTCGTCTCGATTTACACATGCTATGACTCCGGGGGTACTTCCATTCGCTTCGTCTTGATATGTTGATGTTATTTCATGTCTCGTTTGTCCATTGTGACGGTGGGAAAGCCAGGGAAATGTCCCGGAGATATACTGATAAATCTTTGTAACAGCATTTTCCTGCGATCACAGCTGTTCACAGCTACGAGGCTGGGACCGCTTCCATTCGCTTCGTCTTGATCTGTAGATGTTATTTAATGTCTCATTTGTTCATTTTGATGGAGAAAAAGTTGTACATTTAGTGAATTCAGAGTTTCTAAGATGCAAAAGTAGGCATGTTTGAGTACTCAGGTCCAGTGGCTCACTGCGTTAACGCTCGCCCCTGGATGCGGTTGGTCGCGTGTTCGAATCCATGCTGTGGCATACTATTTTTCATTTTCACCATTTTTCTATGGATCTCCAAAAAGTCAACTTTGACTTTTTCTGAGTCTGGAGGAATTCAAGGGGAGTTTTCAAGGGACTCTACCCGCCTTATGAGGCACTATTTTCGAATACTTTTTTCCATTTTCACCCTTTTTCTATGGATCTCCAAAAAGTCAACTTTTACATTTTCTGAGTCTGGAGGAATTCAAGGGGAGTTTTCAGGGGAGTGCATTCTCTCTGCCATCTCCTCCCTGTGTGTGCGTTGCTGCATGCAGCAGCTGCGTGTGTGTGTAAACTGCCCCTCCCCCTCGCAAGCAGGCGGGGGAGAGAGAGATGTTTCGTCTCGATTTACACATGCTATGACTCCGGGGGTACTTCCATTCGCTTCATCTTGAGCTGTTGATGTTATTTCATGTCTCGTTTGTCCATTGTGACGGTGGCAAAGCCAGGGAAATGTCCCGGAGATATACTGAGAAATCTTTGTAACAGCATTTTCCTGTGATCACAGCTGTTCATAGCTACAAGGCTGGGACCGCTTCCATTCGCTTCGTCTTGATCTGTAGATGTTATTTCAGGTCTCATTTGTTCATTTTGATGGAGAAAAAGTTGTACATTTAGTGAATTCAGAGTTTCTAAGATGCAAAAGTAGGCATGTTTGAGTACTCAGGTCCAGTGGCTCACTGCGTTAATGCTCGCCCCTGGATGCGGTTGGTCGCGTGTTTGAATCCATGCTGTGGCATACTTTTTTTCATTTTCACCCTTTTTCTATGGATCTCCAAAAAGTCAACTTTGACTTTTTCTGAGTCTGGAGGAATTCAAGGGGAGTTATCAAGGGACTCTACCCGCCATATGAGGCACTATTTTCGAATACTTTTTTCCATTTTCACCCTTTTTCTATGGATCTCCAAAAAGTGAACTTTTACATTTTCTGAGTCTGGAGGAATTCAAGGGGAGTTTTCAGGGGAGTGCATTCTCTCTGCCATCTCCTCCCTCTGTGTGCGTTGCTGCATGCAGCAGCTGCGTGTGTGTGTGTAAACTGCCCCTCCCCTTCGCAAGCAGGCGGGGGAGAGAGAGATGTTTCGTCTCGATTTACACATGCTATGACTCCGGGGGTACTTCCATTCGCTTCGTCTTGATCTGTAGATGTTATTTAATGTCTCATTTGTTCATTTTGATGGAGAAAAAGTTGTACATTTAGTGAATTCAGAGTTTCTAAGATGCACAAGTAGGCATGTTTGAGTACTCAGGTCCAGTGGCTCACTGCGTTAACGCTCGCCCCTGGATGCGGTTGGTCGCGTGTTCGAATCCATGCTGTGGCATACTTTTTTTAATTTTCACCCTTTTTCTATGGATCTCCAAAAAGTGAACTTTTACATTTTCTGAGTCTGGAGGAATTCAAGGGGAGTTTTCAGGGGAGTGCGTTCTCTCTGCCATCTCCTCCCTATGTGTGTGTTGCTGCATGCAGCAGCTGCGTGTGTGTGTAAACTGCCCCTCCCCCTCGCAAGCAGGCGGGGGAGATATATGTTTCGTCTCGATTTACACATGCTATGACTCCGGGGGTACTTCCATTCGCTTCGTCTTGATCTGTTGATGTTATTTCATGTCTCGTTTGTCCATTGTGACGGTGGGAAAGCCAGGGAAATGTCCCGGAGATATACTGAGAAATCTTTGTAACAGCATTTTCCTGCGATCACAGCTGTTCACAGCTACGAGGCTGGGACCGCTTCCATTCGCTTCGTCTTGATCTGTAGATGTTATTACATGTCTCATTTGTTCATTTTGATGGAGAAAAAGTTGTACATTTAGTGAATTCAGAGTGTCTAAGATGCAAAAGTAGGCATGTTTGAGTACTCAGGTCCAGTGGCTCACTGCGTTAACGCTCGCCCCTGGATGCGGTTGGTCGCGTGTTCGAATCCATGCTGTGGCATACCATTTTTCATTTTCACCCTTTTTCTATGGATCTCCAAAAAGTCAACTTTGACTTTTTCTGAGTCTGGAGGAATTCAAGGGGAGTTTTCAAGGGACTCTACCCGCTTTATGAGGAACTATTTTCGAATACTTTTTTCCATTTTCACCCTTTTTCTATGGATCTCCAAAAAGTCAACTTTGACTTTTTCTGAGTCTGGAGGAATTCAAGGGGAGTTTTCAAGGGACTTAACCCGCCTTATGAGGCACTATTTTCGAATACTTTTTTCCATTTTCACCCTTTTTCTATGGATCTCCAAAAAGTCAACTTTGACTTTTTCTGAGTCTGGAGGAATTCAAGGGGAGTTTTCAAGGGACTCTACCCGCTTTATGAGGCACTATTTTCGAATAATTTTTTCCATTTTCACCCTTTTTCTATGGATCTCCAAAAAGTCAACTTTGACTTTTTCTGAGTCTGGAGGAATTCAAGGGGAGTTTTCAAGGGACTCTACCCGCCTTATGAGGCACTATTTTCGAATACTTTTTTCCATTTTCACCCTTTTTCTATGGATCTCCAAAAAGTGAACTTTTACATTTTCTGAGTCTGGAGGAATTCAAGGGGAGTTTTCAGGGGAGTGCATTCTCTCTGCCATCTCCTCCCTCTGTGTGCGTTGCTGCATGCAGCAGCTGCGTGTGTGTGTGTAAACTGCCCCTCCCCATCGCAAGCAGGCGGGGGAGAGAGAGATGTTTCGTCTCGATTTACACATGCTATGACTCCGGGGGTACTTCCATTCGCTTCGTCTTGATATGTTGATGTTATTTCATGTCTCGTTTGTCCATTGTGACGGTGGGAAAGCCAGGGAAATGTCCCGGAGATATACTGATACATCTTTGTAACAGCATTTTCCTGCGATCACAGCTGTTCACAGCTACGAGGCTGGGACCGCTTCCATTCGCTTCGTCTTGATCTGTAGATGTTATTTAATGTCTCATTTGTTCATTTTGATGGAGAAAAAGTTGTACATTTAGTGAATTCAGAGTTTCTAAGATGCAAAAGTAGGCATGTTTGAGTACTCAGGTCCAGTGGCTCACTGCGTTAATGCTCGCCCCTGGATGCGGTTGGTCGCGTGTTCGAATCCATGCTGTGGCATACTTTTTTTCATTTTCACCCTTTTTCTATGGATCTCCAAAAAGTCAACTTTGACTTTTTCTGAGTCTGGAGGAATTCAAGGGGAGTTTTCAAGGGACTCTACCCGCCTTATGAGGCACTATTTTCGAATACTTTTTTCCATTTTCACCCTTTTTCTATGGATCTCCAAAAAGTCAACTTTTACATTTTCTGAGTGTGGAGGAATTCAAGGGGAGTTTTCAGGGGAGTGCGTTCTCTCTGCCATCTCCTCCCTCTGTGTGCGTTGCTGCATGCAGCAGCTGCGTGTGTGTGTGTAAACTGCCCCTCCCCTTCGCAAGCAGGCGGGGGAGAGAGAGATGTTTCGTCTCGATTTACACATGCTATGACTCCGGGGGTACTTCCATTCGCTTCGTCTTGATATGTTGATGTTATTTCATGTCTCGTTTGTCCATTGTGACGGTGGGAAAGCCAGGGAAATGTCCCGGAGATATACTGATAAATCTTTGTAACAGCATTTTCCTGCGATCACAGCTGTTCACAGCTACGAGGCTGGGACCGCTTCCATTCGCTTCGTCTTGATCTGTAGATGTTATTTAATGTCTCATTTGTTCATTTTGATGGAGAAAAAGTTGTACATTTAGTGAATTCAGAGTTTCTAAGATGCAAAAGTAGGCATGTTTGAGTACTCAGGTCCAGTGGCTCACTGCGTTAATGCTCGCCCCTGGATGCGGTTGGTCGCGTGTTCGAATCCATGCTGTGGCATACTTTTTTTCATTTTCACCCTTTTTCTATGGATCTCCAAAAAGTCAACTTTGACTTTTTCTGAGTCTGGAGGAATTCAAGGGGAGTTTTCAAGGGACTCTACCCGCCTTATGAGGCACTATTTTCGAATACTTTTTTCCATTTTCACCCTTTTTCTATGGATCTCCAAAAAGTCAACTTTTACATTTTCTGAGTGTGGAGGAATTCAAGGGGAGTTTTCAGGGGAGTGCGTTCTCTCTGCCATCTCCTCCCTGTGTGTGTGTTGCTGCATGCAGCAGCTGCGTGTGTGTGTAAACTGCCCCTCCCCCTCGCAAGCAGGCGGGGGAGAGAGAGATGTTTCGTCTCGATTTACACATGCTATGACTCCGGGGGTACTTCCATTCCCTTCGTCTTGATCTGTAGATGTTATTTAATGTCTCATTTGTTCATTTTGATGGAGAAAAAGTTGTACATTTAGTGAATTCAGAGTTTCTAAGATGCACAAGTAGGCATGTTTGAGTACTCAGGTCCAGTGGCTCACTGCGTTAACGCTCGCCCCTGGATGCGGTTGGTCGCGTGTTCGAATCCATGCTGTGGCATACTTTTTTTAATTTTCACCCTTTTTCTATGGATCTCCAAAAAGTGAACTTTTACATTTTCTGAGTCTGGAGGAATTCAAGGGGAGTTTTCAGGGGAGTGCGTTCTCTCTGCCATCTCCTCCCTATGTGTGTGTTGCTGCATGCAGCAGCTGCGTGTGTGTGTAAACTGCCCCTCCCCCTCGCAAGCAGGCGGGGGAGATATATGTTTCGTCTCGATTTACACATGCTATGACTCCGGGGGTACTTCCATTCGCTTCGTCTTGATCTGTTGATGTTATTTCATGTCTCGTTTGTCCATTGTGACGGTGGGAAAGCCAGGGAAATGTCCCGGAGATATACTGAGAAATCTTTGTAACAGCATTTTCCTGCGATCACAGCTGTTCACAGCTACGAGGCTGGGACCGCTTCCATTCGCTTCGTCTTGATCTGTAGATGTTATTACATGTCTCATTTGTTCATTTTGATGGAGAAAAAGTTGTACATTTAGTGAATTCAGAGTGTCTAAGATGCAAAAGTAGGCATGTTTGAGTACTCAGGTCCAGTGGCTCACTGCGTTAACGCTCGCCCCTGGATGCGGTTGGTCGCGTGTTCGAATCCATGCTGTGGCATACTATTTTTCATTTTCACCCTTTTTCTATGGATCTCCAAAAAGTCAACTTTGACTTTTTCTGAGTCTGGAGGAATTCAAGGGGAGTTTTCAAGGGACTCTACCCGCCTTATGAGGCACTATTTTGTAATACTTTTTTCCATTTTCACCCTTTTTCTATGGATCTCCAAAAAGTGAACTTTTACATTTTCTGAGTCTGGAGGAATTCAAGGGGAGTTTTCAGGGGAGTGCATTCTCTCTGCCATCTCCTCCCTGTGTGTGCGTTGCTGCATGCAGCATCTGCGTGTGTGTGTAAACTGCCCCTCCCCCTCGCAAGCAGGCGGGGGAGAGAGAGATGTTTCGTCTCGATTTACACATGCTATGACTCCGGGGGTACTTCCATTCGCTTCATCTTGAGCTGTTGATGTTATTTCATGTCTCGTTTGTCCATTGTGACGGTGGCAAAGCCAGGGAAATGTCCCGGAGATATACTGAGAAATCTTTGTAACAGCATTTTCCTGCGATCACAGCTGTTCACAGCTACGAGGCTGGGACCGCTTCCATTCGCTTCGTCTTGATCTGTAGATGTTATTACATGTCTCATTTGTTCATTTTGATGGAGAAAAAGTTGTACATTTAGTGAATTCAGAGTGTCTAAGATGCAAAAGTAGGCATGTTTGAGTACTCAGGTCCAGTGGCTCACTGCGTTAACGCTCGCCCCTGGATGCGGTTGGTCGCGTGTTCGAATCCATGCTGTGGCATACTATTTTTCATTTTCACCCTTTTTCTATGGATCTCCAAAAAGTCAACTTTGACTTTTTCTGAGTCTGGAGGAATTCAAGGGGAGTTTTCAAGGGACTCTACCCGCCTTATGAGGCACTATTTTCGAATACTTTTTTCCATTTTCACCCTTTTTCTATGGATCTCCAAAAAGTGAACTTTTACATTTTCTGAGTCTGGAGGAATTCAAGGGGAGTTTTCAGGGGAGTGCATTCTCTCTGCCATCTCCTCCCTGTGTGTGCGTTGCTGCATGCAGCAGCTGCGTGTGTGTGTAAACTGCCCCTCCCCCTCGCAAGCAGGCGGGGGAGAGAGAGATGTTTCGTCTCGATTTACACATGCTATGACTCCGGGGGTACTTCCATTCGCTTCATCTTGAGCTGTTGATGTTATTTCATGTCTCGTTTGTCCATTGTGACGGTGGCAAAGCCAGGGAAATGTCCCGGAGATATACTGAGAAATCTTTGTAACAGCATTTTCCTGTGATCACAGCTGTTCATAGCTACAAGGCTGGGACCGCTTCCATTCGCTTCGTCTTGATCTGTAGATGTTATTTCAGGTCTCATTTGTTCATTTTGATGGAGAAAAAGTTGTACATTTAGTGAATTCAGAGTTTCTAAGATGCAAAAGTAGGCATGTTTGAGTACTCAGGTCCAGTGGCTCACTGCGTTAATGCTCGCCCCTGGATGCGGTTGGTCGCGTGTTTGAATCCATGCTGTGGCATACTTTTTTTCATTTTCACCCTTTTTCTATGGATCTCCAAAAAGTCAACTTTGACTTTTTCTGAGTCTGGAGGAATTCAAGGGGAGTTATCAAGGGACTCTACCCGCCATATGAGGCACTATTTTCGAATACTGTTTTCCATTTTCACCCTTTTTCTATGGATCTCCAAAAAGTGAACTTTTACATTTTCTGAGTCTGGAGGAATTCAAGGGGAGTTTTCAGGGGAGTGCATTCTCTCTGCCATCTCCTCCCTCTGTGTGCGTTGCTGCATGCAGCAGCTGCGTGTGTGTGTGTAAACTGCCCCTCCCCTTCGCAAGCAGGCGGGGGAGAGAGAGATGTTTCGTCTCGATTTACACATGCTATGACTCCGGGGGTACTTCCATTCGCTTCGTCTTGATCTGTAGATGTTATTTAATGTCTCATTTGTTCATTTTGATGGAGAAAAAGTTGTACATTTAGTGAATTCAGAGTTTCTAAGATGCACAAGTAGGCATGTTTGAGTACTCAGGTCCAGTGGCTCACTGCGTTAACGCTCGCCCCTGGATGCGGTTGGTCGCGTGTTCGAATCCATGCTGTGGCATACTTTTTTTAATTTTCACCCTTTTTCTATGGATCTCCAAAAAGTGAACTTTTACATTTTCTGAGTCTGGAGGAATTCAAGGGGAGTTTTCAGGGGAGTGCGTTCTCTCTGCCATCTCCTCCCTATGTGTGTGTTGCTGCATGCAGCAGCTGCGTGTGTGTGTAAACTGCCCCTCCCCCTCGCAAGCAGGCGGGGGAGATATATGTTTCGTCTCGATTTACACATGCTATGACTCCGGGGGTACTTCCATTCGCTTCGTCTTGATCTGTTGATGTTATTTCATGTCTCGTTTGTCCATTGTGACGGTGGGAAAGCCAGGGAAATGTCCCGGAGATATACTGAGAAATCTTTGTAACAGCATTTTCCTGCGATCACAGCTGTTCACAGCTACGAGGCTGGGACCGCTTCCATTCGCTTCGTCTTGATCTGTAGATGTTATTACATGTCTCATTTGTTCATTTTGATGGAGAAAAAGTTGTACATTTAGTGAATTCAGAGTGTCTAAGATGCAAAAGTAGGCATGTTTGAGTACTCAGGTCCAGTGGCTCACTGCGTTAACGCTCGCCCCTGGATGCGGTTGGTCGCGTGTTCGAATCCATGCTGTGGCATACTATTTTTCATTTTCACCCTTTTTCTATGGATCTCCAAAAAGTCAACTTTGACTTTTTCTGAGTCTGGAGGAATTCAAGGGGAGTTATCAAGGGACTCTACCCGCCGTATGAGGCACTATTTTCGAATACTTTTTTCCATTTTCACCCTTTTTCTATGGATCTCCAAAAAGTGAACTTTTACATTTTCTGAGTCTGGAGGAATTCAAGGGGAGTTTTCAGGGGAGTGCATTCTCTCTGCCATCTCCTCCCTCTGTGTGCGTTGCTGCATGCAGCAGCTGCGTGTGTGTGTGTGTAAACTGCCCCTCCCCTTCGCAAGCAGGCGGGGGAGAGAGAGATGTTTCGTCTCGATTTACACATGCTATGACTCCGGGGGTACTTCCATTCGCTTCGTCTTGATCTGTAGATGTTATTTAATGTCCCATTTGTTCATTTTGATGGAGTAAAAGTTGTACATTTAGTGAATTCAGAGTTTCTAAGATGCACAAGTAGGCATGTTTGAGTACTCAGGTCCAGTGGCTCACTGCGTTAACGCTCGCCCCTGGATGCGGTTGGTCGCGTGTTCGAATCCATGCTCTGGCATACTTTTTTTCATTTTCACCCTTTTTCTATGGATCTCCAAAAAGTCAACTTTGACTTTTTCTGAGTCTGGAGGAATTCAAGGGGAGTTTTCAAGGGACTCTACCCGCTTTATGAGGAACTATTTTCGAATACTTTTTTCCATTTTCACCCTTTTTCTATGGATCTCCAAAAAGTCAACTTTGACTTTTTCTGAGTCTGGAGGAATTCAAGGGGAGTTTTCAAGGGACTTAACCCGCCTTATGAGGCACTATTTTCGAATACTTTTTTCCATTTTCACCCTTTTTCTATGGATCTCCAAAAAGTCAACTTTGACTTTTTCTGAGTCTGGAGGAATTCAAGGGGAGTTTTCAAGGGACTCTACCCGCTTTATGAGGCACTATTTTCGAATAATTTTTTCCATTTTCACCCTTTTTCTATGGATCTCCAAAAAGTCAACTTTGACTTTTTCTGAGTCTGGAGGAATTCAAGGGGAGTTTTCAAGGGACTCTACCCGCCTTATGAGGCACTATTTTCGAATACTTTTTTCCATTTTCACCCTTTTTCTATGGATCTCCAAAAAGTGAACTTTTACATTTTCTGAGTCTGGAGGAATTCAAGGGGAGTTTTCAGGGGAGTGCATTCTCTCTGCCATCTCCTCCCTCTGTGTGCGTTGCTGCATGCAGCAGCTGCGTGTGTGTGTGTAAACTGCCCCTCCCCATCGCAAGCAGGCGGGGGAGAGAGAGATGTTTCGTCTCGATTTACACATGCTATGACTCCGGGGGTACTTCCATTCGCTTCGTCTTGATATGTTGATGTTATTTCATGTCTCGTTTGTCCATTGTGACGGTGGGAAAGCCAGGGAAATGTCCCGGAGATATACTGATAAATCTTTGTAACAGCATTTTCCTGCGATCACAGCTGTTCACAGCTACGAGGCTGGGACCGCTTCCATTCGCTTCGTCTTGATCTGTAGATGTTATTTAATGTCTCATTTGTTCATTTTGATGGAGAAAAAGTTGTACATTTAGTGAATTCAGAGTTTCTAAGATGCAAAAGTAGGCATGTTTGAGTACTCAGGTCCAGTGGCTCACTGCGTTAATGCTCGCCCCTGGATGCGGTTGGTCGCGTGTTCGAATCCATGCTGTGGCATACTTTTTTTCATTTTCACCCTTTTTCTATGGATCTCCAAAAAGTCAACTTTGACTTTTTCTGAGTCTGGAGGAATTCAAGGGGAGTTTTCAAGGGACTCTACCCGCCTTATGAGGCACTATTTTCGAATACTTTTTTCCATTTTCACCCTTTTTCTATGGATCTCCAAAAAGTCAACTTTTACATTTTCTGAGTGTGGAGGAATTCAAGGGGAGTTTTCAGGGGAGTGCGTTCTCTCTGCCATCTCCTCCCTCTGTGTGCGTTGCTGCATGCAGCAGCTGCGTGTGTGTGTGTAAACTGCCCCTCCCCTTCGCAAGCAGGCGGGGGAGAGAGAGATGTTTCGTCTCGATTTACACATGCTATGACTCCGGGGGTACTTCCATTCGCTTCGTCTTGATATGTTGATGTTATTTCATGTCTCGTTTGTCCATTGTGACGGTGGGAAAGCCAGGGAAATGTCCCGGAGATATACTGATAAATCTTTGTAACAGCATTTTCCTGCGATCACAGCTGTTCACAGCTACGAGGCTGGGACCGCTTCCATTCGCTTCGTCTTGATCTGTAGATGTTATTTAATGTCTCATTTGTTCATTTTGATGGAGAAAAAGTTGTACATTTAGTGAATTCAGAGTTTCTAAGATGCAAAAGTAGGCATGCTTGAGTACTCAGGTCCAGTGGCTCACTGCGTTAATGCTCGCCCCTGGATGCGGTTGGTCGCGTGTTCGAATCCATGCTGTGGCATACTTTTTTTCATTTTCACCCTTTTTCTATGGATCTCCAAAAAGTCAACTTTGACTTTTTCTGAGTCTGGAGGAATTCAAGGGGAGTTTTCAAGGGACTCTACCCGCCTTATGAGGCACTATTTTCGAATACTTTTTTCCATTTTCACCCTTTTTCTATGGATCTCCAAAAAGTCAACTTTTACATTTTCTGAGTGTGGAGGAATTCAAGGGGAGTTTTCAGGGGAGTGCGTTCTCTCTGCCATCTCCTCCCTGTGTGTGTGTTGCTGCATGCAGCAGCTGCGTGTGTGTGTAAACTGCCCCTCCCCCTCGCAAGCAGGCGGGGGAGAGAGAGATGTTTCGTCTCGATTTACACATGCTATGACTCCGGGGGTACTTCCATTCGCTTCGTCTTGATCTGTAGATGTTATTTAATGTCTCATTTGTTCATTTTGATGGAGAAAAAGTTGTACATTTAGTGAATTCAGAGTTTCTAAGATGCACAAGTAGGCATGTTTGAGTACTCAGGTCCAGTGGCTCACTGCGTTAACGCTCGCCCCTGGATGCGGTTGGTCGCGTGTTCGAATCCATGCTGTGGCATACTTTTTTTAATTTTCACCCTTTTTCTATGGATCTCCAAAAAGTGAACTTTTACATTTTCTGAGTCTGGAGGAATTCAAGGGGAGTTTTCAGGGGAGTGCGTTCTCTCTGCCATCTCCTCCCTATGTGTGTGTTGCTGCATGCAGCAGCTGCGTGTGTGTGTAAACTGCCCCTCCCCCTCGCAAGCAGGCGGGGGAGATATATGTTTCGTCTCGATTTACACACGCTATGACTCCGGGGGTACTTCCATTCGCTTCGTCTTGATCTGTTGATGTTATTTCATGTCTCGTTTGTCCATTGTGACGGTGGGAAAGCCAGGGAAATGTCCCGGAGATATACTGAGAAATCTTTGTAACAGCATTTTCCTGCGATCACAGCTGTTCACAGCTACGAGGCTGGGACCGCTTCCATTCGCTTCGTCTTGATCTGTAGATGTTATTACATGTCTCATTTGTTCATTTTGATGGAGAAAAAGTTGTACATTTAGTGAATTCAGAGTGTCTAAGATGCAAAAGTAGGCATGTTTGAGTACTCAGGTCCAGTGGCTCACTGCGTTAACGCTCGCCCCTGGATGCGGTTGGTCGCGTGTTCGAATCCATGCTGTGGCATACTATTTTTCATTTTCACCCTTTTTCTATGGATCTCCAAAAAGTCAACTTTGACTTTTTCTGAGTCTGGAGGAATTCAAGGGGAGTTTTCAAGGGACTCTACCCGCCTTATGAGGCACTATTTTGTAATACTTTTTTCCATTTTCACCCTTTTTCTATGGATCTCCAAAAAGTGAACTTTTACATTTTCTGAGTCTGGAGGAATTCAAGGGGAGTTTTCAGGGGAGTGCATTCTCTCTGCCATCTCCTCCCTGTGTGTGCGTTGCTGCATGCAGCAGCTGCGTGTGTGTGTAAACTGCCCCTCCCCCTCGCAAGCAGGCGGGGGAGAGAGAGATGTTTCGTCTCGATTTACACATGCTATGACTCCGGGGGTACTTCCATTCGCTTCATCTTGAGCTGTTGATGTTATTTCATGTCTCGTTTGTCCATTGTGACGGTGGCAAAGCCAGGGAAATGTCCCGGAGATATACTGAGAAATCTTTGTAACAGCATTTTCCTGTGATCACAGCTGTTCATAGCTACGAGGCTGGGACCGCTTCCATTCGCTTCGTCTTGATCTGTAGATGTTATTTCAGGTCTCATTTGTTCATTTTGATGGAGAAAAAGTTGTACATTTAGTGAATTCAGAGTGTCTAAGATGCACAAGTAGGCATGTTTGAGTACTCAGGTCCAGTGGCTCACTGCGTTAATGCTCGCCCCTGGATGCGGTTGGTCGCGTGTTTGAATCCATGCTGTGGCATACTTTTTTTCATTTTCACCCTTTTTCTATGGATCTCCAAAAAGTCAACTTTGACTTTTTCTGAGTCTGGAGGAATTCAAGGGGAGTTATCAAGGGACTCTACCCGCCGTATGAGGCACTATTTTCGAATACTTTTTTCCATTTTCACCCTTTTTCTATGGATCTCCAAAAAGTGAACTTTTACATTTTCTGAGTCTGGAGGAATTCAAGGGGAGTTTTCAGGGGAGTGCATTCTCTCTGCCATCTCCTCCCTCTGTGTGCGTTGCTGCATGCAGCAGCTGCGTGTGTGTGTGTAAACTGCCCCTCCCCTTCGCAAGCAGGCGGGGGAGAGAGAGATGTTTCGTCTCGATTTACACATGCTATGACTCCGGGGGTACTTCCATTCGCTTCGTCTTGATCTGTAGATGTTATTTAATGTCTCATTTGTTCATTTTGATGGAGAAAAAGTTGTACATTTAGTGAATTCAGAGTTTCTAAGATGCACAAGTAGGCATGTTTGAGTACTCAGGTCCAGTGGCTCACTGCGTTAACGCTCGCCCCTGGATGCGGTTGGTCGCGTGTTCGAATCCATGCTCTGGCATACTTTTTTTCATTTTCACCCTTTTTCTATGGATCTCCAAAAAGTCAACTTTGACTTTTTCTGAGTCTGGAGGAATTCAAGGGGAGTTTTCAAGGGACTCTACCCGCCTTATGAGGCACTATTTTCGAATACTTTTTTCCATTTTCACCCTTTTTCTATGGATCTCCAAAAAGTGAACTTTTACATTTTCTGAGTCTGGAGGAATTCAAGGGGAGTTTTCAGGGGAGTGCATTCTCTCTGCCATCTCCTCCCTCTGTGTGCGTTGCTGCATGCAGCAGCTGCGTGTGTGTGTGTAAACTGCCCCTCCCCATCGCAAGCAGGCGGGGGAGAGAGAGATGTTTCGTCTCGATTTACACATGCTATGACTCCGGGGGTACTTCCATTCGCTTCGTCTTGATATGTTGATGTTATTTCATGTCTCGTTTGTCCATTGTGACGGTGGGAAAGCCAGGGAAATGTCCCGGAGATATACTGATAAATCTTTGTAACAGCATTTTCCTGCGATCACAGCTGTTCATAGCTACGAGGCTGGGACCGCTTCCATTCGCTTCGTCTTGATCTGTAGATGTTATTTCAGGTCTCATTTGTTCATTTTGATGGAGAAAAAGTTGTACATTTAGTGAATTCAGAGTGTCTAAGATGCACAAGTAGGCATGTTTGAGTACTCAGGTCCAGTGGCTCACTGCGTTAATGCTCGCCCCTGGATGCGGTTGGTCGCGTGTTTGAATCCATGCTGTGGCATACTTTTTTTCATTTTCACCCTTTTTCTATGGATCTCCAAAAAGTCAACTTTGACTTTTTCTGAGTCTGGAGGAATTCAAGGGGAGTTATCAAGGGACTCTACCCGCCGTATGAGGCACTATTTTCGAATACTTTTTTCCATTTTCACCCTTTTTCTATGGATCTCCAAAAAGTGAACTTTTACATTTTCTGAGTCTGGAGGAATTCAAGGGGAGTTTTCAGGGGAGTGCATTCTCTCTGCCATCTCCTCCCTCTGTGTGCGTTGCTGCATGCAGCAGCTGCGTGTGTGTGTGTAAACTGCCCCTCCCCTTCGCAAGCAGGCGGGGGAGAGAGAGATGTTTCGTCTCGATTTACACATGCTATGACTCCGGGGGTACTTCCATTCGCTTCGTCTTGATCTGTAGATGTTATTTAATGTCTCATTTGTTCATTTTGATGGAGAAAAAGTTGTACATTTAGTGAATTCAGAGTTTCTAAGATGCACAAGTAGGCATGTTTGAGTACTCAGGTCCAGTGGCTCACTGCGTTAACGCTCGCCCCTGGATGCGGTTGGTCGCGTGTTCGAATCCATGCTCTGGCATACTTTTTTTCATTTTCACCCTTTTTCTATGGATCTCCAAAAAGTCAACTTTGACTTTTTCTGAGTCTGGAGGAATTCAAGGGGAGTTTTCAAGGGACTCTACCCGCCTTATGAGGCACTATTTTCGAATACTTTTTTCCATTTTCACCCTTTTTCTATGGATCTCCAAAAAGTGAACTTTTACATTTTCTGAGTCTGGAGGAATTCAAGGGGAGTTTTCAGGGGAGTGCATTCTCTCTGCCATCTCCTCCCTCTGTGTGCGTTGCTGCATGCAGCAGCTGCGTGTGTGTGTGTAAACTGCCCCTCCCCATCGCAAGCAGGCGGGGGAGAGAGAGATGTTTCGTCTCGATTTACACATGCTATGACTCCGGGGGTACTTCCATTCGCTTCGTCTTGATATGTTGATGTTATTTCATGTCTCGTTTGTCCATTGTGACGGTGGGAAAGCCAGGGAAATGTCCCGGAGATATACTGATAAATCTTTGTAACAGCATTTTCCTGCGATCACAGCTGTTCACAGCTACGAGGCTGGGACCGCTTCCATTCGCTTCGTCTTGATCTGTAGATGTTATTTAATGTCTCATTTGTTCATTTTGATGGAGAAAAAGTTGTACATTTAGTGAATTCAGAGTTTCTAAGATGCAAAAGTAGGCATGTTTGAGTACTCAGGTCCAGTGGCTCACTGCGTTAATGCTCGCCCCTGGATGCGGTTGGTCGCGTGTTCGAATCCATGCTGTGGCATACTTTTTTTCATTTTCACCCTTTTTCTATGGATCTCCAAAAAGTCAACTTTGACTTTTTCTGAGTCTGGAGGAATTCAAGGGGAGTTTTCAAGGGACTCTACCCGCCTTATGAGGCACTATTTTCGAATACTTTTTTCCATTTTCACCCTTTTTCTATGGATCTCCAAAAAGTCAACTTTTACATTTTCTGAGTGTGGAGGAATTCAAGGGGAGTTTTCAGGGGAGTGCGTTCTCTCTGCCATCTCCTCCCTCTGTGTGCGTTGCTGCATGCAGCAGCTGCGTGTGTGTGTGTAAACTGCCCCTCCCCTTCGCAAGCAGGCGGGGGAGAGAGAGATGTTTCGTCTCGATTTACACATGCTATGACTCCGGGGGTACTTCCATTCGCTTCGTCTTGATATGTTGATGTTATTTCATGTCTCGTTTGTCCATTGTGACGGTGGGAAAGCCAGGGAAATGTCCCGGAGATATACTGATAAATCTTTGTAACAGCATTTTCCTGCGATCACAGCTGTTCACAGCTACGAGGCTGGGACCGCTTCCATTCGCTTCGTCTTGATCTGTAGATGTTATTTAATGTCTCATTTGTTCATTTTGATGGAGAAAAAGTTGTACATTTAGTGAATTCAGAGTTTCTAAGATGCAAAAGTAGGCATGTTTGAGTACTCAGGTCCAGTGGCTCACTGCGTTAATGCTCGCCCCTGGATGCGGTTGGTCGCGTGTTCGAATCCATGCTGTGGCATACTTTTTTTCATTTTCACCCTTTTTCTATGGATCTCCAAAAAGTCAACTTTGACTTTTTCTGAGTCTGGAGGAATTCAAGGGGAGTTTTCAAGGGACTCTACCCGCCTTATGAGGCACTATTTTCGAATACTTTTTTCCATTTTCACCCTTTTTCTATGGATCTCCAAAAAGTCAACTTTTACATTTTCTGAGTGTGGAGGAATTCAAGGGGAGTTTTCAGGGGAGTGCGTTCTCTCTGCCATCTCCTCCCTGTGTGTGTGTTGCTGCATGCAGCAGCTGCGTGTGTGTGTAAACTGCCCCTCCCCCTCGCAAGCAGGCGGGAGAGAGAGAGATGTTTCGTCTCGATTTACACATGCTATGACTCCGGGGGTACCTCCATTCGCTTCGTCTTGATCTGTTGATGTTATTTCATGTCTCGTTTGTCCATTGTGACGGTGGGAAAGCCAGGGAAATGTCTCGGAGATATACTGAGAAATCTTTGTAACAGTATTTTCCTGCGATCACAGCTGTTCACAGCTACGAGGCTGGGACCGCTTCCATTCGCTTCGTCTTGATCTGTAGATGTTATTTAATGTCTCATTTGTTCATTTTGATGGAGAAAAAGTTGTACATTTAGTGAATTCAGAGTTTCTAAGATGCACAAGTAGGGATGTTTGAGTACTCAGGTCCAGTGGCTCACTGCGTTAACGCTCGCCCCTGGATGCGGTTGGTCGCGTGTTTGAATCCATGCTGTGGCATACTTTTTTTCATTTTCACCCTTTTTCTATGGATCTCCAAAAAGTCAACTTTGACTTTTTCTGAGTCTGGAGGAATTCAAGGGGAGTTTTCAAGGGACTCTACCCGCCTTATGAGGCACTATTTTCGAATACTTTTTTCCATTTTCACCCTTTTTCTATGGATCTCCAAAAAGTGAACTTTTACATTTTCTGAGTCTGGAGGAATTCAAGGGGAGTTTTCAGGGGAGTGCATTCTCTCTGCCATCTCCTCCCTCTGTGTGCGTTGCTGCATGCAGCAGCTGCGTGTGTGTGTGTAAACTGCCCCTCCCCTTCGCAAGCAGGCGGGGGAGAGAGAGATGTTTCGTCTCGATTTACACATGCTATGACTCCGGGGGTACTTCCATTCACTTCGTCTTGATATGTTGATGTTATTTCATGTCTCGTTTGTCCATTGTGACGGTGGGAAAGCCAGGGAAATGTCCCGGAGATATACTGATAAATCTTTGTAACAGCATTTTCCTGCGATCACATCTGTTCACAGCTACGAGGCTATGACCGCTTCCATTCGCTTCGTCTTGATCTGTAGATGTTATTTCATGTCTCATTTGTTCATTTCGATGGAGAAAAAGTTGTACATTTAGTGAATTCAGAGTGTCTAAGATGCAAAAGTAGGCATGTTTGAGTACTCAGGTCCAGTGGCTCACTGCGTTAACGCTCGCCCCTGGATGCGGTTGGTCGCGTGTTCGAATCCATGCTGTGGCATACTTTTTTTCATTTTCACCCTTTTTCTATGGATCTCCAAAAAGTCAACTTTGACTTTTTCTGAGTCTGGAGGAATTCAAGGGGAGTTTTCAAGGGACTCTACCCGCCTTATGAGGCACTATTTTCGAATACTTTTTTCCATTTTCACCCTTTTTCTATGGATCTCCAAAAAGTGAACTTTTACATTTTCTGAGTCTGGAGGAATTCAAGGGGAGTTTTCAGGGGAGTGCATTCTCTCTGCCATCTCCTCCCTCTGTGTGCGTTGCTGCATGCAGCAGCTGCGTGTGTGTGTGTAAACTGCCCCTCCCCTTCGCAAGCAGGCGGGGGAGAGAGAGATGTTTCGTCTCGATTTACACATGCTATGACTCCGGGGGTACTTCCATTCGCTTCGTCTTGATATGTTGATGTTATTTCATGTCTCGTTTGTCCATTGTGACGGTGGGAAAGCCAGGGAAATGTCCCGGAGATATACTGATAAATCTTTGTAACAGCATTTTCCTGCGATCACAGCTGTTCACAGCTACGAGGCTGGGACCGCTTCCATTCGCTTCGTCTTGATCTGTAGATGTTATTTCATGTCTCATTTGTTCATTTTGATGGAGAAAAAGTTGTACATTTAGTGAATTCAGAGTGTCTAAGATGCAAAAGTAGGCATGTTTGAGTACTCAGGTCCAGTGGCTCACTGCGTTAATGCTCTGATCACGCCCGCTAGGAGCGCATTGAGAGTGAGCAGTGTATGTGTGGACGCAAAAGTTTGGGACGAATTTGGACAAAGTGGAGCAAATAAGACGGTTTTTGCACTTTATTTTTGGACAAACAGCCCCCCAAACAGCTCTGCTGTCGGGGGGGATACTTTCAAACCGTGTTTTGTGAACATCAGAGGAGAAAATACGAGGAGCAACAGCGCGAACGCAGCGAGAGTGCTGGAGGAAGCAGGTCAATTGTTTGCTGAGGAAACGGGACAAAGTGTTTAAAACAAGCGTTTTAATCGCAATCTTTTCCGGCAAAACCCCCCCCCAAACAGCTCAGCTGTCTGGGGGGACAAACATTGAAGGTGCGTTGTGGAGAAAATGGAGAAAAGAACGGAGAATAAGGACGTGAATCCTGGAATGTCTGGAATGTCTGGAATGCGGGGGGCGGCGAAGAAAGCGGGAGAAGCCGAGCTGAGTGCAGCGGAGCATGCTGGAGAAACGGGAGGAAAACCGACAATGCAGACGGATACTGAGGGCTCTACACAAGGAAAGGATGTAAGAGAGGCGGCCTGCATGATGGGAAATATAAGGAATGAAGAGGAGAAAGCGAAGCTGCTGCTGGAGAGGAAGCTGGATGAGAGGAGCCGGGAGGAAAGAGAGGCGGAAAAAGCCGGACTAATGAAAGGAAAGGCTGGAAAGAAGGGAATTATGGAGAGAGAAGAGGAGATGGGTGCATTTCAATCCGGAACAAGCACAACAACGGCTTCAAAGAGACTGGGAGGAGGACATTGCGGAGCGGAACAGAACCCGGAAGAGGGCGCGAGGAATAGCAGCGGAGGCATTAAGGAACGCGCAGGGAAGAGCGGCGAGGCTCTAAAGACAAGCGGAGGGTCAGAAAATGCACAGGAGAGTGCGCAGAGAAGAACAGAAGAGGAGGAAAGCCGGGAGAACACGGGAGAAGGACAAAAGTTCGTGAATGGAGACGACGGAAGGAAAGAGGAGGGTCCTGGACAAAGAAAGAAAACGGACGGAGAAAAAGAGAGAAACAGTTTGAAACAGGGCAGTAGCCAAGTAAAAGAGAGGGGGGGAAGGGTGGGAGAAGGGAATGAGGACATTAGTTACCGGGCGGATCTGACACTGGCGGTGACGGTGGAGGGGGGCTTGGGAAAGATTACAATGTTGGACATGCTGTGTGAAATACAGGATGAGTGTGGGGAGGTGCTGGGATGCAGGCTGAAGGGGGAAAGGTATGAGGTGACAATGAGATATGTGGAGGGAAAGAAGAGATTGCTGGAGGGGCTGAGGGTGAAGGGGGTGGTTATAAAGGCAGAGGAGTTAACTGCGATGGAGGTGATGGTGTCCTTTATGTACATGCCGATATATATCGAGGATGACCAGATCCTGAGGAGGCTGTTTGAGTGGGGGGTTAAGGCGGTTTCGCCCATCAAAAGACGTTATGTAAAGAACACCAGGGAGGGGATGAGGATAGCAGACGGGACACGCTTCCTCAAAGTTTCTCTTAATGAGAAGGTAACATCACTGCCGTACTCGACACAATTTAGAGTGGAGGGGGGGGCAGAACACGTAAGGGTCATACATGACAGACAGGTGGCGGTGTGCAGAAACTGTCTAAGGGCGGGGCACATTTTTAGGGAGTGTCCGGAGATAAAATGTTACAGGTGTGGGGGTGTTGGGCATTTTGCGAGGGATTGTGCTGGGGAAGAGAGGGTGAGAAGGAGAGAACAGGCCAGGCCTGAAAAGGAGGGGGAGAGGTACAATGTGGAGGAGGAAGCGGAGCAGGAGGTGGAAGAGGTGGATAAAGAAGAGGGGGGAGGGGAGGATGAGGAGGCTGAGGAAGTGATAGAGGGAGAGAAGGTAGTGGTGGTGGCGGTGGGGCAGAAAGAAATAGGGGGGGAACAGAAGGAAGGAGGGAAGAAAAGACAACATGAGGGGGTAGCGGAGGAGGGAAATGAGGGGACACAGACAGTGGGGAAAGGGAAGGTGAAAAAGAAGAAAACAAAGACGGAGAGAAAGAAAAGTCCGAACGGCGAAGGTGTGGAGAAGAAGGAGGAGGTGACGGCGGTGGAGGAGAGAGGAGAATCGGTGATGGTGGCGGAGGAGAGAGAAGAAGCGGAGAAGGTGGGGGAGCAGAGAGTGGAAGATGAAATTACGTTGCTCTTGAAGGACGATGACGAAATCATAGAGGTGACGGTGGGAGAGCAGGAGATCGAGGAGCGGGTCGAGGTTCCGAGGACCAGGGGACGGAGTAGGAGTCCGATGACGCCTGGGAGAGAGGGATCGAGGGTCGGAGGAGGTGACTCAAAACCATCAGGAATAACCGTGAGAGGGAAAGTGAAAACACGTTCACAAGTGGAGAAGAATGTGAAAGGAGTCGGTGGAGATGAACTGGACAGCGAAAGGTGAGCTGAAGGAGAACTTTTGGAATACTCCAACGCTAATCCCCTTTAAATAACAATGGTGAAGATTGTTTCTTTCAACGGCTGTGGCCTGGAAAAGAAGGACAAGTGGGAACAGAAATTTTTTTTCAAACTTTACATGCAATGGTGACGATATGTACATTTAATGGCCGGGGGCTAAAAACAAAGGACAGAAGGGACAGGGCTTTACTGCTATGTACAGCTGATGTCATATGCCTACAGGAGACACACTGGGACAATGAAAGTGTGGGTGATGTGATAATGGGATGGATGGGGAGGGTATTTTTCAATAATGGTGGTTTGAATGCAAGAGGGGTGGCAATATTGTTTAGAATGGGAAAAGTGGAAAGTGTGAAAAAGGTGGAGGATGATGGAAAAGGAAGGATGATTATTGCAGAGTTTGGTTATATGGGGGAAATGTATAGACTGATGAATATTCATGCGCCTAATGTGGAGAAAGAAAGAAAGAGTTTTTTTGAGGGTCTGGATGGGAAGTGTGGGGGAAATTGTGTGGTGGTGGGTGATTTCAATGTGAGGTGTGGAAGGATTGATGTGGCGGGTGGGATGAGTTATAGAAATGACTCCTCACGAGGTGCATTGGAGAAACTGATGAGGGAGAACGGCTTAAGAGATGTGTGGAGAGAAAGGAATTTGGATGAGAGGGTATATACTAGAAAACAGGTGGTGGGGGGTGTGTTGAAGCAGAGTAGGATAGACTTGGTGCTGTGCAAGGGAAGGATAGGTGGGAAGGTGGGGACTTTTAAACATACAACGACTAGCTTGAGTGATCATGTTATCCTTGGCTTTAAGCTGGATGATGGATGTAAGGGAAGAGGGGGAGGGGTGTGGTGCCTAAACGCTGCTCTGCTTAAGGATGAGAAATACAAAAAGATGATGAATGAATGGTTAAGGAAGCAAGAGAAAATGGATGGTGAGGATGAAGGAGAATGGTGGGAGGGCCTAAAAAGAGAAATAAAAAAAATGAGCATAAAGTTCAGTTGTGGAAGAAATAAAAGAGGGAGAGAGAGGGAGGAGAGGTTAAAAGAGGAACTAAATAAAGAAGCAGAGAAGATAGAGGGAGAGGTAGGGAGAGATTTAGGGGTCTACAATAGTCTTAGGGATGAGTTAGGGATAGTGGAAAGAGAGAGGTGTATGGGGGCAATCGTCAGGAGTAGGGCAAGATATTTAGTTGAAGGGGAAAAATGTACAGGTTTTTTCTTAGGGATGGAGAATAGGAAGCAGGGGAACAATCAGATTAGGCAGATAGAGGGTAAGGGGGGTGAGATTATTAAAGACTTAGTAGGGATAGTTAAGAGGGTGGAAGAGTTTTATAGAGAGCTCTTCCAGGAGGAAGTTAATGAAAAAGAGAGCCTGGAAAAGACTCTGGGGAGCATGAGGGCGGTGTTGACAGAAGAAGGAAGAGAGTTGTGCGAAGGGGAGATGGGAAAAGAGGAAATAGAGGCAGCAATAGATGGCATGGGCAAAAATAAAAGCCCGGGACTAGATGGCCTAACTGCAGAGTTCTACATGGAATTTAAGGCTGTGCTAGTCCCAATGTTGAAGGAGTTGTTTAAGAGCTTCGAAGAGAAGGATGAACTGCCGGACGGATTGTCAACAGGGGTGATTAGCATATTGTACAAAAAGGGTAGTAGGGATAAATTAGGGAACTATAGGCCGTTAAGTATGTTGAATGGGGATTATAAGATTATGGCACGGGTGTTATCCAATAGAATGAAGAGGGTTATTGGTGCGGTGGTGGGGAGCACCCAGGCATATAGTATTCCTGGAAGGGATATATGTGACACAGTTTGTAGTATTAGGGACACGGTAAATCATATGAAGGGTGGAGAAGGAGGGGTGTTGGTAAGCTTAGATCTGAACAAGGCGTTCGATAGGGTTAATCACGTTTATTTATTCAGGGTTTTGGTAAAAGCAGGGTTTGGGAGGGGGTTTGTTGGGTGGATAAGGAGAATATATAGGAAAGCCATGAGTTGCGTTAAGGTTAATGGGATCATCACAAATGTATTTAAGTTAGGGAGATCCGTCCGGCAGGGATGCCCTCTATCGGCGATGCTCTATGCATTATCAGCGGAGCCCCTTGCGGCTTTGCTACAACAGAATGAGAGGGTAAAGGGGGTGATGGTGCCGGGGGGAGGGATAAGTGTAGTATTCCAATATGCGGATGATAATACAATCACCGTAAGAGACATGGAAAGTGTAAGAGGGGTCTTAGAGAGTGTGGAGATATATGGAAGAGCTTCAGGGGCTAAAATTAATATGGAAAAGTCAGAGTACATGGTGCTGGGAAATGGTGATGTAGGGAGAGAGGAGTTAGGTTTAAAAGAGAATAAGGAATATATTAGGGTACTGGGTATTAATGTGGGTTTGAAGGACAGAGAGGGGAGGGATGTGCAATATGAGGGAGTGGTGGGTAGTTTAAAAAAGACCCTAAGCTTCTGGAAACTGAGGAGATTAAAACTGAGGGGGAAAGTTATAGTAGTAAATGGTCTCATCATGAGCAAGCTAGTTTATGTAATGAGTGTAATGGAGGTGCCAGACAGAGTAATAAAAGAGGTAAATAAAATAGTGAGTGAGTTCATGTGGGAGGGGAAGGGAGTGAGGATAGCTAGGGAGGTTCTAGAGAATGACTATAAAGATGGGGGGCTAAAACTAATAAATGTGGAAAGGAAGATGAAAGCAATGAGGGTCAAAACGATGATAAAATATCTAAATAAGGGAAATAAGCATGTGTGGAAAGAATTTTTGAGAGACAGTATAAATAAAGGAGGGGGGTGTGGGGACAGTGGGATATTTATGCGCTTTAAGAAAGGGTGGATGAATGGAATGAATGATTTTCAAAGGGAGGTGATGAATGCGTGGGGAGAGTTCTTGGGGAATGTGAAGTATGAATGTGAGAATGCGCAGCAGGTATGGAAACAACCCATATTCCAAAACTATAGGATAATGAAAGAGGGCGAAGTATTATTTAATTTACCAATGTGGAGGGCTGGATTTAGGGTAATAAGAGACCTAGTCTATGAGTATGTTCCGGGGTTCATGAGGGCTCAAGTTATTGTTGATGGGACAAGGGAAAATAATCTGTTAATGGGGGGAAGGACAGCAGAAGGCATGATGGAGAGCATCAAAGAGGGGATGCCGGTGGAATGGAGGAGGATGGTGGAGAGCAAGAAGGTGGGAGGGGGCGAAAGTGAGGTAGCGCTATATGTGGGTGAAGGGGTGAAGCTGGGAGACCTTAGCACGAAAAGGATATACAAAACCCTTGGGAAGGGGGATGCAAGGAGACCAGCATCAGAAAAGGTATGGGAAAAGGTGATGGGGGGAATGGATGTGAAAAAGATGTGGGTGAATCTGAGAGTGAAAGGGAATAGTGTGGAGGGTGAGCACTTTGATTTCTGTTTAAGGCACAACAGGGTGTTCAACAATTTAATAATAAGTATGTTTGACAAAGAGGTTAAGAGAGAATGTGATGTGTGTAAGGTGGGAGTGGAGAATTGTATGCATGAGTTTTTTGAGTGTGGGGAATTAAGGGGGTTCTTTGGGAAAATAAAAGAATTGATATGCAGGTGCTGGGATGAAGGGGTGTTAAAATGTCTAGAGTGGAAAGAATTGTGGTTGTTTGGGTTGAGTGGGAGAAGGGATGGGTGCAATGTTGATATGTTAAATCTATGTTTAAGCCAGGCAAGATATGCGGTGAAAATAAGAAGGAATGTAGCACACTATGAGGGGAGAGTGGATGGAGTGTGGGGAATTATGAAGAGGAATATAATGAGGGTTGTTGGAATGTTATATGTGTACAAAGATAATGAGATGTTCATGAAAGAACACGTTGATGGTTGTACACTGATAGAAGTGAATGATGGAAAGCTTAAGTATAATTTTGAAAAATAAGGAATGATGACCTGTGAAAGGGGAATAAATGTAAAAGAATGGTGGATTAGGGATGTCGGGGAAGTGAAGGCCAAGATAGGACTGTGATGTATACTTTGTATTAAATGCATTGGGGTCCTCTTCTTTTTGGGGGATTTGTTATGCAATGTGAGTGTTTGTTTAATCTGTGTGAAAACATTTTGATAATGAATAATAAAAAAAAAAAAAAAAAAAAAAACGCTCGCCCCTGGATGCGGTTGGTCGCGTGTTCGAATCCATGCTGTGGCATACTTTTTTTCATTTTCACCCTTTTTCTATGGATCTCCAAAAAGTCAACTTTGACTTTTTCTGAGTCTGGAGGAATTCAAGGGGAGTTTTCAAGGGACTCTACCCGCCGCCTTATGAGGCACTATTTTCGAATACTTTTTTCCATTTTCACCCTTTTTCTATGGATCTCCAAAAAGTCAACTTTGACTTTTTCTGAGTCTGGAGGAATTCAAGGGGAGTTTTCAAGGGACTCTACCCGCCTTATGAGGCACTATTTTCGAATACTTTTTTCCATTTTCACCCTTTTTCTATGGATCTCCAAAAAGTGAACTTTTACATTTTCTGAGTCTGGAGGAATTCAAGGGGAGTTTTCAGGGGAGTGCATTCTCTCTGCCATCTCCTCCATCTGTGTGCGTTGCTGCATGCAGCAGCTGCGTGTGTGTGTGTGTAAACTGCCCCTCCCCTTCGCAAGCAGGCGGGGGAGAGAGAGATGTTTCGTCTCGATCTACACATGCTATGACTCCGGGGGTACTTCCATTCGCTTCGTCTTGATCTGTTGATATTATTTCATGTCTCGTTTGTCCATTGTGACGGTGGGAAAGCCATGGAAATGTCCCGGAGATATACTGAGAAATCTTTGTAACAGCATTTTCCTGCGATCACAGCTGTTCGCAGCTACGAGGCTGGGACCGCTTCCATTCGCTTCGTCTTGATCTGTAGATGTTATTTAATGTCTCATTTGTTCATTTTGATGGAGAAAAAGTTGTACATTTAGTAAATTCAGAGTGTCTAAGATGCACAAGTAGGCATGTTTGAGTACTCAGGTCCAGTGGCTCACTGTGTTAACGCTCGTCCCTGGATGCGGTTGGTCGCGTGTTCGAATCCATGCTGTGGCATTCTTTTTTTCATTTTCACCCTTTTTCTATGGATCTCCAAAAAGTGATCTTTTACATTTTCTGAGTCTGGAGGAATTCAAGGGGAGTTTTCAGGGGAGTGCGTTCTCTCTGCCATCTCCTCCCTGTGTGTGTGTTGCTGCATGCAGCAGCTGCGTGTGTGTGTAAACTGCCCCTCCCCCTCGCAAGCAGGCGGGGGAGAGAGAGATGTTTCGTCTCGATTTACACATGCTATGACTCCGGGGGTAGTTCCATTCGCTTCGTCTTGATCTGTTGATGTTATTTCATGTCTCGTTTGTCCATTGTGACGGTGGGAAAGCCAGGGAAATGTCCCGGAGATATACTGAGAAATCTTTGTAACAGCATTTTCCTGCGATCACAGCTGTTCACAGCTACGAGGCTGGGACCGCTTCCATTCGCTTCGTCTTGATCTGGAGATGTTATTTCATGTCTCATTTGTTCATTTTGATGGAGAAAAGGTTGTACATTTAGTGAATTCAGAGTGTCTAAGATGCACAAGTAGGCATGTTAGAGTACTCAGGTCCAGTGGCTCACTGCGTTAACGCTCGCCCCTGGATGCGGTTGGTCGCGTGTTCGAATCCATGCTGTGGCGTACTTTTTTTCATTTTCACCCTTTTTCTATGGATCTCCAAAAAGTCAACTTTGACTTTTTCTGAGTCTGGAGGAATTCAAGGGGAGTTTTCAAAGGACTCTACCCGCCTTATGAGGCACTATTTTCGAATACTTTTTTCCATTTTCACCCTTTTTCTATGGATCTCCAAAAAGTGAACTTTTACATTTTCTGAGTCTGGAGGAATTCAAGGGGAGTTTTCAGGGGAGTGCATTCTCTCTGCCATCTCCTCCCTGTGTGTGCGTTGCTGTATGCATGCAGCAGCTGCGTGTGTGTGTGTAAACTGCCCCTCCCCTTCGCAAGCAGGCGGGGGAGAGAGAGATGTTTCGTCTCGATTTACACATGCTATGACTCCGGGGGTACTTCCATTCGCTTCGTCTTGATCTGTTGATGTTATTTCATGTCTCGTTTGTCCATTGTGACGGTGGGAAAGCCATGGAAATGTCCCGGAGATATACTGAGAAATCTTTGTAACAGCATTTTCCTGCGATCACAGCTGTTCACAGCTACGAGGCTGGGACCGCTTCCATTCGCTTCGTCTTGATCTGTAGATGTTATTTCATGTCTCATTTGTTCATTTTGATGGAGAAAAAGTTGTACATTTAGTGAATTCAGAGTGTCTAAGATGCACAAGTAGGCATATTTGAGTACTCAGGTCCAGTGGCTCACTGCGTTAACACTCGCCCCTGGATGCGGTTGGTCGCGTGTTCGAATCCATGCTGTGGCATTCTTTTTTTCATTTTCACCCTTTTTCTATGGATCTCCAAAAAGTGATCTTTTACATTTTCTGAGTCTGGAGGAATTCAAGGGGAGTTTTCAGGGGAGTGCGTTCTCTCTGCCATCTCCTCCCTGTGTGTGTGTTGCTGCATGCAGCAGCTGCGTGTGTGTGTAAACTGCCCCTCCCTCTCGCAAGCAGGCGGGGGAGAGGGAGATGTTTCGTCTCGATTTACACATGCTATGACTCCGGGGGTACCTCCATTCGCTTCGTCTTGATCTGTTGATGTTATTTCATGTCTCGTTTGTCCATTGTGACGGTGGGAAAGCCAGGGAAATGTCCCGGAGATATACTGATAAATCTTTGTAACAGCATTTTCCTGCGATCACAGCTGTTCGCAGCTACGAGGCTGGGACTGCTTCCATTCGCTTCGTCTTGATCTGTAGATGTTATTTAATGTCTCATTTGTTCATTTTGATGGAGAAAAAGTTGTACATTTAGTAAATTCAGAGTGTCTAAGATGCACAAGTAGGCATGTTTGAGTACTCAGGTCCAGTGGCTCACTGGGTTAACGCTCGCCCCTGGATGCGGTTGGTCGCGTGTTCGAATCCATGCTGTGGCATTCTTTTTTTCATTTTCACCCTTTTTCTATGGATCTCCAAAAAGTGATCTTTTACATTTTCTGAGTCTGGAGGAATTCAAGGGGAGTTTTCAGGGGAGTGCGTTCTCTCTGCCATCTCCTCCCTGTGTGTGTGTTGCTGCATGCAGCAGCTGCGTGTGTGTGTGTGTAAACTGCCCCTCCCCTTCGCAAGCAGGCGGGGGAGAGAGAGATGTTTCGTCTCGATCTACACATGCTATGACTCCGGGGGTACTTCCATTCGCTTCGTCTTGATCTGTTGATATTATTTCATGTCTCGTTTGTCCATTGTGACGGTGGGAAAGCCATGGAAATGTACCGGAGATATACTGAGAAATCTTTGTAACAGCATTTTCCTGCGATCACAGCTGTTCGCAGCTACGAGGCTGGGACCGCTTCCATTCGCTTCGTCTTGATCTGTAGATGTTATTTAATGTCTCATTTGTTCATTTTGATGGAGAAAAAGTTGTACATTTAGTGAATTCAGAGTTTCTAAGATGCACAAGTAGGCATGTTTGAGTACTCAGGTCCAGTGGCTCACTGCGTTAACGCTCGCCCCTTGATGCGGTTGGTCGCGTGTTCGAATCCATGCTGTGGCATACTTTTTTTCATTTTCACCCTTTTTCTATGGATCTCCAAAAAGTCAACTTTGACTTTTTCTGAGTCTGGAGGAATTCAAGGGGAGTTTTCAAGGGACTCTACCCGCCGCCTTATGAGGCACTATTTTCGAATACTTTTTTCCATTTTCACCCTTTTTCTATGGATCTCCAAAAAGTCAACTTTGACTTTTTCTGAGTCTGGAGGAATTCAAGGGGAGTTTTCAAGGGACTCTACCCGCCTTATGAGGCACTATTTTCGAATACTTTTTTCCATTTTCACCCTTTTTCTATGGATCTCCAAAAAGTGAACTTTTACATTTTCTGAGTCTGGAGGAATTCAAGGGGAGTTTTCAGGGGAGTGCATTCTCTCTGCCATCTCCTCCCTCTGTGTGCGCTGCTGCATGCAGCAGCAGCTGCGTGTGTGTGTGTGTAAACTGCCCCTCCCCTTCACAAGCAGGCGGGGGAGAGAGAGATGTTTCGTCTCGATCTACACATGCTATGACTCCGGGGGTACTTCCATTCGCTTCGTCTTGATCTGTTGATATTATTTCATGTCTCGTTTGTCCATTGTGACGGTGGGAAAGCCATGGAAATGTCCCGGAGATATACTGAGAAATCTTTGTAACAGCATTTTCCTGCGATCACAGCTGTTCGCAGCTACGAGGCTGGGACCGCTTCCATTCGCTTCGTCTTGATCTGTAGATGTTATTTAATGTCTCATTTGTTCATTTTGATGGAGAAAAAGTTGTAGATTTAGAAAATTCAGAGTGTCTAAGATGCACAAGTAGGCATGTTTGAGTACTCAGGTCCAGTGGCTCACTGTGTTAACGCTCGTCCCTGGATGCGGTTGGTCGCGTGTTCGAATCCATGCTGTGGCATTCTTTTTTTCATTTTCACCCTTTTTCTATGGATCTCCAAAAAGTGATCTTTTACATTTTCTGAGTCTGGAGGAATTCAAGGGGAGTTTTCAGGGGAGTGCGTTCTCTCTGCCATCTCCTCCCTGTGTGTGTGTTGCTGCATGCAGCAGCTGCGTGTGTGTGTAAACTGCCCCTCCCCCTCGCAAGCAGGCGGGGGAGAGAGAGATGTTTCGTCTCGATTTACACATGCTATGACTCCGGGGGTAGTTCCATTCGCTTCGTCTTGATCTGTTGATGTTATTTCATGTCTCGTTTGTCCATTGTGACGGTGGGAAAGCCAGGGAAATGTCCCGGAGATATACTGAGAAATCTTTGTAACAGCATTTTCCTGCGATCACAGCTGTTCACAGCTACGAGGCTGGGACCGCTTCCATTCGCTTCGTCTTGATCTGGAGATGTTATTTCATGTCTCATTTGTTCATTTTGATGGAGAAAAGGTTGTACATTTAGTGAATTCAGAGTGTCTAAGATGCACAAGTAGGCATGTTTGAGTACTCAGGTCCAGTGGCTCACTGCGTTAACGCTCGCCCCTGGATGCGGTTGGTCGCGTGTTCGAATCCATGCTGTGGTGTACTTTTTTTCATTTTCACCCTTTTTCTATGGATCTCCAAAAAGTCAACTTTGACTTTTTCTGAGTCTGGAGGAATTCAAGGGGAGTTTTCAAAGGACTCTACCCGCCTTATGAGGCACTATTTTCGAATACTTTTTTCCATTTTCACCCTTTTTCTATGGATCTCCAAAAAGTGAACTTTTACATTTTCTGAGTCTGGAGGAATTCAAGGGGAGTTTTCAGGGGAGTGCATTCTCTCTGCCATCTCCTCCCTGTGTGTGCGTTGCTGCATGCATGCAGCAGCTGCGTGTGTGTGTGTAAACTGCCCCTCCCCTTCGCAAGCAGGCGGGGGAGAGAGAGATGTTTCGTCTCGATTTACACATGCTATGACTCCGGGGGTACTTCCATTCGCTTCGTCTTCATCTGTTGATGTTATTTCATGTCTCGTTTGTCCATTGTGACGGTGGGAAAGCCATGGAAATGTCCCGGAGATATACTGAGAAATCTTTGTAACAGCATTTTCCTGCGATCACAGCTGTTCGCAGCTACGAGGCTGGGACCACTTCCATTCGCTTCGTCTTGATCTGTAGATGTTATTTAATGTCTCATTTGTTCATTTTGATGGAGAAAAGGTTGTACATTTAGTCAATTCAGAGTGTCTAAGATGCACAAGTAGGCATGTTTGAGTACTCAGGTCCAGTGGCTCACTGTGTTAACGCTCGTCCCTGGATGCGGTTGGTCGCGTGTTCGAATCCATGCTGTGGCATTCTTTTTTTCATTTTCACCCTTTTTCTATGGATCTCCAAAAAGTGATCTTTTACATTTTCTGAGTCTGGAGGAATTCAAGGGGAGTTTTCAGGGGAGTGCGTTCTCTCTGCCATCTCCTCCCTGTGTGTGTGTTGCTGCATGCAGCAGCTGCGTGTGTGTGTAAACTGCCCCTCCCTCTCGCAAGCAGGTGGGGGAGAGGGAGATGTTTCGTCTCGATTTACACATGCTATGACTCCGGGGGTACCTCCATTCGCTTCGTCTTGATCTGTTGATGTTATTTCATGTCTCGTTTGTCCATTGTGACGATGGGAAAGCCAGGGAAATGTCCCGGAGATATACTGAGAAATCTTTGTAACAGCATTTTCCTGCGATCACAGCTGTTCACAGCTACGAGGCTGGGACCGCTTCCATTCGCTTCGTCTTGATCTTTAGATGTTATTTAATGTCTCATTTGTTCATTTTGATGGAGAAAAAGTTGTACATTTAGTGAATTCAGAGTTTCTAAGATGCACAAGTAGGCATATTTGAGTACTCAGGTCCAGTGGCTCACTGCGTTAATGCTCGCCCCTGGATGCGGTTGGTCGCGTGTTCGAATCCATGCTGTGGCATACTTTTTTTCATATTCACCATTTTTCTATGGATCTCCAAAAAGTCAACTTTGACTTTTTCTGAGTCTGGAAGAATTCAAGGGGAGTTTTCAAGGGACTCTACCCGCTTTATGAGGCACTATTTTCGAATACTTTTTTCCATTTTCACCCTTTTTCTATGGATCTCCAAAAAGTCAACTTTGACTTTTTCTGAGTCTGGAGGAATTCAAGGTGAGTTTTCAAGGGACTCTACCCGCCTTATGAGGCACTATTTTCGAATACTTTTTTCCATTTTCACCCTTTTTCTATGGATCTCCAAAAAGTGATCTTTTACATTTTCTGAGTCTGGAGGAATTCAAGGGGAGTTTTCAGGGGAGTGCGTTCTCTCTGCCATCTCCTCCCTGTGTGTGTGTTGCTGCATGCAGCAGCTGCGTGTGTGTGTAAACTGCCCCTCCCCCTCGCAAGCAGGCGGGGGAGAGAGAGATGTTTCGTCTCGATTTACACATGCTATGGCTCCGGGGGTACTTCCATTCGCTTCGTCTTGATCTGTTGATGTTATTTCATGTCTCGTTTGTCCATTGTGACGGTGGCAAAGCCAGGGAAATGTCCCGGAGATATACTGAGAAATCTTTGTAACAGCATTTTCCTGCGATCACAGCTGTTCACAGCTACGAGGCTGGGACCGCTTCCATTCGCTTCGTCTTGATCTGTAGATGTTATTTCATGTCTCATTTGTTCATTTTGATGGAGAAAAAGTTGTACATTTAGTGAATTCAGAGTGTCTAAGATGCAAAAGTAGGCATGTTTGAGTACTCATGTCCAGTGGCTCACTGCGTTAACGCTCGCCCCTGGATGCGGTTGGTCGCGTGTTCGAATCCATGCTGTGGCATACTTTTTTTCATTTTCACCCTTTTTCTATGGATCTCCAAAAAGTCAACTTTGACTTTTTCTGAGTCTGGAGGAATTCAAGGGGAGTTTTCAAGGGACTCTAGCCGCCTTATGAGGCACTATTTTCGTATACTTTTTTCCATTTTCACCCTTTTTCTATGGATCTCCAAAAAGTGAACTTTTACATTTTCTGAGTCTGGAGGAATTCAAGGGGAGTTTTCAGGGGAGTGCGTTCTCTCTGCCATCTCCTCCCTGTGTGTGCGTTGCTGCATGCAGCAGCTGCGTGTGTGTGTGTAAACGGCCCCTCCCCTTCGCAAGCAGGCGGGGGAGAGAGAGATGTTTCGTCTCGATTTACACATGCTATGACTCCGGGGGTACCTCCATTCGCTTCGTCTTGATCTGTTGATGTTATTTCATGTCTCGTCTGTCCATTGTAACGGTGGGAAAGCCAGGGAAATGTCCCGGAGATATACTGAGAAATCTTTGTAACAGTATTTTCCTGCGATCACAGCTGTTCACAGCTACGAGGCTGGGACCGCTTCCATTCGCTTCGTCTTGATCTGTAGATGTTATTTAATGTCTCATTTGTTCATTTTGATGGAGAAAAAGTTGTACATTTAGTGAATTCAGAGTTTCTAAGATGCACAAGTAGGCATGTTTGAGTACTCAGGTCCAGTGGCTCACTGCGTTAACGCTCGCCCCTGGATGCGGTTGGTCGCGTGTTCGAATCCATGCTGTGGCATACTTTTTTTCATTTTCACCCTTTTTCTATGGATCTCCAAAAAGTCAACTTTGACTTTTTCTGAGTCTGGAAGAATTCAAGGGGAGTTTTCAACGGACTCTACCCGCTTTATGAGGCACTATTTTCGAATACTTTTTTCCATTTTCACGCTTCTTCTATGGATCTCCAAAAAGTCAACTTTGACTTTTTCTGAGTCTGGAGGAATTCAAGGGGAGTTTTCAAGGGACTCTACCCGCCTTATGAGGCACTATTTTCGAATAATCTTTTCCATTTTCACCCTTTTTCTATGGATCTCCAAAAAGTGAACTTTTACATTTTCTGAGTCTGGAGGAATTCAAGGGGAGTTTTCAGGGGAGTGCATTCTCTCTGCCATCTCCTCCCTCTGTGTGCGTTGATGCATGCAGCAGCTGCGTGTGTGTGTGTAAACTGCCCCTCCCCTTCGCAAGCAGGCGGGGGAGAGAGAGATGTTTCGTCTCGATTTACACATGCTATGACTCCGGGGGTACTTCCATTCGCTTCGTCTTGATCTGTTGATGTTATTTCATGTCTCGTTTGTCCATTGTGACGGTGGGAAAGCCAGGGAAATGTCCCGGAGATATACTGAGAAATCTTTGTAACAACATTTTCCTGCGATCACAGCTGTTCACAGCTACGAGGCTGGGACCGCTTCCATTCGCTTCGTCTTGATCTGTAGATGTTATTTCATGTCTCATTTGTTCATTTTGATGGAGAAAAAGTTTTACATTTAGTGAATTCAGAGTGTCTAAGATGCAAAAGTAGGCATGTTTGAGTACTCAGGTCCAGTGGCTCACTGCGTTAACGCTCGCCCCTGGATGCGGTTGGTCGCGTGTTCGAATCCATGCTGTGGCATACTTTTTTTCATTTTCACCCTTTTTCTATGGATCTCCAAAAAGTCAACTTTGACTTTTTCTGAGTCTGGAGGAATTCAAGGGGAGTTTTCAAGGGACTCTACCCGCCTTATGAGGCACTATTTTCGAATAATCTTTTCCATTTTCACCCTTTTTCTATGGATCTCCAAAAAGTGAACTTTTACATTTTCTGAGTCTGGAGGAATTCAAGGGGAGTTTTCAGGGGAGTGCATTCTCTCTGCCATCTCCTCCCTCTGTGTGCGTTGATGCATGCAGCAGCTGCGTGTGTGTGTGTAAACTGCCCCTCCCCTTCGCAAGCAGGCGGGGGAGAGAGAGATGTTTCGTCTCGATTTACACATGCTATGACTCCGGGGGTACTTCCATTCGCTTCGTCTTGATCTGTTGATGTTATTTCATGTCTCGTTTGTCCATTGTGACGGTGGGAAAGCCAGGGAAATGTCCCGGAGATATACTGAGAAATCTTTGTAACAACATTTTCCTGCGATCACAGCTGTTCACAGCTACGAGGCTGGGACCGCTTCCATTCGCTTCGTCTTGATCTGTAGATGTTATTTCATGTCTCATTTGTTCATTTTGATGGAGAAAAAGTTGTAGATTTAGAAAATTCAGAGTGTCTAAGATGCACAAGTAGGCATGTTTGAGTACTCAGGTCCAGTGGCTCACTGTGTTAACGCTCGTCCCTGGATGCGGTTGGTCGCGTGTTCGAATCCATGCTGTGGCATTCTTTTTTTCATTTTCACCCTTTTTCTATGGATCTCCAAAAAGTGATCTTTTACATTTTCTGAGTCTGGAGGAATTCAAGGGGAGTTTTCAGGGGAGTGCGTTCTCTCTGCCATCTCCTCCCTGTGTGTGTGTTGCTGCATGCAGCAGCTGCGTGTGTGTGTAAACTGCCCCTCCCCCTCGCAAGCAGGCGGGGGAGAGAGAGATGTTTCGTCTCGATTTACACATGCTATGACTCCGGGGGTAGTTCCATTCGCTTCGTCTTGATCTGTTGATGTTATTTCATGTCTCGTTTGTCCATTGTGACGGTGGGAAAGCCAGGGAAATGTCCCGGAGATATACTGAGAAATCTTTGTAACAGCATTTTCCTGCGATCACAGCTGTTCACAGCTACGAGGCTGGGACCGCTTCCATTCGCTTCGTCTTGATCTGGAGATGTTATTTCATGTCTCATTTGTTCATTTTGATGGAGAAAAGGTTGTACATTTAGTGAATTCAGAGTGTCTAAGATGCACAAGTAGGCATGTTTGAGTACTCAGGTCCAGTGGCTCACTGCGTTAACGCTCGCCCCTGGATGCGGTTGGTCGCGTGTTCGAATCCATGCTGTGGTGTACTTTTTTTCATTTTCACCCTTTTTCTATGGATCTCCAAAAAGTCAACTTTGACTTTTTCTGAGTCTGGAGGAATTCAAGGGGAGTTTTCAAAGGACTCTACCCGCCTTATGAGGCACTATTTTCGAATACTTTTTTCCATTTTCACCCTTTTTCTATGGATCTCCAAAAAGTGAACTTTTACATTTTCTGAGTCTGGAGGAATTCAAGGGGAGTTTTCAGGGGAGTGCATTCTCTCTGCCATCTCCTCCCTGTGTGTGCGTTGCTGCATGCATGCAGCAGCTGCGTGTGTGTGTGTAAACTGCCCCTCCCCTTCGCAAGCAGGCGGGGGAGAGAGAGATGTTTCGTCTCGATTTACACATGCTATGACTCCGGGGGTACTTCCATTCGCTTCGTCTTCATCTGTTGATGTTATTTCATGTCTCGTTTGTCCATTGTGACGGTGGGAAAGCCATGGAAATGTCCCGGAGATATACTGAGAAATCTTTGTAACAGCATTTTCCTGCGATCACAGCTGTTCGCAGCTACGAGGCTGGGACCGCTTCCATTCGCTTCGTCTTGATCTGTAGATGTTATTTAATGTCTCATTTGTTCATTTTGATGGAGAAAAGGTTGTACATTTAGTCAATTCAGAGTGTCTAAGATGCACAAGTAGGCATGTTTGAGTACTCAGGTCCAGTGGCTCACTGTGTTAACGCTCGTCCCTGGATGCGGTTGGTCGCGTGTTCGAATCCATGCTGTGGCATTCTTTTTTTCATTTTCACCCTTTTTCTATGGATCTCCAAAAAGTGATCTTTTACATTTTCTGAGTCTGGAGGAATTCAAGGGGAGTTTTCAGGGGAGTGCGTTCTCTCTGCCATCTCCTCCCTGTGTGTGTGTTGCTGCATGCAGCAGCTGCGTGTGTGTGTAAACTGCCCCTCCCTCTCGCAAGCAGGTGGGGGAGAGGGAGATGTTTCGTCTCGATTTACACATGCTATGACTCCGGGGGTACCTCCATTCGCTTCGTCTTGATCTGTTGATGTTATTTCATGTCTCGTTTGTCCATTGTGACGATGGGAAAGCCAGGGAAATGTCCCGGAGATATACTGAGAAATCTTTGTAACAGCATTTTCCTGCGATCACAGCTGTTCACAGCTACGAGGCTGGGGCCGCTTCCATTCGCTTCGTCTTGATCTTTAGATGTTATTTAATGTCTCATTTGTTCATTTTGATGGAGAAAAAGTTGTACATTTAGTGAATTCAGAGTTTCTAAGATGCACAAGTAGGCATATTTGAGTACTCAGGTCCAGTGGCTCACTGCGTTAATGCTCGCCCCTGGATGCGGTTGGTCGCGTGTTCGAATCCATGCTGTGGCATACTTTTTTTCATATTCACCATTTTTCTATGGATCTCCAAAAAGTCAACTTTGACTTTTTCTGAGTCTGGAAGAATTCAAGGGGAGTTTTCAAGGGACTCTACCCGCTTTATGAGGCACTATTTTCGAATACTTTTTTCCATTTTCACCCTTTTTCTATGGATCTCCAAAAAGTCAACTTTGACTTTTTCTGAGTCTGGAGGAATTCAAGGTGAGTTTTCAAGGGACTCTACCCGCCTTATGAGGCACTATTTTCGAATACTTTTTTCCATTTTCACCCTTTTTCTATGGATCTCCAAAAAGTGATCTTTTACATTTTCTGAGTCTGGAGGAATTCAAGGGGAGTTTTCAGGGGAGTGCGTTCTCTCTGCCATCTCCTCCCTGTGTGTGTGTTGCTGCATGCAGCAGCTGCGTGTGTGTGTAAACTGCCCCTCCCCCTCGCAAGCAGGCGGGGGAGAGAGAGATGTTTCGTCTCGATTTACACATGCTATGGCTCCGGGGGTACTTCCATTCGCTTCGTCTTGATCTGTTGATGTTATTTCATGTCTCGTTTGTCCATTGTGACGGTGGCAAAGCCAGGGAAATGTCCCGGAGATATACTGAGAAATCTTTGTAACAGCATTTTCCTGCGATCACAGCTGTTCACAGCTACGAGGCTGGGACCGCTTCCATTCGCTTCGTCTTGATCTGTAGATGTTATTTCATGTCTCATTTGTTCATTTTGATGGAGAAAAAGTTGTACATTTAGTGAATTCAGAGTGTCTAAGATGCAAAAGTAGGCATGTTTGAGTACTCATGTCCAGTGGCTCACTGCGTTAACGCTCGCCCCTGGATGCGGTTGGTCGCGTGTTCGAATCCATGCTGTGGCATACTTTTTTTCATTTTCACCCTTTTTCTATGGATCTCCAAAAAGTCAACTTTGACTTTTTCTGAGTCTGGAGGAATTCAAGGGGAGTTTTCAAGGGACTCTAGCCGCCTTATGAGGCACTATTTTCGTATACTTTTTTCCATTTTCACCCTTTTTCTATGGATCTCCAAAAAGTGAACTTTTACATTTTCTGAGTCTGGAGGAATTCAAGGGGAGTTTTCAGGGGAGTGCGTTCTCTCTGCCATCTCCTCCCTGTGTGTGCGTTGCTGCATGCAGCAGCTGCGTGTGTGTGTGTAAACGGCCCCTCCCCTTCGCAAGCAGGCGGGGGAGAGAGAGATGTTTCGTCTCGATTTACACATGCTATGACTCCGGGGGTACCTCCATTCGCTTCGTCTTGATCTGTTGATGTTATTTCATGTCTCGTCTGTCCATTGTAACGGTGGGAAAGCCAGGGAAATGTCCCGGAGATATACTGAGAAATCTTTGTAACAGTATTTTCCTGCGATCACAGCTGTTCACAGCTACGAGGCTGGGACCGCTTCCATTCGCTTCGTCTTGATCTGTAGATGTTATTTAATGTCTCATTTGTTCATTTTGATGGAGAAAAAGTTGTACATTTAGTGAATTCAGAGTTTCTAAGATGCACAAGTAGGCATGTTTGAGTACTCAGGTCCAGTGGCTCACTGCGTTAACGCTCGCCCCTGGATGCGGTTGGTCGCGTGTTCGAATCCATGCTGTGGCATACTTTTTTTCATTTTCACCCTTTTTCTATGGATCTCCAAAAAGTCAACTTTGACTTTTTCTGAGTCTGGAAGAATTCAAGGGGAGTTTTCAAGGGACTCTACCCGCTTTATGAGGCACTATTTTCGAATACTTTTTTCCATTTTCACGCTTCTTCTATGGATCTCCAAAAAGTCAACTTTGACTTTTTCTGAGTCTGGAGGAATTCAAGGGGAGTTTTCAAGGGACTCTACCCGCCTTATGAGGCACTATTTTCGAATAATCTTTTCCATTTTCACCCTTTTTCTATGGATCTCCAAAAAGTGAACTTTTACATTTTCTGAGTCTGGAGGAATTCAAGGGGAGTTTTCAGGGGAGTGCATTCTCTCTGCCATCTCCTCCCTCTGTGTGCGTTGATGCATGCAGCAGCTGCGTGTGTGTGTGTAAACTGCCCCTCCCCTTCGCAAGCAGGCGGGGGAGAGAGAGATGTTTCGTCTCGATTTACACATGCTATGACTCCGGGGGTACTTCCATTCGCTTCGTCTTGATCTGTTGATGTTATTTCATGTCTCGTTTGTCCATTGTGACGGTGGGAAAGCCAGGGAAATGTCCCGGAGATATACTGAGAAATCTTTGTAACAACATTTTCCTGCGATCACAGCTGTTCACAGCTACGAGGCTGGGACCGCTTCCATTCGCTTCGTCTTGATCTGTAGATGTTATTTCATGTCTCATTTGTTCATTTTGATGGAGAAAAAGTTTTACATTTAGTGAATTCAGAGTGTCTAAGATGCAAAAGTAGGCATGTTTGAGTACTCAGGTCCAGTGGCTCACTGCGTTAACGCTCGCCCCTGGATGCGGTTGGTCGCGTGTTCGAATCCATGCTGTGGCATACTTTTTTTCATTTTCACCCTTTTTCTATGGATCTCCAAAAAGTCAACTTTGACTTTTTCTGAGTCTGGAGGAATTCAAGGGGAGTTTTCAAGGGACTCTACCCGCCTTATGAGGCACTATTTTCGAATAATCTTTTCCATTTTCACCCTTTTTCTATGGATCTCCAAAAAGTGAACTTTTACATTTTCTGAGTCTGGAGGAATTCAAGGGGAGTTTTCAGGGGAGTGCATTCTCTCTGCCATCTCCTCCCTCTGTGTGCGTTGATGCATGCAGCAGCTGCGTGTGTGTGTGTAAACTGCCCCTCCCCTTCGCAAGCAGGCGGGGGAGAGAGAGATGTTTCGTCTCGATTTACACATGCTATGACTCCGGGGGTACTTCCATTCGCTTCGTCTTGATCTGTTGATGTTATTTCATGTCTCGTTTGTCCATTGTGACGGTGGGAAAGCCAGGGAAATGTCCCGGAGATATACTGAGAAATCTTTGTAACAACATTTTCCTGCGATCACAGCTGTTCACAGCTACGAGGCTGGGACCGCTTCCATTCGCTTCGTCTTGATCTGTAGATGTTATTTCATGTCTCATTTGTTCATTTTGATGGAGAAAAAGTTTTACATTTAGTGAATTCAGAGTGTCTAAGATGCAAAAGTAGGCATGTTTGAGTACTCAGGTCCAGTGGCTCACTGCGTTAACGCTCGCCCCTGGATGCGGTTGGTCGCGTGTTCGAATCCATGCTGTGGCATACTTTTTTTCATTTTCACCCTTTTTCTATGGATCTCCAAAAAGTCAACTTTGACTTTTTCTGAGTCTGGAGGAATTCAAGGGGAGTTTTCAAGGGACTCTACCCGCCTTATGAGGCACTATTTTCGAATATTTTTTTCCATTTTCACCCTTTTTCTATGGATCTCCAAAAAGTGATCTTTTACATTTTCTGAGTCTGGAGGAATTCAAGGGGAGTTTTCAGGGGAGTGCATTCTCTCTGCCATCTCCTCCCTGTGTGTGTTGCTGCATGCAGCAGCTGCGTGTGTGTGTGTAAACTGCCCCTCCCCTTCGCAAGCAGGCGGGGGAGAGAGAGATGTTTCGTCTCGATTTACACATGCTATGACTCCGGGGGTACTTCCATTCACTTCGTCTTGATCTGTTGATGTTATTTCATGTCTCGTTTGTCCATTGTGACGGTGGCAAAGCCAGGGAAATGTCCCGGAGATATACTGAGAAATCTTTGTAACAGCATTTTCCTGCGATCACAGCTGTTCACAGCTACGAGGCTGGGACCGCTTCCATTCGCTTCGTCTTCATCTGTAGATGTTATTTCATGTCTCATTTGTTCATTTTGATGGAGAAAAAGTTGTACATTTAGTGAATTCAGAGTGTCTAAGATGCAAAAGTAGGCATGTTTGAGTACTCATGTCCAGTGGCTCACTGCGTTAACGCTCGCCCCTGGATACGGTTGGTCGCGTGTTCGAATCCATGCTGTGGTATACTTGTTTTCATTTTCACCCTTTTTCTATGGATCTCCAAAAAGTCAACTTTGACTTTTTCTGAGTCTGGAGGAATTCAAGGGGAGTTTTCAAGGGACTCTACCCGCCTTATGAGGCACTATTTTCGAATACTTTTTTCCATTTTCACCCTTTTTCTATGGATCTCCAAAAAGTGAACTTTTACATTTTCTGAGTCTGGAGGAATTCAAGGGGAGTTTTCAGGGGAGTGCATTCTCTCTGCCATATCCTCCCTCTGTGTGCGTTGCTGCATGCAGCAGCTGCGTGTGTGTGTGTAAACTGCCCCTCCCCTTCGCAAGCAGGCGGGGGAGAGAGAGATGTTTCGTCTCGATTTACACATGCTATGACTCCGGGGGTACTTCCATTCACTTCGTCTTGATCTGTTGATGTTATTTCATGTCTCGTTTGTCCATTGTGACGGTGGCAAAGCCAGGGAAATGTCCCGGAGATATACTGAGAAATCTTTGTAACAGCATTTTCCTGCGATCACAGCTGTTCACAGCTACGAGGCTGGGACCGCTTCCATTCGCTTCGTCTTCATCTGTAGATGTTATTTCATGTCTCATTTGTTCATTTTGATGGAGAAAAAGTTGTACATTTAGTGAATTCAGAGTGTCTAAGATGCAAAAGTAGGCATGTTTGAGTACTCATGTCCAGTGGCTCACTGCGTTAACGCTCGCCCCTGGATACGGTTGGTCGCGTGTTCGAATCCATGCTGTGGTATACTTTTTTTCATTTTCACCCTTTTTCTATGGATCTCCAAAAAGTCAACTTTGACTTTTTCTGAGTCTGGAGGAATTCAAGGGGAGTTTTCAAGGGACTCTACCCGCCTTATGAGGCACTATTTTCGAATACTTTTTTCCATTTTCACCCTTTTTCTATGGATCTCCAAAAAGTGAACTTTTACATTTTCTGAGTCTGGAGGAATTCAAGGGGAGTTTTCAGGGGAGTGCATTCTCTCTGCCATCTCCTCCCTCTGTGTGCGTTGCTGCATGCAGCAGCTGCGTGTGTGTGTAAACTGCCCCTCCCATTCGCAAGCAGGCGGGGGAGAGAGAGATGTTTCGTCTCGATTTACACATGCTAAGACTCCGGGGGTAATTCCATTCGCTTCGTCTTGATCTGTTGATGTTATTTCATGTCTCGTTTGTTCATTGTGACGGTGGGAAAGCCAGAGAAATGTCCCGGAGATATACTGAGAAATCTTTGAAACAGCATTTTCCTGCGATCACAGCTGTTCACAGCTACGAGGCTGGGACTGCTTCCATTCGCTTCGTCTTGATCTGTAGATGTTATTTCATGTCTCATTTGTTCATTTTGATGGAGAAAAAGTTGTACATTTAGTGAATTCAGAGTGTCTAAGATGCACAAGTAAGCATGTTTGAGTACTCAGGTCCAGTGGCTCACTGTGTTAACGCTCGCCCCTGGATGCGGTTGGTCGCGTGTTCGAATCCATGCTGTGGCATACTTTTTTTCATTTTCACCCTTTTTCTATGGATCTCCAAAAGGTAAACTTTGACTTTTTCTGAGTCTGGAGGAATTCAAGGGGAGTTTTCAAGGGACTCTACCCACCTTATGAGGCACTATTTTCGAATACTTTTTTCCATTTTCACCCTTTTTCTGTGGATCTCCAAAAAGTGAACTTTTACATTTTCTGAGTCTGGAGGAATTCAAGGGGAGTTTTCAGGGGAGTGTGTTCTCTCTGCCATCTCCTCCCTGTGTGTGCGTTGCTGCATGCAGCGGCTGCGTGTGTGTGTAAACTGCCCCTCCCCTTCGCAAGCAGGCGGGGGAGAGAGAGATGTTTCGTCTCGATTTACACATGCTATGACTCCGGGGGTACTTCCATTCACTTCATCTTGATCTGTTGATGTTATTTCATGTCTCGTTTGTCCATTGTGACGGTGGGAAAGCCAGGAAAATGTCCTGGAGATATACTGAGAAATCTTTGTAACAGCATTTTCCTGCGATCACAGCTGTTCACAGCTACGAGGCTGGGACCGCTTCCATTCGTTTCGTCTTGATCTGTATATGTTATTTAATGTCTCATTTGTTCATTTTGATGGAGAAAAAGTTGTACATTTAGTGAATTCAGAGTGCACAAGTAGGCATGTTTGAGTACTCAGGTCCAGTGGCTCACTGCGTTAACGCTCGCCCCTGGATGCGGTTGGTCGCGTGTTCGAATCCATGCTGTGGCATACTTTTTTTCATTTTCACCCTTTTTCTATGGATCTCCAAAAAGTCAACTTTGACTTTTTCTGAGTCTGGAAGAATTCAAGGGGAGTTTTCAAGGGACTCTACCCGCCTTATGAGGCACTATTTTCGAATACTTTTTTCCATTTTCACCCTTTTTCTATGGATCTCCAAAAAGTGAACTTTTACATTTTCTGAGTCTGGAGGAATTCAAGGGGAGTTTTCCGGGGAGTGCGTTCTCTCTGCCATCTCCTCCCTGTGTGTGCATTGCTGCATGCAGCAGCTGCGTGTGTGTGTAAACTGCCCCTCCCCTTCGCAAGCAGGCGGGGGAGAGAGAGATGTTTCGTCTCGATCTACACATGCTATGACTCCGGGGGTACTTCCATTCGCTTCGTCTTGATCTGTTGATATTATTTCATGTCTCGTTTGTCCATTGTGACGGTGGGAAAGCCATGGAAATGTACCGGAGATATACTGAGAAATCTTTGTAACAGCATTTTCCTGCGATCACAGCTGTTCGCAGCTACGAGGCTGGGACCGCTTCCATTCGCTTCGTCTTGATCTGTAGATGTTATTTAATGTCTCATTTGTTCATTTTGATGGAGAAAAAGTTGTACATTTAGTGAATTCAGAGTTTCTAAGATGCACAAGTAGGCATGTTTGAGTACTCAGGTCCAGTGGCTCACTGCGTTAACGCTCGCCCCTGGATGCGGTTGGTCGCGTGTTCGAATCCATGCTGTGGCATACTTTTTTTCATTTTCACCCTTTTTCTATGGATCTCCAAAAAGTAAACTTTGACTTTTTCTGAGTCTGGAGGAATTCAAGGGGAGTTTTCAAGGGACTCTACCCGCTTTATGAGGCACTATTTTCGAATACTTTTTTCCATTTTCACCCTTTTTCTATGGATCTCCAAAAAGTGAACTTTTACATTTTCTGAGTCTGGAGGAATTCAAGGGGAGTTTTCCGGGGAGTGCGTTCTCTCTGCCATCTCCTCCCTGTGTGTGCATTGCTGCATGCAGCAGCTGCGTGTGTGTGTAAACTGCACCTCCCCTTCGCAAGCAGGCGGGGGAGAGAGAGATGTTTCGTCTCGATCTACACATGCTATGACTCCGGGGGTACTTCCATTCGCTTCGTCTTGATCTGTTGATATTATTTCATGTCTCGTTTGTCCATTGTGACGGTGGGAAAGCCATGGAAATGTACCGGAGATATACTGAGAAATCTTTGTAACAGCATTTTCCTGCGATCACAGCTGTTCACAGCTACGAGGCTGGGACCGCTTCCATTCGCTTCGTCTTGATCTGTAGATGTTATTTAATGTCTCATTTGTTCATTTTGATGGAGAAAAAGTTGTACATTTAGTGAATTCAGAGTGTCTAAGATGCAAAAGTAGGCATGTTTGAGTACTCAGGTCCAGTGGCTCACTGCGTTAACGCTCGCCCCTGGATGCGGTTGGTCGAGTGTTCGAATCCATGCTGTGGCATACTTTTTTTCATTTTCACCCTTTTTCTATGGATCTCCAAAAAGTCAACTTTGACTTTTTCTGAGTCTGGAGGAATTCAAGAGGAGTTTTCAAAGGACTCTACCCGCCTTATGAGGCACTATTTTCGAATACTTTTTTCCATTTTCACCCTTTTTCTATGGATCTCCAAAAAGTCAACTTTGACTTTTTCTGAGTCTGGAGGAATTCAAGGGGAGTTTTCAAGGGACTCTACCCGCTTTATGAGGCACTATTTTCGAATACTTTTTTCCATTTTCACCCTTTTTCTATGGATCTCCAAAAAGTCAACTTTGACTTTTTCTGAGTCTGGAGGAATTCAAGGGGAGTTTTCAAGGGACTCTACCCGCCGTATGAGGCACTATTTTCGAATACTTTTTTCCATTTTCACCCTTTTTCTATGGATCTCCAAAAAGTGAACTTTTACATTTTCTGAGTCTGGAGGAATTCAAGGGGAGTTTTCAGGGGAGTGCATTCTCTCTGCCATCTCCTCCCTCTGTGTGCGTTGCTGCATGCAGCAGCTGCGTGTGTGTGTGTAAACTGCCCCTCCCCTTCGCAAGCAGGCGGGGGAGAGAGAGATGTTTCGTCTCGATTTACACATGCTATGACTCCGGGGTACTTCCATTCGCTTCGTCTTGATCTGTTGATGTTATTTCATGTCTCGTTTGTCCATTGTGACGGTGGGAAAGCCAGGGAAATGTCCCGGAGATATACTGAGAAATCTTTGTAACAGCATTTTCCTGCGATCACAGCTTTTCGCAGCTACGAGGCTGGGACCGCTTCCATTCGCTTCGTCTTGATCTGTAGATGTTATTTAATGTCTCATTTGTTCATTTTGATGGATAAAAAGTTGTACATTTAGTGAATTCAGAGTGTCTAAGATGCAAAAGTAGGCATGTTTGAGTACTCAGGTCCAGTGGCTCACTGCGTTAACGCTCGCCCCTGGATGCGGTTGGTCGCGTGTTCGAATCCATGCTGTGGCATACTTTTTTTCATTTTCACCCTTTTTCTATGGATCTCCAAAAAGTCAACTTTGACTTTTTCTGAGTCTGGAGGAATTCAAGGGGAGTTTTCACGGGACTCTACCCGCCTTATGAGGCACTATTTTCGAATACTTTTTTCCATTTTCACCCTTTTTCTATGGATCTCCAAAAAGTGAACTTTTACATTTTCTGAGTCTGGAGGAATTCAAGGGGAGTTTTCCGGGGAGTGCGTTCTCTCTGCCATCTCCTCCCTGTGTGTGCATTGCTGCATGCAGCAGCTGCGTGTGTGTGTAAACTGCCCCTCCCCTTCGCAAGCAGGCGGGGGAGAGAGAGATGTTTCGTCTCGATCTACACATGCTATGACTCCGGGGGTACTTCCATTCGCTTCGTCTTGATCTGTTGATATTATTTCATGTCTCGTTTGTCCATTGTGACGGTGGGAAAGCCATGGAAATGTACCGGAGATATACTGAGAAATCTTTGTAACAGCATTTTCCTGCGATCACAGCTGTTCGCAGCTACGAGGCTGGGACCGCTTCCATTCGCTTCGTCTTGATCTGTAGATGTTATTTAATGTCTCATTTGTTCATTTTGATGGAGAAAAAGTTGTACATTTAGTGAATTCAGAGTTTCTAAGATGCACAAGTAGGCATGTTTGAGTACTCAGGTCCAGTGGCTCACTGCGTTAACGCTCGCCCCTGGATGCGGTTGGTCGCGTGTTCGAATCCATGCTGTGGCATACTTTTTTTCATTTTCACCCTTTTTCTATGGATCTCCAAAAAGTCAACTTTGACTTTTTCTGAGTCTGGAAGAATTCAAGGCGAGTTTTCAAGGGACTCTACCCGCCTTATGAGGCACTATTTTCGAATACTTTTTTCCATTTTCACCCTTTTTCTATGGATCTCCAAAAAGTGAACTTTTACATTTTCTGAGTCTGGAGGAATTCAAGGGGAGTTTTCCGGGGAGTGCGTTCTCTCTGCCATCTCCTCCCTGTGTGTGCATTGCTGCATGCAGCAGCTGCGTGTGTGTGTAAACTGCACCTCCCCTTCGCAAGCAGGCGGGGGAGAGAGAGATGTTTCGTCTCGATCTACACATGCTATGACTCCGGGGGTACTTCCATTCGCTTCGTCTTGATCTGTTGATATTATTTCATGTCTCGTTTGTCCATTGTGACGGTGGGAAAGCCATGGAAATGTACCGGAGATATACTGAGAAATCTTTGTAACAGCATTTTCCTGCGATCACAGCTGTTCACAGCTACGAGGCTGGGACCGCTTCCATTCGCTTCGTCTTGATCTGTAGATGTTATTTAATGTCTCATTTGTTCATTTTGATGGAGAAAAAGTTGTACATTTAGTGAATTCAGAGTGTCTAAGATGCAAAAGTAGGCATGTTTGAGTACTCAGGTCCAGTGGCTCACTGCGTTAACGCTCGCCCCTGGATGCGGTTGGTCGAGTGTTCGAATCCATGCTGTGGCATACTTTTTTTCATTTTCACCCTTTTTCTATGGATCTCCAAAAAGTCAACTTTGACTTTTTCTGAGTCTGGAGGAATTCAAGAGGAGTTTTCAAAGGACTCTACCCGCCTTATGAGGCACTATTTTCGAATACTTTTTTCCATTTTCACCCTTTTTCTATGGATCTCCAAAAAGTCAACTTTGACTTTTTCTGAGTCTGGAGGAATTCAAGGGGAGTTTTCAAGGGACTCTACCCGCTTTATGAGGCACTATTTTCGAATACTTTTTTCCATTTTCACCCTTTTTCTATGGATCTCCAAAAAGTCAACTTTGACTTTTTCTGAGTCTGGAGGAATTCAAGGGGAGTTTTCAAGGGACTCTACCCGCCGTATGAGGCACTATTTTCGAATACTTTTTTCCATTTTCACCCTTTTTCTATGGATCTCCAAAAAGTGAACTTTTACATTTTCTGAGTCTGGAGGAATTCAAGGGGAGTTTTCAGGGGAGTGCATTCTCTCTGCCATCTCCTCCCTCTGTGTGCGTTGCTGCATGCAGCAGCTGCGTGTGTGTGTGTAAACTGCCCCTCCCCTTCGCAAGCAGGCGGGGGAGAGAGAGATGTTTCGTCTCGATTTACACATGCTATGACTCCGGGGTACTTCCATTCGCTTCGTCTTGATCTGTTGATGTTATTTCATGTCTCGTTTGTCCATTGTGACGGTGGGAAAGCCAGGGAAATGTCCCGGAGATATACTGAGAAATCTTTGTAACAGCATTTTCCTGCGATCACAGCTTTTCGCAGCTACGAGGCTGGGACCGCTTCCATTCGCTTCGTCTTGATCTGTAGATGTTATTTAATGTCTCATTTGTTCATTTTGATGGATAAAAAGTTGTACATTTAGTGAATTCAGAGTGTCTAAGATGCAAAAGTAGGCATGTTTGAGTACTCAGGTCCAGTGGCTCACTGCGTTAACGCTCGCCCCTGGATGCGGTTGGTCGCGTGTTCGAATCCATGCTGTGGCATACTTTTTTTCATTTTCACCCTTTTTCTATGGATCTCCAAAAAGTCAACTTTGACTTTTTCTGAGTCTGGAGGAATTCAAGGGGAGTTTTCACGGGACTCTACACGCCTTATGAGGCACTATTTTCGAATACTTTTTTCCATTTTCACCCTTTTTCTATGGATCTCCAAAAAGTGAACTTTTACATTTTCTGAGTCTGGAGGAATTCAAGGGGAGTTTTCAGGGGAGTGCATTCTCTCTGCCATCTCCTCCCTCTGTGTGCGTTGCTGCATGCAGCAGCTGCGTGTGTGTGTAAACTGCCCCTCCCATTCGCAAGCAGGCGGGGGAGAGAGATATGTTTCGTCTCGATTTACACATGCTAAGACTCCGGGGGTAATTCCATTCGCTTCGTCTTGATCTGTTGATGTTATTTCATGTCTCGTTTGTTCATTGTGACGGTGGGAAAGCCAGAGAAATGTCCCGGAGATATACTGAGAAATCTTTGAAACAGCATTTTCCTGCGATCACAGCTGTTCACAGCTACGAGGCTGGGACTGCTTCCATTCGCTTCGTCTTGATCTGTAGATGTTATTTCATGTTTTCATTTGTTCATTTTGATGGAGAAAAAGTTGTACATTTAGTGAATTCAGAGTGTCTAAGATGCACAAGTAAGCATGTTTGAGTACTCAGGTCCAGTGGCTCACTGTGTTAACGCTCGCCCCTGGATGCGGTTGGTCGCGTGTTCGAATCCATGCTGTGGCATACTTTTTTTCATTTTCACCCTTTTTCTATGGATCTCCAAAAGGTAAACTTTGACTTTTTCTGAGTCTGGAGGAATTCAAGGGGAGTTTTCAAGGGACTCTACCCGCCTTATGAGGCACTATTTTCGAATACTTTTTTCCATTTTCACCCTTTTTCTATGGATCTCCAAAAAGTGAACTTTTACATTTTCTGAGTCTGGAGGAATTCAAGGGGAGTTTTCAGGGGAGTGTGTTCTCTCTGCCATCTCCTCCCTGTGTGTGCGTTGCTGCATGCAGCGGCTGCGTGTGTGTGTAAACTGCCCCTCCCCTTCGCAAGCAGGCGGGGGAGAGAGAGATGTTTTGTCTCGATTTACACATGCTATGACTCCGGGGGTACTTCCATTCGCTTCATCTTGATCTGTTGATGTTATTTCATGTCTCGTTTGTCCATTGTGACGGTGGGAAAGCCAGGAAAATGTCCTGGAGATATACTGAGAAATCTTTGTAACAGCATTTTCCTGCGATCACAGCTGTTCACAGCTACGAGGCTGGGACCGCTTCCATTCGTTTCGTCTTGATCTGTATATGTTATTTAATGTCTCATTTGTTCATTTTGATGGAGAAAAAGTTGTACATTTAGTGAATTCAGAGTGCACAAGTAGGCATGTTTGAGTACTCAGGTCCAGTGGCTCACTGCGTTAACGCTCGCCCCTGGATGCGGTTGGTCGCGTGTTCGAATCCATGCTGTGGCATACTTTTTTTCATTTTCACCCTTTTTCTATGGATCTCCAAAAAGTCAACTTTGACTTTTTCTGAGTCTGGAAGAATTCAAGGGGAGTTTTCAAGGGACTCTACCCGCCTTATGAGGCACTATTTTCGAATACTTTTTTCCATTTTCACCCTTTTTCTATGGATCTCCAAAAAGTGAACTTTTACATTTTCTGAGTCTGGAGGAATTCAAGGGGAGTTTTCCGGGGAGTGCGTTCTCTCTGCCATCTCCTCCCTGTGTGTGCATTGCTGCATGCAGCAGCTGCGTGTGTGTGTAAACTGCCCCTCCCCTTCGCAAGCAGGCGGGGGAGAGAGAGATGTTTCGTCTCGATCTACACATGCTATGACTCCGGGGGTACTTCCATTCGCTTCGTCTTGATCTGTTGATATTATTTCATGTCTCGTTTGTCCATTGTGACGGTGGGAAAGCCATGGAAATGTACCGGAGATATACTGAGAAATCTTTGTAACAGCATTTTCCTGCGATCACAGCTGTTCGCAGCTACGAGGCTGGGACCGCTTCCATTCGCTTCGTCTTGATCTGTAGATGTTATTTAATGTCTCATTTGTTCATTTTGATGGAGAAAAGGTTGTACATTTAGTCAATTCAGAGTGTCTAAGATGCACAAGTAGGCATGTTTGAGTACTCAGGTCCAGTGGCTCACTGTGTTAACGCTCGTCCCTGGATGCGGTTGGTCGCGTGTTCGAATCCATGCTGTGGCATTCTTTTTTTCATTTTCACCCTTTTTCTATGGATCTCCAAAAAGTGATCTTTTACATTTTCTGAGTCTGGAGGAATTCAAGGGGAGTTTTCAGGGGAGTGCGTTCTCTCTGCCATCTCCTCCCTGTGTGTGTGTTGCTGCATGCAGCAGCTGCGTGTGTGTGTAAACTGCCCCTCCCCCTCGCAAGCAGGCGGGGGAGAGAGAGATGTTTCGTCTCGATTTACACATGCTATGACTCCGGGGGTACTTCCATTCGCTTCGTCTTGATCTGTTGATGTTATTTCATGTCTCGTTTGTTCATTGTGACGGTGGCAAAGCCAGGGAAATGTCCCGGAGATATACTGAGAAATCTTTGTAACAGCATTTTCCTGCGATCACAGCTGTTCACAGCTACGAGGCTGGGACCGCTTCCATTCGTTTCGTCTTGATCTGTATATGTTATTTAATGTCTCATTTGTTCATTTTGATGGAGAAAAAGTTGTACATTTAGTGAATTCAGAGTGCACAAGTAGGCATGTTTGAGTACTCAGGTCCAGTGGCTCACTGCGTTAACGCTCGCCCCTGGATGCGGTTGGTCGCGTGTTCGAATCCATGCTGTGGCATACTTTTTTTCATTTTCACCCTTTTTCTATGGATCTCCAAAAAGTCAACTTTGACTTTTTCTGAGTCTGGAAGAATTCAAGGGGAGTTTTCAAGGGACTCTACCCGCCTTATGAGGCACTATTTTCGAATACTTTTTTCCATTTTCACCCTTTTTCTATGGATCTCCAAAAAGTGAACTTTTACATTTTCTGAGTCTGGAGGAATTCAAGGGGAGTTTTCCGGGGAGTGCGTTCTCTCTGCCATCTCCTCCCTGTGTGTGCATTGCTGCATGCAGCAGCTGCGTGTGTGTGTAAACTGCCCCTCCCCTTCGCAAGCAGGCGGGGGAGAGAGAGATGTTTCGTCTCGATCTACACATGCTATGACTCCGGGGGTACTTCCATTCGCTTCGTCTTGATCTGTTGATATTATTTCATGTCTCGTTTGTCCATTGTGACGGTGGGAAAGCCATGGAAATGTACCGGAGATATACTGAGAAATCTTTGTAACAGCATTTTCCTGCGATCACAGCTGTTCGCAGCTACGAGGCTGGGACCGCTTCCATTCGCTTCGTCTTGATCTGTAGATGTTATTTAATGTCTCATTTGTTCATTTTGATGGAGAAAAGGTTGTACATTTAGTCAATTCAGAGTGTCTAAGATGCACAAGTAGGCATGTTTGAGTACTCAGGTCCAGTGGCTCACTGTGTTAACGCTCGTCCCTGGATGCGGTTGGTCGCGTGTTCGAATCCATGCTGTGGCATTCTTTTTTTCATTTTCACCCTTTTTCTATGGATCTCCAAAAAGTGATCTTTTACATTTTCTGAGTCTGGAGGAATTCAAGGGGAGTTTTCAGGGGAGTGCGTTCTCTCTGCCATCTCCTCCCTGTGTGTGTGTTGCTGCATGCAGCAGCTGCGTGTGTGTGTAAACTGCCCCTCCCCCTCGCAAGCAGGCGGGGGAGAGAGAGATGTTTCGTCTCGATTTACACATGCTATGACTCCGGGGGTACTTCCATTCGCTTCGTCTTGATCTGTTGATGTTATTTCATGTCTCGTTTGTTCATTGTGACGGTGGCAAAGCCAGGGAAATGTCCCGGAGATATACTGAGAAATCTTTGTAACAGCATTTTCCTGCGATCACAGCTGTTCACAGCTACGAGGCTGGGACCGCTTCCATTCGTTTCGTCTTGATCTGTATATGTTATTTAATGTCTCATTTGTTCATTTTGATGGAGAAAAAGTTGTACATTTAGTGAATTCAGAGTGCACAAGTAGGCATGTTTGAGTACTCAGGTCCAGTGGCTCACTGCGTTAACGCTCGCCCCTGGATGCGGTTGGTCGCGTGTTCGAATCCATGCTGTGGCATACTTTTTTTCATTTTCACCCTTTTTCTATGGATCTCCAAAAAGTCAACTTTGACTTTTTCTGAGTCTGGAAGAATTCAAGGGGAGTTTTCAAGGGACTCTACCCGCCTTATGAGGCACTATTTTCGAATACTTTTTTCCATTTTCACCCTTTTTCTATGGATCTCCAAAAAGTGAACTTTTACATTTTCTGAGTCTGGAGGAATTCAAGGGGAGTTTTCCGGGGAGTGCGTTCTCTCTGCCATCTCCTCCCTGTGTGTGCATTGCTGCATGCAGCAGCTGCGTGTGTGTGTAAACTGCCCCTCCCCTTCGCAAGCAGGCGGGGGAGAGAGAGATGTTTCGTCTCGATCTACACATGCTATGACTCCGGGGGTACTTCCATTCGCTTCGTCTTGATCTGTTGATATTATTTCATGTCTCGTTTGTCCATTGTGACGGTGGGAAAGCCATGGAAATGTACCGGAGATATACTGAGAAATCTTTGTAACAGCATTTTCCTGCGATCACAGCTGTTCGCAGCTACGAGGCTGGGACCGCTTCCATTCGCTTCGTCTTGATCTGTAGATGTTATTTAATGTCTCATTTGTTCATTTTGATGGAGAAAAGGTTGTACATTTAGTCAATTCAGAGTGTCTAAGATGCACAAGTAGGCATGTTTGAGTACTCAGGTCCAGTGGCTCACTGTGTTAACGCTCGTCCCTGGATGCGGTTGGTCGCGTGTTCGAATCCATGCTGTGGCATTCTTTTTTTCATTTTCACCCTTTTTCTATGGATCTCCAAAAAGTGATCTTTTACATTTTCTGAGTCTGGAGGAATTCAAGGGGAGTTTTCAGGGGAGTGCGTTCTCTCTGCCATCTCCTCCCTGTGTGTGTGTTGCTGCATGCAGCAGCTGCGTGTGTGTGTAAACTGCCCCTCCCCCTCGCAAGCAGGCGGGGGAGAGAGAGATGTTTCGTCTCGATTTACACATGCTATGACTCCGGGGGTACTTCCATTCGCTTCGTCTTGATCTGTTGATGTTATTTCATGTCTCGTTTGTTCATTGTGACGGTGGCAAAGCCAGGGAAATGTCCCGGAGATATACTGAGAAATCTTTGTAACAGCATTTTCCTGCGATCACAGCTGTTCACAGCTACGAGGCTGGGACCGCTTCCATTCGCTTCGTCTTCATCTGTAGATGTTATTTCATGTCTCATTTGTTCATTTTGATGGAGAAAAAGTTGTACATTTAGTGAATTCAGAGTGTCTAAGATGCAAAAGTAGGCATGTTTGAGTACTCATGTCCAGTGGCTCACTGCGTTAACGCTCGCCCCTGGATGTGGTTGGTCGCGTGTTCGAATCCATGCTGTGGCATACTTTTTTTCATTTTCACCCTTTTTCTATGGATCTCCAAAAGGTAAACTTTGACTTTTTCTGAGTCTGGAGGAATTCAAGGGGAGTTTTCAAGGGACTCTACCCGCCTTATGAGGCACTATTTTCGAATACTTTTTTCCATTTTCACCCTTTTTCTATGGATCTCCAAAAAGTGAACTTTTACATTTTCTGAGTCTGGAGGAATTCAAGGGGAGTTTTCCGGGGAGTGCGTTCTCTCTGCCATCTCCTCCCTGTGTGTGCGTTGCTGCATGCAGCGGCTGCGTGTGTGTGTAAACTGCCCCTCCCCCTCGCAAGCAGGCGGGGGAGAGAGAGATGTTTCGTCTCGATTTACACATGCTATGACTCCGGGGGTACTTCCATTCGCTTCGTCTTGATCTGTAGATGTTATTTAATGTCTCATTTGTTCATTTTGATGGAGAAAAAGTTGTACATTTAGTGAATTCAGAGTGTCTAAGATGCAAAAGTAGGCATGTTTGAGTACTCAGGTCCAGTGGCTCACTGCGTTAACGCTCGCCCCTGGATGCGGTTGGTCGAGTGTTCGAATCCATGCTGTGGGATACTTTTTTTCATTTTCACCCTTTTTCTATGGATCTCCAAAAAGTCAACTTTGACTTTTTCTGAGTCTGGAGGAATTCAAGAGGAGTTTTCAAAGGACTCTACCCGCCTTATGAGGCACTATTTTCGAATACTTTTTTCCATTTTCACCCTTTTTTCTATGGATCTCCAAAAAGTGAACTTTTACATTTTCTGAGTCTGGAGGAATTCAAGGGGAGTTTTCAGGGGAGTGCATTCTCTCTGTCATATCCTCCCTCTGTGTGCGTTGCTGCATGCAGCAGCTGCGTGTGTGTGTGTAAACTGCCCCTCCCCTTCGCAAGCAGGCGGGGGAGAGAGAGATGTTTCGTCTCGATTTACACATGCTATGACTCCGGGGGTACTTCCATTCGCTTCATCTTGATCTGTTGAGGTTATTTCATGTCTCGTTTGTCCATTGTGACGGTGGGAAAGCCAGGAAAATGTCCTGGAGATATACTGAGAAATCTTTGTAACAGCATTTTCCTGCGATCACAGCTGTTCACAGCTACGAGGCTGGGACCGCTTCCATTCGCTTCGTCTTGATCTGTATATGTTATTTCATGTCTCATTTGTTCATTTTGATGGAGAAAAAGTTGTACATTTAGTGAATTCAGAGTGTCTAAGATGCACAAGTAGGCATGTTTGAGTACTCAGGTCCAGTGGCTCACTGCGTTAACGCTCGCCCCTGGATGCGGTTGGTCGCGTGTTCGAATCCATGCTGTGGCATACTTTTTTTCATTTTCACCCTTTTTCTATGGATCTCCAAAAAGTGAACTTTTACATTTTCTGAGTCTGGAGGAATTCAAGGGGAGTTTTCAGGGGAGTGCATTCTCTCTGCCATCTCCTCCCTCTGTGTGCGTTGCTGCATGCAGCAGCTGCGTGTGTGTGTGTAAACTGCCCCTCCCCTTCGCAAGCAGGCGGGGGAGAGAGAGATGTTTCGTCTCGATTTACACATGCTATGACTCCGGGGGTACTTCCATTCGCTTCGTCTTGATCTGTTGATGTTATTTCATGTCTCGTTTGTCCATTGTGACGGTGGGAAAGCCAGGGAAATGTCCCGGAGATATACTGAGAAATCTTTGTAACAGCATTTTCCTGCGATCACAGCTTTTCGCAGCTACGAGGCTGGGACCGCTTCCATTCGCTTCGTCTTGATCTGTAGATGTTATTTAATGTCTCATTTGTTCATTTTGATGGATAAAAAGTTGTACATTTAGTGAATTCAGAGTGTCTAAGATGCAAAAGTAGGCATGTTTGAGTACTCAGGTCCAGTGGCTCACTGCGTTAACGCTCGCCCCTGGATGCGGTTGGTCGCGTGTTCGAATCCATGCTGTGGCATACTTTTTTTCATTTTCACCCTTTTTCTATGGATCTCCAAAAAGTCAACTTTGACTTTTTCTGAGTCTGGAGGAATTCAAGGGGAGTTTTCACGGGACTCTACACGCCTTATGAGGCACTATTTTCGAATACTTTTTTCCATTTTCACCCTTTTTCTATGGATCTCCAAAAAGTGAACTTTTACATTTTCTGAGTCTGGAGGAATTCAAGGGGAGTTTTCAGGGGAGTGCATTCTCTCTGCCATCTCCTCCCTCTGTGTGCGTTGCTGCATGCAGCAGCTGCGTGTGTGTGTAAACTGCCCCTCCCATTCGCAAGCAGGCGGGGGAGAGAGAGATGTTTCGTCTCGATTTACACATGCTAAGACTCCGGGGGTAATTCCATTCGCTTCGTCTTGATCTGTTGATGTTATTTCATGTCTCGTTTGTTCATTGTGACGGTGGGAAAGCCAGAGAAATGTCCCGGAGATATACTGAGAAATCTTTGAAACAGCATTTTCCTGCGATCACAGCTGTTCACAGCTACGAGGCTGGGACTGCTTCCATTCGCTTCGTCTTGATCTGTAGATGTTATTTCATGTCTCATTTGTTCATTTTGATGGAGAAAAAGTTGTACATTTAGTGAATTCAGAGTGTCTAAGATGCACAAGTAAGCATGTTTGAGTACTCAGGTCCAGTGGCTCACTGTGTTAACGCTCGCCCCTGGATGCGGTTGGTCGCGTGTTCGAATCCATGCTGTGGCATACTTTTTTTCATTTTCACCCTTTTTCTATGGATCTCCAAAAGGTAAACTTTGACTTTTTCTGAGTCTGGAGGAATTCAAGGGGAGTTTTCAAGGGACTCTACCCGCCTTATGAGGCACTATTTTCGAATACTTTTTTCCATTTTCACCCTTTTTCTATGGATCTCCAAAAAGTGAACTTTTACATTTTCTGAGTCTGGAGGAATTCAAGGGGAGTTTTCAGGGGAGTGTGTTCTCTCTGCCATCTCCTCCCTGTGTGTGCGTTGCTGCATGCAGCGGCTGCGTGTGTGTGTAAACTGCCCCTCCCCTTCGCAAGCAGGCGGGGGAGAGAGAGATGTTTCGTCTCGATTTACACATGCTATGACTCCGGGGGTACTTCCATTCACTTCATCTTGATCTGTTGATGTTATTTCATGTCTCGTTTGTCCATTGTGACGGTGGGAAAGCCAGGAAAATGTCCTGGAGGTATACTGAGAAATCTTTGTAACAGCATTTTCCTGCGATCACAGCTGTTCACAGCTACGAGGCTGGGACCGCTTCCATTCGTTTCGTCTTGATCTGTATATGTTATTTAATGTCTCATTTGTTCATTTTGATGGAGAAAAAGTTGTACATTTAGTGAATTCAGAGTGCACAAGTAGGCATGTTTGAGTACTCAGGTCCAGTGGCTCACTGCGTTAACGCTCGCCCCTGGATGCGGTTGGTCGCGTGTTCGAATCCATGCTGTGGCATACTTTTTTTCATTTTCACCCTTTTTCCATGGATCTCCAAAAAGTCAACTTTGACTTTTTCTGAGTCTGGAAGAATTCAAGGGGAGTTTTCAAGGGACTCTACCCGCCTTATGAGGCACTATTTTCGAATACTTTTTTCCATTTTCACCCTTTTTCTATGGATCTCCAAAAAGTGAACTTTTACATTTTCTGAGTCTGGAGGAATTCAAGGGGAGTTTTCCGGGGAGTGCGTTCTCTCTGCCATCTCCTCCCTGTGTGTGCATTGCTGCATGCAGCAGCTGCGTGTGTGTGTAAACTGCCCCTCCCCTTCTCAAGCAGGCGGGGGAGAGAGAGATGTTTCGTCTCGATCTACACATGCTATGACTCCGGGGGTACTTCCATTCGCTTCGTCTTGATCTGTTGATATTATTTCATGTCTCGTTTGTCCATTGTGACGGTGGGAAAGCCATGGAAATGTACCGGAGATATACTGAGAAATCTTTGTAACAGCATTTTCCTGCGATCACAGCTGTTCGCAGCTACGAGGCTGGGACCGCTTCCATTCGCTTCGTCTTGATCTGTAGATGTTATTTAATGTCTCATTTGTTCATTTTGATGGAGAAAAAGTTGTACATTTAGTGAATTCAGAGTTTCTAAGATGCACAAGTAGGCATGTTTGAGTACTCAGGTCCAGTGGCTCACTGCGTTAACGCTCGCCCCTGGATGCGGTTGGTCGCGTGTTCGAATCCATGCTGTGGCATACTTTTTTTCATTTTCACCCTTTTTCTATGGATCTCCAAAAAGTCAACTTTGACTTTTTCTGAGTCTGGAGGAATTCAAGGGGAGTTTTCAAGGGACTCTACCCGCTTTATGAGGCACTATTTTCGAATACTTTTTTCCATTTTCACCCTTTTTCTATGGATCTCCAAAAAGTCAACTTTGACTTTTTCTGAGTCTGGAGGAATTCAAGGGGAGTTTTCAAGGGACTCTACCCGCCGTATGAGGCACTATTTTCGAATACTTTTTTCCATTTTCACCCTTTTTCTATGGATCTCCAAAAAGTGAACTTTTACATTTTCTGAGTCTGGAGGAATTCAAGGGGAGTTTTCAGGGGAGTGCATTCTCTCTGCCATCTCCTCCCTCTGTGTGCGTTGCTGCATGCAGCAGCTGCGTGTGTGTGTGTAAACTGCCCCTCCCCTTCACAAGCAGGCGGGGGAGAGAGAGATGTTTCGTCTCGATTTAAACATGCTATGACTCCGGGGGTACTTCCATTCGCTTCGTCTTGATCTGTTGATGTTATTTCATGTCTCGTTTGTCCATTGTGACGGTGGGAAAGCCAGGGAAATGTCCCGGAGATATACTGATAAATCTTTGTAACAGCATTTTCCTGCGATCACAGCTGTTCACAGCTACGAGGCTGGGACCGCTTCCATTCGCTTCGTCTTGATCTGTAGATGTTATTTCATGTCTCATTTGTTCATTTTGATGGAGAAAAAGTTGTACATTTAGTGAATTCAGAGTGTCTAAGATGCAAAAGTAGGCATGTTTGAGTACTCAGGTCCAGTGGCTCACTGCGTTAACGCTCGCCCCTGGATGCGGTTGGTCGCGTGTTCGAATCCATGCTGTGGTGTACTTTTTTTCATTTTCACCCTTTTTCTATGGATCTCCAAAAAGTCAACTTTGACTTTTTCTGAGTCTGGAGGAATTCAAGGGGAGTTTTCAAAGGACTCTACCCGCCTTATGAGGCACTATTTTCGAATACTTTTTTCCATTTTCACCCTTTTTCTATGGATCTCCAAAAAGTGAACTTTTACATTTTCTGAGTCTGGAGGAATTCAAGGGGAGTTTTCAGGGGAGTGCATTCTCTCTGCCATCTCCTCCCTGTGTGTGCGTTGCTGCATGCATGCAGCAGCTGCGTGTGTGTGTGTAAACTGCCCCTCCCCTTCGCAAGCAGGCGGGGGAGAGAGAGATGTTTCGTCTCGATTTACACATGCTATGACTCCGGGGGTACTTCCATTCGCTTCGTCTTGATCTGTTGATGTTATTTCATGTCTCGTTTGTCCATTGTGACGGTGGGAAAGCCATGGAAATGTCCCGGAGATATACTGAGAAATCTTTGTAACAGCATTTTCCTGCGATCACAGCTGTTCGCAGCTACGAGGCTGGGACCGCTTCCATTCGCTTCGTCTTGATCTGTAGATGTTATTTAATGTCTCATTTGTTCATTTTGATGGAGAAAAGGTTGTACATTTAGTCAATTCAGAGTGTCTAAGATGCACAAGTAGGCATGTTTGAGTACTCAGGTCCAGTGGCTCACTGTGTTAACGCTCGTCCCTGGATGCGGTTGGTCGCGTGTTCGAATCCATGCTGTGGCATTCTTTTTTTCATTTTCACCCTTTTTCTATGGATCTCCAAAAAGTGATCTTTTACATTTTCTGAGTCTGGAGGAATTCAAGGGGAGTTTTCAGGGGAGTGCGTTCTCTCTGCCATCTCCTCCCTGTGTGTGTGTTGCTGCATGCAGCAGCTGCGTGTGTGTGTAAACTGCCCCTCCCCCTCGCAAGCAGGCGGGGGAGAGAGAGATGTTTCGTCTCGATTTACACATGCTATGACTCCGGGGGTACTTCCATTCGCTTCGTCTTGATCTGTTGATGTTATTTCATGTCTCGTTTGTTCATTGTGACGGTGGCAAAGCCAGGGAAATGTCCCGGAGATATACTGAGAAATCTTTGTAACAGCATTTTCCTGCGATCACAGCTGTTCACAGCTACGAGGCTGGGACCGCTTCCATTCGCTTCGTCTTCATCTGTAGATGTTATTTCATGTCTCATTTGTTAATTTTGATGGAGAAAAAGTTGTACATTTAGTGAATTCAGAGTGTCTAAGATGCAAAAGTAGGCATGTTTGAGTACTCATGTCCAGTGGCTCACTGCGTTAACGCTCGCCCCTGGATGCGGTTGGTCGCGTGTTCGAATCCATGCTGTGGCATACTTTTTTTCATTTTCACCCTTTTTCTATGGATCTCCAAAAGGTAAACTTTGACTTTTTCTGAGTCTGGAGGAATTCAAGGGGAGTTTTCAAGGGACTCTACCCGCCTTATGAGGCACTATTTTCGAATACTTTTTTCCATTTTTACCCTTTTTCTATGGATCTCCAAAAAGTGAACTTTTACATTTTCTGAGTCTGGAGGAATTCAAGGGGAGTTTTCAGGGGAGTGTGTTCTCTCTGCCATCTCCTCCCTGTGTGTGCGTTGCTGCATGCAGCGGCTGCGTGTGTGTGTAAACTGCCCCTCCCCTTCGCAAGCAGGCGGGGGAGAGAGAGATGTTTCGTCTCGATTTACACATGCTATGACTCCGGGGGTACTTCCATTCACTTCATCTTGATCTGTTGATGTTATTTCATGTCTCGTTTGTCCATTGTGACGGTGGGAAAGCCAGGAAAATGTCCTGGAGATATACTGAGAAATCTTTGTAACAGCATTTTCCTGCGATCACAGCTGTTCACAGCTACGAGGCTGGGACCGCTTCCATTCGTTTCGTCTTGATCTGTATATGTTATTTAATGTCTCATTTGTTCATTTTGATGGAGAAAAAGTTGTACATTTAGTGAATTCAGAGTGCACAAGTAGGCATGTTTGAGTACTCAGGTCCAGTGGCTCACTGCGTTAACGCTCGCCCCTGGATGTGGTTGGTCGCGTGTTCGAATCCATGCTGTGGCATACTTTTTTTCATTTTCACCCTTTTTCTATGGATCTCCAAAAAGTCAACTTTGACTTTTTCTGAGTCTGGAAGAATTCAAGGGGAGTTTTCAAGGGACTCTACCCGCCTTATGAGGCACTATTTTCGAATACTTTTTTCCATTTTCACCCTTTTTCTATGGATCTCCAAAAAGTGAACTTTTACATTTTCTGAGTCTGGAGGAATTCAAGGGGAGTTTTCCGGGGAGTGCGTTCTCTCTGCCATCTCCTCCCTGTGTGTGCATTGCTGCATGCAGCAGCTGCGTGTGTGTGTAAACTGCCCCTCCCCTTCGCAAGCAGGCGGGGGAGAGAGAGATGTTTCGTCTCGATTTACACATGGTATGACTCCGGGGGTACCTCCATTCGCTTCGTCTTGATCTGTTGATGTTATTTAATGTCTCGTTTGTCCATTGTGACGGTGGGAAAGCCAGGGAAATGTCCCGGAGATATACTGAGAAATCTTTGTAACAGCATTTTCCTGCGATCACAGCTGTTCACAGCTACGAGGCTGGGACCGCTTCCATTCACTTCGTCTTGATCTGTAGATGTTATTTAATGTCTCATTTGTTCATTTTGATGGAGAAAAAGTTGTACATTTAGTAAATTCAGAGTGTCTAAGATGCAAAAGTAGGCATGTTTGAGTACTCAGGTCCAGTGGCTCACTGCGTTAACGCTCGCCCCTGGATGCGGTTGGTCGCGTGTTCGAATCCATGCTGTGGCATACTTTTTTTCATTTTCACCCTTTTTCTATGGATCTCCAAAAAGTCAACTTTGACTTTTTCTGAGTCTGGAGGAATTCAAGGGGAGTTTTCAAGGGACTCTACCCGCCTTATGAGGCACTATTTTCGAATACTTTTTTCCATTTTCACCCTTTTTCTATGGATCTCCAAAAAGTGATTTTTACATTTTCTGAGTCTGGAGGAATTCAAGGGGAGTTTTCAGGGGAGTGCATTCTCTCTGCCATCTCCTCCCTGTGTGTGTTGCTGCATGCAGCAGCTGCGTGTGTGTGTGTAAACTGCCCCTCCCCTTCGCAAGCAGGCGGGGGAGAGAGAGATGTTTCGTCTCGATTTACACATGCTATGACTCCGGGGGTACTTCCATTCGCTTCGTCTTGATCTGTTGATGTTATTTCATGTCTCGTTTGTCCATTGTGACTGTGGGAAAGCCAGGGAAATGTCCCGAAGATATACTGAGAAATCTTTGTAACAACATTTTCCTGCGATCACAGCTGTTCACAGCTACGAGGCCGGGACCGCTTCCATTCGCTTCGTCTTCATCTGTAGATGTTATTTCATGTCTCATTTGTTCATTTTGATGGAGAAAAAGTTGTACATTTAGTGAATTCAGAGTGTCTAAGATGCAAAAGTAGGCATGTTTGAGTACTCATGTCCAGTGGCTCACTGCGTTAACGCTCGCCCCTGGATACGGTTGGTCGCGTGTTCGAATCCATGCTGTGGTATACTTTTTTTCATTTTCACCCTTTTTCTATGGATCTCCAAAAAGTCAACTTTGACTTTTTCTGAGTCTGGAGGAATTCAAGGGGAGTTTTCAAGGGACTCTACCCGCCTTATGAGGCACTATTTTCGAATACTTTTTTCCATTTTCACCCTTTTTCTATGGATCTCCAAAAAGTGAACTTTTACATTTTCTGAGTCTGGAGGAATTCAAGGGGAGTTTTCAGAGGAGTGCATTCTCTCTGCCATCTCCTCCCTCTGTGTGCGTTGCTGCATGCAGCAGCTGCGTGTGTGTGTAAACTGCCCCTCCCATATGCAAGCAGGCGGGGGAGAGAGAGATGTTTCGTCTCGATTTACACATGCTATGACTCCGGGGGTACTTCCATTCACTTCGTCTTGATCTGTTGATGTTATTTCATGTCTCGTTTGTTCACTGTGACGGTGGCAAAGCCAGGGAAATGTCCCGGAGATATACTGAGAAATCTTTGTAACAGCATTTTCCTGCGATCACAGCTGTTCACAGCTACGAGGCTGGGACCGCTTCCATTCGCTTCGTCTTCATCTGTAGATGTTATTTCATGTCTCATTTGTTCATTTTGATGGAGAAAAAGTTGTACATTTAGTGAATTCAGAGTGCACAAGTAGGCATGTTTGAGTACTCAGGTCCAGTGGCTCACTGCGTTAACGCTCGCCCCTGGATGCGGTTGGTCGCGTGTTCGAATCCATGCTGTGGCATACTTTTTTTCATTTTCACCCTTTTTCTATGGATCTCCAAAAAGTCAACTTTGACTTTTTCTGAGTCTGGAAGAATTCAAGGGGAGTTTTCAAGGGACTCTACCCGCCTTATGAGGCACTATTTTCGAATACTTTTTTCCATTTTCACCCTTTTTCTATGGATCTCCAAAAAGTGAACTTTTACATTTTCTGAGTCTGGAGGAATTCAAGGGGAGTTTTCCGGGGAGTGCGTTCTCTCTGCCATCTCCTCCCTGTGTGTGCATTGCTGCATGCAGCAGCTGCGTGTGTGTGTAAACTGCCCCTCCCCTTCGCAAGCAGGCGGGGGAGAGAGAGATGTTTCGTCTCGATTTACACATGGTATGACTCCGGGGGTACCTCCATTCGCTTCGTCTTGATCTGTTGATGTTATTTAATGTCTCGTTTGTCCATTGTGACGGTGGGAAAGCCAGGGAAATGTCCCGGAGATATACTGAGAAATCTTTGTAACAGCATTTTCCTGCGATCACAGCTGTTCACAGCTACGAGGCTGGGACCGCTTCCATTCACTTCGTCTTGATCTGTAGATGTTATTTCATGTCTCATTTGTTCATTTTGATGGAGAAAAAGTTGTAAATTTAGTGAATTCAGAGTGTCTAAGATGCAAAAGTAGGCATGTTTGAGTACTCAGGTCCAGTGGCTCACTGCGTTAACGCTCGCCCCTGGATGCGGTTGGTCGCGTGTTCGAATCCATGCTGTGGCATACTTTTTTTCATTTTCACCCTTTTTCTATGGATCTCCAAAAAGTGATCTTTTACATTTTCTGAGTCTGGAGGAATTCAAGGGGAGTTTTCAGGGGAGTGCGTTCTCTCTGCCATCTCCTCCCTGTGTGTGTGTTGCTGCATGCAGCAGCTGCGTGTGTGTGTAAACTGCCCCTCCCCCTCGCAAGCAGGCGGGGGAGAGAGAGATGTTTCGTCTCGATTTACACATGCTATGACTCCGGGGGTACTTCCATTCGCTTCGTCTTGATCTGTAGATGTTATTTAATGTCTCATTTGTTCATTTTGATGGAGAAAAAGTTGTACATTTAGTGAATTCAGAGTGTCTAAGATGCAAAAGTAGGCATGTTTGAGTACTCAGGTCCAGTGGCTCACTGCGTTAACGCTCGCCCCTGGATGCGGTTGGTCGAGTGTTCGAATCCATGCTGTGGCATACTTTTTTTCATTTTCACCCTTTTTCTATGGATCTCCAAAAAGTCAACTTTGACTTTTTCTGAGTCTGGAGGAATTCAAGAGGAGTTTTCAAAGGACTCTACCCGCCTTATGAGGCACTATTTTCGAATACTTTTTTCCATTTTCACCCTTTTTCTATGGATCTCCAAAAAGTGAACTTTTACATTTTCTGAGTCTGGAGGAATTCAAGGGGAGTTTTCAGGGGAGTGCATTCTCTCTGCCATCTCCTCCCTCTGTGTGCGTTGCTGCATGCAGCAGCTGCGTGTGTGTGTGTAAACTGCCCCTCCCCTTCGCAAGCAGGCGGGGGAGAGAGAGATGTTTCGTCTCGATTTACACATGCTATGACTCCGGGGGTACTTCCATTCGCTTCGTCTTGATCTGTTGATGTTATTTCATGTCTCGTTTGTCCATTGTGACGGTGGGAAAGCCAGGGAAATGTCCCGGAGATATACTGAGAAATCTTTGTAACAGCATTTTCCTGCGATCACAGCTGTTCACAGCTACGAGGCTGGGACCGCTTCCATTCGCTTCGTCTTGATCTGTAGATGTTATTTCATGTCTCATTTGTTCATTTTGATGGAGAAAAAGTTGTACATTTAGTGAATTCAGAGTGTCTAAGATGCAAAAGTAGGCATGTTTGAGTACTCAGGTCCAGTGGCTCACTGCGTTAACGCTCGCCCCTGGATGCGATTGGTCGCGTGTTCGAATCCATGCTGTGGCATACTTTTTTTCATTTTCACCCTTTTTCTATGGATCTCCAAAAAGTCAACTTTGACTTTTTCTGAGTCTGGAGGAATTCAAGGGGAGTTTTCAAGGGACTCTAGCCGCCTTATGAGGCACTATTTTCGAATACTTTTTTCCATTTTCACCCTTTTTCTATGGATCTCCAAAAAGTGAACTTTTACATTTTCTGAGTCTGGAGGAATTCAAGGGGAGTTTTCAGGGGAGTGCGTTCTCTCTGCCATCTCCTCCCTGTGTGTGCGTTGCTGCATGCAGCAGCTGCGTGTGTGTGTGTAAACTGCCCCTCCCCTTCGCAAGCAGGCGGGGGAGAGAGAGATGTTTCGTCTCGATTTACACATGCTATGACTCCGGGGGTACCTCCATTCGCTTCGTCTTGATCTGTTGATGTTATTTCATGTCTCGTCTGTCCATTGTAACGGTGGGAAAGCCAGGGAAATGTCCCGGAGATATACTGAGAAATCTTTGTAACAGTATTTTCCTGCGATCACAGCTGTTCACAGCTACGAGGCTGGGACCGCTTCCATTCGCTTCGTCTTGATCTGTAGATGTTATTTAATGTCTCATTTGTTCATTTTGATGGAGAAAAAGTTGTACATTTAGTGAATTCTGAGTTTCTAAGATGCACAAGTAGGCATGTTTGAGTACTCAGGTCCAGTGGCTCACTGCGTTAACGTTCGCCCCTGGATGCGGTTGGTCGCGTGTTCGAATCCATGCTGTGGCATACTTTTTTTCATTTTCACCCTTTTTCTATGGATCTCCAAAAAGTCAACTTTGACTTTTTCTGAGTCTGGAGGAATTCAAGGAGAGTTTTCAAAGGACTCTACCCGCCTTATGAGGCACTATTTTCGAATACTTTTTTTCATTTTCACCCTTTTTCTATGGATCTCCAAATGGATGCAGTGGAAAAAAGTATTCGAAAATAGTGCCTCATAAGGCGGGTAGAGTCCCTTGAAAACTCCCCTTGAATTCCTCCAGACTCAGAAAAAGTCAAAGTTGACTTTTTGGAGATCCATAGAAAAAGGGTGAAAATGAAAAAAAGTATGCCACAGCATGGATTCTAACAGGCGACCAACCGCATCCAGGGGCGAGCGTTAACGCAGTGAGCCACTGGACCTGAGTACTCAAACATGCCTACTTGTGCATCTTAGACACTCTGAATTCACTAAATGTACAACTTTTTCTCCATCAAAATGAACAAATGAGACATTAAATAACATCTACAGATCAAGACGAAGCGAATGGAAGCGGTCCCAGCCTCGTAGCTGTGAACAGCTGTGATCGCAGGAAAATGCTGTTACAAAGACTTCTCAGTATATCTCCGGAACATTTCCCTGGCTTTCCCACCGTCACAATGGACAAACGAGACATGCAATAACATCAACAGATCAAGACGAAGCGAATGGAAGTACCCCCGGAGTCATAGCATTTGTAAATCGAGACGAAACATCTCTCTCTCCCCCGCCTGCTTGCGAGGGGGAGGGGCAGTTTACACACACAAACAGCTGCTGCATGCA